>NW_027411755.1:93098751-94409000 GCF_047663935.1 Musca autumnalis | reverse complement strand
TAATTTGAAGAAAAAGTCAACGTTTTATTCAAAAGCAAATATCTCAGCCTCTATAAGGGGTATACCAAAAGCAAAACCTGATAATGAAAGTAGAAACTATAACGATGTAAAGTAGGTCGTTGTAAGTGGTCAAACAACGAATATATCGCAATAGTCGCTAATGAAACCCAAATTTTCATTTTTGCATTTTTAATTATAATGACGAATGCTACAGCTTTGGTTGGGGACCTTCCAAAAGCAAAGCCCATCTTTACAAAGATGGATTCAAATTTATGGAATTTTATTTCCATATCAGAAATTTCTGGTTCTGTTGGACATGTTCCAAGGAGAGAACTTGATGATGAAACTAAACCATCTGAGCTTTAAATTAGTACAAAACGTGACATTTATGGTAAAATATCAGAGTTATTGCAAAAGCCGATAAGCTTAATATTCTGAAGTTTATACTTTAACGACAGATACCTCTGATTCTACTTGATGTATTAAAGACATGTAAAATGCTATTCAAGAAGACCAGCAACGCTTTCAATCAGTAGTAAGTAGATGTCGACAGTAGTCAAATATAAAATTAAATACTAATTATTTTGGTTCAGTTCGCCTTATGTCAATTGGTATAAAAACCAGATAGGTGAAAACTTTAGTATCTCCCAAAAATGAATGTTTACGAGTGAAAAGCTTATGCACAGGAGTAGTGGTGTAGGGTATCACATAGTCGGCCCGTCCCCACTATAGCCTTTGCTCACTTGTTTCCTATACATTTTGTACATAAAAAGTGACAACCCGTATGTAAAATAACATATCCTGTAAAGTACCCATTACGAAACTTCGTACTGTGTTGTTTCAATTATTGCTCATGCTTTGTCAAAGTATTCTAAAATACAAACCGTCGCAAAGTCTAATAGCATCAGTTTTCTACATGATGCTTAATTTGTGTGTATTTTGCGTTTCAAATGGGCAACAGTGAATGGAGTGCAATAGTTCGTATTAATTCTGTATCACTGCGATATGGAATAGGGCTAAGACATTTTCAAAGCAACTGACGTTTGCGAAGTCAACATAGTTATACTGACAAAAACTTCAGCAAACCTTCCTACTTTAATCATGGATTTGGGAAAAACATCTTGCAAGTCAACAGACTTAGTAAATATGTATGAATTTTCATATAACAGCCACATTTCCTTATCGAGAGCCCATTATCACTCAGAAAATCTGGCTATGTACACACTCATACTCATATCTCATATGACGTCCAAAGTCCAATTACGCCGGTGAAAAGCTAACGAAAGTAAAAACAACGTCAACAAAATAAACTGAAGAAAGTCCAAAGTGCAAACCAAACAGACCAGAAAATGTTTTCAAATCTAATAAACATTGTACGTATATTATTATTTACATATTACTAATTTGTTGTATACTAACCTTTAGTTACGGCAGACATGTCTACTTTTAAATTTTTAACTTATTTTTAGAGATACTGTAAACAATCGTTTCCACCGAATACTAAATTGCTAACCAATTGTGAAACAGTGAAATTTGCAAATCGCATGGGCCGATATTACACTACATAATGATCGCATACCAAAGCAAAGCAACAAATAGAGTGACTTGTATGACAACGTAAACGACATTCGACAGAATTGAGCCCAGGGATGGAAAATTACAAATTGCAAAAAGTACTAAAATGGTAATTTTACATTGAAAAGGTACTTTTTTAAATTAAAAATGTTTACTCAGCAAAAAAAAAACAACAACATGAAATTTGAAGAATGTTGCACAATCGCATATATGTTTATACCTTCCTGGAGGATATAATTAACTTTGTTTCCGTTTGTAACACATCAAAATATTCGCCGGAGACTTTACCGGTTCCTGACGATGTTCGATATTTTGAAGGTGTGATCCATATTATTATCTCTGAAGCCACACGTCTAAACTAAATGTTAAACGTGTTTTCAGCCAAGTAAAGCTGAAAGCACATACAACGTTTGAGTAAAGTTTTGTGTTGGGCGTCGAGAAAAAAACAACAACAACAACAGGGCGACGGCGATACCAAAGTTCAGCGTTTATCTGTTTGTCGGCATATATTTCAAATGAATTTGAATTTTTCGGCATCATGCCCAACAGTGTAAAAACGGCCAAAACGACACAAAACGAAATATGTATCGAAATTCTTTTTATAAGGATTCAATGTAGAGTATACTTAACAAATATTTGAGGGGCAAATATCCGAATTGGGTACTTATAGGAAAGTAGTTAACCGGGACAGTTTGAACTCATTTATGTGAAAAAATTTTGGGGTTTTAATTTGTGAGGCAATTAAACGGGAAAGGCAGTTAAGCAGAGAGGTAGATAACCGGGGTGCAGTGTAAATTGTTTGACACATTGATTAAACACGACGAATACTTATTTACAAAATCGTTTAATTAATCATTTAATTTAAGACTGTTTTGAAGTAAAAATATGTTTACTAACTCAAATAGCCATTTAATGTTCGTTTTAATTAAAAATATATTTAAATATAACTAAATATTGCCATTTTAATTTTTTAAGATTTTGTAAAATAGATTTGACGATTTAAATTTTAAAAGTCGTAAACGATTTTTATATAAATGTTGTGTACGGAAACGCAAAATGTTTAAAAGTGGTAAAAATTGTAAAAACCTTTTAGTTCTGGAACAGAGCTAATGTTTGTGTATACAGACTTTCAGTTATTTGTTTCCTTTTTGTTTCTGATTTTTTACGCGATTTTGAACTAATGGACAAAAAATGTGTGTGGAATTAAAAAGGAAACACAACCATTTTCCTTAATTTTCATTCATTTTTTTCCTTTTTTCTAACAATTTTTGTGTTTTCAACAAAATTTTCAATTTTGAATTTAGAATTTATTGGTCTGTTCCAGTACTGCACATTTCTACACATTTTTACTATTTTTTTCGATAACATAAAGGAAAAATCGGTTATCGGAGTAAAAATGTGTAGAAATGTGTAGTACTGGAACAAACCATATGTTGAAGATACGAAGTTTTTCGGCTATTCACACATACATGACCCGAACGCAACGAAAGAGCACACAAAAGAGAGCAAATGTTTTGATTTGTTTTTGTTTTGCACCATGCGTGCATACAACCTTACTAACACACTGTCAAAAGTTGGCAATATTCGGCAGTGATTTTTTTAGACATGTCATAATTAATTTTTTCGATAAATTCTCTCATTTGTTAGAGATGGGACATACTTATTCGTCTTTCACAGAGTATTTCTAATCGAACAACGTAGAAAAATCGTCGTCCGTTCATAGAATTTTGTGTGGGAAATAAGTAATTTATTCGTAGTTATGGGTCGAACAACGAATAGAGAACGAACGACGTACCGTGGAAACGCTATTAGATAGGAAACTAAAATTTTGGAAGGATGCGTCTTTTGTATTCAGGCAAGTCTTGTTCGAAGATGGACTATTTCGGGCCATATTTTGATTTAGCCCCCATATAACGGTACTGCACGATTTCTTTTGCTGTTTTTTGGGTACATTTCAGACCGAATTAGATATGATTTGGTATTTAAGGTCCCGAGTACTCAAAGTTGGGATGACAACATTCGTTATCGAGTAAAATTATCGAGTTATTGAGCATAAATTTGCGAGAAATTACTCGTAACAAAGACATAAATACAACTAAGACTAGACAAAATGCATGAAACAAAAAAATGTTTACGAAACTTTGTATAGAAACATTACCCTTAACAGGTTGCAGTTAATTCAAAATCGCAACCAAGGAGGAACATTTCATGTAATGATATCAGAAACGAAATTTATGAATTCAAGGATCTATTCAAGAATAATTCTATGTCGATTGGATCGGTAAATTCGGTTAAATACGTAAAAATGTATAAAAGAAAAAAATGTTATATCACCATATCGTGATATATGGCCTGTTCCCGTACTTTATAAAGTGTTAAAAGTCGTAAAAGTTGTAAAAGTCGTAAACGATTTTCATATAAATTTTGTGTACGGGAACGCAAAATGTGTAAAAGTGGTAAAAATTGTAAAAACTTTTTAGTTCTGGAACAGAGCTATAACATTATGTTAAATTCAAAAGCCATTCACTGAAGAATGATAGCAAAAAAATGTCTTATCTTGTTGTATTTATGTCTTTGCTAGATTGCCTATCGTAAACAAAAAAAGAAAGATTTCTTATGCTACGTTTATATTTACGAAATCCACTCGATTTCAACTGTCAAATTCATTGCTTAAACGTCAAATGAAATCCAATTGATTTCAGATGAGTTTTCATTTGACGTATACGCAAAGAAATTGACAGTTGAAATCGAGTGGATTTCGTAAATGTAAACAAAGCATTAGTGTCTTTTTCTTTAAAATGTAAAAATTGTTGTTTGTTGTCGGTTTATAAAATAAAAATAAAATTAGTATGTAAATCTCAGCACTTTTTTAACCCAAATTAACAAAAAAAATGGGAAAAGTCCTTTGCACTCGTTTGAGAAATAGTAATAAAATTAGAATTAAAATAAATATACACATTTATGCATTCATTAAGGCCTGCGTACATAAGCTGCTCTGCCTGATTGCCTTGCTTTCCTGCTTCATTTTTGACATAATAAAAATAAAAGAATAAAGAAGGCCGAGGAAATTTCGAACTGGGTTGCCCTTTTCTTTTTTATTCTTTTATCAGAAGTAAGCAAGGTAAGTAAGCAAGGCAGCTTATGTACGCAGGCCTTTAGCCAAAATTTACTGTTTGCAGTTTTTAAATATAATTTGAAAAATGTAAGCATTTCCGCAAAAAATAGTATTAATAGCCTTTTTTAGGTGAACTACATTTAATAGAATACATCCGCCGTTGTTTACCAAATAAAAGATTCATTCCAAATTTTGGTTTTTATTTTTTTGTTTTAAAATAAACACATTTTTGGCGTCTACCTGCTGTCCATCATAGGCAAACTATATGAGCATGTCTTAAAAGAGAAAATTGAAAAAGAATTCATCATTAAGCCAATATCGAACTTTCAGTTTGGTTTCAAAAAAAAAAAAATCACTCAACACAGCATGCACTTTTAAAATTCCATAGTGACATCACCACTAATCTTCGGAATCAGATTTGCACTGTTGCCATATCTTTGGATATCGAGAAAGCATTTTGCAGATTTTGCGTCCAAGTTCAAGATGCTATTTCGTCCCCAGGTGAAATTTGCAGTGGAGTTCCTCAAGGAAGTGTGCTGGCTCCATTTTTATTCATAATATTCCCTGAAGATTACCTGACCGATTACTATCGAGAAAATCGATAACATTGCTTGAACGTTTTCGATCGAGTCTTGTCATGGCGTTTTTTATCGTGTCGAAAACTTATTCGCAAATTCTCAATCGAATCGAATGTCGTAATTAGGCCCCAGGGTTCCCAGTGGTGATTAAACTTTTCAACCAAAAATTATGGACATAGGACCACATTTTGTTATAGCCCCCACAAAATAGTACCGCCCGATTTCATGTAGTTTAGCTGACAGAATTATTTGGAGTTCCAAGTGGTCGAAAAACTTCTCCAACTAAAATAGTGGCATTGGTACTTTCAACCAACAGAAAAATAGTTATCCATATCAGTTCAGAATTGTTCATATCAGTTCAGAATTTAACGTTTTTTTCTTGATTTATTTTTTTTTTTGCTTAGACTATGTTTACATTTACGAAATCCACTCGATTTCAACTGTCAACTCCTTTGCGTATACGTCAAATGAAAACTCATCTGAAATCGAGTGGATTCCATTTGACGTTTGAGCAATGGAATTGACAGTTGAAATCGAGTGGATTTCGTAAATGTAAACATAATGTTAAACGGTGTTTGCATTAAAGCTTTTTGTCGGGTTAACTTTCTTTATGAGGATTTATTTGACGTTTGCGCCATGGTAAAATAAAGTAAAGGTAGGCCACAGCTAACAGCTGATTACAATTTTTTTTTCTTTTTATGGCCTAATCTGTCAAAAGCAGGGTTGACATTTTGTACTGTTTTTGACATTATGCAATCATAAAGGTAGATGTATCGCTGAATTGTTCCAACAAAAAGCTTCTATATCTTAAAAAAACACTATATCTTAAAATTGAAAACAAGGACAAAAAATGTGTATTCGCGTGGCAAAATAAAATTTTTGATTTTTTTTTAGCAAAACTTACGAATGAACGATTTATCAAATATTGATATTAATTTAAATTTGTTCCAAAAGTACGGGAATGTAAAAATTACAATTTTTGTAAAAATTCTGCTGACATTTATCTGCAAATCGGATGCCAGCAATCACGATGAAAGATTAGCCAAACTTGTCAAGTAGAAAAAAAGTGAATGACATTTTTTCACTGTCATAAGTTTGGGAAGAACTTTTGCTATTTTTTGAACACTTTTCCAACGAGAATATTCTGGAGCCTAGCTAAAGAAATGTTTTTACACTATATGGCACTTTTAACACATAAAAAGTGAAGCTCTAAGTTCCATATGTTTTTGTAATACGGGATAGCTATGCAGGTACATCTACCATTATTATTGTACCATGCCATTTGACGTTTTAAGCCATGGCTGCAGGGTGACATTTCTCAGTGATTTTCATACCTGGCCTACCTCCACTTTATTGTACCATGGTTTGCGCTATGGAACTGATGCTAATACTATGTTTACATTTACGAAATCCACTCGATTTCAACTGTCAATTCCATTGCTCAAACGTCAAATGAAATCCAATCGATTTCAGATGAGTTTTCATTTGACGTATACGCAAAGGAATTGACAGTTGAAATCGAGGGGATTTCGTAAATGTAAACATAGTATAGGTTTACATTTACGAAATCCACTCGATTTCAACAGTCAATTCCATAGCTCAAACGTCAAATGAAATCTCATCTGGATTTCATTTGACGTTTAACCAATGGATTTGACAGTTGAAATCGAGTGGATTTCGTAAATGTAAACCAAGCATGACATTTGAAACCCAGTGGATTCTTTAAACACAAACACAATATAATAGGCCGTTTACATATAACCGGGTTAACCCAGTGGGTCTGGGTTTCAAATGTCATTTCCATTGTGTATACTTCAAATAAATCCTCATAAAGAAGGTTAACCCTGCAAAAAACTATAATATAAACGCCGTATAATAATTGTTCCACAAACATCCCATAAGGGACAAGGGAGACAATATAATTCACATTTTCATTCCTTTAAAACAGAGCAAAGAAAAAAAAGTCGTTGTTTTTCCATTGAGCTGTGATGGCATATTTTATTTTTAATATGCCATTTAGATATGACACCATTAGACGGATTTAGCGCATTATCAGGTTTTATATGCTAAATCCAGCCAAAATCTACCAGATTTCCCATACAATAATAAATCCTCCTATTGAGTGGATTTGTTTTAAATCTGGCATAAATCTTCGTATACAACTCTGTTTTTTTTTGCAACATGTTGCTAGAAAATACAAAAAGTTGCAAGCTGGCACAAGAAACAAGGTAGATGCATCGGTGAATTGCTACACTAAAAATAATTTAAAATGTAAAAATTTGTAAACAAGGCGGAAAAATTAAATTTGTTTTGATGTACAAAGTTGATTTTAATTAACAAAGACTAATATGTATGATGTCTAAACGATAAAATAATACGTTTATTTATTTTAGATGGGCAAACTGCGATAAAATAATTCTTTATTTGCTCTTTAGTTAGCATTAGTAGCATAATGTGCTAACATTTTCAGTATTAAACAATACATTTGTAATTTGACGTATGTTTTTTGAGACGAATTCAATTTACAAAAAATTCTTTTGACGTTTCACATTCGTTCAGATGGGCTGATGCATCTACCTTGGTAATTGTGCTATGAACTAAAATCTGCTGACTGCCATTTAAATCCTCCAAAATGTATATCTAAATGCAATGAGATTTGTACTGGATTTATTAAATCCAGTCGAGGATTTATGGCTAGTCTAAATGAGCTAAAATAACTAAACTTAAATATATCATTTTTTTTATAAAAAGAGTACTAAAATATTTGAGATTTTGTGGATAAAATAATGCTAAATCATGATGAAATTATAAGGTGGCGTAAAACGGCCAGCTGATTGGTTTCAATCTGTCAAATATTTTGTTATTGTGAATAAATTGTATGAAAACGTAAACAAACATTTTGACATATTGAAGAATTTTCGGCCAAAATAGAGTTGTTGTTGTGCTACTTACGTGACCTGTTAAATAGATCTTGTGCTAAATTAATAATTAAAATATGCTAAATGAAAAATTTGCGGCTAAATACAAAAAATAATGCTAAATTTAGCTGTCAAAATGCTAAAATTGCCACACTGATGAGAACACGCATCTATACCAGCGTCGCCCAAGATTTTCCATCAATGGTTTAGTATTGGTCTGCTCCTTTACTTTTGAAAATGGCAAAACCGGCAAAAGTAGTAATAGTTATAAACTGCTGCCATATGAACTGTATGGTGTCTAAAGTAAAGGAACGCTTTTCGAGTAAAAAGTGGTAAATCTTGAAGATTCCTGAACGTAAAGGAACAGAGCTTATGTGTATATGTATTGGTGAAGAAAACAACAACCACATGATGTTTAGCGTTTGTTTTTATTCACGTACACTGTAAGTGAAAGAGAGAAGCAAATGCATGGCTTAATTACCCAGGTAGTGGTATCACAGCTGTTCGAATATGAAATGTCAAATCCCTTTATAAAAAAAAATATTTTTATTGTAATTTCCTAACAACAAAGAAATTTTTGACATAACATTTTCAAAATTTTACGATACCACTAACTGGGCAATTGTGCCATGACGAAGACTAAATACCAAATTTCAACAATATAGTATGTTACTCTAAAGCCACACGCTGAAACTTTCATACGAAACTTTCCCATTATTTTAGCGTTCTTAAGTCGAGTCCCCCAATACAGTAATTTCATAAAATTACTTTAGTGCATCAAAGACGCACGATATTTCTTGTATAAGGATAAAGTATATGAACAAAGAAAGGGGATGCCGATGGGTTCACCGATTTCACCGGTGATTGCCGACATAGTCATGGAGAACTTACTCGATGAAACAATTGCAAAATTGACTGTGAAACCACGACTGTTGACGAAATATGTCAACGACATATTTTGCATTATAAAAAACGACGAAATAGATAATACACTCAAAACATTAAACGCGTACAATTCGCAACTAAAGTTCACAATGGAATGTGAAGTTAACAATAACTTGCCGTACCTTGACTCAATGATACATAGGCAAGGTAACTCTTTGCTATTAGATTGGTGTCAAAAGCCTACCGCGTCAGGACGCCTCATCAATTACTACTCAAAACATCCTCGTCGCATCAAAATCAATACCGCGACAAATTTTATTCGGCGAATCTTTCAAATCAGCGACAAAAACTTCCATTTAAAAAACAAAAATGACGTCAGAAGAATCCTGAAGATGAACGATTTCCCCATCAAAACTATAAATCAACTGCTGAAACATGCAAAGTCTAGCAAAATTCAGAATACAGAACCAAAACAAGAAAAAATATATAAAAGGTCCACATACGTCCCTGGCTTTTCTGAACGTTTTTCTAAATCAAACCTTTACAATTCGGACCAATATCAACCAGCTTTAAAGAACTATAACACCAATAACAATTTCTTCAGCCGGACAAAATCAAAAATTCCTCTTGACGACAAATCAAATGTTGTTTATAAAATCAGCTGTAATGGCCCCGGCACATACGGTACGTTGTGCGTTGCGTCACGCGTTAAAAACAACAACCACATGAAAAAAAATGTAAGTGATGCCAAGTTTGTTCTTGAAGTTTTCATGTGGTTGTTGTAATGCGACGCATAACGTACCGTATGTGCCGGGGCCATAATGGTGACGAGTCCAACATATGCCACAAGGCATATGTTGGTACTACAAAAAGCAAACTAAAGACTAGACTAAGGTGCCATAAATCCGACCAGAGAGCCAAAAATAAACCTATGGAACAAAAAACTGATTTAGCAGCTCACTGTTTCTTAACTGGACACACGCCCAACTTTAAAGAAGTTCAAATCCTAACGCAGGAAAATAATTATAAGCGGAGATATATGTTAGAAATGCTACATATTATAAATATTCCCGCAAAAAAGCGCATCAATTACAAAACGGACACCGAACACTGTGCGCAGATATACATAAGCATAATTGAAAAACATCAAAAAGTTAGTTAGTTGTATTCTGAACTCGAACAAGATCGAGACGTAGACCCCTCGCCAGGTGTAACAATCTTGACGCGATGCGAGGGCTTAAGGTCACAATCCCCCCCCACCCAATCTTCTGGAAGCTTGGGCCGAGGAGATTGTGGTCGACCAAAGGTTACCCACGTAGTGATCTCCTACGTAACAGAGATCCCCTACTCTGTAGACAGAACCCTAACATCCAGACTAGCTCATGGAAGCTCGTCAGCCACAGTCCGGAGGGGGAGGGTATGGCTATAAGGGTGTCAATTGACATACAAGGGCGGGAATACCTGCGGGCTCGTGAGGGTAAACTGCACTTTGGCCTAGGATGGATAAGGTTCCGTCTAGGTCAAAGACAGTAAGGGAACGACAGCAGCAGCCGCTTCGCATTATGCAGATCAATCTGCATCACTTCAAAGCGGCTGCTGCTGAACTTCTACTCTCCCTCTCGAAGTCTGAAGTTGATATCGCTCTAGTCCAGGAACCTTATTTATATAAAAATAAAGTTGCTGGGCTAAGCGATAGCAACTATACCATCTTTGCCACATCCAGCGGTGACAAGGTAAGAACCTGTATAGTTGCCAAGAAGAATTTAAATTTAATGTATCTCTCCAATTTCAGCTTGGGAGATATAACGGCTGTAAAAATGCAAGATAGGTCACAAAAATCTACCATCTTTGAGTCTATTTACAAGCCATATGAGAGCCCTGACCCACCTGGCCAACACGTAGTGAGACTCGTTGAAGAGATGGGCAGCACCTGCCTCATCATCCTGGGGTGCGATGCCAACGCCCATCACTTCCACTGGGGAAGCAGTGACACGAATGCCCGGGGTGAGTCCGTTTTCGAATTTATACTAAAATATAATATGAGAACATGCAACAGGGGAAATGAAAGTACTTTTAAAAACAGCATCAGGGAGGAAGTTATTGACATAACCCTCATTAATAAAGACGAATCCCATATCACTGACTGGAAGGTATCCGAAGAGTGCTCCTTTTCCGATCACCGGAAGATACTCTTCAAGGTCTCTGTTGAAGGAATTCGGCAACCACCACACAGGAATCCACGGAAGACCGACTGGTGCAAGTTTACTGAATTAACAACTTCAATGCTGGGGGTTAGGTTAGGTTAGGTTAGAGGATGTGCAGCCACTAAATGTGACTGCGCCACTCGGAGACCTTATGGTCCATTGTGATCATCCTTTAGAAAAGTGGAGAGAGATAAAAATAGATAAGAGAGATAGAATAGAAATAATAGAATAAATAGATAAATAGGAATAAAAAGAATTAAAAGAACTAGGAAACAGATAAGAAAACAAGGTAGGCAGAATAATCGAAAAGACAAAGCGTTACGCGTTTAGGTTGCGCTGTCCCAGCCACTTTAGATTTTTAACGATGTTGCAGATTACAGTAGGTTCCACAGTTGAGTAGAAGGTTATAGACGGCGGGAAACGAACACCCACTAGTCTGTGTCGTCTACGAGCCAGAGCTGGACAACGACACAGGAGGTGTTCGATCGACTCCGACTCCTCCTCATCCTCACAGAGTCTGCAGTAGTCATTAACATCCCTATCCCATTTAATGGTAAAGGCCCTGACATAGCAGTGTCCAGTGATGACTCCCGTCGTTACCTTCACTTCCGCTTTGCTCAGGTTCAACAACGAATTCGTTCTTTTGGCTGACAGAGACGGCCATATGGATCTTGCCACAATGCACCTAGGTTCATTGCGCCACAATTCACTGGCTCTTTCGTCAGAGAACGATTCGACTTTTTGGAAAAAGTGACAGATGGGTGGTTTGATAGAGTCAGTGATAGCTAGATCAGCGGACTGTGATCCTCGTCTAGCTAATTCATCTGCTTTTTCATTACCCTGGTAGTCACGATGTCCAGGTACCCAACATAGCCGAAAGCCGTTAGTTAGCGCATCCAGAGCTGCTCTACACTTGAGGACGACGTCGGATTTGATGTTACAGGATTTGATGGCTTTAAGAGCCGCTTGACTATCCACATAGATAGTCACCGGTTCAAAGATTTCTGCATCCAGATTTTTAATCAATTCCGCCGCCTTCCAAATCGCGAAGATTTCAGCCTGGAACACACTACAGTTGCTGTCTAGCCTGTATGTGCGTTCAAGTGATAGACTTTCACAGTAGACACCGGCACCGGTACCTTCCTCCATCTTGGAGCCGTCTGTATATATAGCCAGACCGCCCAGAGGGGGGTTACTGCGGTTCCAGTCGTCTCTACTAGGTATAATGACTTCTATATCGTCAAATCTCAAGACTGGTGATATATATAGTCACTTATTTTGCCACAATGGTTCACAAAAATACCTGATTCATTCAGGATACACCCATGCCCATAGGTACGACCACGCCAAAGACCCTGTTCATGAAGCCGCAGGGAACTCCTGGTTGCCTGACACTTAATGCTGATACTCAGTGGTCTTAAGTTCAGCATTGCGTTCAGTGCAGCCTGTGGCGTGCTCCTGGTAGCTCCAGTAATAAGAGTTGCGGCGGCTCTTTGTACCTTATCGAGCTTAGTGGATGTTGACTTTTGACGCAATGAGTGCCACCAAACGAGAGAACCATAGGATAGGATGGGTCTAACCACTGTATTATACAGCCAGTGTATAATCGAAGGAGTTAGTCCCCAGCTTTTCCTAATGGAATTCTTACATGAATAAAGTGCAATCATTCCCTTCTTCGCCCGCTCCTCAGCATTCCTATCCCATCGCAATTGACAGTCAAGGATTGTGCCAAGGTACTTTGCTTCGGGGGAGAGTTGGAGCTGCACCCCATCCAGTGTTGGTGGAACAAAGGCGCCGAGCTTACGCTTCCTTGTGAACATTACCAGTTCCGTCTTCGTTGGGTTAACCCCAAGGCCATTAGCCTTGGCCCAGCGTGATAGAGTCGATAGTGCTCCTTGCATAAGCTCCGAAATGGTTGACGGAAATTTACCGGAAATCAGCAGTACCACGTCATCGGCATAAGCAACAACTTTGATACCTTGATTGTCCAGCTCCATCAAAATATTGTTTATAACAAGGAGCCACAGTAATGGCGAGAGCACACCTCCTTGAGGGGTGCCTCTAGTCACTGTTTTCCTTATTTTTACCTCCCCAATGCTAGAATTTATAATCCTGCTTTGAAGCATATTATTAATCCAGCACGTTAGGGGTTCAGGTGCATTAACTTTCTTCAGTGAGAGATTGATGGACTCAAGTTTTACATTGTTAAAAGCTCCTTCTATGTCTAGAAAGGCAGCCAAGGTAAAGTTTGAGTCTTCCATGTTTTTCTCAATGAAGCCGACCACCTCATGCAAGGCAGACTCAACAGATTTACCTTTAACATAGGCGTGCTGTGAGTTGCTTATAGAGACGGTGTCTACCTGACTCCTTATCTCCAGGTCGATCAGTCTTTCGAGTGTCTTAAGGAGAAAGGATGATAAACTTATGGGTCTGTAGTCTTTAGGTGCAGAGTGACTAGGTTTTCCCGCTTTGGGAATGTAAGTTACCTTTACCTCCTTCCACAGCCCCGGTATAAAAGAGAAAGTCAAGCACGCCCAAATGCAAATTGTAGCATCGCCGGCGTTATGCCATCCGGCCCAGGAGACTTGTAAGGCTTAAAAGTGCTGACCGCCCACTTAATTCTACTTCTGTTGACCACCCTGTCAATGAGTACCAAATCCAAAGGCTCCTGAACTCGGAAGTCGTCACGCTCATTGTTGACAGTATCCTCATCCTTGCAGCCTGGGAAGTGGGTCTCCGCAAGGAGATCAAGAGTCTCAGTGGCGGAGTCTGTCCACGCACCATCTTATTTCTTGATACTTCCAATGGATTTGGGGTCCTTGGAGAGTAGTCGTCGAAACCTAGCTGCGTCGTTAACTCCTTCTACCGACTCACAGAAGTTAACCCAAGATGTTTTCTTTGCCCGCTTGATTTCACTCTTATATTTATTGAAACTCACTTTATAGGAGTCCCAATCAATATCGAGTTTAGTCTCATGCGCCCTGTTATACAGTCGTCTAGTGTTTTTCCTAAGTTCGCCAAGCTCCTTGCTCCACCACACCGGTTGAGATTTCCTCCCAGGATATGTTAGTGGACAGGACTCCTTATGGCAACGAAGAAGAACATCAGTGAGATTTTTTACGGATCAATTGAGGTCATCAACTGTTTCCGTACTAATATTAGGAGTTAGTTGCGAGTTCGTTAGTTCCGTGTATTTGTCCCAGTTTGTCCTTCGTGGGTTCCTATAAGGAATTTGGCGACCTCTGTCCAGAGAGACATTAAAGAATATCTGCATATGGTCCGAAAAGGAACATTCTTTAGATACCCTCCAATTCCTCAGGACAGAGTCATCTAAATTAGAAAGGGTTAGGTCAATGACCTCTTCCCTGTTCCTAATTTTAAACGTTGGATCACTACCCCTATTACATATCCGTAAATTATAAGATAAAATAAAATCGAATATGGACTCACCCCTCTTGTTGGTGTCCTTGCTGCCCCACCGGAAATGGTGAGCGTTTGCGTCGCAACCCAGGATTACGTAACAGGTACCCATCATCTCGTCAAGCAGACGTCGGACACACTGGTTGGGTGGGTCTGGGGCCTCAAAAGGCATATATATAGATGACAGCAGCGTGGCCTTGCTTCCTCCATGCTCCATCCTGACCGTGCATATGTCACCGTTACTGTAATTAGATAGAAAGATTAGATTTAAACTCTTTTTACCTACTATACAAGTCCTTACCTTGTCCCCCTCGGACGCGGCAAAGACGTCGAAGTTGGCATTGTTTAGTCCAGAAACCTTATTTTTATAGATATAAGGCTCCTGGACTAAGACAATGTCTACTTCAGAGTTCGTGAGGGAAAAGAGCAGTTCAGCGGCAGCGGCCTTGCAATGGTGCAGATTAATCTGCAGTATGCGCAGCCTTTGCCGCTTCCCTACCCTTACTGTTTTTCGCGAGGTGGACTCAGTCGAAACCGAACCCATCCTGAACCGAAATTCAGCTTTCCCTCACGTTCTCTTAAGTATAACTCCCCAGGGGGGTCGACCGCCACTCTGGCCACTAAGCCTCCCAACTCGCTACAGGGGACTAGACTAATAACAGTCCAGCCTGTTGTAACAAGATTGGGATTCTGCAACCTCAGCATTCTCAGCAGGATTTCCTTGCTTACCGTAGGTGGGGGAATCCACGCTGAGAGTACCTTTCTGGACGGGATATCCGATAGGGAGACCGCCGCCAGATCAGCTCCTTCCCACAGAGCACCAAGACCACTCACTGTCTGAACGAGAAAGTCTCGCGACCTTTCATTCATGCAGTTGATGACCTTGACACCCTTACGCAAGAAGGCGCTGCCAAGCTGACGGTCTTCCGGATCTTCCGGTCCAGAAACTATCGCAGCCCGAAGACCAGTTTCAAATAGCAACCAGTGACTGTCGCTGATTTTTCCATTTGGATCAGCTCTGTCGATGATTGCTATTTGCAGGCCATCGTCTGTCACAGCAGTTGGTCTACCGTATGGCTTATTGCGCCTTTGACCGCGTACCTTGGATTTAACTTTTCCAGAAGAGGCGGAAACCTTCTCCGTACTCAGTTGCTTCTCCTTGGTCACACGCTCAGCGGCCGCTGCATACGAGGTTGATGGTTCGATCAGCTGAGAAGTCATCGTCTTCTTGGCTGAAGGCTGCGGACCCTCAGAGGAGCGCACACGCTTCACAGATTTACTCTGCGAGGCGCTGTTCTCCCCACCCGAAGACGATATTTCCTTAGCTGGTCCAGCCCTCTCCCTGTTGAGACCAGCATCTTCGATTGCGTCACCCTTGCCTTTTGGAGCAGAATCGGGCTTTGAGGCAGAGTCCTTTACCGCTCGATCACCACTAGGGGTGACTGTTGGCTCAGGGGTGCTCTCAATAGCCTTTTTCTTTACCTCTCGGTTCGGGATAGGCTTCGAAGAAGAAGATTTTGGCGCAGCACATTTACCGGAGGTAGCAGGCTTTGCCTTCTCTACTACGTCTTCCGGGAGGAAGATCCTCTCCACCGGGAATTCGCGATGAAATTTACGAGGGTACATTCTTTCGAACTTCCTCATAAATTTCAACTTGCCCTTGATGAGGTGGACCTCCCTCTCCGAATGCAAGTTTGCATCTCTCCCTACAAACCTGCGGAGATAGGATACGGCACGCTTGTAGTGTCTCGCATCCGATGCTTTGCGGGCCGAGGCAAACTTTGAGCAGCTGTCCGCTTTCGGGTCATCTACCGATTCCCCGTCGTCGGACATCATTTCCGTCGCCTCCTGGCTTTCAAGCTTTTTGTCGGCATGTGCCGACACAGGACCAGTCGGAATACGACTTGCCTCCGGTTGAGTCACCAGGCTCATACCCCCTTCGTCAGGGCTGCAACAATCTACCCGTGTAGACTTGGCCGGGATCACCGTGGTGTCCAGCTCATCGTCAGTCAGAGTAAGATTGTGCAGCAGTTCCTCCGGGAGCATGTCCTCAGTGGTTTCTTCCGGCACAAGCCTTTCCAGCTGGTCGAGGAGTTCCCTACTCTGTCTCTCTAAACTGTCGTCGATAGTTTTTTTGAGATTCGTCCTAGGGTCGTCCCCGCCCAAACTTGCAGTCCTGTCTGCCTTGGACTGGCTTTCACCAGCCCTGGTCAAATCATGATCCTTACGAAAAACCGAGTCGTCAACTTTGGGGTTAGAAACTGATGCACTTGTAGCAGGTACAGCTGTAGGTGCCAAGGCATCCACACCTAAAACAGCCGGATCACAATCATTTGATCTCGACGATACATGGCTTGTGGTCACACCAACACTTGCCGCCGGTACTGGGTTATTAACTCCCTGCACCGTAACTTTAGTCCTTCTTTTTCTTCTACCCATGTTAGTTAATTATTTAAGGGGACTACCCCGATCCAGTTTTTGGTCCACGGGGGGTCCAAAGACCCCCAGAGTCCCCACAATGTGCGGAAACGGCCCCGTCTTTGGTTGCCCTAGGACGATTTCGTTTTCGCACATTGCAGTGACCCCCTTCCCATCCGCCACCCGGGAAGACGCGCCTGGTAGGAGAACGGCAAACTCCCCCAGGGGGTTTCTTACTATCCCACAACAGCCGAAGAGGTCGATAATGCAGTGAAACATGTAACAGAGGTTATGGTGGATAGCTACGAGGCCTCCTGCCCACTAACCCACCCTGGCAGGAGAAGCCAACCGGTCTGGTGGTCGAAAGATCTCGCCAATCTAAGAAAGATTAGCAGAAGGCTTTACAATAAAGCCAACAAATCAAAGTTGTCAAGCGATTGGGAGAACTACAAAGTATCTTTCAATAAATACAACAGTGAGATTAAGAAGGCTAAGCGCAAATCCTGGATTTGCTTTAGTTAAACGATTGAAGGAGTAAAGGACGTGGCCAGATTCCGTAGGGTACTATCAAAGGACCCGAAAACCATTGGTAGTATCAAACGGACCGACGGCACATGGACTAACTCCGGCCTAGAGACTCTTGATCTCCTTGCTAATACTCACTTCCCTAATTGTGTGGATGTATCAGAACACCCTGATGTTCCAAGGATACACAACCACACCACCGTAGATGCGAGTGTTATAGAGGAAATCATTAGTCAACCAAAAATAAAATGGGCCATAAACACATTCAAGCCCTTTAAGTCACCTTGACCAGATAGAATCATACCTGCAATGCTACACAACGCACTGGAGTCACTGATTCCACACATGGAACTTATTTTCAGGGCTTGTCTATGTTTATCATACATACCGGCTCTTTGGAGGGAAGTAACTGTGGTATACATCCCTAAAGCGGGGAAGTCAAGTCACACACTTCCAAAAGACTACAGACCAATTAGTCTCTCCTCCTTTTTATTGAAAACTTTAGAAAGGCTGCTGGATCTTGGCATCAGAGCCAAGCTTTCAGCCACAGACCTAAGTTCCGCCCAACATGCCTACCAAAAAGGCAAATCGGTAGATACAGCGTTAAACGAGGTAGTAGGATATATTGAGAGAAATATGGAGGGCTCGGACTATACGCTAGCTGCATTCCTTGACATAGAGGGTGCCTTTAATAACGTTAGGCTCGAGTCCATACATAAGTCTCTGATAAACCTAGGTGTCTCGTCCACACTGGTCAATTGGATTGATAGTATGCTTAGCAGTCGTATAATCAATTCAAGTATCGGTGGAAGTTCCATCCGGAAGCATGTCACCAGAGGTACACCCCAAGGTGGTGTTATATCATCACTACTGTGGCTTCTAGTGATAAATGAAATACTTAAGGATTTTGATAGGCTGCGTATAAAGACAATCGCATATGCTGATGACGCTGTCATCATGTTTAGCGGGAAGTTTCCGCAGACACTATCAGAACTTATGCAAGGAGCTCTGGTCAAGTTATCAAGATGGGCACTCAACAATGGCCTCGGAGTGAACCCATCAAAGACTGAGCTAGTTCTATTTACAAACAAAAGGAAAGTCAGACCATTTACCCTACCAGTGCTGGACGGAGTTATTCTTGAACTCTCTTCGGAAGCCAAATACCTCGGCATTATCCTAGACCAGCAACTCACGTGGAAAAGGAATGTCGAGGAGCGCACCAAGAAAGGTCTAATAGCTCTATACTCCTGCAAAAATTCCAATGGCAAGAGCTGGGGTCTGAGACCAACGGTAATCCACTGGATATATACGACCATTGTACGCCCACTTCTTACATATGGCTCTCTGGTATGGTGGAATGCTCTCAATAAAACGACATATCTAAACAAAATGAACAGCGTCCAAAGAGCGGCATCAGTCCTAATCACTGGTGCTATGAGGAGCACTCCACAAGCTGCCCTGAATGTGCTACTGGATCTACATCCGCTAGACCTAGTAGTACAGGAACTGGCAGCAATGAGTGCACTTCGCCTTAAGGAGCTAGGTTCATGGCGCAGTTCCGAACACGGAAGAACTGCAATTCTACGTCGATTCGGACTATCAACGGCCTCGGGGAACATCAGTGATTATATATCACCACAAATGTCCTTCGAGGCAACGAAGGTGCACATACCCCACAGGGATGAATGGACACACAGTAGCCAACCTCTAGACGGTATAGAGATCTATACTGATGGCTCTAAGATGGAAACAGGCACAGGAGCAGGTGTCTACAGCAAATCCCTTGGTCTACGACAATCATACAAGCTGAACGAATATTGTAGTGTCTTCCAAGCCGAAGTTTTTGCGATAAGACAGGCCGCGGAACTGATAAACAACTTGAGAGGGGAAATAGTTGGACCGGTGACTATCTACGTTGATAGTCAAGCGGCTTTAAAATCACTCAAATCCCAGTACATCAAGTCCGCGGCTGTTCTAGACTGCAAACACGCTTTGGAGCCACTAAAATCAATCGTCACCTTGTGTTGGGTCCCAGGGCATTGCAACATCGAAGGAAACGAGCCAGCCGACGAACTGGCACGCTGTGGATGGGAGTCACAAACCATTGAAATCGACTACTCCATCAAGCCACCACTGTGCCATTTCAGGAAAACAATAGAGCAAAAATGTCGGGAGAAATTCTGCCAACAATGGCTAAACACGCCAAACTGCAGTATATCAAGGGCAATCTGGCCAATCCCCTCCAAGTCAGGAACCGCCTCACTGCTCTCAATGAGGAAATCAGACCTCAAACTAGCAGTGGGGATCATCACGGGTCACTGCAGAATAGGATCCATGATGAGCAAATGGGAAGCAGACCACACGGCTGACTACTGCAGGCTATGCAAGGATGAGGAAGAAATAGAAACGATCGAGCACCTTTTATGTCGCTGTCCTATGCTCCTTTCTAGAAGACAACGCACCATGGGTGTGCACACCATCCATGCTCTTACAGCATTCTGCCAAGCAGAGCCGTCGGATCTTTTACACATGTCAAAAGGCCTAAAATGGCTCCAACGTGCTGAGAACAGGACAAGCACTATCCCTACATAGTAGCATTGTCAACCACGCCCGAGCTACAACTTACTTCTATTATCAAAACTACAATTTCACTACTTCTATATCTAACCTCCACATCTACACTCTCATCTATAATCTCTTTCTACTCCTATAGTTGCATCCGAAATTCACACCCAATCTGCAGACATCGCCTATACATCACTACATCTCACCCGTCATCACCTTCAATACCATCACCACCACACCTGAACTATTGGATTCTACGCTTTTACAACCACATCACTCACAAGCTCCGTCTACCCACAGCTACTATCACACATCCACATCTCCTATATATCGCAATCACAACCACAATTCGTTTCAACCTTCAGGATGATTACAATGGACCCCAAGGTCTCCGAGTGGAGTGGCTGCTATCACAGCAGCTACGCATCCTAAAACCTAACCTAACCTAGAATGTAGTGCAAGAAAGAAAACAACCAATGTAATTATTCTACAATGTGCAAATATTTTTGCTAAAATATTTATATATTTGTATCTTTGTTTTTCTTTTAAAGTCAAAACGCCCATAGATTATGGTCGAAATATTGGCAAAATAAAAAAAATCTTAAAAATAAAAACAAAAATTTAGTTTTTATTTCTCTCTGACTTCGAGCCAAAAAAATATAAGAAAAAGATAGTAATTTAATATTTTTTTACATTGTTTACACATTTTGATACTAAAGCTCTGTTCCAGAACTAAAAAGTTTTTACAATTTTTACCACTTTTACACATTTTGCGTTCTCGTACACAAAATTTATATGAAAATCGTTTACGACTTTTACAACTTTTACGACTTTTACCACTTTATAAAGTACGGGAACAGGCCATAAATTTGTTGTTGCAGCAATTGACCATCTACCTTGTTTATTGTGTTCCGTGAAAAGAGTTGTAATTTTTGGTACTTTTTGAAGCAAAATCACGAAATGAGATTTCATTTTTGTATGTGAAATCATGATAAATGTTGCTTGATTCCGCGCGAAGTCACGAAACGTCTTCGAAATCACGAAACGACGCCGAATGTTAACCAAGCATAAGCAATGGAATTGACAGTTGAAATCGAGTGGATTTCGTAAATGTAAACCAAGCATAAATCGCGAAATCCTCAAAATCACTTGATGCGCTTTGCTTAGGCCGCCATCAGACCATCTGCTTTTTCACATGTATGTTGTCTCTTTGGGTATACTAATATACAGAACAGCTGATTTCATACATGTGAAAAAGCAGATGGTCTGATGGCGGCCTTAGGTTTTTGCAATTTCCGTAATTTTTCCCTTCCCGATTTCTTTAAGAAATTTGTATGGGAAAGCAACTTTTGACAATTCGCTCTTTTTTCTAACGTTACCATTAAAAAGTACGGGAATGCAATGAAAAAAATAGCATTGTAACAAAGTAATTCAATATTTTTTTTACATTTGGTCTGTTCCTTTACTTTTCAAAATGGTAAAACCGCCAAAAGTAGCAAAAGTTGTAATCTGCTTCCATATGAATTGTATGGTGTCTGAAGTAAAGGAACGCTTTTCGAGTAAAAAGTTGTAAAACTTGAAGATTCTTGCACGTAAAGGAACAGAGATATTGTTTGCAAATGTTGATACTAAAATTTTTTGTTGCAGCAATTGACCATCTACCTTGTTTATTGTGATACGCGAAAAGTGTTGCAAATTTTGGTACTCTTTTAGGCAAAACAGGTTTGTATATCATGAGTACTGTGATTTCGATTTCGCTGAAATCACGAAATGAGATGATGTCATTTTTGTATGCGAAATCATGATAAATTTTGCTTGATTCCGCGCGAAATCACGAAACGCCTTCGAAATCACGAAACGACGCCGTATGCAAACCAAGCATTGGATTTGAAAGGTTAACTTACAGAAAAGATCATGCACTTTTGAATATTTTATTGCACAAAGTCTGTTTAATTTTTAAATGGTTTTATTTAGCTCACCCCGTTTTTATACAAAAAAGTGTAGACTTTGGCACTACGCCAACTTACGGCAACTAATGCTAAGTTTACATTTACGAAATCCACTCGATTTCAACTGTCAATTCCATATCTCAAACGTCAAATGAAATCTCATTTGGATTTCATTTTACGTTTAACCTATGGATTTGACAGTTGAAATCGAGTGGATTTCGTAAATGTAAACCAAGCATAACGGTATTTACAAAAACTAATTATTTTCGGTTGATTCGAAGTGCTTTTCTGCCCAAAAATAAATTCAAACAAATAGGTTTGGCCCATGGCACAATTACCAAGGTAGTGGTATCACACCAGCTGTTCGAATATGAAGTGTCAAATCCCTTTATAAAAAAATATTTCTGTTGTAATTTCCCCAACAACATAAAGAAAATTTTAAAATAACATATTACAAATATGTCGATGCCACTACCTGTAGTGCGATTCTGTAACTCTCTACCGATGGAATTAACGACAAATGTCGATAGTTAACGATATTTGTCGGTAAGTGCTATTCTGTATACAAATTTTAACGATTTTTATGTCGGTACTTATCGAAAATCATCGGTCAGTTACCGACGAAAAAAAAGGAGTCGTTAAGTCTACCGATATAAAAGAATTTTCATATTTTAAACAAAGAATCAATGAAAATCAATTTTTTAAGAAATGATTTTGGAATATATTTCATGGCAAATAAGAAGATAAGCTGAGATACACTTCTTTCCGCATTAAAAAGAAAATTCTGCGACATATGGAGGATCCTTTCAATCTAAATAATAGGAAGCGTATGACATATTAGAAATGGATACATTTTATAAAATAATGTATGAAATTGCGGGAAAAATCTCGGAGAAAATAATAACTATTTTCAGTACGAACAAAATATTTTGAAGGACATATTCCGTAACAGTTGCTAACCATATAAAAATGTATTGGTGGTTTCGATTAGCATCACATTAAAAGAAAGAAGAATATCACCATGGTCGTCATATTCCGTGATAATACGTAATTCTGATATAACATATCAATATACACAATTTAAATATTCATGTTCAAAATATACATATTAAATGTTAGGATTTTAAATCTTCCGTTTCAAACAATTCAACCAATTTGTCGAATATTACACCATGTTTACATTAGAACTTGCCGGGTTATGAGAATTTATATGTACTATATCCAATGGATTTGACAATTAAAATCCACCGGAATAAATAAAAAATAAAGTAAATATAGTTATATGTATGTAAACGCAAGCTCTGTTCCAGAACTAATAGGTTTTTACAATTTTTACCACTTTTACACATTTTGCGTTCCCGTACACAAAATTTATATTAAAATCGTTTACAACTTTTACCACTTTATAAAGTACGGAAACAGGCCAGTAGTTTTAACTACGATTTTTAATAAACCCACTGGGTTTCAAATGTCAATTCCATGGCTAATATTTCAAATAAATCTTTATAGAGAATGTAAACCCTGCAAAAGGCTATAATATAAACATGTCCTAAAGTTGAATTTTTCTACATGTAATTTGAAACATACATATTTTATATACAATAGTGATTTAAATAATTTCATTGGAAATTTGAATTATGTTAACTTTACATGAGCATTATTTCGTTTAAGGTGTTATTTTTCCTATTTCTCGTAAAACAACAAGAAACGTTTAAAAATTAGAATAATTTATATACTTCGTATACGCTCTTCATTTTGAAATGACGTGCATCTTCTTTTAAATTCCGGCATTCTACCGATATTCGTCGCTAAAATTTTTGTATCGATAACATTGAGTTACAGAATAGCACTTTCGGTAATTCAACCGAAAATTTTCGTTAATTATCAATATCGGTTCGGTAGAAAAAATGTTACAGAATCCCACTACTGGTCGACATGCCTTGGTTTGGCCAAAAAATCCCGATTGAAACCATAGTGCAATGACAGAAAGTATGAAAGTGGCACAAAGTTAACCAGTTTATAAAAATGTGGCAACGTTGCCAATTGTCGAACTATACGAAGAAGAAAGAAAGGAATCTGCAATAAAAAGAGAATTGATTACAAGTGTAATAACATTTTAAACGCCGTATCCTCTTACAAAATTAAAGCAAAAATAAATTCCTCCGTCTAAATGATTGAATGAGACACACTAGAAGAGTTCCATATCTATACTCCATAATTTCAACTATCCACTTTAAGTAAGTTGTTTTGATACAAATAATTGAAGAGAAAAAATGTCGGAGTCTGAGGTAGCAAAGCCAACATCTAAATCATCCGTTTCTGATTTGCGTCAGTTTCGCATCAATAAAAATGCTGCCGCCACTGGGCAACAAACAAAGACGGGTAAGATCATGTTTATCCTTTTTGTATAATGAAAGTGATTACATTATTGGAAATTTAGAACGCGTTCCTGGAAAGAAACGTATACAGGTTATGGCAGATAGCGACAGTGACGGCGCAGATGGCAATTCACCGAAAAAAGCAAAGGTGGAACTCACTGTAAAAGAAAAAGAGGAACGCTTCCTTGCTGCCGCTAAAATATCGACGGAATATGACACAATGGTAAGTCGCTCGTCATCTATAAGCTATTCGTATTGTGCTAATTAATAATTTCTAATGCACATACAATATAACTTACCTATGTTTATAGGATATACAAGATGCTTTGGTTCGCAACAACTGGGTAGTGTCAGAGGCATTGGTTTATCTGAAACAAAAATGCACTCCCAAGAATAGAGGAATGGGAGCTCACGTAGCTGCAACATCTACGCCTAAGCAGACCAACTCTACAAATGGCAATGCAAAACATCCCCCAAAACTAAGAAAGCCAGAACATTCGGATTCGGAGGCAGATGATTCTAACGATGAAGAGTATTCCAAAAGCCAGGTTTATGACAGTGATGACAGTGATACAGAAGGTTCGAAAGAAATGACTGGTCAGCGTAAAAAAGTTTTTGAGTTTATGAACACTGCCTCACTAATTGAGTTGCAAACTGTTAAGACTTTGTCTGAAAAGAAAGCCAGCTTAATTGTAGATTTGAGACCATTCAAAGATTGGGCCGATTTGCGACAGAAGTTGGTCTCGAACAAAGCCTTGTCAGCAGATCTCTTAAATAACGCTCAAGAACTTATCAATAAACAGAATAATGTTGCCAATATATTGGCAAAGTGTAACAAATTAGTTCAACGGCTGGAATCAGCAATAGAGGCTGGAGCTGGTATTGTTGAACAACCAAAAATACTGAATGATAAGTTTAAATTAGCCGATTATCAGCTAATAGGTCTAAATTGGTTAACAGTTATGAATAAGCAGCAAATGAATGGTATTTTAGCCGACGAGATGGGATTGGGAAAAACAATACAAGTTATAGCATTCTTGGCATATCTCAAAGAAAATAATCTGTCAAAAGCGGCTCATCTAATCGTTGTACCATCTTCCACACTTGATAATTGGGCAGGTGAAATAGCAAGATGGTGTCCTAGTTTAGTTGTCGAAAAATATCACGGCTCGCAGGAAGAACGAAGGCGAATGAGAATTCGATTCGCCAAGGAGGGTTTCACTGGTTTTGATGTATTATTGACAACGTATGTAGCTTCATTAAATTCGCTCTACAATTGTTTGATTATTAATTTTCTCTGGCCTTGTTATTTTCTTTTAGATATCACATTGTTTCCAGTACACCCGAAGAAAGAAAAATGTTTCGCGTTAGTAAGCTACATTATGTGATTTTCGACGAGGCTCATATGTTGAAGAACATGACTACACAGCGATATGCAAATCTGATTACAATTAATGCAGAAATGCGTATTTTACTCACAGGCACACCATTACAAAATAATCTCTTGGAATTGATGTCACTGCTCTGTTTCGTCATGCCAACATTCTTTGGTAAAAATGTGGAGGATATAAAAAGTTTGTTTGCAAAGGTGAGTTTAACGTATGTATTTCTCAAAGTAGTGTTCATGCATACTTTTCGAAACCATTATCGAAAAGAGAACTTACCCAATCAGCTACACTTAGGCGGTGAGCCCCACTTGTAAAGCCCCAAAAAGGCAAATTTTCATGATTTTTTTCCAAGAAAACTGCCAAACTTTTTTGGTAGATAATTTTTTCTTCTGAAAGAGTATGTTTTAATCTAGTGTCTGATTTTTTTGTTGAAAAATATTATGTGGTTTTGTGGCAAATGGCCGTCCGCGAAACCCTTCTTTTGTAAAACCGTTTTGCGGCGCCAACTCTAGCTCGAAAACTAATAAAACGATCGTCATAACGTCACCATAAATGACCGAAGACGTAACCGACACGAACATCGTAATCTGATACATAAAGCTAAAATACATGCTCAAGCTTCTACGTTCAAAAACAACGTTGCTATTCAAGAAATGGCATTTTGGAAAATGGGATAATATTGCAGATTTTGTTGTAATGGAGGATCTCAAAACTGGGCCGATTTTTTAAAAATATTTGATTTTACTGAAATGGTGGACCAAGAAAATCAAAATTTCAATTGTTGGCTTAAAAAAGTGACGTTTTCTGGTCATAAAACGGGCAAAAAAGATTTAAAAATAAAATCGATCGATGAAGGACAAGTTTTTATGATAATAGGTTTGTTAGTTTTGAGCAAGAGTTTTATATGTTACATACAAAACACAATAAATGTTTCCCTTCCAAAGCTATTATTTCAGGCAATATTATTCTGATCGACTTTCCGCATATTAAACGCTACTTCTACTTTAAAATAGGCAATTAAATTTTTTTTCGATTTTCTGAAATTTACAAGTGGGGGTCACCCTTTAAATATTTTTAAAGTTTATGCCACAGAACAGAATCGCAGAACATATAAACCGTGTGTTTGATTGCTCTGGTACACAAATATATTACCACGATCTACTACGATCCGAATTCAGATTCGTTCGAATTACTACAAACCTCCTGTTATCAAAACTAGTCACGCTTGTAAGACTTTTTCTCCTTAAGAAACGCGCAAATGGTAAAAACAAGTTGAGCTTCGAGCTAATATTAATTGGGGTACGCTCGTTGAGTGTAGAACATATTTTCCAGTATTTCAACGAAGAAAGTTAATTCAGATTAAAACTTATGATGCAGTGTATTCAACGCCGCATGCATTTTTGTTTTTTTAGGTAGAACACACACTAAGATATTAGATATCTTATTCCTGAATTTTATTTCTTTCTTTCAAATTTATTATTTTATTTTCAGAAAAGTAAAGTGGACAATGGCAACGAGGAAATGTCACAATTTCAGGAGACACAAGTGGAGAGAGCCAAACGCATTATGAAACCATTTGTACTAAGACGTTTAAAGAAAGACGTTCTTAGCCATTTACCTAAAAAGTATACATACATTGTAAGTCTGACGATAATTATAAATTAGTCTAAAAAATGTACATCTTAATGTCGGTGTGTCCTAGCCACATTTTTATTTTACGTTCTAAATGGAAGAATTAATGTTAAAACATTCTAATCATAAACTTTTTATTCTTGCCTCATGTTTTTACAAATATTTATTAAATCATAAAATAAGCACAAAACTTTGCAATTGATTCAATTACAGTCGAAATCGCTTATAACGTCGGTCAAGGGACCGACCAAAATCGGACGCTATAAGCGATAGTCGTTATAAACGATACTTATAAAAGAGGTGAAATTTTATTATGTATAGTGACTTTTGGGTATAAATATGTTGTTTTATTACTTTTTCATCCATATACATACGTACATATGAATGACATAAAAACAAAATAATAAAAAAATAACTATGTATATTAAATTCATTCTTCAGCAGATATATTACGTTAATATGGGACACGGTTATCTGATTATCTTTAGTTAGTTTTTGTTAGTTTGTGCTATTGAATTCCAACATAAGTTTTAAATTTAACTCAGATCTGAGTTTTGAAAGGGTCTTTAAAAACACATTCTTCTGTGTAAATAAATTTTTGAAGTGTTTCTATAGCTAGACACGTCTATGACACTGACAGTAATTAAAATTCTACTACAGAATAGTATCCTCAATTTCTTAGTTAGAATTGCCTTCATCTTCCAATATTATGTCGTCATTGAAAACATTGTCATCAATGGCAACTTATTCATCAATATCTTCTACGTGCAGGGAGAATGAAGATAAATGTCTTCAGAATCGTTAAAAGGGCCATTGACAATCGCGCATGATGAAAACAATTAGCAATGGCATACGACGTTACATTTTTCCACGCTTCATCTAACAATAACACGACATCCAACACATTTGATTTTCTACTTTGATCCTTTTTTATTCTTACCAGGATAGTGGATATTTTCCGATTCCGCAAATGTGTTTTGAATACACCTTGGTCCATAGGTTGAAAACAAATGTGACATTAGATGGCAAAAACTCAAGCTTTATTGATTTGAGAGCGCATCCATGGGAGTCGTAATTCAGTGGTCCAACCCTATCTTCGAACATGTTGCGCATATGTTACATACACATACATACCACAAAATGTTGCGAAAATGTGTCTTCTTTGCATGGTTCGACGTTATAACCGATAGCAAAATTCAATTATTTCACAAAAAATCGACGTTACAACCGATATGACGTTATAAGCGACGACGTTATAAGCGATATTTATTTGTGTGGAATATAAAGGGCAGAAATTCGGGACTTTTGGATTTTGTCATTATAAGCGATATGACGTTATAAACGACGACGTTATAAGCGATTTCGACTGTATTATTTTTTATTTATATTTTAGAATAAAGTCGCCATGACAGATTCTCAAAAACGTCATTACAATGATTTAGTAGAATACTATTCGAACAATCGTGGAGAAATTTGCAGCGGTGAGCGGGCTGGCGTTTCAATTATGGTAGAAATGAGGAAACTAGCTAATCACCCACTATTGGGCCGCTACTATTTCAGTGATGAAAAATTGCGCGAATTTTCAAAGCGATTAGCCACAGTTTCTAGCTACAAGAAAACAAATCCACAATACATATTTGAGGAAATGGCTGTTATGTCCGACTTTCAAGTATGGCAATTATGTAACAAACATGTAAGTTAAAATATGTCAAAACTTACTGATTTGCATGCATACTTATAACCTAATATGTTTTTTCTTATCCACAGGAACTCGACGATGTCATTATACCTGATAGGCTTATTTGTGATTCTGGCAAATTTAAACATTTGGATACTCTGTTGCCGAAACTAAAAGAGGAGGGTCATCGCGTTTTGATTTTCAGCCAATTTACTATGATGCTTGATATTGTTGAACGATATCTTGATATTCGCAAACATGGTTACTGTCGTCTGGATGGGTCGACGGCCGTAGAGGAACGACAGGATATGATAAATGACTTCAATGCCGATTCAGAAATATTTATATTCTTATTGTCCACCAAAGCTGGTGGTGTGGGTATAAATTTAACTGCTGCCGATACATGTATTATACACGATATTGACTTCAATCCATATAATGATAAACAAGCTGAAGATCGTTGTCATCGCATGGGTCAAACAAGACCTGTGAGCATTTATCGCTTAATTTCAGAGGGAACCATTGAAGAGGGTATGCTGATGGTGGCTGAGGAAAAATTGAAGCTCGAAAAGGATATAACATCAAATGATAAGGGCGAGGTTCAAGAAACAAAATGCGTTGTGAGGCTACTAACAATGGCGCTTGGTTTGGACAAAGAGGAAGAGGAACGATTGAACAAATCTATAAACAGCTCTTTATCGTCGCCTTCCAAGTAAAACCGCCCCAAACATAATCCATTGCTATAATGTTGCTAAAATTCAATTGTTTAATATATTTTTTATTTATTGGTACAAATTAAATTCCGTCACTCGCTACTTTTTCGCTATATATTTGTTTATTGATTTTCACTACTGTTACATTTGTATTATTTTGCTTAGAAAAAAGCATCTACGTAGGATGATTCCCCTTTCAGTTGTTTTTATGAAATTTATCCCATCCGTATATCCTTTTCATTTGTTGGTATTTAAGTATGCTTCACAAAAAACACAATTATAACAATTGAATATTCATCACCATTGAACAATTTCATGTTATGGAAATACCTAAAGAAAAAATATTTTATTGTAAGAATTAAAAAATTCCAATACTTTATTAAGATCAACCATATACTATAAATAAAGATTACTAAAATAGATGAAACCAGCCACATTATGTGATTTTGTGTATTGCTATGCGATTGATATCGATATTGGTCATCCATTAATATGCGTATACGTGCTGAATATAAGTAAGAATTTTTGCTAGTACTTAACATGATCCTTCTAGTTAAGCTTCTCAATCCATATATAGCCATCGATTATTTCCATAACGTAATTAAAAAAATGTGTGCAGCTATTCTCAAAAGAAGTGACCTACGGTCAAAAAAAATTTTTTTTTTGTAACGAGGAAGATAATGCTTAAAGGTACTGACTGAATCAGCACAACTAAGTTGGTAGGACCATAAGAGACCATACAACAGGACCAAACCAACCACATTGAATCACGAAGGTTAAAAATGTTGTAAAGCGTCAAGTAAACTATTCTTTTTTATTTTTATTAAATTCATGTCTTGCTTACATTAAAATTTATACATAAAAAGATAGTTTAAAAACATTCATATACAATTAAACATTTATTGCAACACATACATAATATATACATACATACATATTATGTACATAGTTTATACTAAGGTAATAAATGGTAAAGGTTTTAAAGGTCGATTTTATATGAAATTATGCCACAAAATTCATATAGGAGAGTTCAATAGGGAGAGTTCACAATATTTAAGAGTAATCGGGTATGTTCTGACACAAACTTCATCTCTCACTTCACGCCTCACGCATTTTGTTCACCCCATTTCCGCTATTTTTTTTTTTTGCGAATTTCTTGGGATTATGGGGTCGATTATAGATAGCAACCCAACCCCAGTTGCGTTGCCCACAGCAAATTTAGTAATATAATTTTCTATTTCTGCATTAAAATTTATACTATTTTGCAATTAAATTAATAGCTGAAGGTTCAAAATATTGACATTGATTGAATTTGACAAAAATTTCCGTCTTTTTACTTATTTTAATTGCATGATTTTCTCTTCTGGCAACGCAACTACAGTTGAGTTGCTATCCATAATCGACCTCTAAGATTCATTGGGGTATTTAAAAAGAAGAGTGCACTCTAGTCCGTCCATAAAATACTCGGAAAAATAAGCGTAAATGGGGTGAACAAAATGCTTGAGGCGTGAAGTGAGTCTCAGAACATGGCCGAATGTTTGAAATTCGTATTCCTTGAATATTTAGAATTGAAAATGCACCATATCGCGGACTACGTTTGGAATAGTTCCTATACAAAAGTTCCTCCCGGTTTTTGGTATTTTGAAGTTTTTAATTAAATTCTCTAAAATATCTTTTAAAAGAATATTACCCATATAGGTTCAGATTACCACATCCTATAAGATAGATCTTATTTTAATGGTATTTGATGTACAGTAATCCATCGAGGCATTTTATTCAGCCCAATTAAAGTTAAATGTAAAGTTGTTTCTAAATAAAATAAAAAAGAAATAAATTATGAATATCAACTCCCCGTGATTTGTCTCACCTTTTCCTTTAAGTTGAAACGGCAGAAAGTCAAATTCATAATAACCCTGATTAATTCAGTATTTTTCTCTATAAATTTCTAATGTTTTGTGTATGAAGGAGGTGAGCACGCGTTTAGAGTCTCAGCTGTGTTCAAAATAATAGGAGTGCCCATACACACCAAGGGAATGGTCAAACAAACATGTTTAAACTTTTCCATTTTGGCCTATTTTGTATTTGTTTAACATTGTTGACATTCCAACTCTCAATTCATAAGCAAAAATGTGGCAATTTGTTTTAAATTATTTACTGTTTACACCAACATTATAAATCGTATTAAAATTTTTTGTTCAAAAAAAAAATAGGAGTGTGGGTGAAACAGGATAATAAAAATATGTTTAGTTGAGTTTAGGACCAAATTTGTAAATATTTTAGTTGATAGTAGCAAATCCAATAGATTTGAAGGCTTATGAAAACAAAAGACCTTTGGATGTTGGCCAAAAATAGGGGCCTAATTATGACATTCGATTCGATCGAGTATTTGCCAAAGACATAGAACTGTAAAGATTGGACATAGTGCATAATGCAGTTCAATTTTGCTATGTCAATGTCAAAAAGTTTTACAAAAATAAATCATTTTCTACAATTTTCTAGCACAATTTCATTCCGAAATTATTACCCAAAGTATTATTCAGCGATTTCAACAAATATTTACATTTTTCAGTAATAAATTTGTTTTTTAGTTTTTGTTTTAAAATAAACACATTTTTACCATCTAACTTCTTAATGTTCTTTGAAGAACACGAGGTTTTTATAGTTCGATTTTTTCATTCACGAGCAAATTCTCGATCGAATCGAATGTCGTAATAAGGCCCCAGGCTACTGTCCTTGCAGCGATGTTTCCCAAAAATTGAGAATTTTTTGGGCAATTAAACTGATTCCATAGACAAAACCATTAGTGATTAGAGTTGTTTAACCCTCTGGGTGTTACCTCAAATATTCAGCCTTATTACGGTTGGCGTAGTCGTAGACGTTGTCGTAGTTTACATTTTCTACGTAATAAAAAATGATATAGATCGAAAAACTGATTTTTTTTGGTTTATAATTAACATTTATTTTTTTGATACGACAAATTGGTATTACGTATGGGGTTGAAATACGAGAAAAGAGACGTGACCGATTTTTGTTACGACTCCATATAAAAATAAAATAAAATCAATTTAAAAATAATTTTTAGGCTATACTTATTAAAATATTTCATTTCATTTATTTATTTCTACATTGTAATATAATGAAGCCAATATGTTATCTATAGCTCTGTTCCTTTACCTGCCTGAGGTTACCATTTCTTACCATTTTTAACCTGCAAAGCGTTCCTTTACTTTAGCACGCATACAATTTATATGAGACCAGTTCACCACTTTTACCATTTTTTGCCACTGTTACCATTTTTTAAAGTAAAGGAACAGACCATATATATATACAGGCATGTCACAGAAACGAATTCCGATCGAAAGTGGAATTAATTCCGTATTTAGCTTCTTCAGAAAACGAAAAACGAAGAATTTTTCGGAATGAAACCACTTTTGATTTTGCAAACGGAATTGTATTTTTAATTTTTTTAAATTTGCCACTTTAAAACAATCTAAAAACACTTAGAAATAATAAAAATGTTGTTTTGTTAACAAATTCACATTTAATTTCATATTTAAACTAAATAATGAAGTGTTCCGATTTTACAAAATCGATCGGAATCTGAAGAAGCTAAAACAAAAACGATCGAAATGAAATTACGGAATTGAAACCATTCCGATCGGAATCTGTGACATGCCTGATAAAAGAGCAGTGAGGTGAGGTATTCACTGACTGACTGACTGACTGATTCATCAGCGCCCAGACGAAACCGCTGAAGCTAGAAAGTTGAAATTTAGGGTGTAGGTTGCTGTTGGTGTGTAGGGGTGAGATAAGGCTGGGTTTTTGGAAATTCGACCTAGAAGTGTACGAAAAGTACTAAAAGGTACTAAATATGGTACCCTTGGTATTAGGCAAACGGGAAGAGCTAAAATTCTGAAATTTGGAATCAGGGTAACTGATGGAGAGTTAGAAAGATGTACCAAGGGGTTTTTGGAAATTTGAACTACAAGGGTACGAAAAGTACTAAATGGTACTAAATTTAGTACAATTTGGATTTGTGTGACCGGATAGAGCTGGAATCCTGAAATTTGAAATTAGGGTCAATTGCGGAGAGCAACAAAAAAAGGTTTTTGGAAATTCGAACCATAAGTGCACGAATAGTACTAAATGGTACTAAATTTAGTACAATTTGGATTTGGGTGAACGGATAGAGCTGGAATACAAACATTTGGAATGAGGGTCACTGATGAAGATTAACAATGAAAGGTTTTTGGAAATTCGAACTTTAAGGGTACGAAAAGTACTAAATGGTACTAAATTTAGTACAATTTTGATTTGGGTGAACGGTTTGAGCTGGAATACAGACATTTGGAATGAGAGTCACTGATGAAGAGTAACAATGAAAGGTTTTTGTAAATTCGAACTATAACGGAACGAAAAGTACTAAATGGTACTAAATTTAGTACAATTTGGATTGGGGTGAACGGATAGAGCAGGAATCCTGAAATTTGAAATTAGGGTCACTGGTGGAGAGTAACAAAGAAAGGTTTTTTTTGAATTCGAACTATAAGTGTACGAAAAGTAATAAATGGTACTAAATTTAGTACAATTTGGGTTTGGGTGAACGAATCGAGCTGGAATCCTGAAATTTGGAATGAAGGTCACTGATGGAGAGTAAGAAAGGTGTACCAAAGGTCGAAAAGTCCTAAATGGTAGTGAGTTTAGTATGATTTGGATTTGAAGAGCCGGAATCCTGAAATTTGGAACTAAGATTACTGTTGGAATATAGAATGGAGAGATGGAGGTAGCTTTGGAAAATCGTACTAATGTACACGAAGCAGTACTAAATGGTACGGAATTCGCAATTTGTATTTACGTGAACAGATTACTGTTGGAGTGTAGGATTGAGGTAGTTTTGAAAATTCGGAAAAGTGCTAAATAGGACTACTTTGTCTATAAATTGGGTTTAGATGAACGGATAGAGCTGAGATATGAAAGTACATTTTGGAAAATCGTGTACGAAAAGTGCTAAATGGTACAAAATTTGGTACCTTTTGGTATTTGCTATATGGTATCGAATTTTGTACAATTTGTGATTTTGTAAAGGGTAGAACTGGAATTTTGAAATTCGGTATTAGATTAGCAATTGGTGTTTAGAGAGGAGGTAGGGAGTTGGTTTTGAAAATTCGTACTTATTTATACAAAAGGTACTATAATGGGTTTCAGGAGAACAGATAAAGGTGGAAAAGTGAATTGGGGTTAGGATATATGTTGAATATAAGGAATTAATTTTTGAAACGTTTACCTATGTGTACGAAAAGTTGGGTAACATGTTGGTACCAAAACCATTTTGGTATTGTGTAAACAGTTAAAGTACTAAATTTGGTGTTGAGTGTAGGGACAAATCTGGGATTATATAATTTGGAAATACGCTATTTGTACAAAACATACGAAATGGAAAAATATTTGTTATGAAGATCACTCTAAAATTTGAGACAAAGTTCTGAGTTTGAAAAATTGTACTGAATATTGTTCCATTGATTTGATGTTAACGTCAAGGCGTTTCTAAGTAGTGTACTGAAATTAATTTGTCAAACGTGAAGTATCTTTTCAAAAAATGTTTTTTGTTCTGACTGCTTTGGTATTTTAATTTGAAACCGTGGTCCAATGCAACAATTTTGTTAACTAGAAGTTATTTACCTCATGATAATAAAAAAGCCTAAATTGAAATGCCTCCAACAAATTTTTCATTATATACGGTTGACATACCCGTGCACATTAAGTACAAGTTTTTGTATAAAAGTTTTTCTAAACTTTCATGCCACAAATTCCGAATTTCCGTTGGAAAATGTGCAGAAGATCTTCAAAATACTCTAAATCTTCAAAAAATCTCTTCTAATAAACGTGGATTTAAGTGCACATTTTTTAAATTAAACTTTTATATCCAAATTTAAAGAAAATTGGACAATATAGATTTATTCTTCTTTTAAAATACACTAATACCCCGTTTATATATAACCGGATTTAACAAACCGACTGGGTTTTAAATGTCAATTCCATTGGTTATATTTCAAACAAATCCTTATAAAGAAGGTTAACCCTGCAAAAAGCTCTAATATAAACAGCATATATGTAAGTTAAGAGGTACCGTTATATGGGGTATACGAAAACGTGGATTTTTATGGCCATTGTGAATGCCGAAAATTTAACGGACCTATTCAAGTTCTGGGCGAAACCGCTAAAGCTAGAACCTTGCATTGTAAATGTGCGTGAAATTCGTACTGGAAGGGAATGCTGTGTTAGTGAAGTGTTAAAACCAGGAGTCAAATCTGAAATTTGCCATATGATACGTAGTTTTGGGAATTCTAAATAAAAAATATGGTAGTTGTGTAGGGATGCGATACGGCAGATTTTTTTTTTGTAAATTCTGACTACAATCGAAAAAATATTGGTAATAAAAATAGGCCTTAGTACAACAGAATCTCCAGTATTCACCATTCCCGTATTAAATATTGTTTATATGTACTTTGTTCCCTTTCCGCATACGAAGTAGCGGGCATTTGTTAGTATTAACTATATACATAACCCTAAAAAAAACAAAATTATTTAATTTATTTAAAACTAAATTATTTAAAAACCCTAAACTAAGCAAAAATATCATAAAACTTATGATTCAATAATTCATTTTGTTGGATCCCACAAACAAACTCCATCTCACCGCCAATAACTATTACCCTCAATAGCAAGAAGGAGAGGGAAGAGGTAGTAGGAACCATATCCACACACAATTCCTAAAATTCATTCTTAACAAAGCAGAATGAATTTAGAAGCTACTACATCAAACGTCCTTGGAAAACAACTAAAATAAATACAAAATTTTATTAACTTTGGTTGACTTCCGTATCGTCAGTTGCTTTACAAATGACTGAAAATTTGCGAAGTATGTCTCTTAACGCCGTTATGCTTAACAACTGCGAAACTACATGTTTCATAACGTCAAAAATACACACTTTTAACGCAGCAAACATGTATCCTTTTTTATTTCTGATGCATTTAGTTGCATTTTCGAGGAACAATGTATGAGTGTGCAACTGAAATATTTTAACGAAGTTTAAACAACACAAAGCAACGGAAGCCAGCCTTTATTTATTTTCTTAAGATTTAACTTGTGTTTTATCAGATGACAAGCTTTCTATTGAAAATCTGTAATGGGTACTTTACACGATATGTATTTTACATATGGGTTGTCACTTTTTATATATAAAATGTATACGCAAAGTGACAACCCATATGTAAAATACATATCGTGTAAAGTACCCATTAGAGTCCCCATATAACAGTTCATGCAATGCAAATTTCTCATTTCTTATAAAAAAGGTTGTTACAAATGAATTGTTTTATATTTAAAAAAATATATACATATTTTTGTTATTTTTGTATAAGAAAAGAATTGTCGTTGTCGTAAAATTTTCGTGATACCAAAAAAGTAACCCTATGACAACGACTACAAAAACGTCTACGCCAAACAATCATTTTTGGTCTGTTCCAGAACTGCAAGAATCTACTAATTTTTACTATTTTTTCCGATAACATAAAGGAAAAAAATGCTATCGTAGTAAAAAGTAGTAGCTTCTTGCAGGTTCTGGAACAAAGCATTTGATTGTAAAAATTGTAGGGTTGATTTTTCTTTTGGATTTAAGCCTTTACCTAATTAACTGCGTGTTGCGTGTGCGTTCAAAAATACAAAAACAAAATACATGTATTTCAAATTGAAAACAAAAACAAATACATGTATTTTGTTTTTGTATTTTTGAACGCACACGCAACACGCAGTTAATTAGGTCAAGGCCTAAAAGTTTAAAAATGATTTAATAACAATTCTATTAATTGGTCTGTTCCAGAACTTCAAGAATCTACTCATTTTTACTATTTTCTTCGATAACATAAAGGAAAATTGTTATCGTAGTAAAAATTAGTAGATTCTTGCAGGTTCTGGAACAGGCATAATATTTGTTACCAAAAGCACTGTACATATGTTTGTATTTGTTTCGTTTTTCTGTGTTGGGAGCAGCATATCCCGGAATGCCTGCTCCGAATTCTTTTGGTCCGTGCCGGGACGGAGGAAAGCCCAGAACCAATATATTTGTGATCGATTTGTCACATCCGCATCTTCACCCACATCCAGCCTTCGGTGAGATGCAGGAGTGGGTGCATCTAAGGGGTTGCTCTGTACTTGTCCACGTAAGGGACTACGACAGGGACTATGACAGGGACTATGTTGCTGCATGCTGTGTGAATACATACTCCCTCGTCGTCTGATTATGGGACTTCCCTGCAGTCCCCTCGATAACAACCGCACATGCAGCCTTTAACACTAGCCGTTGTTGTCCCAATCCCGGAAAATGCATCCTTTTTGCAATTTAATTGCAATGGACTCCGAGGTAAGATCGAGGAAATAGTAGGTTTCATGAGTCGGAGAAATATCAAGGTCGCTGCGGTGCAAGCAACCAAGCTCAACAACAACTGTATCTTACAACGTTGCGATGGTTACAACGTGCTAAGAAAGAATCGCACCAGAAATGGAGTTGGGGGATTAGCTTTCCTATTGCACCAGTCTGTCCAATACAGACCTATCTCGCTTGAGCCTGTCTCTAATGACCCGTACATGGAATGTATGGGGGTAGCAGTCAGGTGTGGAACTGCCGAGATAGATTTGCTGAACGTATACATCCCGCCGAGAAATAGCTGTATCTCAGATTACGTGCCTAACATTAGCCCGCTTTTGGAAGGTCATAATAGTCTGGTCCTGGGGGACTTTAATGCGCATCATGAAACGACCAAAGAGGGACAACGCTGGCTGAGCAGATTGACAGCTCTACGTTTTGCATGGTCAATGAGGAAGCCCCTACCAGAATTAGAGGAGAGTGTCACAGCTCGCCAGACATAACCATCTTGTCACCTGGTCTGTCAAATGACGTTACCTGGCAACCCGTCATTTCCCTTGGATCAGACCATCTCCCCATAATTGTCTACATTAGCAGACCACCCGATCTCATTACCCCTGAACGGCGCACATTTGTCAATCATAAGAAAGATGATTGGCCTGGTTGAGAGAGTTCACCAATCACTGCTTCAGAGAACTGCCCAATCCTTCTGATGTTCGGGTAGCGGAAAGGACGTTCCGAGACATCATCACTGCTGCAGCCGCTCGCCATATCCCTGCTGGTCGAATACCCGAAGTAAGACCAAACTTCCCAGCAGAGGCGACGGGATTAGCAAATGAGCGTGATGAGCTTCGTCGAACCAACCCCAATGACCCCAGAGTCAGGGAGCTGACACTGGAAGTTAACAGGTTGGTCGGCGAGCATAAGCGGAACAAGTAGTTAAATCATCTGAAGAGTTGCAAGATTGGAGACGGTATAGGTGAATTGTGGGCAACGGTTAAGTGACTTTCGAACCCTGGAAGAAGGGAAGATAGGACCTCAGTCACGTTTGGTGACGTTACGCTGACTGACCCGAGGAGGTGCGCAAGTTATTTCAATCGACAGTTTGTCGAGCACCCCGAGAGTGACAGGGCGAAGAGTATTACGTCGCATCAGATATCTTCCTGCCGAGGAGGAACCACCACAGTTTACAATGGATAATGTTGCCAATGCCATCAGGAACGCAAAATCATCCAAAGCGTTGGGCACCGATGGAATCTCCATGGTAATGCTGAAGCAGCTGAATGAGCCGGGAGTGGAGTATCTCACTAAAGTTCTCAACTTGTCGCTATCCACCCTCATTGTTTCCGAAGTCTGGAAAATGGACAGGGTGGTCCCACTACGGAAGCCGGGCAAGGATGCCAGCAAAAGTGAATCGTACAGGCCGATTTCGCTTTTGTCGCCCGTAGCAAAGACCCTTGAGGCCTTAAGGCCAGAACAGAATCAATCGTCGCTTGCTTTGCTTGCTTCCCCAAGTGTCAAATTATAAAGGAAAGCCAGAGCCTCTTTGCAAATCCGCCTGCGTTCTCCTTTAGGAGGCTCTGGCATTCCTGTTTAATTTGACATTTGGGAAGCAAGCAACGCAAGCGACGATTGATTCTGTTCTGGCCTTTAGTCCCCCCAGTATCAGAAATAGCTATCAAGTTGCCGATCATCAGCATGGATTCCGTAAGCAGCACAGCACGACAACTGCGCTGAACGCCATTACCAGACATATTTGTCAAGGACTCAACCAAAGACGGCCGTGTGATAGAACAGTCATGGTGGCGCTTGACTTGTCAAAAGCCTTTGATACAGTCAGGCACTCCACGTTGTTTGTGGACACCAGTCGTATGTGGAATTCAGGAACAAGAAGTCCAAACCCCGTAGAGTGAAACAAGGAGTTCCCCAAGGTCGGGAACTGTTTAACCTGTACCTCTCCTGTATTCCGCCCCCTCCAGACGGCATCAAGATCGCAACGTATGCGGATGATTGCACGATCCTGGCGTCAGGTGCCTATCCTGATGACATCTGTGTGGGACTGAACAACTATTTAACCGATCTTACCACCTTTTTCCATTAGAGGAATATGCAAATTTCCGCCACAAAATCAACAGCCACTGTGTTCACCACATGGACAGCGCAGTTTTGAAGAGAATTGAATGTCGTGGTCGACGGTAGCAGAATTCCGACCACAAACTGCCCCAAAATTTTAGGGGTCACATTCGACACTACTTTCACGTCGTCCGCGCACGCCACAAATGTCTGCGACAAACTGAAAAGTATGAAGAAGGTCCTCAAGTCCCTAGCCGGCAGCACTTGGGGTGCAGATAAAGAATTTAAAAAAGATTCGAGCCTGCCAGAATGCCGCCCTGAGAACAGCAACAGGGAGCCTCCTCAAGTCTTCAGTGGACCATCTACATGAGGAGACAAAGATTCTTCCAGTAAAGCAACACAATGAGATGCTTTCGTTGCAGTACTTGCTTGGGTGTTACCGTGAGAGCCATCCCAATCACCATCTGCTGGCTAGGCCCGACACATTTAGGCATATCAGGAAGGGTATTCATGCTCTAGAGGCGGAGGTCTAACAATATAAGAGAGAACACCTAGATCAACAGGCATATTAAACAGGTTTAAATAGTATTCACACGGATGCAGTTGCTAAGGCCATAAGCAAATATAGTGTGAATAAATTCCTCGAAATACATCCCCCATCTATTGCAGCTGAGGAGCGTCAGCTGCCACGACAAACTAGAGTAGTTTTGGCTCAAATTCGCTCAGGATATTGTAGTCGCCTAAATTCTTATTGGGCGGAAATCGACCGCGCCGTGAAAGACATGTGCCCGGTATATGGCATGGGCCCGCACGACACGAATTCCGATCGAAAGTGGAATTAATTCTGTATTTAGCTTCTTCAGAAAACGAAGAATTTTTCGGAATGAAACCACTTTTGATTTTGTAAACGGAATTGAATTTTTATTTTTTTTTAATTTGCCACTTTAAAACACTTAGAAATAATAAAAATGTTGTTTTGTTAACAAATTTACATTTAATTTCATATTTAAACTAAATAATAAAGTTTTCCGATTTTGCAAAATCGATCGGAATCTGAAGAAGCTAAAACAAAAACGATCGACATGAAATTACGGAATTGAAACCATTCCGATCGGAATCTGTGACATGCCTATATAAAGAAATACTTTTGGAGTTGTCCTACGAATATGTTTATTACTAGGCGTTTACACAGAAACAGTATTGGCAAGAAAATAGCAAAGTTACAAACCATTTTCACCAATACATTCATACTTTTCTCTATACATATTTAAAAATTTGTGAAAAAGGTTTGTATTTTTGCTACTGTCTTGCAATAAGTCTGTCTGGTTACTTTCCCAGCAAGAATTGTCCAGCAAGAACTTTCTCAGAGAGTAAGGGGTTTTTATTCTCTTTTGCTAGAAAATTGTAAAAAGTAAACAGACACTTCCCAGCAAAAACCAGCAAGCTATCAGCTGGCTTGCCAAAACAGAACAATTTGTCCGCCAATAAAGAAGCAAACACGTTGTATTTTATAGAATAGAAAAGAAAAGAAATTGAAACAAGTATTTTTCCACAAATTTGTTCTCCATAAAACAATACAATTAGACTATGTTATTTCCACAAAAAATTATTTTTAATTTTCACAAACCTACATCAACCACAAATTAGAAACAGATGATTGATTGTTTTCAGGAAGAAGAAGAAGAAGAATTGCTTTGCCAGTTGCTGCTAGAAGAAATTTGTCCAGCAAGAATTTGCAAGCTCTCAGTGAAAGAACTGTCAAAATGTCTCTCTCGAATCGCTCTCTTTTGCTGGTTTTTTGTGTTAACAGACGACTTCCAGCAACAATTGGAACAAATTGTTGCAAATTTTAGGGTAACCAGACAGAGCTAATACTGGCATTTGTGCATTGTATAATGGCAAAACCTATAACTAAAACACAATTTTCTAATAGAACTAATCCAAATCATCGCACAATTACCCAGGTAGTGGCATCGTAAAATTTTGAATATGTTATGTCAAAACTTTCTTTATGTTGTTGGGGAAATTACAACAAAAATAATTTTTTATAAAGGGATTTGACTTTTCTTATTCGAACAGCTGGTGTGATACCACTACCTGGGTAATTGTGCCATGAATCCAAATAAAGTATTTTTGAATAAACAAGTAAAAACGTATCAGTCGGCTTTGCTGACAGAGATATACCTAGGGTGTCCAAAAAACCGGGTTTTCCAAACAAAAAGGTTTTCGGTTAACCGAAATTTTCAATTTTACCAAAAACCGGTTTTCGGGTTTTAGAAATTTTCAAAACCGGTTAACCGGTTTAAACCGGTTTTGTTAAATAGTTACAAAATTGCTCATATTTGATAAATATTTGATTAAAAATGTGCGGCAAGAGGTAATTTAAGTATAACCACTTCGTTATTATATAATTATCTCATAATATCCTTGTTATTTGACATTCAACCTCGAACTAGGAACTGCAAAATTGAGAACTAAATTGTACTCATAGACCCATTATGACATCCTTTCTGTAGTTAATTTTTGGCCGGTATCGGACAGATAACCCGTTTTTTGTTCTTACGTGTTTCCTTTAATAATAGGTGTCAGATAAAATAAAAGAAGGTTTGTGTTCCTTTTAAAAATTAAAGTGCGCCCGAGAGTATGCTTCACCAAAAACAAGAAAAAATTGAGAGCAAATCCATATCAACCAATCAGATTTGAGTAAATTTGATGTGTATAGTCTTTTTTGCTTGATATTGCCATATTTTTACAAAATGTAGCATTTATTTTAAATGGCAGATGTAATAATAAATCTCTGGTAATGCTAACTTTATTCCCTACTTTTCTTAAAGTAAGGTATATCAAAAATGGACTTTAAAGGCAAGATGTAAGAACGGGCCTTAGAATAGTAACAACCCTTACAAATACAACGTTGTGTACCAAAACAATTACATTTTATTAAGTCTGGACGAAGACTTGCGTTGCCAACCTCAAATTATCGTGAAATGTCGTAATCAAAAATACATTTTGTTATCGTACCCTTTACTATACTTGTTCGAAAACGTATAAGCAACGTCATACAAACTACCGTGCCATATTACGTAAACACAGTTTTTTTTCACACAACGCTACATTTTATTAAATATTTTTATTTAGTTTAAATATTTTTCAAATTTAAAGTTCTGTCATTTAGAACTTTGACCGTACCTTGTGTTAGTTAAGTTTAGTTTACTTTCAAGAATACAATTTTAATAAAATATTAAAAATATTCCTATTTTTTAAAACCGGTTAACCGACACAAAAAAACCTGTTTTTTCGGTTAACAGAAAATTACGTTTTTGGCGAAAACCTGTTTCGGTTTTGTAACTCAAAACCGGGTAACCGGTTAACCGGTTTCGGACACCCTAATTATACCCTAAGCAAATATATTTGTTTTGAAGCTCTAAAGTGTTGCGGAAGATTTTATCAAGTCTTTCTTCTTTAACTGAATAGCTTCTTGAAGTAGGAAATAATTAGTGTTTGACAAATTTTCGTTAATGTAGAATAGAGCAGTTGATGAGAAACAATAGAGTTCAGGAAAAGCTTATTTTTTTTCGGTTTTGTAACTCAAAACCGGGTAACCGGTTAACCGGTTTCGGTTTTGGACACCCTAGATATACCCTCAGCAAATATATTTGTTTTGAAGCTCTAAAGTGTTGCGGAAGATTTTATCAAGCCTTTCTTCTTTAACTGAATAGCATCTTGAAGTAGGAAATAATTAGTGTTTGACAAACTTTCGTTAATGTAGAATAGAGCAGTTGATGAGAAACCAATAGAGATCAGGAACATTTTATTTTGGTTTGCCTTTTTAAAGTTTGAGATGGATTTAAGAAAGAAATTTATCGTATGGAGACACTTATTACACTGCTCAACAAAATTGAAAAAGTTGAATGTTTCAAACGAAGCTGCAGTTGTTTCTAGATGAAATCGGCGAGTTATTTTCAAATCCGGTCCCGGGTTTTCTCCATCAACTCTTGTTTTTGAGATATAGCTCAAAATCGGTTTTTACGAGTTTTACCCAGACTTTTGTTATTTTCGGATACAAACAAATATTTTTTGTGGGTTTTTCGACATATATATATTAAGGAGATGTTGTACACTCGATACAAATCGTTTTTGAAATAATTATGGTGAGTATATATCAAAAAATATAGAAAATATACGACGGACCCTGTAAAAATTGCATATTTTGAGTACTTTAAGCTGTAATTACGTCATCAGGGGAAGTCATAGGATCTTCATATGGTACTCCGGATATGCTTAGGGTGTTTACTATATAATCCAGTATTCAAATGTATAATATAAAGTTCATAGCGCCCATGATTCCGCCATAACCTAACAACCATCATGAAGAATGCCATTGAAAAGTAAATGGCTTATGTGGTAATGATATCACTGGTAAATGATTTCCCTTTAGCAGTCTTCATGGCGATTTTTACGTTATGGCCGAATCATGGGCGCTATGAACTTTATATTATATATTTGAATACTGGACTATATAGTAGACACCCTAAGCATATCCGCATTGCCATATGAAGATCCTATGACTTCCCCCGATGACGTAATTACAGCTTAAAGTACTCAAAATATGCAATTTTTACAAGGTCCGTCGTATATTTTCTATATTTTTTGATATATACTCACCATAACTATTTCAAAAACGATTTGTATCGAGCGTACAACATCTCCTTAATATATTAATGTCGAAAAACCCACAAAAAATATTTGTTTGTATCCGAAAATAACGAAAGTCTGGGTTAAACTCGTATAAACCGATTTTGAGCTATATCTCGAAAACAAGAGCTAATGGAGAAAAACCGGGACCGGATTTAAAAATAACTCGCCGATTTCATCTAGAAACAACCGCAACTTCGTTTGAAACAAAAGTCGTGTTGACCAGTGTTATTAATTTTAAGTCTATATGTATTACTGTAGAATACTTATAAGCGCGAGTGAAATGTTTAAGCAAAAACTTTCAGTTGGTTTATATGGGAGCGCATTTATTTTAAATACAGTTTAAAAGACATGTATAATTTGACATTTGATGGTAGAGAATAGGATAAATCACTCTCACTATGGGTGTTCCCTTTTATTATGTGTATTATGCTCACTCTTTGTTTTTGTTTATTTTTTTACATTTACATGAAAATAAATTGCATGATTTTAGCAGGGTGTATTGATTATTTTATAGAGTCGTTTTGTAATAAGTTGTAGCGATTATAATTCAAAATATATCCAGTTTTGTATGAGCACAATATAAACACAACCACTCTCGAGAACAATGATAGACCGACATTGGTTTTGGACCACTATGTCAGGAAGCATGCAATGGCGCACGAAAAACGTACTATTGCTTAAATTGGACCACAAGGAGTAGCATCGGTATAATTTTCCAAAGGATCTTCGATCAGATCCTAAACTATACTTAAACAAAAATTTTTAAACTTTTGTGGGGGAGGTACCCTAAAGAGAAGACCGATATGAACCATTTCAGAAGTAAAATTATATTTGGACAAAATGTTAGGGGATCCCAAGTTTGGACGGTTGCAACAGGTATAGCGCCTACTATTTTAGTGAATTTTTTTAAACTTTTTTGGGGGAGGTACCGGATGGTGGGAACCGATAGTGCTCATCTTCAAACTTAAACTAAGTTTGGAGAAAATATTACGAAAGTTAAATTTTGGACAGAATCGGTTAATCCGTTCGAGAGTTATCGTGCGCTCCAGCCACTACACATTGGGCCATAGGGGTTTTTACAACTTTCAGGCTATTTTCTCAAGAAGTATGGACTTGCCCCTGATGAAACTTATACCTTCGTATGGGGGACAGTGAATACAAGTTGTTACAATAAAAACCAAGGAGATTGGAGAGCAGGTCCTAAACTGAACTTTTCCGAAATTTTGTGTGGGAAGTACCCGAAGGAGTTTACCGATTTAGTCCATATTGGAACCTCATCTAAGACTGGTAGAAATTTCACGATGTGCAAAGTATGGACCAAATCGGTTGCTCCCTTCAAGAGTTATCGTGCGCACAAATTTTCCGAACATTTTCGAACTTTTGTTCGGAAGGAGTGGACCGATATAATCCATCTTCGAACTTGAACTAAGTTTGGAGAAAATATTACGAAAGCTAAATTTTGGACCGAATCGGTTGATCCGTTCGAGAGTTATCGTGCGCTCGAGCCAGCCAGACAGACAGACGGACGGACATGGCTAAATCAACTTCAAATTGTCTGAAACGGATTTCGTCCAAACATACTTGGGGTCTAAAATCATTATTTAGATGAGACACATTTTGCCCGTTAGAATAAATGCTGAGGGTATAAAAACGTAAACGTATGATATCGGAGAAAATAGTAAAAATTAGTAGATTCTTGCATTCTTTGCTACGATAGCAGTTTTTCCTTTATGTTATCGAAAAAATAATAAAAATTAGTAGATTCTTGCAGTTCTGGAACAGACCAAATTATTTCTCAGAAATATTATGTTATCGATTTTTACTGTAGGGTTTACACAAAATGAGCTATTTTATTTTTCCTTAGTGGACTAGAACTTTTAGGAAGCAACATGGAACAGAGAGTATCCTCTTTCCGCCCATATTTAATACTTTTTTTTTTAATTTACTGAAATTACACGGGTATTATTTATAACATTTTACACAAATTAACATTTATTTAATATAATATATGTGTTTTATGAAAGCCAATGAGAATTTTTCTTAAATTTTTAACAAATTTTACATTTTTAATTTTTTATTAAAAAAAATATTTTTTATTTTTATAGTTTATTGATTGTGTTTTGACCTTTTATAGTAGATAAAAAATATAAAAACACAAAATTTGATTCACAGGAAAGCTGATTGTGTTATCTGCCGAAAAAAATTATGAAAATATGTATCTCTATTTCGTTTAAAAGTTATAGAATTTTGACCAGGAAAAAACGATTCTGAACCACTGTGTAATGCACAGTGTTGCCGCCCCCATGTAAACGTGGAAAAATGGGGGCATAGGAATGAAAAATTATAATCGGTTTAGATTTGGTTATAGTCCCCATATATATCTTCCTCGATTTTGCTATAACACGGTCAATTTTAGTTTTTTTAAGTCCCAGTTTTACCGATTTTAACAAAAATCGTTTCAGATTTGGATATATGTAGCTCCCATATATACTCTTGAGAACGGTATTGCGCTCAAATTTTAGCATAGGAATCGGATATTTCATTGAAGAAATGGATAAAAACATGTAACAAATCATAATTTCTGCCGTTTTTACACATTTTCGTAGTGTTTATACCCTACACAACACTGTGGTAAGGGGTATTATGTGTTAATGCATTTGTATGTAACATTCATAAGGAAAAGATATATATCCATAGTTCCTTCTTGGGATATGTATAGAATCACTTTCTTAGTCGATTTATGCATGTCCCTCTGTCCGTTCGCAACGTAGAGTTTGCATTTATTGTCCGATTCAGCTGAAAACTGGAGAATATAATTTTTTTTAGCAATAGGAAGAACTCTATTGCTTTTGGTGAAAATCGGTTCAGATTTGGATATAGCTCCCATGTATATTTTCGGGCGATTTCACGTATTTGCTGCACCAAACACCCCATATCTGTCCAATTTTGATGAAACTTGGAATGTGTGTGTAACTTATATCGGAATCGGTTCAGATTTGGATATAGCTCCCATGTATATTTTCGGCCAATTTCGCGTATTTAATGCATCAAACACCCCATATCTGTCCAATTTTGATGCATTTTTGAATGTGTGACGGAGTTCAGTGTAGATATAAGTGGGCCATTTTATTCCGAAATCGGTTCAGATTTAGATATATGTAGCTCCCATATATATTTTACACATTCAGAGTGGTGTAGGGTATCAAATAGTAGGCCCGCCTGACTTTGATCCTTTCCTTACTGTTTTTTGTCTTTGTCAGTAGAGATTTGTGGTGGTTTCTAACACAACTGTATCTGTAGCGATTTTTACCTCGGAATAGTTGTCATCCCTGATTATGGCCCACTCATCAATCCCCATTGTTAACAAATTTTTAGAAAAATCTGAAAGTTCGTTCAATTTTCATATGATTATCGTTTTCGATTATCTGGGAAACATTTTCAATGTTTAAAGAATCATAACTTTATTATAGATGGACATATCGAAAAAATTCTTTAAGATTCGTCGTATCAGATAAGAAACGTAAACATACACACAGTGCTGCTCAAAACATTTGGAACTCCCTATTTAATATATTTTTAGGGACATTTTGAGTTTTGAAATATATTTGTTTTTCTTATTCGATTCTGTAGTGACCCTATTTTCAAGATTTAAAAATGATTATTCAGTTATGAGCACTTATTTTACAAAAATGTGTGAAATATCGGAGGAACACATGTTTTAGCCTGCTCAAAACATTTGCAACTCCGTGGTACGGGGTTTTTATATTGATTGGCATCATATTGTTTTTAATCAGAAGAAGGGGACATTTTATCCCACCTATGTTTACTTTTGACAGACAAGTATGCCGAAAACATGACGTGTCTAATTTTTTAAGAACAACATAAATTATTATCAGAAATTTATATTATAGCTTTGCTAAATTGGTAATTTTTGAAAATTGTGGATCCAACGAAGTGCAAAAATAAACATCGGAACAGCACAATATCTAAAACAGAGATGGATACCGTGTAAAATCGCCGTAATGTGGAAAGTAGGTGCAAGGACAATAACATCTCCTGCAGGGGATGAGCAAATAATTATATGAATTACTAAGCAGATCTCTCAGAGGTCATCAACAGATGTTAAAATAAGACTTGACACCGATAACTCTATACAAACTTCTCTGATACATACCAAGTACACCTACCGTTATACCAAAATAGACAAATTTTGGGAAAACAGTAATTTCCAGGAAAAATTGAATTTTTCATACAAATTTTGCAAAAAATGTGTGGTATTGTTTTTGGGGAAGTGAATATTTAAATCAATATTTATGTTATATGACTTGAAAAAATGTACTTGATCGCCAGGTCGAATGACAATTGTATTCGTCCCCTTATACAAAAAAGTTGACCAAAAAAGTAGAAGATGTGTTATATTGTCCTGGAGGTATTTTATGGGCAGAAATGGTACAGGATGCATGAGGTCGAGATATTTATCAGATCCAAGAACTCAACGGACAGATAAAATGCCAAAATCGCATCATGTACATACCAGAAGTGTCGTTTAACAGATTGATTTGGCATAATACCGCCTCTAAACGTATATATAACCACGTAAAACTAGTAATTTTTTGCAAATATGGTTAAGTTCTTACCGAACCCGATCAGTTTAAGTAATCTAAATTCATATAGGAAGTTCCGGGACTTTAATCTGGACCCTAGACTATTAAATATCGAACAAAACCTTAGTATTTAACAATAAACCTTAGAGCACAGGACTCCAAAGGATATATTTATTTATTTAGTTAACTGGTTTCCTTTACGATGTCTCCAGATAATAAATAAAATGTTTAACTTACAATGTATTATCAAAACAAAAGTAATTTCTTTAGATTTTGAATCAAATTTTCTCAGTTGCAAATGTTTTGAGCAGAACCAAAATTGAGTTCGAGCTTTGTTTTGTATATTTTTGTAAAATAAGAGCACTTTTCGCAAATTTATTTCTAAATCTTTAAAAGGGATCCAATAAACAATCAATCTACAAAAATATTTGCATTCCAAATCCACAAACTACCTCAGAACTATAAAGAATAAAATATGAATTAGTCATTCCAGCTGCGAATGTTTTGAGAAGCATTGTATGTACATTAGGGTGGTTTTATCTCAGGAGAAAAAATCGATGGTGGACATTTTTAGATTTTAAGATAACCAAAGTTTGAACACAATTGGAAGATGTTAACACGTGCTACTGGAGCCTCGAAGTTTTGAAAATCTCGGATTTTTTTTTGGCTATTTGCGACCCATATATCTGGAACGGCCAAAGCAAATTTCCCGTATTGTACATCAAATTAAAGTACGTAAGTATTACTGAATGCATTCGTATTTCAATAGATTTTCAATGGGGTCTAGGTCCTGTTTTGGTGCTAAACAAGTTCTGGGGGCGTTAAACCAGGCTTTTCAATAGACTCAAACGAAGAAAACGCCAAGTGCTTTTACGGCTTCTTGTTCTTTCACAGACCATTCTTTTTGAAATCTCTTGAATATGTCTGGTTGAGGTCCCGATTTGCTTCCATACTTGCAGTCAAAACAACTCTCAACAATATATCTAAGGCGTGGTGTCGGCACAATGCGTACAGGACCTCTCGAGCTAACATCTGATCCAGGAGTTGCATGGTCCATTGAGTCTCCCAGTATTTGACGCTGTTGTATCGAAGCACACAGCGACTACCGAACTTGCGTTCCATTTGTAAGGTCTCTGTGAACAATGTGATTAGACAATAAGTATAAAGTTAATCAACTCCTAGTATGGAGCCTGATCTTCCTTTGCCTTTGTTTCAACATAAACTTCTTGTCTTGTTCTGAAGTCAACATCGTCAGGGCATCTTGGTGGGCAATATGCAGGAAATTATCCAACTCTTTTGCAGCATTTCTTGCACTTTCCGTTATTTATTCTTGTACTTTTACATTAGTTGCAGCAGAGTCTTGAATATTACATTAATTGATACAAAAATTCAGTAATACGTTCGTATTTTGTTACTAATTAAAATAGCATTAGCCGTTTCATAGATATGGGTTTTCAGAACATCGAGACCCCAGTGACACATGTTAATCAAGATCAATTGTTCTCTAAATTTGGCAATCTTAAAATCTAACAAGATTAAACAATTTTTGGGGTGCAGCAAAAAAAAAATCCAATATCGATTTTGCCTAGTCCACACCAACTGGCTCAAAAGTTCAATATTTTTCGAGAATTGTTTGAGAATTGTTTTGAAATTTTTACTGAAGATAGCCCTCGTGCTCTTGGATGCAAAGATACAATTTAATTCGTGGACAAGTCCACAATTTCTGAGATAAAGACCCGAAGGTCTAAAATTCCCTACGGCCACCAGCTAATATAGCACTTCGTTATATTTCTTCCAAGTTTACATATATTTTCAAAATGGTCTATATCGGTCCAATCTCACTGGTATCTTCTCTACGAAAGTTCAAAATTTCATGGTCAAGTCGGAGGATTATTTGTGGCAACACTGTGAGAGGTGAATTTTATATGAGTTTTATAAAATGTTCGTTTTAAAGTTGTCTTGTTACACTGCGAGACACGAAAAAATCAACGATATTTTGATAGAAGATCAAAAATAAGAAGAAGCATATCGCGGCGTTTATCCCCACCATTAAAAAATAAATCATTAAAAAATTTCAATTTTAAAAAAATGTTGAACAAACTCCAAATTTCGATTTTAACGAAAACAAGTAAAAAGTCTTCAAAAAAGCCGGGTCGAACTTTATATTCCCTCCACCATAAAATATTCCTAACTAAAATGGAATAATGAGTTTCATCTCCTGTCCAAAATTTTAGGTGCAAAAATTTTTCGGCCACAGATACCCCAAATACCTAAATTATCTAATATAATCCAAAAATGTATTCAATCAGGTGGTACCTTATAAAGGAGGCTATAGAAAAACGTAGACCTATCTTGACAATTTTTGGAGGAGAGAACCTCCAATGTCAAATTACTGGTAGTTCCGCCAAACAATGTAGCTAGTTCGGTTAAAATTTTTTGCCAAAACCCTCAAAATACTGAAAATCGGGAGGTACCGTCATATGGGGGCTCTACCAAAACTTGGACCGATATAGTCCATATTCGAACTTGACCTGCCTATGGCAAAAATCCAATCTGGTGTAAAAATATAGCGTTCTAGCTCAATTATTGTGGAAGTTAGAGTGATTACAACAGACGGGCATGGCTACTCCGAATTTTATCCTGATCAAGAATATACATACATATATCACAAATATTGTCAATTATTTCATATTCCATTTCAAAAAATGTTAAATTTTTTTGCGCTATATCAAAGATTTTTGGTACAATTTTTGGTTGATGCGGACAAAAGTTACGGCCGTTTTATTTCGTCTTTTAAGAAAACAATATTATAAAAACGCTAATTATTTTAATCAGCACAATTGTTACTAAAAAGTTCTCTCGAAGTGACTGAATAATACATGTAAAATGTTACTCAGAATTCGCAGAATTTATTTATTTATTTATTTTATTTTTATTTTTATTACATAAAAAAATGTTGTGGATCACAACTTCACGGCGAATCAAATGAGACTAAAATCAAATCATGCAGATTGGTATTATAGTTTCGATGTTACAGCCAAAATATTTTGGTAAAAAAAATAATTTTTTTTTTTAAATATTTTTTCACATTAATTATGTAGTAGAAAATATTGAAAAAATTGCTTAAATCTCCCAATAAAATAGACGGATTTTGCTTTATAGACATGCATATTCAAGCTTTCCCATTGGGGAAGATAATTGGGTTGCTGAGGATATATCTCAAAGCTTCTTTGTCCGCATGTGATTTGTATGTACAGCAGGACCATCTCTTTTAAGTTGTATATATTTTTCGAAATTTAATTTGGAGGCTAAGATGTAGCATCGGCTGCTATAAAGCTATAAAACATCGATAGTTTTGGGAAGGGTGCATACAATTATTGTTCGCATCCCATTTCAGTGTTCACCATGGAAATCTATATCGATATACATACATATATATATTTCAAGGCGATCAATCAAGAACCGTGGATGTAGCATCACACACTATTTTTTGGGATAAAATGAATGTAGCTCCCTTATCAGTGAAGCAGTGGAAACGACCAGCAGAAAACGCGATAAAATACGCGATACATTCAAAAACAATTTTAGGTGATTTTTCTACTTTGGCATTTCTCGTAACTCGCGTTTTAGTTGATGGATTTTAACGGGGAATGATTTATTAGATCCGGAACGTAAAAAACTAAAATGTGCAATAAATAACCCAAAAATATGAATTTTAGAAAAACGTTCGCACAAAATTTCCTCATTTGGACGCAGATTTCTATGAAGCTGTGCAGACTACATTTACGATATACATACGTATCAAATAATTCAGAATCGCAAGTACTACGATCCTATAAATGATTTTCGCAGAACGCAACTTGAAGAAAATGTCAAAAAAAACCGGAAATCATTCTTCAAAATGTCAGCATCACTTAATAATAGAAGCAGATTAAATTTTGAAAAGTAATACATTAGAGAGATCATCATTATTTAGTTTGCTTCTACTTTTATCCTGACAGGAAACTCGGGAAAAGTGTGGTTTACTCACAAATCGAGAGAAAACAAAAAATACATGTTGGCTTCAAACCATTTTTACCAAATTTTTAGCATAAATATAGCCACAGCTTCCACGCAAATTATCTTTTAGGCCAATATTTCTTGCCACGTCCAAAAAAATATCATTTTATCCAAAAATATATAATTTGTATAATATACAATCACAAGTCGCGTGTTTTAAAAGGATAAACCTTGACTTCAGCAATGTTAAATTTTCAAAAATATTGGTGATATAATTTATAGTTAGTACTTCAATGCGTTACAAACGGAAAAACAAACTTATTATACCCTCCATACTATGGTGGAGGGTATAAAAATGGACAGTTCGCGGCCATAAATCCGTCAAAAATATCGGATCATCCGTTTTCGTGCCACAATGGGCACCGCCATTTCGAGAAAAACACGTTTTTATACCCTCAGCTTATATGCAAAATATGCCTCATCGAAATATGGTTTTATGCCAAGTTTACACTTGCGCTCAAAAATCCACTGGACTTCACGAAATCTTGAAATACACCCCGGTGTTTACACTTATTTTTTGTTGATTTCAAACATATCACAATGATCAAGGTAGATGCATATGCGCAGCTGATCGAACATGAATTTTCAAAACAAATTTTGTAAATTGAATTTATCATCAAAAATATACGACAATATAGAACTTTACAAGTTTATTTGAAAAATTATAATAAAATTATCTATATATCGTATTAATTGTGTATAGTACTAAAAAATGAAAAAATAAAAAATGATTTTATCGTTGAGACATCATAATAATAAATTTTGATAGATAAAACTTGTGCTCAGAACTTGCAAAATATTACTACATGCAGCAGTTTTCCGGTTTAGTGCTAAAAATGCGTTCCCGTACTCCGAAATCTAGCAAGACTTGCACTTCTCTTTAAACAAAAATAGCGCCGAATAACACCCTCTTCTCCTGTTTTCTGCCATACGATTTTGGCCTAGTAGAAACTAGCAGCAATCATGTTCGTTGGCATCTAATCATGGCGTAAAACGTCCAGCTGATTGGTTTCAATCTGTCAATTTTTTTTTGTTATTGTGAAAAAATTTTATGAAAACGTAAACAAACATTTTGACATATTGAAGAATTTTCCGCCAAAAATGAGTTGTTGTTGTGCTACTTACGTGACCTATTAAATAGATCTTGGCATCTAATATGATACGTTGATTTTGACATTTATGCTGGAATTTTTGCAATTTCCGTAATTTTTCCGTTCCCGTATTTTTAAGAAATTTGCATGGGGAAGCAATTTTTGACAATTTGCTCTTTTTTCTAACATTACCATTAAAAAAGTACGGGAACACAATGAAAAATAGCATTGTAACAAATTTAATATTTTCTTCACATTGTTTACAAATTTTTATACTAAAATTTTTTGTTGCAGCAATTGAACATCTACCTTGTTTATTGTGATACGTGAAAAGTGTTGCAACTTTTGGTACTTTTTTAGGCAAAAACAGGGTTGTATATGATGTGTACTGTGATTTCGATGTTGATTTCGCTGAAATCACGAAATGAGATGATTTCATTTTTGTATGCGAAATCATGATAAATTTTGCTTGATTCCGCGCGAAATCACGAAACGCCTTCGAAATCACGAAACGACGCCGAATGTAAACCAAACATTAGACCCCAAGTATGTTTGGACGGCAAAGATGTCAATATTATAATGCCAAGTTTACACTTGCGCTCTAAAATCCACAGGATTTCACGAAATCCTGAAATACACCCCGGTGTTTACACTTATTTTTTTGTTGATTTCAAGCATATCACAATAATCAAGGTAGATGCAAATGCGCAGCTGATCAAACATGAATTTTAGAAAAAAGTTGTTGTAAATTGAATTAATCATCAAAAATTTACGACAATATAGAACTTTACTGCTTTATTTCGAAAATGATCGTAAAATTATCTATATATCGTATTAATTGTTTATAATACTAAGAAATTTAAAACTAAAAAATGATTTTATCGTTGAGACATTATAATAATAAATTTTGATACATAAAAGTTGTGTTCAGAAACTGCAAAATATTACTACTTGCAGTATTTTCCCCGCCGTTTAGTGCTAGAAATGCGTTCCAGTACTCCGAAATCTAGCAAGACTTGCACTTGATTTTGAATAAAAGCCTCTTCTCCTGTTCTCTGCTATAAAAAATTGGCCAAGTAAAAACTGGCAGCATGTTTTTTGGCATCTGAACACGATGGCTGATACGCTGATTTTGGCATTTTTGCTGGAGTTTTTGCAATTTCCGTCATTTTTTCGTTCCCGTATTTTTTAAGAAATTTGTATGGGGAAGCAATTTTTGACAATTCGGTCTATTTTCTAACATTACGATTGAAAAAAGTACGGGAACACAATGAAAAATATCATTGTAACAATGTAATTTAATATTTTTTCACGTTGTTTACAAATTTTGATATTAACATATTTTGTTTCAGCAATTCGCACATCTACCTTGTTTATTGTGATACGTGAAAAGTGTTGCAACTTTTGGTACTTTTTTAGGCAAAAGCAAGGTTGTATATCATGTGTACTGTGATTTCGATGTTGATTTCGCTGAAATCACGAAATAAGATGATTTCATTTTTGTATGCGAAATCATGATAAATTTTGCATGATTTCGCGCGAAATCACGAAACGCCTTCGAAATCACGAAAAGACGCCGAATGTAAACCAAACATAAGATAGGAAAAGTCAATTGTGAAAAATTAACTGTAGAGGGAGTTAACTTCTGTTGCTACGACATCATAGCAACATTCTGTTAAACGAAAACTGTTACTCATTGGAATATTGACAAGAAAAACATTAAAACTCAAGTTTGACGGCATTCGCTTTTGATTTTTTCATTGAATGAACAATAAAAAAAGAAAAGAAATAAATTTCAGCCACAAAACACGACGTTAATGTTTTCTGCCGAGAGAAATGGGAATAAAAAACGATTGACATTGCTGTTATCAATTCCAGTGAGTTGTGTAGCCATCTGTAACCAAAATGTGGAACTATTAGCATATGTTTTTGGAAAATGCATTTGTTCGGGTCTTTATTGCTATACGTCTTTGTTGGACGGAATCCGTTTCAGACAATTTAGAGTTGATTTAGCCATGTCCGTCCGTCCGTTTGTCTGGCTGGAGCGTACGAAATCTCTAACGGATCAACCGATTCGGTCCAAAATTGGGGTTTCGTAATATTTTGTCCAAACTTAGTTTAAGTTCGAAGATGGGTTATATCGGTTCATTCCTTCCGGTACCTCCACACAAAAGTTCGAAAATGTTCGGAAAAATTGTGCGCACAATAACTCTATGGACCATACTTTACACATCGTAATATATCTACCAGGTTCGAATATAGATTATGTTTGTCCACTCCTTCGGGTACCTCCCACACAAAATTTCGGATAAGTTCACTTTAAGACCTGTTCTCAAATCACTTTGATTTTTGTTGCAGCAACTTGCATTCGCTGGCTCCTTTACGATGGTAAAAGTTTTTTCAGGGGCAGGTACATATTTCTTGAGAAAACAGCCCGAAAGGTGTAAAAAACCCCTTTGGCTCGCTCCATTTGCAGTGGCTGGAGAGCACGATAAGTCTCGAACTGATCAACCGATTTGGTCCAAAATTTGGCCTTAATCATTTTTTCCAAACTTAGTTTCAGCTCTAAGATGGGCAATACCGGTCCACAACTTCCAGTACTTCCCCCCAATATCTAAAAAATGTCATTTAAATGGTATGCACGATATCTCTCAATTTGGTCCAATCTTTGGATCTCCTAATATGTTGTCCAAATTTTAGTTTAACTTCTGAAATGGCCCATATCCTCCTCCACAAAAGATCAAAATTTTTGTCTAAGTGCCGTTTAGGGTCTCTTCGGAGATCCTTTGGAAATGTATACCGATGCCGTTGTGGTCCTGTTTACAGCGATATAATGTTTTCCGTGGACAAGTCCAAGATATGAGTCCCAAAATAAAATCCACTTCAATAAAGGACTATGTCGGTCTATTCCTTCAAGTACCTCCTCCTTTAATCCTAATCCATATTGTTGTCGGCAAGTTCAAGTGTCCAAAAAGGGTCACAAAGTTCTGAAAAGACCCTAAATACATTTGATCTGTCCGCCAATATAATACATTTCTCATTGGAGTCGAGCTTAATTGCCGAAAAATTTTTGCAAGTGAAAAAGGAAAGCCAAAGATTCGGACCCACACAACCTGGTTTCGCTGTTGGTAGCAGCTCATCGGACATATCGGAGTGACTTTCCTGTCATCGAACTTTTAATTTATCACATGCAATATGTTTTTCAATTTTTTAAAATTTGCAAGTGGCCATAACCCCTTAAGTCAATAGCTACAACGTTGATTCCGAGAGTAAATCAAATTCTTAGCAGGTTGGAAGATATGAACCTAACAAATGACCCCTTCAAACCTTTGGGACATGTATTGTGTTGCTACATCCTGACAGATTTGAGCATTTTTCCATCGCGTTTGACGTATATTCGCGGACCACAGTGACACCGCATAACTTGCCACAGACAAACCTATCGCGTTATATGTCATCAACAAGGTTTCTTTATCTGCACCCCAAGTGCTTCTGGCTAGGGATTGAAGACCTTGTTCCTACCCTGTCGAATGTGACCATTACTATCTTGGGGTAGTTATTGGTCGGAATTCTGCTACCATCGACCATGACATTCAGCTAAGTGCTCATCTCGGCATTCCGTTTGGGCGTAGATTTAGTATCGGATATTCCTCTCATGGAAGAAGGTGGTAACATTAGTCAAATAGGAGTTCAGCCTTTTACAATTGACATCAGGGATGGTACGAGACGCCATAATCGTATGCATATGTTACGATCTTAATGCCGTCTGGAGGGGGTGGAATACAGGAGAGGTAGAGGTTAAACAGTTCTTGAATTCCACGTACGACTGACGTCCAAACATATAATTGAGGTGGTGGAGGTAGTCTGCTCGATGTGCTCAATCAGGGTGGAGTGCTTGACAGCATCGACAAACTGTCGATTAAAATAACTTACGCTGTCAGTGTAACGTCGCCAATCGTGACTGAGGTCCTATCTTCCTTCTTTCCAGGGTTCGAGGGTAACTTAACCGTTGTCCACAATTCGCTTATTCCGGCTCCAATGCTGCAACACTTCAAATGATTTAACAACTTGTTCTGCTTGTGTTCACCGATCAACCTGTTAACTTCCAGTGTCAGCTCCCTGCCTCTGGGGTCGGCAATAAGAAGCTCATCACGCTCTCTTTCTAATCCTATCGCCTCTGCTGGGAAGTTCGATATGGCGAGCAGCTGCTGCAGTGATGATGTCTCGGAACGTCCCTTCTGCTACCAGAATATCGGAAGGGTTGTCTTATTTTTGGTTTTCTCATCAGTGTGATGATGTGTCAGAATATAGTTAATTTTCCATGACTTAAAAAATTACACACAGTCTTATACTCGGGATCCTGCACCCAACCTAATAACAACTACCATTGTTCATCTTCAGTTGTTGTTGGCTAAACCATAAGAGTCAGCCATTAATTTAACTGTTCGATCGATCAACAGTATTGTTGACTGCTCTTAGTACAATTTTCTTTATTTGCCGACATATGTACATATAAATATGCATGTGTATGTTAGTATGTCTATAAATACTTACATATGTATGTAAATATGAAATATTGGCGGCCAAGGCTACCAAATGTTTTTGCTATCAAAATTTATGACAACGTTCAATTAATATGACATTGGCATGTTCTCTGAAATTGGCAGTCATTAAGGTCTTCTTCATGTCGCAGTTGATGAACAACTTCATTTGGGGAGGGCAAATTTTATTCGTCCCGACCTAACACTCTCTTTATGATCGTTGTACTATTATATACGCCAGTATATTTGTTTAGTTGATATTTTTGGTAGATATTTTGTCTCTCCATCGTTTTGATTCTTTTAATAGCAGAAACACACCCAGTAAATGTTTAGTTTTAATTTAATAAGTTTTTTTTTTGCAACTAACCACATCAACGGAAATCAAGAGAATTAAAGAGTACAGCAATTCGAAATATACATATGAATGTAATTGGCTTTTGTTTAAAAAAGAGACTACCAGATGATCGACATGCTCACTCGTCGTGTGGACATAATGGACGCAGTTGCTGGTTGGGAATGGGAACTGAGAACATTTCTGTGCGATGAGTGTTCGTTCTTTTTCATAAAAATGTCGACTATTGCAGAGAGCGGTCGACAACAACAAAACTGGCTAACAACACAGACGAATGAGTCATGAACGATTACTTCATTCATATTAATTATTATTTAGAATTGTAGACAACAGCAGTCAGCAGCAACAAGAACAACAACAACGACCATACTAATTGAAATAAACTATTTATTGGAGAAATATTACATTAAGTTAAGAAATAAACAAGTTAAGAGTCTTTAAAAAAATAGTACAACGAATCGACAAACATAAATTAAAATATGTGTACATATGTATGTTCGAACATTGAACAAACAGCTAAAAATGATTTGTGCTCTTCACGGGCGATGATGATGCGTGCGCGAGTGTTGAAAAAGAGAAATGCAAACGAACGATCGCTAACGATTGAGCAAAAACTTGAAGACAATTTTGGTTGTGCTGTGCGCTTTTGAAGCATTGCGAAACATTGACAAAAATTTTGAATTTAGTCTATCTCTGATCGCCCAATGATTAAATTTAAATATTTTTAAGTACGAAGTATTTTACTCTCAAGCGGGAAATTCATTCAATTAGTAAAACTTTTCTGCATCGCCTTCAAAAGAGACAGAAAAGAAGCAACTCAAAAAATATACATATTTATTTTTGTGAAAATTGCAAATAGCAAAACGAATATAAAAAAAATTTACGAAACGAATTACGTCAAATTGTTGTTTGTTTGGGATTTTCTCGACGGTTAAGAACAGAACAGAATCGTATAAATGGTTAACAATAAATAAACGGTAGGCAAGCGGTTTGAAAACGTGAATATCATTAGCGATAACTCAGCGGATTAAAAAAGCAAATGACAAATACGAACTAAAAATAAATGCAAAGAACTTACCAAGCCGTCGATTTATTTGTACATATTTGCTGCGGTCTATGTGTGATCATAATAGTCTCGCAATAAAAAGATATCTATATAGTATAGAAAATATGTATTAATAAATTTAAAATAACTATTTTGTTGAGAAATTGTGGTGATGATGATATTACTGTTTGTGTTTAGTATATTTTGAATTAACATTAAAAGTGATTGGTTTGTGCAAATTTCAAGAGAATATCCGTTACTAATAAAACGAAATTAACGGATAATTATACTTTGAATTTAAATACCATTACAATATGTATATACATATGTATGTATGTACATATGTATATACAAAATTGTATAGGCATTTACATATGTTTGTTTATTTGTAAACACCAATTTGTAAAAAACTTAAGGTCCACCGAAGTCCTTATACATATGCACATGTATTGCAAAGATACAAATATACATACGTACATACATACATATGCATATGATATATTTAGTTTTGTATTTTACCACAATTCTATAAATCGCAAAAGTTCTTTTTCATATTTAGTCAACAGTACAACAACAACAAACGAAAGCAACAGAAACAAAAATAAAACATATTTATTCATATGTATGTATGTACAGGCATATGTATGTCTGTCTGTCCTTAAAAAGTGTGTAACATAATTTGCTCAATACGTCATCGTGGTGTCATCAACTTAGAAAAAAAAGCTCAAAGCAACGGAAGGAAAAGCGGAAGAAACAATAACGATATACGATCAACATTAACAACATTGCCAACATCTATCCTCAACGTAATTATCGGCAATAGATGGGAAAAACTGAAGAACACAAAGCGAATAACACCAGCAACGACAACGACACTATAGTTCACAACTACAACAACAAGAAATTTTAATATCTATTTTTGTTTTTCTTTAGCAGGCAGATCTGTCGAAGATCCAAGTGACATATACATAAATATTTCATACATATAGCAAAGAAGCTACAGATAAAAAAGAGCAAATAAAAAATAGAAAAAAAAAAACAAAGAGAACAACTATCCAAATCGACCGATCGAGGAACAGAAATTATTTTACCCCACAGACGCAACAGCACCATTGCTAGGGAGCTAAATACTACCAGTCCGCCTACATACAATAGATATAATTAATAAAAGAGATACTAATACCACGGGCTCTTTTCACTTCTTTGTACTCCAATCCAACGAAAAAAGAGAACAGTGCAATTACAAGAGAGCTGTGGAAAATTTGCCACACACACATATACATGTGCTGCATACCCCCACTAAATTTCAATAAAAAGTGAGAAAAATTCTTAATCGAACGAAACAATAAAATAACAGCAAAAACATACAAAAACAAATTCGGCAACATTCACTGAGCGATCAATACGAACGAAGTACTAACTTAACAAAAAAGAAAAAAATATAAAAAAACAAACAAAAATATAAAAAACCAAACATTTGCGACGCCGAAGTACGACCGACACCAACCAACCAACATCAGTCAAGAAGACGTTATCTGTGTTTTTGTCTACCTACCTACTACTACTTGACACTACAAACTGCCAAAGCCGTTTTATGTCATCCACCCCCGCCAAACACAGATTTCATATTTGCAATTAATTAGCGCGGGAACTTTCTCAAAAAACGAGAGGTACATTGCATCACACCGTGAATCTCTGACTTAATTGCAGTGTCTAAAAAAATCACAACAAAAATCGTCAACCGGCAAGAAGAAGAGTTTTTTGTCCCATCGAATCACAACATAGCAAACGAAATACAATTTAATTAAAGTAAACAACGATTCGAAACAAAGCACGCGCGCACGAACATAAATAATAATAAATACAAAGAATAAATCAAAATTAAAATTCTATTAATTGAAAGTCAAACGTTCTCTGAGCAAATACCCCCTCCATTTGAGCAGCGAACTTACAACTCAAATTAACCACAAAGACGATAATCGAAAGCAGCCATCGACGGCTTAGCATCATCATAGAAGGCAAATCAATAGAGAGCTGAATCTAAACTATAACAACAACGACAACGGCAACGACAACAAGGCATCAGTAAAGCCATTCACATATAGCCGGAAGAAACGCAGAGCATATACATCACATATCCTCACTAAAAAGGTAATCATATATTTGTTATTCAAATACTGTTGCCAGTTAAGAGCTAAGTATTTATGTTGGCTAAATAAGTAAACAACGTATGCTATCAATTATTTATGTACATACATACATATGTGCATATTAATAATTAATAAACTCATGATTTGATTATTGCTATTGAGACACATCTGAATATACATACATGTCCTAGGACGTATAAGTACTTTTCAGAAATATTAGTACGTATACGTCACTAAGAATCAATTTGTTTAGATCAGTTTCCACCGTCAAAGGAACAAGCCACGTTCTTTCGATCTAGCCGGCTTTTCAAAGAAACAAAAGTGGTATTTAATATCATAAATATGTGTGCCACTACCGTGGTGCAATGGTTACCAAGGCCGCCTTGCATACAGATGGTCGTAGGTTCGACGACATTACATTTTTCTCGGCGATTCACAGTGGTCGAAATCACTGATCTAGCGGCGCCAAATTAATAACTTGCAAACGAATTGATATTTGTTTCTGTAATTTTGCACATACTCAGCCTGAATCTGTGGGTTATACTGGACTGAATATGAACAATATCGGCTAATATTTTGGTATATCCCCATATCAATATACCTCCCAATATTCAGTATTTTGAGGATATAAGCTACACTTTCCTATCAATTTAGCTGTAATTTGGTACTTAGGATTCTTAATGGTCGCTAAACTTTTCCAACAAAAATTGTGAACCACGTTTGCGTATAGCCCCCATATAACGGTACCTGTCTATTTTCAGTATTTTGAAAATTAAAGCTAATGGTGTTCAAAATAATAAAAGAGAAATTTTAAGGGAGATTTATTATTTAAATTATTATATATAGGGATTTCTGAGTGAATTCGGACACTTTTTCAAAACGAGGTTTTTAATTTCCTTTTATGCTGTGGTGATGCTGCTCATCAGAAAAATATTTCAGTATATTTTCAGATTTTTTTGACTAACGACTCCAGAGATATCGAGCCTTTAAAAAGTCCAATTCTGTAAAAACTATATGGGGATTTCTGAGTGAAATCGGACACTTTTTCAAGATGAGGTTTTTGATTTCCCTTATTTTTTGCTGTGGTGATGCTGCTGATTAACAAAACATTTTAGTACATTTTCAGATTTTTTTTGACTAACGGTTCCAGAGATATCGCGCCTTGAAAAAGTCAAATTCTGTAAAAACTACATGCAAAGAAATACTCATAACTTTTTTAATATTGGTCCAAATTGAAAAAATCTTTTTTGTATGCTTTGTTGTTTTATCAGCTATTTAATAAAAAATAGCAAAAAAATTTGCACAATGGGCTTGGATGCTATTTTCGCGATTTAATATTCAAAATCAATTTTTAAAGATGTTCGACCCCTTCGATTTTCTTTAATTTTTTTTGTATTAAACTACGTTCAATTACAAAAATTTTAAGTCCTATGTGGTAATGGGATTCGGACGATTACTATTTTTTCTGAATTTTTTTAAGTTTTTCAATACAATTTTTCCTTTATACCCGAGTGAAACATTTGTTATTTTACCAAAACAATACAAAATTAAATTTGTTTAACATTTGTTTTGTTGCTTTATTTACAAATTTATTGAAGCTAAAATCTCAAAAAATATATTCAATAATAGGATCATTCATTTTTTAGGAAAAACATAAATACCTTTTAAAAATCCTCTAAAATAAATAAAATAAAATAGAACACCTAAATTTTTGTTAATGTTAGCTTATTTATCCCAAAGCGAATGAATCTTCGTTTTTAGTCTTGCAGGGATTTAAAGTCGACAATGTTCCATATCAAAACAGAAAAAATTATGTTTCTACCTCTTCGCGAAATGATTTTCTGATCATTTTCCCGATAGTACTATGAAAAATAGGCATTTATTTTTGGTCATCAGGATAGAACAGTCACTTTATTTTTGCGAATTTTTTAGATATTAACGCTGATTTTTCTCTCAGTGGATAAAGCAAGGCTTTCTAATCATTTTTCACCAAAGAAAAAATAATAATAAAAATAAAATAATAAAAATATAAATAATTCCGCGAACACCGAAATAACAGCGTTAAAGAGTTTGAATTGACAGATATTTGAATATTTTGGAATATCTATAGGAGTCGCGCAGTTATGACATATTTCTTCACAATAAGATAGAATATGACACAGACAACCTCGACGGATACAATCGAGTGCTTCGGATGCTGATAAGATGGAACATTTTCATAATAATTATGAAAAACGTAAAAATTTCTTATAAAAACTTTGATGTTTTGTTCAATAAAATGGGTTTTCCGCGTACAAGTTTGCCGTTTAAAGGTTTGGAAATATGCTCCAGGTAATCGGGTATGAGAACATACGCTATTGACATTCCGAGATGTTTCAATTATCTGTCAATTTAAACACTTTTATGTTGTTATTTCGGTGTCCGCGGAATTATTTATAAGTTTTCTTTGGTTAAAAATGATTAGAATGCCCTACTTTATCGACTGATTTAGCCATGTCCGTCCGTCTGTCTGTCTGGCTGGTTCGCACGATAACTCTCGAACGGATCAACCGAAATTTTGCATTTCGTAATATTTTGCCCAAACTTAGTTTAAGTTCGAATATGGACTATATTGGGCTACTCCTTCGGGTACACCCTACACAAAAGTTCAACATTTTTCTGTAAAATGGTGTGAAAGATAACTCTCGAAGGGAGCAATCGATTTGGTCCAAACTTTACACATCGTATTTTATAATTATAGATATAGTTCGGGTTCGTATATGGACTATATCGGTCCACTCCTTCGGGTACCTCCCACACAAAATTCGGAAAAATTAAATTTAAGAGCTTCTCTCGGATCGTGTTGAAATTTTTTCAGTAGGTTGTCCACGTGGCTTCCTTTACTACTTCTTGAGATAATGGCCTAAACGCTCCAAGAAATCCTAACTGCACCAACTAAAATGCCAAATCTGCAAGATAATTACCGCTGGGAGTTTCTGATTGTCCAAACTTTGCACATCGTATTATTTCATCCAATCCTGTATCAGTTTGGAATATGGGCTATATCGTTCCACTCCTTCGGATACCTCCCACACAAAATTAGGAAAAAGTGAAGTTTTGAATTATTTTTCAGTAGTTTGTCCTAGCGGCCCCCTTTACAACGGCACAATTTTTTTCCACATACATACGTCCTGAGATAATAGCCCAAAGGCTCCAAAAAACCCTGCCGGCAAACTTAGTTTAATATTTCGAGTTCTCTATAAATCAGAAGTTTGCTTGCTAAAAATTGTTGGTATATGTCAATGAGTTGGTACAGCCCCACACTACGGTATCTACAGACACACTACAGTATCTACACATATTTTAAAGCAAACTCATGATACAAAATCAATATTTGACCCGCTCAGTGCACATATCGATTAAGTCCACTTTTGAAAAATCGTTAAATTTAAGTGTCAAAGTCGTTGATATAGTCATAACTTTTTATATTTATAAAACTTTCCTTTCCAAAGCTGAGGGTATATCTCCGTCAGCACAGCTGGCTGATACTTTCTTACTTGTTATTATGAAATTCGGACAGATAGCGATCCATAGCAACATTGACATATTAAAATTAGTTAAGATTATTAAAATATAAATCCGCCAGATTTCATGAGTATGTACATCTTCCTTCACATTTAATTAGTTCATAAGCCGTAATATGTACCGAAAACATGAAAGGCGTCCAGCAAATCCACTGTTTTACTCTTTCGAGGAATAAGCCATGACGTGACGGTGAAGCTGGGTATTTTCATTATTTTTTTTTTTCTAAAAAGCCGGCTAGATTGGAAGAACGTGGCTTGTTCCTTTGAAGGTGGAACCTGATATAAAAATTGAAAAGTGACGTATACGTACTATTGTTTCTGAAAAGTATTTATACGTCCTTGTATCCCCTAAATTTTTTCAATTTTATCCAAAAATCTTATATAGGAAATTTTATGGCGGTAGGTTAACGTTGACCCGTCACCCGAGCGATCTTTGTTTCCATAGTAATTTGTATATACATAAACTACTCTAAAGGCCGCAATTATGGTTTTACCCATATTATCTTACACAAAGGGCTGAAATTTGATATTTAGTCTTCTTTTGGGGCTCCCAAACGTTCTCTCAGAAATTCGTTAGTATTGGTCCACGTGTTGACACATTCGATATTTTGAAGGTTTAGCCACATTATTTTACCAAAATGACTGAAATTTAGGGCTCCCAAACGTTCTGCCAGAAATTCGTTAGTATTGGTTCACGTGTTGATGCAGGTCCCAAAGAACAGTACCTCCCGACTTTCGATACTTTGAAGGGGTTAGCCACATTATCTTACCAAAATGACTGAAATTTGGTATTTGGTCTTCCTTGGGGCTACAAAACTTTCCTCTAAAATTAGTCAGTATAGGTCCATGTTTTAATATAGCCCCTATAGAACGATACCTTCCGATTCTCGACATTTTGAAAGTTTTTGTCACATTATCCTACCGAAATAAAACATGCGTACAGAGAATTGTGGGTATAGATGCACGTTTTAATATAGCCCCCATAGAAGGGGTATTGCGAGTTTTCTGTTTGGAAGGTAGGTACTACGATGTTTTGGTCCGCTCGATTGACCACCAAGATCATGTGATATCACACCGTTAGACTTTTTCCGCTGTGTATATGTAAGTAAAGTCTAAAGTTTATGCTTAGATTCAGGTCTCGAAATAAAACATCACGCGTGTCATTTCATGATAATAAACATTTCCCATTCAGTTTGAATTTTCTGTATTTTTTTTCTTAAAAAAATTAGGAACCTCGAAGTGGATCACCCTTTACTTAAAAATGAGCCAATAAAAAGTTTCGATTCTTTGAAAGTTGCAATTCGGGGTAATTCCTTAAAAGAGAATTGCTTGAAATTTTAGATTGAAAGCGCCGCATAGTGGTTCAGAAATTGATTTTTCTGGTCACATCCTCAATTTTTGTCTTCCTCGATTGTTAATTTCTATATGGGATTCTATAGTAATCATATTGAAACTAATGAAACCACAATATTAGGTCAACAAATTGGAAGGGCGTAGCATGTTACGTCATTTTTGCAAATTTCTGGAGAAAGAAATGTGTAGCTATTTCTCGGAAATTACATCAGATATTGTGTTCATTGTTTTTTGTTAGAGAGGTAGGAAGGAATGTTGCCTTTAAGAACCGTTTTAATAAATTGCCGTAGCGTTTACTCGAAGTGAGTTATTTTATTTTCCTCAGGTACTAAATTTTAGTGAAATTCCAAATAAACAGCATGAACAAAGTTTCATTTATGCAGAATGGTGCCTACTTTTGTATCCGTTCCGCCCGCTTAACACTTTTTATTGTTTTTTTCCATACCCCATAATTAATAATAGTTATAATTTTTTACACAAATGAACATTTTTTAAATATATAAATTTTTATATGAGTTATATGAAACCCAAGGAGTATTTTTTTTTAATTTTTTAACAAGTTTTTAATTAAAAAAGTAAGAAAACATTTATTATTATTTTGTATTTTTTGGTTTGCTTATTGGCGTTTGACATTTTTTAACAGATTGGATCCTTTGAAAAACTCAAAAACGCTCATATTTTGATGCCAAATATGAAAAAAACACAACATTTCAACTTGGAACTTGAATTCCTCTGTAACAACTAGCTCGAATTTGATCGTTTGATGATTTTGTCGAACAAAAAAAAAAATTATGAAAATATCTCTGTCCGTTCAAAAGTTACAGCGTTTTGATCAGGATCAAACGATTCTGAACCACTGTGTGAGCAAAAATACACAGTCTCAACCTATATATCACCAATATTTTTGAGAATTTAACATAGCTGAAGCCAAGGTTTGCCCTTTTAGAACACGCGACTCGTGATTGTATATTATACAAATTAAATACTTTTGGATAAAATGAAATGTTTTTGGACGTGGCAAACAATATTGGCCTTAAAAGATAATTTGCGTGGAAGCTGTGGCTATATTTATGTTAAAAAAATTTGTGAAAATGGGTTGAAGCCACCATGTCTTTTTTTGTTTTCTCTGGATTTGTGAGTAAACCACACTTCTCTCGAGTTTCCTGTCAAAGTAAAAGCAGAAGCAAACTAAATAAGGATTATCTCACTAGTGTAGTACTTTTCAAAATTTCGTCTGCTTCTACCATTAAATGATGCTGACATTTTGAAGCCAGATTTACAGTGTTTTTTTGAAAATTTCTTCTAATTTCATTCCGCAAACAGGTTTTTCCAAAAACCATATATAGGATTGTAGTACTTGCGATTCTGAGTTATTTGATATGAATATTGTGAATGTAGTCTGCACAGATTCATAGAAATCTGCATCCAAATGCGAAAATTTTGTGCGAACATTTTTCCAAAAATCGTATTTTTCGGGCCTAATTTTAACAATTGTCATTCGATTTCTTCGTACTTGATTGCACATTTTAGTTTTTTACGTTCCTGATCCAATAAATCATTCCCCGTGAAAATCCATCTACTAAAACGCGAGTTACAAGAAATTCCAAAGTAGAAAAATCATCTAAAATTGTTTTAGGAAATATCGCGTAGTTTGTCACGTTTTCTACGGTTCGTTTCCACTGCAATGAAAAAACTAGTACAGCATCTTCGTTTTAGCGGAAACAGAGATTTGAAAACTTCACTGATAAGGGAGCTACATTCATTTTATCCGAAAAAATAGTGTGTGATGCTACATCCACGGTTCTTGATTGATCGCCTTGAAATAGATATATTTCGATATAGATTTTCATGGTGAACACCGAAGTCGGATGCGGACAACAATTGTATGCACTTTGCGCAAATTAGCGATATTTTATAGGTTTTTTAGTGCTTAGATGCAGCCGATGCTACATCTTAGCCTCCAAATTAAATTTCGAAAAATGTATACAAATTAAAAGATATGGTCTTGCTGTTCATGAAAATCACATGCGGACAAAATGATTTTGATAATTACGCGATTTACACGTATTTTAAAATTCATATAAATTAAAATGGGTTATTTGACCTCTGTTTCCATTTCAGTAGCTTTGAGATATATCCTCATCAACCCAATTACCTTCCCTAATGGGAAAGCTTTAATATGAATGTCAATAAAGCAAAATCCGTCTATTTTATTGGGAGATTTAAGCAAAATGAAGGAAGTATTCCTATAGATTTTTCCAATATTTTCTACTACATAATTCATGTGAAAAAATATTTTTTTTCCAATAAAAAAATTCTTTCTTGGCCAAAATACGTGCTTATTTTGGCTGTAACATCGAAACTATAACACCAATCTGTATGATTGTAGTCTCATTTGATTCGCCGTGAAGTTTTGATCCACAAAAAATGTTTATGTAATTTTAGGACCACTAAATGGGCCTTAATTTTGAACAAAATTTACTTATATTCAATAATTTCAATTTTATGTACATTCCGCGAATTCTGTGTAACATTTTGCAGGTATTATGCAATCTACTCGCTTAAGTCACATCGAGAGAACTTTTTTGTAACAATTGTGCTCATTAAAATAATTAGCGTTTTTATAATATTTTCTTTCTTAAAAAGCGAAATAAAAGCGCCATAACTTTTGTCCGCAACAACCAAAAATTGGCTCGCGACCAGATTCATACTGGGAATTTTTTTCTTAACCTACACATCAAAAATCGTTGATGTAGCGCGAAAAAAATTTATCCTTTTTTTCTGAAATGGAATATGAAATATTTGACAATATTCGTGATATACGTTTCGATTTAAGGTATTTTTAAGGTTTTAACTAAATTTGTCGCTAATTTGTCAGTTTGGGTTTTGATTGAGTAATAGACTGTGAGACCTTTATATAAGGTGAAACCTTTTTATAAGGTCTGGTTATGGTATATCCTTGCAGGTAACGTCACCCCTATTTTCTGAATTTTTAAAGTTTTATTCATATTTTGTTAATGGATTCCCCTGAATTTCACTATTTAGAGTAATTTGTGAATTAAAAAACTTCTTTACAAAAATATGAACATAGGCCCACATTTTGATACATACATATATGTACATATGTATGTCCCGTATCGTGCTGTCAACGTGCCGTTTCATTTCCTTTCCTTTATATAATTCCCAATATGTGGATAAGAATCCTTATGACATTGTAGAAGAATGTTTGGGGAATAGTTGTTGGGATTTTGATAGGACTGTGTATCTGCCTGAAATTAGTTCTCCTTACATTTCAATAACGGTTTGCGATGTCAAAGTCGTCCAAATTGGAGACTGTTACATCAACGACTTATTTTCCGTCTCTAATTTTAAACGATGGAGTGTTATACTTATTACATATTCGTAACCTCATCCTAATATGACATTACTCATGTCCATCGCCAAGTAGTTTGCTGAAGGTGGATGTAGAATGAAGACAAAAGGGCGGCGGTACATATGCAGCATGGCATTCTTAAGTCATTCACGAGGCTGCTTATTTTTTGGTATAACACATCGAAGCTCAAAATTCATGTACGCTAAAAACACAATTATTTCAAATTATTAATTCGGATTTTATATTTTAATATGAATTGTTCGGAGATAATTAAGCCGTAAACAGAATAAACGTTTGAGTAAAGTTTTGTGTCATTTCTGGCAAAAGAATAAATGACAAAGGGCAACCTAGTTCGATTATTCTTTTATCAGAAATGACGTAAAACTTTACTCCAACTTTTATAGTGTTTTCGTATTAAGTAAAACTCACAGCCAAATACTGTTTTTAAAACAGAAAACTTTTTTATCACATTAAATTTCGAATCGAAATGTCAGATATAAAACCAGTGCAAAAGTGCATCAATTAATTTTGACTTTGATCCCTTAAATATCGCTTTGAAGAGCATTGGAAAAAATAAGCAACAAAAATCCATTGACTTTTGGCCTTTGCGGTACATATACATATCTCCATTATTACAATTAGATAGAAATGAAAATGCAAACAATTTCTGCATTTTTTGAAAGTACATGTCGGGACTACCAACATTCTAGTTGGATTTTGTCCTGTCAGATCTATTTCGGATATATAGCCTCATCTAAACCGGGCAAAATCTACTTTTTTGCATTTATCGGGCCTTTATCTCAAAAACAAATAAAAATGTAGACTTTCTGTCTTCGACAATATTATAGCCCAACACTAGTAGAACTTAACTTAAAATCGATAAAATATAGAAAATTTTACATAATTTCTGTAATTCTGTAGTGGGATTCTCTAAAAGGACGTTTACATATAACCGAGTTAACCCAGTGGGTCTGGGTTTCAAATGCCATTTCCATTGTGTATACTTCAAATTAATCCTCACAAAGAAGGTTAACCCTGCAAAAAACTATAATATAAACGCCGTATAACTCATATTTTGAGTTACCGACAAAAATCGGTAACTTTAAAACGCAAAATTATTAATGAAACGTTCGAAAAAAGTTGACAACACTGTTGCTATCGGTAGAACATTCCGACTACTTTTTATTGGTCTTTAACTTACCGAACAATATCGTTAATTACCGAAATTAAAAGCATTTTAATTTTAACCACTTTTCTCGGTAACTCCCATTCACCCATTTCAAACAATGTTCACACGAGCAGTTTATTCCCACATTTGGGATTTCATCACATGATTGACATACATATTTATTAGATTGTTCTTGAAAAATATACATACAACACTAATAACATGTTTTGGTCACTCCAGCGAGTATATGGTGCGAAATGTATACAAATTCTGGAATTTTTAGATATGTTATGAAATTTGAGGCAAGAACTACATTTTCGAGTTCATTATTTCTCCAAATATTTTACTCATGCTTCAGAGGTCAGAAGAAGATTCGCATTGGTTTCAGGGATATAGCCCCGAATTGCATTAAAAATGCAATATTTAAACACGTTTAGATGGGGCCATAAAATCCTATCTGTATCTGCACGTTTGTTCATTGTGCCACGATTATATCGCTCTTTCATCAAAGAATCTCAAGTAGAGTTGTACAATCTAGTTCATTTGAAAGATCTAGTTCAATAGCTCAGCCCTTTTAACTGAACTAGTTCAGTAATCTAGTTCATAGTTCACTATCCAGTTCAATCATACGGATCAGAATCGTTCACGGGCTCTTAATCGTTCTCTTGATGAAAACACATACATACATGAAATAGGAACAAACATTAGAATAGTATAATTAAACTACAAAAATATTACATTTAGATATTTTTATTCCATTCATAAAGAAAGATTAAGTTTAGAAAAAACATCCTTCGAAAAATTTTAATTACAATTTCAGTTAAGTGGCTGGCAAGAAAATCTTACGTTGTGTGTTTGTAGAAATTATCACTGTATGTATGTTTCTTTTTATTTTTTCCTTTTTTCTATCCAAAACAAGGCACATTGAATAGGTAATGGATTCGATATATTGGGATACGATGTGTTTAAATTGCTCTTTATGTTAAATTTATTTTAATTACAATGGGGGATGACACTTCACATTGATTCAAAACATAAACAAAACTCATTAAAATACGAAGGCATCACTTAGCACAGAGGACGGCGTCACTTTATGTGAATGACATGCTGAACAGAATTGTGAATCGTTCGTTCGTTGATCGTTCTTTGTGGATCTTTCGGTCGGCGCTCAGTGAGCTATTGAACTATAATGAACTATATCGACTGATCTAGTTCATACGCTCTTTTCAATGAATCGTTCAATTGAACTAGTTCGTTCATGAACTATACAACTCTAATCTCAACTGATCAATTGATGTAATGAAATGACAAATAGATGGCTTGATACTCAGTGGTTGCTAGACTTGTGGACTTATCTATCGACAATCCCACGGCAGCGGGTTCTTACGTACCGGATTGACCCGAAACCAAAAGTGTTTCGGCCAGCGGCTGCCAACCCAGCATTATATGCTGCTACAACAACAACAACTTATCTATCGAGATCATCTGGTTTCTCATTTCCCAGGAAGTCGTAGTATATTGGTACCCAACATAATCGGAAGACATTAATAAGATTTCCCAAGACTGTTTTACATTCGAACGAGTTTTACACACAAAGGTTTCCAATTTGATGGCTTTATGAGCCGTTTGGCTATCCACAAAGATAGTCTCCGTCATAGTTTATGATAGTTTAGTTTATTTCTAATTGATTTTCTTGTAATTCCGTACTTTCAAATTGACCTTGAAAAAATCAACAAGTACGGACATCAATTACACTGTGCAACAAAATTCAATTTTTTTAACTTAACAGATTATGAAAGTAGGACTAAAAATATGAGACACGTGTATCGGCGTTTTTCACCTTGACATCGGAAAGTAACCAAAGTAGGCATGGCAACTTCTGCCCATTTCTTGTTTTTCCGAAATATTCAATTTAAGATATCTTGGAATCCGTGCATTTTAGACATATAGTGTCTTTGGCGACTGTAAAGACAAGAGTATGGGGAATATTTGTGTTTAAACGTTTAACCCTCATGCTGTTTATTAAAAGGATCTTTTCGGTCTTTTTTTTTTCGAAAATCGTTCAAAATCTCCTTTAAAACGTGACCATATCAAATCAAAATATTCGACAAAAATGTTTGTCATAAAATTTTACTATAGGTCTCAGAATATACCAAACCTATAAATCTATTCTAATCGTCAGGAATCTCTAAAAAGAAAAACACGTTTTAGGGTTAAAGTCGGACTTCATCTGAGTTTATTCAAAATTGTCCAACAAAACATTATTTTAGAGGGATGACGTCAAAGACGAAAATATTCTGCGTTAAACTTCCCCAAAAAAATGAAGTATCTATTTACATTACGTATCATGAAAATATCAGTATCAATTTTGCTGAAAAAACACGAAAATATTTACCAATTTTTTTGAAAAAAAATGTTCCTTCTTTTTTCGAACTGATACATGAAAGTAATATGAAACTTGGTTCTAGGTGAAAAGTGTCAAAAGAAGAAAATAATCTACACAAAATTTAATTATAAGTTTCAGAATAAAACATATATCCACACGCAGAAAAATTTATGTTAGAAATATGTTTGGTTCTAAACAAATATATGTTTGGGATCGGTTGCAAACAAATTAATGTTTGGATCCAAACATAATATGTTTGGGTCCAAACAAATATATGTTTGCAACATTTTGTAACATATCTCAATTTGATATGTTTGGGTACCAACATATTTTTTATGTTAGAGCATTTTTTTCATGGGTGGAGAGAGGATGTTTGTCAACGAGAGTAATAACAGTGCTCTCGCGGCTGTGGATTGCTGTTTTATAATGAAGAGTTGTGTGTATTGTATAATAGAAGACGTAGAAGCGAAGAAGGGGGCTTTGGTGGCGTGTATGCGACAAACTCGTGTGTTTCTTGTTTTGTTGTTGTTAACCAACTTAGGAGGAGAAGAAGAAAAGAAAAAATGATATGAATTATATTTTATTTCTTTCTTCAGTGTTTTAGATGCCTTTGTAGAGTCAAGACGGTAAAGTGAGTGAATAAATCAGTGTTTTGTGTTTTCTTAAAGAAATTGTGCTTTTTAGTAAATTAAATGCCCAATACATTTTATAATTGAATCGGAAAGTTGAATGGAATTATTTTATTGGACAAGGAAGAAATCGCATTTAATATTGGTAATTACATACATACTTATATATATTTGAAATATGGCATATCCATATTTATTTATTACATTACATAATTATTTGATTCTAGATGCCGATTCCCCGCTGATGATTTCAACTATGAGGACAATTTGTTTTATTTCACAACAAAGGAGAAGCGTTCAACTACGTTTCTATATATTTTTTCTTTTTAAAAGTGTGACTATTTACAAATTATTTCAATCAGTTTTTCTTTTATTAAATTGTGTTATGTATTTCTTTGGAATTTTGTATGTACCTATGTGTTTGTTGTTCTTTTGCCTTCCAATAAACAACCTCAACATTTGTGTGTATACTATGGAGATATCCAGTGAGTTCTTACTGAGAGCAAGTGAGCACACATTTTAAAGTGTTTTACATTGAATTTTACGCTCCCTTGCTCTTAGTAAGCGCTCACTGGTGCATGTGTTTGTTTTTTTTTGTGCCTTTTGGGTTTGTATTTTTTGCACCCAAACATATAAAATGTTTGCACCCAAACATATAAAATGTTTGCACCCAAACATAAAATTGTTTCCACCCAAACATAAAATTGTTTGCACCCAAACATAAATATCTTTGCACCCAAACATATATATGTTTGCACCCAAACATATATATGTTTGCACCCAAACATATATTTGTTTCCACCCAAACATATATTTGTTTGCAGACCCAAACATATATTATGTTTGGGACTGTTGCAAACATATATATGTTTGCTGCAAAATATGTTTGGGACATATGTTAGAGAGGCCGATTTTTTTTTGCGTGCACGTATAATATTTTCTTAAAACATAAGGTTACAGTTTTATATATTTTAGGATGAAATTATTTGTTTTAGGATGAATTACACTTAATTTTACATAATTCCATACTGGGCCAAAATCTAACAAAATATTTCAATTTTCCTATTGTTAAAGGAAGAAATGTTTCAAATCAAATTTCACTATGAGTCTCCAAACAAAAGATATATGTAACTGTAATACATAACATCCTTAGCAACCCTTTTTTTTTTGATATGTATTTTAAGGTCATATTTTACGATTTTTATCCAGATTGTCGTTATTATTGAACACCAAAAATATTTCATCCATGTTTTTTTCGTCACGAATACGTCCCTAAGAAGTTGCGTGCGTCATTTAATAAGGCTTTTTTAAATACATATTTATGATGAATATATATTTGTAAAATATAGAATTATTAAGAAACGCGCCATTCATTGGTGACACTAAGCATTCTAAATTGTTTTCACATACCTTTCATTACAATTACAAAGAAGTATTTAAAAAACGTTATTTATTTTGGATATTATAATAATTTAATAAACAACTTAAATATTGAAAAAACAAAAAATTCCAAACAAGGTCACTTTGACCTTACTAAACAAGAAACGTATATGTTATTCCAAAACTACACGCAGTGGGATTCTATAAACAATATTTTCACTATTTAGTGTAAATTGATACAATTTTTTCGGTTTTTGGCCAGGTTTTTCGGAAATTTGGCCACTGTACTGTCAGGAGGTGGAATATTTTGCTACAAAAAATTATTAAGATTGGTTTACGTCGACCAACTTGATCAGATGGGACCACACTTCTTAAAGCTTTGCCGTAGGCAGGGATAACATTGCGAGCTTTCGTTGCTAGCAATTTCTGTAGCGTATTCGAACTTCAATAAAGAATATGTATACATAAACATGTTTGTTCAATAATTTGAAAACTAAATCACAACGACATTTTTAGGATACTGGGATGATCTTTTTTGTTACGACCCTAATGTACATACATATGTATCTATGTAACTTTAAGAATAACTGCAGTCATTATTTAAACAAAATGAATAGATTTCTATATGCGTCAGATTCCAGAAATTAACTACGAAAATTATGTACATTTGTGGAAACGGTGATAAGTATTGTCGTATTTAATAGGTTTAGTTTAAAACTTTTACCACGTTCTGCCACTTTTGTAGTTATTTAAATGAAAAATTCGAAATTTTCAAATTTAGTTTAGCTCAATGTAATAGCTTCTTATTGCCAACTCTGAACGGCATGTTAAATAAAGTGGGTCACCACTTTTAGATTAGTTTTACTTGGCAGACAAGCAGTATTACGCTGAGGGTTTAACCTACCGTTGAAAAAATGTGATGTTTGCTGACCAGAGGATCAATCGATTTAAATCTTTCTGCAAATATGGAGGGCATGCATGCTAACTCACCTATGCACTCGGCAATACTCTGCACACCAGTTTATTCATATTTATTAATATATGTTTTTTGTTTAATTTTCAGGATTATCTAAAATACTCTCCGAAATAAATCTACGAAATATAGAAAAAATAATTTAAAATTTATCTAAAAAAGGAAAAACAAAAACATATACTGTGTATATACATACAAACGGAAACAGAACATTATTTGTTTAGTTCTATTATGCAACATTGAATGTGATATTTGAAATTACAATTTTACATCCATTAACCAAAAGGAATCGCAAGACAGAGGACAATTTTTTCTACTACACTTTTTCATAATCCCCATCAAGAACCAATCTACCCACATACTAGCACATTAGTAATATCCAATCAATTCAGGAAAATACTCAACTTAACCAAAGAATAGCAAATCCCATTGATTTCCATTGAAAAGCATGGCTGACAAGGTTGAACAATCGCAAATAAGCAGTGCTCATAATGAGGGGCGGAAAATACGCAAATCGCCAGAATTCCAACCTCAACAACAGGTTATTGTACCGGCCAGTATAACACGTGAAAGAAGTTTTGTCCGAACATCGAACCAACAAGTAAGAATGTCTTCACTTTTCTTTATCCACTATCCTTACATTAATCCTCTATCTTCCTTTCTGATAGAATGCAAATAAACGACGTAGCCTGGCATTTAATATTCAAACTGGAGCTGTCAATCAAGGTGGACAATTGAGAGGCAAACCAACAATGGACATCTATAGACCACCAAGTAAGTAAATATGTAGTAATATTAATATTTTCTATTTACAATAAAACATCCGCGGCTATCATTTTTCATACTAAGTACAATTCGGACTAACAAAATTTCTAAATTATAAATAATTTATGAAAAATACACTTTTTGAATATTCATAGTAAAAACTCATTGTAAAAGTAACGAACATGCATTGATCCCACTAACTTTTCGGATGGTATAAGGAGAACTTCTCACTGATATAAGACTTTTTACGTAACGCCGGTTTCGAACGGCATGATGAATAGAGTACGTATCCACTCTGGGAGGTTGTTAATTTGTATGAATCTGTAACCATCCGGGCATGATTCTCTAGTTAAATTTAAAACCAGTAAGGAAAGGATCAAAGTCTGGCGGGCCGACTATATGATACCCTACACGACTGTGAATATGTAAAATATATGTATTTGGGAGATACATATAAATCTGAACTGATTTCGGTATAATATGGAACACTTACTACTGGACCACATTCCGTCACACATTCCAAATTTCATCAAAATCGGACGTATATAGCGTGTTTGGTGCATCAAATACGTGAAATCGGGCGAAAATATATATGGGAGCTATATCCAAATCTGAAAAGATTTCAGTATAATTTGGCACATTTATTTTATGAACAAATTCACTCATACATTCAAATTTTATCAAAATCGGACGTATATAACATGTTTGGTGCAGCAAATACCTGAAATCGGGCGAAAATATAGCGGTGAAAAAATAGCGTTCTTCCTATGGCTAAAAAATGATATTCCACAATTTTCAGCTGTACGTTGCGAAAGGGCGGACGGACATGCATAAATTGACTCAGAATGTGATTCTATGTATATGCCTAGAAGGAACTATGGGTCTATCTCGTTTCCTTTTGTATGTTACATACAAATGCACAAAGACATAATACTCCTTACCACAGTGTGGTGTAGGGTATACAAATCAGTAAAAAGTTTTGAACATTTGAAGCTTGCAGTCTTGCGATTGTTACAACGTTTTGCGAAAGGATCGTACAAGAAGCGGAGGAGGAGGACTTGCTTTCGTTATACACAGACCTATCTCGCTTGAGCTTGACTCTAGTGAACCATACATGGAATGTATGGGGGTAAGAGTAAAGTGTGGGACTGCCGAGGAAGAGTTGCTTAATGTGTAGAAACTGCCGATGAAAAGTTGTGCCCTGCGTTCACTTTTGGAGAGCAATAACCTTTTGGTGCAATGCCCATCCTGAGCTTTGGGATTACATCCTAGGAAATGACCATATACAGCGCTGGTCGAACTAATTGATAGCTTCACATTTTGCACAGTGAACGAAGAGGCCCATACGAGAATAAAATGAAATCGCTACAGCTCGTCCTGGAAACTCGTTATTTGCCTTGGGTTAGACCATCTTCCGATCATTGTCTGCGTTCAGAGGTTATGAAATCGGGTGATCTATTAAACCCGATTTCATAACCTCTGACCACAGTACTATTCTAAACCCTGGCAAGGGTAGCTAAGAGAATTTTCCGCTTGTAGCAGATCGCTACATATCTGATATCCGAATACCCGAAATCAGACCAAACTTCTTAGCAAAGGCGACGGGACTAGCAAATGTGGGCGATGAACTTCGTCGTATTAACCCTGAAGATCTAAGGGTTAGGGAACTTACTCTTAAAATTAACAGGCTAGTAGGTGAGCATTGTGGGCAACGGTTAAATCACTCTCATGTCCGGGAGGGAATGCTGGCGGAAAGTGACAGGTTCAAACAGGTGCATTTTATTTTAACCGGCAGTTTATAGAACACCCCGAGAGTGATACGCCGTATAAAAGGCCACCATTTACGGTGAGTAATGCAGACCTCATCTGAAAGACGAATGTCAAGAGTAATGCTTAGGCAACTGGAAGAACTCGGAGTTGAGTATTTAACATGCGCCTCAATCTATCCCTCTTGTCGCCAGTAGCAAAGATTCTAGGGTAACTACTACTTGCCATGTTGAAAAACAGCTTTCCAGTTGCTCAACATCAGCACGGATACGGGAAAATATACAGCGCCACAACATCATTACACGTCATATACACAGGTATCAGACGACGACTGAACCAAACCAGGCTGTTGTGGTAGCTATTGACCTATCGAAGGCTTTCGATAGCGTCAACCATGCCAAGCTGTTCAAGGACATAGAGAGGGCTTCCCTTCAGCATCGTTTGAAACGTTGGATAATCTGCTATATGTATGGGCGCCAGTCGTGAAATTTATAAATAAGAAGTCAAAAACAGACGGAGTCAAACAGAAAATTGCTCAAAACGTGGTGATATATCCGGAACTGTTTAACATCTACCTTTCTGAAGTTCTGCACCCTCCAGACCGCACAGAGATGGCAATGCAGGCGGAAGATTCTACGATCTTGGCGTCGGGTCCTATGGTCGATGACATCTGTGATAGGTTCTTCCATCCGAGAAATATAAAAAAATATCTGCCTTTAAATACACTGCCCCACTGTTTACCTCCTGGACGGCTGAAATGAGTCTGAACATATTGGTATTATGGTATTCTGATTCCGACCACTATCCACCCCAAGTTATAGGGCGTAACGTTCGACAGCATGTTTATATCGATCGCGCACACCACTGCTATTTGCGATCGGATTATCTGATTCTCAAGTCACTGGCCGGCAGCACTTGCTCGTGACACCAGTGAACCATCTTCATGAAGAGAGGGAGATTTTATATCAAAACAACAAGATTTTGTCGATGCAGTAACTGCTTGGGTGTTACTACCGTGAGCATCCTTGCCACGATCTAGTGGAAAGGCTTGCCTCACACAGTCACGTCGAGAGAGATCTTCATGATAGCAACAAAATCATTAGTGCAAAGGATAAAAATCTCGAAAATCGACGAAAAATCGATTTTATGCGGCTATCAAAAAGTCGTAAATCGAGTTTTAGGACAACTGAAATAATCATCAGACCGGAAAATCGCAGTTTTATTTGTAGACATCGAAAAATCGATTATTGCTCTTCATTATATATCTCTACTCTAGATCAACGAACCTATCAGGAAGTTGAGTAGCATTCAGACTGATGCAGTTGCGCATGAAGTACAAAGGTACAGTATGAATGCCGTACTCGGAGATCACTCCCAATTCATCGCAGCAGAAGAAAGCCAGATCCGGATGATGCAGTCGCCTCCATTCGTTTTGGAGCGAATCGATGGCACGATACCCAACACATGCCCTGCATGTGGATTGGAACCGCACGGCACGCTGCATTTGTTTAGCTGCTTAGCAAAACCAGGATAACCGAAAAAGCTATATAAACGATCATATTTGCATTGCTATAACAACAACAACAACATTCACTAACACGCATAATTTCAGCCTAACAATACATGTTGCCACGGAAGTGCCCCCCTATTTAGTCTAAATTATTGCACACGACAATCCATCGAGCGACTGTCATCCCGCAAAACAAACTTTGCGAAATTGCACCTAATTTCTGATGATGCTTCAGAAATCGGACAAATAAAAGTGAGCAAAGGTTATATGGAAATATTGACATGATTTCGGACCGAAACCTCAAAGGAAAATATTATGTTTTTGCAGAGACTTCGTTCCAAATTCGGAATGGATGTAATTATATTGAGGAAACCAGACAAAACAAAAAAGCATCAGAGAAAACCAGAAAGGATAATGAATATTGAGAACCCACATACAAGACAATAAGAAAAATTCATTATAATGAAGAAGTTGGATAACATATCCCTTAGACAAATTGAACAAATAATTGTAATTAATTTGAAGATTTGGTTTGTTGGAATGTTTGTATTCTTCACGTCATTAAACATTCATTTCGCTTTTAATAAAACACATCCCACTTCAAATCATCCGTACAATTTATTTCGAATTGTTAAATCTTACTTTTCTCTTTTTCTGTCTCGTTTCATATACATTTGTTTGTTTGTATTTAAATATCCCATTTATTTGTATGTAATTTTGTTTATAAATCAATCAACACCACCACATACATACATACATTTTCACAATTTGATGTAATATGTGTGCGTGTGGTCACTGTGTGGGTAAATGTGATTTGAGAAAATGTTGTCCTCTCATGCTTAACGATCGCCCTTCAATGAATTCGAAATTTGCATTGCTTTTACATATGTATGTATGTAATCATACCGATGAATACATGATTACACAGAAGCCCGTAACAGAATTGACTGCGATCGAAACTATACAACACCAACTTCAACCCCTTCCACTATCCGTCAATTGAATAATCGGTAATTAGTAGAATATTAATTATGTTGGACGTTTGTTTTTTTTTTTTATTTACAGAATTGAACTATAATCTGCAACATTCTTCCAGTTCATCTATGGTATTTCCCAATTCACCGACAGGCCTGCAACAGCAAATGCAATATGTAGCAGCCAACAATGCCATGGTTAATCGGCGACAGGCAGGACTCTCAGTGGGAAGTATGCCGTTGGGTGCTATAAACCCCAAGGCACACCCCATGGCAGCCACAGGACATCGTCCTATTTTGGTAACACACTCTCATCCAATGCAAATGGGCCACATGCCCCAACAGGTGCCATTGTTAAATTCCCCCTCCAGTGGTAATATATTGCATGTAAGTGTAGTTGTGCTGATTTTTTTGGGTAGTCAGTAAATTTCAAATGTATTTATTTCTTAGCAAGCAACTGCAAATCGGGTGAAATTTGCTCCAGAACCTCAGAAAATACCTCACAACAAGGGTCAAATGAATATGGTTCAAATGAACAACAACCTCAATCAAAATTACAAACAACAAATGAATCCCATGGCTCCCTACATTATGGGCAACAATCAAATTCCGAATGGCGGAACAATGGATCCCTATATTACCATGAATATTTCACCATTACAACGCTCGAAATCTTTATCATCGGCCGACGCTTTGACCCGCGGCATTGCCGGTCTCGGATTGGGCTTGGGAAATGAGGTCACCGACATTGGTCCATTTCCTCCAGAAATTCAAACTCTTATCGATACAGCATTGGAGGATCCAAATAAGTTGAATTCACGCAGCCTTATGGAGTTGACATCTCACTTTATTAAGCGGGCAGTAGAGGGTCGTCGTTTTGCATTGCCTATTGCTCGGCTTTGCCTCAGCATAATAGCTAAGGAGCAGAAGGAGACATTTTTGGAAGCGTTGCTCAACACTTGTCGTCAGTGGTATCAAGAGAGAGAAAAGGTATACATTTGTTTGAGAATTTTTTGAACAGCGGATAATACTGATCACGTAGAAACACAAAGAAGCCGTAACAGACATTTTTTCGAGACTAAAAGAAAGAAAATTCGGGGTGTCTTTGGAAAGTTACGTTCGGATTTTATGGCCTTTAAAATTTTTGCTTAATTGTTGCCAATCCAAATATTTGGAGTTTCGCAATATTTCACAGTGGTTTTTTTTTAATAAAATGCAATTGCCTATTTTTTTAAGTTAGTGTAGCCACTTGTGTGACTACACCACTCGAAGACCTTCGTGGACCAAACTGGAGCCGCATAGTTTACCACAGACCGACCTATCGCGTGATATGTTATCAACAAGGCTTCATTATCTGCACCCCAAGTGCTGCAGGCAAGGGACTTAAGAACTTTGTTCCTAGATTTCAGTTTGTCACAGATAGCTGTGGCATGCACGGTCTACATAAACATGCTGTTGAATGTGACCCTTAGAAATTTGGGGTAGTTTGTGGTCGGAATTCTGCTAGCATTGCCCATTACATTCAACTCTGTTCTCACCTCTGCCGTTCATGTGGAAGAAGGTGGTAAGATTAAATAGGAGTTCAGCCTTTCACAAATGACTTCAGGGAAGGTTCCAGACGCCAAGATCGTACAGTCACCCGCATATGTTACGATCTCAATGCCGTCTGGAGTGGGCGGTATACAGGAGAGGTATATTTTAAACACTTCCAGAGATATCACCCCACCTTGGGGAACCCCCTGTTTCACTCTACGGGGCTTGGACTTTTTATTGCTGAATTCCACGTACGACTGGCGTCCAAAAATATAATTAATTATCCCATGTTTCAAACTTGCCCGGACGGTAGTCTGCTCTATATCCTCAAACAGCGTGGAGTGCTTAACAGTATCATAGTCTTATGATAAGCCACTGTTATATCACACGTCTTGCTCTGGGTGAGTCCTAGACTAATATGTGTGGAGATGGCGTGCAGCGCTGTTGTCGTGCTGTGCTGTTTACGAAATCCATGTGATAATCGGCAACTATTTCTAACGCTGGGGAGGATTAAAGCCTCAAGGTTCTTTGCTACGGGCGACAAAAGCAAAGTCGGTATGTACGATTCATCTTTGCAGGCTTCCTTGCCTATCTTCAGTAGCGGGACAACCCTGCCCATTTTCCAGACTTCGGGAACGACGTGAGTTGCTAGCAACAGGTTGAGAACTTTAGTGAGATACTCGACTATCGATGTGTCGATGCTGTTTCAGCATTACCATGGAGATTCCAACAGGTCCGAACGCTTTGGATGATTCAGCGTTCGCAACATCATCCATTGTAAATTGTGGTGGTTCATCCTCGGCAGGAAGATATTCAATGCGACATAGTGCTCTTCTCTTCGCCCTGTCAGTCCCGGGGTGCTCAACAAACTATCGATTAAAATAACTTGCGTCCTGTTCCTTCTATCCAGGGTGGGAGATTGTCTTAACCGTCGGCCACAATTCACTTATTCCAACGTTGCAACTCTTCAGATAATTTAACCACTTTTTCTTTAGCTCTGGGGTTACTGGGGTTGGTACGACGAAGATCATCACGCTCATTTGCTAATCCCGTCGCCTCTGCTCGGAAGTTTGGTCTCACTTCGGTTATTCGACCAGCAGGTATATGCCTCGAAACGTCCTTTCTGCTAACCGAACTTCAGAAGGGTTGGGCAGATCTCTGAAGCGGCGATTAGTGAACTTTCGGAAACTCAGCCAATTAGCATTCCCATGATTGATTAAAACGCCGACAGCGTTCCATTTACTGGTAAAAGATCTGATATTACAGTGTCCGGTAATGCCTCCAGCTCCAGTCATTAATTTCCGGTTTGCTCAATTTTATAAGTGAATTTGTTCTCTTGGTTGATAAAGTTGGCCAAATGGCTCTTGATACGTTTAACATAGGTTCATTACGCCATAGTTCTTTGGCTCTTTCATCAAAGAACGTTTCAAAAAAAATTACACATAGGTGCTTTGATGGAGATGGACTAGACTTTCGGATTGTGATCGATGCTTAACTAGTTCATCTGCCTTCTCGTTTCATATAATTTTGCAGTGCCCTGGTTCCCAGCATAGTCAAAAAGCATTTTTTTGGCAATGTCTGCCACTCCTTTCGATAGTTATAGTACGCATCAGTCACTTTGTTTGGTCAGCATCTGATTTTGTTAAGCTTTGGACATTATATCAGGAGGTAAAGAATAGCCGTGAAATAACCAAACCGGTTATAGCAAGCACCAGCCAACCAGACATGCGGACGGACAAAGCTATATCGAACCCAAAATTTTTTGACACGGAATTGGTCTTAACATATTTATTTGGAATCTAAAACACTTATTTTGATGTTTTTTATAAAACAAATAATAAGAGAAATACATTCATCTGATTAGTCAATAGATAATATCCGAACTCTATTATTTTTTTGTATACAGCTTCTATTTACTATACAAGGAATGAAGTCACCATCGCGAGCTCGCTTTACCGCTTTCATGGCATTTCTAACGGAAATGTTTTGTCAATTAAAGCGACGCCAACTTCAGCTGAGCACACAGTGTGAGGGAGCACCCCCACCATTGGTTCTCCTAACTCTCTTGTCCAAATGCTGTGAAGATTGCGTTAAACCCCCAGTCAGATCCTTATCGGAGGTAAGTACAATATAATTGCATACATATGTATGTACATATTTACGACTATATATATGCATATCGCTCCTTTACTGAAAGAGTGTCGTAACTAAAAAAATCGATTTTGCAGAAAATGCATTTGAAGTTTGTCAACGTTTTTTTTTAAAGAGTCAAGAGACGAAACTTATGTCAAATATTGTGCGGAACATTTAAGATTACAGTTGTCTAAATCTAGTTCATAGCTCTCTGCAAATAGTTTTGTCAATGTGAAAGTTCAAATCCGATAATTGTTGGAAATACGTATTTTTGTTCTGATTTTACTAAAATTAATAACTTTTATTATACTCCAATATTCTAATATTTAAAGTAATGGTCGCTTTAAAAGTAATTTTTACAATTTCTTAGAATGTAATAAAGTTGGCTTTCTTTTTATTTGGCAGTAAATAATGATCATATTGTCTTTATACTTACTGTAGTACTTAGTACATCGGTTTTGTGAACCAAATGTTAAAAATAGTGTAGTAAAAGTGTATGCCGATATTATTTGCTGTTTGAGTTGTGAAGAGTGAGTACTTCAAATGTATAAAGGTGCCAGCTGTAGAAGTTTGCAGACGGACATGTTATTTATTTTTTTCAGTGACCACCTCATTAAGGGGTTACCCCCACTTTTATACAAGTGTTTTGAGGTGTCCACCAAAGATCGAAAACGAATGGGTCGATCATCATATATCATTGTGGGCTTATTAGGTACCTAATAAGCTTGTCTTTAAGCGAAAGAATTTGAAAAGGGTGAACTGTCAAAGTCAAAATTCCGATTTTTAGTAAAAAACTTTTTTGAGGAAAATTCCATTATTTAAATACAAAATTTTGATGTATCCAATAAGCCCACAAAATATATGAAGACTGAACACAACATTTTAGTCATTACGAGTGGATAATATGGCTAAACCTTCAAAATACCGAAAATCGGTCGGTACCGTTCTTTTGGTGCTATATAAAAAAAATTAGCTATGCTCTTTTTTTAATCAGACATTTTTCTTTTGTGTACTGGGAACCCTCAATGCAAAAATTCAATTTGATCGAGAAACTTAGGTAAAATACCGAAAATCGGGAGGTACCGTAACATAGGGCCTATATCAAAACGTGGACATATGCTCATAGTTTTTATCAGATATTTTTTTCGTCCACTGGGAACCCTCGATGCAAAAATTCAGCCAATTTGGTAGAGAAACTTAGGTAATATATTCAAAATATCGAAAATCGGGAGGTACCGTTATATGAGGGCTATACCAAAACGTGGACCGACCTTACCAATTTTTCACCCTCGACATTGTCAGCCAACAATAAGTTTAACCCACCTACACCAACTCCTTCTATTTTTGGCCACCGTTTTTTATGAACTCCGACATAGTGCGGCGGTGTAGCAAATCAAGCTTAACAAATGTGATAATTACAACGTACTGAGGAAGGATCGCAACCGAAGTTGAGGTGGGGGATTAGCTTTCCAACTACAACAGTCTGTTCAATACAGACCTATTTCGTTTGAGCCTGGCGCTGGCAGGTGTGGAACTGCCGAGGTAGAGTTGCTGAAAGTGTACATCCCGCCGATAAACAGCTGTAATCCAGGTTATAGGCCCAACATAAGCCCGCTTTTGTAAGGTCATTACCGTTTGGTCTTGGGGACTTCAATGCACATCATGAGATTGACAGCTCTACGTTTTGCACGGTCAATGAAGACGCCTCTACCAAAAATTAGGGAAGAATGTCACACTTCTCCAGACATAACCATGGTGGTCTGACAAATGACGTCACCTGGCACTTCTCTTGGATCAGACCACCTCCCAATGAAAAATGGACAAGGTGGTCCAGCTACTAAGCTAGGCAAGGATGCCAGCAAAGGCGAATCTTTCACATCGATTTCGATTTTGTCGCCCGTAGCAAAGACCCTTGAGGCTTAAGTCTTCCCCAGCGTCAGAAACAGATATCCAGTTGCCAATCTTGAACATCTGCACACATATTAGTCGAGGACTCAACCAGAGCAAGCCGTGTGATAGAACAGTGGTGGTGGCACTTGACTTATCGAAAGCCTTTGATACTGTCAAGCACTCCATGCTCTCTGTGGACATCGAGCAGACTACCCTCCGACCATGTTTGAACCGTTGCATAATTAATTATATGTTTAGACCCCAGTCGTGCGTGGAATTCAAGAATAACAAGTCCAAGCTTTGTAGAGTGTAACAGGTAGTTCTCTAAGGTTGGGTGATACCTCTGGAACTGTTTAACCTCTATCTCCCCAGTATTCCACCCCTCCAGACGGCATTGAGATCGAAACGTATGCGGAAGATTTTACGATCTTGGAGTCTGGTAGCTTCCCTGTTGTCAATTGTGAAAAATTATACTCTTATTTGACTGCCCTTACCACCTTTTTTCATTCGAGGAATATCCAAATATCCGCTACTAGCGAACTACCCCAAGATTCTAGGGGTGAGATGTAGGAACAACTTCCGCAAGTCCCTAGCCGGCAGCACTTGGGGCGCTGATAAAGAAAGCTTGACGACCACATATACCGCGATAGGTCGGTCTGTGGTAAGCTATGCGTCGCCAGTATGATCCACGAAAATATGAGCAAAGTGATGGAAAAATATGCAATCCTGTTAGAATTCCGCCCTGAGAACTGTTTCTATCTTCAATAGCATTGTCTAATTTTCTCAACAAGAAAAAATGGAATAATTTCCCAAGAGACTTATTGGTCTGTAGCTATCAGCTTTGGATGGGTCTTTCCAGGCTTCCGGACTGAGACCGTAATAGATGTCTTCGGGAAGTATCCAAAATTGATGCAGTGGTTAAACAAATGGTTTGTCACGTGATAGTATCTGTTGCTCTTAACACAATGTCCAGGATACCATCAGGTCCGCTGGACTTTTTCTTTGGCCCATGTGCCTAGGTTATATTCGAGGTGGATATCTTAGCAGTAGTATTACGAGTCCAATTGTCAGCAGTGAAGTCAACAGAAAACCTCACTAAAGGTGATCTTTCCTCGAACAAACGAATTCTTTCAATTCTACTTAGGACCTACTTTTACATTAGAAATAGTAGTAACTAAAATATTTTACTTTGTTGAATTTAGTCAGTTGAATTCCAAATACAAAGTTGCATCTTAGTAATTTATAACTTACATTAAGGATAAAATATATGTGAATTTAAGGTTTTGAATATGGATAGAAATGAAAATATTTAAATATTTGCTCTGTTCCAGAACATGCAAGAAGCTTATCGAACAAAATTGTAAACAAATAGTAGGTTCTTGTAGTTCTGGAACCGACCAATTCTGTACAATGGATCGCTTCAGATGTATTTTTTTATTTAACATACTCTTGGAGTAAATGGACGATATGTATATATGTACATACATATATGTGTATCCACTATATATTTATATAATAATTTGATCAATGTTTCAGATTGAGTGCTTATTCTATGTTTTAACCTGCATTGGTCAGGATTTGGAAATGCAATTGCCACAACAATTGGAATTGTTGTTATCAATGATACGAGACGCTTTCTTGAATGCAAGTGATTCTGCTCCAGCTATCCGAAGGACCTTGTTGCAATTGATTGAGTTACAGGCATCACACTGGCAATTGCCCGGCAATACGGTGCTCTATTATTATCCATCCACCAAATAGAATGTATACGCTGCAGAGAATGTGTATACAAGCATATTACTGATATCTGTTATTTGTTATTGTAGACATAACTCACATACACACACGCATCTACATAAAGAGTAACCCCCATGCAATTTACACACACACATACATACATATAAATCCAAGTTAAATAATACTGCATTTACATAAATAAGACGAGACGCTAATACATATTTTGTCAGAGCAATTGTCCTCTATCAAAAAGCCTGCAGCAGTACATGATATAAAAGAGTGCATATTCATAACTAATACACCCATATATACATACATACCTACATGCAATAATAAGTTATTAATGTTTATTTTTGTTTGCTTCTCAATTTACTAATCCAGTGAAATTAGAATGATTCGGATATCTAGATCAGCTAGGGCCACACTCAAGTGTAAAAGCGTAAATCGTATTATGACCAATGGTCTACTCCTCAAAAAAAAACTTGTTATTATGTCCGTGTAGCTGTGAAGCCCAAGCTGCATAGATTCCAAAAGGAACGCGGTCATAGTAACCATTTGATGTTTGCTTCTTAGCGTCCATTGCTGGTATAGAATATTCGAACAAATTCAAATGACCACATACATAAATTAATAATAATTGTGTTATGATAGATTATGTATTTTATGTAGTATCTTATTATGATATTTATGTTTACACACATACATACATAGTTATGCTCGTATTAAACCACATGGATATCCTATTTGAGGCAAAAGCTAATACAGAGTCCCCTATAAAAAACATTGAAGCATTTTGAGCTCAAAACTGTTTTGTTCACAACATTTTTTAGAGGAGACAAGAAAAAAATGTGGAGAAAATATATAAAAAAACAGAACATACTAATCCAAACCATATATAAAAAAAATCAATCTAATACTAGTCAACAAATATATTTTTAAACAAAACTGATTTTAAAATAAAATATAAATAACTATTATAAAAATACATATACACATACAGATGTAGTTGTTTATTATTTTGTTTAAACATTTTATAAAGTATGGAATGGTTAGATTCGATCTGCTATGCTGGCCATGTAATAGCCTGCACCAGTTCCGGAGATATCACTCCATCTTACGGATATCCCTGTTTCACTCTACGGAGTTTAGACTTCTAGTTTCTGAATTCTATGTACGACTAGCATCCACACATATAAGTCTTTATCCTCAAACAGCGTGTACAACACTAACACTGTGCTATCACACTGCTTGCTCTAGTTGAATCATCTCTAATATGTATGAAGATTAGAGTTTGGGAATTACCGACTTTTTTCATTCCCGGGAAATCGGGAATAAAAATTTCTCACACCCGGGAACCCGGGAATTCCCGGGACTATGAGAAATCGAGTTCGTAGACGTGACAGAGAGCAAACATAAAGTATATAAATACTCCTTATATTTATAGTTGTATCATTAGTTATCTCTTTGAAACAATATTAACGACGATGCGCCAAAATCTTGAAAGTACCAATACATCACATATGGCAGCTGTTCAAGCCAACCAATTCTTCCTGACTAATCTGCGGAGATTATATAAAATGCTGTTTCACACGACCATCCTCGCAAAAGCTTCCTTCATATCAATGATTGCTGTGCGACTCTATTTTTCAGGTCAATTATATGAGACGTTCTTTTTATGGTTCGAAGGGCGTGTCGATTATAGAATAAATCCGTTAAAAAAGGATTATTACAAGGTTGACCAAAACTTCACAATTGCATCAGGAAGGCACCAAGTTGTTACTGACCTCCATTCCTAATATACACGATTTGCCACATAGACATTATACAGTTTTTAATATTACATACAATAATTTCGGAGAAAACAACGATTCGAACCGATCCACAGTGGATCCATCCATTGGCCAAAAATAAAAAAATGAATGTCAAAATTTTGGTACAACATCTGGCAACTCTGACAGCTATGACATGGGCCTTTTTCAAAATGTATTAGTTTTTGTCTCATTCGAACGCGATCTTCTTAAGAATAGCTTCAAAAGTCGGAACATTTGACAAATATTTTTTGTTGTGAGAACAACCTAAATTTTATGTGCAAGTAAATATATTCAAAAAATCGCGAAACTAATACGTATAGCAAAATATTATAGTGGATTTTGAAGGAGGAGGTAATAGCTTAATTTTCATTAAAAAATAGTGTTTTAGCGTGTTGTGGAATTCTAGTTAGCTGCATATTTTCTAAGCGTATTTTGTAATGACAATTCGATCATATACTTAAATTTGACCTAAGGTTTTATCATGATGCCCACCAGTGCCCACCTCCGGAATAATTTTCCAAAAGTAGTTCATGGGTTTAAGATTATTCAGTCTTAAAATCAGCTGCCATCTAGTGCCAGACTATAAATGGTGGGCCGCTGACTAAAGCTGCCCTTAGAATAGGGTTTCTATGGATATATTGGCGTATAACTCTGTTATCTGACTACATACATTAACATAATTGGTATCAGTGGCAAGATGAAGAAATCTTCTTCCAAATTTGTTTTACGTTGGCGGTACATACCTTCCGGGAACAACGCTGTAAGATCTATATTAAAAATTGTACCAATTTTCAGACAACAATTTTGAATTTTTTTTATCCGCTAAATTGGTTGGATTTTATGTTGTTTTGGAGATTGTTTTGTTTCCCCAAGCCTATTTTTGCATCATAAGATAATCGGGACCTTTGTTCATGTCAGTTTGTATTAACAACATAAAACAATTTTTACTGTATACCCCCTCCAGAGGGGAAAGGGAATGTTACGCTCGTGGTTTCTTAAAACACTCTTCGCAGCAGCTCAAAGCTGTAACCGGCGCATTGGGTTGATTTTTACACTCTAAATATTTTTGGCCACTTTCTCCATACAAGTGGATCCACTGTGCGATCACAGAATTTATATCTAAGCAAATAAATATACTTCAAGAATGCCATTAATAAAAATATGGACTAGAACAACAAGGAAATGGCTCCAAAAAGTTCAGAATTATGTGAGGTTATACAGACTTCGAATTCCAGAAATAACAATAATTATTGAGAGGATCAAAATGTATGTGCTATACACGAATTATTGCGATTTTTACTATGGACCCTAAGTTTTTTACAAATGATCGGGAATTGCGAATTATCGGGGTATGAATAATCACTATTCCACTATATTGTCAACATTAAATAACTATAAGACAAATAGTATAAGACTTACATATGAAAAATACAAATACCCGTATTCCCGGAAATTTCAAAAAAATTTCCCGGGAAATCCCGTCTGAAAGAAATTAAGAATTCCCGGGAAATTCCGGGTCGGGAATTCCCGACCAGAAACTCTAATGGATATGGCGTGCAGCGCTGTTGTAATACTGTGCTGCTTATGGAACCCATGCAGATGATCGGTAACTGGATAGACATTTCTGATGTTGACACGATGTGAGATACTCAACTACCGGTTCATCTAGTTGTTTCAGCATTACCGTCAAGGCTTAACGGTTTGATCAGCGCAACGTCGCCAAAAGTGAGTGAGATCCTATCTTCCTTCTTCCAAAGGTTCGATAATGTCTTAACCGTTGCCCACAATTTATTTATTCCGGCTTTAGCATCCGCTTATGTTCACCGACCAACCTGGTAACTTCCAGTGTCAGCTCTCTGACTCTTGGGTCACTGGGATTCGCACGATAAAGCTCATCACGCTCATTTGCTAATCCCTTCGCCTCTGCTTAGAAGTTTGGCCTCACTTCGGGTTTTCGACCAGCAGCTATATGGCGAGCGGCTGCTGCAGTAATGATGTCTTGGAACGTCGAGCATTAGTAGAGTTGGACAGATCTCTGAAGCGGCGATTAGTAGACATCGGATTTTAGCATGTTTTTTATTTCTTATCTGATTGGACTCAAATTTTGGATCTAGGCGTTTTGATGGTAAATTTTTCGATATTTGGGGTCATATCAAAAACATGCAAAATATATGCAAAATATATGCAAAAATATGCAAAAAATATGCTAAATATGCAATTGTTTTTTTTACGAAAATTGTCAATTAAATTTGGAAAACCATCAAAAAGCGTTCTAAATTAAGTTTTTTGCCGTTAAACATAGTTTTTTTTCCAGATTATTATGTTATTGAGACTCTCCAGATAAATCAGTTTTCACGAGGTGAGAAAATGTATAAAAACCTATTACAACATAAGTTGTTTTCCCGTACAAATGTCGGTAATGGAAAAATTAAAAAAAAAAGTTCAAAAATTTCAAAAACTCAATCAGAAATGTCAAAATCAACGTATCCAAAAATGGTAACAGTTTTACTCGACCAAAATTGTCTAGCAGAAAAACAAAGGAGACAGAGATAATCATTCGAATTTTTCTTTAGATAAAAGCGGAATTTTTCTAGTTTCGCGGTGAATGTTCACATTTTCAGGGGTTTTTAGGTTTTCACGATTTTTCTGGGAAATGTCAAGCCCTATCCATATGGACCTATAAAAAATGTTGTAGCTTTGAAAATTCTCCACAAGATTGTCCTTTATGATATTATCGTAGGTTTTACCATTTTTAAGATATAAAAGTTCAAATTGGGACAATGCAATGACTGTATCGTATCCTTTTTAAACAATGTCATGACTGCAATTTTCCAACTTAAACTTATATATCTCAAAAATTGTACAACCAAGAAAAAAATTTCGAAAGCCAATCTTGTAGAGAATTTTCACAGCTATAAGATTTTCCCCAGTCCCATTTCGATAAGACTTACCGTTTTCAAGGAAATCGTGAAAACTTAACAAAAAACCCTAAAAATGTGACCTGAACTTCTATATCTCAAAAATTGTAAAACTTAGGAACAAATCATAACAGGCAGTCCTCTAGAAAATTTTCACAGCTACAACATTTTCTTTAGTCCCATTTCGATAGGACTTGCTTGCTTGGAAACAACATCGCAAAAAACTTAAAAAAAACCTAAAAATGTTAACTTTGCCGATTTATTTAAAAATCCCTCCAGCGATTTTTTCTTGTTTTTTTTTTTTTTTGCATTTTTCTCATCTATGAACATTGATGTTTCAGAATCCGCAAACGCTTCCCAGATGTAAGCGGTTTTTTTTTAAGTTAGTTAGGCGCACCGTACATGACCTTCCTTAATAAGGAGGCGATACAGTCAGTGCATTTTCCCAATTTGAACTTCCATATCTCAAAAAATGGTAAAACCTACGAAAATATCATAACCTAAAAACGTGAACTCTGATCGCGATTTATTTAAAAGCGCTTTTTGAAGGCAAAGATTTCAATGAATCTTAATTTCCAAAAAGATGAAATTTCACACTTGTTCCCTTGTTTACTTACATCCTGATGTAAACTTTTAAAGCGTCATATTTTTAGCTCTACTTTCACAATCTGGTTGGCTTTTACAATTTAAACAAGTAAAAAAGTATCAGTCGGCTTTGCCGATATAGATATACCCTCAGCCTGTTTGGAGCGTTAATGAGATATCGCGCGTACCAGTTTAGTGAATATTATCGAACTTTTGTGGAGGAGGTACCGGAAGGAGTAGACCTATAAGCACCACCTTCGAATTTCATCTAATATTCGAAGAAATATTACGATATCCAAAGTGTAGACGAAAGCAGTATTTGGTTCGAGCTCTCCAGCCACTACATATGGTGGTATAAGGGTTTTTACACGTTTCAGGCTGTTTTCTCAAGAAGTATGGCATGCCCCTGAAAAAACTTTTACTGTCGTAATTGACGCAGCCAATACAAGGTGCTTCAACAAAAATCAAATTGATTCGAGAGCAGGCCCTAAACTGATCTTTTCCGAAAATTTGTGGTGGAGTTACTCGAAGGAGTGGAAAGATTAGGCCCATATTCGAACCTGATCTATATCTGGTAGATATATTAGAATGTGCAAAGTATGGACCAAATCGGTCATCCCCTTCAAGAGTTATCTTGGGCACAATTTTTCCGAACATTTTTGAACCTATGTGGAGGAGATACCTGAAGGAGAGGACCGATATGGGTTTTCTTCGAACTTAAACTAAGTTTGGACAAAATATTACGAAGGCCAAATTTTGGACCTAATCGGATGATCCGTTCGAGAGTTATCATGCGCTCCAGCCAGACAGACGGACGGACGGACATGGCTAAATCAAACATACTTGGGGTCTAAAACCACTATTTCGATGAGGCACATTTTGCCCGTATAAAAGTGTATATACCCTCGTTTGCATAAATGCTGAGGGTATAAAAAGTATTATTATACGACTACCACGAGTGATTTAATCATAGAAAATAATTTATTTTCCTTACTGATTGAGTTTTTGAACAAATTTGTATAGGAAAGCAACTTATGTTATAATAAGAAGGCTGGGTTATGGAAATTTTCTCACCTTGTGAAAACTGATTTTGTTTATATCTGTATTTAAGTCTTATTGGTCCAGATTTATTGCTGTGGCGGCATATCTGGAGAGTCTTAATAACTAAATAATCTGCTAAGAAGTCGACGTTTAACGACAATAAACCTAATTTAGAACACATTTTTGATGATTTTCCAAATTTAATTGACGGTTTTCGTCAAAAAATGCTTGCATAATTTTTGCATACTTTGCATATATTTTGCATTATTTATGCATATGCAAAAAAAAAAAAATAAAAAATATGAGCCCGTAAATTTTTTTTCGAAACGAATTTTGGTCCAATCAGAATTTTCGTATCTTTATTAATAAAAAATACACAAATATGCAAAATCCGATGTCTAGTGATAAGTAGATTTTGATTAGTAGGATTTTTGCATATTCTTGGAAATTGTAATGCAAATAATTCCTTTATTAAACAATAGAAGCTGGAGCTTTGTACGTATTATTGATTATTTTCAATATGACATCAAATTTCTGTCATTAGAACGAATAGTTCTGCATAATAACGTAGTTACAATTGGTTGACATTTCAAAAATATGCAGAAATCAAAAAACTAAAAAAATCGCCAGAGGGATTTTTAAATAAATCGCGGTCAATGAACACACTTTTAGGGGTTTTTAGGTTTTCACAATTTTGCTCGAAAACCGCAAGTTCTATGGAGATGGGAGTAAAGAAATCGTTGTAGCAGTGGAAATTCTCTACAAGATTGATCTTTATGATATTTTCGTATGTATTGCCGTTTTTGAGATATAGAAGTTAAAATTTTGACAATGCACTGACTGTATTGCCTCCTTATAAAACAATATAATACACGTGCGCCATAACTAACTTTAAATGAAAACCACTTATATCTAGGAATTTTTTGCGGATTCTGAAACAGCTATGTTTGTAGATGACAAAAATCCAAAAACAAGAAAAAATCGCTGGAGGGATTTTTAAATAAGTCGCGGTCAAAATTCACACTTTTAGGGTTTTTTAGGTTTTCACGATTTTGCTTGAAACCGCAAGTCCTATCGAAATGGAGCTAAAGAAAATATTGTAGCTGTAACAATTCTCTAGAGGATTGACCTTTATGATTTCTTCGTAGGTTTAACCATTTTTGAGATATAGAAGTTTAGGTCACATTTTTAGGGTTTTCTGTTAGGTTTTCACGATTTTGCTTGGAAACTGCAAGTCTCATCGGAATGTGTCTATAGAAAATCATATAGCCGTGAAAATTCTCTACATGATTGTTTCTAGATTGTGCCATTTTTGAGATATATAAGTTTAAGTTTGGAAATTGTAGTCATGGCGTTGTTTTATAAGGAGGCGATACAGGTAGTACATTGTCCCAACTTGAACTTCTATATCTCAAAAACGGTAATACCTACGAAAATATCATAAAGATCAATCTTGTAGAGAATTTTCACTGCTACAACGTTTTCTTTAGTGCCATTTCCATAGGACTTGTGGTTTCCAAGCAACTTTTCAACTTTGACGGCGATTTATTTAAAAAGTCCTCCGCGATCTTTTAGTTTTTTTTTTGATTTTTCTCATCTATGAACATAGCAGTTTCAAAATCCGCAAAAACTTCCCAGGTGTAAGCACCTTCCATTTAAATTTGGTAAGGGACACCGTGAACATGATTAAAATGTACAAAAAGTACCGATCCACGCGAAATAGAGGTCGTGTTCCGACAGGTATAGATACCTATAGTTATTGATAATGATCGTAAAATATTTAAGGTGGTTAAATGACCAAAAAGCGTAATTTTTATTTTTGTTATTTTTTTCTCTTTCGATACGAGCTGATTTATCAGGTTTTTTTTAATAAGAAGAATGTCAGAGAAATTGTCATAACAAACCACTACCACTACCACCTTGACCAAAAATCATGAAATTGTGTAGCGTTACATAAAGCTATTTTAAAGTGTTTTTAGTTGATTTTATATGAAATATTGACACACAGTATATAATTTCAATAGAGAGAGTTGTATACCATTAATTAATTGAAATAAATAACTCCAAAAAAAGAATAACTCGAATCCCGAGTGCAGATTAGACTTGTACCGAACATTTGCAATCAAACATTGCCAGCTATTGTAAGAAAATAATATTCTTCTATGTCATAAAAACACGAAAACTTTACTACCATGGAAGCCAACTAAAAAATTCAGAAAATTACATTTATGGTCTGTTCCAGTACCGCAGGAATCTATTAATTTTCAGTAGTAAAAATCTGTAGATTCTTGCAGGTTTTGGAACAGGCATATAGAACAGAAAACATTTTTATCAGGAGTCGGGCGATACCAACGAATTCTACACGCAGTACTGTTTGAGACTACGAAACCCACAAAATTTTAGCTAAGTCCTGACAAAATAGGTTAAGTCAAGAAACTCCATCTGATATCTCAATGGTTGTTCCGATTTATTTCTACCTTAATTATACGATTACATGTTTATGAACTCGATCACATTTAAAACTTTCCAAGGACTATGAACAAAGATTATGCACTTCTGTCGGCACCAACTTATGAAAAGTCATAACTTTTGTTTTCTCGAAAACATGTAAAAAAGTATCAGTCCGGTTTTCCGTCATAGATATACCCTCAGCCTGTTTGAGTTGAGACTTTTATCTATAGACAGATTGAATACGGGCTTCATAACCAATATCTCTGTCCTAAAAATTGTGTAGTCAGGGAGTTTCAGAATTTCGTTGTCTTTTTAGGACATATACACTTTCCGACAAAAATATCGAAACATTTGGGTATAAAACTACACGATTGTGAGCGTTGCGAATAAATGTTTATGTTGTGGTCATAAATTTGACTACGATAAGAGCGCAAAAGTTTTGCACTTTTGTGGAGAAGATACCTGCAAGAATGTTCCATTTTGGAAGTGGACCTAATTTTGGAAGTCATTCCTTTTGTAGTTATCGTGTCAATCCGTCATTTTAGTTGGTCATGGTAAGATTTAGAACTTTTGAACCGTTATGCCAGGAAGCATCCACTTACCTACGAAAAATAGAATATCGCTGTGTACATACAAATAAATTGTACATATTTTGGGTTAGTTTAAGGCACTGGGAAAAATCAGACAACTAAAAGTAAATATTCCAATTATAAATTTCCCAGTGCCATTAAATATCATATAAGTCATTGCGCGCTCGCGCTGACGATAAGTGGTTAATGCATTTTAAAGTATGCATAATTATAAGCGATCGTAAAATCTGTTTGTGTGTGCACTGATAACATGATAAAGTCCACACACCGAGATGTCGATGCGTAGGTAGATGCACATTTAAGTGTAGGGACAAAACAATCCTCAATGTGCTGGGAGTGGCTAAGATTAGGCTAGGTTAGATTAGTTTATGTAGCTCTTAAGTAAAATATTTTAAAATAAAATTAGAATCGAAATAGCAATCGACCAGTGCAGTTGTGCGTCTTTTCTTTTCTCGCCTTAACACGCTGTAAACACGACCGCAAGGAGTAGCATTGGCAAAAATGACCAATGGATTCTCGAACAGCCCTTATATTGTACTTATTTTGATAATTTGTGAGGGAAGTATCCGTAGATGTTGCCCCATATAGACCCTCTTAGTACTTGATATACATATGTACCTCCGGAAGTAATTTTAGGATGTTCAAAGTTTCGGTGAAATCGGATATTGAAATTTTGTATGGGAGGTACCTGAAGGAGTGAACCGATATAATCCATATTCGAACATAATCTATGTCTCGAAAAAATCGATTTGGTGAAACATTTTGTAGACTTGTGGGAAAAATGAGTAGACCGATATTACTTAAAGTTCGGTTGATCCGTTCGAGAGTTATCATGCGCTCGAGCCAGACAGACGAAAGAACTGGGCTAAATCGACACCAAATTATTTGAAGCGGATTTTGTCGAAACATATGAGAAGTCAAATGCCATTATTTCGATGAGGTACATTTTTATCGTTAGCCTAAAGCCCGAAGTTACATCAGATTTTAATACCATCTTACCAATGTTTGAGCATTAATTTTGTTTGCGGTTTTCAGTTACAACTTTGTTAATGATAGGAAAAAATTCAGGTGGGTAAGCTACTTAAAGCAGATATTAGCACTTTATGACGCACAACAAAAAATTTTCTCCATTAAATAAATAAAAAAAAATAAGGCAGTAAAACTATTTTCTTATTGGTTTTAGAGATATACTCGTACTCCATGGACAGTAAACATGTCATTTCAAGCACTTCCAATCCGCAGAATACTAAACTCGTAATTTTTTGAATACAGAATGACCTTTATTCCTAGACCTTTTATTATTTTATAATGAAGTTACATGAGAAAAAGAAGTAATTCAGATTTCACTGGAAGTTTTCTCAAAAAGAGTATTCAAACAAAAAAAAAATTTTAATATTTCTTAGACAACTTGTTTATAAAGTACATTTTTAGTACAAGACATTCAGAACAATATACGTTTTCATTTAAAAATTCCAAAAATAAAAACTATTTTATTAAAAAAACGTAATAATTTCTTAAAGTAGCTCAAAAAATTTTAGTCGACCAAACCATATCCTGAGGGGGGCCGGAATTTATCCAAAATTTTGTGTGGGAGGTACCCGATGCACTATAGGTAATTTGCCCAGTTTTTGAAGCAAAAAGTCGATTTTGCAACTATTAATATTAATAATTTTTAAGTTGGCATTGAAAAAAGAACATGTCAAAATTTATGAATATAAATGACATTTTTCAAAATACCGCCATTATCGCGGTTTAAATTGCAGTCAAACTGAGAATTTCGAAGAAAAAAAAACAAAAAATAAATAATTTATAAGGCCTATTTTAATCTGTTTAAAACCGTGGAAATATAAATCAAATATAAAGTTATTTAAAATGGAATAGATTGACCATTGCGAGTGGAATTTATTTAATATATAATATACCTTAAACATTTTATGTAGCGGCCAAAAAACACAAAAATTAAAAAAAATATTTTATTTTTCTTAAACTTACTTCATATATACTTTTACTAAATTGGCCGTGTTTGGTCGTGATTTTGTCACTTAAAAAACATTACTGAAGGTCTTCCGCATTGGTATTAATAGGTTTCAAAACCCGATTTTGCCTGTTTTACAATATTTATTAACGTATATGCTTATAACCGTTGTTCGTTATATCCGAATTTATCTGTAGAAATCTTTGTTTTATCTCACTTATACATATTAACCATTTAAAAAGTTTAAAGATCGTTTAATTCCGCCTTTATTAATTTTTGTCTCAAAAACAGGGGATATTACCTATAGTGCGATGGAGTGGACAAATATAGCCCATATTCGAACCTGATCTATATCTGGTAAATATTTTAGGATGTGTAAAGTGTGGACCAAATCGGTCACTCCCATCAAGAGTTATCGTGTGTACAATTTTTCCGAACATTTTTGAACTTTTGTGGGGGGAGGTACCTGAAGGAGTGGACCGATATGACTTTATCTTGCGCTCCAACCACTACACACGGTGTCATAGGTTTTTTTCTAACTTTCAGATTATTTTCTCAGGAAGTATTGACTTGCCCCTGACGAAACTTATACCGTTATGTGGGAGGCAGTGAATACAAGTTGCTACAACAAAAATCAAAGCGATTCGTGAACAGGTCCTAATCTGAACTTTTCCGAAATTTTGTGTGGGAGGTACCCAAAGGAGTGGACCGATTGAGACCATATTGGAACCTCATCTAAGTCTGGTACAAATTTCACGATGTGCAAAGTGTGGACCAAATCGGTTACTTCCTTCAAGAGTTATCGTGCGCACGAATTTTCCAAACATTTCCAAAAGTTTGTGGGGGAGGTACCGGAAGGAGTGGACCGATAAAACTCATCTTCGAACTTAAACTAAAGCCAAATTTTGGACCGAATCGGTTGACCCGTTCGAGAGTTATCGTGCGCTCCAGCCAGACAGACAGACGGACGGATATGGCTAAATCAACTCCAAATTGTCTAAAACACATTTCGTTCAAACTAAAAAACCATTATTTCGATGAGGCACATTTTGCCCGTATGAAAGTGTATATCCCTCGTTAGCATAAATGCTGAGGGTATAAAAATATTTTTTATTTGGACAAGTAGTTAGTTCTGAGGAAGTAAATTACGTATGAAGAGAATCTTTTGACCTTTATATTACGTTAAAAAGGTAACTATTTCTTAAGCTGTGTTCCAGAACCAAAAATTTTTTACAATTTTTACGACTTTTACACATTTTACACGAAAACCCGTTCCCGTACACAAAAAAGTTGTAAAATGTTCACTTCTCTTTAAACAAAAATGGCGCTGAATGACGCTCTCTTTAAAAACTTTTTACTCGAAAAATTTGAGCGTGCAAAAAATAGTAACATGAATACCGGCATCTGATTGGCTGGTACGCCGACTTTGACATTTGTTCCAGCATTTTTTTTTGACGTTTTTTTCCATTTTTGCGTTCCCGAACTTTTTGAAAAAACTTTTGTGTGACAACAATTTTGCCCTCTTTCTCTCTATTAATAGTTTTACTATTAAAAAGTACGGGAACAAAGCTTTAATTTGTATACCAATGTGATTCGTGTGGTCAAATATAGTAAACTCAGAACATTCCTGTATATTGATAACAATTGTCACTAATATGAATACGAATCTACTGTACACACACACAGATGAGAAATCAAAAAACAAAAAAGTCGTCGGAGCGCTTTTTATACCCTACACCACACTGTGGTAAGGGGTATTATGTCTCTGTGCATTTGTATGTAACATACAAAAGGAAACGAAATAGACCTATAGTTCCTTTTGGGGATATACATATACTCGTAATCACTATCTGAGTCGATTCATGCATGTCCGTACGTCTGTCCATGTATTTTTGTTCGCAACGTACAGGTCGCATTTTTTGCCCGATTCAGCAGAAACTTTGGAATATAATTTGTTTAGCCATAGAAAGAACGTTATTTATTTTGGTGAAAATCGGTTCAGATTTTGATACAGCTCCCATATATATTTTCGCCCGATTTCACGTATTTGCTGCACCAAACACGCTATATATGTTTGATTTCAATGAAATATGGGATGTGTCACTGAATTCGGTCTAAAAATAAATGTGCCCAATTACATCGAAGTCGGTTCAGATTTGGATGTAGCTCCCATATATATTTTCGGTCGATTTGACGTATTTGCTGCACCAAACACGCTATATACGTCCGATTTTGATGGAACTTGGAATCTGTGATTGAATTCGGTCTAGAAATATGTGTGCCAAATTGTACCGAAATCGGTTTAGATTCGGATATAGCACCCATATATATGTATATTTTTTTGCTGCACCAAACATGCTATATATATATATATATATATTGATGAAATTTGGAATGTGTGACGAAATTTTGTCTAGTAATAAGGGTACCATATTATATAGAAAGCAGTTCAAGTTGATATATATCTCCTATATATATTTTACATATTCACAGTGGTGTAGGGTATCATATAGTCGGCCCCGCCCGACTATGATCCTTTCCTAACTGGTTAAATGAATGGAACTAAAGAGACAGTTGTAGAGAATTCTCACAGCCAGGTGTAAGCGGTTTTAATTTAAAGTTAGCTAATGCGAACCGTACATGACATTGTTGTGTAAGAAGGCGATGCAGTCAGTACATTGTCCCAATTTGAACTTCTATATCACAAAAATGGTAAAACCTACGAAAATATCATGAAGGTCAATCTTGTAGAGAACAAGAACAATATTTTCTCTAATCCCTTTTCGATAGGACTTGCGGTTTCCAAGCAAAATTGTGAAAACCTAAAAAAACCCTAAAAATGTGAACTTTCACCGCGATTTATTTCAAAAGCTCTCCGGCGTTTTTTTTTTTTTTTTTGATTTTTCTCATCTATGAACATTGTAGTTTCAGAATCCGCAAAACTTCCCAGGTATAAGCTCCTTTCATTTACAGTTGGTTCAAGAGCACCGTGTTTTGTTTCAACATATGTACATACATTGTGTAAATAATGTTAAGTAAGTATTTATAGTTTCCCGCTGTGTTTCGACACTGATTGGTATAAAGGCTCTCTTTTCGCAACGTATAAATAAATTACATAAATAATGTTTTTCGCATCCAGGTCCATACTTCCTGATATAATGGCCCGAAAGTTCAAGAATATCCTGTGGTGTTCATCTAAAATAGCTAGAGGCACGGTAATTGTAGAAAGTAGCCACTCCCAATCTTACAGTAAATCTTAAGATGGACTATGTTACACCATTGCTTAAGTTATATCATCCACAAAAGGTTCAAACTTTTACGTTAAATTTAGTCACTTTTGTGATCTCACGGAAATATTAATTGCGGGTAAATTCTTAGATAGTGTTGAAATTTTAATAGCGAGTAGTTCGAGTGATGATGACTGTTGCGATATATTTTGTTCTAATCGGCCCCGAAATGTCCAAATATTTATTTCCACTCCTCCATAAACCTCCTGCACAAAAGTGCAGCCCGGGTTTTTACTCCTGGTAGTCTTTATTGTCCTATAATTTTATTCTACTTTCATATGTGAATATGTGTTACAACGCACTAACACGAAATCACATTGATAGTTGCAATAAAATAATGAGTGAAAACATATGAACGCATGAATTAAATACAATAAACAAATTTAATATATTATTGATCTATTTTTTGGCTAGGACTTCCTCATTTATACTACCAGCTCATGGAGAAACTGAAACTGTTTACTCCACAAACGGTACATCAATAAACCAAACCAGACCAACGCAAAACTCCCGCCTGTTAAAAAGCGTAATGATCTGATTAGCAGGAAATTAAATAATAAATTAATTGTGAACGGAACTATTACTAATACTAACGCAGCATGATTACATTTGTGTATAAATTTTATTTGGATTTGTTGGAGTATGTCTGAAACAAGTTGTGCTAATTTAATTTCATCGACACGCACACATCTAATGCCGAAAAATTGGTTGATATATACGTATGTACATAGGAATATACATATGAATATACTACATAGTCCTAAATAGATTTGCTGTTGTTTACTGTTGCTGTTATTTTAAGGAAGCAGCAGATTCATTCAAGCATAAGGTGCCGGGATGGGCACAGTTCGCTATTGGCTCTCATCTTATCGAACGGCATATAGAGTTGTCGATGCAGGAACAGTTTTTTCAATAAGAATGTTTACATGTAAAGGTATAAATAATATAACAATAATCTTGATTTTATGTACATACATAAATCAAATAATATGACCTTGACCTTAGGTCGTACTGTTTTGTAAGATGTACTTCGGATGAGGAGCGTATTCTAACAAAGTATCCTTTAATGAAAGAAGGAAAAAAATAGAAGGTCAGTGTATCGGTTTTTTTAAAATAGTTTTTTTATCCACTCCTTTATAAAAGGATAACCATTTTTATTTTAAAGTGGGTTGTAGCAAGGTCAGACATTCCTTTTCAGACAAATTGGAATCGATCCGTCCGTCTGTCTGGCTGGTTTGTGCGCACTTCGTAATATTTTTCCAAACTTTGTTTAAGTTCGCAGTTGGGCCATATCGGTCCACTTCTTCGGGTACCTCCCCCACAAATGTTTAAAATGGTGTGAAAGATATCTCTCGATTTGGACCAAACTTTGTATATCGTATTATTCCTTCCAGATATAGATCAGGTTTGAATATGGACTATATCGGTCCATTCCATCGGGTACACCCCACACAAAAGTCAGAAAAATATCCAATAGGATAGTTTTGATTTTTCAGCAGTTTTACTTGAGGCCGATAGAATTTTTTCAGGGTCTTGTCCATACTTCCTGAGATAACGGCCTAACAGCTCCATGAAAGTCTGACGGCACCAATTAAAAAAGCAAATCCACAAGATAACTCTCAAAGGGAGTTTCTGATTGGTCCAAATGTGCACATCATATTATTTCATGCAGTCATGTATCAGGTTCGAATATGAACTATATCGGACCTGTCCTTCGGGTACTTCCCACACAAAATTTGGGAAAAGTGCAGTTAGAGGACTCGTCTCGGATATATTTGAAATTTTTTGCTGAAGGTTGTTTTCATGGTACCTATTACAACGATACACATTTTTCCGGAGTATGTCCGTTAGGGTTATGACTTCTTCACAACCTCATATCAGTATCAAAATTTGAATTTATCAGAATTATGGACACGTTTTAAGCCACTGTTAGCAAATATATAATTAAAAATAAACTTTAAAGCCACATGAGATAACCAAACTGACATGACATTTGTTTCTTACTAATATTCTTTAATTCTGAGAATCATAAAAATGTCGTAAACGCTTTTTCATCAAAAATATAATTTTTTAACAAAAAAATCAAAATTTGTTTCAAGTTGGCTTTTTGTTTTAGTTATTAGTAGGATTATGTTTATTCATTCGTGCAACAGGAAATCATTTTTGAGAAAAAATTTCATTACATTCCACGATGGGGCCGATGATATGTTTTTGAGGCAAAAAATCACAGGGGCAAGCTAGACCTTCAAAATTTCGTGCAGATGTTTATAATCGGCCTAGAAGCTAATCTGCCAAATTTGGTTGATATCGGTTCATATATAGATATAGCTCTCATATATATGTTCGCCCGATTTCGAGTAATTGATGGACCAAACACGAAAATTCTGTCCAATTATGATGATATTTGTAATATGTTGCGGAATTCGGACTGGAAATAAGTTTGCCAAGTTATTTTGAAATCGGTTCAGATTTGGATATAGCTCCCTTATATATTTTCGCCCGATTTGAGGTATTTCGTGCAACAAACACGTAATTTCTGTCCAATTTCGCAGAAATTTGAAACGTGTAACAGGATTTGGTCTAGAAATATGTTTGCTAAATTATGTTGAAATCGGTTCAGATTTGGATATAGGTCCCATATATATTTTCACCCGATTTTAGGTATTTGGTGCAACAAACAAGCAAATTCTGCCCAATTTCGATGAAATTTAAAATGTGTGACGAAATTACGCCTAGAAAAAAAAGTATGCCAAATTATATCGAAATCGGTTCAGATTTGGATATAGCTCCCATATATATTTTCACCCAATTTTAGGTATTTCGTGCAGCAATCACGCTATATATGTCCAATTGTGATGAAATTAAAAGTGTGTGACGGAATTTGGTCTAGAAAACATTATTGAGACATCATATTGAAATCGGTTCAGATTTGGATATATCGTTCATAAATTTTCTCTGTCGAAGTTAATTGTTTTCTCAATTTAGTTGGTTGATACCGGACTTCCTTGAGAACATGGTTTAAATATTTTTCTTTTGACAAATTGGCCGAAACAGAGGCGGCATGAATCAAGGGTTTGGTACTGTTGCCGTGTTCATAGCAGACTTCCGAAGCAAGTTTTCTTCCTTCACTATAATCCACATTAGGGCGCCCTCTCTTCTTTTTATCATTACCTTGTTCTAGCGTAAATACTGTGTCGCTAGCTAACCATAAGCTTTCAAATTGTAATACACGACTTTTTGACCTCCAATTTTTTATCCATTTTTGGTTAAGGCGTGCACAAATATTATAAATTTGCTTTTTAACTTCCGTCATGAAGTTGTCTTTGACACCTCGATTAAATTTTGCAGAAATCCATTCTATAAGGAGTTTAGGTTTTCGCTGATTTTCCAACCAAAAATTAAAAATATCCAAGTTTTTAAGTTTTACGAAATCTGGAAGTTGATAATTTTTTTATTCGCAAGTATACGCAAAAATTCTTTTCAAAATATGTTAGCCGACATTGTCACCTTTCACCAGATACATATTTTTACGAGAAAGCACCCTGAAGTCGAAAGTTCTACTCCAAAGAACACATGGACGATACCACAGACTACATCAAAAACCATCACTTACTGACACAACAAATTATTGACCACATCTAATATTACATTTACACTTTTAATAATAATCTTAATTTACATACCATTACCCGTATTTTCCATTTTTAAAAAATAGATAATATCAACAGATCAGGTTTTGGCGCCAAAATACTTAAATTGTTTAATTACGACTGAATGTCAGAAATAAACGGAATCATAATTATGACATCTTTGACAGCTTGACATGTCGACGTGGGTCGTTGCCAGATTGTAATTTTTTTGGTTTTGGAGGTTTGAAAGTGTTAAGAATATAATTCCGTTATTATTTGATTTCAATCGCTGACTTGAAAAAATGACTTTTTGCCTCAAAAACCTGCCATTGGCCCCATCGTGCATTCATTAAAAAGAAAATATATTTATTTTTATACCCTCCACCATAAGATGGGGGGTATTGAAAACTTGCTATGTAGGTCCACGTTTTCGTATAGTCCCCATACAAAGTGGCGCGTGACGCGTCGTCGTTTTAAGGAATTTTTAAGATATTTGTCCCATTCTACCACCGAATTGGTTGTAATTTGGTATTTTGTGTTTCCAGAGGCTAAAAAACATTTCTACCAAAGTTTGTTTATATAGGTCCACGTTTTGGTATAGCCCCCATATAAAGGCCCATATATAGTACGCGCCACTTTAAGATATTTTGAATGTATTAGTCCCATTTGACCACAGAATCGATTGTAACTTTGTATGTTGTGTTTCCAGAAATGGCTGAAATTTGGTATTTAGTCTTCGTTGGGGGTATAAAACTTTCCTCCAGAAATTTGTAGGTATAGGTCCACGCCCTCATAGAGCGGATCCTCCCGATTTTCGGTAATTTGAAGGTTGTGGCCACATTAACCCACCGAAATGGCTGAAATTTGGTATTTGTTCTTCATTTGGGGTATTAAACGTTCCATATGAAATTTGTTGGTATAGGTCCATGCCTTTATATAGCCCCCATAGAACTTATCTCCCGATTTTCGGTGTTTTGAAGGTTGTGGCCTCAATATTCCTCAACAATGGCTGATATTTGGTATTTAGTCTTCGTTGGGGGTATAAAACTTTCCCCCTTGTACTGGGCTTTCCCCCAGTACAGGTCCACGCCTTAGTATAGCCCCCATAGAAAGGTACCTCCTGATTTTCGGTATTTTGAAGGTTGTGACCTCAATATCCCACCGAAATTGCTGAAATTTAATAGTTAGTCTTCGTTAAGGATGTACAACTTTTGCCTGAAATTTGTCGGTATAGGTCCACGCCCTAATATAGCCCCCATAGAACGGTACTTCCGAATTCGGTATTTTGAAGCTTGTGTCATCAATATTCTACAGAAATGACTGAAATTTGTTAGATAGTCGTCGTTGGGGGTTTTCAAATTTCCAACTGAAATTTGTCGGTATAGGTCAGCGTCTTCATATAGCCCCCATAGAACGGTACCTCCTGATTTTCGGTATCTTGAAGATTGTGACCTCAATATCCCACCAAAATTACTGAAATTTTGTAGTCAGTCTACGTTAAGGATATACAACTTTCCGCCTGAAATTTGTCGGTATATGTCCAAGCCCTCATATAGCCTCATAGGACGATATATCCCAATTTTCTGTATTTTTGGTATTCACTTCAATATAAATAAATAAATATAAAAAGTTCCGTCCGACCGAACTTAACGCTTTTCTTACTTGTTTTAAAATCGATTTGTGCGCGAACTTTTTTTATACTTCAATGGAATAAACGTTATTTTAGTAATTAATACGCAAAAGTTTATTCATTCGTAACACTGTGACACACAATGGAACTCAAAGTCTGGGGGGGTGGAACATAGGCCATAGGTCAAGTTTCTGAGATATCGCGCGATGAAATTTTTGATTCTTTCCCTATAATACTTGGGAAAATAGTTCCATATCTCTGTTTGGGGTTGTTGTAGCTTCGTGTTGAGGTGACATGTCTTCAGTGAAATCGATTGGCGCATCTTTTTGTAGAACATTTCATTCTTCTAACTCAATGCCCTTCATGTCCTTTTCGTCCTTTATTTCTTGAACCATAGTGAAAGTACCACAAGATAATTTCCTGTTGCGAGAATGAATGAACTTTTGCCTATTAATGACTAATAAAACTTTTATTCCATTAAAATATTGAAACAGGTGACGCTCCTCTTTCAATTGATACGATATATAAAATAGAATTATATATGATATAAAATGATAAAATTAGGGTGAAACAAGAGGATATGTCGTTTTGATAATGTCGTGTGGCTCTAAAGCTTGTTATACCCTACACCACCATGTGGAAAGGGTATTATAAGTTTGTTTTTCCGAAAATTCATATAACATCACGGAATGTGCATGTAACACCGCGAAGTATTATGTCCATCCGTCCGTCTATTAGAAATTGTAATCAAACTCCAGGACTGTATCCTTGATTTTTGGGCGGTTGCGTATCCTTGGACCAGAGTCGGAGAAAAAAGTATAAAAATTGGATATTTTCAAAAGATTTTTGCTATTTTTACTATTAAGAACCCTTCATAGACATTTCGCATGTTCCAGAAAGTTGTTTATTGATGCCTTTGCTACGCTATTGTGGTTGATTGTTTTCTTGAATTTTGAACGGTTTAATATCTATGGAGCAGAATCCTAGAAAAGAGGATAAAAATCGCAAATGTTTTGCTATTTTGACCATTAAGACCTGTTCCTACAGGGTTCGTATATTCTAGAAAGATGTTTTTTGAGATCTGAGGTAGATTTTTGTAGTAGGTTGTTTGCTTCAAATTTGATAAGTTTAATAGCTGTATAAGAAAAAAATTAAAAGAAATTTTACCATGGCGATTTTGACCTTGCAGATGAAGTTTGATGGGTTATATGTGTTCACAATTTTTGTTCTTTAAGACAAGAGCAACAACTTTGCCTCTCAGATAAATTCAAATTTCCTAACGGTTTGGAAGATATAGTCCTGACTAAATGACCCTTTTTACATCAAAGCATCAAACCTTTGGAGGCCTATAACCGCGAATGTGGTTAATAAAACATGACTCAAAAAATTACACACAGTGTTATTTATTTTAATTTTTAAATTCAATTTTATGTGATACTGTAGTATATTAGCCGCATAAGGTAAGTACCACCAGTAAGGAAAGTATCAAAGTCGGGCGGGCCGATTACATGATACCGTACACCACCACGATTTCAATATAATCTAGACTAAATTGTGTCACATTTTCAAAGGTTCATCAAAATTTCTGTCCAATTTTGTATTTGGCCGAAAATATATATGTGAGCTATATCCAAATCTGAACCGATTTCAACATAATTTGGCAAACTTATTACTAGTTCGAATTCGGTGACAAATTCCAAATTGGACAGAATTTGCGTTATATTTGCGTTATATATAATTGAGCTACGAGGGCGGTTCGGAAACTTCTTAGCCTATCTATGAAAGAGAATAGTTAGTTTTTCAAAAATATTTTTATTTTTCAATATAATCTCCTGAAACTTCAATACACTTAGTCCAACGCTTTTCTATCAATTCTATCCCTTGATTAAAATAGTTTTCCTCAAGGTCTTCAAAATAGTGGTTTACAACTGTAATTGCATCTTCATTTGAGGTAAAACGCTTGCCAGCAAAGATTTTTTTTTTTTTAGATTTGGGAACAAGTAAAATTCAATGGGAGCTAAATCAGGAGAATAAGGTGGGTGGTCAAGCAACTCGTACTTTAATTCGTTGATTTTAGCCATTGTTAAAACGCTCTTGTGCGCTGGTGCGTTGTCTTGATGAACAATTATTTTTTTGTGTTGTAAGCCAGGACGTTTGTCTCGAATTTGTACATTTAATTGATCCAAAAGATTGCAATAGTACTCTGAATTTATTGTTTTACCCTTTTGCAGATAGTCAATCAATAAAATACCTTTGAAGTCCCAAAAAACCGTTGCCATAACCTTACCAGCCGATTGAATTGTTTTTGCCTTCTTTGGGGCACTTCCTCCAGCTTCAGTCCATTGTTTGGATTGTTCTTTTGTCTCTGGAGTATAGTGGTGGATCCATGTCTCATCAACAGTTATGAAACGACGCTTAAAATCCATTTTATTTCGCTTAAAACGATCCAAACAAGCTTGAGAGATGTTCATTCTTATGCGTTTTTGATCGACTGTTAACAAATGCGGCACCCATCTTGCAGAAAGCTTTTTCATCTGTAGTTCTTCATGCTAAATTAAATGGACTCGATCATTTGAGATGCCCATGATATTAGCAATTTCACGCACTTTTATTCGTCGATCATTTAATACCATATCATGCACTTTGGCTACAATTTCTGTTGTTGTTGCTGTTTTGGGCGTCCACTACGTGGTTCATCATCAATGCTTGTACGACCACGTTTACATTCAGCAACCAAATTTTTTACTGTTGCATATGAAGGAGCACTTTCACCTAACACATTCCCCATATCATTATGAATTTTCCATTTTTACCCATAATTTAACATAAATGTAGCCACAGCTTCCACGCAATTTAACTTTTAAGGCCAATATTTTTTGCCAAGTCTAAAAACATTTCATTTTATCCGAAAGCATTTAATTTGTATAATATTCAACCACATTTCGCGAGATATTAAAGGCTAAACCTTGGCTTTAACTATGTTAAATTTTCAAAAATATTGCCCATGTATGTTCATAATATGCAAGATCGCAGTGTGAAGATCGATATTGGGTATATTATTGTATAGTCCGTCTTGGGCGCGGAATTCGCGGGTGGCTAAAATCCCTCACGAAATTGTTCTGAATAAACGTCTCTATAAGTGCTGTCATACTATGTGAGGCAGTGCATTCGGACTCGAAGAATCTTCCATTGATATGAGGAAATCTTCCCGATTTATCTGCAGAGATATTCGTGGAAAATAGTTTTTATTCTGAATGACATTTTGCTCTCAAAAATATATATCCCTAATGTACATAGAAAATAGAAATAAAAATACAAAATGTCTTTTGGAATTTGACACTAGTATTACAAGAGAATCAAAACTGCTGGCACTTAATTCTACCTGTAAATTATTCTTACCCATCTTCTTCGAATATCGACAAAAACATCTAGTTCGGAATCACTATTTTAGCTTTTTAATTTGCGCTTACGTAACATTTTGAATTTACATTAATTTCGTTTAGTAAATTTTTGTGGAAGTCTTTGAAATTGCTATACTTTATTACATTTTTTGTTTACAATAACTTTACCCAAACGTATGTATATACGGTAGGTCTCGGTTTGTCTTATAATGCAACATCACGCGATCTGATCAGTAGCTTGCAACTAAAGTGGAAACTAATTAAATTCCCAGCCCAAACTGAATTGGTTTACCTTGCACTTGATCACTGCCGAGAAACAGTTATGGTAGTTACAACCGAATAATTAAAGCAACAAATCTTTCTCTGGCTTACGCTGCAGCCACCACCATCGACGGTTGTTAATATGTCTTATGATACGCTATGAATGAAATTGCAAAAACTTATTTTGACGCAAAATTAATTGTTCTACATTTATGCCGCAACATATTCGAATAGGAGTATGTTTGCAACGGTATGGGGGGCCGGCGCTAATAGGTACCTCTCTGCACACATGAACGCCTTAAAAAATGAGAGTTGAATGTATACGAAGCGAAAAGGAGGAAACCAAAGCGTCTAAATTTCTACAATAGTTATAAATATGGAGTCAGTTCCATGTACAACGGCAGTCTAAACTAAAACCCTCCTGAATTTAGAGTATTTGGGACGCACATAAAAGGATTACTTCACACGGAATCTAATTCAGTTTTAAAACGTCAACATTGTATCTATTTCGAAACAAGGATACCATGAGACAACTGGTAGGATGTTTGTGTGTGTGAATCATAAATCTTCAACATTTGTGTTTAGTGCACCACATTGCACAATTACTCATTTTTAACAACAACATATTTCAAGTGTCGTATATAAATAGGCTCGTTGTTTATGTATGCTGAATTTTTGTCTTGCAAATCGGAAATATTATTTTCGAACAAAATTAATTGTGAAAAATTGTAACTAACGTAAATAACAACTCATAGTAACAAATAGATAATACAGCGAAAATTTTTCATTTGTGAGGAAGTGCTAATAAAATAAATAATTAGATATATAAATATCTGTGAATCTGAACCGATTATATAAATATATGAAAGACAAAAATCACGAAACATTTTACAAAAACAATTGTTAGATCACAGCATTATGTTGTTCCTAATGCATTAAAATACGAAATTGTCAAGAATTTTTTTACTACAAACTTGAGAAATTGTTAAATCTGCCATTAGGAATTAATTACTGATTGGTCGCCAAAGGAAGGGTATCTGCACTGAATGGTTTTCAGGAAAATCCTATTTTTGACTTTTCAAATTCCGCCTATCTAAGAAAACAATTGTATACATTAGAAGGAAACTGTGGTGGCCAAAAGTTACGAAACATGGTAAAGGCTGACCAAGATTGAATACACCAACCATCTGTTTAAGAAATGAAATTTTGTTTGATGCCTAAATGCGTATTATTTTCGTAATTGATATCTCAGCCTTAAGATGACGTAGGAAACTAATATTTTGTAAAGAATACTTTAGAATACTTAGGTGGCAAACATTGAAAATTTGTCCTGTTGGCCGAAATAAGAATTGATTTTCATTTATCTCTATTTGTTGTTTTACTTTCACAAGTTTGAATACCTGTAATTATTTTCGGAGTCTAGCCCCCGTTATGACCAACATGCGGCCCGTAGTTATACGACTTTTTACCCCTCAGCTTTTAGGCTAAAAAGGGTATATACATGTTGATACGACTAAAATTTGTCCACTCCATCCGGTACCTGCGCCACAAAATTTCAAACATTTTCGCTAAAGGCAGTAACCGAATTGGTCATACCCTTCCATATGGTAATATTACCTCCAGGCATAGAATACGGTCGGGTACCACCCACACAAAATTCGGAAAAAGTGAAGTTTAAGATCTCCTCTCGCATCGTTTTGAAATTTTTTCAGCAGGTTGTCCTGACGACACCAACTAAAATGGCAAATTCGCAAGACAACTCTCGCAGAGAATTTCTGATTGGTCCACACTTTACATCGTAGTATTTCAACCAGTCATGCATCAGGTCCTGTTCATCTGGTATCTCCCACAGAAAATTTGGGGAAAATGCTGTTTGCGAACTCGTCACGGATCTATTTGAAATTTTTTGCAGAAGGTTGTTTTCACGGTCGCTATAACAACGGTACAATTTTTTCCACAGTAAGTCGATATTTCCCACCGTGGTGCAATGGTATGTACACCCGCCTTGCACACAGAAGGTCATGGGTTCGATTCCCCGGCTAGGCAACATCAAATTTTCAACGGTGGCAAAATACCCCTCAGTAATGTTGGCGACATTTCCTGAGTATTTCAGCAATGTAAAACTTCTCCACAAGTGGTATCTTACGACACGCCGTTCGGACTCGGTGATAAGCTGTAGGTCCCATATCATTGAGCTAATATGAATCGGGGTGCACTCATTGATTTGAGAGAAGTCTCCCTTGTCCCGTCTGGGATGTTTGTGGAACAATTATGCATATAAGTCGATACTTCCTGAAATAATGGCCCACAAAAACCTACAGTGGCCAACTAAACTGTGTAGTACGTAAGATAACCTTCGAAGGGAGAAACCGATTTGGTCCAAACATATATCGTGTTATTTACATGTTTACATCTTATCTTTAGGTTCGAAGCTGAGTGTATATGTCTTGTAAGTTCGTTTTCTGTTTAATCTGGCTCTGAGTCTATATCCAGGTCTAGAAATGCGGCTGTTTCCATAAATTGTAGCCACAAAGCTACTGGAGTTAGTTTAATAGGTTTAACAGGGCAGTTGAAAGGGTGGAGTGTGTCGTGCCGCATGTTGGGCATATGTTTTGAAAGGTGTCATTGACACTTGCCCTAAAGGAATTTAGACGCTGCACCATCCCGGGCGTAGTTGACGAGGCAGCTGACACTCCTCAGCTGCGATAGATGGGGGATGTTCTCCGAGGGCTGCAATTCACACAATAGTTGTTTATGGCATCTGCGACTGCATCCGTGTGAATGCTATTAAAACCTGCTTGATAGGCTTGCTGATCTAGCCGTTCTCTTTTGTAATGTTGGACCCCTTTTCTAGCAGTGTTCGAAAATAAACACTATGGTATCGTACCGTACCGTTCTGTACCGTACCAAGGTGAATAGGTACACTACGATAGTGTACCGCTCCGGAACACAAACACTACAAAATATTTTAGTGATACTGTACCGGAACACAACGATAATCGTAGTGTACCGCATGCCGGAGCACTAAAAATCGTAGTGCTCCGACTGCGGAGGACTAAAAATCGTAGTGTTCCGACTGCGGAGCACTAAAAATGTTAGTGTTCCGACTGCCGTAGCACTAAAAATCGTAGTGTTCCGACTGCGGAGCACTAAACATTTTAGTGTTCCGACTGCGGAGCACTAAAAATTTTAGTGTTCCGACTGCCGGATCACTAAAAATCATAGTGCACCACATGTTGGAACACTAAAAAATAATAAAGGTATTATGTTTTCTTAGGATAGATATTTGGTTAAATTTGATCAAATAAAAATTAAGATAGACTGTTACATCCATGTATGTTTAAATTAGTTAAACAAAAATCGTCGTGCCGGAGCACTAAAAATCGTTTTGTACCACGTTTTGAAACTATAAGGTAATGAACCATACATGAATTTATTATGATTTCTGTGGAAATTAAATATTTTACATATATTTTTTTAATAAATAAAAATTAAAAGAAAATGTGAAAAACATCTGATTTGGTGTTTGGACAATGGAGCACTAAAAATCGTAGTGTTCCGACTGTGGAGCACTAAAAATCGTAGTGTGCCGACTGCCGGATAACTAAAAATCGTAGTGTACCACGAGCCGAAACGCTAAAAATAATGTTAAGATAATCGTATGTTTATTATGTGAGGAAAATTAAATATTTTATGTTTTTAGGATAAATAAATATATATTTATTTATTATTTAATAAATTAATTATTAAAATATTATTTAATAAATAAAAATTAGAAGAAAATGTTTAAAACATCTGATTTGATTTTTAGACAATGGAGCACTAAAAATCGTAGTGTTCGACTTTGGAGCACTAAAAATCGTAGTGTGCCGACTGCCGGATAACTAAAAATCGTAGTGTACCACGTGCAATACAATAAGGTAATGTACCACACATGAGTTTATTATGATTCGTGAGGAAAATTTAATATTTTATATATTTTTTTAATAAATACAAACTAAGAAATAAAAATTAGTAGGAAATGTGAAAAACATCTGACTGGTTTTTGGACAATGGAGCAGTAAAAATTTTACTGTTCGACGTTTAGGTAATCATCTGTTTATTATGATTTATGAGGAAAATTAAATATTTGATGGCTTTTGGGTCAAGTAAAAATTAATAAATACAACTTAAAATGAGCATGTTATATCCATGTTTTTAAGTACATTATATTAGTTACAAAATTTGAGAACGTTAGTAGAAAATATGACAAGATGTATTGTTTCGATTTTTAGAGATCCGGCAGTCGGAACACTAAAATTTTTAGTGATCCGGCAGTCGGAACACTACGATTTATAGTGATCCGGCAGTCGGAACACTACAATTTTTAGTACTCCGCAGCCGAACACTACGATTTTTATTGATCCATTGTCCAAAAATCAAATCAGCCGTTTTTCACGCGTTCTATTAAATTTTATTTTTTAATTTGTATTTATTAAAAAAATTATTAAATATTTAATTTTCCTCACATCATACTTAACTAATATATCCACAGTCAGAACACTACAATTTGTAGAGCGCCATTGTACAACAACCGAATCAATGTTTTTCATATTTTTTACTTAAGTTCCCAACGTTATTAATTAATATGTATATATACATGGATTTAAGAGGTGTATCTGAGTTTTATGTATCAATTTGTACTTATCTCAAAAATCATAAATATTTAATTTTACTCGAAAATCATTATAAACTCGTGTGTGGTACATTATCGTTACGTTATTTTTTAGTGTTCCGACATGTGGTACACAACGATTTTTTAGTGCTCCGACTGCGGAACACTACGATTTTTAGTGCTCCGACTGCGGTACCCAACGTTTTTAGTGTACCAAAATGTGGTACACTACGTTTATTGTTGTGCTCCGGAACAGTATCACTAAAATATTTTTTAGTGTTTGTGTTCCGGAACAGTAACGCTAAAAATATTTTAGTGATACTGTACTCGGAGCGGTACACTATGTTAGTGTACTGTTTATTTTCGAACTCTGTTTTCTAGATCATGAAGATTCCTTCTGACATGCTTCGGGGGAGAGTCCTATACACCAGCCCAATTCTTACGGCAACACTCGAGCAATTACTGAAACAAAAGCGTGTCATTATGTTGCTGTAGTGGAAGAATCTTTGTCTCCTTATGTAGATATAAGGAGGCACCTTGTTGCAGTTCTCAGGCGGCTCACAGTATTGCCTCAGTGGACAAAAATCGAAGGATGCGGTGCATCAAAAGACGTTTATATTATGGTGAAGAATCATGAAACTATAATAGCAGCAATCGCCAGAAGATGGTGTAAAAGCGTTCAAAATCCATGTTTTGGAGGTGACTCAATCAAGCCCCTGTAAACAACACAACGCATGATCGTATGTCAAACTGTCCGAAGTACCTTTAGCCTAAAAACTGTCGAACTTTCCAAAAAAATTTAAACGCAGTCTGGCAACAATGCGTGTTGCCTAGGCCAAAAACTTGTTTAGTTATCCTCGTATGTAGGGGATGGGATCACACACTATAATGTGAAGTTAAAATCGAATATTATGCTAAACGTATCTTATTTAAGTAATATGTTTTTTGTAACCAAATTCAAGGTACCTACTTTAATTAACTGCTAGAAACTGTTTCCATTTTGTACATTTTAGAATTATTTTTAATTACACTGTGCAACATTTCTGAGCTATTCGTGTGCAAACAACTTTTGCGGAGCATTTTATGAAAGTAGAGACCAAGTAGACGAAAACCATATTTGGATTTTGTTTTCTTAGATCGGATTCGGGTTTTTCGACCTCATCTAAACATGGTTAAATATTGACTTTTTAAAACATTACCAGTCAAGTATTGACACATTTAACAACAATTTAAAAGCAAACGAATTCAATGACAACATGCCAGAAAATGACCATATTACTCGACAAGAAATATGTTTCATATGCTCGAACCTAAGAGGAAAACTATCTTCAAGTGTAGATAACATCCCAAATGGTGTCTTCAAAAATGTCCCCCCATATTTATTCTTTGAAAACTGCACACTTTTTCATAATGTGTTAAACAACTCGCATTTTCCACAGGCATGGAAACAAGCAAAAATCACAGTTTTTATACCCTACACCAGTATGTGGGGAGGGTATTATAAGTTGGTTTTGGCCAAAAAGTTTGTAACGCATCAAAATGAATGTCTCGACGAGCTGAGTCGATCTGGCTATGTGTGTCCGTCCGTCCGTCCGTCTGTCCATCTAAACCTTGTAATCACGCTACAGGCCGCAATTTTGATCGGATCGTCACGAAATTTTGGATGTTGATGGGGGTCCCGGAGGGGAAGAAGCCTATTGATTTTGGTGATGGTCGGATAATATTTAGCGGTCGGAAAGGGCAAAAAATGGATAGGTGGATAAAAAGACAACGTTTTTTTCCAAAGCCAATATCTCAGCTTCTATATGGGGTATACCAAAAGCAAAACCTGACAATGAAAGCAGAAAATATCACCTTTCTAATGATGTAAAGTAGGTGCTCGTAGGAGATCAAACAACGAAGATATCGCAATAGTAACAAATAAAACCCCAATTTTCATTTTTGCGATTTTAATTATATTGACAAATATCACAGCTTTGGTTAAAAATTTTCCAAAAGCAAAGCCTGACTATGAAAGTAGAAGATCCCGTCTTTACAATGATGCAAACTAGGTCGGCGTAGGTAACCAAATAACGGAGATATCGCAATAGTCGGTAATACATCCCATTTTTCTATTTTTTTGGAAATCACGCTACAGGTCGCAATATTGATCGGATCGTCACGAAAATTTCAGGGTTAATGGGGGTCTTACAGATGAAGAAGCATATTGATTTTGGTGATGGTCGGATAATATTTAGGGGTCGGAATGGGCAAACACTTATTTGGAGAAAAGTCAACATTTTATTTCAAAGCCAATATCTCTGTTTCTTTAAGAGGTATACCAAAAGCAGAACCTGGACATGAAAGTAGAAAAAATCACCTTTACAACGGTGTAAAGTAGGTTGTCGTAGGTGGTCAAATAGCAAATATATGGCAATCGATAATGCATCCCATTTTCCGATTTTTTTGTAATCACGCTAGAGGTCGCAATTTTGATCGGATGGTCACGAAATTTTGGGGGTTAATGGGGGTCCCAAAAAGAAAGAAGCCTATTGATTTTGATGATGGTCGGATAGTATTCAGGGGTCGGAATGGGCAAACACTTATTTGGAGAAAGGTCAACGTTTTATTTCAAAGCCAATATCTCTGTTCTTTTAAGAGGTATATCAAAAGCAAAATCTGGCAAGGAAAGTAGAAAATATCACCTTTACAACGATGTAAAGTAGGTTGTCGTAGCTGCTCAAACAACAGAGATATCGCAATAGTCGGTAATGCATCCCATTTTCCCGCTACAGGTCGCAATTTTAATCGGATCGTCACGAATTTTTTGGGAGTTGATGCGGGTCTTTCTTCCTTCCTATTGATTTTGGTGATAGCCGGATAATATTTAGGGGTCGGAATGGGGAAAAACTCATTTGGAGACAAATTCAAAGTTTTATTCTTTGTGAATATATTGGCTTCTAGTAGGGGTATTCCAACGACAAAGCCTGTCAATGGAAGAAGAAAATATTACTTTTACATTGGTGTAAAGCAGGTTGGCGACGGTGGTCAAACAAGGGAGATACCACAATAGTCGGTAATGCATCCAATTCTTCCATTTTTTTGCAATCAAGCTACAGGTCGTAATTTTGATCGGATGGTCACGAAATTTTGGTTGCTTATGGGGGTCCCAGAGACAAAGAGGCATATTATTATTTTATTATTATATATATTTTATTATATTATTTTTGGTGGTAGTCGGTTTATATTCCCTAAAAGAAAGGTTTACCAGTGAAAAGCTTATGCACAGGGGTAGTGGTGTAGGGTATCACATGGTCGGCCCCGTCCCGACTATAGCCTTTGCTCACTTGTTTTTATTTTATTTTTATTTATATAAAAGGATTATACAATTCATAGTACCTCAGCGCCATTAGGCGTTATTGAGGGTAGTTGGCAATGTTTACAATTAATATGCTCCTTACAATAAATGAAATAAATTACAATTCAATTCCAAATTAAAATAAATAAATAATGGAAAAGATTATATACATTTACGAGGGCGATTCGGAAACTTCTTAGCCTATCAATGAAAGAGAATAGTTAGTTTTTCAAAAATATTTTTATTTTTCAATATAATCTCCTGAAACTTCAATACACTTAGTCCAACGCTTTTCTAGCAATTCTATCCCTTGATTAAAGTAGTTTTCCTCAAGGTCTTCAAAATAGTGGTTTATAACTGTAATTGCATCTTCATTTGAGGTAAAACGCTTGCCAGCAAGGATTTTTTTTAGATTTGGGAACAAGTAAAAGTCGCTAAATCAGGAGAATAAGGTGGGTGGTCAAGCAACTCGTACTTTAATTCGTTGATTTTAGCCATTGTTAAAACATTCTTGTGCGCTGGTGCGTTGTCTTGATGAAAAATTATTTTTTTTTTGTGTTGTAAGCCAGGACGTTTTTCTCGAATTTGTACATTTAATTGATCCAAGAGGTTGCAATAGTACTCTGAATTTATTGTTTTACCCTTTTGCAGATAGTCAATCAATAAAATACCTTTGAAGTCCCAAAAAACCGTTGCCATAACCTTACCAGCCGATTGAATTGTTTTTGCCTCCTTTGGGGCACTTTCTCCAGCTTCAGTCCATTGTTTGGATTGTTCTTTTGTCTCTGGAGTATAGTGGTGGATCATGTCTCATCAACTGTTATGAAACGACGCTTAAAATCCATTTTATTTCGCTTAAAACGATCCAAACAAGCTTGAGAACTGTTCATTCTTATGTGTTTTTGATCGACTGTTAACAAATGCGGCACCCATCTTGCAGAAAGCTTTTTCATCTGTAGTTCTTCATGCAAAATTAAATGGACTCGATCATTTGAGATGCCCATGATATTAGCAATTTCACCCACTTTTATTCGTCGATCATTTAATACCATATCATGGACTTTGGCTACAATTTCTGTTGTTGTTGCTGTTTTTGGACGTCCACTACGTGGTTCATCTTCAATGCTTGTACGATCACGTTTAAATTCAGCAACCCAATTTTTTACTGTTGCATATCAAGGAGCACTTTCACCTAACACATTCACCATATCAGTATGAATTTCTTGTCCCAATAAACCTTTTTTATGTAAATATTTAATGACAGCACGCATTTCTAATTTCTCCATTGTAAAAAAATTGCGGATGCGTCTTTTTTGAACACCTGTTTCTATATGAAGGAGTTGCCAGATCGAAACAAAATTTAACATGTGTTCATAACAGAGATGGAAGTTTCCAAAACACTTAACATTTTTCTGTTTATACAGCTAGGCTAAGAAGTTTCCGAACTGCCCTCGTATTATGTTATACCAGAAGCTCATCAACATGTTGCAATAAATACTGCTTTAGTGTTCTCTTAAATACAAAAAATACATCAATGTCCTTAATATGTTGGGGCAAGATCTTATATTCTTTTGGAACAGTCTATTGAATTCGTTGCTTTGACGTTTCTGATTGACAAAGGGCAAATTGCAAATTGTTTCTATAGCGGATATTAAAAGCATGATGTCCGCTGGAAAATATGATTGTGTGATGCCTAAAAAATAAGGATACATCAAATCCTAAAAATATAAGACCCATTATTAAGACCCCATATTAGCAAAATGTTTGAAATAGGCTTCAAAAATAAAATAGACAAGATATGCAATAAGAACAAATTGACTTCGGAAAACAATTTGGGTTCAAATATGAACACTCGACAACTCATGCAATTAACCTTCTAACACCCAATATAAATTGACATCTAAATCTGAGAAGGCTTTTGACACTATTTGGATAGCAGGTGTAATATCCAAATTAATAAAATACAATTTTCCTACATCTCTGGTGATTCTTATGTATAATATGTTAAGTAACAAAAGATTTATGATTTATAACCGTCGTCAATACAGTTCCCTGGAATTCAATATTAATAACGGTTTACAACAGGGTACTGTAATTGCACCAGTTATCTTCAATTTTTACATATACGAACTCCTCGAAAATAGCTGTGTCTTTTTACTTTCTCAGTAAGATTTACTCAGTAACTTGTTTTCAGAGAGTAAGAACAACTATACGGAAAAAGAGAGAAAAGTAAAAAGGACAGCATTTAGTAAAATTAAGCAAGATAGTCCAAAAACATTGGCAGAAATTGTCTAAACTTTTCTATATTGGAACGATTTTGATGTTCTAGATGAATTTTTTCGTCTGTTTGACATATGTATAAGTTCTACTCCTTTAGGGCTACGATATTGCTGAAGGCTGCAAAACAAAATTCTAATTAGTTTCTGAGATAAAGTCCCGATCATCCAAAAAAGGCTCGTTTTAGACCGGTTTAGATGATGCCATAAAATCCAAACCTGATCTCTAACCCCCTGATTTTGTAAAAGTTTTTATTCTTCTCACACGAATTGTCAAATTTTGTAGATCGATTTACTCGCCTCAGCGCAAATGTAGAGCTCTAATTTTTAAAAGAGGAATTCTTAACTATATATGGAACTCGTCTACGAAAAATTAGGTCCGTATGTCATCTGGAGGCTGAGCCATGGATGCCTGAATTATTACGAATATAGACGAACGAACAAAAAAAAAAATAGTTACAAAAACAGGGGGTAAGAACACAAAACCCGTCTAGGGTTTTTGTAATTTCAATATATACTTTCAGAAAATGCCCACTATGTAGAAGTAGTTTGCATTTCCAGTGTTGTACAGAATTATTCAATAGAAAACATAAACCTTTTTATACCCTCAGCCTTTAGGCTACAGAGGGTATTTACACTTTGATACGACCAAAAATGTGCCTCATCGAAATAGTGGTTTTAGACCCCAAGTATGTTTGTACGATATCCGTTTCAGACAATTTTGAGTAGATCTAGCAATGTCCGTCCGTCTGTCTGTCTGTCGGTCTGGCTGGCTGGTGCGCACGATAACTCTCGAACGGATCAATCGATTCGGTTAACATTTTGGGTATCGAAATATTTTGTCCAGATTCGATTTAAGTTCGAAGATGGGCCATATAGGTCCACTCCTTCAGGTACCTCCCCCACAAATGTTCAAAAATTGTCGCAAAACTTGTGCGCACGATAACTCTTGTAGGGAATAACCGATTTGGTCCATACTTTGCACATCGTGTAATTTCTACCAAACTTAGATTAGGTTCCAATATGGACTCAATCGGTCCACTCCTTCGGGTACCTCCCACACAAAATTTCGGAAAAGTTCAGTTTAGGACCTGGTCTCGAATCGCTTCGATTTTTGTTTACGCAAGTTGTATTCGCTGTCCTCTATACGACGCTGTAAGTTTCATTAGGGGCAAGTCCAAACTTCCTGAAAAAATATCCTGAAAGTTACAAAAAACCCTATGACACCGTGTGTAGTGGTTGCAGCGCAAGATAACTCTCGAACGGATCTGCCGATTCGGTCCAAAATTTGGCTTTCGTAATATTTTGTCCAAACTTAGTTCAAGTTCAAAGATGGATTATATCGGTCCACTCCTTCCGGTACCTCCCCCACAGAAGTTCGAAAATGTTCGGAAAATTTGTGCGTACGATACCTCTTGAAGGGAGTAACCGATTTGGTCCATACTTTGCACATTATGAAATTTCTACCAGACTTAGATGAGGTTCCAATATGGACTCAATCGGTAAACTCCTTCGAGTACCTCCCACACAAAATTTCGGAAAAGTTCAGTTTAGGACCTGCTCTCGAATCGCCTTGGTTTTTGTTGTACCATCTTGTATTCAATGTCCCCTATACGAAGGTACAAGTTTCCTCAGGGGCAAGTCCATACTTCCAGAAAAAATAGCCTGAAAGTTGAAAAACAAACCCTATGACACCATGTTTATGGGTGGAAGCGCAAGATAATTCTCGAACGGAAATGCCGGTTCCGGCCAAAATTTGGCCTTCGTAATATTGTTTCCAAACTTAGTTTAAGTTCGTAGATAAGCCATATCGGTCCACTCCTTCAGGTACCTACGCCACAAAAGTTCAAAAATATTCGGAAAAATTGTAGGCACGATAACTCTTGATGGGAGTGACCGATTTGGTCCATACTTTACACATTCTCATAATATCTACCAGGTATAGATCAGGTTCGAATATGGACTATATTTGTCCACTCCATCCCGTACCTCCCACACAAAATTTTGGATAAGTTCACTTCAAGACCTGCTATTGAATCACTTTGATTTTTGTTGAAGCAACTTACATTCGCTGCCTCAATTACGATGGTAAAAGTTGTTTCAGGAGCAAGTCCATACTTCTTGAGAAAACAGCCCGAAGGGTGTAAAAACCCCCTATAGCACCCCCATGGTCTATGTCGGTCCATTCCTTCAAGTACCTTTTCAGCAAAATTTTTGAACTTTAATCCTAATCAACATTTTTGTCGGTTCATACGAGACCAAAATTTTGAAACCCCCTAAATACATAAGTTTATTGTGAAAAAAGTGTTTCAATTTGCACAGGCTGTGGGTATATCTCTGTCGGCAAAGCCGACTGATACTTTTTTACTTGTTTTGTAAAATGTTGATATTTAAGGAAGAAGTATGGTAAATGACAGTTTGAGTTCGTTGGTGTATGTCCAACGTCTATGTCGCCACTTTTTATGTCATTTTGTAAATTCTCAAAAATAATATTTTAAAAACTAATTAATAATTATTTATATATCAAAACTTATAGTCCAGATATGTTTACCAAAAATAATATTTGAAAAACTTTAACGGTGTCGATATGAGAACATTTTGAACAAAAACGTGGCGAAGCCGCGCCATGTTACCAAATATCTTTTGATTGTCACCTATCACCACCTTTCCGAAGCGAAATGTGTAAAAACGTTCTGCAACCCTGCAACCTTATGAGATATATAAATATTTGAATGAATTGATATTAATGAAAAACTGTACCTTTTCTTTTACTTTATTATGACAGTGTTGCAGCTTTGGTCCATATCGGCTCCGATCTGGATATAGCCCCCATAAATATCTTTCCCCGATTTTGCTATAACTCGGTCACTTTTAATTGAATTGCCATCAAACTTAATATAAGATATTTTGTAAGTTATCGATTTTGACAAAAATCGGTTCGTATTTGGATAGCTCCCATATATATTTTCGCCCGATTTCATTTAGCATTTATGGCCCAATCGATAAAAAAAACTTTACCAGTTTATTGTTGTGGTTAAAAACCCATTTTTTTCATTTGATCCAAAAACCTTATATAAAATATTATGGCGATCGGTTAACGTTAACCCGTGCGATACTAGCGTTCTTTGTTTCCGATTTATGATGATGTTAACGTGCCTCTGACCGATCGTCATTTCCACAGTACTATGTACTAAGACCAAAGGCTATTTTTCAGGAAATCGCTCTACAGTCCACAATTATTTTCCAAAAAAAATTGATGCTACATCTACCATTTTTGGTACAAAGATAAAGAAAAAAATCGTCATTCCAAAAATATTTTTTTTAATAACCTTGACCGTTGCGCGTTGTTCTGTTCCAGAACTGCAAGAATCTACTAATTTTTACTACTTTTTCCGATAACATAAAGGAAAAATCCTATCGTAGTAAAAATTAGTAGCTTCTTGCGGGTTCTGGAACAAAGCACGTTTTAATTTTAATATTTAAAAAAAAATCCTAAAATAAACGTGGCTTGATATAATGAGCTGTTATATCCCAGCAAAAATTCGGATCCATTAGTCATTACGTAACCCATTACAAAGTAATGTAAACAAGCTTCTTTTCCCATTACAAGTAATCTGAAAAGTAATGGGATACTTCTTAAAAAAATACAAGGCAAACCTACTTACTTTGCTCCTCACTAAGTAATGAGGACGGTGGCACAGTGAGTGTGTGTCCGACTATAAATCCTAGGGTTGTGTGTTCAACGCTCACTGTCGGCACGCGAGTTTTTTTAAATTAAAAAATAACAGTTTGTGTTGCACATGTGCACTGCACATTTAAGTTCTTAAGCAACCCTTAATGTTTGTGTGCGTGGCATAGTATGTAGTGTCTTTAGCTAGAAATCAGAGGGTTCGTGTGTTCAACTCGCACAGCGAGCGAAATAAAATAAAGTAAAATAAAAGTAAGAAGTGTGATGAAATTAAAAAAAATCTCTACATCAACTGTTCTAAAAATAGAATTTTTTTCAACATACTTTTCAACTTCTAGTGGCCACAAAATAACTAGTTATTCTAGTGGTCATAAAATAAGTACAAACTGAGTGCGACATGCCCTTGTAAAAATAATGGGGAAGAAAGGGGGTTTGCGAGTAGTTACGGCTGCCAAAGATCCCTTACAAAACCCATGATTTTGGGAGGACTTTTTTTGCTGGGATCTTATTACTGTTAACTGAATTTGTACCCTTTACGATGATGTCAAAATACTCCTAAAATGTTTCAATGGATTCGCGAAAAATCAAATTGTACTTATTTGCAAATAATATGTAAAAAATACAACAGCATCGAGACAATGTGAGAAATAAAATGAAGCCAATGGCGTGAAGGCCGGAGCTATAATATTCATGTTATTTGCAAAAATGCAAAGAAAATATGAGGAAAAAAATAAAAATCTTATTAAATATGTATGTATGTATGTTGTTTTATGATTTTAAAGGAAAAGTTGAAGAAAATAAAAAGAGGTAAAAAAACTTTTTAAGTTAAACGGTTTTATGTTAAACATACATTGCAATGTTTAAGATAAATGTACTAAAAACAAACAAAATAATAAAATAGATACAGTCGTGGGAATTATAAACATATACATAGACTAGACTAAAATAAAACCGTGGGGCTCGGCAATTGTCTACAATCGTTGATTAAAATGTTTGGTTTGTAATGTTAAACTATAATTAGGCAGTTGTTCAACCGACAACGATGGACGTGTGATAAGTAGGGCTAGAATGTGGAAACAAGCTAGCAAGCTCTATTATAAGCGAGTTTTAGGGTTTCATAGTGGTGAGCGAGTAGTACTTTGTCGATTAAAGACAAACTACGAGCAGTGAAACGATTCCTCGCCAGCCAGCAGTGTGAATGTCCAACGATAAACTAGTTGAAACATATCTTTTATTTACATGGTGTGTATAACTATTGGAATTTCCATGAGCAAGAAAATAGTAAGTAATTTCCTCACCATCTGCGGGCCAAATGCCTAACGACGAATTAAACGATTCTTCTATCGCACATTAAGTCGATAATTTGTAGACAATTGACGTGCCCCACGGTTTTATTTTAGTCTAGTCTATGCATATGTTTATAATTCCCACGACTGTATCTATTTTATTATTTTTGGTTTTTAGTACATTTATCTTAAACATTGCAATGTATGTTTAACATAAAACCGTTTAACTTAAAAAGTTTTTTTACCTCTTTTTATTTTCTAGTTTTTAGTTTTTATTTCGCATTCTGTTTAATTCATTTAGAGCTTTATTATTGCAAGGTTTCTTGCCCGTTAGTTTATTGCAGTCCAACTCCTCTATACGTAGTCCATGCAAAGATCTTACTCTACTAAGAGCCACGTAGGCTTGACCTTCTTCAAACAGTTTCGCACCTAAGTATACGACTGCGTGATCCACAGTGCTGCCCTGCATTTTATGTATTGTAGAAGCCCATGATAGTATTAAAGGCAACACACATCTGTGTGTATCGCTCCCGTTGTTTTGTTAACCTGGCTTCATATTCTTCAGGCGTTTCTGACGCTATCATCTGTGTGTATCGCTCACGTTGCTTTGTTAACCTGGCTTCATATTCTTCATGACGTTGCTTTTTTAACCTGGCCTCATATTGCTCAGGTGTTTTTGACGCTAATTGTTCCCGTCGTTTCTGTAATCGACTATTTCTATTACCTTCACTTTCTTTAGCTCGTTTTGCTTTATACTTTTCTTTCGCTTTTTGAAGCCTTCGTTTACGTTGTGTTGCAGTTTCTGTTTTATTTGTGTTTGTATTTTTTATATTTTTTTACCATTTTGTTCCCACGAGTAATGGACATTTAAACGGTCGACCCCCCAGAGGTCCAATAAAGGGGCAAGGCTATATACAACAACATTTTTAGCCACCTTAACGCCACACAGTCCTCAACACGATAAAAAATCTTGACTTGGGTGGTGGATTCAGACTGGATTAATCAGATACCTAAATTACAGATTCAATTTCTAAATTTAAATCTTAATTATACGCCATTTAGTGGCTGAGGTTGTATAGTGCACTGTATTCTTCTTGTCAATCCCTTTTATTTGATACCCATATTGGTGGGATTGATAAAAAATTGTTATCAGCCATTTGGTAGCGGCGGTCATCTTAGATTTCAATTTTGCATAGTAAATTGTATTCTACTTCTTGAGACCTTTCATTTGATACCCATGTTGATGGGATTGATAAAACCTAAGTTATCCGCCATTTTGTAGACCCCGCCATCTTGGATTTAAATTTTTTATAGTATATTGTATTCTGCTTGTTGAGCCCTTTCATTTGATACCCATATTGATGGGATTGATAAAACCTATGTTATCCGCCATTTTGTAGCGGCCGCCATCTTGGATTTAAATTTTTTATAGTATATTGTATTCTGCTTGTTGAGCCCTTTTATTTGATACCCATATTGATGATAAATGATTGATTAAACCTACGTTGTCCGCTATTTTGTAGCTGCGGCCATCATGAATTTATAATGATAATGAATAAACATAATTGTATTGTCACCAAAATCCAAAGTGTATACAAAATTTCAGATTAATCGGTTGACAGGAAGAGGGTGAAATTTGAATTACTAAATTTGACCCAAGAATAAATAATAAATAAAACAAACGGGGTGAGCTAAATAAAACCATTTAAAAATATTAGAGTTCTTTCTCTTTTTCGTCAAAACTTAGTGCAATAATGAATATGTTCCGTTGCAAACAATTTTTGCTTTATAGTTTAGCTATTGGCGAAAGTGTTTAGATCATTATATTAAATCACAAGGACTTCGAATTGTGGCATAAAATTAAAATTAAGTTAATGTAAGGCCGTCATCAGACCATCTGCTTTTTCACATGTATGACATCAGCTGTTCTGTATGTTAGTATACCCAAAGTGACAATATATGTACATGTGAAAAAGCCTGATGGCTGCCTAAATATTACATCTTTTGAATCGCATAGAAACCACGTAGTAGTGGAAATGGTATGATGCGCATCTGATTTTCGAAAACAGCGAATCAATCCCTTTTATTTGATATACACTTTGTGAAATTCTATTTGGTGACCACGATGTAGCATCTGTTGCATATTAGAGTGTAAAAACAGTAAAATGGCTATGATTTCCACGAAGTACATTTACATTTTATGCCCATCCGATTTCAATGATCACCATTAAAAAATATATCATTATATATAAATTTTTAGGAAAAATTTATTATATCTCTGGATTCGCGAAATTTTTAAATATCTGTTTCCGCATATTTTAAGCTGGCGTATATTTAAAAAAAAAAAAAACATTTTTTTTGCAAATTTTCGATATTTGAGGGGTATCATATCCGCCGATCTAGTGGATGGATTTCCATGGCTTATTAGATTCAGAACGCAAAAAAAACTAATTTTACCCGGGTTTCCACGGAAATCGTAAGACAGTTGTAAAATTTGGACCAAAAAATAGGGTTTTCACAAAACAAAAATGTTGACTTTGAGCGCAGATTGCTGCGATCCTATGAAGACTACACACTCGACTTATACATAAAAATGCGAATTCGCGAGTGCTAATATCATATAATAAGCTTTTAGACAAATCTTGTTTCGCGTCCGGATTAGAGCAAAAATTCCAAAACCACCTGTTTTTTTGCTTCAAAATGACAGCATCCTTTTTTAAAGTGAAAATTCGAAAAAAATGATACGATACGATAAAGCATGAGTTTGGTTGCGTATTTGTAGTTGGTCGGAGGTTAAAACATCTGGTATCCAGCTTCACCGCAGTACATGAAAGACTTGCTACAGTTCGGAAGAAAGAAAAATTTTTCAACATCAGCTTTATTTGCACTCATGTTTTTAATGAAGGCAAGGGCGAACATGTCGGATATATATTTTACTAGCGCTTAGAAGAAATATATGACCGTCCTCTTCCCCATAACATTAAAATTATTCTAGGCGATTTAAATGCCAACATTGGAAAGAAGAATATCTTTGGCCCAACAGTCGAGAAATATAGTCTCCACAGGAAACATCTGACAATGGTATGAGGCTGATAGACTTTGCAGCTGCAAGAAACATGGTAGTTAGCAGTACCAGATTTAAGCACCTCAACATTTATAAGGACACCTGGTTGTATCCAGACCAAATAAAAAAAACAGAAATCATTTATCGAGTATGTTGGATGTACGATCGTTCCGGAGCCAACGTGGACTCGGACCACCACCTTGTTGCAACAAAGGTACGTACCCGATTAATCGTAGCAAATAAAATACGAACAGACTAAACACTGAAGTTGGACATCGGTAACCTGCAATCACAACAATCCACAGCATATTTCACTCAACTGGACCAAATGCCTAATCAAAGCACTCCTCGTCCCGATAACATATCAGCACAGTGAGAAAGTATTGCCTACTCCATGCAAACAGCCGCAAAATCCATACTTGGGTACCAGAGACCTCCACCATGGAATAAACCGACTGAAGAATAATAAGGCAGCAGAAGACGATGTATTACCAGTCGATCATCAGCTAGTTAGCACCATTTGGCAAGAAGAGCGTGTACCCAACAAATGGAACCTCAGTATCCAGTGTCCCGTACACAAGAAAGGAAATAAGACTGTGTGCTCTAATTACACTGTGACACAAAATGGAACTCAAAGTCTGGGGGGTGGAAAATTTCTTTTGAATGTGAAAGCCCTTGATGAGTATACTAAGAACCCAAAAGGAAATTTTCGCCATAGGTCAAGTTTCTGAGATATCGCGCGATGAAGTTTTTGATTTTTTTCCTATAATACTTTGGAAAATAGCTCCATATCTCCTTTTGGCGTTGTTGTAGCTTCATTGACCTACGGCATAACTGTCCTTCCGGGTTCGTAATATTACCTTCATCGACTTTCATCGCCAAAAAGAATTTTTCGCCCCCCAGCCTTTGATCTCCATATTTGCGCGTATTGATATTTATACCCTATACCACAATGTGGAAAAGGGTATTATAAGTTTGTTTTGGTAAAAATTCATGTAACACCGCGAAATATTCGTCGGAGACCCCCAATGTGGTATACCAATCTTCATATCTCGACGAGATAAAGCGATTTTGAGATGTGTGTCCGTCCGTCTGTCCATTATAAATTGTAAACACGCTCCAGGCCGCAATTATGGACCGATCGTCACGAAATTTTGTATGGAGGTCGGGTTCAGATCAGAATAGATCCCTATTCTTATTGGTGATGATCGTGAAATATTTAGCGGGTGAAATGGACCAAAAACATAATATTTGTCCAATTTTCTAGCGGCTCTGTAGGTCTCAATAATAGTCCGATCAACGCGTAATTTTAAACAAGGTAAGAGTATATCCCAAAGGAGAAGCTTGCAATTTGAGATGGCGATCGGATAATATTTAGAGGGTTAAATGGACCAAAACTTTTGTGTGAAAATTGTGCAAATTTTTAATATACAGCTTATATCTTAATTCCTGGAAGCGACATTCTGGTCAAGTGGGATATACTTGAAAGTGGAACGCTTGATCTTTCAATTGATGCCAATTATGCTGGTGTGCATGATCAGATAACAGAGTTACAGCCTAATATATTCCGTTATTTGTTTGTAGTGTAATAATAAACTCGCTAGAAGTCGCAATTATACATCAATAGTCACGAAATTTTGCACCGGTTAAGAGTATAGGTCGAAAAAGATGCCTACAATTTTGAATGATGATCTGATATTCTTTAGCGGGTGAAATGGACCATTACTTTTGTATGAAAAATATAAAAATTTCATTTTTGGTCGATATTTTAATTCCTTGAGGACATATATATTTCGCAAAGTAGCCTACATATGAAAAAAACTACTGACCTTTCCTCTGATGTAAATTGCAATAAAGTGTTTGCTAGATAAAGGGCCTACTGCCTAATATATAATGGGTTCTGTGTAGAGAACCACAATTTTATCCCATGCTACTTATTGTCTCTCCAAAAGTTTATGTAACACCACGACATATTCGTCCTAGACCCCTTATTTGGTATGCCGAATTTCATATCTCGACGAGATAAAGCGATTTAGCGATGTGTGTCCGCCATTAAAAATTGTAAACAAGCTTATGGCTGCAATTATGGACCGATTGTAACGATTTTTTTAAGGAGGTTGGGTTGGGGCCAGAATAGAAATGTTTAGTTTTTGGTGATGATCGTGAAAAGTTCAGGGGAAGAAATTGAACAAAAACAAAATTTTAAACAATTTTGTTGCGGCTCTGTAGGTCAAAATAATAACCCGCAAAATTTTAAACAAAGTTTGAGTTTATGATGAGGAGGCGTACAAACCAACGTGAAGATCAGATAATATTTAGCGGGTTAAATGGACTGAAACTTTTGTGCGAAATTGGTAAAAATTTCAATAACGTAGCGGTTAAACTACGGAGGTAGCAGTACTACATAAGTGGGTTTCATTACATTTTAGTTTGTGTGAACTAAATTTTCCTTTCCTGCTACAAAAATGTCTTTGTCATGCTAGATAACTTTTTGGTTTTGGTCATAAGTATTATACATTACATCTCTGATATTTGATAATTAAATTTTCACAATCATTGAAAATAAGTTCCGTGGAGAGCGATTGTCCAGGGATAGTGGTATAGGGTATCCCATGGTCGGCTCCGTCCGACTATAGACTTTTCTTACTTGTTTTCCTTAAAAACGGTTCAAGAAAACGGTTTTTTTGTTCTAGAACTGCAACTAACAACGTTTTCAGAAGCGAAATAATTTAATTTGATTGACAACTCTATAAGCTTTTTAACGGTATACATATAAGTTTAATCGGTTACTTAAAACCGGTTCAAAAATCGGTTTTAATGTCGGAATATCCGGTTCAAAAATTGAGATAACCGGATCTATTCTCCAAGAAAATTTGTTATTAACGTGTTCATCATTACAATAGCTATTTGTGGTAAATATTTCAGAAGCACCCCAGATGTCTACATAAGCAATAACCAACGGTTATGTGTACATACCAATAAATACCCAATGACGAATATACAGAAAAACAAAACTTAGTTTATTTCTGAACCAAAACCGATTAAATGTCAAAAAGGACAATGAAAACGGGACAAAATCGATTAGTTGTCAAAGAGAACCGTACCTAAAATCTTCTGAGCAACATTTTTGTAGAATATTTGGATGCTGAAAAATCTCATCTTGTGATACTTTCACTACGGTTCAAGAAATAAAGGACGAAAAGGACATGAAAGGCATTGAGTTAGAAGAATGAAATGTTCTACAAAAAGATTCGCCAATCGATTTGACTGAAGACATGTCACCTCAAAATGAAGCTACAACAACGCCAAACGGAGATATGGAGCTATTTTCCAAAGTATTATAGGGAAAAAATCAAAAACTTCATCGCGCGATATCTCAGAAACTTGACCTATGGCGAAAATTTCCTTTTGGGTTCTTAGTATACTCATCAAGGGCTTTCACATTCAAAAGAAATTTTCCACCCCCCAAAAATGCTGCTGCACAGTGTTATAGGGGCATAAGTCTGCTGCCTGTTGTTTACAAGATAGTGTCAGTGATGATGTGGGAACGAATAAAACCTATGGTCAACGAAAAAATTGGGTCATACCAATGCGGCTTTCGACCTGGCAAATCCACCATTGAGCAAATATTTACCATGCGGCAAAGATGAAAAAGATACAGATCGACACCTACCATCTTTTTCTGGTTATAGAGCAGCCTTAGACAGCACCTTACGTTCTACGATATTCCAAGCCATGTCTGAATTTGGTATCCCCGCAAAGCTCAATCGGCATTGCAAGATGACTTTATATGATACTCGGTCCTCAGTTAAAATAGGAAAGAACCTCTCTGAACAGTTCGGTACCAAAAAAGACTAGGAGACAGCCTTTCGTGTGGTCTCTTCAACATCCTGTTGGAAAAGGTTATACGAGATGCAAAAGTCAAAGGAAATGTCACATTATACACCAATAATCACATGTTACACTCTAAATTATTTGTTGAAAATTGCAATGAAAATCACTTTGATTTTTTGTTAAATTTTTAGGAGATGCGTAATAATTAACAAATTTATGAAAATGCGTAATTTCAAACACAAATTATTGCAAAAACAGTAGTTTCAACAACAATAACAATAAAGTAGTGCAAAAGCTGCAATTGCAATAGAACGTGCTTGAAATTAAACACACAACAAAAAATGTGTATTATACAAGCTGAAGAACAACAAAACTCAAAAAACACGTGTAAGTCGCTCGTGGTTCTTTGTTCGAAACGGACGAAAGACTGTGAAGATATTCTTTTGTGCTTAAAAGTCGAAAAGGTTGTAAAATATTTTTAGTGTCATAAATAATTGCAATTAAAATTTAGAATCCTGCAACCAGAAATTATGTATAACTAGCGGACCCGGCGAACTTCGTCTCGCTATTAAGGAATAAAATTTCATACAAAAACTCAATTTTCGATTTTTCCAATTTTCCGACTTTTCCAGAGAGATTTTCCAAAATTTTCTTCCGTAAAGACCTTCTCCTCGAAAATACGAATAACTGACAAAAAAATTTACAGAAATCGGCCTAGCCGTTCTCATTTTATGAATTACTATACATTTTTTACACCATTTTTATATATGGGGATTTCTGAGTGAAATCGGACACTTTTTCAATATGAGGTTTTCGATTTCCTTTATTCTTTGCTGTGGCGATGCTGCTGATTAACAAAACGTTTTAGAATATTTTCAAGTTTTTTTTTTGACTAACGGTTCCAGAGATATCGCGCCTTGAAAAAGTCAAATTCTGTAAAAACTACATGCAAAGAAATACTCATAACTTCTTTAATATTGGTCCAAATGGGACCATCTTTTTTTTGATTTGTTTGTTTTCTTATCAGCAATCGAAAGAAATATTTAAAAGAAAAATGCACAGTGCGCTTCAATGCAATTTTCGGGATTTAATATTTAAAATCAATTTTTAAACATGATTGCACCCTTCGATTTTTTCAAAAAAATTTTATGTTAAACTACGTTCAATTACAAAAATTTTAAGTCCTATGTGGTAATGGGATTCGGACGATTACTATTTTTTCTGAATTTTTTAAAATTTGTCAATTTAATTTTTCCTTTATACCTTTGTCTAAAATTTATTATTTTATTAAAAAAATTAAAAGTTTCATTTATAAATATTTGTTTTGATTTTATATTTATGAATTTATCTCAAACATCTTAAAAACTGCTTCATTTTTCAATTTTGAAAATGCATCAGCGAAAATTCCATTAATGCCCACTGTGCATTTTTTTCTATTTTTTATGATAAATATATAATATATATTGATAAATATGTACTCTTAGCTTCAAAAATACAGGAAATACAAATTTTGGACAAAGGTATTAAGGAAAAATTGTATCGAAAAATTTTAAAAAATTCAGAAAAAATAGTAATCGTTCGAATCCCATTACCACATAGGACTTAAAATTTTTGTAATTGAACGTAGTTTAACATAAATTTTTTTTGAAAAAATCGAAGGGTGCAATCATGTTTAAAAATTGATTTTAAATATTAAATCCCGAAAATTGCATTGAAGCCCACTGTGCATTTTTCTTTTAAATATTTCTTTCGATAGCTGATAAGAAAACAAGCAAATCAAAAAAAAAGATGGTCCCATTTGGACCACTATTAAAGAAGTTATGAGTATTTATTTGAACATAGTTCTTTAAAAATGCGATAATTTCAATAGGCGATATCTCTGTACCATTGGTCAAAAAATAATTTTAAAATATACTAAAATGTTCTGTTGGCTAGGAGCATAAATTGAACCAAAAACAATTGAAATCAAAAATTACTTTTCTCCGAACTGTCCGATTTCACTTGGAATTCCCCATATATAGATTGAATATATACAGTTTATCGGGAATGTTCTGAGACACACTTCACCTCTCACTTCACGCTTCAAGCATTTGGTTCACCCCATTTACGCTTATTTTTCGAGTATTTTTTGGCCTAGCGCCCACTCTTCTCTTTAAATACCCAAATGAATCTTAGACCCAAGAAATTCGCAAAAAATAGAAGAAAATGAGGTGAACAAAATGCTTGAGGCGTGAAGTAAGAGTTCAAGTGTGTCTCAGAACATACCCGTATATACATACATTTACTTTTACTAGTATTTTTAATTAAATAAGTTATGTTTTTATATAAATAAAACAACTTTTTCTCCGTATTCAAGTATTATTAGTAGTATTATTATTAAGCACATTCAGAAATTATTTGGGTACCTTTGCATACATTTACAAAGAAAAGTGCGACAAATTACAATAAATTGTGTCTAAAATCGTGACTCAAAATGTGTAAATTTTAAGCACATTTTGCGTAAAATCTTACAACAACAAAGCTGTTGAAAATTATGCATTTTTGTGTAGCATCTTGTTGCATATCATTGTCACTGTGAAATTCAACAGAAAAAGTTTAGAGTGTACTTGCTTATGCTGACGATATTGACATCATGGATCGATCAGTAAAAGAAGTAATTGATACCTTTAAGAAGGTCGAAGTAGTATCTGCTAGACTGGATCTGGCTGTAAACGGCGACGAGATCAAGCTGATGGTATCGACGCCAAATGGTATCCCATTCAAGGGACACAAATATGAGTTTAGGCCCTAGGGCGTGATGTTCGTGCACGAATATCTAGAGCTGGAATGAGCACCAAGTAATGTAAAGGAACGTACGCAGGATGGGCCACCATATATATAAATTAATTTCTAAGAACGTAAAAAAGATTATCATGCATCCACTTTCCTGGAATCTGTTTTAAGAACATCTACCTTACTATAAGATACTCAATTTCTCATTCATGCTATCGATGCCTCATCTCCTTACCATGCCCATATATTGTATGAAGTTTTTCTTCTTTCTTTTCAGCAATTGGGTATTCCGGTACTCTTGGTTCTACTGTTATTTGGAAGCAATACGTTTGCAAGAACACGAAAAACAGATGATACCGAAGAACATGAATACACTATCCATGAACATAACTATGAGGAAGACAAATCAGAATCGACCAGTGCAGATCTACATGCACAAGAATCGGGAAAGGTTGAATTTAAAATACATCCCGATCCGAATAGTAACATAGAACGTGGTAAAAGGGGTTCTCGCAAGCATGGCCACACAGCCATATTAAAACCGGTCAATCGTCGCAAGAAACATATTCTACTAAAGGTTCAACCAAGGCATAAGAAGCCCATACATAATTCCCAACCACCTCAGCAAAATACTCAAGAAGATGATGTCAAGGTCTTCCATACATTCGAAGAAACACATGAGCATATCATCGAAAAGGACGAGGAACCCCAGCCTGTGCCACAAACTGATATTCAAACACCAGAGGCTACAGAGCAGTTGGAAATTCAAGCCGAGCAGCAGTTTTCCGATCCAATAACACAAGAAACTCAGCACTTCCATTCGGAAGAGGAAAAACATGAGAAGCACAAGAAAATTAAAGTTAAGCATCATCACCACCACCATCACCACAATCACATCAAGGAGATTATCAAGAAAATTCCCGAACCATATCCGGTGGAGAAAATCGTCCATGTTCCCGTTGAAAAGGTAATAGAGAAAGTTGTACATGTTCCAAAGCCGTACGCAGTTGAAAAAATTGTTAAAGTGCCGGTGGAAAAACTTGTCCATGTTCCAAAGCCCTATGCCGTGGAAAAAATTGTAGAGAAAAAGGTCCCTTATCCGGTAGAAAAAATTGTGGAGAAAATTGTACATGTACCGGTTGAGAAGATTGTGGAAAAAATAATCCACATTCCAAAACCATATCCTGTCGACAGAATTGTGGAAAAGATTGTCCATGTACCCGTAGAAAAAATTGTGGAAAAGAAGGTTCCGTATGCCGTGGAAAAGATAGTTCATGTACCGGTCGAAAAGGTGGTGGAGAAAATTGTTCACGTTCCTAAGCCGTATCCCGTTGAGAAAATTGTTAACAAACTAGTAGCTGTGCCACGACCTTATGCCGTTGTCAGACCCGTTCCTTATCCAGTTGAAGTTAAAGTTCCAATACACGTTGAAAAGCCTGTTCCATACGAGGTGCAAAAGTATGTGCCGGCTCCGTATAGAGTTGAGGTCGAGAAAAAGGTTCCCGTCTACATACACTCAAAGGAGCCCTATAAATTTGAGCGTTCCAAACATTCCGAAGAACATCCTAAGAACAGCGATGATGATTTTGTTGACCACGAACACAAGGGCCTGGAGCAACATAGCCATGAAATTGTATCGTACGATCAACACTCACACGATCTGTCTGTCTTTCCGTCAAACAATAAGCCGAGATTAAGTAAGCTACAATCAACCGAATCCCAAGAAACACAACAAACAAGGCAAGCGATTCGAACTGAACTGATACGTCAACATCAGCAGCAAAATCAATACCAGCAGCAACAACAACAACAAAATCAATACCAACAACAACAGCAACAACAAAATCAATACCACCAACAGCAACAAACTCATTACCAGCAACCAATACAGAATCAACAATCCCCTCAGGAGCCCGCTACACAAGAAAGTCAAAATGTTGAAGTATCAATACCGCCAAAGACAAATCCCAAATTTCACATAAATGTCGAAGATACACCCGAAACGGCGAACCAATCACCAGCGTCAGATATGCAAACTCAAGCATCGACGAATTCCCTACAAATGGTAACCCGCATTCAACAAATCGCCTTACCATTCCACTTCCTCCAATACCACCATGTGCCGTTTCAACAGCCTCTTGGCTTCTCATTGACACCAAGCAACAATTGAAGAAACTTCAAACACAGATGATGCGTTTAGTTTAGGACAAATTTATGCAATAAGATTAATTTAAAACGTTTACAATATAGTTTAAATCAATTTTTTACTCTATGTATTTGAAAAAATATATAAATTCTAAAGGTATAAAATTCTAAAATATATACAGTGCTGCTCAAAACATATGCAACTCAGATGCCCATATTACATTTAACCTATTTTTGGGGACATTTTGTGTTTTGAAATCTATTTATTTTTGCAGTTTGATTCTTTGTTGACCTTACTTTCAAGATTTAAAAATGATTATTCAGTTTTTAACACTTACTTTAAAGAAATGTGTTAAATATCGAAGAATCACGTGTTTTGGCCTGCTCAAAACATATGCAACTCCGTGGTTCGAATATCTATTACCTAATTGTTGATGAGTTTTTTGAATTGATTGGTATAAGATGGTTTTTAGTCAGAAAAAGGGGACCAAAAGCTTTCATGAGGAATACATTTTATACATCCTATGTTTAATTTTGACAGACAAGTATGCCGAAAACAAGACATTTCTAATTTTTTTAAGAAAAACAAAAGTTATGGTCCGATATTTGTATCAAAGATATGCAAAAATGTTTACTTCTCAAAATTGTGGATCCAACGCAGTCCAAAAATAAACATAAGGACAGAACAATATTTAAAATTGAGCTGTATAGCGCGTAAAAAGTACTAAAATCGCCATAAAATGGGAAGGAGGTGAATGTACAACTATATCTACTGCAGGGGATAATGAAATAATGATGCGTATTATTAAGCGGAATTCTCAGAGTCCATCAACAGATGTTAAATAAAATTTTTACATCGATAAATATATACAAAACTCTCCGATACATGCCATAGATACCGGTGTAACAATATGGACACATTTTAGGAAAACAGTAATTTCCAGGAAAATTTCAACTTTTCATATAAATTTTGCAAAAAATGTTTGGAATCGGTTTTGAAGTTGTAAAATCGAGTACTTTTTGTCGACTTTAATCAATATTCGAGTTATTTGACTTGAAATAATGTACTTGATCACCAAGACGAATGATAATCGAATTTGTCCCCTTATACCAAAAAGTTGACCAAAAAGGAATATGGTGTTTTATATTGACCTGGAGGTATTTTTGTGAACAGAGATGGCACTGGAGGCATGAGGACGAGATATTTATTGGATTTAAAAACTAACCGGACTTATAATATGTCGAAATCGCACCACGTACTTACCACAGATGTCATATAAGAGGGTGTTTTGGCATAATACCTCCACTAAACGTACGTATAACCACGTAAAACTTGTCATTTTTGCAAATATTTTTTGTGTTCTTATCGGATACGCTCAGATTAAGTAACCTAAAATCATATAAAAGGTTCCGGTGCCCTAAATTGGACTTTAGACTGTTGAAAATCGAATAAAACCGTGGTATTTTACAATTATCCTTAGCGACAGGATTCCAAAGGATATATTAATTTATTTAGTAAACTGGATACTTTTATGATGTGTCCAGATAATAAATAAAAGGTTTAACTCACAATATATTATCAAAACAAAAATAATATCTTCAGATTTTGAATCAAATTTTCTCAGTTGCAAATGTTTTGAGCAGGACCAAATGTGAGACCTAGCTTTGTTTTGTATATTTTTGTAAAATAAGTACAATAACGGTGAATTATTTTTTAAATCTTTAAAAAGCGGTCAATAAACAATCAATATACAAAAATATTTGCATTTCAAATCCATAAATTACCTCAGAACTATATAAAAAGCGAAGTAGTCATTCCAGTTGCAAATGTTTTGAGCAGCACTGTATAAAATACCACACACATACACGAATGTATTTTCAACAATTAAGAAGGGGCTATAGTAGGACGGGTCGATAATTTGATAACACACACCTGCATTATTTTAAAAATCTTGAATACAGAAAATATTTCCTGTGAATTGGGATATACATATGTATGTATTCGTTACGTCCCAGCTAGCATTTGGAAGATTGTTTTTTTTTTCAAAAATCACATTGATTGAACTGATTAAGTCGCTTGTATGATCAGGAAGGGACTCGAAAGTGACTCCCTGTAATGATTAAAAAGAGTTCAATTTAAAATAAAAATGCTTAATCAAAAAAATTCTTGAAAAAGTATCAGTCGGCTTTGCCGACAGAGTTATACCCTCAGCCTATGCGGATTGAAATACTTTTTTTCCAAAAAAAAGCTCAAAATTTGCGGGGATACCGATAGATAGGGCCACTAGGAAAACCTTCGGTAAAAATGTTCAAAGGTTCCTCGAACATAAATTTAACCACACAAAAATGTTGAATATTTTTGTGGGTGGTACCCTAAGGATTGGACAGATAGGGTTCCAAATTTGAACATAAACTAAGTTTCGACAATATATAGATACCCAAAGTTTGTACCAAATCGGTTCCTAGGTCCATGAGAAATCGCGCGTACGATTTTAGCGAATATTTTCGAATTTTTTGGGAGAGGTACCAGAAGGAGTGGACCTATGCACCACCTTCGAATTTCATCTAATATTCGAATAAATATTACGATATCGAAAGTGAGGACGAACTCAGTATTCGGTTCGAGCACTCCAGGCACTACATATGGTGCGATAGGGGTTTTTACAACTTTCAGGCTGTTTGCTCAAGAAATATGAATCTGCCACTGAAAAAATTGTTACTGTCGTAATTTAGGCAGTGAATGCAAGTTGCTTCAAAATCAAAGTGATTCGGGAGTAGGTCTTAAAGAAAATTTATCCAAAATTTTGTAAATTTATCCACATTCGAACCTGATCTACATCTGGTAGATATATTAGGATATGTAAAGTATGGACCAAATCGGTCACTCCAATCAAGAGTTATAGTGCGCACAATTTTTCCGAACATTTTTCAACTTTTGTGGGGGAGGTACCTGAAGGAGTGGACCGGCATGGCTTATCTTCGAACTTAAACTAAGTTTGCACAAAATATTACGAAAGCCAAATTTTGGACCGAGTCGGTTGATCCGTTCGAGATCCGTTCCAAACATAACGGTTTGGTTGTATATAATTCGCATATACACTTTCTACAAAACATTGATATAAATACCACGTATATTATTATGAATATTGACAAAGACAACACATGTCCAGGTTTTGCCAAGTTAGATGAAGAAAGTGAATGAAGAAACAGTATACTATAAAAGTCATAACAAAGCAGAAAAGAAAACAGAGCAAAGAAGAAACAAAAACAACGAAGAATAAAAAAGAAAATTCTTTTAATTTTTTCGTCTGATAAAAGGACTCATAAATGACTCACAAAAGACTCATAAACGATTATAAACATGACTCATAAAAGACTCGAAAAAGAGTCACAAATTAATCAACAAATCACCAATAAATGATTAAATGCGACTCGAGAAAGACTTTATATACCATCAGAAAATGGGCAAAAATGACTAGAACTAATGCAAGGAAGACTCATTTGTGATTTGTGGCCTGAGGTTACGTTTTCCTCCCGACAAAGGAGTCATTTATGAGCTTATATTCCAGCTTTTTTATCGTGCATAATATCATAAAAGACTCGAATTTGATTAAATATTCAAAAAATTCGGGCTGGGGATTCTGGGTTTAAATATGTATGTACATATCACCAATATTTTTGAAAATTTAACATAGCTGAAGCCAAGGTTTACCCTTGTAGAACACGCGACTTGTGATTGTATATTATACAAATTAAAGATTTTTTGATAAAATGAAATGTTTTTGGACGTGGCAAAAATATTGACCTTAAAATATAATTTGCGTGGAAGCTGTGACTACATTTATGTTAAACAAGTAAGAAAAGCGTTAAGTTCGGTCGGGCCGAACTTTTTATACCCTCCACCACAAATTTCAGCCATTTCGGTGGATTAATGTGGCCACTACCTTCAAAATACCGAAATTCGGAAGGTACCGTTCTATGGGGGCTATATGATGGCGTGGACCTATACCTACAAATTTCTGGGGGAAGTTTTATACATTCATAATATATTAAAATGACGCGTACTTTATAAGGGGTCTTATGTGGGGACTATACCAAAACGTGGACCTATATAACCCAACTTTGGTAGAAATGTTTTCTGGCCTCTGAAGACACAAAATACCAAATTACAACCAATTCTGTGGTCAAATGGGTCTAATACATTCAAAATATATTAAAATGACGCGTACTTTATATGGGGCCTTATATGGGGGCTATACCTAAACGTGGACCTATATAACCCAACTTTGGTAGGAATATTTTTTGGCCTCTGGAGACACAAAGTACCAAATTACAACCAATTCGGTGGTAAAATGGGCCAAATATCTTAAAAATTCCTTAAAAGAACGACGCGTCACGCGTCATTTTGTATGGGGGCTATACGAAAGCGTGGACCTACATAGCCCGCTTTCAATACCAAAAGTCCTACGTAAATATAACATATTTTTCCAAAATTTCATCAACCTACGTCAATCCGTTCGGAGGCTAGAGTGATTTCCACAGACGGACAGACAGACGGACGGACATGGCTATATCGATGTAGAATTGCACGCTGATCAAGAATATATATACTTTGTGGGGTCTACAATGATTATTTCGAGTAGTTACAAACGTAGTGACAAACTTAATATACCCCCATCCTATGGTGGAGGGTATAAAAATGGGTAAAAATGGGTTGAAGCCAACTTATCTTTTTTAGTTTTCTCTCGATTTGTGATTAAACCACACTTTCCACGAGCTTCCTGTCAAAGTAAAAGTAGAAGCAAACTAAATAAGGATAATCTCACTAATGTATTATTTTTCAAAATTTCATTTGCTTCTACCATTAAATGATGCTGACATTTTGAAGCCAGATTTACAGTGTTTTTTAATATTTTCTTTTAATTTCATTCCGCAAACAGATTTTTCAAAAAATCGTATATACGATTATAGTACTTGCGATTCTGAGTTATTTGATACGACTTTTGTAGAAATCTGCATCCAAATGCGAAAATTTTGTGCGAACATTTTTCTAAAAATCATATTTTTCGGGCCTAATTTTTACCATTGTCATTCGATTTCCTCGTACTTGATTGCACATTTTAGTTTTTTACGTTCCGGATCCAATAAATCATTCCCCGTGAAAATCCATCTACTAAAACGCGAGTTACAAGAAATTCCAAAGTAGAAAAATCACCTAAATTTTTTTTGAAAATATCGCGTATTTTATTGCGTTTTCTGCGGTTCGTTTCCACTGCAATGAAACAACTAGTACAGCATATTCGTTTTAGCGAAAACTTCACCTGGAAATAGATATACATATATCGATGTAGATTTTCATGGTGGACATTGAAATCGGATGCGGACAAAAATTGTATGCACTTTGCGCAAATTAGCGATATTTTATAGGTATTTTAATGCTAAGATGCAGCTGATGCTACATCTTAGCCACCAAATTAAATTTCGAAAACTATATTCAAATTAAAAGATACGGTATTGCTGTACATGAAAATCTGATTTTGATAATTACGCGATTTACACGTATTTTGAAATGCATATAAATAAAAATGGGTTATTTGACTTCTATTTCCATTTCAGAAGCTTTGACATATATCCCCATCAACCCAATTAGCTTCCTTAATGGGAAAGCTTGAATATGAATGTCAATACAGCAAAATCCGTCTATTTTGTTCAGAGATTTAAGCAAAATGAAGGAAGTATTCCTATACATTTTTACAATATTTTCTACTACATAATGCATGTGAAAAAATATTTTTTTAAACAAAAATTTATTTTTTTGACCGAAATATATGCGTATTTTGGCTGTAACATCCGAACTATAACACCAATCTGTATGATTGTAGTCTCATTTGATTTGTCGTGAAGTTTGGATCCACAAGAATTTTTTATGTAATTGTATGACCACTAAATGGGCCTTAATTTTGAAAAAAGTAGACTTATATTCAATAATTTATCAATTTTATGTACATTCCGCGAATTCTGTGTAACATTTTGCAGGTATTATGCAATCTACTCGCTGAAGTCACTTCGAGAGAACTTTTTTGTAACAATGGTGCTCATTAAAATAATTAGCGTTTTTATAATATTTTCTTTCTTAAAAAACGAAATAAAAGCGCCATAACTTTTGTCCGCAACAACCAAAAATTGGCTCGCGACCAGATTCGTACTGGGAATATTTTTCTTAACCTATGTACCAAAAATCTTTGATGTAGCGCGAAAAAAATGTATCCTTTTTTTCTGAAATGGAATATGAAATAATTGACAATATTCGTGATATATATATATATATTGTTACGGAATTAGGGTTTGAACTTAATCCCGTGTAGACGTTGTTTTATTCCCCGATACGAATTGTACCAAATAAAACAGGGTTCGTTTTAGATTACGATTCTACAATGCTTTATTGACTTTATTCACTACAGCTATTCACACAAGACTTCACTTTAGTTGTTTTCCACTTTATTTCTTTACTTACACTTACGGGTTAAATATCGCGTTTAGATCATAACTAACTCGGCCGGCAACTGCACCCGCGTATTTATATCCGCTCGCCGATGCATAGACGTTTCTAGCATCCCTTATGTAGAATTTGCCGGCCATTTGCTAAAGTAGTCCATAACCACTAATACATAACGGTTCCCAGAGTCGCTTATTGGGAACGGTCCAGCCACATCCATTGCTATTCTTTCAAATGGTGCCCCCGAGTTGTACTGCTGCATATAGCCTCGACTCTTTCGTGTTGGACCTTTGGCTTTCATGCATCTCTCACAATTGGATATCCATTCCGCAATAGATTTTTGGCATCCGGCCCAATAAAATCGCTGTTTTACCTTTTCGGTGGTCTTGGTAATCCCCAGGTGTCCTCCACTTGTGCCATCGTGAAACTCTGTCAGGATCTCCTTAACTTTAGAATCTGGGACCACAATCAGGTTCCGGTTGGTTTTACCATCCTCGCTTTCCCATCTACGATATAGGCAACCATCTTTTAGGAGTAGACTATTCCACTGAGCCCAATAGGATTTCAAAAGAGGGCTTTCGGACGCTATATCTTTCTGACTAGGTCGTTGGTCTTCCTCTTTTGCCGCAATTATCTTACTCAGAACGGGATCTTTTCGTTGTTCCGTTGGTCAATTTTGGTCGGATTCGATCTGCAGCAGCCGAATGTCGACGATACTCTCCTTGTTCTCAGCCTTTGAGCAATGTCTGCATTCTAAATTGCATGGTCGACGGGACAGGGCATCAGCATTACCATGTTTTCCTCCCTTCCTGTGCTCGATGCTGAAGTCGTAACTTTGAAGCCTCTCTATCCATCGTGCTAATTGAGCTTCCGGATTCTTAAACTGGAGAAACCATCGGAGTGCTGAATGGTCCGTCCTAAGAAGGAAATGCTGGCCATATAGGTACTTATGGTAATGCTTGATGCTCTCTACAACTGCCAGTAGCTCTCTTCTCGTCACGCAGTAATTCTTCTCAGGCTTTGATAACGTTCGGCTGTAGTATCCGATTACCTTTTCTTGACCGTCGATTTGCTGCGATAGTACACCGCCGATGCCATAAGCGCTAGCATCCGTATCAAGAAAAAATTTTCCGCCGGTCATAGGGTAAGCCAAGAGCGGGGCTGAGCATAGCAGATCTTTTAATTTTCTAAAGGGCTCTTCCTGCTCCTCGTTCCACCGAAACTTTTGCCCCTTCTGCGTTAATCGGTGGAGGCTGACGGCGACGCTGGCAAAATTTGGGACGAATCGGCGGTAGTACGTGCAGACACCCAAAAAGCTCCGTAACTCATTCAGGTTTCGCGGTCTCGGCCAGTCTCTGACGGCTTCAATTTTTTCCTTATCCGTCCATATGCCCTCGGTTGTAACACGATGTCCCAGGAACTTTACTTCTCGTTGGAAGAGGACACATTTCGGGTTCAGCTTTAGGCCTGCGGACGACAGTGCTTGGAGAACATCCTTTAAGTTCTTCAGGTGTTGGTCGAAGGTTTTTCCCATGACAATGATGTCATCCAGATATATAAGGCAAGCCTTCCAATTCAGCCCCTTTAACACCCGCTCCATCAGCCTTTCAAAAGTAGCCGGAGCGTTGCAGAGCCCGAATGGCATGACATTAAATTGCCAGAGACCGCCATTGACGCCAAACGCTGTTTTCTCTTTATCTTTTTCGGCGATCTCCACTTGCCAATAACCACTCTGCAAGTCAAGGGTGGAGAACCATGACGTTCCGGCTAGTGTATCCAATGTGTCGTCAATTCTTGGGAGCGGGTAGCTGTCTTTCTTCGTAACATCATTTAATTTCCTATAGTCCACGCAGAATCAGGTGCCTCCATCTTTCTTTTTAACCAACACCACTGGGGAGCACCATGGGCTCGACGATGGTTCTATCACGCCGCTCTCCTCCATTTCGGCTGCAAGCTTCTGGACCTCGCCTCTTTTCGCCAGTGGCACACTTCTTGGAGCCTGCTTTATTGGTCTAGCTTCTGCAGTATTTATTTCATGCTTCACCACAGATGTTCTCCCTTGATGTTCTTTCGTGAACGCAAAATCGGATACATGTTTCCAGAGGAGCTGTTTGGCTTTATTCTTCTCGGAAGGTGACAGGTTGCGCGTCCAATCTTTGATGTAAGCTTCCAGGTGCTTCTTCTCCATGGCTGACGACTTTTCGGTGTTATTCCTCAAGTTAATTACAGCTTCAGCTGGAGTGCATTGTCCGGAAAATTTGCTAATTTGCTCTTCATTGTTTGACAGGTTAAGAACTCGAACTCATCATTGCTTTTTACCGAGGCATGTGCTATTAAGATGTTGCTGTTTCTGATTTTTGCTGGTTCGACCACCCACAAATTGTCTGCTCCACAATCTCCATCAATTGCTACCCATATTATTGCTTCGGCATTTGGTGGTATTATTTCTGGATGATCCGTAGTCAGACGTCTAATGTGTGTACTTTTATCGTATCCCACATTTAACGGAATTTCGATGTTAGACCAGGTCATCACACGATTTTTCATGTCCAGATTGACACCAAAGGCAATCATGAAATCCGCGCCAATTATGACTTCGTCTACTATATCGGCCGCGATAAACTCATGACTTCAGGGCTTTCAGGGCTTCAGGGTGATCTTTCCATATACTGCTGCGGGTTCTCCCGTTGCCGTGCGCAGTCTGACTCCATTTAAGGGCGTTATTCTCCCCTTTGTCAGATCCGCTCTAATGATGGACTTTGATGCGCCCGTATCTATGGTAAGGGTACGTTTATCACCGTTGAGGTAACCAGTGGTTGTAAGGTTGTGATTTTCTTGCTGAACTATCGCAATGGAGATTGTGGGGCCATCGTCGATGGGAGCCAGTTCATGCCCCGCTGGACTAGCTCGATTTAGTTTAACGGTGATTCATTAGAAGTATGTTGGGTGTCCCGTGTACTTCCATTTGATGGAGGTGGCGAAGAAGATCGGGGTCTTTTGCGCTTTGATCGACACTCCCGGGCAAAATGTCCTGTTTTATTGCAGATATAGCATGTAGCCCTGGGTTTATTACAGACCAATCTCGTTTCTTCCAGTACTTCCTTCATGGCTTCCTTGACTACAGATTTTGGTTCGCAATCGACCTCTAGATTACGTACCCTATGGATCTGTGGCTTAGAAAGAATCCTCGCTGTCTCTTGTGCAAGCGCAAACAACACTGTTTCGGCGAATGATGGTTTTGGTGACGCATATGTTGCACATTTAATCTCGGGGTCCCGTATACCATTCACAAATGCTTCAATTTTCATACGGTCCACCAACGGATGATTCTCTCCTGGATACGTCATTAGCACCAACCGTTCCACCTCGGTGGCGAAATTTTGTAACGACTAGTTTGGTTTTTGCACTCTTCCTCTTAATTCCATCAGATAGATGTTTTGTTTATGTTCTCCTCCGTATTTACGTTCAAGTGCGGCCATAATATCAGCATAGTTATCTCTAGATTCAACAGGAATACTCTGTATTACATTAGCAGCTCCGTCTTTCAGTGAAAGGAGGAGCGTTACAGATTTGTCGTTGTCGTTCCATGAATTTCTAGAGGCCAAAGTCTCGAACTGTAACTTAAAGACATCAAATGGTGTGGTTCCATCGAACACAGGAGGTTTGATTTGCACAGTGTTATCTATAACTCTCGTGGGATCACCTTTGATTTGCAATTCTGACATTTTCTTCTCCATATCCAGAAACTTCTCGTCGTGTGCCAGAAATTTCTGATCAACGGACTGAATTTTCTCATCAACGTACCTAACTTTTCTATCCAAATCTTTTATTTGCACTTCTACGTCTTCCACTCGCTTTTCAATAACTTGTGTAACATTCTCGAGCTTCTCGTTAATTTTTCTGGAATTTTCCTCTAATTTATCGTCGAATTTGGAAAATTTTTCCTCTAGTTTTTCTTTGTCAGCAGCTGTCTCCAAAGCTGGCTCCCCAACGTCGAACTCGTGTTCTTCGATATTCCTACCGAGGCGCTCAAACTCATCCAAAAGCCGTTTCTGTAGCTCAACCTTATTTCCGGTAGTCGACAACTCCAACTTGCGAAGCTCCTTCTTCAGGTCATCCACTCGTAGATCCTTGAACTTCATTGTACGATTTTCGTAATCCCACTTCTGACACCAATTGTTACGGAATTAGGGTTTGAACTTAATCCCGTGTAGACGTTGTTTTATTCCCCGGTACGAATTGTACCAAATAAAACAGGGTTCGTTTTAGATTACGATTCTACAATGCTTTATTGACTTTATTCACTACAGCTATTCACACAAGACTTCACTTTAGTTGGTTTCCACTTTATTTCTTTACTTACACTTACGGGTTAAATATCGCGTTTAGATCATAACTAACTCGGCCGGCAACTGCACCCGCGTATTTATATCCGCTCGCCGATGCATAGACGTTTCTAGCATCCCTTATGTAGAATGTTCCACTATGTTCCAACGAAATCCGGATGCACATACACACATACCCGTATACAAACAGACAAATTTAATGTAAACAGTAGGGCAGCGGCAATAAACACGCGAGAGCAGGAGGGCATATAGGTGACGTCAGAATGTAATGACGTAAAACAAATAAACAGAGAAAGAGAGTGAGATTACAAAAACAATTTTGGCAAGTAAAAGTGTAAATGAGGATTAAGTGATGATTTTATAAGTGGAATAATAGTTGTTGTTGCAGAAATAAATAAGAGAGGGAGAACTGAAAACATAAACGATAGTGATTGGAATTCTATAGCGTAATTGTTGTTGTAAACTTGATTTAAATGAACTAAATGTTTACTAAAAATTTACGTTACAATTCAAATTCTAAACTTAACAGATATTCATCTAAATTTCTTAGATCTATCAGTTATTTTCGTAACAATATATATATATATATATATATATATATATATATATATAACTAGGCGTTTACACCAGACAGTTTGTCTTCAAATACAACTCTGATTTACTAACACATATATACATTTGTCGTTTGTCTCCCAGCTGTCCATCATTTTTTCACAGACAGTAAGGTAAACAAATTTTTGGCATTTTTGTAAAAATAAGTGAGATAATATTTGAAATGTGTTGAAAACAAAAGAACATTAACAAAAACAAAATATGTGAACGGAAAACAAAAAGAAATCGACGATTTTCATTCAAAATTTTACAACTGTCTTTGCAGTTGTCGGGACGCCTACGTCACACAAGCAAGGTGTGGGATTTTGACAATCAATACATGAAGTCAACTGTCCTGTCATTTGTAAACGCAGGGTTAATCTGAACTGATTTCGATACAATATGGTACACTTATTACTAGACTAAATTCCGTCACACCTTCCAAATACTTGAAATCGGGCGAAAATATACATGTGTGCCAAATCTGAACGGATTCCGATATAATTTCGCACGTTGACAATCTGAGCCCATTTTCACCAAAAGTAATAACGTTCTTAATATGGCTAAAAAATGATATACCATAATTTTCAGCTGAATCGGACAATAAATACGACCTGTACGTTGCGAACGGACGGACGGACATGCAAAATCACGATAAAGTTGGTTTTGTGTACATATATCCCTCAAAGGAACTATGGGTCCATCTCATTTTCTTATGCATGTGACATACAAATGAACAAAGACTTAATACCCCTTACCACAGTGTGGTGAAGGGTATAAAAAGACAAGAAGAAATCGCAAAGTTATGTATCTCTAAAGCCACACGTTGAAACTTTCACAGCTTCTGGGAGAGAGCCGAGGTGAAGGAGCTCTTTCTTTTCTCTCACAAAAGCTGTTAAACTTTCGAATGAAAGTTTTAACGTGTGGCTTTTAAGTATGTTCAATAACTCGACATAACGAATATTGTCATACCAACTTTGTGTACTCGGTTCGAAACAATTCGATATCGAATCCCATAATTAGGCGATCCACTTATATAGAGAAAGTGGCCAAAAATATTTCCAGAGTAAATATCAACCTATTGCGCTGGTTACAGCTTTGTGCTTCTGCGAAGATTGTTTTAAGAAACCATGAGCGTAGCATTCTCGCCTCTTTCCCCTCTGGAGGGGGTATACGGTACGAATTGCGTTATGCTGTTAATACAAAATGTCATGAACAAAAGTACCGATTATCTTAGGATGCACAAATAGTCATGGGGAAACAAAACCATCTTCAATACAACATAAAAATCAACCAATTTAGCGGGTTAAATAGACCAACATTTTTGTCCAATTATGTTCATGTACGTAGTCAGATAACACTGTTATACCCTAATATATCCATAGGAACCATATTCTAGGGCAGCTTTAGTCTGCGACCCACCATTTAAAGTCTGGCACTAGCTGGCAGCTTATTTTAATACTGGATAATCTCTACTGGATAATCTCTATAATCCCTACATTGGACATTTTTCCCGAGGTGGTCACTGTTGGGCATCACGACTAAAACCTTAGGTCAAATTTAAGTAAATGATCCAATTGGCATCACAAAATACACTAAGAAAACATACCTCTAACAGGAATTCCAACACGTTAAAACACTTACTTTTTATTTTTAAATTAAGCTATTACCTTTTGGAGCTTTTCTTAAGCAGAACGCGTTCAATTGAAACAAAAACTAATATATTTTTAAAAAGTTCCATGTCATAGCTGCCTGAGTTACCAGATTTTGTATCAAAAATTTAATATTAATTTCTTATTTTTGGCCAGTGGGTGGATCTACTGTGCCCTGGTCAAACACCTACTATATTTCACCGTTTTTGTTTTTGTGAGAGCGAGTTAGTTGCAAATTCCCTTTCAGGAATTCCAATTTTTCATACAAAATCTTTATGTAGTAGGGGTTGATTTACTATTTGAACATTTTAATATGGAGAGTATAATTAAATTTGTCATACCGTTTGTAATAGTATGTTTATATATAACCGGATTTAACAAACCCACTGGGTTTCAAATGTCAATTCCATTGCTTATATTTCAAATAAGAAGGTTAACCCTGCAAAAGGCCATAATATAAAGATGGTCTAACACATAGAAATATTTGTCGGAGACCCTATAAAGTAAATATATACTTGATCAGCATAAAATTCTAAGTCGATATATTCATGTCCGTCCATCTGTTGAAATCAAGATACAGCTCACAATTTCTAAGAAAGAGCTTTATAATTTGATATCAAATTTTTATTGCTCCTAGGATATTTGGTATTGAAAATGGGCTATAACGGTCCACGTTTTGATATAGCCCCCAAAGGTACCCCCCGATTTTCGGCATTTTTATAACACCGAAATGACTGAAATTTTGAATTTTGTCTTCGTTGGGGGTATACAACTTTCCACTTCACATTTTTCTGTATTGTTCCACGTCTTTATAAAGCCCCTATAGAACGGTTTCTCCTAATTTTCGGTATTTTGAAGATTTTTGCTCTATATCCCACGGAAATGGCGGAAATTTGGTGTTTGGTCTGCGTTAAGGGTATACAACTTTACCCCAGAAATTGGCCGGTATAGGTTCACGTATTCATATAGCCCCCACAGAACATTACTCCCTGATTTTAGGTATTTTGAAAGTTTTTGCCACATTATTTAACCGGAATAACTGAAATTTGGTATTTAGTCTTCGCTAAAAGTACAACACATTTTAACAGATATAAAACATCCCTTGCAAAAAATCAGACAGTATATGTCAACGTTTTGGTATAGCCCTGATATAAGGGTAGCCCCATTTAAGATTTTTTGAAGATTTTAGTCATATTTTTCTACCGAATTAGTTGTCAATTGAATTTTTGTGTTTCCATAAGATAAAAAAACTTACTGGGAAAAAAACTATCCAAATACATATGTATATGTATATCCGTATATCCACTATTAAGTCTAGCTGGTGTTGTCCAATTTTATGTATGTCGAGGGTTTTTGTCGAATTTTCGAAAGAATTTAATATTGTGTGTTGCTAGAGGATAATAATAATAATAATAATAATAATAACAATAATAATAATAATATTAATAATAATAATAATAATAATAAATAATAATAATAATAATAATAACAATAATAATAATAATAATAATAATAATAATAATAATAAATGTACCAACAAAACAACGTATGAATTTTAAAACCGACGTCGACAACAGCGCATTGAGTTACAGAGGCTTAATAGGCAAAGTTAAGAATATGAAGAAAACGCAATACGATAAGAATCATTAGTGCAATATTTACGTCAGCTGACGATGGTAGTGATACTACCTTAGTGTATAAGTAAATATTTAAGTTTTGTTTTGACGTGTTTTTTGCGATTTTTGTAAGTTAATTCTTAATGCCTAAAGAAGCCCTCCGTGATACTAATTTATTGTGTGTGTATACATATCTATTGTAGATTATCCTGATGATGCAATTCACGAAATTGCGAAATATCGATTAATAAAGAAAACATTTTAAAAATTAAACATGACCTCGAGCTTCAATAATTACTCAATTTAATGACATAAAAAGGTCGAAAATACACAAAATTTGAATAATAATAATAATTGTTCCATAAACATCCCATACGGGACATATCAATGAATGCACCCCAAGCTCAAGTATATTAGCTCAATGATATGGGACCTACTGTTTATTGCCGAGTCCGAACGGCGTGTCTGAAGACACCACTTGTAGAGAAGTTTTACATGGCTGAAATACTCAGGAAATGTCGCCAACATTACTGAGGGGTATTTTGCCACCGTTGAAAATGTTTGATGTTGACTGGCCGGGGAATCGAACCCACGAGCTCCAGCGTGCAAGGCGGGAGTGCATACCATTGCACCACGGTGGCTAGAGGATACAAAAGCTAAATTGGGAAATTTTAAATTATTGGTGCAAGATGCAAGATGACGCCCCTTATGAGCTCTTTTAAAGGATTTTGCTACATTTTCCTTCTGAAGTGATTGTAACTTGGAATTTTGGAATCTCAATGGGTAGAAAACCTCTACGCAGTAAATGATCAATATAAAGTGATTATCATCAGTTAAGATACTCTGCTAATGCAAGTAATAAGAGGAAGAGCTTAGTACTTTCGTAATAAAAGGAAACTAATTGTTCCTATTTACTTCAATACAGTTCGTGGTGGAGGGTATAAAAAGTTCAGCCCGACCAAACTTAACACTTTTTTAATTCTTTTACTTAATTTTTTTATTTAGTTTTAGTTTTAACATTTAGTTTGTAAGTTCTAATTGTAAGTCTTATTACACTGTGAACACAAATTTTGGGGCAGAGATAATTCCTTTTGGAGATGAAATCCCTTGGTGAGTATATTAAGAATCCCAAAGGACAGATCCGCCGTGAGTCGAACTTCCGTGTTATAGCGTGATGGAGTTTTTGCTAGAGACCTTGTAAGCCGTCAGAAATTAGCGCTTTATCTTTGTTGTTGTTGTAACAGTGTTTGTTATTATGTTTGTATGTTCGTTCTTTTGTTCAATCTGGCTCTGGGTCTATCTCCAGTTCCAGAAAAATGGCTGCTTCGATGAGATGTAGCCACAGATCCACTGGAGTTAGATGGGTAGGTTTGACGGGGCAGTTGAAAAGGTGTTCTGTGTCATGCGGGCCCATGCCGAATACTGGGCAGATGTCTTGCACGGCGCGATCGATTTCCGCCCAATAAGAATTTAGGCGACTGCAATATCCCGAGCGTAGTTGAGCCAAAACTACTCTGGTTTGTCGAGGCAGCTGACGTTCCTCAGCTGCGATAGATGGGGGATGTACTCTGAATACTTTATTCACACTATAATTGCTTAAGGCCTTGGCAACTGCGTCCGTGTGAATGCTATTCAAACCTGCTTGATATGCTTGTTGATCTAGGGGTTCTCTCCTGTAAAAGAAAAGAGTAACTTGAGAGAACGGTCGTGTTTTTGTTTAGCTCCGGTTAAAAAGCAAATTGTGGTGATTTTAAATATATTTAAAATTTGAAAAGTGCTCCACATAATGTCTGAATATCGCTGAAGTGGTTGAAAACAATGGACATACGTTTCAACAGGAAAAAAGGCTCTGTTTTATAAATAAATGTTTCACGAAATTTCATGAATTTTGTTGTGCATAACAAAAAAGGAAAAAAAAAACAAAATCAAGAACTTTGTGAGAGTGAGAGTCAACTGAGTGCATTTGACGTTTACCAAAGATAATCAAAGGCGAACAATAGATTTTTTAACATTATGTTAAAAAGCTTTTAATCCATACTCGAACCGCCAAAAATACGTTAAAAAAATCCCAATAATTGCTTAATTTGAAATTATTTGAATATAATACAACATCCTAAAAGTATGCTTTAATTACATGTGTTAACATACATACATAAATATATAAAATCAAATCCCCTGTAGTAAACGTGACTAAAACTGTTACATTTTAGTTCTGGAGAAACTCCTTTTAAGAAATATAAAGTGAAATTAACAATGCCTTCAACAACTGGACGAAGGAGTTTGAGATCAAAGAAAATTTTTTGTGGTCAGTGTAAAATAGAAATCAGGGATGGAAAAGAAGACTTTATAGAGTGCGATGAGTGTTCAAAGTTTTATCATTTTACCTGCACAAAGTTGGATAAAAAAAGATTTGAATACTTAATAAAACACGGAGATGAAGAATATGTGTGTCATTCGTGTAATATAAACAGTGATGCCAATATTGGACAGCAGTTAAAACGCATGGAGGAAAAATTAGATAAAATTGAACGCATGGAGGAAAAATTAGATAAAATTGATCGCTTGACCAATTCAGTGGAGTTTATGTCATCAAAATTTGATGAGCTAATGAATGGCATAAATGCCAATGCGCAAAAAATAGAAAAAGTAGAAAAGGAAAACACTAAACTAAAATCTGAAATAAAAACATTAAAAGATTCTATTAAAATGTTGAATGATCAACGCGTTAAAAACGATTGTGTCATAAATGGAATAGTTCCATGTGATAATAAAAGTGCTGCAGAAATGGTTATTGGACTTTCAGAAACTATTGGAGTGAATATTACCGAAAAAAGTATTGAAGAAGCTTATTTTGTGAGGAATAAAAGCATTACCAACAAAAGTCAATCATTGATTGTGAAGTTTAACTCAAAGTGGGATAAGAATAAATTAATGGAAGCCAAAAATAAACTTAAAGACCATGAAAATACAAAGTCGATTTTTGTCAATGACTTTTTGGGAAAAGAGTCTCTTGAACTTTTTAACTACACCAAATAGTTGAAAACAATTGGATATAATTATATATACACCGTCGGAAGTAAAATCTATGCAATGAGAAGTGCCATATGTAAACCTAAATTAATACGTAACAAAGAAGATGTAGACTCCATATTAATAGAGGCCACTACAAACAACCATAGAGGAAGAAGATCCATGAGAATTGTTCAACCCTACGAAGAAGACTTAGATGATGATGGAAATGATGGACAGTCAGAATTTGCATCACCCGAAGATAATCGTAATTAATAAAAATTTGATTGCATTTTATTTATAATTATTTATTTTTTTTCTTTTATATAATGTTCAATAAAAACCAATTTAAAAGTATTGAAAGTTTCACGGAAAAGTTTAAAATTAATAACACAACATTTAGCATAATGTCTGTAAATGTCAGAAGCATTTCTTCTTATAGCAAATTTAACAAATTTAAAGCCTTAGTTGCACAGTTCCCCGTTTTGCCACAAATTATAGCAGTTCAAGAAACCTGGTTTTCTGAAGAGTTAACACAAATTTATAATTTGCCTGAGTACAACGCTGTACATTGTTGTCGTATCGACGGGTATGGTGGAACGTCCTTATATATACGGCAAAATATAACCTATGCAGTTGAATTTAGTGAAAGCAAGAATTATATTGAAGCAATTCGGATCTCATTAGATGGATTCAGAATAAATGGAAATTCCCTAAAAATTACAACCTTTTATCGTTCGCCGAAATGTTGCTCAAATACATTCCTTGAGTACTTAGAAAATGAATTGTGTGCTCGTTGTGATACAAATTCTATTATTCTTGGAGACTCCAACATAGATCAATTAAACCCTTCTGAGTTTCCGAGAATTTACTCGGTTCTAGCTTCTATGGACTATGAAACTTGTCATAAACTAGTGACGCGGCCTTGTAGTAACACATCTATTGATCATGTGTATAGCAATGTGGCTGATAGATTGAATATTGACTCGATAGAATGTGAATTATCGGATCACAATGTCATATGGTGCCAATTAGAAAGTAACCTAACAAATATTCAGGTAACTAAAAAAATTATTAAGCAACAAAATATTAATAGCATAATAACACATATTCGAAATAATTCCACCAATTTTCATTACACCGGCAACCCCTCGATTGATATGAAGAACATCACTTCGATTATCTCAGAAGGTATAAAAGAACATACCGTGATCAAAGAAATTAAAGTTTCATCAAAATCATTATTGACTCCATGGGAAAATCATAATCTCCAAGCGTTAAGGAAGTTTAAAGATAAATTATTGGCCAAAAGAAGAAAGAATGGTAGAGATGCGGCAACGGAATATACTTTGAAAAACATAAGCCGAGTAATAAAAATAGCTAGTAAAAAAAGCATGAACTCGTATGTGAGCCACAATTTAGAGAACATAAGTGAAAACCCTCGTAAATCTTGGGAGTTTTTAAATGAATGCTTGGGGAGGAAGGAAAGGAGGAAAATATGTTTAAGAAATGATACGGATGAAATTGTTAATGATGGCAAAGTCATGTGTAACATGTTTAACGAATATTTCTTAAATATTCCAAAGATCTTAAAAGATAACATTACATGTCGAGAAAGTGATCACTGCAATGATCTAGAAAGCCTTAGCCAATGTCAAGAAATATTTTCATTGAAAGCTGTAGATAAAACGGAAATGGAAGAACTGATTGCAAATATTGATACCAGTAAATGTCCCGGTTATGATGGTATTGGTGGTAGAGTATTAATTGGATCAAAAACTCATATCAGCGAACATCTAGCTGTAATTTTTAATGAAATAATAGATACATCTATTTATCCTGATGTCCTAAAAATTGCTAAAATAGTCCCAATTCCCAAATCAAAAAATGCTTATAAAACTTGCGAGTTTAGACCCATAGCTTTATTACCATTAATAGACAAACTATACGAGAAGTTAATTCATAAGCAGATATCAGATTTTCTGGAGCAAACTGGGCAAATGTATTCAATGCAATTTGGTTTTAAAAAATGCAGCGGGACCCAGGAAGCTGTTGTCAATGTTGTGAACCTAATTTGTGAAAGTCTGGATGCAAACTTCGGCGGAGTTGGTGCGGTCTTGTATGATTTCTCCAAAGCTTTTGATCTAATTGACCACGAGATCCTACTTACAAAATTGCCTTACTATGGTATTCTAGGCAAAGAGCTCAAACTTGTGAAAAACTACCTCCAAAACAGGAAACAGTTTGTTGAAGTAGACGGAATAAAAGGAGACATTGGTGTAGTAGAACACGGAGTTCCACAAGGTAGTGTTCTGGGCCCCTTGTTGTTTACTATATTTCTCAACGACATATCGAATTTAAATCTATATGGGAGATTAATTATGTATGCGGATGATATAACCCTCTTATATCCATATAATCATGAACTGGTTCTAAAGGCCCAAATGGAACATGATGCAGAAGTTTTAATGGAATATTGCAGAATTAATAAACTAGTAATTAATCCCAATAAGACGAAAATAATAAGGTTTAGACCTCGATGTCCACAAATTGACTCCAACTTTTATGTTTCCATAGGAGGAAAAAGCATATCTGAAAGTCAGTCTGTAAAATACTTAGGCATACATATGCAAAACAATCTGACGTGGGATGTACACATGGACTCATTACGTATGAAAATTGCTCCTGCTATTGGAATTCTACGAAAGTTCAGAAATAAGTTTAATATTAAAACCAAACGCTTACTATATAATTCACTAGTGCAAAGTCATTTGAATTATATGGCAATTATATATGCACATAAGAAAACTACTCACTTGAAGTCACTTCAAAGGACGCAGAATAAGGCTCTAAAGATTGTTTTTAATTTGCCTCAATTATACCCAACGTACGATCTTTATAATAATGTTTGCAGAGATGTACTTCCATTGTATGGATGCTATAAATTACAGATCCTGACATATATGTATAAATCTGTAAGGAATATTGGATTCAACTCAATTCAATTCAATGCCAATCAAACTTTGGTAAACACGAGGAACTGTACAAATTTAGGAGTTAAAAGATGTCGTTTGGAAATGACAAAACAACGTATTGAACATAGTGGATGCTTAGAATTTAACCATTTGCCCAATCACATTAAGAATCAATCACAAATATCTCACTTTAAAACTGAACTAAAGTCTTTCTTGTCAACAAATGTAGGAATGCTTCTGACGTAAGTCATCTGAAATCAAATAAATAATAACATTTTTATTTTCAATTTCTTTTGATGTAATTAAAGTAATGCTAACCGTTCTTTAAAAACAAAATGAAATATTAATATAAAATAAGCCTCAATAATGCCTCAATGGCGCTGGGGCAATATTTAAGTAATGTAGATAAATAAAAATGAATTTAATAAAATACAAAAAAAAAAAAAAAAAAAAAAAAAAAATGTGTCGGGCCTACCCACAAGATGGTGATTGGGATGGCTCACACGATAACATCCAAGCAGGTACTGCAACGAAATCATCTCATTGTGTTGCTTTACTGGAAGAATCTTTGCCTCCTCATGTAGATGGTCCACTGAATATTTGAGGAGACACCCTGGCTGTTCTCAGGGCGGCATTCTGTCAAGTTTGAATCTTTTTCCAATTCGTATCACATAATCTCGGGGACTAGACTGGAGCCGCATAGCTTACCACAGACGAACCTATCGCGTTATATGTGGTCAAAAAGGTTTATTTATCTGCACCCCAAGTGCTCCCGGCTAGGGACTTGAGAACCTTGTTCCTACTTTTCAGCTTGTCGCAGATAGGTGTGGCGTGTGACGTGAATGTAGTGTCGAATGTGACCCCTAAAATTGTAGGGCAGTTTGCGGTCGGAATTCTGCTACCATTCAACTCACGTCCAAACTGCCCTGTCCATGTGGTGAACAGAGCGGCTGTAGATTTTGTTGCGGAAATCTGCATATTCCTCGAATGGAAAAAGGTGGTAAGATCGGTTAAATAGTTGTTCAGTCTCTCAAAGATGTCATCAGGATAGGTACCCGACGCCAGAATCGTGCAATTGTCCGCATACGTTACGATCTCGATGCCGTCTGGAGGGGGCGGATAACAGGAGAGGTAGAGGTTAAACAGTTCCGGAGATATCACCCGGGACTCCCTGTTTCACTCTTCGGGGTTTGGACTTCTTATTCCTGAATTCCACGTACGACTGGCGTCCACACATATAGTTAACCAGCAAATGAAATTCCTTAGTTCGACTCAAATTGTAGGGTAAACAGCTTTAGGGCCATACAGCAAATTTCTCATTTTGTTAAATTTGCTAGATGGCTTTATTGACCTGTATATCGATACAGAGTCGGCGAAAAAAGGGAACTGATGAAGTTGTTTGGTGACAACTGAAACTATAGTATGCCCTACCCTTCGCCCGCAACTAATCAATTTCATATCCACTTTAAAATATTTTGTTGTTACTTACTACTTGTATGTAAGTCAAGCTTAATCTCATATTTGTTGTTTTCAAATTTAAAAACAACAACTTTAAAGTGGGATGTAGTTAAAAGAAATTATTTTAGGGGATGGCAGAGAAGACTAGTTTCGTCCAACGCCACTTGGACTCATCAGTTCTCTTAGTTCTTTGTATTGAAACAAAGAACCGTTCCCCAATTTTATGACGACTCGAGCTCAAGAATAAGTGTGACTGATGAATTCGTTTAAATGCGAATTCAACCGAAACACCTAAAAACTCTCGTAGCCGCATATGTAAACCAAATTAACTACTCCCACTGTCATGTGTCTCCACATTGCATCAAACAATTGAATTACAACAAAATATGGACTCAAGCTGAAATAAACACAAAGATTTTAGTATAACGGTACTTTAAACGGAATACTTTTGTATGTCATCTTAAAGACAATTTGTCCGCCTACAAAATTGTTTTTTGAATTGTTAAAAAATCTCAACTCATTTCCAAGTTATCAACGTTTACATTTTTTATTTCAGGTTGCATCATTTTCAGTGAGATGGGCATCAATGACTAGAGATGGTATTTACCCGGTAAATACCCACACTGTGGGTAAATACCCATTTGTGGGTATTTACTATATTGAATCGCCAATACAACATCGTACAACCAATTCTTGGGTATAGGTTGTGAAATCGTTTAAAAATGGACAGTTTTACAATACTTTAAACAAGTGGGTAAATACCCGAGTATTTACCCAAATGTTGGATAAAAACTCTTTAACTGTCGAACCACTTGACGTAGGCTGACGAAATTTGACTCAAAACTTTCTTATATCAATAGTATTAAACTTCTTAACTGTCGAACCACATGGCGTAGGCTAACACAATTTGGCTCAAATCTTTCTTATATCAATAGTATTAAAGGTATTGAAAATGGAGTCCCTGGGTCCATGTTAAATATGATATAGACTCCATATAGCCGTACATCCCGATTTAAGGTATTTTTAATCTATTAGCCACATTTTATAACCAAATTGGCTGTAATTTGGCGTGAGTCTTCAATGAGTTTAAAATATCTTTGCAAAAATTTTTCAACGTAGGTCCACGTTTTCTTGTAGCCCCCATATAAGGGTACGCCGATATTTACCCAAATGTGGGTAAAAACACTTTTACTGTCGAACCACATGACGTAGGCTAACACAATTTGGTTCAAATCTTTCTGATATCAATAGTATTAAAGGTATTGAAAATGGAATCCCCGGGGCCCCTTTTTTATATAGCCCCCATATAGCCGTACCTCCCTATTTAAGGTATTTTTTACCCATTAGCCACATTTTACAATCATACTGACTGTAATTTGGTACAGTGAGTTGCAAATATGTATAAAATATCCTTGCAAAAAATTGTCGAGGTAAGTCCACGTTTCTTGTAGCCCCAATATGGGTTTCTGAAATAGGGAGGTACGTTTATATGGGGGCTATATCAAAACATGGACCCAGAGACCATTTTCAATTTTCAATACCATGTGTTCTCTTGATATAAGTAAGATTTCAGCCAAATTTCGTCAGCCTACGTCAAGTAGTTCGGCAGATACAGAGTTTTTACCCAATATTTGGGTAAATACTCGAAATCGGGGTACCCTTATATGGGGGCTATAAAAAAACGGGGACATACGTTGACAAAATTTTGCAAAGATATTTTCTACATATTGAGAGCTAACTGTGCCAAATTTCAGCCATTATGATTGTAAAATGTGGCTGGTGGATGAAAAATTCCTTAAATCGGGAGGTACGGTTATATGGGGGCTATATGAAAACATGGACCCAGAGACCCCATTTTCAATACCAGATGTTTTTTTGATATTAGTAAGATTTGAGCCAAATTTCGTCAGGCACATCAAGTGGTTCGGCAGTTAAAGATTTTTTTCCCAACATTTGGGTAAATAATCGGGTATTTACCCAAGTATTTACCCACTTGTTTAAAGTATTGTAAAACTATCCATTTTGAAACGATTTTACAACTTAAACCCAGAAATAGGGTGTTAGATGTTGTATTGGCGATTCAATATAGTAAATACCCAAATAAATACCCACAAATGGGTATTTACCCGGTATTTACCCATTGGGTATTTACCCACTGTCCGTCTCTATCAATGACAGATTGTAAACGTCTCTAAATTTAATAAATAAGTTTGGAATGCCATATACCAATTGTATTTTTTGTCATTCTTTTTTAATGCATTTTATTTAGTCCATCCTGTTACTGAGCGACCTATTCCCGGCTTTTTTTCTTCAGGTGTACCCATGTATTGTCGATGTGGTTAATATCTAGACTTTGGACTGGGGTGTCAATGACTTTGATGCAGTTGTATAACAACCAAGTCCTACATAAATATGACATAATATACATATAACTTTCTTTTGTAACAATTTAAAGAGGAATTAAATACCTTCAGCTGTGGTGGCAAAGTGTAAAATACACGAGAAACTCTTACAAAAAAAAAAAAAGACTTCTCCAACAATGGAGTCAAACACGGCACAAGCATTTGCTTGTTCCTCTCCGATCTGGAGAATGTAAAAAGGTCTAATACAGTAGAGCCCTAGAAATAATTATATGGTACAAATATAATTTATAAATTTTTATAATTTATGATTTTATAACAGATGATTTAAAAAATGCAAATATTGGAAGTTTTCGTACTGTTAGAAAGGCCAAATTTAACACCAAACTTGCCTTTTATTGTGCCGAAGCATAATAAAACACATGTACCTGTTAGACAGATACATATGCACAATATAACGGTGCAATATCATTTAAATTGTAGTCGTCAGGCAGTTTAAAAACACCTTGTGGCGGATGAGTTTCATCATTTATATTGAAAGTAGTTGGTTATATTCGACAGATCTGATTTAAAATTGTAAGAAAAGTAAAAAATCATGATATAGCTTTTTTAGATTGTATGATTTCTGTTCATAAAGCAGTTTCCACGATTTTATTGTTTCCCAGGGCTGCAGCCTGGGACAGAACCCAATGGGATCCATTCCAGTTGTTCCTAAATTGGATGCTTCTTTATTGTACTTAATCCCAAATAACATTTTGTGTCAATAATTTTGTTCGGGACTTTGTAGTGAAAGTATAACTTTAAAAATTTTCCCTGTACCATATAATTATTTCTAAAGAAAAATTAATTTGAATAATATTACGGATATGTATATAAGACATACAAGGTCGGCAGTCATAGGTATGAACAATCACACTAACCACTACTATCGTAAATAAATAACATCTGGATAATAGTCCTTAACTCTAAGTTTAAAGATAATCATAGCTGTACCATATAATTATTTCTAGGGCTGTATAAATGGAAACATTTATTGAATCTCCCTGGATGTTACCAAAGAACATAGCCTTCGTTTTTTGTGTATTAATTGAGAGTCCATTGCAAGACAACTAATTTACTAACATGTTAACATTAAAATCAATGGACGACTGCGAAACATCCAAAAACACATATTCTCCCTTGAACAAAACTGTACATCATCTGCAAACGCAAACGACATACAACTCCTACTATTAACACAACTCAGCAAATCATTAACATACATCACAAACAACAGAGGGCCCAGAACAGACCCCTGAGGTACACCACTACTCACCGGCAGAGTACCAGAAACACAATTTTTACAACATACATACTGCTTCCTTCCAAACAAAAAAGAAAAAACTAGTTTACAAGCTGAGGTAGAAAATTTTAAGAAACGATGCAATTTACTTATTAACTTAGTATAATCAATTCGGTCAAACGCAATGGTGGGCTTTCATATACGCCAGCGTTGATTGTCATCGCTCACACAATCTTACGCTCTTCGAATCAGTTTCTGCTGAGAAGCCGAAGAATGAACACACGCAAGGGGTGTGCGCGTAATTTTCTTGTTTACACACAACGAAATCAACAATTCTTTTTCAGAGAATGATTTATGTTGTTAAAAATGTATTTAACAACAATAAAACTGTTGTTATTTTACAAATTTACACATTTAAATTAAATACGCATAATGTTATAGAAAAAATGATACGATGAAAAAACAAAAATATACAAAAGTTTGAATAATTTATTTTCGTTTTCCCTAATCCATTTAAAAATGTTTTAATTTTTTAAATAATAATACTTTCTTATTTGATTTTGAAAGCACAAACCACACAAGATGATGTACATATTTACAGATTATTAAGACAGCAACCACAAAATAGTTGCACACAATTTCTTGCAGTACATTTTCATTCTCTCTCTCACTCATACTCTCATTTTCATTTTGCCCATCTATGGTCAAACGCCTTCTCTAGGTCGAGAGACAATAGCACACAACATCCCCCAGCACCAACCGTCATCCATATATTATCAGTCAACCCAACAAGAAGGGAAGTTGTGCTGCGATTGCTTCTAAAACCATGCTGACTTTCGTGAAGCAACGACATATTAGGTGTGTACGATAACTTTCCCCAGCAATAATTACTCAGTCAGTTCCAGCAACCTCTCTCAGTGAATTTTACTCTCTCAAGCAAGAAAAATTGCAGAAAGTTATCGAACAGCATTTTGCAGAAACTTGCAAGAAAGTCAGCTGTTTCCGAAAATGTGTGAACTTTGTTTTTTTTTTTTTTTGTTTTGATATTTTAAACCAAACGGAACAAAACATAAATTTTAAAATTGCAGTTTATTTATTTAATGCTTTAATCCTCTCCACAACGCTTTAGAATCTAAAAAACTTGCAATAGTGAAATTTTCTTGGTCAAAAATGTTGACATTTCGAGTTGTTTACATTGAACAGGTGATTAAAAGTCAGCTGATTAGACTTGCAAATTTTTGCGGGACAAATTTTCCCAGCAAAAATTTGCAAGTTCTCAGTCACAAAACTCTCCAAAAATCTCTTCAAACTCGCTCTCTTTTGCTGGATAAATTTGTTACGAACAGCATTCAGTAAAAATTTGTACGAATTTGTACAAAATTTTGGGTTATCGTACAGATCTATTATTAATATAGGCAAGCATTTGATCTTTCATTACATGTTCTACCATCTTAGAAAGTATTGGCATTATTGATATAGGCCTATATTTACTAGCATCACCACTTTTATGAATCGGAACTATCTTCGCTATTTTCCAGACCTCAGGAAACACAGACACTGTCAAAATAGTATTGACAACATGCAACAAAAATTGGCCAACAAGAGGAAATACAAGTTTGAGAAACTTAAGCCGAAAACCATCGTAACAAACTGCATTAGATTTTATTTTATCAAAAGCACAGCCCGAAAAGAAAAACCATCACAAACTCCTACAGGAACACACGAGACATCAAAAGCAGTGACGGATTGATTGGAAACAAAAGCCAAATTCAATTCCTCAACATTTACATTCTCAACCTCGTTATCCTGTACTACACACACACCACAAACCATTACTGTTTAATATTGACTACATTTCCTTGGTAGTTTTATCAACAAACATTTCCTTGTGGGCAATCAATTTTAATCTCCTAATAATTTTCTTTGCTCTGTTCCGACATCGACAAAATATTTTCCAATTTCCTACATTTCTTTCACGAAGATACGTCCTGTATGCTATGTCCCTTAGAGAAATGTGATAACAAATGTCAGGAGATTTAAACCAATCATCTCTGTTAAAATGGCAACACCTTCTTTTAATTGGAACAACACTGTGCAAATGCCGAAGACCAGAGTTCAGTGTATTGACCTGGGCATCAACATGTTTTTTTGTTTTGTTCAATATTTATTTTGAAAATTATGAGAAATTCCTTTATAGTTTTTTTGTGGGGGTTTTCAGACATAAACCACTATAACTTAGCCATTTGTTAACCGATTTAAAACAATAATAGCTTTTTCAAAAGACATTATTCACCCCTTTAAAAGGAAGAAGGATCAAAAGAAATCCGTTGTGGAAAAAATAAGATATTCCCGTTTAAATTTGAAAATGTAAGAAACCCAGATTTTCACTACTTTTACCGTTATAAAAAAATAAAACGAAGTGACCCAAACGAAATAAGGGCATTGTCGTTGTCCATGGATCCCAACACGATATAATTTTGCATCAGAACACTTGAATATTATTCGGGTCAAATTTTGTAGCACAATGTCATTTATCGACATTTTCCGAACAGTTTGCACAATCTTAAGGCCAAAACTGCCTGAAGGAGCGTTCCAATGCTTTTGCGATGTATTAGAGAGTTTTCAATTACTGTCTTGGCTACAATGTTTGTCTTGGTGTTGGATCGAAAATCTCAATGGTTTGGCTGTTATATGCCAAAATATCCAAAAAACGTCAATAAAAAACTTAAAGTCAAAATCGGGAGGCTCGATTTTCATCGTAGACATATGGTCCAGTAGACTTTTTTGCTCAGTTCAACCCCAGGAATCAGAAACGCGAAGGGCTCATTAAGGTTTTTTTGCTTCCACACAAATCGCCCCACCCTACTGAATATACAACAGGTTGTTCTGTTTATTTGATATTTTGGATCATTAAAAATGAATGGGAGGCTAAATTTTCTTTACAGAGTCAGCTTCTGTATATGTTCAAAAGTGATGAAACACAATGTTGTAATAAATATAAATTATAAATGTTGTAATAACAATTTTCATTTGGACTGAATTTGATTATGTATAAAATATTTTGTCATATTTTTCTAAACTATACACATACATACACAATTTGTGTATATTGATTTGAAAGAATAAGCAATCCAATAGAAAAAAAATGTAATCAGCTGTTTGCTATGCCCCACCTTGTAATGATTCTACCATGATTAATAACTGCCTAACAAAATTTTGTTGAAAAAAATGTGTGAATCGCTTTATTTTTGGAAAACTTTTTTGACATTTCACAGTACTGAACTCGTTTTTGTTGTAGTTGTTTGCTGATGCATCTACCTGGTAATTGTGCCATGGTTCTACCAAAACGCAAGCAATTAAAAAATCTACTTTTTATAATTTTCGACTTTTGATGAAAAATTAAAATATGCCATACAAATGGTGTGTACGATAACTTTCCCAGCAATAATTACTCATTCAGTTCCAGCAACTTCTCTCAGTGAATTTTACTCTCTCAAGCAAGAAAAATTGCAGAAAGTTATCGAACAGCACTTTGCAAAAACTTGCAAGAAAGTCAGCTGTTTCCGAAAATGTATGAAATATGTTTTTGTTTCTTTTGATATTTTAAACCAAACGGAACAAAAACATAAATTTTAAAATTGCAGTTTACCTGTTTAATGCTTTAATCTTATCCACAACGCTTTAGAATCTAAAAAATGTGCAATTGTGAAATTTTCTTGGTCAAAATTTTAACATTTCGAGTTGTTTACATTGAACAGGTCATTAAAAGTCAGCTGATCAGACTTGTTGCGTATACGTCAAATGAAAACTCATCTGAAATCCATTGGATTTCATTTGACGTTTAATCAATGGAATTGACAGTTGAAATCGAGTGGATTTCGTAAATGTAAACCAAGCATTATTGAAGCATTTTTAGTTATGTTCATAGTTTGTTATAGTAATTTTTAGTTATTTGTATTCAAATACCAAAGGTGCCGACTACTGGTACGTGCCGGACTTAGGAGCACTTACCCTACAAACATATACAGTCAACCAAAAAAGTCTACATACAACCTATAAATCGCAAGTTCTATTTCATATCCCTAATCATGGTAGAACAAATATAAGGTAAAGTTAATACTACAACAAATACAACTCGAACAACAACCACAAAGGAATTTGTTTTTGTTTGTAACGTTACTGCCAGTTGTATTTGTAAACAAAACAAGGAAACGTCTATAAATTATTGGAATTTAAAAAACTAATAATTTTTAACATTTGGTTCAATATTTTGGAAAACATGAATGAAAATTCGTTACATTTTCAATTTTTATGTTTCCACATCATTCCACTAAATGCATAAAGTAGAATTCTTGCAGAAAAGTTTGGGGTCGCTGGAAATTCACAGAAAAAGGAGAAGCTGTTTCAATGTTTTGTTTTAGAAATCAAAGAAGCACATGTTTATTAGGGCTTTATTTTCTTAAATTTTAACAAAATACCTCACATATTAACAAACGTTGTATCGCCTCTACAAGCGGGGATTTACTGCGCGGCTTATCGTTCGAACTTGGAGGAGGTTACAATATCATTGATATGAAGAAGTCTTTCTGGAAAATGTTTTTTTTTCAGAATGATATTTTTTTCTCCAAAAATATATGTCCCTAATGTACATCGAAATAGAAATTAATGTATAAAATGTCATATGAAATTTGACACTAACGTTACAACCCAGTTCAGTCAGCTGTGTATTGCTGCTACCTTTTCTTATTCTACCATGATCCCTAATGAACAAAATTAAATACAACAAAAATATATTTCATAATACGAAGAACGATAAATTCTATAACAATTAAAAAAAAATAACCCCCATTATTATAAGTCTTCTTTTGTTATAGTTCGGATTTACCGAACAGGTTTATAGCGTTCCGGTTAACTTAAAGTTAAAAGTTATCATTAAATTTCATGGAGGTCCTTCTTGGCATTAACTTTTAACGTTAAAATTATCATAGCGATCATGAATACTCACGTAGGGAGCTTCTCACGAGTGAGTTGCAGCTCACTTCTCGACCTATCACAAATGACAAGGGAGGAGCGAAAAAAGTGAAGAAGGGTTCACAAGTTGGAGAATTGAAAATAGTGCCGCATTTTGTGAACCCTTGAAAATATAATTTGTGTTGCCATATCGATATTTTATTTAAAAATAATTTTGCAATAACTAAATTCGTAATTTTTTTATAAAACACTACTTTATTTTAAATTAAGTTAATATTTCTAAAACGAAAAATACTTTTTTATCAACAATACACTTTAAAAATACTTGGTAATTGATAAAAATATTAAATGTTTGATATGTGGCAACATCTGTAACAGCTGTTTTTTTGTTTTGACAGATATGTAAAAATTGTTTATTCACTGAAGAATTTCTGCAATTTGCAAAAAAGTGAACAAATATCGTTTAAAGTTCATTAAATGGCAAAAAGTAATGAAAATGTTTAATATTGCATTTTGGATGATGGCCTAAACGACAGACGCTGAGGAATACAAAGAAAACCAAGCAAAATTTTGTGGAACTTGCTTCATGCGATGCCAATATCTCACTGGATCTTTTGTATTAATTCGAATGTAGTTGTGAAGAATTGTAAATAAATACAATAAGTTAAACATCCGATCTTTTCTCCAGCATTAGCACCAATTTTATGAATGCTAAGTACAAATCATGGTAGAACAAATATAATAGCCCGTTTAGACTATACCCTTACACGATGATTAAGAGCATTATCTCGATTTAAGTGCTTAATCCACCCAAATCCACCCTGATTTACCATACAAAATTAAATCAACTCAAAACTTGGATTTATTTTAAATCAAATGTTAAATCGAAATATTTTGATATACAACACTGTTTTTTGCTCCTAAAAATGCAACTATTGCAGTATGTACCAATATTGGCAACTATGTTCATGTGTCGTTTATTTACTAGGGTTATGACTTTTTGACCTTTTTTCTCAAAAATGATTTCCTGTAGCGGGAGTGAATGAACTTTTGCCTATTAAAAATTTGCTCCAAAATTTATTTATATTAATGACTAAAATAATTTTTATTCCATTTAAATATTGAAAAAGGTCCCGCACAAAGCACTTTCAATTTATGTGATACATGGAATAAAGCTATATATGATACAAAATTATATATTTGTAATAATATGACGATAAAATTGGTGAGAAACAAAAGCTTATGTCATTCTGGATATGTCGTGTGGCTTTTACGATTGTTTTGAGTTATTTATGTGCTTAAAGTGACTCCAAAATTTTTTCCAAAAAGCTCATCCATAAAAACTTTAAAAGCTTTTTGTGCGTGAGCTTTTTTCTATCGAATCACCTTGTAATTAAGATTTTATCTAATCTTATGCAAAAGCTCATCAAAATATGACACAGGGATGTGAGGTTGTAAAAAAGTCATAACCCTATTATTTACATTTTTTCAAATAACTGTAAACACAAACACACAAAAACAAACAGAAGCGGAAAAATAGAGAAACATTAAATAAAAATAAAATGGATGTAGCTTTAATTTAATACTAGCAAAATGCCCGCTACTTCGTATGCGGAAAGGATATAAAAAAACAAATAAACAATATATAATATGGAAATGACAAACACTGAAAATTTGGTCGCACTAATACCAATTTTAATCAATATTTATTTTTATCTTAGTACTGTAAAAAAGATCAGCCGTATCTCACCCTTACACATTAACAGCGAGATCAACGTTGCACACCAATACACACCCTAACTCCAAAAAATAAAAATTCCAGCACTGTCCCTACACCCAAAAACAAATTGAGTACCATTAAGTAATTTTCGTATACTTATGGTACGTATTTCGACGACATATCTCAGCCATACACGGACATTAATACAAAATAATTACAGTAAATTCCATAATAATTACAGTAATTCCAAATCTCAAGATTCCAGCTGTATCCGTTCGTCCAATTCCAAATTGTACCAAACTTTGTATCAAGTCGAACTCTTCGTACCCATAAGAAAGATTTTCCAAAACAACCTCAATCCTTCACTTTAGTAGTAATCTTACTTCCAAATTTCAGGATTCAAACTCTATCCGTTAAACCAAATTAAAATTGTACTAAATTTAGAACAATTTAGAATTTTCGTACCAATTTTCAAAACTTCCTCAACGCAACAGGGCTACAATAATCATACTTTCAAATTGCAGGATTCCACCGCTATCCGTTCACCTACATACAAATTGTACTAAATTTAGTACCATTTAGTGCTTTTCGTAACCATAAGTTTGCTTTTTCAAAACAACCTGAATCCTACTCTTCGACTGTAATCGTAATTCCAAATTTCAGGATTCCAGCTCTATTAATTCACCCGAATCCAAATTGTATCAAATTTAGTACCATTTCTTTCCCAAACAAAAATTTCAGGATTCCAGCTCTACCCGTTCACCCAAATCCACATTGTACCATATTTAGTACCATTTAGTACTTCTCGTACGCACACGTACGACTTTTCAAAATTTCCTCAATACTACACTCCTACAGTAATCTTAATTCCTAATTCCAACACTATCCGTTTACTAAAATTCAAATTGTACCGAATTTAGTGCTTTCTGTACCCATAAGTACGAATTTCCAAAACTACCTCAATTCTACTGTCCGACAGTAATCTTAGTTCCAAATTTCAGAATTCCAGCTTTATCCGTTCATCCAAATCCAAATTGTACCAAATTTAGTACCATTTAGTACTTTTCGTACTCAAAGGTACGAATTTCTAAAACTATCTCAATCCTACACCCCTACAGTAATCTTAATTCAAAACTTTAGGATTCCAGCTCTATCCGTTCACCCAAATCCAAATTTAGTACTGCTCGTAATCATAAATACGAACTTCCAAAACCATTTCCTTATTTCAACGCCATTTCCCAACCTTGATACTTAAAATTCAGGATTCCAGTTCTATCCGTTCACCCAAATCCAAATTGTAATAAATTTAGTACCATTTAGTACTTTTCGTACACATAAATACGAATTTCCAAAATTTCCCCAATCCTATGATCCAACAGTAATCTCAATTTCAAATTTCAGGATTCCAGCTCTGTCCGTTCACTCGAATCCCTATTGTACCAAATTTAGTACTTTTCGAACACATAAGTACGAATTTCCAAAACCACCCTCATATCTCAGTCCTACACTTCACAGTAATCTTAATTCCAAATTTCAGGTTTCCAGCTACATACATACGTTCACCCAAATCCAAATTGTACTATATTTAGTACCATTTAGTACATTTCGTACCCATAAGTACGAATTTTCAAAACTACCTCAATTCTACACCCCACCAGTAATCTCAATTCCAAATTTCGAGATTCCAACTATATCCGTTCACCCAAATCCCCATTGTCCCAAATTTAGTACCATTTAGTACTTTTCATTCACATAAGTAAGAATTTCCAAAACTTCCCCAGTCCTACACTCCAACAGTAATATCAATTCCAAATTTCAGGAATCCAGCTCTATCCGTTCACTCAAATCCAAATTGTACTAAATTTAGTACCAATTATTACTTTTCGTACACTCAAGTTTCCAAAAACCCTTTGGTGCATCTTTCTTACTCTTCATCAGTGATCCTCAGTCCAAATTTGAGGAATCAAGCCCTATCCGTTCACCCAAATCGAAACTGTACCAAATTTAGTGCTATTTAGTATTTTTCGTACCCTATGTACGAATTTCCAAAACTTCCACAATATTAAACTCCACCAGTAATCTCAGTTCCAAATTTAGAGATTCCAGCGCTATCCGTTCACCCAAATCCCCATTATACAAAATTTAGTTCCATTTAGTACTTTCCGTACACATAAGTACTAATTTCCCAAACAACCTTCATATCTCAATCCTACACTTCAACAGTAATATTAATTCCAAATTTCAGGTTTCCAGCTCTATCCGTTCATTCAAATCCAAATTGTACTAAATTTAGCACCATTTAGTACTTTTCGTACCCATAAGTACGAATTTTCAAAACTACCTCAATCCTACACCCCACCAGTAATCTCAATTCCAAATTTCGAGATTCCAGCTATTATCCGTTCACCCAAATCCCCATTGTATCAAATTTAGTACCATTTAGTACTTTTCATACACATAAGTACGAATTTCCAAAAGTTCTTCAATCCTACACTCCAACAGTAATCTCAATTCCAAATATCAGGATTCCAGCTCTATCCGTTCACCCAAATCCCTATTGTACCAAATTTAGTACTATTTAGTACTTTTCGTACACATAAGCACGAATTTCCAAAACTACCCTCATATCTCAATCCTACACTACAACAGTAACCTTAATTCCAAATTTCAGGTTTCCAGCTCTTTACGTTCACCCAAATCTAAATTGTACTAAATTTAATACTTTTCGTACACATGTGCTCTGTTCCAGAACCTGCAAGAAGCTACTACTTTTTACTACGATAACAATTTTTCCTTAATGTTATCGGAAAAAATAGTAAAAATTAGTAGATTCTTGCAGTACTGGAACAGACCAATGATTGGTCATTTTCCAAACCATTTCCTTTTAGAAGCACCACTTCCCAACCTTGATTTCCATACCAAATTCCTATATTCCTGGGGCCTATTATTGATTTCATTAATTATTTTGCGATTTCATCAAATTACAGATTTTGAAATTGAAAATTGAATAGTTATGACTGTACATCTCCATATACGATAAAATTCTTAATTGCAAATAAATCGTGGTAATATGCACAATTCTATTGCACTTTCATTGATTTGCAAACATTTAGTTATTACCAAAAAGTCAGGTCCATACAGTTTTTAGTTGTTGTTATTTCTGGTCGATTTCTGAATTTATTCCCCTAATGTTGTCTTCAACATCAACTCATTTGTTCATTTGCGTAATTGATGTTTATACACCATTATCACCAACTGCGACATCTGTTGCAATGGAAGATAACAAATGTCTTGTCTTTCTATTATTTAGTGGTTTACGATAAAAATAAGTGCGCCTAGAAGTAAACTACAAAATTTGAAATTATGTGTGATCTCTTACGATATCAAGAAGTTATGGCATTGTTAATTTTACACATGTCTTGCAGAGGGCCAACTAAGTGAATAAGTACGTAATAGTAATGAAAAATAAGGATTTTTGTTGTTGTTATTTTTTGTGGTTCCAGGACGAAAATTTCAAGCTCCTAGCTTTAGCCGTTTTGGCTGGGCGTTGATGATGAGTCAGTCATTCAGTCAATCACTTATCACCAAGCTCATTTATATATATAGATAAATTGTAAACAACATATTTAATAGCAATTTGTCAGATTATTTTGTGCAGTATTCCATTCCATTTTTAATTTTATTAAAGCAATTCTTTTTGCAAATTCGCGTATGTATACGTAAACAAAGATCAGCTGACTGGCATCTTATATCAATTTAGACTAGTCTAAACAACTAGGATTTGAAAGTTGGATTTAGAAATCGAGTCGATTTAAAATGACTAGTCTAAACGGGCTATAAAGGAACACTTTTGCTCTGTTCCAGAACCTGCAAGAAGCTACTATTTTTTACTACGATAGCATTTTTTCCTTTATGTTATCGAAAAAAGTAGTAAAAATTAGTAGATTCTTGCAGTACTGGAACACACCATTTGCAGGTTAAAAATGGTAAGAAATGGTAACCTCACGCACGTAAAGGGGAGTACACACTATCATTCAAAACTGACAGTCAACGTACTTTTAGGACGATTTTCGGGCAAATAACAAATTTTATTTAGCTAAAAACGTTTGAAATGCAATACATACGGTCTTATTTAGAGATTACAAAAGAAATTTTTCAGTTAGGCTTTGATATTCACGAAATAGACCTCCATGACTGTGAGTTTTGCTTGTCAATGTGTACTATACTTAAAGGAACAGAGCTCGAGTTGTATTTGTTGTAGTATTAACTTTACCTTTTATAGCCCGTTTAGACTAGTCATTTTAAATCGACTCGATTTCTAAATCCAACTTTCAAATCCTAGTTGTTTAGACTATTCTAAAATGAAATAAGATGCCAGTTAGTTGATCTTTGTTTACGTATACTTACGCGAATTTGCAAAAAGAATTGCTTTAATCAAATTAAAAATGGAATGGAATACTGCACAAAATAATATGACAAATTGCTATTAAATATGTTGTTTACAATTTATATTAAATTAAAGCTACATCCATTTTATTTTTATTTAATGTTTCTCTATTTTTCCGCTTCTGTTTGTTTTTGTGTGTTTGTGTTTACAGTTATTTGAAAAAATGTAAATAATAGGGTTATGACTTTTTTACAACCTCACATCCCTGTGTCATATTTTGATGAGCTTTTGCATAAGATTAGATAAAATCTTAATTACAAGGTGATTCGATAGAAAAAAGCTCACGCACAAAAAGCTTTTAAAGTTTTTATGGATGAGCTTTTTGGAAAAAATTTTGGAGTCACTTTAAGCACATAAATAACTCAAAACAATCGTAAAAGCCACACGACATATATAGAATGACATAAGCTTTTTTTCTCACCAATTTTATCGTCATATTATTACATACATATAATTTTATATCATATATAGCTTTACTCCATGTATCACATAAATTGAATGTGGTTTGTGCGGGACCTTTTTCAATATTTAAATGGAATAAAAATTATTTTAGTCATTAATAGGCAAAATGTCATTTATTCGTGCAACAGGAAAAAATTTTGGTGCAACATTTTTTTCATTTCATAGGATTTTCCAATTTTTTTAAGTGGTTTGTGCGTGACCTTTTTTAATAATTAAATGGAATGAACGTTATTTTTGGCATTAATAGGCAAAAGTTCATTCACTCTCGCTACAGAAAATCATTTTTGAGAAAAAAGGTCAAAAAGTCATAACCCTAGTAAATAAATGACACATGAACATAGTTGCCAATATTGGTACAGACTGAAATAGTTGCATTTTTAGGAGCAAAAAGCAGTGTTGCACATCAAAATATTTCGATTTAACATTTGATTTAACCCTTCGTTGGACACCGATATTGTTTGTCACATTCGTAACACATGAGTCTGGCCAGACCCATGTAATAAATATAAATTTTTTAGTAAACTGAATTAATATTTTCGTATAAAAAGTTGTAGAATATGTTTTAAGGATCCCAACCTTACATATATAATCGTTATTTGTCAAAAAAACATACCGAAAAACACTAAATTTAATTAATTTTATCAAGGTAGTAAAAACGGACATATGCCTATGGAGTAAAAATTCGTACTTTTCTTGTCTCTATGCTCGAAAATCTTATTTATATATAACTTCAATGCACTATATTTTATTTTGGGGTATTACTCTGAATGAATAGGGTCTATTTTATAACTTTACAGCTTATTGCAGTACAATAACGATAATATCAATAGGTAAATGAGGGCATATGTCCTAAGGACTTTCTTCTAATTCATATGGAGAATCCTATATTTGAACCATTCCACTTCACAAAAAGAGCATAAAGGCTTTGTAATGGGTTTTATTTGTCCAGTTATGTGTAAAATTGTCTAAAATAAATGTGTAACCCTATTTCCAAGGGATTTTTGTTAGGTTGTGGTACGTACACTGATTTCAGACCCATCTCCTACTTTTGTGACCTTTTTACGTGCAATTTTGAAGACATGGTAGGGTGAAATGCGACAAATTTCATAAAATAGTATTCATTCTGTCAAATAATGTAGAAAAAAACCAATTTTAAGAAAAATTTTGGAAATTTTTCAATAAAAAATACGTGGGGTCTGGCCAGACTCATGTGTTACGAATGTGATATGTATGTCATAAAATCCTTGTAGCTCCTTTTCTGGTGATCCTTTTGACTTCATGTTTCTTTCGTTGGAAAAGTAAGAAAATTTCATGAAGCTACCTTAAATCTCAGGTCCATAGCTTTATTTTAATCCAGTTTAAAATGCAAAATAAAATGAAAAAGGTCTGGCTAGACTCAGGTGTCCAACGGAGGGTTAAAACAAATCCAAGTTTTGAGTTGATTTAATTTTGTATGGTAAATCAGGGTGGATTTGGGTGGATTAAGCACTTAAATCGAGATAATGCTCTTAATCATCGTGTAAGGGTATAGTCTAAACGGGCTATTATATTTGTTCTACCATGATTTGTACTTAGCATTCATAAAATTGGTGCTAATGCTGGAGAAAAGATCGGATGTTTAACTTATTGTATTTATTTACAATTCTTCACAACTACATTCGAATTAATACAAAAGATCCAGTGAGATATTGGCATCGCATGAAGCAAGTTCCACAAAATTTTGCTTGGTTTTCTTTGTATTCCTCAGCGTCTGTCGTTTAGGCCATCATCCAAAATGCAATATTAAACATTTTCATTACTTTTTGCCATTTAATGAACTTTAAACGATATTTGTTCACTTTTTTGCAAATTGCAGAAATTCTTCAGTGAATAAACAATTTTTACATACAGTTTGTCAAGTAATTGTTTTCGAACCAAGAAAACTAACATTTTTCTGTATTAATCTATGAAAAATTACTGATAATTGGGATAAAAATGTCGGGTTTTTTGCAAAAAATAGTTGGTAGACTTATTAAGGACAAGATAGGATGTATAAATAAAAAATTGACCCACGTAGTCCAAGAAAAAATAATGAAAACCAATAACTACATATAGTTCAAGCTGTCAAATAAATGTTTTCGAAATTTAATGCAGGTTCCAAAATAACCCATATTTTTGGTAAATTCTTGAAAATCATGACATTTTATGAATGTTATTCTTAAAAAGGGTAAACTACTAACAAGTATCAACAATATTAGGCATATAATATCCCTACTAGGAGGGTTACCATATGGACCAAGGGAGTACCAGGTCATATTACATTTAAACAGGGTCCTATTGGTCTTATACCGGGAATATCGAAAACTAAGGCGTTTTTTAGTTCACCAGGATGGACTGCCATTAATTACAATAAAAATTACCTACAGAATAATTAGATCAAAAGGGTTGCCAGATCGAATAAAAAGGTACCAGGTTATATAAACAGTGAACGAGGCCTCCTGTGCCCCAAAACAGGCACCGAAGTTTGTTTTTTTTACTTAAAATTAATTAAGAGATAATGACATTTCACTAAACAATCGGAAATATCACAGTAGGAGACCAATATTGCTTAGAAATGTATGGGGTAAAGGTTTCGACAATTTTCAGAAATGCATACTTCGACATATTGGACAAATTTCGCGTACTCTGCAGTACTACTGTAGTACATTTTTAAGGGGAAAATTATGTTGATGGGTAAATAATGCTTCAGTGTTATCATGCAAAAAAACTTAGAGAATTCCTCTGAACTGACTATAAACAGTGGAAATCGGAGGTCTATTAAAAATCAGCATAGACTGACAATATCTTATATATACATTTTTAAGCGTTTTTTGTACTTTTATGTCATATTTTGGTTTATTTCCCTTATCCCTTAATTCAATTTGAGTTAAATAAACAAATTTTAAGCACTGGTGATGGATCCATGTGGCCTCGTTTACTGTTTATATAACCTGGCACCTTTTAGTAGATCTGGCAACACCCCTGATCTAATTATTCTGTAGGTAATATTTATTGTAATTGATGACAGTCCATCCTGGTGAACTAAAAAAACTCATAAAACGCCTTAGTTTTCAGATATTCCCGGTATAAGACCTATAGGACCCTGTTTAAATGTAATATGACCTGGTACTCCCTTGGTCCATATGGTAACCCTCCTAGTAGGGATATTATATGCCTAATATTGTTGATACTTGTTAGTACTCTACCCTTTTTAAGAATAACATTCATAAAATGTCATGATTTTCGAGAATTTACCAAAAATGTGGGTTATTTTGGAACCTGCATTAAATTTCGAAAACATTTATTTGACAGCTTGAACTATATGTAGTTATGGGTTTTCGTTATTTTTTCTTGGACTACGTGGGTCAATTTTTTATTTATACATCCTATCTTGTCCTTAATAAGTCTACCAACTATTTTTTGCAAAAAACCCGACATTTTTATCCCAATTATCAGTAATTTTTCATAGATTAATACAGAAAAATGTTAGTTTTCTTGGTTCGAAAACAATTACTTGACAAACTGTATCTGTCAAAACAAAAAAACAGCTGTTACAGATGTTGCCACATATCAAACATTTAATATTTTTATCAATTACCAAGTATTTTTAAAGTGTATTGTTGATAAAAAAGTATTTTTCGTTTTAGAAATATTAACTTAATTTAAAATAAAGTAGTGTTTTATAAAAAAATTACGAATTTAGTTATTGCAAAATTATTTTTAAATAAAATATCGATATGGCAACACAAATTATATTTTCAAGGGTTCACAAAATGCGGCACTATTTTCAATTCTCCAACTTGTGAACCCTTCTTCACTTTTTTCGCTCCTCCCTTGTCATTTGTGATAGGTCGAGAAGTGAGCTGCAACTCACTCGTGAGAAGCTCCCTACGTGAGTATTCATGATCGCTATGATAATTTTAACGTTAAAAGTTAACCCTTTCGGGGCTTCTTTTTTGTTTTTGATCTGAAAAATAAATTTTTCCAATTTTATATATACTTAAGCCCACTATATGAATAATCAAAAATAATTTTTTAACATTTTGTTTGGAAAATTGGTTTTTGGACACTATGCCATATGGCATAGAATGTATTTAAAGGAAAAAAAAAACAAAACTAAGATATTCAAGTTTTTAATTAAATTTCATCTTATAGAAGACCAGGAGGCCTTATAGAAGAGGAAGAGGTCTTTTTATAGAAGAGCAGGAAGTCTTTTCATAAAAGAGCAGAAGGTCCTCTCATAGAAGGGCAGGATGTCTTCTCCTGGAAGAGCAAAAGGTCGTCTCATAGAAGGACAGGATGTTTTCACATAGAAGAGCAGGACGTTTGCATATAGAAGGGCAGGAGGTCTTCTTATAGAAGAGCAGGAGGTCTTCTTATAGTAGAGCAAGAGGTCTTCTTATAGAAGAGCAGGAGATCCTCTCCTTGAAGGAGGTCCTCTTCTTGAAGAGCAGGACGTCTTTTCATAGAAAGCAGGACGTTTGCATATAGAAGGGCAGGACGTCTTCTGATAGAAGAGCAGGACGTTTGTATATAAAAGGGCAGGAGGTCTTCTTATAGAAGAGAAGGAGGACTTCTTATACAAGAGCAGGAGGTCTGCTCATAGAGGAGCAGGGCGTCTTCTCGTAGAAGGGAAGAACGTTTGCATATAGAAGGGCAGGATGTATTCTTATAGAAGAGAAGGAGGTCTTCTAATATAAGAGCAGGAGGTCTGCTCATAGAATAGCAGGACGTCTTTTCATAGAAGAGCAGGACGTTTGCATATAGAAGGCGGGAGGTATTCTTATAGAAGAGAAGGAGGTCTTCTTATACAAGAGCAGGAGGTCTGCTCATAGAAGAGCAGGACGTCTGCTCGTAGAAGAGAAGGACGTTTGCATATAGAATGACAGGAGGTATTCTTATAGAAGAGAAGGAGGTCTTCTTATATAAGAGCAGGAGGTCTGCTCATAGAAGAGCAGGACGTCTTCTCATAGAAGAGCAGGAGACCTTATTATAAAAAACCAGATGGTCTTCTCATAGAAGAGCAGGGGCCCTTCTTATAGAAAAGCATAAGATCTTCTCATTGAAGACCAGGAATCTGGAGGTCTACTATTAGAAGATTTGGGGGTCTTCACATAGAAGGTCTTCTTATAGAATATCTGGAGGTCTTCTTTTAGAACATTTAAAGCCTCTTATAGAAGACCTAGGGTCTTCTTATAGAAAACCTAGGGTCTTCTTATAGAAAAGCTAGGGTCTTCTTATAGAAAACCTAGGGTCTTGTTATGGAAGATTTGAGGCCTTCTTATAGAAAAACTGGAGGACTTCTTATAGAAGACCTGAATGTTTTCATATAGCAGATCTGAAGGACTTCTTATAGAACACCTGAATGTCATCCTATAGAAGGGCTGGAGGTCAGCTTGTAGAAGACGTGGGGGCCATCTTATATAATATCTGGAGGAGTTATTTTAGAAAATCTGCAAGAATTGTTATACATCATCTGGAGGTTTTTCTATGGTGGATCTGGTGGTTTCCTTATAGAAGACCTGTAAGTCTTCGTATAGAAGACCTGGAGATCTACTTATAAATACAAGATCTAGAGGTCTTCTTATAGAAGACCTGGAGGTCTATTTATACAAGATCTGGAGGTCTTCTTATAGAAGATCTAGGGGTTTTACAATAGAAGATCTGGGAGTCAAACAAAGTGAAACATTTCCGTTGGGAAAAATCTATGCCATATGGCATAGTATGAAATATAAAAAATCTGGCAGCTCCATTGAACTATATTTCGGATCTTTTTTTCGTTTTAATTATTAAGGCAATGATTATCTACTAAATTAAATACAAAAAGTTGACAAAAAAAATATTTTTGTTAATAAAATATATAAAATTATAAGATGGTATTTTCATGCAAATTTTAAATCGAACGAGGAGCGCTTGCTCTTTGAGACATAACAATGTATAGGGTCCACCAATCAAAAATTTTTGTCGAATTATTTTTAGATAACACTTCAGGGAAAAATACAAAATTATTAAAATGAGAGTGCCCTTAAGTATTTTGCCTTAAAACGGGCTTCAAAAACGGGTTATGCCATATGGCATAGAATCACCGAAAGGGTTAATCCCAAGAAGGACCTCCATGAAATTTAATGATAACTTTTAACTTTAAGTTAACCGGAACGCTATAAACCTGTTCGGTAAATCCGAACTATAACAAAAGAAGACTTATAATAATGGGGGTTATTTTTTTTAATTGTTATAGAATTTATCGTTCTTCGTGTTATGAAATATATTTTTGTTGTATTTAATTTTGTTCATTAGGGATCATGGTAGAATAAGAAAAGGTAGCAGCAATACACAGCTGACTGAACTGGGTTGTAACGTTAGTGTCAAATTTCATATGACATTTTATACATTAATTTCTATTTCGATGTACATTAGGGACATATATTTTTTGAGGACATAGGGACATATATTTTGGATTAAGCACTTAAATCGAGATAATGCCCTTAATCATCGTATAAGGGTATAGTCTAAACGGGCTATTACTTTAAAAAGCACACAATTTATATGAGACCAGTTCACCACTTTTACCATTTTTTGCCACTGTTTCCATTTTTAAAAGTAAAGGAACAGACCATCGAACAACAGCCACAAAGGAATTTGTTTTTGTTTGTAACGTTACTGCCAGTTGTATTTGTAAACAAAACAAGGAAATGTCTATAAATTATTGGAATTTAAAAAACTAATGATTTTTCACATTTGGTTGAATATTTTGGAAAACATGAATGAAAATTCGTCACATTTTCAATTTTTATGTTTCCACATCATTCCACTAAATGCATAAATTCTCGCAGAAAGTAGAATTCTTGCAGAAAAGTTTGGGGTCGCTGGAAATTCATAGAAAAAGTAGAAGCTGTTTCAATATTTTGTTTTAGAAATCAAAGAAGCACATGTTTATTAGGGCTTTATTTTTTTAAATTTTAACAAAATACGTCACATTTTAACAAACTTTAAATTCCATTCTTCAACATTTGAACCAATTTCATAATAGGTCTTGTGGGGTGCGCCTCTTAAGGGTTAACTTATCCTAAATAAGAAGAAGAATACATGATTGATAACATTGATCATCTAACAAAACAGCTGTTTGTATAACAGTCAATAATACTGACTTAAGGGGGGAAGTAAAAGAAAACAAAGAGAGAAAGGAAAATATGAGTTGACATGATTAGATCTTCCTTACAAAAAAATACAGGAAGATCTGCCTTTTTGAATTTACCTGTGAAGAAGATTGGATGCGTGACTCCAACCAACCAGCGAATAACAACAATACCGTTTTTGAACATAATGAACTTTATTTATAAATGGATACGAAAATATCGATTGATTTAACCTGGTGTGAAGCTAAAATCACTAAACAAAATACCAAATACAAAGTTATTTGAAGCCTAAAAATATTTGAATTTGAAGCCTAAAAATATGAATTAAAATACAATAAAAAGACTTAAGGCTGAAATATAGAAAGACAAAAAAATGATTTAAAACAAAAGTAAAAATACTTAAAAGCTAAAATACAAAGACTTAAATCTAAAACTAAAGAAAATACTTAAAACCAATCGTGAAACTAAACAATTCTACAACTTAAAGCTAAACAAAGATAAATCCATACAAATATAATCTTGGAACTCAGCGAGTTGGAGCCACACCACCGCCCATCCAGTCCAACGAGGGAGGCGCAGTTAAGCTTTGCCCGTCCGGCAGGCCCTGGTATCGTCCCCAATTGACCATTTACACCCATACTCCGGACAGACAGACGGACGACCAAGCCCAATAATTAGATTCCGAGTTTTTTTGAAAAGAGAACAAAAAGATTGCATATTAAAAGGGGTAAACAATAGTGTTCAGTTAATTTTACTCACCTTGCTTTTTGGTGGACAGGTACACAACGTTGAATTGAGCTCATTTCAGGGTTAGGTGACCTAGTTTTGCTTTGCTCGTCGTCGAAGTGTAATCGACATCCATCCTTTTGTTTGTCCTTTCCTGGAATTAAAAAGAAATCACATACTTTAATTAATTTTAATCCGGAATATAATTATAAGCCAAACATTTACTTTACATACTTACCTACATATTGGGGTCGTCGTCAGCTGCCTTCAGCATTCCATACTCCTGGTGCACGCCATAAGAACCTGAAAGGAAAAAGAAGAAAATTTGATTAGAAAATAACAATATATTCACTAAACTATGATTTGTTTGGAAAACTTGAATTGCATAACTTTAGATTTTGGTTTTTTTTTAATATTTTGTTATTGAAGTAATGCTTGGTACAACAAAATTTTACTATGAAAATTGGAGGAATAAATATGTATTTTGAATGTGAAATGAAAAATATGTTTTCGGCTTAGAGCCCTTTTAAAAAGGTGGTGGGAATGAGGTAAACAAGGTGAGTAAAGGGTCAAACCTGGGACACGGAAACAAGAAGTGTCATGGCGAGAGGTGATCTCGGTGGGTGGGCTAAATCTCCTGGTTGGTCAGCCGCCAGGAGAGCTGTTTCAGGAGGTTACACTAGTCCAAGGTGAGTTCAGCTGTTAAGTTCTAGTTGATGTTAAGCATTTTTTTTGACATATTTCAGGTTTCCATTTACCTTTCCCTTTCTTAGTAAAAGACCGGTATGATTTTTTTTTCTCTTTTGTCAACCGAAACGTCTGCGAGTGGCAAGAACCACCCCTCATCCGGCGAGCCATAGCCGCGCAAAACGCCAGCATACCGGCAACGCCACTCAAAAAGACAAATCTAGCGATTTTTCGTTCACTTTAGAACCTCGGTTGGTACAAAATGGCGCCCAACGTGGGGCCTGAAATATGTATTTTAGTTTCAATAGTTTTAGGAATAGATAACCTCTTCTTGTTCATCTTCAGTAAGTCCCGTTTAGGTTATTGAGAGTCCCTGACGCGTTGCTTTATTGGAGGTGCGGGAAAGAGTTAGCTGTTCTAATTTTAGTCAATATGATTGGCGTTTCTTCCGCTAGTGTCTTAGTTGTTACGGTTAGATCGTGTGACATCTAATCGTACTAGTCGTTAGGAAACCTTTTAGTCTGACTTTTTATTTTCTTTTGTAGCCTAGTATTCAATAGCCATAACCAACATTTGCCAATTCCTCAGGCCAACCACACTTATTCTCGGAGACTCATCTAAGCGAGCCTTGGAGAGCTTGAAGATGTACGGCTACCCAAATGGGAGTGGTGGAGCTTGGTTGATTTTGGCAGCTGCTGGCGATTTTTCCTTAAGAAAGGATGGCAGTCATTGTAGTTTAATCTTTAGTGTCAATAGCCAAAATGAGCGGCTGGTTTTAAGTGTTAACGCTGACTTACCTAGGAGTTCCATCGGTCCTAAGACAATCGTGGCTTCAGACCATGGGTCGTATTTGTCGTGGAATTTCCGTAGCGAGGTCAGTACCAGCTGTCTATTCCACTGTACTTCCGTTTTAGTTTTAGCTCGAACTCACAAATACCTGTAAAGAATATATAAAGTAGGTTAGACAATTGAACTCCTATTGAAACAGCATGTTTGACCTTTGCTTACCTTAGTTTATCCTGTAATTCCACCACCTGACTGATACATATAATACATCTATTTCATTCCGAGTTTTATATTGGGAAGCAGGTTCCAGTTTATGCATTGTTTGAGTGCCTGTGAAGGTGAAGAAGTGTTGTGAAAATTGAATAATAGTGGTAATTTTGAAGTTATATCACATTATTTTATTTTATAGTTTTTTTAAATTTTTTTTTTATTTTATTTTGATTTTTACTAAATTGTGCAACTTGAAAAGTGTAGCGGAGTTTGATTGGTGCTGAATTATTTTGAGTTTGAAGCTACATTTGATTTGGATTTTGAGAAAGTTGTGCAAGTTGAACGCTATTCTTTCATGGAATTGGTGTATCGTATGTTTTGAATGGATATATTGATGATTGGTTGAATTAACATTGGATAAGTAATACTATTAATTGCCATTGAAGGCTTTAGTTTTATTCTTTTAGATTTAGGGCCCTGATTTTTAGTGCGTCGGTGTACTCGATTGTTTGTAAAGAGTAAATAGTAGATTAGATAGCAAAATGCCTAGCACCAGATCAACGGAGAGGGATTCGACAGGTAGACCTATCCTAGGGCAGAATAGGATAATTAGCGTGACCACAGCAGGCAACAATTTGCCCCCTGCGCCCATTAATGTTGCTACTACAGCCCACAGCAGCCATGTTGCGGCTCCAAGTGTGACTACCGCCGCCCCTAATAACCCCGTTGCCGCTCACAGCGCTCAGGTACCAGCGCAGAATGTGCCTCAGGACGTTCCGACTACCGTAACTGCATCAGTGTCTGGCTCATCGGCAGCTCCACCAGTCCCTGCTGGCCTCCAGGACGTTCTAAATACATCAAATGCATCGTTTTGGTCCCATGGCAGTATCTCATCCCCCAATTATAGCATCTTGACCGGGTTGCAGAACAGGCAAACGGCACCGGCAGCGATCGGTACTGGCGTGAGAGAGATAATTAACTCTGCTATAACGTTATCCCAGCTACAGTTCCGCCAGCAGGAAGAGGAGAGGTTGGCAGCTTTAATACCGAGAATCGCCGAAGCCACCAGACGCTCGATGTTAGCGGGCAATGATCCCATGGACAATTTGTTCCCGTCGGCTAGCTGGACGATGCAAAATGCCGCAGCCCAAGCACAAGCTCGCGCGTCTCTGGAGTCAGCTATTCTCACTTCACAAGCGTTGGCGTCGGGCTTAAGGTCTCAGCATGCAGAATCAAACCTACCGACAGGCTTTCCACCACAGATACCACGGCCAGCTCCGGCTCACTATCCACAGATACCGGCGACAGATACGCCACCAGCACCCAATCCGGCACCTACTGGCTTACCACCGCAAATACCACGGTCTGCTGCTTTCCACTATCAGCCGAGACCACGACCTGCTACAGCACCCTACTCACAGATGCCAGCGGCCGACAATCCACCAGCACCCAATCCCGTACCAATGGGTCCTTTTACCCATCCGCCGCCAAACTTCGGAGCCAATGGCGTACCAAAACGGCTGCCATCGTATTTGAATGAGCCTCTGCCATGTTTTGGAGGATCAAATCCCACCACCCAGGCGACAGAAAGAGGGCGTTTTAATTTGGATAAATGGGGAGTACGGTTTGATGGAACCGATAAGACGATGAACGTACAAGAGTTCATATTTCGAGTAGGGGAGCTGAAGCGAGACTACAATTGCCCCGAAGAAGAGTTTGTCACGAAATTCCACCAGTTGCTAGACAAACCAGCTTTGGACTGGTATTGGAATAGTCGCAAGATTACTCAATTTAGAACATGGAGTGAAATTGAGAATGCCCTGCTGGCGCAGTACAGGCGATACGAAAATGAATTCCAGATTCAAATGCAAATCTTAAATAGACGTCAACTACCCCAGGAAAGCTTTGACGAATTCTACGACTCGGTGCTGAAGCTACGCACACAACAAAAGGTTCCTTACAACGAACAGGAAATGGTAGAGATTATGAGGGGAAACCTTAAGCCATCTCTGGCCCAGATTACATTTGCAGCACAGTTTCGAGATTTGGGCGAGTTCTACAGGCAAATCAAACGGGCTGAGAACCTAATTGCGAGTCAAAGACAGCAAGCAAGATATGGTCCACCTCAAAGAGTGCATGAGCTTGACTGGCAAGTAGAGGAAGAGTTTCCACAGGAGTTGGAAGTCGATGCCGTTAGCACACATGCCAAATACAAGTGCTGGAATTGTGGAGTTATGGGGCACAGTTGGATGGACTGCAGGGAGCCACGTAAATTGTTCTGCTACAGATGTGGTCACGAGGCAGTCACCGTGTTAGATTGTCCTAGATGTCAGGGAAACAGGCCCCGGAACCCACCACAGTCTGGGCAGGTGAGGTCGACTCCAGTTTAAGCCCAGAAATTTTACAGGATAATAGTAGTAGTAAGGCGCTAACTATTTTAAGAAATGTGGAGCAAAGAGGTTTGAAGATGGTGTCGGATGTAAAGTTGAGGGAGCTAAAACCGCTCCATGTTAGGATCAGAGAGTATAAAGAGGCCAGGCAGAGGATTTTTGGAGAGGTTTCTAATAAGGTGAAGAAGGCTAGGGAGCGTTATAAAAGAAGGAAACGTATTCGCCAGGAAATAGCTTCGGCTACATTATATGAAGGGGAAGATACTCGCTTGTATACTAGAATATCAATCAACGGACAGGTGTTAGAAGGTTTATTGGACAGTGGAGCCACAGTGTCGTGCTTAGGGAGAGGATGCCTCAGTTTTGTTGAACGAGCGGGTCTGGTCATTAGCCAGTTCCATTCGTTTATCAAAACGGCCGACGGCAGCCCACATAAAATCGTGGGGAAAGTGACAGCGGATATAAATTTTAATAAACAGAACCACCATATCACTTTCTATCTTGTGCCTTCTTTGAGTAGAGAGCTATTCCTAGGGGTAGATTTCATGAGGTGTTTCCGCATGTTTGCACATGTCGACGGTTTGTCCCTCCATCAAGTGAGCCTCTGTGACGCCGAAGTGATCGATGATGTAAAGACCCATGCTTTGTCCGATGAGCAACGAATGCGCTTGCAAGGTGTGAAGGACAAGTTCCCATGCTTTACCAAGTATGGCTTGGGAAAGACTAAAGCTGAGGTCCATTCAATCGACACTCGCGATGCAACTCCGGTGAAAGATAGGCATTATCCTGTTTCCCCGGCAGTGCAGAAACTCATGTATGCGGAACTGGATAGGATGCTTGACCTAGGTGTAATTGAGGAAAGCGAGAGTCCATGGAGTCATCCGGTTACTTTAGTTCGAAAGGGCGAAAAGAACCGTTTGTGCCTGGACGCTCGTAAACTCAACGCACTGACTGTCAAGGATGCCTATCCATTGCCGCATATAGAGGGTCTGCTAAGCCGGTTGGGGGATACCTATTTTATCTCTAGTGTCGATCTGAAAGATGCCTTCTGGCAAATTCCTTTAGATCCTCCTAGTAGAGAGAAAACGGCATTCACGGTGCCCGGACGACCACTTTACCATTTTACGGTCATGCCCTTTGGTCTGTGCAACGCAGCCCAAAGGTTATGCCGTCTAATGGATAAAGTGATCCCCGGCGCACTTCGTGATAGAGTTTTCGTCTACCTGGATGATCTATTGGTAGTTTCGCCAGACTTCGACACTCACCTGGGGTTGTTAGAGCAGGTGGCCGATTGTTTGGCAAGAGCAGGGCTCACAATAAATGTAACCAAGTCGAAGTTTTGCTTCAAGGAGCTTAGATACTTGGGCTACATTGTTGGAGGTGGCAAACTGAAGCCTGATCCAGCAAAAGTGGAGACAATTATGAAGTTTACGTACCCTAAAAGTGCGAAGCAGGTGAGGAGTTTCATGGGCACAGCAGGGTGGTATCGGAGGTTTATAGCCGACTTTGCCACCATAGCTGCTCCCATCTTCGAGACCCTGAAAAAAGGAAAACAGTTCCACTTCTCGGAGGAGGCTAAGATGGCTTTTGATCAATTGAAGCAGGCCTTAGTTACGAGTCCTGTGCTCACCCATCCGGACTTCTCCCGACCCTTTTTTGTACAGTGCGATGCCTCAGATTTGGGAATCGGGGCTGTGCTGTTTCAAAGGGATGATGAGGGTGGCGAGCACCCAATAGCCTATTTTTCCCAAAAACTAACCTCCGCTCAGAAGAACTACTCTGTGACAGAGAGAGAGTGCTTGGCAGTGGTGATGGCCATTCGCAAGTTTAGGCCTTATATAGAACTTATGCCTTTCTCTGTCATCACTGACCATAGCAGCCTAAAATGGTTGATGTCGCATAGGGATCTGAGCGGAAGGTTAGCAAGGTGGAGCCTCCAGCTACAGGCGTACTCCTTTAATATTGAACATCGCAAGGGCACCCAGAACATTGTGCCAGATACTCTGTCAAGATACGACATGGAGGAAGTTTCACTGGATGTGTCGTCATTAATAGATTTGGAGTCGCCGGCATTCAAATCCGACGAATACCAAGACATAATAGCCACGGTCCAGGACAACTCCTCTCAACTTCCTGACCTGAAGGTCGTCGATAACCTAGTTTACAAGAGAACACAGTGCTATGATGGTATTCCCTTAAATGAAGATTTTTGTTGGAAATTATGGGTACCTCATGAGCTTACAACGAAAATAATCGAGAACGCCCATTGCCCACCCCAAGTATCACACGGAGGTTTCCATAAGACTTTAAAGAGGGTAAAGGAGTATTTCTTCTGGCCTAACCAAAATGTTCAAGTTAGGAACTTTGTAAAGAATTGCGTCGTCTGCAAAGAAGTAAAACCTGCCAATACAAGCTTGAGGCCTCCTATGGGGGCCGAGATAGTGACAAATAGACCGTTCCAACGAATCTATATAGATTTTTTAGGGCCCTACCCTAGAACAAATGGGGGAAATAGTTTTATCTTCATTGTGCTAGACCATTTATCGAAATATGTCTTATTAAAGGCTATGTCCAAAGCGAATACTGGCAATGTGGTTAAGTTCTTGATCAGCGAGGTTTTCCACAAATTTGGAACCCCCGAAACCATTGTTTCAGATAATGGTAAACAATTCACCAGCAGAGAATTTGATGACCTAGTGAAAACTTTTGGGATTAATCACGTAAGGACTGCACTTCACTCTCCTCAAGCGAATGCTTCAGAGAGAGTGAATCAGTCAATTCTGGCAGCCATTCGTTCATATCTGGGAGAAGACCATCGGGATTGGGATAAGAACCTATCTGAGATAGAGTGTTCCCTGAGGTCTTCCGTACATAGCTCGATTGGGGTTACCCCTTACTTTGCGCTCTTTGGAGTAAACATGATTACCCATGGCAGCATATACAAACTTGCTCGGAAGCTAGAACTTCTTGGCGACCCCGAAGTTGTCATGACTCCTCCGTCCGTGAAGCAAGACCTGGTCCGAGAAAAAATAAGAAATAGTCTACACCAGGCATACTTGAGAAATGAGAGGTCCTATAATATGAGAAGTCGTCAGATCAGATTCATTCCGGGACAAGAAGTTTACCGTAGGAGTTTTAGACAAAGTGACTTTAAAACCAATTATAATGCAAAACTTGACAAGAAGTTTTTTAAATGTCGCATCATTAAACCTGTTGGCAATTGCCTATATGAAGTGGAAGACCTAAAAGGCAATCCTATTGGTATTTTTCATGCTAAGGATTTGAAGCAATAGCCTCAACTCCGACTACAAAACTCTAAGCCCACATTTCTTTAAAGTATAGCGTTTGAAATAAAGATAATAGTTTCGAGCATGAATTAGAATCGAAACTTTCCAGAAACCTATCATATCTCAGAAGGTATAGATAATTTTATGTAATTTTAGCTAGAATCCTCATAGTTCGTTCCGAATGAATTAAACTTGAATATTGCAATAAGCGAATTATGAGGGTAGGAGGAAATGGCTGCTTTACAGCATTCTCCTTCATAGAATCAAATCGTAGAATTATAAGAAGCTATTTATAACAGAATAGATACTAATTAGTTAAGAAAGGAAACAAAATATAATTTCCACATCTTATCCGCTTATACAAAGGGTATCTGTAAACAAATTCCTTTTAGATTAAAGTAGTGAAATACTCATGCAGTAACTTACGTTTCTTTTTCCAACAACAAGTCCTTTTGTATTCCAATTAGATTCTGGTAAATTCAGATCATAAACAATTGATAGTATTCATCCAGCGGTGTGTGTATTTCATGGTCGGATCAGTACACAGATTTAGTTAAAGTTTAATTCCAAATAGTCACAAGCTGTACCCTCTGTGTTTTCATCAAACCTCATAAGCCAATTCGCAAGCTGTGGAACAAAATTGTTTATTTATACAAAATGTTAAGTCATAGGAACGCAATTCTGAAAAGTGAATATGGTATTACATATGGTCTAGTATGAAAATCAGTAATATCAAGACTATTTGTTATCTTAACTTGTAGACAATTCAGATCTTAGTTGTGTTTTGGTCAAGCTTTGGAGTTTATTTTGGTTTGTACACTTTGTAAGCTCTTCTTCCATTGGATTTTTCATTCTTTCTATGTCTTTACAGTTTTGATTCGAGGTTTTGTGAGCCTGAAGCTATATGTTTTTAGCATTTTCATTGAATAACTAGCCGTCATTATGATCAGAGTTTCGGTAAAAGGAAAAGCATAAGCAAAATGGGGATCAAAGAGGTGACTCACCGTTGGTGATAGCGGGTTTTCAAATCCTAGTAACTTCTTTTGGCTTTCATCGATCATTGAATCCATTGAAACTGTCTCTTTTCCACCATAGGAGGCCAATCTCCCAGACACTAACAGCAGAAGTCAGAATTGTGAGTTAGATTACGAAAAGAAGCTTCCTCGGTTTTTAGACAAACACATTGATTGCGACGCCTGAGCAGTCAGCTTGTGACTGTCGTTGACCATGAGTGCACTTCCCCTATCGGCAGATGTATGAGTTATGTAGTATATATGTGTTACCAGTACCCATTTGAAACCATGACACAGGGCAGGGAATTGTTGTACACAAGATCGCGGAGCTGTCAGTTGTCGACTTATGTAGTGAGAGTCTAGAAGCAAGGAAGACATGATCAAACACACCTAGGTGTGTTCGAAATAACATCGTATCCAACATTCCGACAAAAGCTGCAGGTTTAGTTGACGGTACTCACACAGGATAGAAAGAGACAGAATTCACGAATCCATCTTCCTTCCATAGAATTCCAGATTTCATCCGGCATGCATTGAAACATCTCCATCTTGTTGTGTCTGAAACATTTCCTCCCAATCACACTATCAAAAACCACTTACCTCAGGTAGTCAATGTTTCGACGTATAATGCTGTAAACAAGAGGTTAGTTGATTGGTCGACGGGAATATAAAAAATATTTTTTGAAAATTATTAAGTATATGGAAAAATATCATATATAATCCTAATATACTTCGCCTTCGCTTCCAAGCATAATCCAATATTGTTATATACCATGCCTCTGGTGGCGAAGAGAGCAGATGTTCAGCTGTTAACCAAAATTAAGAAAATTCTGTTTTTAGTGTTATTCGGTCAACAGCATCTGGGAACTTCTTAATCAATAACAAGATGTAGACGAGATATCAAGATAATCAGAACAGAATAAATTTGTATTCGTATACCCCCAATATATTTTCCAGAAGTTTAGTTGGCATTAACATTCTTCGATATAGCCAGAATGCCTTTTTCCGGGATTTCCTTCCGATATATTCCCACTTCTTTCAAGATGGTTGAAAAATCCTGAAATTTTTATGTTTTTGATCGAAATCTTAACATCTGGTTTTACGTTTTTTTTATTTGCAACAAAATGTAAATAATTACCAACCGTACCAATTTCATGCAATTGTATTCCACCAAATTTTCAAATATCTGGTTATGTAAAGAAACAATAACCACTGATTTTGGTTACCAAAAGATATATTGTTGATAAAATTCCAAACATTGTCCTGTTTGCATATAAAAAACAATAGCTTCACCATCAAAATACCCACCTTTTTTTTTTGTAAAAGCCTTTTTGAAACCTCAGAATTTGTTAACGAAATTACAAAGCCAATGAAATTTTATAGGAAAACCATAATGTATAGACATACCTCATTTTCTCGTCGCAAAGAGTAAGTAAAATCACATTTTTTATTCCAAATCAAGAGATTATCCAAACCATTCCCAAGCATATGAGTAAAACAAGCAGATAATTCCCCATTTAATTCACCTGCTTACATTCGTAGGTTTGAAACTTGGTGAAACGTTTTTATAATTTTAGATTTTGTTTAGTTATCACGCCGGTTGTGGTTATCTAGCCATACAAGAAGGCTTACCTGCGTAAAGGTGATCAATAATATTGATCTTTCCACACCAACACCCATGATAATTAAACAAATGTTCAAAGCCATCTAATTATTTTAGCTTATGACCATCACAGCAATTGACAAATAGAAAAACTTTGACCAATAAACTTATGATTTCAGATATATATATCCATAAACCTCCGGGAGGGTAAGATTTTTCACCTAGAGAAACACTTTTTCCACATTCAAACTTCATAAAACGATCACCTTCCTTCCAGTCAAATTTCTGCAGGTAAAAAAAATGACAGAATTGATTTTTCGACTTTTGTTTGCAAATACAGCGCACTCATTTACGATCTTATCAATACTCCCCAAAATATTTCATTCCAAATTATAAACGGACCATAACATCAAAAATATTGGCCAATTCCATAATATAATTTCATATTTTTCGCACTACATTACTCCCGCACACAATTTCATTCACAATGCACTCATATCTTGTTTACTTTTCATTAAAAAACCATTCAGTAACTCTTTTAAGCGAATACGAACAGAATCCAGCAGAAATTTGTACAAACTTTTTACTTTAACTTCACTTAATTCTTCACCAACAAGCTCTAAATTAATAATAATTCATTCTATTCACTTTTTTATCAAGTTTAACACTTTTGTTTACTTTATTTTGTTTTGATCATTTGTTTTTATTAAAGATTTTTAGCACTGTTTAGCTTTGCTCCTTTTACTCTACATATCCTTCATTCACTTCGAATCCATTATGGACATTTACTTTTCGAAGATGCTAGTTTCCGCCAAAACCACGCTTTTCTGAATGAAGCTTTGTTCTATTACCGTAAATACATCTCAATGAAGTCACCAATCCACACACACTCACACACATGTAGAATGCAATTTTTATTAGAAATATTTATTTTTCAAGAACGTAATTCTTTCAACATATAGAATATTGGCATTATTCAATATTTTGCAAATAATTCCTGTTGGCAAACCTGTTGGATTAAAACCCCTCATTTTGTCTCCACACAATCATTTGCGTAAAACACTTACCATTTGCCTACACAGAATACGCACACATACTTACATATGAACAACTTTTATTAGCCACTTGTAAAACTTTCCCAACATTTTCTTTTCTTGTCAAATATTAATTCTTAATTCATTTTATATTTTCTTTAATTTTCTCTGGCAAGTAGTTGACAAAAATTGCGATATTTTTCATTTACAATAAACAACACTGGCACATACAACCGCACTATATGCAACAGCCATTTCATTGATAATTCTTTTTCTTTAATTTCCACACACAAAACACTTTAATTTTCTTATGTCCCGTCATGCGAGTAATTTTACTTCTAACATTTTTTATTTTTCTTTAATAATTACGCACTCTACATACCTTTTAGTTTATATTTTCTGCGAAAACTTTTATTTTCCCGAATTCACTTTTTCTCGCGACCGCCGGAATTTAACAATAGACGCCACAACCATCTTTTCCATTCATAAACGTCAGATTCATTCATATGTCTTTTACGTTGGCCTAATCCAATTGCGCAGCGTACGGCGTTCTTATGCAAATTGTTCACACAAAGTTGTATAAATTGATCAAACTATGTTCACACAAAGTTCTATAAATCAATCGATTTTTACGACGCGTAGCGTATGGCGTACGCCCACACAATACATAGTTACACCAGGTTTACATAGACCAAGACATATATTAATCATGATGATTTAACTAATTTTTATTAAAAAAATGGAGATTGAGTGTCCGAGTGGCCAGATCGGTATAAATAGAGTTGCCAAACCGTTGTTTTCATACCAATTTCATATTCAAAGAGATTTTTGTCAAGTTTTATTATTTTTGATGTCGCACTTTTTCCCTCCTATCCTTGGATAATGATATCGGCAGGATAGTTGGCTTTGTGGGGTGCGCCTCTTAAGGGTTAACTTATCCTAAATAAGAAGAAGAATACATGATTGATAACATTGATCATCTAACAAAACAGCTGTTTGTATAACAGTCAATAATACTGACTTAAGGGGGGAAGTAAAAGAAAACAAAGAGAGAAAGGAAAATATGAGTTGACATGATTAGATCTTCCTTACAAAAAAATACAGGAAGATCTGCCTTTTTGAATTTACCTGTGAAGAAGATTGGATGCGTGACTCCAACCAACCAGCGAATAACAACAATACCGTTTTTGAACATAATGAACTTTATTTATAAATGGATACGAAAATATCGATTGATTTAACCTGGTGTGAAGCTAAAATCACTAAACAAAATACCAAATACAAAGTTATTTGAAGCCTAAAAATATTTGAATTTGAAGCCTAAAAATATGAATTAAAATACAATAAAAAGACTTAAGGCTGAAATATAGAAAGACAAAAAAATGATTTAAAACAAAAGTAAAAATACTTAAAAGCTAAAATACAAAGACTTAAATCTAAAACTAAAGAAAATACTTAAAACCAATCGTGAAACTAAACAATTCTACAACTTAAAGCTAAACAAAGATAAATCCATACAAATATAATCTTGGAACTCAGCGAGTTGGAGCCACACCACCGCCCATCCAGTCCAACGAGGGAGGCGCAGTTAAGCTTTGCCCGTCCGGCAGGCCCTGGTATCGTCCCCAATTGACCATTTACACCCATACTCCGGACAGACAGACGGACGACCAAGCCCAATAATTAGATTCCGAGTTTTTTTGAAAAGAGAACAAAAAGATTGCATATTAAAAGGGGTAAACAATAGTGTTCAGTTAATTTTACTCACCTTGCTTTTTGGTGGACAGGTACACAACGTTGAATTGAGCTCATTTCAGGGTTAGGTGACCTAGTTTTGCTTTGCTCGTCGTCGAAGTGTAATCGACATCCATCCTTTTGTTTGTCCTTTCCTGGAATTAAAAAGAAATCACATACTTTAATTAATTTTAATCCGGAATATAATTATAAGCCAAACATTTACTTTACATACTTACCTACATATTGGGGTCGTCGTCAGCTGCCTTCAGCATTCCATACTCCTGGTGCACGCCATAAGAACCTGAAAGGAAAAAGAAGAAAATTTGATTAGAAAATAACAATATATTCACTAAACTATGATTTGTTTGGAAAACTTGAATTGCATAACTTTAGATTTTGGTTTTTTTTTAATATTTTGTTATTGAAGTAATGCTTGGTACAACAAAATTTTACTATGAAAATTGGAGGAATAAATATGTATTTTGAATGTGAAATGAAAAATATGTTTTCGGCTTAGAGCCCTTTTAAAAAGGTGGTGGGAATGAGGTAAACAAGGTGAGTAAAGGGTCAAACCTGGGACACGGAAACAAGAAGTGTCATGGCGAGAGGTGATCTCGGTGGGTGGGCTAAATCTCCTGGTTGGTCAGCCGCCAGGAGAGCTGTTTCAGGAGGTTACACTAGTCCAAGGTGAGTTCAGCTGTTAAGTTCTAGTTGATGTTAAGCATTTTTTTTGACATATTTCAGGTTTCCATTTACCTTTCCCTTTCTTAGTAAAAGACCGGTATGATTTTTTTTTCTCTTTTGTCAACCGAAACGTCTGCGAGTGGCAAGAACCACCCCTCATCCGGCGAGCCATAGCCGCGCAAAACGCCAGCATACCGGCAACGCCACTCAAAAAGACAAATCTAGCGATTTTTCGTTCACTTTAGAACCTCGGTTGGTACAGTCTGTCTGGTTACCCTAAAATTTGTAACAATTTGTACCAATTTTTGCTGGAAGTCGTCTGTTAACACAAAAAACCAGCAAAAGAGAGCAGTACGAGAGAGACATTTTGACAGTTCTTTCACTGAGAGTTTGCAAATTCTTGCTGGACAAATTTCTTCTAGCAAACATTTGCAATTCTTCTTCTTCCTGAAAGCAATCAATCATCTGTTTTTAATTTGTTGTTGATTTATGTTTGTGAAAATTAAAAACAATTTTATTGTGGTATTAACATAGTCTAATTGTATTGTTTTATGGAGAACAAATTTGTAAAGTGGAAAAATACTTTTTTGTTTCATTTTCTTTTTTTATTTTTAATAAAATACAACGTGTTTGCTTCCTTTATTGGCGGACAAATTGTTCTGTTTTGGCAAGCCAGCTGATTGCTTGCTGGTTTTTGCTGGGAAGGTGTCTGTTTACTTTTTACAATTTTCTAGCAAAAGAGAATAAAAACCCCTTACTCTCTGAGAAAGTTCTTGCTGGAAAATTCTTGCTGGGAAAGTAATCAGACAGACTTAATGTTATCTTTCTTGTTGTTTTTCTTATATTTTTTTTTATATTTTACTTTATGAATTTAATCCTTCATATTTTGACTCCTTGTTCGTGGCATATGACATGACAAAGCGTTAGTGATGTCATGTCAAGTTGTTGGTTAAGATACAATTCCACTGGGTTATTGAAGATGTCATCCAAAATGATTTGGATCTTTTGGGGGTAACAATCTTGTAAAAAGAATGGGCGAAGGTGGTAAAAAGGTGACATGTCACTTGCACTCATGCTTGAATAGAATCTTTGGCATCGAATATTTTGCTGGGAACCTTAGCGAACAAAGAACAATTCAAAGGTACATACTTACGATATGTCACTTATTATCTTGAGTTGCCGCAAAGTTTGTAAGTACCTACATATGTACAATGTACATTAAGTAATATGCACATTGTTCTATCGAGGAACAACAATTGCAGAAAGGGGTTGCTGATTGGGTCCTCTTCCATTCCTGTTGCCATCCAATGATTTTGAACGGCTTCCCATATCTGAAAAATATTGGCCAACTTGAACTCTGCCTTCAAATTACGCCAAACTCGATTGAGGTCTTCCTTGCTTCATTACAACACGGATGAACATGTACAATTGCCGAAAGAATTTCTAATTGTTTTTTATTTGTTACTTTCAACGTAAAACTCAAACAAATACAATTAAATATCATTACAAATGCAAAATATTCGCTTTCGTCGATTTATTTCTATAAAAAATTTCCATATTTAAATTTTTTTGTTCAACTCACTTTGATTTCTGTAGTGAGAGAATTGCCTCACATTCTCACTTTTTTGATATTTATGATAGCTACTTTTCTCACGAACGTGAGTTTTGTTCTCCCTTATGATGTTTATAATAAGGGAGGAAGCGAGAGTGAGAAAACTCACCGTGAGATGATGTTTATGATTGGACTGGATGTTTATGATTGGGCTGTATATTTTTAATTCCTCCAAATTGGTTTATTCGAGTTTTTTAGTCTGGTAGTTTATAAAACCCCAGAAAATACAGTGGGACTAATAATTTTTAAATCCTAGAGAGCTTTGAAGTTGTTCTTATGGATAATATATGCTCCTGAGCTTCACTAAATATAAGAACTCCTGAGATTTCTCATAAATATTTATAGTTTTCACAACATTCCAAGGAGCAAATTACATGCAGAAGCCTTGAAATTACCTTGTAATAAGGTCTGATATAACTTTTGGACCTTATAGTACGGTTACACTAGAGTTTTTTGCAGCGTTAGCCCACTTCGAGAGGATTTATTTGACGTTTGCGCTATGGAATTAACATTTGAAATCCAAACACACTGGGTTAATCCGGTTAAGTGTAACCGGTTTCCTTACCCTTAAAACTCGAGATTTATAGGGTGTATGTAGACTTTTTTGGTTGACTGTATGTATGTAATGTTGGGATCCACAATGTACCAAATCACAGACCAAGCAAGAATATCACTAAATTTGTTATATACTATGGTAGATACATTTATTTTGTACTTATTATTTTATTGGCAAAAATATAATGAAATTGTAAAATAACAGCTACGCTACTTCTTGTTTAAGAATTCCAGAGTCCTCTAATAACTGCTGAAATCCATTAGGTATACGTCCTTCACCCAACTCATAACTCCATTGTTTGTACTGAAATGGAAAACGCAATTCATTGATAGATGAAAACTTCAATTTTTGACACGAGATATGAGATCTAAAATTGTTTTGTACTGACTTACACGCTCCAATTCCGCCCTCAATGCTAGTACAGCTTTCTCACGATCTGCTACCAATTCCTCCAAGTATTGATATCGTAGCTTCTTACGTGCACGACATTCGCGGGCGCTCTGTCGACTGCGCTCTAAAAGAAATACAATGCAGTTAATATTTTAAGATCTACTTATCGGATAATAATGCAAGTACCAAGTTTAGCCTTAATATCGACTTTCTCATTGGATGCTTTTCGTCCTGGTTTGCGTCCACGTTTTCCACCTTCTTTACGTTCCTAAATATATGTACATGGAAATTACTAAATTACAAACAACCCTTAAATCATGTCTTCTATTCAACCCTATATTTTACTTCCACAAATATTACTGCGTAGTTCTTATTTACTTTCATCCACTGAACAGAATTCAGGCTTTAATTCTAGCTTACTCGAACAAAGTTTGAAATGTCTCAATTAAATTAATGAACATAATATGAGACTTTTGGAATATTTTCAACCCAAGGTTAGCTCGTTAGACAAAATGAGATTGTTATTGAGTTGACTTCCAACGACCAACAACATCAAACTACATTTAAGCTAATAAAATTACGTTAAAACATACCGACAAATTTGGCTCCTCTGATATTATCATTTGCATATCTTCACAATCCATTTTATATAAAATAAATAAATAAATTATTTGGTAAATAATCTGAATTTCTTCTATACAAATCAAAACAATGACGTCTTCAGCACAATAAACACAAATGAAAACAAACAGTGACATCCCATCCCATACAAAGAAAACAACAACTTGGCACCACTTCGTGGAATCAATTCAGTTTACATTAGAGTTGTATAGTTCATGAACGAACTAGTTCAAATGAACGATTCATTGAAAAGAGCGTATGAACTAGATCAGTCGACTGATCAGTCGATATAGTTCAATAGATCACTGAGCGCAGACCGAAAGATCCACAAAGAACGAACGATCAACCAACTGGTTTTTTCTGTAGGGAACGGAGTGCATTTTTCATAACTCAGTTGGACTACATCGAAAAATGTTGTGAAATCATAACTCCAATTGCACAGCTTCCAATTTTTTTTGCTGGGATGTTGTGTATCTGTTTTTTTAGATCTGTAATGGGCCAATACATACGGTCCGTTGTGTGACGCGCATGGCACAATTACCAGGTAGATGCATCAGCAAACAACTACAACAAAAACGAGTTCAGTACTGTGAAATGTCAAAAATGTTTTCCAAAAATAAAGCGATTCACACAATTTTTTCAGCAAAATTTTGTTAGGAAGTTATTAATAAACACATTATTACAACAATCCGACAAAAATTCACAATTTTTCTTTTAAATTTTTGTTTTTTTAATTTTGTGTTTTCAATTACAACAACTTTTTTGACAGCTCACAGTACATCAGCTGGGCTGATGCGGTTACCTGTATGATTGTGCCATGGTGACGCGTTGCGCGTTGAAAACAACATGAAAAATGTGTAAGTGATGCCAAGTTTGTTCTTGATGTTTTAATGTGGTTGCTGTAACGCGACGCTCAACGGACCGTATGTGCCGGGGGCTTTAGTTCTACTCGTCGTGTGATACATAAAAAATGTTGATGAATCAAACTGAGATGACAACACATACGTAAATTTTTTTCGATTAGAGTGCCCTCCATTCTCGTCTGTAAACATAAAGGGAACAGCTGTTTTGTTTGTTTGACAAAGCTGTTGTTTACTATTGACCATGGCACAATAATACAGGTACAGCAGCAAAAACAGCTGGTTATCACACTAGTTGCCAAAATTCATTATCTACCCAGCAAAAAATTTTGGAAGTTGTTCATGTGGAGTGTTTCGAGACCCTATAGCGGCGCTAGGATGGCTTCCGGCAGCTCATTGACTCAGGAGGTTCCAACCCTTCCAATCCTAGCCCAGGGAATGAACACTAAATTGAGACAGTATAGAAGAAACAACGACAAATATTACAACACACCACGCACCATTCTTTCACGAGGCTTGCTGGAGATGCCCCCACCCATGGTACAATAAAGGAGAGGTAGGCCAGGTATGAAAATCACTGAGAAATGCTACCCTGCAGCCATGGCTTAAAACGTCAAATGGCATGGTACAATAATAATGGTAGATGTACCTGCATAGCTATCCCGTATTACAAAAACATATGGAACTTAGAGCTTCACTTTTTATATGTTAAAAATGCCATATAGTGTAAAACCATTTCTTTGGCTAGGCTCCAGAATATTCTTGTTGGTAAAGTGTTCCAAAAATAGCAAAAGTTCTTCCCAAACTTATGACAGTGAAAAAATGTCATTCACTTATTTTCTACTTGACAAGTTTGGCTAATCTGACATCGTGATTGCTGGCATCCGATTTGCAGATAAATGTCAGCAGAATTTTAATTTTTACATTCCCGTACTTTTGGAACAAATTTAAATTAATTTGATATAACTTTCATTCGTAAGTTTTGCTAAAAAAATCAACAATTTTATTTTGCCACGCGAATACACATTTTTTGTCCTTGTTTTCAATTTTAAGATATAGTGTTACAGCAGAAGTTTTTTGTTGGAACAATTCAGCGATACATCTACCTTTATGACTGCATAATGACAAAAACAGTACAAAATGTCAACCCTGCTTTTGACAGATTAGGCCATAAAAAGAAAAAAATTGTAATCAGCTGTGAGCTGTGGCCTACCTTTACTTTATTCTACCATGCCCCCACCCTTGCCATCCCAACCATGATCCTTATTATCCAAAAAAAAAAAAACAATCACATTTTACAAGGACCCCGTATCGACCACACTTATAGGACTTACCGACCTATGTCATTATTTTTGCTCCCTCCCTCTAGATAATGCTTAGTTTACATTTGGAGTCGTTTCGTGATTTCGAGGGCGTTTCGTGATTTCGCGCGAAATCAAGCAAAATTTATCATGATTTCGCATACAAAAATGAAATCCTCTCATTTCGTGATTTCAGCGAAATCAACATCAAAATCACAGTGCACATGATATACAACCCTGCTTTTGCCTGAAAAAGTACCAAAAGTTGCAACACTTTTCACGTATCACAATAAACAAGGTAGATGGTCAATTGCTGCAACAAAAAATTTTAGTATCAAAATTTGTAAACAATGTGAAAAAATATTAAATTACTTTGTTACAATGATATTTTTTATTGTGTTCCCGTACTTTTTAATGGTAATGTTAGAAAAAAGAGCGAATTGTCAAAACTTGCTTCCCCATACAAATTTCATAAAAAATAAGGGAACGGAAAAATGACGGAAATTGCAAAAACTCCAGCATAAATATCAAAATCAACGTATCGGATATAATATTAGATGCCAATGAACATGCTTGCTGCTAGTTTTCTACTAGGCCAAAATTGTATGGCAGAAAACAGAAGAAGAGGGTGTTATTCGGCGCTATTTTTGTTTAAAGAGAAGTGCAAGTCTTGCTAGATTTCGGAGTATGGGAACGCATTTTTAGCACTAAACGGGAAAACTACTGCAAGTACTAATTTTGTGCAGGTTCTGAGCACAATTTTTATCTATCAAATGGCCTGTTCCCGTACTTTATAAAGTGGTAAAAGTCGTAAACGATTTTCATATACATTTTGTGTAAGGGAACGAAAATGTGTAAAAGTGGTAAAAATTATAAAAACTTTTTAGTTCTGGAACAGAGCTAAAATTTATTATAACGAAGTCTCAACGATAAAATCATTTTTTGATATTTTCATTTGTTAGTACTATACGCAATTAATACGATATATAGGTCATTTTACGATAATTTTCAATATAAAGTTTTAATGTTCTATATTGTCGTATATTTTTGATGCTTAATTCAATTTACAACAACTTGTTTTGAAAATTCATGTTCGATCAGCTGCGCATATGCATCCACCTTGATCATTGTGATATGTTTGAAATCAACAAAAAAAAAAAAAAAAATAAGTGTAAACTACCGGGGTGTATTTCAGGATTTCGTGAAATCCAGTGGATTTTGGAGCGCAAGTATAAACTTGGCATAACTTCCCCTCAGAACACCATAACGTATTCAAATTACAACATTAACTACAATGGTTTATTGATTTTTAATCTTAAACTTCTATAAATGGGTTTTATCGATAATATTCTTACGGGATACTTAAAAGGTAACAAGAAAAAAAATCAATTTAAGTTGGTAACACCTGACAAAATTAGTTGTGAGCCATTGGTTCGGATCTCCCCATTCGAAAATTCCTAGACTATTTTTATCTTCGCCTTTGGCGAGGTTCTTAATTAACAGCGTGTTTTTGTAAAAATGCTTGCCTGTCACACGATCCGTTCGTACTAAAACGTATACCCACGGTATAAGTAAAGAGGTAGATTTAAATGAAAAAAATCTATAGAACCCTTGTTTTTCTTGAATTACTAAAACTTCAAAATGAAAGCAACAAGTGGGTTTGTTTACAATGCATTTTTGAGCATTTTATAAAAAAACGCGAAAAATGAATGAAGAGTTAAGTTTTCTCCACATAATCGAGTTGTGAATATGATAAACTGATTGTTTCAATGCAAATCTCACCAATTCCTTCCACACAAATGGTCTAACAGCAATTTTAAAAATCATTGAATTCGATTGTTTTTAAAATTGTTTGGCATATTATTCAAACACCACACACGCATACACAGTTTGCTTATATTGTTTTGAAGTTTTAGGCATATTCGAATGAAAAAATTTAAATTGACATAAAGCTTTGGCTAACCTTTCTTATTAAACCATGCGTAACCTTCAAAATTTGGTTCTTGTAAAATTTTACGAACCATTCGTTTTTATCTAAAAGCTTTCGTCTATTTCCTAAAAGCTTTCATATTTCAGGGTTTCCATGATACTTATTTTGCGAATTTTGCATAGGCATCTGCACGTGAAATGTGTTACTTGATGGCAACCCCGATAAACAGATGACAAACAAAAAATAAGAACAAATGTAATCAAATTTGTACAAAAATAATTGTAATAATATAAAGAAACGGATGTACATATACGCGTATGCTTCTATGGAAATAAATAAAATTGCATTCCCTTCCAGTTTTCGTGTGTTTTGTGTCATTTATTCCTAAAATTATTTAATTTTCATTCAAAACGATGGGTCTTTTCCATTCGTTTATTGTTGACGTAATCGTTCGTCTGATTTTGTTACGAAAACCAAAAAAATTACGAAAATAAAAAGCTTTTATTTGTTTGTTACACGAATACAAACGTCAACCGCTATGAAAACCAAATTGTGTCTTCGTTCATGAAATCGACGAACGAATGGGCAAAAACATTTTACAAAAACACACTGTAACTCTCTATCTCACCTAACTGAAAGAGCTCTCTAAGTTGGTCTATTAAATACTAGTTTAAAAGGTCCAGGCGTTTACTTGTGGTGAACCTAATATAACACAAGCTGGTGTTATCAACCTTTACTAGGTTTACACCAGCCAGTTTGTCTTCAAATACAACTCTGATTTACTAACACATACATACATTTGTCGTTTGTCTCTCAGCTGTCCATCATTTTTTCACAGACAGAAAGGAAGACAAATTTTTGGCATTTTTGTAAAAATAAGTGAGATAATAATTAAAATGTGTTGAAAACAAAAGAACATGAACAAAAACAAAATATGAGAACGGAAAACAAAAATAAATCGATGATTTTCATTCAAAATTTTACAACTGTTTTTGCAGTTGTCGGGACGCCTACGTCACACAAGCAAGTTGTGGGATTTTGACAATCAATACATGAAGTCAACTGTCCTGTCATTTGTAAACGCAGGGTTACAAATAGAGTTTTACAGCGTGTTTTTGTAAAAAGTTTTTGCCCATTCGTTCGTCGATTTCATGAACGAAGACATAATTTGGTTTTCATAGCGGTTGACGTTTGTATTCGTGTGACAAACAAATGAAAGCTTTTTATTTTCGTAATTTTTTTAGTTTTCGTAACAAAATCAGACGAACGAATACGTCAAAAATAAACGAATGGAAAAGACCCATCGTTTTGAATGAAAATTAAATAATTTGAGTAATAAATGGCACAAAACACACGAAAACTGGAAGGGAATGCAATTTTATTTATTTCCATAGAAGCACACGCGTATATGTACATCCGTTTCTTCATATTATCACAATTATTTTTGAACAAATTGATTACATTTTTTTCTTATTTTTTGTTTTTCATCTGTTTTTCGGGGTTGCCATCAACTAACCCATTTTACGTGCAGATGCCTATGCAAAATTCACAAAATAAGCATCATGGAAACCCTGAAATATAAAAGCTTTTATGAAATAGACGAAAGCTTTCAGATAAAAACGAATGGTTCGTAAAATTTTACAAGAACCAAATTTTGAACGTATACGTTTTAGTACGAACGGTTCGTGTGACAGGCAAGCATTTTTACAAAAACACCCTGTTAATAAATATTTCCTAGGGTGACACAAATTCAAACACCACAGGACATTACAACACACAAACTCAACCTATAGTTTTTTGTTTCTTTTTATATTTCAAGCCGTTGCCTTAAGCCCTCGGCGCATACGATCCGTTGTGCGACGCGTTGCGCGTTGAAAACAACAACCACATGAAAAATGTGTAAGTGATGCCAAGTTTGATTATGAATTTTTCATGTGGTTGTTGTAACGCGACGCTCCACGCGCCGTATGTGCCGCGGCCATTAGGCATTTGCAGTATTGCACCAATAAAAAAATAAATATACTACTGGCCCTTTATAAATCTGTTTGTTTTCCTCTTTTCAGATAGGACTTCCGAGGCTATGACGAGCTTCCCAGTGGCCGTTATTGGATATTTTTGTTATACCAGCACTGGTTCGGAATATTCGGTGAGTATATTAACAAATTCGTGTTACCTTAAGTTTTCCAGTCGCTAATTTACGGTGTTGTTGTTTCTTTTTCTTTAGCTACCTCAATATTGCACAATAACCTCAGTCAGAGTGGTTTTCTCTCGACCACCCTTCGACCACTACTGTAAGCGCTCGCCACGTATTCCCGGAAAAATTAGTGCTGACCCCCTCTTTCCAAATCCTTGAAGAGGCCAGTAAATTTATATGGCAGTTGGGCGAATTATCTTTAAGAAATAAATAGAGAAGAAACAAACCTTCTATATCACCACATCTATCACCATCTACCACAAGAACAATTACACTTATGCCAAGTTTACACTTGCGCTCTAAAATCCACTGGATTTCACGAAATCCTGAAATACATCCCGGTGTTTACACTTATTTTTTTGTTGATTTCAAACATATCACAATGATCAAGGTAGATGCATATGCGCAGCTGATCGAAAATGAATTTTCAAAACAAGTTGTTGTAAATTGAATTAGTCATCAAAAATATACGACAATATAGAACTTTACAACTTTATTTCGAAAATTATCGTAAAATTATCTATATATCGTATTAATTGTGTATAGTAATAACAAATGAAAAAATAAAAAATGATTTTATCGTTGAGACATCATAATAATAAATTTTGATAGATAAAAGTTGTGTTCAGAAGTTGCAGCAGTTTTCCCGTTTAGTGCTAAAAATGCGTTCCCGTACTCCGAAGTTTAGCAAGACTTGCACTTCTCTTTAAACAAAAACAGCGCCGAATAACACCCTATTCTCTTGTTTTTTGCCATACAATTTTGGCACAGTAGAAACTAGCAACATGTTCATTATCATCTAAATACGATAGCTGATACGTTGATTTGCTGCCGTTTTTTGCAATTTCCGTAATTTTTTCGTTCCATTATTTTTTAAGAAATTTGTATGGGGAATCAATTTTTTCGTTCCATTATTTTTTAAGAAATTTGTATGGGGAATCAATTTTTGACAATTCGCTCTTTTTTCTAACATTACCATTAAAAAAGTACAATAACACACTGAAAAATAGCATTGTGACAAAGTAATTTAATATTTTTTTCACATTGTTTACAAATTTTGATACTAAGATTTTTTGTTGCATCAATTGACCATCTACCTTGTTTATTGTGATACGTGAAAAGTGTTGCAACTTTTGGTACTTTTTTAGGCAATAACAGGGTTGTATATCATGTGTACTGCGATTTCGATGTTGATTTCGCTGAAATCACGAAATGAGATGATTTCATTTTTGTATGCGAAATTTTGTATGCAATTTCCGTAATTTTTTCGTTCCATTATTTTTTAAGAAATTTGTATGGGGAATCAATTTTTGACAATTCGCTCTTTTTTCTAACATTACCATTAAAAAGGTACAATAACACACTGAAAAATAGCATTGTGACAAAGTAATTTAATATTTTTTTCACATTGTTTACAAATTTTGATACTAAGATTTTTTGTTGCATCAATTGACCATCTACCTTGTTTATTGTGATACGTGAAAAGTGTTGCAACTTTTGGTACTTTTTTAGGCAATAACAGGGTTGTATATCATGTGTACTGCGATTTCGATGTTGATTTCGCTGAAATCACGAAATGAGATGATTTCATTTTTGTATGCGAAATCATGATAATTTTTGCTTGATTCCGCGCGAAATCACGAAACGCCTTCGAAATCACGAAAAGACGCCGAATGTAAACCAAACATTACATACATATTTTGTAAATCACTCCAAATACAAAATAATACATAAAGAAAAAATCACAAATTCAAATAAATAATGCCCGTAATTTCTACGTGTAGTCATGGTATAAGTAAAGAGGTAGATTTAAATGAAAACAATCTATAGAACACTTGTTTTTCCTTAATTCCTAAAACGTCAATATTAGTAAACACAAAAGCAACAAGTGGGTTTGTTTACAATACCATTTTTGAGCCTTTTATTAAAAACGCGAAAAATGAATGAAGTGTCAAGGTCACATAATCGAGTTGTGGATATGATAAAAATGCTTGTTTGAATGCAAAGCTGACGAATTTCTTCCATACAAATGTTCTAAAAACAAATTTAAAAATCATTGAATTGAATTGTTTTTAAAATTGTTTGGCATATTATTCAAACAGCACACAAACATACACATATTTGCTCTGTTCCAGAACCTGCAAGAAGCTAGTATTTTTTACTACGATAGCATTTTTTCCTTTATGTTATCGGAAAAAATAGTAAAAATTAGTAGATTCTTGCAGTACTGGAACAGACCAATTGTGTATATTGTTTTGACGTTTTAGGAACAGTCGAAAGAAAAAATTTAAATTGACAGAAAGCTTTGGCTAACTTTTTTTATTCCCAGTTAAATCACTAGAACAATTGCCGCTGGAGTACATCTTTTCCTATGAATTCACCTATGAATTTTACAAGAGAGCGCGCAGCTAGGATGTACTCCATTTTGTTTCCACGGCACACAGCTAGGATGCACTCCATTTTCGATCCAATTCACAGCCTTTGATGTAGTGTTTTGGATTGAATTTAAATGCAGTCTAAAGATGTTATAAAATGGAAGCCATTGCAAATATCCCAAAATAAATAAAATACATTGCTTATTCGTGTAAAACAAGAATATTAACTTTAGCTTCGTTCCCGTACTTTTTAATGGTAAAACTCGTAAAAGAGAGAACTGCAAAAAATTTGTTCTTACACACAAGTTTTCTGAAATAGTTCGGGAACGGAAAAATGGAAAATACGTCAAAAAACTAGAACAAATGTCAAAGTCGGCGTATCAGCCAATCAGACGCCGGCAACCATGTCACTATTTTTTTACTCGCCCAAATTTGTCGTGTAAAAAGTTTTTAAAGAGAGCGTCATTCAGCGCCATTTTTGTTTAAAGAGAAGTGAACATTTTACAACTTTTTTGTGTACGGGAACGCTTTTTCGAGTAAAATGTGTAAAAGTCGTAAAAATTGTAAAAACTTTTTAGTTCTGGAACAAAGCTTTTATTACATTAACACAAATTATAAAAACTCTCCATTAAATTTGATCGTAAGTCCCAATTTACATTAGGCGAGTTTACTTGCGGCAATTGTCAGTTTGTGGGTGAGAGAGGGTGTTGAGAGGCAAAGGGTTACCATATACCTCACCTCTCTCTCCATCAAACTGACAATTGCCGCAAGTAAACTCGCCTAATGTAAATTGGGACTAACTAAGTTTACTTCCTCTACTCTGCTTTTTATGACATCAAAATTGATATTGCTTCATCATCCAAATGGTTTTTCTTTTTTCCTCGTACTTCAGTTCAGATTTCCAAAAAACTCCAACTCCACTTCAAAAATAATTTGGGTCTCGTGAATTACAGCAATGTTCATAACTTTAGTTTGTATTTCTTTATTTTTTATAAAACAAATTCTTAGAATTTTAACACTCTTTCTTGTGTTCAGAAAAAAAGAGGGGGATCTTTAAGCGAGTGCTTCCAAAATGTATCGAGCGCAGTGCATTTTCATAACTCCGTGTGGACTGCATCGAAAGATGTATTGAAATCATAACTCTGCATTGCACTACTTCAAAACTTTTTGCTGGGTTAAATCATGCGTGTAGTTATCTATGAGTTCATAGATATCCCCCGTGTAGGCAAAATTTCATAATTTCAATCCATAGGTAACGTTACCGGGTCGAAAACGGCCGTGTTACTTACACCAAGGATTTTGCCTGGTTGATCGTTGCCAATGTGTTAAAAATTGTAAAACACTTATATGTGGCAATGTTTTTACGATATGATGAATGAAAATCACCAATGTTACCACATGTTTTCAAAATTACAACGCCTCGGTAAATGGCATGTAGAAATTACCAAACGCGTAGGTAAAGATAACTAATAGGTATCTGCCTACCCGGTTACCTAGGGCTAGAAATTACGGGCATAATTTAAACTTTATTAAACTTGTTTTATTTTTGAGAGGTTTACACAGTGTTTCTTGTCTTCGGCAACAATATTGTTACGAATGGAACTGATAGGTTTAAGTTAATTTAGTTTAATTTCCGTTAATTTAAAAATTTGAACTGTTACGTAAAGTTTTATTACGCAGTTACTTTATTTAAGCAACAACAATTATCATGTAGAATTATCTTCATTATTCTAGATGTTCTTTACCTTTCATTAATGTGCTTTTGTTTTGTTTTGCCACAATCATGTAATTATTGTTTAGTTTGTTACTTCTTTATTGCACTTGTTTGTTGTTGTAGTTACGTCATTACTGTGCTTGTCGTCCAATTGTATTCCCCCATGTATGTATGTGAGTATGGTTGTTCGCTTAGTGCGAATGTGCGTCTGTGTGTTCGCTGCACAGATTCGAGATGTTGCCATATGTGTTCTGGAGGACTCTAGAACAGGGAGACTTTGGGGTATAAATACCGGGGAAATGGCAATGACGGAGTAGTTGTGTTTTAAGCGTTGAACTGAACAGATCGGTTAAATAAGAGCTGCGTGCTAACTAGAGACTTGTTGTGTGCTTTGTAATTAAAGTCGGTTCTGAATAAGTGTAATAAAGTAAATAAAGCATTGTAGAAACGTAATCTAAAACGAACCCTGTTTTATTTGGTACAAATCGTATCGGGGAATAAAACAACGTCTACACGGAGATTAGTTAAATCTAATTCCGTAACAATTGGTGTCAGAAGTGGGATTACGATCATCCTACAATGAAGTTTAAGGATCTACGAGTGGAAGACTTGAAGAAGGAGCTAAGTAAGTTGGAGTTGTGTTCTACTGGCAACAAGGCCGAACTACAAAAACGCTTGTTGGAAGAGTTCGAGCGCCGTGGAATGAACATCGATGAATATGAGTTCGACGGTAAGGAGGAAGTCGAGTTATCGGCAAAGGGCGAATCCAGCGTTGAGGAAGTTTCGTCGGTAGCTGCCAGGGGTGACGATTTGAAATCAATGCTGGCTATGATGATGCTTGAAATGAAATCTGACAACTGTAAGATGTTAGAAGAGATGTCTAGAAAGAATGAAGAAACTTCCAGACTTGTGATGGAAATGAAAGCGGAAAATTGTAGAATGGTTGAAGAAAATTCCAGTAAAATGATGGAGAAATTAGATGCTAAAATGGAAGAAAATTCCAGAAAGAGTGAAGAATATTCCAAAAAATTAGAGGAAAAGTTAGAAGAGAACTCTAGAAATATCGCTAAGGGCATGGAAGAGAAATTAGAGGTAAATTCTAGAACAATTAACGAGAAACTCGAGAACATCAATCACCATCGGATTGAAAAGAGAGTAGAAAACGTGGAGGTACAAATTAAAGAGTTGGATAAAAAGATTTTGTCTGTTGACGAGAAATTTCTGGCTCAAGATGAGAAGATTCTGGGCATAGAAAAGAAAATGTCGGAACTGGAAATTAAAGGCGGTCCAGTGAGAGCTATCCATAACGCGTTAAAAATTAAGCCTCCAGTGTTCGACGGCTCTACCTCTTTCAATGTGTTCAAATTACAGTTCGAGACAGTGGCTGCTAGAGATTCTTGGAACGACAACGAAAAGGCGGTATCACTCCTTATGGCATTGACGGGTGATGCTGCTGACGTATTACAGAGTATTCCCGCCGCTTCTAGAAACAGTTATGGGGATATAATGGCTGCTCTCGAACGTAAGTACGGTGGCGAACATAAGCAAAACATCTACCTAATGGAATTAAGGGGAAGAGTACAGAAGCCAAATGAGACCTTACAGGACTTCGCAACGGAAGTAGAACGTTTGGTGCTAATGACGTATCCAGGAGAAAACCATCCATTGTTGGACCGTATGAAAATCGAAACATTTGTGAATGGTATACGTGACCCCGAGATCAAACGTGCAACGTATGCGTCACCAAAATCGTCGTTTGCTGAAACCGTGTCGTACGCCCTTACACAAGAGACGGCAAGAATAATCACCAATCCCCAGACTCACAAGGTCCGCAAACTGGATACCGAGTTCGATGAACCCAAATCTCTTACTAACGAGATGGTGGCAGCATTGAAGTGGGCATTAAGGCATGGTAGAACAAATACAAGGTAAAGTTAATACTACAACAAATACAACTCAACAACAACCACATTGAAATTTGTTTTTGTTTGTAAACCTTAGTGTCAACGTAAATGTAAACAAAACAAGGAAATGTCTATAAATTATTGGAATTTAAGAAACAAATAATTTTTCACATTTGATTGAATATTTTGGAAAACATGAATGAAAACTCGTTAGATTTTCAATTTGAATGTTTCCATATCATTCCACTAAATGCATAATTTCTCGCAGAAAGTAGAATACTTGCAAAAATGGTTACATCAAAGAGTGGACACAGAACTTATCACCTTCCGAGAAGAACAAGGCCAAGCAGTTATTATGGAAACATGCCTCTACCTTTGCGTCTACAAAAGGGCATCAGGGAAGAACATCGGTGGTGAAACATGAAATAAACACAGCAGACGCAAGACCAATAAAACAGGCCCCAAGAAAAAATGGGACGAAGTCCAGAAGTTGATAAGCGAAATGGAGGAGAGTGGTGTGATCGAACCGTCGTCGAGTCCCTGGTGTTCCCCAGTAGTACTGGTCAAGAAGAAAGATGGAAGTACCAGATTTTGTGTGGATTACAGAAAACTAAATGATGTCACCAAGAAAGATAGCTACCCGCTCCCAAGAATCGATGACACACTAGACACCTCAGCCGGGACGTCATGGTTCTCTACCCTCGATCTGCAGAGTGGTTACTGGCAGGTAGAGATAGCCGAAAAAGATAAGGAAAAGACAGCGTTTGGCGTTAACGGCGCTCTCTGGCAATTTAATGTCATGCCATTCGGGCTCTGCAACGCCCCGGCCACCTTTGAAAGGCTGATGGAGCGGGTGCTGAAAGGGTTGCAGTGGAAGTCGTGCCTTATATACTTGGATGACATCATAGTCATGGGACAGATCTTCGACGAACACCTCACGAATTTAAGGAATGTACTCCAGCAGCTATCGTCTTCGGGTCTAAAACTTAACCCGAAGAAGTGTAACCTCTTCCAGCGAGAGGTGAAGTTCCTGGGGCACCATGTGACGACGGAGGGCATATCGACGGATAGCGAGAAGATTAAAGCCGTCAGAGACTGGCCGCAGCCTCGAAATCTCCATGAGCTGCGAAGTTTTCTGGGTCTCTGCACCTATTACCGTCGGTTTGTCCCCAATTTTGCCAGCATTGCCGCATGCTTACACCGATTGACTCAAAAAGGGCAGAAATTTCTGTGGAGCAACGATCAGGAAGAGGCATTCCAAAAACTCAAAGACATGCTCTGCAAAGCTCCTCTTTTGGCGTACCCTGTACCCGGTGGTAAGTTTGTGTTGGACACTGACGCCAGTGCATACGGGATCGGTGGTGTCCTTTCCCAGGAAATAGACGGCCAAGAAAAAGTCATCGGGTACTACAGCCGAACATTGTCAAAGCCTGAGAGGAATTACTGTGTGACGAGGAGAGAGCTGCTGGCAGTTGTGGAGAGCATCAAACACTACCACAAATACCTGTATGGACAGCCCTTCCTGCTAAGAACCGATCATTCCGCTCTGCGATGGCTGCTCCAGTTTAAGAACCCGGAAGGTCAATTGGCCCGTTGGATCGAGAGGCTTCAGAGTTATGACCTAAGTATCGAGCACAGAAAAGGTGGAAAACACGGTAATGCTGATGCCCTGTGTCGTCGGCCATGCAAAATTGAATGCAGACATTGCTTGAAGGCTGAAGGCAAAGCAAGTATCGTCGATGTCCGGCTACTGCAGGTTGAGTCCGGCGAGGATTGGTCGGCGGAACAAAGAAAAGATCGCACCCTAGCCAAAATAATTTCTGCTACGGAAACGGGCGTACGCCCTAGTCGCAAAGAAATAGCGCCCGAAAGCCCACTTTTGAAATCTTATTGGGCCCAGTGGAACAGTCTACTTCTAATAGATGGGTGCCTACATCGTAAGTGGGAGAGCGACGATGGAAAAACTCACCGCAACTTGATTGTCGTACCAGACTCCAAAATAAAAGATGTCTTGTCAGAGTTTCACGATGGGCCAAGTGGAGGACACCTTGGTGTGACAAAGACTGCTGAAAAGATAAAGCAGAGGTTCTACTGGGTCGGCTGTCAGAAATCCATTGCAGACTGGATTGCCAATTGTGAGAGGTGTATATGAGCTAAAGGTCCAACCCGGAAGAGTCGAGGCCACATGCAACAGTAAAATTCAGGAGCACCATTTGAAAGAATCGCAATGGATGTGGCTGGACCGTTTCCCATAAGCGACTCTGGGAACCGGTATGTCTTAGTGGTCATGGATTACTTCAGCAAATGGCCAGAGGTTTATGCCATTCCCAACCAGGAAGCCAAGACAATAGTGGATGTGTTCAGCAAGAATTGGATTTGCCGCTATGGTGTCCCATCCGAGGTTCATTCCGATCAAGGAAGAAATTTTGAGTCAGCGATCTTCAAAGAAATGTGTGATACCTACGGAATCAAGAAAACGAGGACAACGCCGCTGCATCCACAATCAGATGGCATGGTGGAAAGATTTAATCGCACCCTGGAAGAGCATCTACGAAAGATGGTAGATAGCGGCCAAAGAGACTGGGATGAGCATATTCCAAAATTCCTACTAGCCTATAGGTCGGCCATTCATGACTCCACATCTCGAACCCCAGCCAGGATTTTGTTCGGGAATGAATTAAAGCTGCCTGGTGACTTGATCTTCGGTGCCACACCAAACCCCGAAACTGATAACGATGAAAACAGTCCAAACTCTTTCAGTGAAGTCCACGATGCAGTACGCCATCGGATAAAAATGGTCAGCAACCGCATGAAGGCGAGGTACGATCGAGCGGCAAATACTGATGGGTTCCAAGAAGGGCAACTGGTACTATTGTTTAACCCACAACGGAAAAAAGGACTATGCCCCAAATTACAAACGCACTGGGAAGGCCCCTACAAGGTAGTCACGAAAATAAATGACGTCGTGTATCGCATACAGAAGAGCGACAGCCCTAGATCAAAGATGAAGGTGGTACATCTAGAACGGTTGGCCCGCTATGGAACGAGAACTGTGCCAGGTCATGAGGAACAGGCTTAAGCGGGAGGCAGTGTTACCAATGCCCATACCACAGAGAGGGAACTGTGCCTATTCGGGACGAACAGGCTTAAGCGGGAGGCAATGTTACGAATGGAACTGATAGGTTTAAGTTAATTTAGTTTAATTTCCGTTAATTTAAAAATTTGAATTGTAACGTAAAGTTTTATTACGCAGTTACTTTATTTAAGCAACAACAATTATCATGTAGAATTATCTTCATTATTCTAGATGTTCTTTACCTTTCATTAATGTGCTTTTGTTTTGTTTTGCCACAATCATGTAATTATTGTTTAGTTTGTTACTTCTTTATTGCACTTGTTTGTTGTTGTAGTTACGTCATTACTGTGCTTGTCGTCCAATTGTATTCCCCCATGTATGTATGTGAGTATGGTTGTTCGCTTAGTGCGAATGTGCGTCTGTGTGTTCGCTGCACAGATTCGAGATGTTGCCATATGTGTTCTGGAGGACTCTAGAACAGGGAGACTTTGGGGTATAAATACCGGGGAAATGGCAATGACGGAGTAGTTGTGTTTTAAGCGTTGAACTGAACAGATCGGTTAAATAAGAGCTGCGTGCTAACTAGAGACTTGTTGTGTGCTTTGTAATTAAAGTCGGTTCTGAATAAGTGTAATAAAGTAAATAAAGCATTGTAGAAACGTAATCTAAAACGAACCCTGTTTTATTTGGTACAAATCGTATCGGGGAATAAAACAACGTCTACACGGAGATTAGTTAAATCTAATTCCGTAACAATATACTTATGAGAGCGCGTTCGCTTCAATCGTAGCTTTTATAGCGTTTAGGTAACGCCAGCTGAAGTTTTTCCTCTTTTAAGGCATTTTCCCACAATTTTCCGACATTGATTAATCTTTGTTTTTCGCTACATTCTACAACCCCCACGATACGTTATCCCACACGTGAAGCCCATTGCGTGTCGACTAATTTTGACCTAGCAGCCTACGCAGTGGCAACATCACCGATGTGGCAACATGGTGTCGAAGTTGCAACTCTTATTTACGAAGTCATTCAACATTTCCGCCGTCTTCATTTTTCTTACGCCGCCAGCTAGAGCACACACATCACATATAATCACTGATGGGCAGGAATGCTCTGCCTCACACACAAAAGTGTAAAAAATACATGAGTCTCTCGCAATTTGCCCATCAATGCATATAATAGATAAATGCTGCCCATGGTACAATAATACAGGTAAAAGCAAGTCCCAGCTGATTAGATTCACCCGTAATACTAGTGTCAAAAACAATATGAAGTTTAATACATGTTGTTGTTTTCGTTAATTGTCAATTAATATTTATATTTTTTACTTTCTGATAAACAAACATAAAACACATACTTTGAAGTTAAGCCTATAACTTCACGGCTGATACATACATGCGAACTTCGAATAAATAAATCAGCAGAATGCAACTTTCGAATGGTGTAAGAGAACAAAAGGCCGTTTAAAATGGTGTGTCACGAATTTGCGGATACAGGTCAGTGCTATATTTATTCATGGTAAAGTGGGTATTTATGCACGCAATAATATCTCATTACAGACAAGGATCTGATGGTAAACATTATGAATGGAATCTCAGTATATCGGATGCACTGTGAATTATACGGAATAAGATAATTGCCGAGTATGGTTAACCGTCTATTATGGAACCTCAGCCGTGTTATTTTGGCTAACTATGGCGAAGCAGATTTGTTCAAAATATCCCTAGCATACCCCTTTTGCTAAGGAAGAGGTATCAGAACAGCAGTTTCGCCTCAGGTGTTGCTGTGGTTGGCATCACGAAGCAATCCTATGTTGTTGTTGTTTTTAGCTACACAAAACGTCAAGCAATGGATTAAACAGACCATAACCCCACGTTCAGATTTCGTAAATCTAAACTTAACCCTTTCGGTGATTCTATGCCATATGGCATAACCAGTTTTTGAAGCCCGTTTTAAGGCAAAATACTTATGGGCACTCTTTTTTTAATAATTTTGTATTTTTCCCTGTAGCGTTATCTAAAAATAATTCGACAAAAATTTTTGATTGGTGGACCCTATACATTGTTATGTCTCAAAGAGCAAGCGCTCCTCGTTCGATTTAAAATTTGCATGAAAATACCATCTTATAATTTTATATATTTTGTTAACAAAAATATTTTTTTTGTTAACTTTTTGTATTTAATTTAGTAGATAATCATTGCCTTAATAATTAAAACGAAAAAAAGATCCGAAATATAGTTTAATGGAGCTGCCAGATTTTTTATATTTCATACTATGCCATATGGCATAGATTTTTCCCAACGGAAATGTTTCACTTTGTTTGACTCCCAGATCTTCTATTGTAAAACCCCTAGATCTTCTATAAGAAGACCTCCAGATCTTGTATAAATAGACCTCCAGATCTTGTATAAGTAGACCTCCAGGTCTTCTATACGAAGACTTCAGGTCTTCTATAAGGAAACCTCCAGATCCACTATAGGAAAACCTCCAGATGATGTATAACAATTCTTGCAGATTTTCTAAAATAACTCCTCCAGATATTATATAAGATGGCCCGCACGTCTTCTACATGCTGACCTCCAGCCCTTCTATAGGATAACATTCAGGTGTTCTATAAGAAGTCCTTCTGCTATATGAAGACATTCAGTTCTTCTATAAGAAGTCTTCCAGTTTTTCTATAAGAAGGCCTCAAATCTGCCATAAGAAGACCCTAGGTTTTCTATAAGAAGACCCTAGCTTTTCTATAAGAAGACCCTAGGTTTTCTATAAGAAGACCCTAGGTCTTCTATAAGACCTTTAAATGTTCTAAAAGAAGACCTCCAGATATTCTTTAAGAAGACCTTCTATGTGAAGACACCCAAATCTTCTAATAGTAGACCTCCAGATATTCTATGAAAAACCTTCATGTCTTCTATAAGTAGACCTCCTGGTCTTCAATGAGAAGATCTTATGCTTGTCTATAAGAAGAGCCCCTGTTCTTCTCTGAGAAGACCATCTGGTTTTATATAAGAAGGTCTCCTGCTCTTCTATGAGAAGACGTCCTGCTCTTCTATGAGCAGACCTCCTGCTCTTATATAAGAAGACCTCCTTCTCTTCTATAAGAATACCTCCTGCCCTTCTATATGCAAACGTCCTTCTCTTCTACGAGAAGACGTCCTGCTTTTCTATGAGCAGACCTCCTGCTTTTGTATAAGAAGGCCTCCTTCTCTTCTATAAGAATACCTCCCGCCTTCTATATGCAAACGTCCTGCTGTTCTATGGAAAGACGTCCTGCCCTTCTATATGCAAACGTCCTGCTCTTCTATCAGAAGACGTCCTGCCCTTCTATATGCAAACGTCCTGCTGTTCTATGGAAAGACGTCCTGCCCTTCTATATGCAAACGTCCTGCTGTTCTATGAAAAGACGTCCTGCTCTTCAAGAAGAGGACCTCCTGCTCTTCAAGGAGGGGACCTCCTGCTCTTCTATAAGAAGACCTCTTGCTCTACTATAAGAAGACCTCCTGCTCTTCTATAAGAAGACCTCCTGCCCTTCTATATGCCAACTTCCTGCTCTTCTATGTGAAAACATCCTGTCCTTCTATAAGACGACCTTTTGCTCTTCCAGGAGAAGACATCCTGCCCTTATATGAGAGGACCTTCTGCTCTTTTATGAGAAGACGTCCTGCTCTTCTATAAGAAGACCTTTTCCTCTTCTATAAGGCCTCCTGGTCTTCTATAAGATGAAATTTAATTAAAAACTTCAATATTTTAGTTTTGTTTTTTTTTTCCTTTAAATACATTCTATGCCATATGGCATAGTGTCCAAAAACCACTTTTCCAAACAAAATGTTAAAAAATTAGTTTTGATTATTCATATAGTGGGCTTAAGTATATATAACATTGGAAAAATATATTTTTCAGATCAAAAACAAAAAAGAAGCACCGAAAGGGTTAATTAATGCAAGTTGACCCTCTCTTTTCGTTACCACTTTTTATCCTTACACATGTAGGGATGAAAACAGTGAACCAAGTTTGCATCAAGGAACTTCAGCCAACAATTTTTGGGATAATGTCCAAACACACTGATTTTTTTTAAACATATGTATGTACATACATAGAACAAAATATATTTTATATTTCGAATTGAGTTGTTTCATTTATTTATGTCTTATAAGTAGACATCGGATTTTAGCATGTTTTTTATTTCTTATCCGATTGGACTCAAATTTTGGATCTAGGCGTTTTGAGGGTCAATTTTTCGATATTTGGGGTCATATCAAAAATATGCAAAAAATATGCAAAATATATGCAAAAAATATGCAAAAAATATGCTAAATATGCAAGTGTTTTTTTGACGAAAATCGTCAATTATATTTGGAAAATCATCAAAAGAGCGTTCTAAATTAAGTTTTTTGCCGTTTTACATAGTTTTTTTTTGCAGATTATTATGTTATTGAGACTCTCCAGATATTCCGCCACAGCAATAAATCTGGACTAACAAGACTTAAATCAGTTTCCACAAGGTGAGAAAATGTCAAATAACCCAGCATTCCTATTACAACAAAAGTCCCAATTTACATTGGGCGAGTTTACTTGCGGCAATTGTCATTTTGTAGGAGAGAGAGGTGAGGCATATGGTAACCCTTTGCCTCTCAACACCCTCTCTCACCAACAAACTGACAATTGCCGCAAGTATACTCGCCTAATGTAAATTGGGACTAAGTTGCTTCCTATACAAATGTAGACAGTGGAAAAAATTTCAAAAACTCAATCAGAAATGTCAAAATCAACGTGTCCAAATATGGTGATAGTTTCTAATCGGCCAAAATTGTCTAGCAGAAAAGCAAATGAGCTAGAGTTAGTCATCGCTATTTTTGTTCAGATAAAAGCGCAATTTTTCTGTTATACCCATCCACGATTAATAAAAAGCAAAATAAAGAACACCCAATGATTAGTGCAAAATGACATCACGTAGAAAAATCTCTCTATTTTTTACACGTACAGCACTTTCATTTAAGTGTTCGGTATTGGCAATTAAAATTTAAAAAAAGTATTATTATATTACTTCCACGAGTGATTTAATCATATAAAATAATTTATAATTCGTTAATCCGAACAATTTGATAATTCGGACACCGCCGAAACCTGTGGTGTAGGGATTATGGCGAATGTACTGTATATATGGGGGCAATATCCAAATCTGAATCGATTCTTACCAAAATAGGGATCGCCCTAGGGCCAAAAAATCCCCAATTTTTATGCGAATTGGTCTATAAATGTGACCTGTGATTTGTTTTCAAAAAGACATGTCCAGATGGATAAGTGCGAATCTATGCAGATCATCAAAAGGAAAGGTGGGTCTATTTCATTTTGCATGTTCAAACTCATTCACTAAGACATAATACGGTTAGGGTATTAAATATAGTTAACAGTGCAATCAGGAATAAAAATTCGGTGCAGAATTTGTTTCCGTTCCCCAATTTCACAATTTTTATTTCCATATTTATGCCCCAAAAAAGAATATTTTTGTCGATTCAACTAGAAAACGCCATAATGAAGCGAATCAAGTAGTTTTCAACTTTTAACAAAAATTGATTTTAAAAGAATTTCACTTTTTTAAATTATTTTCCGTGTGGAAAATTCAGAGGGAAATATTCATTATATGTTTTTAGTAAAATATGAAAGATTTTATGTAATATTCAATATTTTCTTAGACTTAATTTCTAGCTCATTTGTTATTCTGTCAGACAATTTTGGCCGAGCAGAAACTATCAACATATTTGGATACGTATATCTTGACATTTCTGATTGAGTTTTTGAACAAATTTGTATTAGAAAGCAACTTATGTTGTTATAAGAAGGCTGGGTTGCATGGTAGAACAAGAAAAGGTAGCAGCAATACCCAGCTGACTGAACTGGGTTGTAGTGTTAGTGTCAAATTTCATATGACATTTTATACATTCATTTCTATTTCGATGTACATTAGGGACATATATTTTTTGAGAAAAAAAAATATATCATTCGGAAAAAAACTATTTCCCAGAAAGACTTCTTCATATCAATGATATGTAACCTCCTCCAAGTTCGAACGATAAGCCGCGCAGTAAATCACCGCTTGTAGAGGCGATACAACGTTTGTTAATATGTGAGGTATTTTGTTAAAATTTAAAAAAATAAAACCCTAATAAACATGTGCTTCTTTGATTTCTAAAACAAAACATTGAAACAGCTTCTCCTTTTCTATGAATTTCCAGCGACCCCAAACTTTTCTGCAAGAATTCTACTTTCTGCGAGAATTTATGCATTTAGTGGAATGATGTGGAACCATAAAAATTGAAAATGTAACGAATTTTCATTCATGCTTTCCAAAATATTCAACCAAATGTGAAAAATTATTAGTTTTTTAAATTCCAATAATTTATAGACATTTCCTTGTTTTGTTTACAAATACAACTGGCAGTAACGTTACAAACAAAAACAAATTCCTTTGTGGTTGTTGTTCGAGTTGTATTTGTTGTAGTATTAACTTTACCTTGTATTTGTTCTACCATGGCTGGGTTGTAGGAAATTTTCTAAGTCTTTTAGTCCAGATTTATTGCTGTGGCGGAATAATAATTAATAACATGAAAATCTGCTAAGAAATCGACGTTTTATGGCAATAAACTTAATTTAGAACACTTTCTGATGACTTTCCAAATTTAATTTGATGATTTTTTTCAAAAAAATTACTTGCATATTGTGCATATTTTGCATATTTTTTGCATATTTTGCATATTTTTTGCATATTTTGCATATTTTTTGCATATTTTGTGCATATGCAAAATATGCAAATATGCAAAAAAATAAAAAATATGAGCCTGTCATTGCATTCAGTTTTCTTCAAAACGAATTTTGGTCCAATCAGAATTTTCGTATCTTTATTAATAAAAAATATGCAAATATGCAAAATCCGATGTCTACTTATAAGGGAGCCAAAGAGATAGAGCTGTTCGCTTATCCTGACAATAACATCGGCTACATTTCCTACCCAGCAAAAAGTTTGCCTCCAAAGAAGCATTAAATCATATCTACAAGTGATTTGGAAGTGCATCAAATTATGCATTGCACTGCATTTTAACTGACCCTTTGGCATTGCATTTGGACTAACCCTTTGGAGGTAGAATAGGATGCAGTCCATTACAACATAATACAAATAAAATTCATTTATTATTTGTGTAAAACAAAAACATTAAGAACTTTATTACATTAACATAAATTATGAAAATTCTCCATTGAATTCAATCGCAACCATGCGTGTTTCCTCCACTCTCCATTTAATCCAAGCTGAACTGTACTTGGATGATAAGCTTAAGTGCTTTTGCTTCATCTGCTAAATGGGTTTGATATTATCTTCCCATCACCAGTTAAGATTTCGACATGTACTACAACAGTACTCCATTGGGAAATTTTCTTACCGAAAAATGTTCGCAAATTAAATATTTTTTATTTTACATTAAAAAATTTTTGGAAATGTTAACACGCTTATCTCTTTTTGGAAAATGTTGCCTGTAGAGATGTACAAACTGATTTATGTACTTGTAGGGATCTCTAATAACTACTAATAAAATGTAGCGAACGGAGTGACTTTTTCACGACACCGTTTGGACTCTGCATCCGGATGCTGTTAAATTTTGAGGAATTGAAGTGCCTTCTTCATGACTCCCTTGAACTGCATCCGGATGTTCTTAAAATGTGACAAGTGGATGTGGTTCTTTGGATTGCATCCAAATGCTGTTTAAATGTTAGGATTGGAGGCCTTTTTCACGACTCCGTTTGAACTGCATCAAAACATGCCGTGAAAGAACTAGTCCACATTGCACTACTTCCAATTTATTTTGCTGGGTATTATTGCAGGTATGCAGTTCTCTCTCTTAAGCCCCCGGCACATACGGTACGTTGTGCGACGCGTTGAGCGTTGAAAACAACAACCACATGAAAAATGTGTAAGTGATGCCAAGTTTGTTCTTGAAGTTTTCATGTGGTTGTTGTAACACAACGCTCAACGCGCCGTATGTGCCGAGGCCTTTAATGATACTGCCATACTGTCTTCACCACCGGTTTTCTTGATTTTTTCTAGCGGTGTTAATGTTAGTACATTTTATCCTGTGGCATAGAATTGGCGTTTCCTTAGCATATAATATCTTAGGATTAGATTGATTTAAAAACTGTTCTTCAATGTCCAATCTGAAATAAACTATGAATTATTTTATTCTGCATATTTAGATGCATTAATACTTACTACTGTCCACATTTTAGCGGAACGTACCACGCAGAAATGTTATTGATGTTAATTTAATTAGTTTTTATTAATTTCTTTAATTTACAATTATGAAACTTCAAAACATATGTATGTATTTATATTTCATATTTTGTTTACATTTTTGAAAAATTACATTGACACTAGTATTACGTACAACAAATTTCTATGTGGTTGTTGTATCGATTGTTGTACAACAACACTTGCTTTTACCTGTAATAATTGTACCATGAATGCTGCCGGTAAAAAAACACATTTTTTAATGCCACATGCAACACCGTAGACTATTCCCGCATTTTCACATACATACAATATCAGGAACCTATGACTTATCCTGATGACGTTATTTCAGTTTATAGTACTAAAATACGTAATTTTACAAAGTCCGATCTGGGTTATCAATATTTTCCCTATATATATATTCACCATAAATATTTTAAAAACAGTTTGGATCGAGCTCACATAATCTTTTGAAAGAATGATGTTACCATTTCTTACCACTTTTAACCTGTAAATTGTTCCCTTACTTTTAATAGCATACAATTTATATGATAGCAGTTTACCACTTTTACCATTTTCTGCCACTGTTACCATTTTTAAAAGTAAAGGAACAGACCAGTTAAGTACTATAGGTACAAATTCCTTTCAGAGACTCATAATGAAATTTGATTTGGAATATTTCTTCTTTTGACACAACCCCCAAAAAGTGACGCATTTTAGGAGATTTCGAATCAGTATGGAATAAATTTTAATTAAGAGTCTAAAAGTTTAACAAATAATTACTACCAGTAATATCTAATTTTGTAACGTAATTTTCTTAACAAAGTGGTTAACTTAGATATCTAGTTTGTTCTGGGACTTACAGTGAAATTTTGTGTGGAATATTTCGTCGTTTAACACCTTTCGTCCAAAACTAAATTTCATGTTACTTTCATGCATCAACTCGAAAAAAGAACAAAACAAATTTATTCAAAAAATATTTGGGTGTTTTGTTGACAAATTTGATGTATATATTTTCTTGATATATATTGCAAATACATATATCATTTATTCGGCGACTTATTTTGAAACTTGATGGAAAATACTTTTGTCTTTGACGTATTCTATCTAGAATGAAGTTTTGTTGGACAAAACTTAAGCACTGTTCCTTTACGTGCAAGAATCTTAAAGTTTTACTACTTTTTACTCGAAAAGCGTTCCTTTACTTCAGACACAATACAATTCATATGTGAGCAGTTTACAACTTGTACTACTTTTGCCGGTTTTACCATTTTCAAAAGTAAAGGAACAGACCATTAATAAACTCAGATAAAGTACAACATAACCCAAAAACGTGATTTTACTTTTGGCATATTCCTGGGGTTTAGGTACGGTTTAGAGTTTTGGTGTATTCGGGGACCTATAGTAAAATTTTATGACAAATAATTTTGTAGAATATTTTGATCTGATAAACGTTTTTGAAAAAAGGGACCAAAAAGACCCCTATAGTGACTCGCATGAGGGTTAATTTTTTTATAAAAATATACTTTGCATTGCTGTCAGTAATATTGCCAAAGACACTTTATACCTAAAATGCAAGGATTCCAAGGAATCTGATGTCGAATATTTTAAAACCTGTAGAAATGGGCGGAACTTGCCACGTCTATTTAGGTTACTTCCCGATGTAAACTTTCAAAACGCCGATACACGTGTCTTCTTTTTTCGGTCCACTTTCATAATCTGTGCGGGGTTTCTTGTAATTTTAAAATAGTTCAATTTTGTTGTACAGTGTTATTAACAAAGTATTGCCACATATTTTTTTCGTGAAATTCAAATTTATCTTCAAACAAAAATTAACTAGTTGTAAAAACTAAACAATCTGGTATTACGAATGATAAATTAAAGCGAAGATAAAAGAGAACAAAAAATGAAAGAAACCATACAAGATATTTTTCAATGCTATGATGACTTTTTGCGCCTCAATTACAAAAACTGTAGGAAAATTGAAAATGCAATAAAAATTAACTTTCTTTTCGCACAAAGAAAGCATTCTTTAAACACAATAGCCGTGTCTTTTTACTTTTTAAGTAAGATTTACTCAGTAACCTGTTTTCAGAGAGTAGTGGGCTTAATACATACGGTCCGTTGTGCGACGCGTTGCGCGTTAAAAACAACAACCACATGAAAAATGTGTAAGTGGTGCCAAGTTTGTTCTTGAAGTTTTCATGTGGTTGTTGTAACGCAACGCTCAACGCGGCGTATGTGCCTTAAATTAGGTTAGGTTTAAAGGCCTCGGCACATACTATAAGGGTGCGCAACCCTCTATTAGAATGGGTGACTGCTTCGCTCGGAGACCGTTGGTCCATTGTGTTCATCCTGTTTAGGCTATTTAAAGATGATGGAGCTGATGATTTAAAGATGATGGAGGTGTGTTGTTGAGATGATTTGAGATGAAGCTGCATCAACACTAGGGTTATGACTTTTTGACATTTTTTCTCAAAAATGATTTCCTGTAGCAGGGATGAATGAACTTTTGCCTAATAATCACTACGCTATCGTTTATTCCATTGAAATATAAAAAAAGTTCACGCACAAATCGATTTTAAAAATATAATTTTTTGAAAAAATGTATGAAAAGAAAAAAATTTTTTTTCAGAAATTATTTTTTGTTGCACGAATGAATAAATATAAGCCTACTAATAACTATAATTATGTTTATTTCATTCAAATATTGAAAAAGGTCATGCACAAAACAACTTTGAAAGAACTTTAAATTTTTTGTTTTTTGTTAAAAAATTATATCTTTAAATAAAAGCCTTTACGACATTTTTACGATTCTCAGAATTGAAGAAAATTAGTGAGATATAAATATTATGTCGGTTTAATTATCTCATGTGACTCTAAAGTTTATTTTCAATTGTATATCTGCTTAAATTGTCCATAATTTTGATAAATTCAAATTTTAAAATCATTTTGTGCGTGAGGCTTTTTCACTGAATCACCTTATAATTATGATTTTATGTAATCTTATAGCGAAACTCATCACGCTATGATACAGGGATATGAGGTTGTAAAAAAGTCATAACCCTAATACCCAGGGCGTGTGTGGTGAAAAAAGTAGAACACATGTATTCTTATGAGAACTACCGAAATACGTCGAGCGTATACTTTTTGTATGTTGAAAAAGTTTAACTTTGACAGAACGTTATTGTTTGTATGTATGTGTGTTTTGTATTTTAAAAACAAAAGCCCAACAAAACATGAAATACAATTTATTGCAAAGGAAAATTATTTGTTTTACGAATGAAAACATTTAAATATGTTTTGGTTGCTGATTTTGTGTTTAAAATGTGATTTGGGACTCAACGTATTTGGGTAATACGGAAGCTCAGAGAGTGTTGTTTTTGTAGGTTGGTGAAATATTTGTGTACGTCCCGTCGTTATTTAGGTTTAGCAGTAACAATTAAAAATTCACTTTATTCACTTAAAAATTCAGAAATTAATGCACGGTTGTTGAATTAGGCGACATTTACGTTTGCTTAAGGGCTGTTTACACCATCTATCAATGTCATATGAGCTGTCATTTCTTTCACCCATTCGACATTCTCTATGTTTGTCAAAATTGACGTCATCCATACAACTTTACTTGATGGCAACCCCGATAAACAGATGACAAACAAAAAATAAGAAAAAAATGTAATCAAATTTGTCCAAAAATAATTGTGATAATATGAAGAAACGGATGTACATATACGCGTGTGCTTCTATGGAAATAAATAAAATTGCATTCCCTTCCAGTTTTCGTTTGTTTTGTGCCATTTATTACTCAAATTATTTAATTTTCATTCAAAACGATGGGTCTTTTCCATTCGTTTATTTTTGACGTATTCGTTCGTCTAATTTTGTTACGAAAACCAAAAAAATTACGAAAATAAAAAGCTTTCATTTGTTTGTCACACGAATACAAACGTCAATTTGTGCGTTCATACCTACAAGTGTTATTTTTGTATGACATAACCTATAAATATAAAAACAGCTGTTTTTGTCATTGTTTACATTTATTGTGGAGTTACAAATTTGCGCAAATTTTTAATTTTGGTTCATGGCCCAATTATAGGTCCTCCGGCAAAACCAGATGATTTCGATTTGAGCTGTCAAAATTCATATTTGTCATTTGAATTCGCTGTGAGGTATTGAAATGTCGAACTGTATAGAAACAGGTAGATGTATCTCGAAAAAAGAAAACAAATAAACTTAAAGTTGTACACGTAAAATGTCAACATTTGTTGTGTTTGTATGAGAATTTAATTTACAATAACTTATTTTAGCAGTTCAAGTTCAATCAGCTGGTATTTTCTGTTTCGTCAAACAAAAATAACTACGGTAACGACTTTTTCTCGGAAAATGTTTCGTATGTATCTACCTGAATTGACAGAAAAGAAATTCGCTTCAAAAATTTTTTTCGCCTCTGTTTATGAATTTTGACATTTAAAATCTTCGTTTTTCTTTGAATTCGCTTGATGGAGGACCTATTATTGGGCCATGTTTTGGTTGAAGGAAAATGAATATCTAGCATGTTTGTTGTGGTAGAATAGGTTTTTGGGGTTATAGAGGCATTCATGTTTTGCCACAAAGCAATAATTTCCAACACTGCTCCTTTCGACCAATCGATCTGAAAATAACCACAGTTTATACAGTTGGCCATTCAGCCCAAACTAGTTAGCCCTGACTATTAAGTTTGCTGTCAAATACATAAAATACAAAGGAAATCAAATCACAATAATGAACAATCTATTATGTTTGTTGTCAAATGTTGTTAACAGAACTCTGAATGGCCAACTGTATAAACTGTGAAAATAACATTATAAACACCCTTTATTTACTTTTCTAAATACTTAAATATACATACAAAACTTTCCATTTTCTTTTTTAAGAGATTTTGTTTTTCAATTTTTTTTTTTTTTTTGAGAATGCCAGAAAACAGCTGATAAATTTATGTTTACATACGAGAATGCCGTATCAAATAGAGCTCTCCCTAAATGAAAAATTTACATATGAGTTGCCAAATCATTTTGATAGATGAAAATTTTCATAGTGGTCACACTATGTGTACAACATTCGCAGGTAGAAAATTTGACATCTCATACGACATTGATAGATGGTGTAAACAACCCTTTAGCTAATTCAAAAACCGTGAATTCAATGCAAAGATGCATTTTGTATTATAAAACAAAATTACAACCCCCAAAAGTATGCTATAATAATTTGGTGTAACTAATTTCGAAATATTTCCATTCCTCGTGGGAATGGGAAATTTTGTGACATTGAAATCCATTGGAAATCGTAAATCTAAAAGTACTAATAACACTGTGAACCGAAATTATGGGGGGTGAAAAATTCCTATTGGAGATGAAAGCCCTTGGTGAGTATATACAGAACCCCGAAGGACAGATTCGCCGTGAGTCGAACTTTCGCGATATGGCGTGATGAATATTTTGCTGGAGACCCTAAAAGCCATCTGGAATCAGCGTTATGTCTTTGTTCGCTGTTCTTTAAGCTCATATTTAAGATGACATGTCTTCAGTCAAATCAAATGAGAATTTTTTCGTAGAACATTTCAACCTTCTAACTCGCTTCCTTCAATGTCCTTTTCTTCCTTTATTTCAAGAACCGCAATAAAAGTGGCACAAGATGACATTTTTCAGCTTCGGAATATTCTACAAAAATTTCGCTAGAAAGATTTTAGGTGTGGTTCCCAAAGACATAAAATCGATATAATCTTGTTTAAGCGGTCGTTTTTCACTTTTACCCGAATCTTGCTCAGACAGTCCTATATCTATTTATGGGCCGATTCCGTACAGCGAGGCGAGTCATGTCGCGTCGTCTATCGTCTCTGTGACAAAATTTAAAAAATGCACTACGTACAGCGATAGAAAATAATCGTCGATAAAAAGTTATTTTTATTTTTATTTTATTTTTATTCGTTAGTAAAAATGAACGGCGACAGCTAATTTGTTGTCGCCGGAAAATGAACATTACGGCGACAAAATTTGACGTCGTCGTGCGACTTTCGCCATACGTAATGGAAAAATTGCAACTGGCAACGCGACACGACTCGCCTCGCTGTACGGAATCGGCCCATTATTTCAATATATTATTGTTAACCTACTGATGACCTAGAATTCTCGCAGTCATTAAAACAGTGGGATCTCGTTTTGCCAAGCACGTTAATTTCATTATTTTTTGGAATAAAGATCCGGATATCCGAATTATGGAACCGGTTATTAAACCCACTTGAAATTCAGATACGTAACTTTTTACACTTGCAACAATGGGTCACCAGAATTCAACCCGCCATAACTCAAAGGTTCGACAAAAAAAATTTTCGACCCCCCAGGTCATGATCATAATTTTTTTCACGCACAGAAATGTGTCCTCTCTAACGTTAAGAAATGGTTAAAAAATACGGTTTTTTGTTCCAGCACCATAACCGCTTAAAACGTCTAATGCATATTAATCATATCTGATTGACAATTTTAATAGCTTTCTAATAATATACATATAGGGTTAATCGGTTCATAAAAACCGGATAAAAAATCGGGTTTAATATCAGAATAACCGGTTCTATAATTCGGATATCCGGATCTTTATTCCAAACAAATGAAATTAGCGTGTTTAGCAAAACGAGATACAACTGTTTTAATGACTCCGAGAATTCTAGATAATCAATAGGTTAAAAATAATGTATTGAAATAAATAGATACATATAGGGCTGTCTGAGCAAGATTCGGCTAAAAGTGAAAACGACCGCTTAAACAAGATTATATCGATTTTATGTCTTTGGGAACCATACGTAAAATCTTTCGAGCGACATTTTTGTAGAATATTCCGAAGCTGAAAATGTCATCTTGTGCCACTTTTATTGCGTTTCTTGAAATAAAGGACGAAAAGGACATTGAAGGAAGCGAGTTAGAAGGTTGAAATGTTCTACGAAAAAAATCCTCATTTGATTTGACTGAAGACATGTCATCTTAAATATAAGCTTAAACAACAGCGAACAAAGACATAAGGCTGATTCCAGATTGCTTTTAGGGTCTCCAGCAAAATATTCATCACGCCATATCGCGAAAGTTCGACTCATGGCGAATCTGTCCTTCGGGATTCTGTATATGGTAAATAACAAAAATGTTTTGCAATCGATGAATCCGAGTTTCACCCTTTCACAATTCGCGAACTGTTAACATATTCTATAAAGTATGACTACAATTCTTTAAAATGAAGTGTTTTAGGAGGGATCCGATAATGTCGACCATTAAAATTAATTTTCGTGGAAGCTGTGTTGGCATCAATGTAGAAAAATGGGTAAAAATGGGTTGAAGCCAACAAGTTTTTTTATGTTCCCATGCGATTTCTGGCTTAACCTTACATTTTATAGACCTATTCCTATTCCCATTCTCACAGAATACTCCATGGGCAATAAGAGAGCAGTGTATGATTTTTCGATATATCCACTGCATCCATCTAAAATTGATGCTGACATTTTGAAGCCGGAATTTCGGGGTGTTTTGAATTTTTTTAATAATCCGGACGCGCAAGAAGATAATTTTCCAAACTCATAACACGATTGTAGAACTCGTGATTTTACGTCGTTTGGTGCATATCTCATGATTGTGCTCCTTACAGCATCCTAGTAATTGGGAGTCGAAAGGACAAAATTTCATGCGTGAATTTTCTCACAAAACATATTTTTTGCGTGTAAAATTTACAACTGTCATTCAATTTCCTTTGAAACCCGCGTGAATTTAGTTTTTTTACGTGACGGTTCTAATGAAGCCTTCCGCGATCGAATTCATCTACTAAAACCGCGGATATAGATACCTTGAAAATCGGAAAATCAGCAAAAATATATTTCGACAAATCCGCGTACTAAACCGCGATTTTCTTTAAAATTGGAAAAAATAAAAAATGGAATCCTTTACTCGCGATTATAATATTTGCGAAAACACGTCTCATAAAAAAACACAGATACGCGAGTAATATGGGTATTTCGCCAAAAATTGAATGTGGAGGCACATCCGCGGTTTTTGAAGAATCCATTTGAAATAGGTGTATATTGACGTATTTTTGATGGGCGCTGATGAAACCGGATGCGCATCAAAATCGTATGCACATTGCGCGACTTTTACCAACTTTAAGGTTTTTTGCAGTGCATGATGCAACTGGCGACACACAATGGCCGCTGAGTGAAACATCGAAATATGCATAAATATTGAAAGAGATTGATTCGCTTTATCCAAAATCGGATGCGCATGATAGTAATTTCAATATTACTCTTAATTTCCTATCCTTATAAGTTATCACAGTAAGCAGTTAAGCTTTCACGATGGTAAACCATATATTTTGATAAAGTTTTAGCAGAATACTTTAATTTATGTATTAGATTTTAGCGAAATAGTTGGATAACTCTCAAATATTTTTTCTAATTTTTCGAAACAATTTCTATTTTGTTGTTGTTATAATATGCAATTTATAAAGCCAATGTTTATAATTTTGGTTTCACATTTTTTACGCGTTGTCTAGTTTCTGTGTGTATTTTTAATTTAGTTTTTAGAGGTTTATATGGACTCTGAGTTAGTATAATTTAAATTTATTGCCAGATTTTTTTAATTTTCCGCGAAAATAAGAACAAATTTTTGGAAATTTTGGTGCATGTTGTTACTGATATATGCTTACATTTTCTCAATACAAAAAATAAGAAATTTTAAAATATTTTTTCTTTATAAGAGGATAAAAACCACTATAAATTTTGCGCGCATCGGCCAATTTCGTGAACGCGAGCAGATTTGAAACCAGATTTTTTCCTTTAACTTTATACCAAAAATCGTAGATGTGCTCGCGAAAAATTTTTTTAATTTTTTTCAAATGGAATTGCAAAGGAATTTTGTTATTTGCCATATACTCACCAAGGGCTTTCATCTCCAATAGGAATTTTCCACCCCCCCCCCCCCCCCCCCCCCAGACTTTGAGTTCCATTTTGTTGCACAGTGTAATTGGATTGCATGTAAGAATAAAACACTATTTTATAAATAAAAAACAACGAAACATTTATAATTCACTGAGGCATTTATAGCGTCAATCCACATTCGAAGAGATACATTATACATTACCCACTTGTCGTAAACTATCGCAAGAGTTGATATTTTAATTTATGGTATGTACTTTAGCAAAAAATACTATTTACATTATTTTGGGTATAAAATATCATAGTGACCAGGTCGATAAATCAGAAAAACTTTTGGTGTTTGCCCTTCTGGAAAGTCATGAGCTTTTACAGTACCACCTTCACCCCGATCCATATATTCCACTCGCACACCCACTCCAAGGGCAGAACATAGGGCGATGATGTGAATATGATCCGACTCTTTGTACATAGGCTCTACTTCCTGGTGACGAAACTCCTCAATGGTAAAATTGCCTTCAATAAAATTTTGGTAAAAATCGGCTTCTTCCTGAAGTTTTCCGGACGTTAGCAATCGCAAATATACAACAACGTAGTCGGAATAGCCTTGATCATTAAAAATCTTATGCAACTGTTCACTCAACATCTCTGGATTGGTTGTAGATGGATCCACACGTTTAACAACTTCCATAAACTGAAACACAAATTAAAAAACATGCAATATAAAAAAATATTCAATATACGCATTATCTTACAGTTTCATGAAAGTCTTCTAGTGTAAAGCTAGGAAATCCTAACTGCACCAGTTTGTCTTTGGAACTTTCACCCAACTGTCGAAACTGGTCGTAATCTTCTTTGTTAGAGATTAAATGTTCCAAATATGCATAGGCAAATGCTCTAAAAAAACAATTTCCATCTGGTCGAGTTCGCCTCAGGTGTGAATATTTAGCCGACAAATCCTCTATTTTAGATGTGAACACAGCGTCCCCAATATATTCTGCGTTTAAACAATTCACCGGCAATTTTTCACTAACCAATGGAATACTGTCACTTATCTGTAATACATACAAATATCGAACCATAAATTTGCACCTTCTTTTAATTTAATTCCAACTTAAAATAAAAAATACCTCTCTTTCGATATCCCTCTGCTGTTGTATTATCAATTCATCTCTGTTGACATTATCATTCTGTTCGTTTTCCATCTTACTAATTTTATATTAAAATATATAGAACGCTAAACATAAATTTCAGGGATATGTAAGTTGATGATTTCCCAGTAAAAATAATCGACTTGTCAGCATCGATTAACCCAATCCGTTTATCGATTAATGGTTCGAATATGATTGCCATTAATTTTCAATTTTGTTACCAGCTGTTCACACGAGCGTTTGAATTACATTATTCGTTGATTGACGATATTCATACCGACGATAGTTCCCTCTCTAATCGTCGTTGGACACATTTGCTCTGTTCCAGAACCTGCAAGAAACTACTAATTTTTATGAATTTTACAAGAGAGCGCGCATCTAGGATGCACTCTATTTTGCTTCCACAGCACACTGCTAGGATGCACTCCATTTTCGATCCAAATCAAAACTTAAAATGCAGTGCTTTGGATTGAATTAATATGCATTCTTCGGATTGCATTTTTAATCAGTCTAAAGATGAAATTAAAATGCAAGCCTTTGCGAAATATCCTAAAATAAATAGAATGCATTTATTATTTGTGTAAAACAAGAACACAAAGAACTTTATTATATAAACACAAATTAAAAAAAGTTTCCATTAAATTCAATCACATTTGAGCTTATACCTAAGACAGACGGCAGCGTTAATTTGCATTAACTGCTTTAATTCAAATTAATTCGTGCATTATCCACATTCTTAATGCACAAAATCAAAGGAAATTTAAACTGAATTAAGGTATTTCAATATGGCAATGCTGTAAAAGAGAGCCCATATTTATGTAGGAGAGAGAGCATATTCATGCTCTGAGACAAATTTGCATTGAAAATCAATTGTCTTTTCTCAAATTCCCATGTTTAAGAAAATAAAAAAGAAAAACAAATCAGAAATTTTCGCGTTTCTTTCGAATAAGTAGTGGTCTTTCTCGAATAAAATAGCAGCTAATCGTTTATCGCGCCTTCTATCAAATCTATTTTTAAATTTTTATTTTCACAAGCATTTCATTACCCACCATACCAATTTTATCGAAAATAATATCTTCTTCAAATTTTCCTTTAGAGTTTTGCGACATTTTTTAATATTAAAAAGACTCAAAAATATCGCGAATAAATTAAATTTATTTTTGCATTATCGTCGTGAAAATGTCAATGGTTGAAAGTATGTATATTTGTTTCGCATATTTGGCGAACTTTTGTAAAACTTTATGAAATGGTCTGCTGTGTACAAACAAACAACACAAACAGCTGTTTTATAAATGCAGAAACTATCGTCTGTCAGGGCAAAAAGTTAATTCAAATTAAGGAATTTTTAATGCAAATTAACTCTGCCGTCTGTCTAGGGTATTACTTCCTCCGTTCTAGATTTATTCCAAGTGCATCTAATTTTCTTTCATCATCCTAAAGTTTCTTATGTCGCCTTCCCATCACTAGTTCCGCTTTCGAAATGGACTCCAAAAATGTTCGCAACTTAAAGTGGGGTTCAGACGATCAGTTTTGACTGACAGCTTTGCTCAACTAATCGGTTGCTTGACAGTGTGGTCGTTCATTTTTGTCAGTCATCAGGCAACCACAAAATTTTTTGTGGATGTTGGACAGTCAGCTGTTGGTTGTTTGTTTGTTTGACCGTGTGAACGAAACAACGACAGTCAAGGAATAAATTAGCAGAGTAAATATCAAATAAAAGTTAAAAAAGTCGTGTGTTTTTATTAATTTGATTGATTATTGCAAATAAGAGATAAAAATAGCAGACAAAAATCTTTTCCTTCATTTTAATATCGGCCAAGCAAAAAATTGCAAACAAAACGACAAACATGGACAACGAAAATGAATTTTTATGTTGCTACGAAATGCAAAGATGCCTCTGGGACATAACCAGTCAAGAATATATGATGCGCGACATTAAAACAAAAGCATATGGAGAACTACTAAATGTTATGAAGAAATACAAGAAGGATTGTTCTATTGACGACGTCAAGAAGAAAATAAACGTAATTCGCTCATCGTACAGAAGGGAATTGAAAAAAATAAAGCAATCTGAATCTTCTGGAGCTGGAGTGGACAGCGTTTGGCTCAGAATCTCGAATTTCTTTTATAATATTCACATGTGAATATTGTTTTCGGGAGGCTATCTATTGTTTTACCCATTTCCTTCTTCTTGTCACTTTATTTTCTTCCTCTAAAAGCGAAATGATCAAAAATACACATCCAATCTTTTTGTCATCCATATTTATTAATAAAAGTTGTTATTTATATTATTTTATAGCTATGTGAACACAGTAATTTTTCAACTTGACTGTTGGTTTGTCATCCAACTTGAATGACTGTTTGGCCGCTACGAACAGCACAACAAAACTGAAGCAATCGATATTTGACCGAAAGCTGTCAGTCAAAACTGATCGTCTGAACCCCACTTAAGGGGTCGATCATCGATAACAATTATCGTTGAGTGGCGTTGCCAGTTGTCAAAATTGATCCACGTATGGCAACTCTCAACTGAAGTTGCGAATCTCAGTTGACGAAGCGGCTGTTTTTCAGCCACCACCAATTTTCAGTTGCAGTGAACATTTTCGAAGAAACAAGAAGTAAAATAGAAGGAAAAATAAACATTTTGTTAACAATTATTGATTCTTTGCATTATTAATTAATTTTGTGTATCAATATGGTGAAAATAACGACAAAGCAGCAGTTCGAAATAATAATTGATAAACTGAGTGAAAATCCAAACTTAGCCCGAGGAGTTCGGGAGTTTTGGTGAAACCAAAGCCACAGCGGATGAAGCGTGGAGGTCCATTTCGGACAGTTTAAACAGCCATGAACCTCCAACACAAACACCTGAAGAGTGGCAGAGTCTGGATTCACTTTAAAGCAAAGTTGAAAAAGAAAATGCCTCAAAATAAAATAAACATCAACGACACTGGTGGTGGTCCATCACAATAAGTGAATTTATCGCCTTTGGAGCGGACAGCAGCAAATCTTTTGCAAATGAATTTGGTGACAAATACAGTAAGTTCAGTTTAAGTACAAATGACGAATATCCTCCATATATATAGCCAACTACACCAGGGAATTTCGTTTTTGAATAAAAATGGTTTTTATTTTGCCTTTTTTCCTGCTCTGTCAACTTCGAGACGATCCAATTTTGGCACAATTTGTCCTCTATCAAGTGGACAACTTCCTTCAATACTCTCGACAATGTAGATTGAGCCATGCAATTGTTGAAATCATTGCCATGGGACTTTTGGAAACTTCCGTCCTCCAAGAATCGCAACGCTGCGCACACTTTTAAAAGTGGTGGTTTTGCTGTTGATCTGTAACTTACTTTGAAGTCATCCTTTACGTTTCCACAACGTAAACTACGGCATTCTTTGGCAATCGAAAATACGCCTTAAACCTGAAATAATTTACTGATTATACAGATCTTTCCACATGATCATCAGCTTACAGTGCAGACGGCAATTCCAATGGATTCGACTTGTCCCTCAAATTTCTTCTAATAGATGCAATGTCCTGTACATTTTCTTCATCATCAAAAAATAATTCCACCAAACTTATCATTGTTTGGGACAGCAAATAAAACTTGACGATCCGAAGATTCAATGGGCAGGTTATATTCCAATCTTGGGTTGTTTTCTAAATTTGCTCGAAAACTCAGCCAAAATATTAAAATATTGTCCAGAATACACAAAAGAGTTATCCAAAGCGCAATTACTTTTAAAATGTTTTTTTTTTTTTTTTGCGAATAGAGGTCACAAGTTTGTAAAAACATTGATCGATAACATGTTTATCGACCACCCAGTTGAGTTGACATTAATGGTACAACATTTCGTCTCAGTCGCGCAGACAACTGACAACGCAACTCAAGTTTAGTGGCAATACAAGATAGACCCATAAGTTGTTTTTTCTTTATTTTATAACAAATTTTTCGAAATGTACATATATGGTCTGTTCCTTTACTTTTAAAAATCGTAACAGTGGCAGAAAATGGTAAAAGTGGTAAACTGCTATCATATACATTGTATGCTATTAAAAGTAAGGGAACACTTTACAGGTTAAAAATGGTAAGAAATGGTAACCTCAGGCACGTAAAGGAACAGGGCAATACACTCTTGTTTATCTTTTGAAGAAATGTGTAGAGATCAAACAACTGTTTTTTTCTGTAGGGATCTCTACGGCAACTGCTTATAAAATGTATCGAACGGAGTGCATTTTTCATAACTCTGTTGGACTACATCGAAAGATGTTGTGAAATCATAACTCCAATTGCACAACTTCCAAAATTTTTTGCTGGGTGGGATCTGACATAATAAAAAGAAAAGAATAAAGAAGACCAATTTCGAACTGGGTTGCCCTTTTCTTTTTTTTTCTTTTATCAGAAGCAAGCAAGGTAAAGGGTAGTTTACACCATCTATGAATGTCATATGAGATGTCAAATTTGCTACCTGTGAATGTTGTACACATAGTGTGACCACTATGAAAATTTCCATCTATCAAAATGATGTGGCAACTCATATGTACATTTTTCATTTAGGGAGCGCTCTATTCGGCCATGTATTTTCGTATGCAGTCGAGAAATTAATTGTTAGAAGAAAACAATTTTACCAAAAAACAAGTAAGAACGGCGTTAAGTTCGGCCGGGCCGAACTTGTTATACCCTCCACCACAAGTTGTATTGAAGTAAAATGGAATAATTAGTTTCCTTTCGTGTATGAAGAATACCTAATACTAAATTTCGGTAAAACAATGTGAGGCACCATTCTATGGGGGCTATTTCAAAACGTCGATCTATACCCACAAATTTCTGACGGAAAGTTTTTAGGCTTAAAGAAGACTAAATACCAAATTTCCTATATTTCGGTAAGAGAATGTGGCTAAAACTAAAAAAATACCGAAAATCAAGAAGTAAGCTTCTATGGGGACATAGGAAGAGGTGGACCTATACTGATAATACTCTTCTGGAATATTTTATAACTCTTGGAAGATGAAATGACGAATTTCAGCCATTTCGGTTGGATATTGACGTCACAATCTTCAGTATTACGAAAATCCGGAGGTACCGTTCTATGGGGGCTATATCGAAACGTGGACTTATACCGACGAATTTTAGTCAGAAATGGGGCAATATGACCTGTACAGACATATTTCTGGCGAACAGTTTTATATCACATTGAAGACTAAATACCAAATTTCAGCCATTTTGGTGGAATGTTGAAGACACAACCTTCAAAATACGAAAAATCGGGAGGTACTTTTCCATGGGGGCTATATGAAGGCGTGGACCTATACCGACAAATTTAAAGGGGAAGTTTGAGTACCCCCAACGAAGTCTAAATACCAAATTTCAGCCATTTCGGTGGAATATTGAGGTCACAACGTTCAAAATACCGAAAATCGGGAGGTACCGTTCTATGGCGGCTATATGAAGGTGGGGACCGATACCGACAAAATTCTGGGGAAAAGTTTTATACCCCTAAAGAAGACTACGTACCAAATTTCAGCCATTTTGGTAGGATAATGAAGCTAAAACCTTCAAAATACCGAAAATCGGGAGGTACCGTTCTATGGGGGCTATATGAAGGTGTGGACCGATACCGACAAAATTCTGGGGGAAAGTTTTATACCCCTAAAGAAGACTACGTACCAAATTTCAGCCATTTTGGTATGATAATGAAGCTAAAACCTTAAAAATACCGAAAATCGGGAGGTACCGTTCTATGGGGGCTATATCAAAACGTGGACCGATATATCCCATTTTCAATACCAACCATCCTGCAAGTAATAAAAACTTCTGTACCAAATTTTGACTCTCTATCTTTAAAATTGCGAGCTGTATCTTGATTTCAACAGACAGACAGACGGACGGACGGACAGACGGACATGGTCAAATCGACATAAAATTTTATGCTGATCAATAATATATATACTTTATAGGGTCTCCGACCAATATTTCGATGTGTTACAAACGGAATGACAAATTTAATTATACCCTCCATATGGTGGAGGGTATAATAATGAAATAGGTAAAGAAAATGAAAATGTGAGTGCGATTAAAGTTTTTAACAATTGGTCTGTTCCAGTACTACACATTTCTACACATTTTTACTCCGATAGCCGATTTTTCCTTTATGTTATCGAAAAAAATAGTAAAAATGTGTAGAAATGTGCAGTACTGGAACAAACCAAATATAAATTGTGTTATTTGCGTGATTTATATTTTTTGGTCATATGAAATTGTATGCTAGTGTGAACGCAAAAACTAAAAGTGGTATGGACTTTGACAAACATAAAGGACGTCGAATGGATAAAAGAAGTGACAGCTCATATGACATTGATAGATAGTGTAAACACCCCTTAAGTAGGCGAGGCAGCTTATGTACCCAGGCCTTTAGAACTATATCTGTGTTCCTTTACTTACCTGAGGTTACCATTTTTACCATTTGTTACCATTTTTAACCTGCAAAGCGTTCCTTAACCCCGAAAAGTGGCAAAACTGGAAGCAATTTTTAAGAGAGTGAGAGTGGAGAGAGCGAAAATGGCTTTCTCTTCTACCACAGGCTACCAGCAAAATTTCTGCATGTAAATGACAGAACTGATTTTTCGACTTTTGTTTGACGATTATTTCACAATGAAAAAGAAAATGGACGCAAAACAGAAGTAAATGTCGAACGCTGATAAAACTAAATTAAAAACTGTGAAATAAAAGACGAAAATTGATTTTTTATGTTTCTTTTCGACATTGCTGCCAGACCCACCATTTTTCCCTTCCTTTACTTTTCTGGTAAAAATGTTCATGAGAGAGCAATTTTGAGCAATTTTGACACCTTCCTCTTTTACCACACTTACCATTAAAAAAGTAAAGGAATAAAGCTTATATTTGTTTTGTTCTAAATAGTTGAGATGTCATATGCTACATGCGAGAAGAAAATAATAATACGTTTTGTAAACAGAGTGAATGAAAGAAACAAGGCTTGCTCGCGGCCTTAAGTCCCGGTCCACACTAGAACGATTTCAATGAAATAATTTTAAAAAATTTAGGCGTTCTTAAAACCAGTTACCCACTACTGCAATTTCATAAAATTACTTTAGTATGGAACTCGATCTAAGAACGCATAATTTCATTAAATTATTTCCTTGAAATCCCTCTAGTGTGGACCGGGACTAACGTGTGTCTAACAGAGCGTTTTTGTCTGTTAATAATAAATAACTAAACAACAAGTTAAAACGAAATAACAAGATACTGTTAATACAAATGTCAAACAGTGGATATGTGAAGGAACATATGATTAAGGTAAATTGTTTTTGTAAATATCACAAAGCTCAATGTTTTTATAAAAAGAACTTAAACAATATTTAAATAATACGAGAAGTTATCCTCTGTAGATTCAAAGTGATGGTTTTTGATAAAATTCAGGTACGGTTGTGACGTCTGGATCAGTGTTAATATTTTTGTGGATTACACCAATTGCAGATAAATAGGCCGTGTCAGACCAGGATGTATTCTTTTCGGTCTCATGAATCACGTTCATTAAGGAATTATCGTGTGTTGAAAGGCCGTCCACAAACCTCTTTAACAGGTAAAGTGCGTGTTTGCAGAACGGCTGAAATCCTGATGTTCTATAAATTTAGTTATTTGAGAACTTCTTTGTCGGATTTTCATAATGCTTATTTATGCATTTTCGCAGGATTTTGCGTTCGAATACCTCCAATTGGCCACTACTGGCGAAATAGCGAACAAGATCGGATATCCGTGGAGAAGAATGGATCTTATTGCAACTTTGTATAAAAGTAACTTCGTACTCTGTGGTAAGTATTTGTTGTTGAAGAAGATAGAAAACCGTCCAGCGACCCGCTTTGCTTTTAAAAGTGTTGAGCGAACGTGTGTGTTGAACTTCATTAGATTATTAAAATTCATTCCCAGATATTTAAAGGAGGAAGCAAATGGTATGTTAATTCCGTGATGAGAATGGTGCAACATTTTGCTCAGTGGGACAACTGATTTATGACATTTACCTGACGCGTTCCGTATGCAAATGGCAGTACTTTTGGCAGCATTGATTTTAATGCCCCATGTCTTATAGTAGTCGTCAATTATAGCGAGATGTGATGCTACCATATTTAATGCAGCGACAGGTGATGTATTGTGGGCATATATTAGGCAATCATCTGCATAAAGTATGGCCTGAAAGTTCTCGTTGATGTGAGGAAAGTCATTGAGGAATAAATTAAACAGAAAGGGGGCCAACACGCTGCCTTGAGGAATCCGCTGCTTATTTGACCAAGTGGTGATGTATAATTTTGGATTTGAACTAAAAAGCGAAGATTTTCAAAGAAGGTTTTGATAAGTTTAATAATGTATGGATCCTAATCCAAGTCTATCAGTTTGTATAAAATTCCTTCATGAGATACGGAATCAAACGCTTTTTCAATATCGAGTGAGATGGCGACAGTACAAGTTTGGTTTCGGAGATTTCTGATGATGTCATTATGGAACTTCAACAGGGCATGTTCTGTCGAGTGGAACTTTTTGAAACCAAATTGTAGATCTGATACTGGTTCAATGATGTAATTATTTTCAATTTTTTCTTTTAGAATATGCTCAAAAATCGGAATAATTTTTGCCCTCTCCAATCTGAAGGAAAATATCCATTGTTTATGCAATGGTTAAAAAGGCAGGAGAATAATTCTATGGTTGAAACTGGGAAATTTTTTTATAAGTCCCGGTCCACACTAGCGTGAATTTCATTAAAAAATTTCATGAAATTAGGTGTTCTTAAATCGAATTCCCCACTACAGCAATTTTATGATTTTACTCTACTATGGACGTCGATCTAGAGACACATAATTTCATGCCAAAATTTGAGTGAAATTACTGTAGTGTGGCCCGGGACTAATAAAGTTCGAGACTCCATCTAATCCGCTTGATTTTTTGTTATTGATTCTTGAGATAATGTTTTTTACATTTTCAGGATTTATAAAGTGCTGCGTATCGCTATTATTTATGGCAGGAAAGTCATTATCAAAAGAAAATATATGACGTGGGACCAGGTTCATAAAATTTGAAACCTTTGTATAGAGGTCAGATACTGGGCGTTCTGTGAGCGAAGTTAGACGAATAATAATCTTGAAAATGATTAGCTATTGTGGATGAATCGGTTATTATATTATTACCATGGGTAATATTATGACAAAATGGAGCCTTATTTTTACCAACAATTTGGAAAACTTGTTCAAATGCCGTGAGCCCAGGTTTGATATTTTGTAACTTATTGTTGAATATTTCGGCTTGCTCAATATTTACAGATTCCTTTATAAGGATTTTTAATAGCTGAATCTGTTTGGATAAAATCCTGTACTCACTACTTCTCCGATTATCAGTACGATGAAAGATAGTTTTTAATTCCTTTTGCCAGCAATGTTTGATTTTGTACAGCTTGCTAGTCCTTTCCGAAAGTGGGAATTTGCCATTGGTAATGTTATGCTTTTTTGAGTGAGCTGTGTGGATAGTTCTAAAAGCATTGTTGAAGTCTTGAATAATGATGTCAATATTGTCATTATCCAATGTTCAGTTTGACGGAGGCATGATACTACGCGATGCGGCATCCATGTCTATTCGAAATCTGTCCCAATTTGTGTCGCTGTATGAGATGAAACTGTGTGGTGCCTCTACAACCAGGTTTGCATTACCCATATCCAGAGATAAAAGAACAGGGTAGTGATCAGAGAAAGAAGACAATGTTTCCAGACTGAAATTTTGGTTATTTCTATTGATAAGCTCTGGACTTATTAGGAAGTGGTCAAGGAAAGATGGACCGTTTGGATATGAAGGCGATGAAGCACAAAACCGAACCACGTCCAAGGAATTGTCGTCCAGCCAACTCTCAAGAGCTTTCCCGTTAGAGTTATCACAGTAATCGCCCCATGATGTATTTTTGGAAAAATATCATAAATTTTGCAAAACTGTAGAACTTTATCCAAGTCCTCCCAGCAAAATTTGACGGAAGGAGTTCTTTGCGATGACGTGATTTCATGTCATCTTTTGCATTGGTTCAAAGGAAGTCGTGAAAGATCCGATCTTTTCATTAGGATTTGAACCAATGCAAAGGAAGTCGTGAAAGATCCGATCTTTTCATCAGCATTTGTACCCATTCCATCGATCCAATAGAGATGATGTTTGTGTTTTTATTTACACACCTGTTTATTTTCATTTTGGTATGTTCCAGTACTGCAAAAATCTACTAATTTTTACAATTTTTTCCGATAACATAAAGGAAAAATTGTTATCGTAGTAAAAATAAGTAGATTCTTGCGTTTTCTGGAACAGACCAAAGTTTTTAGAACTGTCGTCGTGATGTTGTCTCACATTTCCTGCAAAGACGTATAGCAATAAAGACCCGAACAAATGCATTTTCCAAAAACATATGATAATAGTTTCACATTTTGGATACAGATGGCTACACAACTTACTGGAATTGATAACAGCAATGCCAATCGTTTTTGATACCCATTTCTCGCGGCAGAAAGCATTAACATTGTGTTTTGTGGCTGAAATTTATTTCTTTACTTTTTTTATTGTTTATTTAATAAAAAAAATCAAAAGCGAATGCCGTCAAACTTGAGTTTTAATGTTTTTCTTGTCAATATTCCAATGAGTAACAGTTTTCGTTTAACAGAATGTTGCTATGATATCGTAGCAACAGAGGTTAACTCCCTCTACAGTTAAATTTTCACAATTGACTTTTCCTATCTTATAATATTGACATCTTTGTTTCCTGCATATCAAACAACTAAAACTTCTAAACAATTGGTATTATATGAAGTCCCAACCATCGAGCTAAAAATAGAATCGGACTGCACACATTGCTATTTTAAAAGTTCCCTTGTCTGTTCTAAATCTGACATAGAATGAAATCAATCAAATCTCGCTTCTTGGAATTTGAAAAAAAGTCCGAAACGAAAAGGAAGAAGAATCTGAAAATAAAGAAGAAACTACTTTTGGAAAGAAACAATTAAAAATAAATTAATTAAGCATAAATGGTATTTTCCATAAAAAGTCTCTCCTCCCCGTTCGTTACATTTTGTTCTTAGAGATCCCTAAAGCAAGCCGGGTTGTAGATCCCTACATATTTCCGTCACTAAACAAAAGAGTATAAATTACCATGTTGTTATAAAATAACAAAATTATAAAATAAAAGTAATTTACGAAATAAAAATACTTAAAGGAGTGCATGGAGTCCATGTTGAAATCTGAACTGGTGATGGGAAGATAATTGAAAAAACCTTTTGTAAGATGAAAGAATATCAGTTGCGGAGAACGGAGGAAGTAATCTTTTGCGTTGCAGTGGTGGTGATTACATTGCAATTTTGGATGTAAACTTTTGAAAAGTAAACTGATAAGTTAATTGTAGCTATTTCATGAATTCGTTTGAATTAATAAAGAGTTTTGTTTTTCATGAAAACCATATTTCAATACAGCATTTCCATTTTCCAAACAAGACATGAAAATTTCATGCCAAGGGGTTGGTGAAAATGACATGCCAAAGCATTGGTTAAAATGACATGTCAAAGCATGGGTGAAAATGACATGTCAAATCATTGGTATAAATGACATGCCAAAGCATTGGTGGAAATGACATGTCAACGCATTGGTTAAAATGACATGCTTAGGATCCAGAAAAGAACGTCATCTTTTGGGGTCCACGCTCATATAAAATTCATCGATGAAGATGCTAAAAAGATGACATGCTAGATCACTTGCACCCATGATTGAATGTCATCTTTGGCATCGAACATTTTGCTGGGAAGAGTATAAATTACCATGTTGTTATAAAATAACAAAATTATAAAATAAAAGTAATTTACGAAATAAAAATACTTAAAGGAGTGCATGGAGTCCATGTTGAAATCTGAACTGGTGATGGGAAGATAATTGAAAAAACCTTTTGTAAGATGAAAGAATATCAGTTGCGGAGAACGGAGGAAGTAATCTTTTGCGTTGCAGTGGTGGTGATTACATTGCAATTTTGGATGTAAACTTTTGAAAAGTAAACTGATAAATTAATTGTAGCTATTTCATGAATTCGTTTGAATTAATAAAGAGTTTTGTTTTTCATGAAAACCATTTTTCAATACAGCATTTCCATTTTCCAAACAAGACATGAAAATTTCATGCCAAGGGGTTGGTGAAAATGACATGCCAAAGCATTGGTTAAAATGACATGTCAAAGCATGGGTGAAAATGACATGTCAAATCATTGGTATAAATGACATGCCAAAGCATTGGTGGAAATGACATGTCAACGCATTGGTTAAAATGACATGCTTAGGATCCAGAAAAGAACGTCATCTTTTGGGGTCCACGCTCATATAAAATTCATCGATGAAGATGCTAAAAAGATGACATGCTAGATCACTTGCACCCATGATTGAATGTCATCTTTGGCATCGAACATTTTGCTGGGCTGTTTCATTCGCTGTACATGATAATTGCATGGTATGTAAATAGATCCTATCAGGCATTTTGTTTGGATACCATTTAATGAGGAATCTATTTGTGTGAATGCAGTACAGAAACCAACGCCATCTAGTACCAACCTGCAGTAATTAATGGAGCTTTTAATAGCAACAGCAACCCCAACGGATGAGTTATTTGTGATGAAATTGTAGCCATGTATCTTAATGCGTTTATTTCTTCGTAGATGCAGTTCTTGGATGAAGCCAATATAAATTTCAATGTTGGACAATGTGTTCTGAAGATCTATTTGCCTACTTGCGTCAGCAAGCGATCTGACATTGAATGTTAATAAACGTATTGATCTACCTACGATCCATATTTGTTTTTAACTTTATTTAGCAGACGCAGACATTCGGATTTTGCATCTGATTTGGACATGTTTGCATACTTTGAAAGGAATAAACTGACCTCTTGTTCCAGAGTCAGTTCTTGTGGCTCCATAAATAAATGCGACAATTTCAAAAATTCCTCAATTATTGAGGATTTTGGGTGATGATCGATTTGTTGTATTTGTTGTCTGCCAAATAGACTAGAAAATGTTTTTCCTGGGAATACTGACATGTTAATTGCTCGATTAACATTGGATTTGGCGATAGTTTTTTCCTCTATGGCTTTTGCTATTTTCTGCCGACGAGCATCAGCATATTTTTTATAAACAGGGCATCTTTTATAATTTGCCGGGTGACCGGGCTTTTGGCAATTCGCACAGAAGGGATCTTCCGATTCCGTACGGACTCGCTGGCATTGTTCGGTAGCGTGTTCCTGATGGCACTTCACAAATTTGAATGCCGAGTTCCAATTTTTTTGATAGGTGGCCCCATTTTTGGCACCGATGACATTGAATGTCGCTTTTTGGTTTTTTCCAATTAATCGACTGACTAAAGGCCTGCGTACATAAGCTGCCTTGCCTGCTTACCTTGCTTACTTCTGATAAAAGAATAAAAAAGAAAAGGGCATCCCAGTTCGAAATTTCCTCGGCCTTCTTTATTCTTTTATTTTTATTATGTCAAAAATGAAGCAGGAAAGCAAGCCAATCAGGCAGAGCAGCTTATTTACGCAGGCCTTTAACAACTCACGAATGTGATTTACGTCCCCGGCTTTCCTTCCTGGGAGTAATGTAACAGCGAAAAGTCCGGTGTCTCTATTTTTCTTTATAGTCCGGTCAAAATAGACATTGAAATAGCAAAAATTCCCACAAAGATGAATTTTGGTGGAGATCTAGGGTTTGCCATTAGAAGCAACGTCCTAAAAGTCCCCATCGATCCCATGTGTGCAAAACAAGTTATTCGGGGTCAAAGGTCAAAATTTAAGGGTTTTTAGGTTTTCGGATTTATTTTTTGAAAACGGTTGATCGAATCAGAAAGTGACTAAAGTAAATATTGTAGACAGAAAAATTATCTACAAGTTTGACCCTTATAAATTTTTTCTTAGAAGGAACCATTCTTGAGATATAGCTGTTCTAAAAAACATATGATTTTTATGCACTTATAAGGGAAATGTGCACATATTCAGACGAACCGGCTAAAATAAGCGAAGTAATCGGGTCTGTCCCCCCAAAAAATATATATTTTCTTGAAGAGCGAAATTATAGCTATCTTCTAAAAAAAATTCCAACAAAATCGGAGTGTGTTTAGTAGAGTTATTCAATGTTAGAGTCATTTTATGCAAAAATAGCCCATTTAACCCACATGTATAATCGAAAGCCCAACGGGAACGACCCCAACGAAAACTCTCGGATTTTTTTCACGTTTTGTCCGAAGGTAGGGTTTGTTGCGCTGATTACGGAAATGTATAATTTTCAACGGTTGCGGATCCGGTTCGCCGGCTATTAGACCCGAAGGGCCAAATTTAAAAACCGGGTTAGACCCGGTTCTACTGAACCGATTACTGCAAACTGGATATCGTTTGAAAGCTTACGGAAGTATCTAACACATAGTGTCTTTACTTTAACCGGTTCGCCTCATAATGTACTTACGCGGCTAATTTTTTATTTGACCTTTAGATCGAGATATCTCGAAAATGGTAAGTCTTTTTTAAGAATCATAATGACCAATCTTGTAGACAATTATTGAATCTACAACTTTTACTTTAGCGGGTTTTTGCTAAGTATTACCGTTTTTGAGAAAAACTAAAAAAAAAAACTGAATAATGCCTCCAAAAATGACCTTTGACCCCGAATAACTTGTTTTGCACACATGTGATCGATGGGGACTTTTAGGACGTTGCTTCTAATGACCAACCCTAGCTCTCCACCAAAATTCAGCTTTGTGAGAATTTTTGCTATTTCCCCCTTATACGCATGTCTATTTTGACCGGACTATTATAGAGTGCGGTGTCTTGAATTTTGTGACATTTTCGACTGTATCTGGAACAAGATTGTACAGCTCACGCTTTATTCGGTTGACGTCTGTCGCCATGTATAAACTTCTGATCAGCAGAGTTTCTTGTTTCAATTCATTCGGTGTAAATGAATTTATATTCTTTTCTTTGAGGATTGCCATCATTGATGCATGGACTGATGGATCTGCAAAATATAACTTGCTTTTAAATTTGTTAACATTTTTAATTCTGAATGAGAACTCGGGGATAGTGGATCTCAAGGAATCCACAAGAGCTTGAACGTCTACATTGTAAACAAAAATTGGCGGACACCATGATTTTACTCTCTCAGGTGCTGTTTTTTCTACATTGCTAGGACGGAGGGCGGTCGCTTTGGAGATTAACATCTGCCAGCACACCCAGAATTCCGAATTTGTTTTGGTCGTCAGGATTGTAGTTACCCAATCTCGTTGTCAAGTCAGATATGTTCACATGGATAGGGGACAAGGCGCTTTCCAGCCTTTGCCGCTTACGATCATTTACTTTTTCTGGTTTATTGGTTTTTGTTTGCGTTTTACCGATGGCACCGACAACTTGCGGGGTAGACATCACTTCTTCCTCCGCGACATCGAAATCTATGTCGTGTTGAATAGAACCTGGCAAGGTTGAGAATATATATGAAAACATTAAAAAATATTTAATTTTTTTGCGCTTAAAAAAGTTTACGTCCGAACTATAGAGATCTCATGTTGTCGAGTCCTGATAGATATATGTCACACTATGTGTACTACATTCACAGGTAGCAAATTTGACATCGCATACGACATTGATGGATAGTGTAAACACCCCTTAAAAGCATGGTAGAACAAATACAAGGTAAAGTTAATACTACAACAAATACAACTCGAACAACAACCACAAAGGAATTTGTTTTTGTTTGTAACGTTACTGCCAGTTGTATTTGTAAACAAAACAAGGAAATGTCTATAAATTATTGGAATTTAAAAAACTAATAATTTTTCACATTTGGTTGAATATTTTCGAAAACATGAATGAAAATTTGTTATATTTTCAATTTTTATGGTTCCACATCATTCCACTAAATGCATAAATTCTCGCAGAAAGTAGAATTCTTGCAAAAAAATTTGGGGTCGCTGGAAATTCATAGAAAAAGGAGAAGCTGTTTCAATGTTTTGTTTTAGAAATCAAAGAAGCACATGTTTATTAGGGCTTTATTTTTTTTAATTTTAACAAAATACCTCACATATTAACAAACGTTGTATCGCCTCTACAAGCGGGGATTTACTGCGATGCTTATCGTTCGAACTTGGAGGAGGTTACATATCATTGATATGAAGAAGTCTTTCTGGGAAATGGTTTTTTCCGAATGATATATTTTTTTTCTCAAAAAATATATGTCCCTAATGTACATCGAAATAGAAATGAACCCAGCAAAATGTTCGATGCCAAAGATGACATTCAATCATGGGTGCAAGTGATCTAGCATGTCATATTTTTAGCATCTTCATCGATGAATTTTATATGAGCGTGGACCCCAAAAGATGACGTTCTTTTCTGGATCCTAAGCATGTCATTTTCACCCATGCTTTGACATGTCATTTTAACCAATGCTTTGGCATGTCATTTTCACCAACCCCTTGGCATGAAATTTTCATGTCTTGTTTGGAAAATGGAAATGCTGTATTGAAATATGGTTTTCATGAAAAACAAAACTCTTTATTAATTCAAACGAATTCATGAAATAACTACAATTAATTTATCAGTTTAGTTTTTCAAAAGTTTACATCCAAAATTGCAATGTAATCACCACCGCTGCAACGCAAAAGATTACTTCCTCCGTTCTCCGCAACTGATATTCTTTCATCTTACAAAAGGTTTTTTCAATTATCTTCCCATCACCAGTTCAGATTTCGAAATGGACTCCAAATGCACTCCTTTAAGTATTTTTATTTCGTAAATTACTTTTATTTTATAATTTTGTTATTTTATAACAACATTTTGGTAATTTATACTCTTTTGTTTAGTGACGGAAATATGTAGGGATCTACAACCCGGCTTGCTTTAGGGATCTCTAAGAACAAAATGTAACGAACGGGGAGGAGAGACTTTTTATGGAAAATACCATTTATGCTTAATTAATTTATTTTTAATTGTTTCTTTCCAAAAGTAGTTTCTTCTTTATTTTCAGATTCTTGTTCCTTTTCGTTTCGGACTTTTTTTTCAAATTCCAAGAAGCGAGATTTGATTGATTTCATTCTATGTCAGATTTAGAACAGACAAGGGAACTTTTAAAATAGCAATGTGTGCAGTCCGATTCTATTTTTAGCTCGATGGGACGTCATATAATACCAATTGTTTAGAAGTTTTAGTTGTTTGATATGCAGGAAATGTAAGACAACATCACGACGGCAGTTCTATCAACTTTGGTCTGTTCCAGAAACTGCAAGAATCTACTTATTTTTACTACGATAACAATTTTTCCTTTATGTTATCGGAAAAAATAGTAAAAATTAGTAGATTTTTGCAGTACTGGAATATACCAAAATGAAAATAAACAGGTGTGTAAATAAAAACACAAACATCATCTCTATTGGATCGATGGAATGGGTACAAATGCTGATGAAAAGATCGGATCTTTCACGACTTCCTTTGAACCAATGCAAAAGATGACATGAAATCACGTCATCGCAAAGAACACCTTCCGTCAAATTTTGCTGGGAATGTATAAAATGTCATATGAAATTTGACACTAACACTACAACCCAGTTCAGTCAGCTGGGTATTGCTGCTACCTTTTCTTGTTCTACCATGCCTTAAAAGACGTTTAAAAGATGTATAGTTTTCTTTATGAGGATTTATATAACGTATACGCTTATTCTGTTTTCGACTTGAAAGGATCAAAGTGTAAAAATGACAATGCTGTTATATATTTTTGTACAAGGTATATGGACAAGGTAGCCGACAGTAATAACATAGGGCTGTTCCAGAACTGCAAGAATCTACTATTTTTTACTATAATTTTTTTATATAAAGCACAGCAGGCCAATAATCAACTGGCCTAAATCGGCTACCTTGATTATTGTGCCAGCCCTCTGTACTTATCGATAACATTGATTACGCTGATTAATTCGATTGCAGAATAAAATCGTAAAATCTTTTCGGTACTGATTGGTACTTGATACCCATTTCATATTTTGTTAATAATTTTGTTTGTGGATATATAAGCCCTTGATTTCCAAACCAATCAGTTTCGCATTTACCTCCTGAAGATCTTCAAACAAAAGATAATTAATAAAATGGTGAGTTGTTTAATAAAAAATGTATTCAATAAATATGTATCAACATAATCTGGAAATTCCAGCAAAAGATATTGTTTTATTAGACATTCTGGAGAATTAACTTTCATTTGACCTTTGCCGATTACGAATCTTTTGCAAATATGCCTTTTGTTTTTGCATTAAAAAATTGATGATTGTGGATAGACTTGTTTAGACCTTAAAATCACTTATAATACACGTTTATTTTGGAAATGTTTCCAAAAATATTGTAAATTCGATTTTGTTCGCGGGCTGATTTACGATATCTGTGTATTTAAATTTCTTTAAATGCTATATGTCATCCATCGGTTATTAGGGTGGAAAACTTATTTATTATTACGTCGGAATGTGTGTTTTGCTTTCCTTGTTTGTTTTGGGTATAACATGTGGGAAATATAAGATAACATCGATTTGCAAAAAGTATATATAAATGTGTGTATATTTATAAACTTCCTTCCTTGTGTGTGGATGAGGCGGTGGGTGAATAAAAATTCGTCGCATTATTTATGACTAGTCGTCGCATTATTTGTGTGCTATTTCAGTAATTTTGTTTTTTTGTTGCTTGTTTTTATTTCCGCAATTTAACGAAACGCTGGGGAAAATATATTTATGCCGTTTGAACTTTAGTTAGTTCATATGCAATATCTCGTAGTTAAGTCCAAAGTTTCACCTTGATAAAGTCTTATCATTATCAATCATTTCTACGATTATTTTTCTTTTTATTGTGGCCAATAAATGTATTTTGAATCTCGAATTCATAAGGACTTCAGGCTAACACTTTGAAAAAGGCATACTTCTTTACAGCAGATAGTTTGGACCAATAATTGTATGTATTATGTCAAACGTACACTTGAAGTTTATGAAATAAAATCATCCCCAATCTAAGGTAACCCGGCTATGATTGAGGTTGATTAACACCCATGTTTAAATTGCAGAAAATTGGAACATTCATTCTAAGTTCACACTATGCTGACGTGAAGGCATTTTCATCTGGCAAAATTGCAATGAATTGTTTGTTTAATTGGAGGCAAATCATTGCAATATGTATATCGTCATCATAAATGCCCGAAGACGTAACCCGCATGAAAATCGAAATTCGTTTTTCGTTCAAAAATAACAATCCTATTCATGTAATTAAATTTCGGAAAATTGTATAATAGGTATTGCACATTTTGTTGTAAGGACAGATATGAAAACCAAGCGCTTTCGCGGTTTTAGTTTCATTACTTATTCCCAATCGTTCACGATTGATAAAGTTCAAAATAATCGCCCTCATAAGATTGATATTCTATAAAACAGTGTACAATGTGTGTAAAATTTTGTTATTGTGGGTTACGTCTTCGGGCATTTATGGTGACGACATGCATATTCACAGCGCAATGTACAACACAGTCATACAATTTGCCAGGAAAATATTTTGCGAAACAAAATTGTACATACAGTTAAGCAACAAATGTAGTGCAAAGACCAAAATTGTAGAAATGTTTATTTTAGTCGTTCGTTTATGGCAACAAATTATGTAAAAACTATACAGGTTTCCGTGCAAATCTCTTGCTATTAGTCCTTAAAACAATATTCCGCCAAAATATACAACATTTATTTTCGATTTATAAAAAACAGACTAAAATAAAAATTACCTACTACTTTGAGGTGACAAAATATATGTATTGCAACGGGAAAATGCAGTACTAAAAATCAAATCATTTTTGCGCCTAATAATGGACTAACAGTATTGAATGAGATAACGTTCAGTGATAATAAAGTCGTCATGGAAGGTCTTCAGACAAATAAAAAACGCAGGTTATATTAACAATTAACAATGACTAATCGGACACAGACAAGTATGCAAAGAATGAATATTTAAGTCAATTGTATTGTCTGAAAATGGACCAATGTATAACAGTCTGATTTTCGTTTTGAAAACGTCAAAATACCTACATCTGGAAAGTATAAGGAAAAAAATAGACACCCAGTGCTGTGATTTGAAACGACCTACAACAGAGCACTGTTTCCTCCCTCAATAGTAGTGGAATGACTTCATTTTTACTAATACCGTGGTTACTATATTCTATATCAAGCAAAATATTTCGGGCCAAAATTCTGCTATTAACCCTTGTACAATTTTGTGGTCCATTTTAAGAAAAAGATTCGAAAAAGATCTTCCAACGAAAGATCAAGACTTACTAAAAATTGGGGAGGGGCTGCGCTTCTTGGCAAAGACAGTATACTCAGCGATTCCACTGAGTTGTCTTTGCATTTGCTTTTCTCCCTCACGTAATCAATGGTCGGCGCTGCCTTGGAGTGTAAAATGAATAAAGATCCAGTGAATATCCAAAGTGGATAGACAACTCGTTAAGGAACATAACTCTGGTAATTCTCCAGGAAACCATAGATTTGACAATATTTGCAGTTGCTAAGGCCATAAGCAATCATAGTGTAAATGAAGTCCTCGGAATACATTCTCCATCTATCGCAGCTTAGGAGCGTCAGATGCCACGACAAACCAGAGTAGTTTTGGCTCAACTACCCTCAGAATATTGCAGTCGCTTAAATTCCTATTGGGCAAGTATCGATAGCACAAAACATTCACCCAGAATGCGGCATGGGCGCACAACACACAGCATCGTTTCAACTGCCCTGCCAAACCTACTCATCTAAATCCAGTGGATCTGTGGTTACATCCCATCGAATCAACCACTTTCCTGGAACTGGAGATAGACCCAGAGCCAGATTGAGCAGAAGAACAAAACAGCAAACATACAATAATAAACACTGTTACAACAGCGACTGTATAATGAAAAATATTTTCTTTGTAATGTTTTTCATTTTACATTTATTTCCTTTATACCATTTTTCATTCTGCTTAGAATATACTTTATCTCTAAAGTTTCATTTAAAAGGATTTCATTTAAGTTGTCAATTTCATAGAATATCTGTCAAATCACCCCAGCAAAATTTGACGGAATGGGTTCTTTGCGATGACGTGATTTCATGTCATCTTTTGCATTGGTTCAAAGGAAGTCGTGAAAGATCCGAACTTTTCATTAGGATTTGAACCAATGCAAAGGAAGTCGTGATAGATCCGATCTTTTCATCAGCATTTGTACCCATTCCATCGATCCAATAGAGATGATGTTTGTGTTTTTATTTACACACCTGTTTATTTTCATTTTGGTATGTTCCAGTACTGCAAAAATCTACTAATTTTTACTATTTTTTCCGATAACATAAAGGAAAAATTGTTATCGTAGTAAAAATAAGTAGATTCTTGCAGTTTCTGGAACAGACCAAAGTTGTTAGAACTGTCGTCGTGATGTTGTCTTACATTTCCTGCATATCAAACAACTAAAACTTCTAAACAATTGGTATTATATGAAGTCCCAACCATCGAGCTAAAAATAGAATCGGACTGCACACATTGCTATTTTAAAAGTTCCCTTGTCTGTTCTAAATCTGACATAGAATGAAATCAATCAAATCTCGCTTCTTGGAATTTGAAAAAAAGTCTGAAACGAAAAGGAACAAGAATCTGAAAATAAAGAAGAAACTACTTTTGGAACGAAACAATTAAAAATAAATTAATTAAGCATAAATGGTATTTTCCATAAAAAGTCTCTCCTCCCCGTTCGTTACATTTTGTTCTTAGAAATTCCTAAAGCAAGCCGGGTTGTAGATCCCTACATATTTCCGTCACTAAACAAAAGAGTATAAATTACCAAAATGTTGTTATAAAATAACAAAATTATAAAATAAAAGTAATTTACGAAATAAAAATACTTAAAGGAGTGCATTTGGAGTCCATGTTGAAATCTGAACTGGTGATGGGAAGATAATTGAAAAAACCTTTTGTAAGATGAAAGAATATCATTTGCATAGAACGGAGCAAGTAATCTTTTGCGTTGCAGCGGTGGTGATTACATTGCAATTTTGGATGTAAACTTTTGAAAAACTAAACTGATAAATTAATTGTAGCTATTTCATGAATTCGTTTGAATTAATAAAGAGTTTTGTTTTTCATGAAAACCATATTTCAATACAGCATTTCCATTTTCCAAACAAGACATGAAAATTTCATGCCAAGGGGTTGGTGAAAATGACATGCCAAAGCATTGGTTAAAATGACATGTCAAAGCATGGGTGAAAATGACGTGTCAAAGCATTGGTGAAAATGACATGTCAAATCATTGGTGGAAATGACATGTCAACGCATTGGTTAAAATGACATGCTTAGGATCCAGAAAAGAACGTCATCTTTTGGGGTCCACGCTCATATAAAATTCATCGATGAAGATGCTAAAAAGATGGCATGCTAGATCACTTGCACCCATGATTGAATGTCATCTTTGGCATCGAACATTTTGCTGGGACCTGTTTTAAATGCAAGTGTAAAATTCGTTTTATGTTTCAACTCAAGGCAATAGATTTCCTGTTCATAATAATAGATACACTTCAGTTAAGCAGGACTCTCACTATATACCCTCCGTTGGACACCTGAGTCTGGCCAGGCCTTTTTCATTTTGTTTTGCATTTTAAGCAGGGTTACGATAAAGCTGTGGACCTGAGATTCCAGGTAGCTTCGTGAAATTTTCTTACCTTTCCAACGAAAGAAAAAAAGTCAAAAGGATCAACAGAAAAAGAGCTACAAGGATTTTTTACATACATATAACATTCGTAACACATGAGTCTGGCCAGAGCCCACCATTTTTTTATTGACAATTTTCTGAAATTTTCCTAAAATTAGATTTTTTCCCACAATATTTGACAAAATGAATATCCTTTAATAAAATTTGTCGCATTTCACCCTACCATGTCTTCAAAATTGCACATAAAAATGTCTCAAAAGTAGGAGATGCGTTTGAAATCAATAAATGTACCACAACCTAAAAAAATTCTCGCAAATAGGCCCAGCAAAATGTTCGATGCCAAAGATGACATTCAATCATGGGTGCAAGTGATCTAGCATGTCATCTTTTTAGCATCTTCATCGATGAATTTTATATGAGCGTGGACCCCAAAAGATGACGGTCTTTTCTGGATCCTAAGCATGTCATTTTAACCAATGCGTTGACATGTCATTTCCACCAATGCTTTGGCATGTAATTTCCACCAATGATTTGACATGTCATTTTCACCAATGCTTTGACACGTCATTTTCACCCATGCTTTGACATGTCATTTTAACCAATGCTTTGGCATGTCATTTTCACCAACCCCTTGGCATGAAATTTTCATGTCTTGTTTGGAAAATCGAAATGCTGTATTGAAATATGGTTTTCATGAAAAACAAAACTCTTTATTAATTCAAACGAATTCATGAAATAGCTACAATTAATTTATCAGTTTAGTTTTTCAAAAGTTTACATCCAAAATTGCAATGTAATCACCACCGCTGCAACGCAAAAGATTACTTCCTCCGTTCTCCGCAACTGATATTCTTTCATCTTACAAAAGGTTTTTTCAATTATCTTCCCATCACCAGTTCAGATTTCAACATGGACTCCAAATGCACTCCTTTAAGTATTTTTATTTCGTAAATTACTTTTATTTTATAATTTTGTTATTTTATACCAACATTTTGGTAATTTATACTCTTTTGTTTAGTGACGGAAATATGTAGGGATCTGCAACCCGGCTTGCTTTAGGGATCTCTAAGAACAAAATGTAACGAACGGGGAGGAGAGACTTTTTATGGAAAATACCATTTATGCTTAATTATTTTATTTTTAATTGTTTCTTTCCAAAAGTAGTTTCTTCTTTATTTTCAGATTCTTGTTCCTTTTCGTTTCGGACTTTTTTTTCAAATTCCAAGAAGCGAGATTTGATTGATTTCATTCTATGTCAGATTTAGAACAGACAAGGGAACTTTTAAAATAGCAATGTGTGCAGTCCGATTCTATTTTTAGCTCGATGGTTGGGACTTCATATAATACCAATTGTTTAGAAGTTTTAGTTGTTTGATATGCAGGAAATGTAAGACAACATCACGACGACAGTTCTAACATCTTTGGTCTGTTCCAGAAACTGCAAGAATCTACTTATTTTTACTACGATAACAATTTTTCCTTTATGTTATCGGAAAAAATAGTAAAAATTAGTCGATTTTTGCAGTACTGGAACATACCAAAATGAAAATAAACAGGTGTGTAAATAAAAACACAAACATCATCTCTATTGGATCGATGGAATGGGTACAAATGCTGATGAAAAGATCGGATCTTTCACGACTTCCTTTGCAGTGGTTCAAATCCTAATGAAAAGATCGGATCTTTCACGACTTCCTTTGAACCAATGCAAAAGATGACATGAAATCACGTCATCGCAAAGAACCCCTTCCGTCAAATTTTGCTGGGGGGTTACACTTTTATTTTAGACAATTATACACATAACTGGACAAAGAAAACCCATTACATAGCATTTCTGCTCTTTTCGTGGCGTGGATTGGTTCAAATATAGGATTCTCCATATAAATTAGAAGAAAATCCTTAGGATATATGCCTTCATTTCCCTATTGATATTATCGTTATTGCACTGCAATATGCTGGAAAGTCATTAAATAGACACTATTCATTCTGAATAATACCCTAAAATAAAAAAGTGCTTCAAAATGATATATAAATTGGATTTTCAACCATAGAGACAAGAAAACTACGAATTTTTTTACTTCGTAGGCATATGTCAGTTTCTACTAATTAGATAAAATTAATCAAATTTATTGTTTTTCGACATTTTTTTTTTTTTTTTTTTTTTTTTTGACAAATAGGATTTTTTATGTAAGATAAGGATCCTTTAAACATGTTGTAAAATTTTTTATACGAAAATGTTAATTAAGGTTACTAACCCAACCTTTACACATGCCAGTGACAGTTCGAAAAATTCAATACATACACAATATTTTACTACCTCAATTACATTTTTTGAATTGTCGACTCCACTGGCACTAGATTTTTCATGCCAGCAAAATTTTGAGCTGGCTGCCAATGATATGTCGAAAATGAAGAAAGAGTTGCCGAGACTATTTTTTAATCCATGTACATTTTGGTTTCTTTTAAGAATGCAAAGATTTAATGCATATTTTCAAAAAGATTAGGAAACACAAATAATACGTCTTGGCAGCTGCAATATATTAGTGGTTAGTAAAGACATAATTTTGATGTTTTTCATGCAAATATAGGTTGATAAATAATTTCCCCTCTGGGATTATACAATATTGAAAAGGCGGCAATACCAGATTCATTATGTTTATGATTGAAAACAATCTTTTTAAAACGAAATAAAATAAAAATAGTAAAATATGTTGTGAATTGTGTTTTGAATCTGAAATATAATGCAATTTTGTGTGTTATATGCGGCTTAAAATAATTTTGGAATTGAACTTGCACTGGCATGTGTAAACACACAAGAAAACTGCATGCCAGTCGAACACTTTTTCGGCATTTTCGAGTATAATACATGTACTCAATTGGCACCAATTTACTGGCATGTGTAACGGAAGTGTAAGAAACATGGTGCAAGACAGAAAGTGATACAATAATACCAACTGATGTCCTCATTTGCTGTAAAAACATATTTTTAATCAAGAATAAATAACAAATATTTCGAATCTATAAAGAATATACGTAGTTTTCTTCTGCCTTTTGCGGATATTTCGCGCAAAAAAATTTGACAGAAAATAGAAGACTACGGCCTGTATTCGCCCGAATTCGCCTTTTGGAACACCTTGTTAAATTCGCCTTGCTAACTAGGCGTTTACACCAGACAGTTTGTCTTCAAATACAACTCTGATTTACTAACACATACATAAATTTGTCGGCTGTCTCCCAGCTGTCCCTAATTTTTTCACAGACAGTAGGGAAGACAAATTTTTTGCATTATTGTGAAAATAAGTGAGATAATAATTGAAGTGTGTTTAAAACAAAGTAACATGAACAAAAACAAAATAAGTGAACGGAAAACAAAAAGAAATCGATGATTTTCATTCATGATTTTACAACTGTTTTTGCAGTTGTCTGAACGTCTACGTCACACAGGCACACTCAACTGTCCTGTCATGTGTAACCGCAGGGTAAGAAATATATGGTCTGTTCCAGAACTGCAAGAATCTACTAATTTTTACTATTTTTTCCGATAACATAAAGAAAAAAATGTTATCGTAGTAAAAAATAGTAGCTTCTTGCAGGTTCTGGAACAGAGCAATAAATAATTATATGAGTCTGGCCAAGGCGAATTCAGGCCGTACTCTTTATTTTCTTTCAAACATTTTTGCGCGAAATATACACAAAAGGTAGAAGAAAACGGTAAAACATTTTTCGCGAATCTTAAATACCCAGCAAAATTTGACGGAAGGGGTTCTTTGCGATGACGTGATTTCATGTCATCTTTTGCATTGGTTCAAAGGAAGTCGTGAAAGATCCGATCTTTTCATTAGGATTTGAACCAATGCCAAGGAAGTCGTGAAAGATCCGATCTTTTCATCAGCATTTGTACCCATTCCATCGATCCAATAGAGATGATGTTTGTGTTTTTATTTACACACCTGTTTATTTTCATTTTGGTATGTTCCAGTACTGCAAAAATCTACTAATTTTTACTATTTTTTCCGATAACATAAAGGAAAAATTGTTTTCGTAGTAAAAATAAGTAGATTCTTGCAGTTTCTGGAACAGACCAAAGTTGTTAGAACTGTCGTCGTGATGTTGTCTTACATTTCCTGCATATCAAACAACTAAAACTTCTAAACAATTGGTATTATATGAAGTCCCAACCATCGAGCTAAAAATAGAATCGGATTGCACACATTGCTATTTTAAAAGTTCCCTTGTCTGTTCTAAATCTGACATAGAATGAAATCAATCAAATCTCGCTTCTTGGAATTTGAAAAGAAGTCCGAAACGAAAAGGAACAAGAATCTCAAAATAAAGAAGAAACTACTTCTGGAAAGAAACAATTAAAAATAAATTAATTAAGCATAAATGGTATTTTCCATAAAAAGTCTCTCCTCCCCGTTCGTTACATTTTGTTCTTAGAGATCCCTAAAGCAAGCCGGGTTGTAGATCCCTACATATTTCCGTCACTAAACAAAAGAGTATAAAATGTTGTTATAAAATAACAAAATTATAAAATAAAAGTAATTTACGAAATAAAAATACTTAAAGGAGTGCATTTGGAGTCCATGTTGAAATCTGAACTGATGATGGGAAGATAATTGAAAAAACCTTTTGTAAGATGAAAGAATATCAGCGGAGAACGGAGGAAGTAATCTTTTGCGTTGCAGCGGTGGTGATTACATTGCAATTTTGGATGTAAACTTTTGAAAAACTAAACTGATAAATTAATTGTAGTTATTTCATGAATTCGTTTGAATTAATAAAGAGTTTTGTTTTTCATGAAAACCATATTTCAATACAGCATTTCCATTTTCCAAACAATATGAAAATTTCATGCCAAGGGGTTGGTGAAAATGACATGCCAAAGCATTGGTTAAAATGACATGTCAAAGCATGGGTGAAAATGACGTGTCAAAGCATTGGTGAAAATGACATGTCAAATCATTGTGGAAATGACATGCCAAAGCATTGGTGGAAATGACATGTCAACGCATTGGTTAAAATGACATGCTTAGGATCCAGAAAAGAACGTCATCTTTTGGGGTCCACGCTCATATAAAATTCATCGATGAAGATGCTAAAAAGATGACATGCTAGATCACTTGCACCCATGATTGAATGTCATCTTTGGCATCGAACATTTTGCTGGGTAAAGATATTGTATATTCTTTACAGAAAAGAAATATTTGTTATTTATTTTTGATTACAAATGGTCTGTTCCAGAACTCCAAGAATCTACTAATTTTTACTATTTTTTCCGATAACATAAAGGAAAAAATGTTATCGTAGTAAAAATTAGTAGCTTCTTGCAGGTTCTGGAACATACCAAATATGTTTTGACAGCAAATGAAGACATCAGTTGTTATTATTGTATCACCTTCTTTCTTGCACCATGGGTCTGGCCAGACCCATGTTGTTGTTGTTGTTGTAGCAGCATACAAACCTACGTAGAAGCATAGGTTTGATGCTAGGTTGGCAGCCGCTGGCCGAAACACTAGGGTTCCGGGTCAATCCGGTATGATAGAACCCGCTGCCGTGGGATTGGGCCAGACTCATGTGTTACGAATGTTACAAACAATATGGGTGTCCAACGAAGGGTTAATTAGTTTGTCAAGCCGATGATCCTCTTCTGTACGTGTGTGCTTGATAAGTGTGTAACAAAGCATCCCAGTTGGAAATTGTCATCAATGTGTCTTAAAAGGTGTCCCAAATCCATTGAAGACGGCTCGAAGACAGCCCTCTGGGATCATTGACGAACTTTTCACACAAATGTCGCAAAACTCGTGCATGACAAGTTGAGCGACGAGATAAGCGAAGTTGCCTTCAACGACGATACAATGGACATTGGCTTGTTCTTTGTCGTTGATGAATACATAGTCAACTTTGTCTTGAACTTAATCATTGATGACAGTATTATTACTTACTGCAATGTAATTATTCGTCTGTATACAGCATTTAGCGTTACGTTGTATGAAATAAATAAATGCAGACCTACGCTAAAATTTTTTGGTTATTTCCGGTCACAAATGAACTCGAAATGCTAAATTACAGACAATTTGGTTGAAAATGTACCACCCAACACATTCTAATAACTAAAGGGTTAGGTACTGTATATAAAAATCTATATTTCAAGAATTGTAACAAACACCTCAATTTCTCAATTGTAATTTGTAAATGCATTCAGACTACCTTGGCTTGGGTTTCGTCAATTCTTCACCATTGTTCATTTGTATATAATTTTAATCATTATAAATTCTTTAATTAATATACAATTTGTATTACTCTTTATCGTTTTAGGCTGAACCAATTCGTGTTGTTGTCACAGGCGCTGCTGGCCAAATCGCCTATTCGCTCTTGTATATGATCGCTCGTGGCGAAGTATTTGGCAAGGACCAACCCCTAATTTTGCATTTATTGGACATTCCTCCAATGGTTGGCGTTTTGGAAGGTGTCGTTATGGAATTAGCCGATTGTGCCTTACCATTGCTCCGTGAGGTTGTTCCAACCACCGATCCAGCTGTAGCATTTAAGGACGTTGCTGCTGCTTTCTTAGTAGGAGCTATGCCCCGCAAGGAAGGTATGGAACGTAAAGATTTGTTGTCTGCCAACGTGAAAATCTTTAAAGCCCAAGGCCAGGCATTGGATAAATATGCCAGGAAGGATGTCAAGGTTTTGGTTGTAGGAAATCCAGCTAACACTAACGCAGTAGTTTGCTCTTTTTATGCCCCATCAATTCCCCGTGAAAACTTCAGTGCTATGACACGTTTGGATCAAAATCGCGCTACCGCACAAGTTGCCGCTAAAGCAAAGGTTCCCATTAGTGCTGTTAAAAATGTAATTATCTGGGGCAATCACTCATCCACCCAATTCCCCGATGCCAGTCATGCTGTTGTCACTGTTGGCAATGCTGAAAAGTCTGCCGTGGAAGCTGTAGGAGACGCCGAGTTCCTAAAGAGTTCATTTGTTGAAACTGTCCAGAAGCGCGGCGCCGCTGTTATTGCCGCTCGCAAGATGTCATCGGCAATGTCTGCTGCTAAGGCCGCTTGCGACCACATGCATGATTGGTGGAACGGCACTGCCCCCGGCCAATTTGTCTCGATGGGTGTCATTTCTGATGGCAGCTACGATGCTCCTAAGGATGTTATCTACTCCTTCCCTGTGGAAATCAAGGACAAGCAATGGAAGATCGTCCAAGGATTGGCTTTGGATGACTTTGCTAAGTCAAAAATGGCCATCACTGGCAAGGAATTGTTGGAGGAGAAAAACGAAGCAATGGCCGTCTGTAATGCGGATTGACTAGCCGGCCCAACAGACTCAAAATTGTAAATCAACAGTTAAATAATTACTGTTAAGCACCAATGTTTGAGTAAGACATAAAATGTTAATGTTTCGACAACCCCAGCCCTTGTTATTGGATATTCTCTTCCCACAATGTTATGTTTGTTATTTCTAAACCAACACTTATATCTCATTTAAGGCAGTGATAATCACTGTCTGCAAAAATTATATGTATATTTAAACTTAGTGATATGAATTTGTAAACAAAATCCACTCTCACCCAATATTTTTTCTGTTTTTGGTTTTTTACGTCACAAATAAAATTTGTGTAATCAATTGCGATTCAAAAACAGATATATTCAATTTGTTTTCTTTCTTTGTGACTTCTATATAAGAACGCCAGTTTGGCACGCTGAGTATTTACTTGTAATGATACACACATATTTATATATTAATCCCTATTTTTGTAAAAATGTTTATTCTTCTCATACGAACTGTCAAATTTTGTAAAGCGCAGATTTTTAAATGAGGAATTCTTAACTATATATGGAACTCATTTAGGAAACATTAAGTCTATATTTCATCTGTGAGCTGAGCTATGGATGCCTAAATTATTACGAATATAGACGAACGAATAAAAATAAGTTACAAAAACAGGGGGTAACAGTGGCTGAGTTGGGCTTAAGGCCTAGGTACATAAGCTAGCTGCCTCGCCTGCTTGCTTCTGATAAAAGAATTCCCAGGAATTCCGTATTCTCAACGACGTGGGAGTAGCCAAAAAAGGGAGGAAATATTTCGAAATTCGAAATTAGTTACACCAAATTATAGCATACTTTTGTGGGCTGTAATTTTGTTTTATAATACATGCATGTTTGTTTTATAGTACAAAATGCATCTTTGCATTGAATTCACGGTTTTTGAATAAGCTAAGCAAACATAAATGTCAACTAATTCAACAACCGGTCATTAATTTATGAATTTTTAAGTGAATAAAGCCAAACGTAGTCAAACGTGAATTTTTTAATTGTTAGGCAAACATACTTTTTGTGTATAAAATAATAGGAACTTTTTAAGTTTGTAACGAATTTAAAAATTGTATGTTTGTGTCCATTCGGAATAACTTGAGTTAGGGGTTTAACGAGTATATCGCTAGTTTTTTTATTCCTAATGATCGTTAACCTCGTATTTTGCAGATTTGTTAAAAATTCAAAAAAGATAAATTCTGATACTTTTCTCGATTATTACATATTTTTGCGTACATATTCACATTTATTAGTCCATATTTACATTAGGCAATTGTCAGTTGGAAGCAGAGAGAGGTGAGGCATGTGGTAACGGTAACCCTTTGCCTCTCAACACCCTCTATAACCCTGCGTTTACAAATGACAGGACAGTTGAGTTCATGTATAAATTGTCAAAATCCCACAACTTGCCTGTGTGACGTAGGCGTCCCGACAACTGCAAAAACAGTTGTAAGATTTTGAATGAAAATCGTCGATTTCTTTTTGTTTTTCGTTCACGTGTTTTATTACATATTACTTAGTCCTCAAAAAAAACCTGAGTTATAAAACTAAACATATTTATTCCATAAAACTTACCAAACTCCTATTTATTTATCTTTCCCTATCTATCGGCTCCCCAGCCATAAATATAAGCAATATAGTATTTAATGTCCATGTTAACTATAATTCGCAAGTTAATGATCAAAGAATTCGACGCAAAACAAAAAAGCATAAGATGATATTAATTAGATGCAAAATGCTGAAGAAGTTTCAATCGAAAAACATTCAGCCCAATCATGAACATCATCTCACCGTGAGTTTTCTCACTCTCGCCTCCTCCCTTATTATAAACATCATAAGGGAGAACAAAACTCACGTTCGTGAGAAAAGTAGCTATCATAAATGTCAAAAAAGTGAGAATGTGAGACAATTTTCTCTCACCATAGAAATCAAGGTGAGTTGAACAAAAAAATGTAACTATGGACATTTTTTATAGAAAAAATCGACAAGAAACGAATCTTTTGCAATGATAATCAATTGTATTTATTTGTGTTTTACGTTAAAGGAACAAATAAAAAACAATTAGAAATTCTTTTGGCAACTATACATGTTCACCCGTGTATCAATGATGCAAGGAAGACCTCAATCGAGTTTGGCGTAATTTGGAGGTGGAGTTGAAGTTGGCCAAAATTTTTCAGATATGGGAAGCGGTTCAGAATCATATGATGAAAACAGGAATGGAAGAGGATCCTATCAGGAGCAAGACCTTTCTAAAATTTTTTTGTAGGTACTTCCAAACTTTGCGGACACTCAAGATGATAAGTGACATATCTTAAGTGCCTTTGTATTGTTCTTTGTTCGCTAAGGTTCCCAGCAAAATATTCGATGCCAAAGATTCTATTCAAGCATGAGTGCAAGTTATATGTCACCTTTTTACCACCTTCGCCCATTCTTTTTACAAGACTGTGACCCCTAAAAGATCCAAATCATTTTGGATGGCATCTTCAATAACCCAGTGGAATGGTATCTTAACAACCACCTTGGCATGGCATATTCCACGAACAAGCCACAATAGGAAGGATTAAATTCATAAAAAAGGGCATGTTTATATTATATAGCCTTTTGCAGGGTTAACCTTCTTGAAATTGTATTTAAAATCCATGAAATTGGTTCAAATGTTGAATAGGATCCGAATTTCACGAATTGTACTTAGCATTCATATGATTGGTCCTATTGCTGGAGAAGAGATCGGATGTTTCACGTATTGTATTTATTTACAATTCTTGAAATTCCTTTCAAATGCTGAAAATGGGATCTTTCACAACTTCATTTGAACTAATACAAAAGATCCAGTGAGATATTGGCATCGCATGGAACGACTTCCACAAAATTTTGCTTGGTTTTCTTTGTATTCCTCAGCGTTTGTCGTTTCGCACATCATTCAAAATGCAATATTAAACATTTTCATTTCTTTTTGCCATTTAATGACATTTAAACGGTTTTTGTTCACTTTTTTGCAAATTGCAGAAATTCTTCGGGCGTAAATAAACAATTTTTACATATGTATGTATGTATCCGTCAAAACAAAACAAAAACAGCTGTTACAGATGTTGCCACATATCAAACATTTAATATTTTTATCAATTACCAAGTATTTTTAAAGTGGATTGTTGATGAAAATTATTTTTCGTTTTAGAAATATTAATTTAATTTAAAATAAAGTAATGTTTTATAAAAAAAATTACGAATTTAGTTATTGCAAAATTATTTGTAAATAAAATAACGATATGGCAACGCAAATTATATTTTCAAGGGTTCACAAAATGCGGCACTATTTTCAATTTTCAAACTTGTGAACCCCTCTTCACTTTTTTCGCTCCTCCCTTGTCATTTGTGATAGGTCGAGACGTGAGAAGTGAGCTGCAACTCACTCGTGAGAAGCTCCCTACGTGAGTATTCATGATCGCTATGATTATTTGTGTGGGAAAAAATTCGGAGTTCATGAGGCAATGCATTCCAACATCGCGAAATCCGAATCAGAAATGATCTTGTGTAGGAATTTTTGTAGATTCTAGGAATAACCAATTGTGGGTTCCTAGTTGAATGCGAAAATCTAAAACATCTCATCAAAGTTGTTGGTTTTCTGTTCTTTACTATATTATAAAAAGAAAGGAGATTTCCAGATTGGGTAAAGTCATTAAAGGAACAACCAATGAATCTTTTTACATATCCAGAAATGTGATCCCTTCTTCGAACATTATATACAAAACGGACAATCGAATTTACAATTCTCCAGACACAACTTCGAAACCATACAAAATTGTAGGCATAAGCAGAGCATGAGCCAATTTATCTTTTATAGGAAAAGGGATATACAAATTGGCAGCATGAATCCTTCGCAGCGTAGACCAGACCTTTCCAGATATAAAGTCAATTTGATATTTAAAAGACAGGTCGTTATCAATATCGACTCCCAAACATCTTTGGTGAGTAACAAATTCAACATTTTCATTCAGCAAGTTAATATTGATAGCAGGATACCTATTATTAAACACTCCAAACATTATAGCCTTCGTATTAATAGAAAGAAAATTTAATGATGCCCAAGAAGAAAATCGACTAAGGCATACATTAATATGTCGTTCAAGCAGGGTAGGAGTATCACTGTGACCATTAAAGAGTAAAAAAATGTCATCAGCAAACTGAAAGGTTTTGCAGAATTCTGTTCCAGTATAATTCACCAAATCATTCACATATAGTATGAATAAGAGTGGGCCTAACACAGAGCCTTGAGGTATGCCGCTATAAAGGTGAACTGTATCGGATTCACAGCCATTCAAGGAGACAAACTGCGACCTTCCAGTAATATATGAATAAATTAGTTTGCAAGCAGTAGTCGAAAATCTGAAAATATTTTTTAGTTTCATAATCATATGAACATGATTAATAGAGCTAAATGCCTTCGATAGATCGAGAGAAACGAGTACAGATACTTTACCCTCATTAATGTTCTGGCGAATGCAATCAGTAGTTTCTATGAGTAAGTGAGTGGTATTGTGCCCGCGCCGAAACGCAAATTGGGTATCAGATATCCACCCTTATTACGGTTGTCGTAGGCGTTCAAGTGTCGTAGACGTAGTCGTAGGCGTTGTCGTAGTCAATAATTTTTGGTATTATGTAAAATTTTCGACTACGTCTGTTTTGTAATAGATTGCAAAAATACAGGGTGTTGAAGATTATTACCATTTTCGACTATTACACGCCACCCTGCTATAAAAAAGAAAACAAAAAATAGCGCCAGTTAAAATAAAAAACAATTATTTATTAATAAACCATAAAAATGTTAAGTGTGGGTTATTTTATATCTGACGATGAGGATGAATATACTCCGAACGATTTAAACGTAAGACGAAAACAGTTACGCAAGAATCAAACATATTTTCCATGACTGATACTCAGTAAGTAAACACTTAAATGAAAAAGGAAAAATGTTCATGTTTTTTTTATATTTGTTAGTTACTTCAGGCTTACTAAGGATGCATTCAAATATGTTCTCGAGCAAATTGATCCCGATTTTTATGATCAGATAAGGGCGACGTGTGTAACCAAATGTAGTGAAACTCTCAGCAACAATGCGGATACTTGCTGAAGGCAGTTACCAAAAAAGATGCTGCTTCTTCCGTGTCTGTTAGTATGTACTGCTTGAAGGATCCTCCACCTGTAGCACGACATTCCGCCTTATTGTGAACTAACTTCTTCCTTAACATGAATTTGTAGTCAGCCCAGACTTTCATCCAACCCTCACCTGTTCGTACTGGCGGTCCTAAAATGTTGAGTTGCGTACTAATTTTATTCCACTCTTCTTTCACGTTAATTTTTTTTATTCCATTGCTGTAACCTCTGACCAAATTTGGATTGCTCTGCAAAATTTGGACCATTGTGTCAAACTGCTTTTTGGTGGTGACTTTTGTTATAAAACATGTGCAATATTATAAAATTTATACGAATATATAATCTTTTTGTAATATAGACAAATACCTTTTGTTTAAATCCATTTTATTTGTTCGTTTTTATTAACGTTTTAAGAAATTTGTCTGTTGTCGTCAACAAAATCTCTAACGACTAATTTCACAGCGTTTCTCGTAATAAAACGCCTCCCGTGGTAGCAAAATTGTAAAAGAAAGGCATACAGAGTTGTAATATCTCGTATACGACATACATAATACCAATTAGTCGTTGCGAAAATGTCGTGTACGACATACATAATACCAATAAGACGTTACGACACGTCAATTTGCAATTTTGGATACGACTACGCCAACCGTAATAAGGCTGATCATTCTCGATGCATAGTCCAAAATCCACAATTTTGGATATTGCTGGGAGGATCGAAATTGGTCGAAGATCATCCGGGCATCTAACACCCTTAATCTTAGGAATAGGGACAATTCGAGCTTTCTTCCAAGACTGAGGGAATGTAGAAGTCATAAGAACATAATTTACAAAATGGAGTAAAATATCGGAAACGTGCGGATAAATCATCTTTATAAATTTTATTGGTAGCTTGTCAACGCCTACTGACTTGGATTTCACTTTATTCAATGACTCAAATATTACGGAACCAGTAACCGACTAAAAAGAAAAAGAAGAGTTAGAGTCAATGAACTGGCTGAAATTAATTTCCTCTTCAGACCCTGAATCACTACCAACAAATGCATTGTTTATATCGTTTACATCCATATAGAAATCATCGGTGTCATTCCTGACACAACCAGAGTTTTCCAGTAACTTCCAGATACCAGCTGTATTCAACCTCCCAAAAAGAGTAGAATAATGATTCCTTTTTGCTCTACGAATAACGGTCCTAGCCCTGTTTCGGTATCTGCAATACGTTGGCCAATTTCTAGAACAACAATCTGTCTGAAATGCAGAGAAAGCTAGATCTCTTAGCGTTCTTGCAAATTCAATATCTCTGGCATTAAACCAATCATCTACCTGTCGTTTAATTTGTTTTCTTACAATTGGTACACATGAGTATAGATTCTCAAATAACAGGGAAATATGGGAATATTTTATATTTACATCAGACTCACCTAATAAAACTTTAAAGTTAAAATCATGCAAAAACGAGAAAAAACGCTCCCAGTTTAATTCGTTAAAATTCCGGTATTCTATAAATTCCGAGGGGCAATTAAAGTCGAACCAAAAAGACAAAAATATGAGGGCATGGTCAGAGACTGACGGACATTGAACCTGATGACTATAGTTTACAGATGATACATCGCTAACCAATGCAAAATCTATCAGTGAAGTCGATCTTCTGCTCAAATCGAAGTGTGTCGGTTGTGAGTTGTGAATGATGGATATGTTATACCTAGCACAAAGGGAACGAAAAGTTGTAGCCTTGGACTCATCAAACAAATTAACATTAAAATCCCCCAACATAATAATGTTAGGGTATTCATAAAAAAGATTCAAATGATAACATTCAAAATTATACAAATTGCCCGTGGGTAAGTACACTACGCCAAACAGAACCTTGGAATCACCAAAACACAAATCAATGAATAGAGATTCGCAGCCAGGAATAGAAATTTTAAATACAGTTTTATATGACAGTCCATTACACACAAAAATTCCTACACCGCCACCTCTGCCCGAAAATTGGCGATCATTACGACAGAGTTTATACCCTGGTATGGAGACGGCTCTATTAGATACCTCGCTGGTAAGCCAGGTTTCAGAAACAGCGAAGAGATGAAATACATTGCCCTCCAAAATGTGACGCAGCTCATCGAGCTTGAGCTTAGGCTTTATGCTCCTACAATTTAAATGGGCCATTTTCACTTCAATATGTCGCGAGCACAAAACGGACTTAATGTATGAATTATTGCTAACAATCGGACCGAGATTATCACTAAGAGACATTAAAACCAAATAAAAATATTAGAATAATAATTGGGGGAGCCAATGAAGAACTTTTAACAATATAATTTTCGAAAACAAATCCATAACAAAAAATAATTCATGCAGCTAATCATTTTTATAAACAATGAGATATATAACAAATGCATAAAAAATAAAGGTTCATGGCTAACAATCTGAAAAAAAATCATGCAGAAAAAAATAAATGTAAAAATTGAGATCTGGTGTATAAATATTTGGTGTATATGATAATAATAATATTCTATAATTATATTAAGTTTGCATAGCTTCAGATCCATTCAATAACTCAGCACATTTATTACTATCAGCGTATATTTCCTTGCCATCATTCAGAACCAATTTAGCCTGCAGCTTGTCAGAGTTTAAGACTTTAAACTTGGAAATTATATTTTGACGACGAAGTCTCTTACAAATTGTATTGAGTGCACCGGCTGCTGGATAAAAATGCTCGTTTAAGTAGACTCGATTTGTGAGATCTTCTCCTTCGCCATTTACTATGTCACAAATTCTGAGTGTTCTGGTTCTGAAATATTCTCCCATGATAGCATCCCGCGCAGCCACATTATTCAATCTAACTAAAACTTGCGTTTTTTTACCAATGTAACCAACATAATTGATGTCATTTCTAGAGAGTGGCACCTTAAAAAATTTAGCCAATTCCAAAACGGGAGCAAATAGGTCCGCTAGCCCCGATGGTAAACCACCAATTAAGAAGTTAGATCGGTTTAGTCTTCGATGCAAAACATTTACTTCGGTTTCAAGAACTGCTATTCTGGATGACATATTTGTTTCTAGTTTGTTTACTTTCTCATTACAAATCTTGATTTCACTTTTAAGTTCGGAAAAACAGGCACTCATTTCCTTCTTTATGTTATCAAGAGACGATGTAACAGTGTTAATAAATCCATCAAACTGTCGGTCAAACTTTTCATTCAGGCTCCGAATTTCCTCTACAATGCCACGGTTTCTATTATCTATAAGACTTTCCTCACATGTGAAACAAATAAAATAAGGAGTCTTAATTGCTCGCAAAGCATTTAATTCTTTTTCAGGGACTTTGGAACACGTAGGATGTAACCATGTTTTACATATTTTGCATATAATTCCTCCATGTGTCTTCGTTATAGAGTCATTACAAACCATGGTACATGGTATGCCCGCTTCCTGTCAGAATTGTTATACTGGCATATGCAACAGGTTACCTTTGTTTGTTTGATATTTTTTTTTTTTGTCATTTTTATCCAATTCGTTAAAACAGCGCGAAAATGAATGAAATATAAATATTTGTTTTCACATACATATCGAAACACGGTCAAAAACTTATTTTCAAATTAAGTTTGATAAATACATTCTACAACGGCTCTGTAATTAACTGTTTCATTGCAATTTATTTTGAATCTATTTTGAAAACATTTTTAATATTTTTCAAAACAAACATATACACACACAAAATAAAAACTTCACATTGACAAAAGTCGGTCACACTCAGAAAAAAAAATTGAAACCAGATGTGAGCTCTGTTATACCTTTCTATTTATACCATGTTACAAACCCCACATTTAAATGCCTTTGACGTGCTTGACATAGTGAAGAATATAAGAACAGCAATACAAGAAAAAAACAGCCAACAACAGCAGCAAGGTATAGAAGCAGCAATAACAACACACCAATCAGGATCAACCAGAAAAGTTATGCAACAACTTTTCTTAGAAAATTATATTAATAATATTACAATTAAATTGCTTGAGACATAAATTCTCTTCAATTTAAAAACTGCAGGAGCCGGCAAAACGATTTAATATGTACGACGTTTAAAATAGAATTAATAAAACTAGCAGATGATCAGCCGCGATGAAAAAAACACGTCTACTCAGGCATGGCGTGTTGTTTGTGTTCATGTTCTTTTGTTTTCAACACATTTATTTCAATTATTATCTCACTTATTTTTACAAAAATGCCAAAAATTTGTCTTCTCTACTGTCTGTGAAAAAATGATGGACAGCAGGGAGACAAACGACAAATGTATGTATGTGTTAGTAAATCAGAGTTGTATTTGAAGACAAACTGTCTGGTGTAAACGCCTAGTAACCGACAAACTGACAATTGCCGCAAGGAGAATTGCCTAATGTAAATATGGACTAAGAGATAGGGTTTGACTGCTCAAAAACGCGTTGTCCGTTTTGATCGTCATTCGTAAATTGTGTCAGTGTTGAAACAAAATGTGGAAGTAAGTGAGCGAAGACGTACAAAAGGTACTATTTTGTTAAATTTGTTCAAAAAATATTTTTGTATTTGTAGTATTATGCAAAAAATTGTTCATGTAAATGTTATGATTTTTTAATTTACTTATTTTATATTTTTCGCAAGTAAAATTATTTTAAATGTTTTGAAATAAAAAATGTTATGGACAGAGTTCTTTGTATAAAATGAGAAGGAACTTCCTTACTTCAAATATATTTTCTTGAAAATTTTACGCCGGTAACGCAGGTATGGGTGACGTAGGGGATGCATGATACCAAGCAACGGTCTTGACCGGCTTTAACATGTCAAAGCCCAGGATTTACCTTGGTCCCTCTTTCATCTCAAGTGGACACTGACCTCCCCGTGGTGTCACCTGGGGAACTGCCTTTAACACCCGTTAAAGGTAGTGAGCTAACATGTGCCGCGCGTTCACCCATAAGAACGTTAAAAACTTGGGTTTGGGCGTCTGTTTAGTAACCCTCCCCTAGAAAAAACATCCTACTATGAAAAAACGAAAGAAAAGAAAAACAAACCCCTCTAAAGTTGACGAACCCCGCAAACGTTTTAAGGACCATGATCTGCGAATCTGCACCTGGAATGTTCGCACTCTTTATAGAGAAGGTGCAGTCTTCGCATTGGCAGACGTACTTGAAAAGTACAAGGCCGATATTACTGCCATACAGGAAATACGATGGATTGGGAAAGGCGTCACAACAACACCTAAAGGTGACGCACTTTATTATAGCTGCCATGACGTAAAGCATGAGTTTGGTTGCGGATTCGTAGTTAGTCGGAGACTAAAACATCTGGTATCCAGCTTCACCCCAGTGAATGTAAGACTTGCTGCAATTCGAATAAAAGCTAAATTCTTCAACATCAGCTTTATTTGCGCTCATGCTCCCACTGAAGAAAAGGACGAACAGACCAAAGATATATCTTACGAGCGCTTAGACAGACGAAGAAAAATCGTGGTAGAATATTATATCAATTGAACCAGTGTGTTCCCAAATAAGAAAACCGAGACAAAAAGAATATACAAAAAGGGCTACGAACCTTTAAAGTCCATTTCGGGCATAAAATCAATCAGTAGTTGTTTCAATCTAACAATCTGCAGTGATGCTATTCAAATGTAGGTGTGAAAGATAGCATTTCACCTACTGCTCCCTCGGCTTATCACCATTGCCTGCCATGATAACCTTAGCTTATTTCTGGGTTATCCCTTAAAAGCGATTCACATCCAAATACCTACCGTTTTACCCCTACTCGGCCATCATAATTATGATTGAAGACAGAATAACATTCACTTTCAAATACATTTTATTATATAATTCATTTTGTTTTCCCTTAAAGGTATCTAAACATGTTCATTAAGTAATTTATTTATTCTTAAATGCAAAGTCAAAATTACTTATCATTATCAGCTGTTGTTAAATGTTGTTTTGAACGAAATTTTAAAACTGTACGCTGATTTAAGAAACCATCAGTGAGAACAGAAAAAATAAGACTGAACCAGACAAACCTAATACCTTATAGCGCTATAAGTCTTAGGTAACCCACTCATTTGGGGTTATATTACTCTGAGACTGTTTAAAATTTCGTAAATGTATGAACAAGGATAAAGTTACAACGAATTAAGATCATAATAACGTTTCATTATTGTCTAGACTCATACCAAATCAATGTTGATCTAAGTAGAGACAACAGTTCAATTCGAAAATAATTCAAGGACAATTATGTAAAAATTTGATGATTGTAAATATTAGGATGAATTCCTACATAAATGATATCCGTATAATCTAAGATATAATAAATTTAATGCAGTATAATCTAATGAAATTAAGAATAAACAGACAGAAAATAATAGGAGTTGAACAAGATTTTAAATATAATGCATTTAATCAAGATAATACGTGTGGAATAATTTCTTTGTATAATTAATCTGGACGGAATTTTTAAAGAAAAAACAATATGGAGACAATTATGAGTTGCTGATACTTTCTAATCGTAGCTTGGGTTATTGAAACAAGTTGTTATCTTCTCACGGGAACTTATGAGGCGGTAAACACAGGTAGAACACGATGACCTGGACCTGGCATCAAGACGGCTTTAATCTGCTCGTTACAATGTACTTACGTTCGTTGCTGCGCTTTACTTAGCTTACTGAGGAACGAAAATGATGAAGATATTGGTGCTATGTGAATGGCTGGTTCATTTAATGTTGATTATACTCGGCTATATGGCTTATTGCTGTTGACTGTTGTTAATTTGATGTTGAATGGGGGATGATTTAGCTGCTTTACTGTTGAATCTGATGTTTTGCTTTTTGTGTGTTTACTAAACTGATGTTTTCTGTTGTTTTTGTGATTTGTGGATGCGATATGGTTATCTTGATGTTATTTAACGGTTTTCTATCATTATGATTCTCTTTGACTTTCGGGTTTATATTATCGCAGTTCAATTCCCTGATATTTCTCTATATTTTCACTGTTTTGTCTTACTTTGATTATTATTTCCTTTTATTGAGAGGTTTATTGTCCTTGAGCTTATGACCTTCTTCTGTCTTGTTAGCATTGCTTATTATTATCTTTAATTCAGTTTTTTTTTCTCTTTTATTGGATTTCTCTTTTTACACCACTATATTCTTTCTCTAAGCTTTCCACTGTCTTGTTTCTGTTTTGTTTGTTAATTTTCTTTCTTTACTTTTGGTTTGCCGTTGTTTCTTGTTCTTTTTATATCGCACAGGTTTTTCTCATTTATTTTCACTGTCTCAATCTTTCTTGTCGTTCTCTTAAACTTTGCCTTTTTCTCTAGTTTGCATTCATGATTTTTTTTTTTATTTTGGACACTGAACCGTTTTGCTCTTATGTCTTGATTTCTTTTTCTTTAACTCTTTTCTTTAATGACCCTTTCTGGTTCTGACAAACTGTATTTTTCTATTTTGTTACTAATTTGATCAATGTTTCATTTCATATCGTTGCGATTTTGTTTCACATCACTTTTACTCGTATTTTGAGCAGGCTATTCTGTTTATGTTCACTGACACTTTAACTTTAGTTTTTTCCTTGCTTGTTTGCTCTGTGTTTGTTTTTTTGTTATGGACTATTGAAAATGAACTGAAGCACTATTTAGTGTGATCGTAACGTTTGGCTTGCAGTTTTTCCTCTTTTTTTTTTTTTGATTATTTAGGGATTTCTCTCTTTTTCACTAGGTGGATGGTAAAATATAGAGGTTCAAGACACTATTTTTGTTTGTTCAGTCAATCATTTCTATGCAACTTATTCTTCTAGAAGGCGATTTGTCTGCCGCTGTTTTAGCATATTAACACAATAACTGACTGATGGCGTTAAACACTTGTGGATTGTATTTTCTGTAGTTTTCTTGAGATGAAGTCGCATTCAAGCTATTGCCGGGTTGTTGATTGCTGGATGTGCGATGTTGAGTATTCTATGGCGGAGTTTGTAGACGGATACTAATATTTGCGTATGTCGGTGGTAGTTTTTGGGCTATTGAAGTTTGGAGTTACGTAAATGGGTTGACATTTTTTTTTGGTTTGAATATTGGCGTTTTTTCCTTTTAAGATTGAAGGTTATGTTGCTATCAGGGACGTAGCCAGGATTTCATTTCGGGGGGGGGCCCATCTGACCAAAATGTTGAAAGTTCATGTTAGCGAAAATGTCTTATTTAGCAAAGATGTAAACCTTTTTTCAGGTTTATATTACTGACGAAATAATTTTCATTACTATGTTTTAATTAAAATGAGGTAAGACTTCTTGCACGATTTCCCCTTGTTTTCAGAACTTTTTGACAATATATCAGAGTTAATATATGTTCAAAATAATGGATATATTAATAACACTATGCAACACTGAAAATGCAAACATCTAGTATGCATTTTTAGAAAGTACATATTTAGATTACAAACACCCTAGTATGGTTTTGTCCTGTCAGATTCAGTTCGGATTTTGTGGCCTCATCTAAACCGGGCTAAATCTACACTTTTTTGCATTTATCAGGCCTTTATCTCAGAAATGAATAGGAATTTGGCTTTGCTGTCTTTAGCAATATTGTAGCCCTTAACTAGTAAAACTAATCTTTTGAAAAAACCACACCTGAAAAACTCCATCTGGGGCATCAAAATCTATAAGATATAGAACATTTTACATAACAAAAAAAAAAAAACATTGTTCCACAACATCCCATACGGGACAAGGGAGACTTCTCTCATATCAATGAGTTCACCCCGATTCATATTTAGCTCAATGATATGGGACCTACTGTTTATTGCCGAGTCCGAACGGCGTGTCCTACGACACCACTTATAGAGAAGTTTTTCAAGGCTGAAATACTCAGGAAATGTCGCCAACATTACTGAGGGGTATTTTGCCACCGTTTAAAAATGTTTGGTGTTGCCTGGCCGGGGAATCGAACCACCGACCTTCTGCGTGCAAGGCGGGCGTGCATACCATTGCACCACGGTGGCACCCAGAACATTTTACATAATTGCTGAAATTCTGGTCAGTATCGTCTAAACTATTGGGAGTTGAACCAAGTAACTTTTTGCAAAAATCTTCCAAATAAAGTTCTCAAGAATTCTTTAGAACATTCTGAAACTCTAAAATGCTTACTTCATGTTGTTTCAGCGGTATTTTGCATCATATCTTTTACAACACGTATTTCAAACACAATTCACACTAACAGTTTACTCTCGCATTTCGGATTTCACTACATTATTGGCATTTTTATTAAATAGTCGTTGAAAAATGTACTGAAAACATCGGCATAGAGGCATTTTACAACAATGACATGTTCTGATGAGTTGTATATATTTTTGCATATATTTTGAAATTTGAGGCAATAAATGTAGTTTTTCGAGTTTATTATTTCTCCAAATATTTTATTCTTGTCCGTATCTACAAATTTGCTTCAAAGGTCAGAAGGAGATTCGCTTTGGTTTCAAAGATATAGCCCCGAATTTCTTTAAAAACTTATTATTTAACCATGTTTAGATGGGGCCATAAAATCCGTGCTGGATCTGACACAACAAAACCCAACTAGGGTTTCTTGTCGTTTGGGTCTGTACTTTCAAAATTGTTTGCACACGATAACCTTAAAAATGTTGCACAGTGTAATCGCATATCTTTATGGGTGTATCATTTATCAAATCACTCACAACTACAGTGAATGTTATGTAGTTCAGTGATGTCACTTCGGTAAGACAAAAAGAAAAATTATACAATCAGGAAAGCTTAGAAATATCTTAACATATAATTTTTTTTTTGTTTACATGGAATGTTGAGGATCTTTTCTTTGTTTCCTACTTCACAAAATTTCAAATCGCGGCTTCAAGTTTCCACTCCAATTTTATTGAGTAATCTATGGAGGGAAAATGGGATTAATTGAGAATTGATTTAAACATAGGGAACGTTTGGATATCATGGCGTTAACCACTTTTTATATTTATTTTTTTATTCTAAAAATTAGGAGTTATTTAAGTAAAGGAAAAAACGCCGAGACACGTGTCTTCTTTTTTGTCATTTATCACGCTGCCGTGTCAGAATATGGTCAATTTCGGAAATTCAATCGTTTTTATTGTCATAAAGAAACCAATTGTAGTTATTTCCCTAAATATATTTTGGTGTCCAATCGTAGATCTTATCACAAAGAATTTCTGAAGGCTGATAGTGGTTTTTTGATAGAGAACTAATGCTGAGCAATAGTGAGTCTATCAATGATGAAATTCTAGCAACCAAACCTGTCAAAAGACGTACAATAGTCGGACTTCTCTTATAGAAATTCTGGTTTCCTATCGTGAATCTTCTCATAAATTGATCAGGAACTAGGAAATCTCTGGCAACCAATCTTGAATTCTGTTAAAATGAAATTCTGGCGCCCAATCCTAGGTCTACACATGTATATTTTTTTTAGCAAAAATCCATAAACATTTTGTCCCAATCTAAATTTTTTATACTCTCAGCCTTTTGTCAGAATGTGCCTCATCGAAACCGGATATTGCGTTGATCTAAACTTTGTTATCGCAATATTTCTGCGAGCGTTATATAAGGTTCGAAGATGGTGATTTTCGGTCTACTCCTTCTGGTATTTTCCGCCCAAATTTCAAGAATTTTAGTTAAAGCTGTATGTGCGATTATTCTTGAAAAGTAATATTTTGTCCAAACTTAGTTTTAGCTCGAAAATGGACCACATTGGGTACATCCCTCACAAATCTTCAAAATAGTTGTTTAACGCAGTTTAAGGTCTGTTCGAGGAACCTTAGAAATTTTTACTGAAGGTATTTCTTGTGTTTAGAGCAAAGCCCTTTGCCGAAGAAGGAAAAAGGAACATTTCTAGAAAAGTGCAACCATTTAAAGTACCTCCCAAAATACAGTTCAATGAGTAATGGACAGAAAAATCCCTGAAGATGAAATCCAATGTAATTTCGAAATATTGGAAATAATATGCAATAAATAAAATATAAGCTTTGACCTCAATCTCAAAAATGTTGATTTTATTATCATTCGAAAAGTCGAACAAAACTTAAAAATACCATAGAAAACTCCTTTTTTGTGCAATAGGCATTTACTATTTTGTAGCAAGAGACCAGTTTCAAATAATCTCAACGGGCGATATAGTTTTTTTGCAAATGTCAAACATGATAAAGAATTTGTAATTGTTATGATGTTTAAAATAGTTCATTACAAAAACGTGTTAGAGGCTATATACAAAAATTTAAAACCACAAACATTACGCAACGATTTTATCTTTTGTTGTTGAATTGCTCTTATCAAAAATTTCAAAAACAAAAGATCGCAAGAATGTGTTTCTAGATGTTGTTTATAAGTATTGGACGTAATATGCTACAAAATTTCAATAATAACAAACATCTTTTTCTGAACTCAGCAACACTTACAGTCAGCCTAAAATTACGAATAAACGCTTTAAGAAAATTCCTCAAAAAGCCTAACGTGTTCATTATTTTTATACTTTCAAATATGTTGGACAATAAGTATACCAATGTAGTTAAATAATTCTCTGTGATACTTTCTCTACATACTTTACATATATCTTGAAAAATTTAAAACAGTTTAAAATTTTATTCAAAAATAAAAAAAAATGTGTAGCATAAGCTAATATCCTATGGGAACGAAAATCATTTCGGGGGGGCCCGGGCCCGCCGGGCCCCCCCCCCCCCCTGACTACGTCGGTGGTTGCTATTGGTGTTGATGGATATAATTTCTTTTGCTGGCTGTGATGGTTTTTGATTTACGCAGGATGTCACATTTTCTTGGACTAATTTTGATTTATTTTTTATTTCTTCCATAAGAAAACGTTTCTACCATCAGAAAAACACATTATGGATTTTATTTTTATTTTGCTGATTTCTCAGAGAAAATGATTAATAAATACGATGACTAACGATGGACTCGGTCTTTCTCCGTCTCTAGTGCTTTTTATTTTTCACAATTTAAATATGATTTGCACTGATTTCCGCGGATCTTTTATTGACCGTCAAAAAGCAATTTGGCATATTCTTTTGTCTTTCGAATCTTTTGCCACCGGTCACGTCTGCTCGTCGCCACAGTACAACGGAAAAGGAGGCTGAAGTTGGCTGTCCTTCATTTTCCTTAAGTTCCTGTTCAGTATATCGAAACTGCAACCAACTTCGTTGCCTATTGAACATAGCTCATAGAGTTGTAATTCAAGTTCAAGTCGAATTTGTGCAGTTAGTCAGCGACGTAAGTTGTGCGAATTTGGTGACGTGGCACCAAAAAAGTGACACGGTACACACATCCAAAGTTGGTTTAAAAAGGTTTATCATATCAGCAAACCAGATTTGCTGATATGATAAATCTCTAGATTATTCAGGTATGTGATGGAAAACGATTCGACTCGTTTTGCCATAAATCGAAATCGTGTAACTCCAATTTCGGTGAATATTTTAATGAAATTGAAAATGGATTTTAAAAATATTATTCAAATAAGGGGCGTTTGCGAAGCAAAACTATATATCTCATCAACGGCATTCCGATTATATACCATTTCGATTCTGCAAATCGAGTCGATTCGGTTTTCATCACATACCCGATTATCTGGGTTTTATCATACTGCGTACAAGCATCCTGGGGTTATCCTGGCTTTAAATCCTTGGCGTGGTAAACTCCTTGTGACCTGCCCTGTAAATCTTCAACTTCATATAGGTGGTTACCTATTCTTCGAGCTATTCGACATTTTATAAATCGTTTGCATAGCTTTGCTGAAATTTGATTTGAAAAATCTGACAGTTGAAAATTCCGTCTGAAAACTTCTTGGCCTACCAAGAATCTTGTTTCCTTACACCGCATGTTGTATCTTTTTGCATTTTTTTCGTATGCATGGTGTAAATTCTTTCGAACACCATCGCGGATGACTTCTAAAAATTCGTGGCGATTTTCAATTCGGTTTTCTGAATCGTCTAACAAGTCAAGCTTACGCGCTAGCTTATATGCTGAAGCATGTGTGATCATATTAGTTCCAAACAATATAAAATAAGGTGTAGCTCCTATGGCTGAATGTACAGATGAACGTAAAGCACATTCTATCTCGCAGATATGCAGATCCCAATCTTGCTGATTTTCAGTCAGGTACGACCTTATAGCCGCAAGAACGGACTGGTTTACACGCTCTGCTGCATTAGCTTGAGGGGCGTAATTTGCTGTTCTCAAATGTTCGATGCCAAATGTTTTCATCATATCGGCGAATTCCTTGCTGATAAATTGTACGCCGTTGTCTGATATTATAGTTTCAGGACATCCGAATTTATAAAATATTTCTTGAACTAAGAAGTTAATCATGGTACAATCATTACAAGGTAGGACACAGCAAACATATGATTACAATTTTTTCCTAAGGTCCTCCTATTATGTCAAAGCTGTTTTGACAAATGACAAAATAATTTGATTGAATATAAATAAAAAAATATATAAAAACCGAAGACAATACATAAATTTTTCGAAAACAAACGTGACTTCGACATTAGCGAGGAATGCTTTTAAGCAATTGTGGCAGTTCAGTGGAGGAATATGCTGTGGCTATATTTTCCCATCTGGGATGTTTGTGGAACAATCTTTTGTGGTTGCAACTTAACGATGTCCAACCAGACAGTCAGATGCCCTTATGACAATGAAGATGCTTGAATCTGGTGCTGTTATCGTGTGTTCTGTGCGAAGTCTATCAGCCTAATCCGTAGTCAGATGTATCATTGTGGAAACTGAATTTCCGGATTATTGGGGCAAAACTATTCTGCTATTAAATTTTGGCATTAAAATGCTGGTCATGTTTTTCTAAGCCCTCGTAAAATATAACGTTTGTCCGTTCGTCCATGTCTTCAGTGAGAGCTTTCGAATTTTAAATAAAATTGATTTTGAAAAACTCAGCCTTTATCCAATTGTAGCAAGTCATTATTCAGAGTGTTTTAATCTACGACCAGCTATAAATCCTCAACCGAACTCATGCTTTATGTCGTTGCATATAATTCAGTGCGTCTCCATTGGGTGTTGTTGTGACGCCTTCCCCTTTCCCATTGTATTTCCTGTATGCAGTAATATCGGCATTGTTCTTTACAAACATATTTGCCAGTGCATAAAGTGCACCTTCTCTATGAAGAAACTCAGGTACAGATTCGCAGATCATGGTCGTTGAAACATTTGCGAGAGTCATGAACTTTAAATGGGGTTTGTTTTTTCATAGTACGATGTTTTTCTAGGGTGGGTTACTAGCCCAACGGCCAACCCAAGTGTTTATAGATCTTATGGATGAACGTGCAGCACATGGGGAGATCAGGAGCCACTTGAGACGGAAGAGGCACCATGATAAGTCATGGGCATTATCATGTTAAAGCCGGTTAAAACCGTTGCTTTTAAATTTCTCTCCTTCGTCACTCTTACCATACAAACGGTTTTAACCTCTAGAAACACTAATGCCACCTTCAGTATTCCTAAAAGCGATAAGTCGCGTTATATTGTGGCTATACCAAAACGTGGACTTATATAGCCAATTTTCAACACAATAATTATAAATGCCTACAATATAGTTGGCCAACATTTTATCCACAACATCAATCCGTTCGGACACTAGAGTGATCTCCGCAGACAGACGGACGGACATGGCTATATATATGTATATGTATGTTTATTTCATGTGGGAGCATCAATAAATGAAAAAATAAATTATATTTAAAATTAAATGTAAAGAAAACAAACTTTGACATTATTTCAAATAAACAAAACTTGTTGCTTTTGTTTTTAGTAGTTTTGAAGTTATAAGCAAACTGGCTTCAGAGTTGTTTTTTAAAAATTTAATCAACCTGCCCAACCTTCTAATAATTGAACCATGGAAGTTAATGACGTTTTTTGCGATAGCCTTAGCCATTGGCTTTAAAAAGACATACTTGGAAAAATAATCCATCACAATGAAAATGAAACAATTTCCCTTCCTGGATCGTGTATAAGGCCCTAGAAAGTCTATATACAGGCGTTGAAACGGTCTGCATACATCGGTTTCATGTCCCATTGGAGGTCTCAAAATTGTATTAGATGGTTTGGATTCTTTACAAGTATCGCATCTATTTATAAAATCCATAATCTGCATATTCATGTGTGGCCAATAAAAATACTCTCGTAATCTACGAATAGTTTTTGTGATACCCCCGTGTGAGGTTTTTGGCGGTTGATGCGCACTTTCAATTAGGTCTTGCGTTAGTTCTGTAGGCACCCAAAGCTTCCACGCATGAGCTTCTTGGTCTACACTCCCGCTGTACGGAACTGTTCTTTTGTAAACATACTGACCATCTACCTTAAGATCGGGTAACATATCCTTTTCTTTTAAAATCGATTCCCTGAGATTATTGTATTCTTCACTAGTAAAAGCAGGAGATTCTAAATCGATCAAACTTCCCTTATCCAACTCTATTTCGTCTACAGCATATCGTGAAAGCATGTCTGGCACTATGTTTTGCGTTCCCTTGCGGTGTTTAATTTCGAAAGTAAAAGATTGAAGTTGTAAGCTCCACCGAGCTAGTCGGCCTGATAAGTCTTTTTGTGACATGAGCCACTTGAGACTCGAGTGATCTGTGATCACTACAAACTTCGATAATTCAACATAGGGACGAAAACGCTGTATGGCTAAAACTACAGCCAAACATTCACGCTCGGTTACTGTATAATTTCGCTGAGTTGTTGTTAATTTCTTCGAAAAGTATGCTATAGGATGTTCTCCTCTTTCTGAATCTTCCTGAAATATTACGGCTCCTATGCCTACATCTGATGCATCGCACTGAATAAAGAATGTACGTCCGAAATCTGGTTGTACTAATACTGGACTATTAGTTAAACATGTCTTTAGCTTATCGAAAGATATTTTGGCTTCATCAGTGAATAAGAATTTTTTGGCCTTTTTCAAGGTTTCAGTTATTGGAGCTGTGATGGTAGCATAATTCTGAATGAATCTGCGGTACCATCCAGTGGTTCCTAAAAAGCTTCTAACTTGTTTGACTGTCGTCGGATAAACAATATTCTGTATAGCATTAAACATTTCCGGGTCAGGTTTCAACAAACCTCCTCCTACTATGTAACCTAAGTACTTCAATTCACTGCAACAAAATTTAGATTTATTTACGTCTATCGTAAGTCCGGCGTCGTCTAAACATTTAGCTATATCAGTCAATAAAGAAATATGTTCATCAAAAGTTGGTGACACCACGAGTAAATCGTCTAAGTATACGAAGATCTTTTCCCTTAACCGCGCAGGTACGACCCTGTCCATTAGACGGCATAACCTTTGGGCCGCGTTGCACAGCCCAAAAGGCATGACCGTAAAATGGTACAGGGGCCGTCCTGGTACTGTGAACGCTGTCTTTTCTCTCGATGCTTCTGACAAAGGAATTTGCCAGAAGGCATCTTTGAGATCTATACTTGAGATAAAATTAGTATCTCCTAAACGACTCAATAAACCTTCTATATGGGGAAGAGGATAGGCGTCTTTCACTGTAAGATCGTTGAGCTTACGAGCGTCTAAACAAATTCTAACTTTTTCCCCTTTCTGTACAAACGTAACTCTATTGTTCCATGGACTCTCACTCGGTTCGATCACTCCCAGTGAAAGCATCCTATCCAATTCCCCATACATAAGTTTTTGAACCCCTGGCGAAATCGGAAAGTGTTTCTCTTTCACAGGTACAGCGTTACCGGTGTCTAGACCTTTCTTTAAAAAACATGGAAACAAAGATTTGGTTTGTTCTAAAATAGCTTTCTGTCTATCATTTAAAATATGCATACGAGGATAAACCTCGGAAACGTCTTCTGCACTATCTTCTGTCGTAGCTAAACTATTGACTTCAAATCTAATCAGGTTAAATTCTTTGATGAAATCAATTCCCAAGAAAAGTGGCATTTTCAATGACGGAACCAAATAAAAATCTATTGGTTTCGAACGGCCATTGAAATGTATTACTGACCTAACACGACCTATAATTGAGTTAGCTTTACCATCAGCTGTACGTATAACTGACTTGTATGGAAAAATAACTAGCTTTGCTTTTTCAACGAAATCTAAACATCCTTCTCCCAAACAAGAAACTGTCGCTCCACTATCGATTAAACCTTGTATAGTATGTCCATTAATTTTAATAGAAGTATATATGTGACCATCGCCTTCTTCGCTTAAACTAGCGGAGGCTATTTCTTTCCTAATTTCTTTTCGCTTTCTATATCTCTGTCTGGTTTTCACAATCCTATCGGAAGGTGTTCCAAAAATTCTCGCTTTAACCTCATTATATTTTTCCATGCGAATATGCCATGGGTCTCTATCGGAATATTGAATTTCGGGTTCGGTTTCAGTGCTAAAAATACCTGAATTATCTCTTTTCAAAATAGATATCTTATTCGTCTCGGATTCGACACTGATATTTGGGTTATAGAAAGTTGAACTATGTTGAGAATTGTCTGAAGATAAGGCTTTTAATTTTGGTTTGGGGTTGTCGGGTTCTTCGAACGATTCTCCACCCCTGATCGAGTAACGTTCGGGTTTCTGTTTCCCTGACAAGAAGGACATTTCGGATAGACGGTGTTATCATATCCGCATTTATAACAAAAAGTTCTAAGCTTTTCTGAAGTACAATCGAAAAAGGTATGGCCCTCTTCTCTACAATTCCAACATATTAATTTTCTTTCCTTAGTAATAGCATCTACATCTTCGAAGACTTTCTGATCTTCTTGTACAAAGTTGAATTCATTAACATGTTTCTGTGGATATCTAGGATTGAAAGTTCGTTGATTGTTAAGCATATTTTCAGCTCTTCCAGCTTCTGCTCTAAAATGATCTAAACTACAAGGTCTAATTGCAAAGAGAATTTGCATCATCGATGGCTTCAAATTACTCTTCATAATATCAACTAGATCTTGCTCGCCAATGGGATGTTGTTGCTGATTTCTCAAATGCAACACAGCATTACAAAACTCATCGAAAGGTTCATTATTCATCTGTCTTCTATCTAAAATCTTCCTTTGAATATCAAAGTCACTCTCAAATCTATGAAAATTCTTAACCAAAGCATCTTTTACACTGGCCCAATCTGAAATATAATTATGCATCCTTCTATAATTCCAAAGCCACTCTAAAGCTGGACCACTCAAAAAGTGATGAAAATTCCTAAGTACTTCTGAGCAAGGACAATTATAATCTGCTCTAAGAGTCTCTACTCTGAAAACAAAATCTTCTACGCTAGGTGTTTTCGAAGTTCCGTCGAATTTAAGACCCCACTTCTCTATACGTCGACAACTATCTACAGTATGTTCAGGTTGATACGCCTGTTTATTTCTAGCTTGGCTCATATCTGTGTAATTTTGGTCTAAATTCAATCTACATTGTTGATCCGTAGAGGGATAATTGTTATTATTTTGACTAGTATGTGCATATGGATTATAGCATTCATTTCCAGAATATGTTTTTGAAATCGGATTAGGTTAGGTTAGGTTTAGGATGCGTGACTGCCATGCCGGCAGCCACTCCACTCGGAGACCTTGAGGTCCATTGTGATCATTAGACAGCGGAATTTTATGCAACCCCTATTTTTGGTCCGATTCATGTCAAATTTTGGGACTGGGCATATTTTTGGCTTCTGATTACATTGCAATCGAAACATATGACATATGCAAAATTATGCAAAATGCATAAATTTTTGCATATGCAAAATTTATGCATTTTACATATTTTCTTATGCAACAAATATTTCAATAATAGGTACAAAAATGTCTATGTGTACAATTTTTCTGTTTAAAATTCTCTTCAGACAAGTCAATAAAATAGAGAAATGTATAACCACAGCCACAACCTTCAAAATACCGAAAATCGGGAGGTATCGTTCTATGGGGGCTATATGAAGTCCTGAACCTAAGCCGACAAATTTTAGGGGGAAAGTTTTATACCGAAGACTTTTATTAACGAAGACTTAATACCGAATTTCAGCCATTTTGGAGGGATTTTGAGGGCACATCCTTCAAAATACCAGAAATCGGGAGGTACCGTTCTATGGGGGCTATATGAAGACGTGGACCTATACCAACAAATTTCAGGTGAAATTTCAGTTTTATACCCACAACGAAGACAAAATGACATATTTTAGCAATTTCGGTGGGATATTGAGGCCACAACCTTCAAAATACCGAAAATCGGGCGGTACCATTCTATGGGGCTATATGAAGACGTGGACCAATACCGCTAAATTTCAGTTGGAAAGTTTTATACCCCCAACGAAGACCTAATACCGAATTTCAGCCATTTCGGGTGGATATTGAGGGCACATCCTTCAAAATACCAGAAATCCTGAGGTGCCGTTCTATGGGGGCTATATGAAGACGTGGACCTATACCGAAAAAATTCTGGGAGAAAGTTTAATATTGCAAATGAAGACTAAGTACTAAATTTCAGCCATTTCGGTGTAATATTAAGGCCACAACCTTCAAAATGCCGAAAATCGGGAGGTACCGTTCTATGGGGGCTATATGAAGACGTGGACCTATAGCGACAAATTTCAGGTGGAAAGTTTTGTACCCCCAACGAAACCCAAATACCAAATTTTAGTCATTTCGGTGGGATATTGAGGCCACAACCTTCAAAATACCGAAAATCGGGAGGTCCCATTCTATGGGAGCTATATGAAGACGTGGACCTATGCCGACAAACTTCAGGTGGAGTGTTTTATACCCCCAACGAAGACTAAATACCAATTTTCAGCCATTTCGGTGGCATATTGAGGCTACAACTTTCAAAATACCGAATATCGGTAGTTACCGTTCTATGGGGCCTATATGAAGACGTGGACCTATGCGGACAGATTTCAGTTGTAAAGTTGCATACCCCTAACGAAGACTTAATACCAAATTTCAGCCATTTTGGTAGGATATTTAGACCACAAATCCTTGAATATATTTTTGCATATGGTTTTGCATATGCTCTTTTTATGCAGATATGTACAAATATGTCAAAATATGCACGATATGCAGAATATGCAAAATATGCAAAAATTTCTGGGCCTAATTCGTTTTATTTTGTAATAAAACGAGTTTCTGTCTAATCAGATTTTCTCTACGATCATCCTAACCATATATGCATTTGCATAGGATTCCGCAGTCTAGTGATCATCCAGACTATTGTTGTTGTTGGTGATTGATGGTGCGGTTGTTGGTGATTGATGGTATGGTTGTTGTGATGTAGTTAAGTTTCTGTATTGTGATGATTAGATGTATCCGGTTATTGTGTTTGAATATATGGTGATTGTGTGCATGATGATGATGATGTTTATTGATGGTTGTTGGTGATTGATGGTATGGTTGTTGTGATGTAGTTAAGTTTCTGTGTTGTGATGATTAGATGTATCCGGTTATTGTGTTTGAATATATGGTGATTGTGTGCATGATGATGATGATGTTTATTGATGGTAGGTAGATTAATTTGGTTTGCCAAGAGCAGTGTTGGTGATGTGGGGGTTCCAATGCTATGTGTTGGGAGATGGTTGGTTAGGTAGGAGGTTTGGATAGGAGGGAGGAAAGTAAATGTACAGAATAGATGAGAGGAGGGGGAAGAAAATAAAGTAATTAGTAATAGTCAAAAGGAGGGTGAAGAGTAAATCAAAGTAAAGGAAAATATAGATATAGATATATGTATATACATGTAAATATAGATATACTACATGCGGATGCAAATTAAGTCTGCACTGACCTGCCCCAGAGCCACTTGAGGCTCTTGCAGAAAGCTACCAGAATTTTTGGGTTGACGGAAGAGAAGTAGGAAAGAGATTCAATCACATGTACACCAAAAAATAAATGCCTTTTGACAGTTAGTCTAGGACATTTACATAGAAGGTGCTCAATTGTCTCCGTTTCCTCCTCATCCTCACATAGCCTACAGTACTCAATGCTGTTGCCATCCCACTTGCATGTCATAGATCTAATGCCACAGTGGCCAGTTATGACTCCTGTGGCGGTCCTGATCTCCGACTTGCAAAGTGAGAGAAGGGACGCAGTTCTACGCCTCGAGATTGCCGGCCAGATTGACTTTGATACCTTACAGCCAGGTACGTCCTGCCATATCCTTTCGGTTTTCTCTGCGTAGAACTGGCTAAGCTTGCCGAGGAAGTAACAAAGCGGTGGTTTAACGTAGTCCTCCACCACGAGGTTAGAGGACTGGGAGCCACGTCTTGCTAGTTCGTCAACAATCTCGTTTTCCTTAACATTACAGTGCCCTGGTACCCAGCATAGCCTAACGCGTAAATTACATGTTTTTAATAAGGACCTACAGTTTTGAACAATCCTAGATTTAATAGTGTACGACCTTAGCGCCTTAAGGGCGGCCTGACTATCTACGTAGATCGTAACTGCCCTACCTGTTTCGTCCGTCAGTCCTACTATTAATTCTAAGGCCTTCAATACTGCAAAGACCTCCGCTTGAAAAACACTGCAGTTCGTATTAAGCTTATAAGAGCGTGTAACGTTCAGCTCCTCGCAGTACACCCCCGCACCAGTACCTTCGACCATCTTAGAGCCATCAGTAAAGATGGAGAGGCAGGTAGTGGCCTGCCATGCTCCCATTCACTTCTGTCAGGGATATAGACCTCCGCTGCGTCAAAGTCCAGCGAAGACGAGATGTAGTCTGTTACAGACCCCCCGTCACGTAATTCGATCTGACTGCTAAGATGTAAAATGCTAGCATGTCCAGACCCTGAAGAACGCCATAGATTAAGCTCCTTGAGCCTCAAGGCACTACGGGATGCTAGATACTGAACAGAAACATCCAGAGGCTGGATGTTCAGTATTGCACTCAGTGCTGCTTGAGGGGTGCTCATTGCCCCCGTAATAAGTACTGAAGCAGATCTTTGCACACTAGCTAATCTAGATAGATTTGACTTACTATTCAGGGCCTGCCACCAAACAAGACACCCATAGGTCAAAATGGGGCATACCACTGTCGAGAACAACCAATGTACGACATTTGGTCTCAGACCCCAACTCTTACCTATCGAGTTCTTGCAAGAATAGAGTGCAATTAGACCCCTTTTAGCGCGCTCCTCTGTGTTGCTTTTCCATCTAAGCTGATGGTCAAGAATAACACCCAGGTATTTCGCCTCTGTAGAGAGAGAGTCAACTGCACTCCATCCAGTGTTGGTGGTACGAACTCGCTGATCTTCCTTTTCCTGGTAAAGAGCACCAGCTCTGTCTTAGCCGGATTCACACCCAGACCATTGTTGTGAGCCCAGCGTGAGAGTTTAGCAAGTGCCCTTTGCATTAAATCAGATAATGTGGTTAAGAATTTCCCGCTAATCAGGATTACCACATCATCCGCATAGGCAACTACCTTTGTTACTAGATTTTCGAAATCGGACTACTCAACGCTTGGTTTGTCTGAGAATTATGAATTGGATTAATCGTAGGTGGCGGAAAATTCAAGTTCGGTAAATTGCTGTTCATGAAATTCATTGTGTTTGCATTATTAGCTTGTTGAACCGGCCGAATATAATTCGTAGAACTTGCTAGATTCATATTATTAGAAGATGGACGATTATTGGTTAAATTTGGATTATTCGACGTTGCGGCTGGATGATTTCGCAGATTCTGCGAGTTATGCTGGTACGACATATTTTGTTGTGAAATTCGCTCTACATTTTGACCATTTCTTAATACGTTTGTGCTCACGTTTTCGCTGGTATACTGTTGTGATAAACTGTTAATTGTAGCATGGACAATAGCTGGGATTAAACTCTCGATCGACCTAATTAACTCTAGATGCCGTAATCCTTCTCGAGCTATATTGGTTTCATTCTGTGAGTTGGTAATTGAATCGTTTGGTTGGCGATTCTGTCTATAATCTTGTATAACTGTCCTAGCTGCTTCACTCAGAAAATCTGGTGAATTTAACTGCTGACCTTCATCAAAACCATGAAAATCAGATCCAGAACTCAACGTATTTGGATTACTTGGGTTCACCTCGTTATTAAGAGCGTTTCCATCAGTCAAAGTAGTTGCTGAAGGTGTTGACGGACTAGCTGTTGTAGCCGTTGTGGTAGTTGTAATAGCCGTAGTGGTTACTGGGTTGGACACGTTTTGGTTATTATTCTCCATTTTTGACCTCAAACGGGTTCGGTACATAACTTGTTATCAATAGAATTTATTAGCTGCTGTCTGGCAGGTTTACAAGTCTAGATTTCTAAACTCTCCGTCGATTCAAAAAATGGGAATTATTGGTAAGTCCGGGTATAAATTTGTTCGAATAAAAATCGAAAAAGTCTTGGCTGGTTAAATAGAAACTAGGACTTCGATAGGCTCTTCAGTCCTCTTCGCCTACTCCTAATGTCCTATGGAGCAAACTGTCTAACGTAGCGAGTGGTTGTTGTCAGTCAGAATTTCCACAAAGAGTTGCTCGAGGCCTCTTCAGTATATCTTTAGATAAGCATAGAACGGCTTTCTAAAGATATACTGGGAAATCTACGACCAGACAACAATCAGTCGTACGGAAAATGCTCTAACTCCAGGTTGAGCGCTGCCGTCCGAAGGCTCTCCAGGCTACTTGCCCCTACAGACCTTAAGGTACTCCAAATCAACCTCGAGCTGAGATGAAGACCAGTCTTTAGGGTGCCAGTAGTCCGGTTCTGTGTACACCCTGTGTGTACGTGAAAACAAACAGATAATATATGGCTGTTTCAGGCCGATATATTTTTATTTAAGAACAAGCAATCGGTGGTTTGAGCCTATCAAACTCCTCCTGCCGTCTTTTTAACGCAATCAGAAAACAAATGTCTTAAGGGCGACGACCCTAAATCGGAAAATTTTCAACTTTAGTAGAAGAAAATTCAAACTACGAAAAAATTAAAAATCTTACCTTTGGTTTGATAAAGAAATAAAGATGATATGAATAAAAAAATTTGATCAAAACTAAGTAATGAAAAATGAATAATAAAAAATGAAAAAATGGTTAATCAAAACTACGAAAAAAAATAAAAAAAAATGGATAATCAAAACTATGTAATGAAATTGAGTAAAAAATGAAAAAATGGTTAATCAAAACTATGGAATGAAAAATTAATGAAAATATGTAAAATGGATAATCAATACTATGGAATAAAAATGAAAAAATGACAATCAAAACTATATAATGATAAATAAAAAAAATAATCAAACACTACTAACAATGGAATAATACTGGGAACAATTACTAAGTAATTTTAATAATTACCAAGTAAATGAAAATCTCCAAAACCACAATGAAAGTAATAAAATTGGAAAAAATGAAAAAGTGCATAAATTCGAGGATTCGAATTTATCCTACCTTTTACTTCACGGGTTTCCTTTAAAGATGATTATAGTAGGTACGGTATTTGGTTTGTGAATCAAAAGCTTTTCAAAAAAAAACAGATTGTTGGATTGAGGTTGTTTTTCGATATCAATTCCTCTATGTATTTGTCGCAGAGAAACAACAGAACTTGAGATAGAATTTGAAAACTGTCCCTTACGTTAGCATTTGATGGGCGCATCATCTGTCGACATTCCTTGTCATTAGTGGGCTTCCCAATAAAATAAACTATCCATGAATAAGATACTCCAGTCGCAATTAGCTTGCCTAATCACCTGACTGCTAAGACATACCGAATTATCCAATCACAAAAATAAATCTGTTGCGACAAGACTGACAAGTATTATCTATCTTGGACTAACAAACTTTTCGGCAGGGTACTGACCTTTAATGTTCACATTTCAAACTCTTCAAAAACTGTAACGGCTTCTCTCTGCTTTAAAACGGTACGAAAACGAAACCTTGTTTGACTCCCTGTGGGTGCCAAATCAGGTTCAGAAGCTACCTTCAATTGAAAAGAATGGACTGAACGAATCTTGGGGACCAGTCAGACCTTCTGGCCTGAAAGGGCCTCAATTTTGGATTGAACATTTTGATTCGTACGCCCCACGTTGGGCGCCAGAATATAATAAATAACTGTCACGATTCAACCTTAGAAAGATTGTCCCATGTCTGTACTGCAACACTGGCTTCTTTTCAATCTGGGTGCGGCTTGAGCTCGTCGGCATTGGGGGGGTGTTCGTTGCAGACAGACGAAGAAACATCGTGGTAGAATATTATATCAATTGAACCAGTGTGTTTCCAAATAAGAAAACCGAGACAAAAAGAATATATAAAAAGGGCTACGAACCTTTAAAGTCCATTTCGGGCATAAAATCAATCAGTAGTTGTTTCAATCTAACAATCTGCAGTGATGCTATTCAAATGTAGGTGTGAAAGATAGCATTTCACCTACTGCTCCCACCCTCGGCTTATCACCATTGCCTGCAATGATAACCTTAGCTTATTTCTGGGTTATCCCTTAAAAGCGATTCACATCCAAATACCTACCGTTTTACCCCTACTCGGCCATCATAATTATGATTGAAGACAGAATAACATTCACTTTCAAATACATTTTATTATATAATTCATTTTGTTTTCCCTTAAAGGTATCTAAACATGTTCATTAAGTAATTTATTTATTCTTAAATGCAAAGTCAAAATTACTTATCATTATCAACTGTTGTTAAATGTTGTTTTGAACGAAATTTTAAAACTGTACGCTGATGTAAGAAACCATCAGTGAGAACAGAAAAAATAAGACTGAACCAGACAAACCTAATACCTTATAGCGCTATAATTCTTAGGTAGCCCACTCATTTGGGGTTATATTACTCTGAGACTGTTTAAAATTTCGTAAATGTATGAACAAGGTTAAAGTTACAACGAATTAAGATCATAATAACGTTTCATTATTGTCTAGACTCATACCAAATCAATGTTGATCTAAGTAGAGACAACAGTTCAATTCGAAAATAATTCAAGGACAATTATGTAAAAATTTGATGATTGTAAATATTAGGATGAATTCCTACATAAATGATATCCGTATAATCTAAGATATAATAAATTTAATGCAGTATAATCTAATGAAATTAAGAATAAACAGTCAGAAAATAATAGAAGTTGAACAAGATTTTAAATATAATGCATTTAATCAAGATAATACGTGTGGAATAATTTCTTTGTATAATTAATCTGGACGGAATTTTTAAAGAAAAAACAATATGGAGACAATTATGAGTTGCTGATACTTTCTAATCGTAGCTTGGGTTATTGAAACAAGTTGTTATCTTCTCACGGGAACTTATGAGGCGGTAAACACAGGTAGAACACGATGACCTGGACCTGGCATCAAGACGGCTTTAATCTGCTCGTTACAATGTACTTACGTTTGTTGCTGCGCTTTTCTTAGCTTACTGAGGAACGAAAATGATGAAGATATTGGTGCTATGTGAATGGCTGGTTCATTTAATGTTGATTATACTCGGCTATATGGCTTATTGCTGTTGACTGTTGTTAATTTGATGTTGAATGGGGGATGATTTAGCTGCTTTACTGTTGAATCTGATGTTTTGCTTTTTGTGTGTTTACTAAACTGATGTTTTCTGTTGTTTTTGTGATTTGTGGATGCGATATGGTTATCTTGATGTTATTTAACGGTTTTCTATCATTATGATTCTCTTTGACTTTCGGGTTTATATTCTCGCAGTTCAATTCCCTGATATTTCTCTATATTTTCACTGTTTTGTCTTACTTTGATTATTATTTCCTTTTATTGAGAGGTTTATTGTCCTTGAGCTTATGACCTTCTTCTGTCTTGTTAGCATTGCTTATTATTATCTTTAATTCAGGGTTTTTTCTCTTTTATTGGATTTCTCTTTTTACACCACTATATTCTTTCTCTAAGCTTTCCACTGTCTTGTTTCTGTTTTGTTTGTTAATTTTCTTTCTTTACTTTTGGTTTCCCGTTGTTTCTTGTTCTTTTTATATCGCACAGGTTTTTCTTATTTATTTTCACTGTCTCAATCTTTCTTGTCGTTCTCTTAAACTTTGCCTTTTTCTCTAGTTTGCATTCATGATTTTTTTTTTTTATTTTGGACACTGAACCGTTTTGCTCTTATGTCTTGATTTCTTTTTCTTTAACTCTTTTCTTTAATGACCCTTTCTGGTTCTGACAAACTGTATTTTTCTATTTTGTTACTAATTTGATCAATGTTTCATTTCATATCGTTGCGATTTTGTTTCACATCACTTTTACTCGTATTTTGAGCAGGCTATTCTGTTTATGTTCACTGACACTTTAACTTTAGTTTTTTCCTTGCTTGTTTGCTCTGTGTTTGTTTTTTTGTTATGGACTATTGAAAATGAACTGAAGCACTATTTAGTGTGATCGTAACGTTTGGCTTGCAATTTTTCCTCTTTTTTTTGATTATTTAGGGATTTCTCTCTTTTTCACTAGGTGGATGGTAAAATATAGAGGTTCAAGACACTATTTTTGTTTGTTCAGTCAATCATTTCTATGCAACTTATTCTTCTAGAAGGCGATTTGTCTGCCGCTGTTTTAGCATATTAACACAATAACTGACTGATGGCGTTAAACACTTGTGGATTGTATTTTCTGTAGTTTTCTTGAGATGAAGTCGCATTCAAGCTATTGCCGGGTTGTTGATTGCTGGATGTGCGATGTTGAGTATTTTATGGCGGAGTTTGTAGACGGATACTAATATTTGCGTATGTCGGTGGTAGTTTTTGGGCTATTGGAGTTTGGAGTTAAGTAAATGGGTTGACATTTTTTTTTGGTTTGAATATTGGCGTTTTTTCCTTTTAAGATTGAAGGTTATGTTGCTATTGGTGTTGATGGATATAATTTCTTTTGCTGGCTGTGATGGTTTTTGATTTACGCAGGATGTCACATTTTCTTGGACTAATTTTGATTTATTTTTTATTTCTTCCATAAGAAAACGTTTCTACCATCAGAAAAACACATTAGGGATTTTATTTTTCTGATTTCTCAGAGAAAATGATTAATAAATACGATGACTAACGATGGACTCGGTCTTTCTCCGTCTCTAGTGCTTTTTATTTTTCACAATTTAAATATGATTTGCACTGATTTCCGCGGATCTTTTATTGACCGTCAAAAAGCAATTTGGCATATTCTTTTGTCTTTCGAATTTTTTGCCACCGGTCACGTCTGCTCGTCGCCACAGTACAACGGAAAAGGAGGCTGAAGTTGGCTGTCCTTCATTTTCCTCAAGTTCCTGTTCAGTATATCGAAACTGCAACCAACTTCGTTGCCTATTGAACATAGCTCATAGAGTTGTAATTCAAGTTCAAGTAGAATTTGTGCAGTTATTCAACGACGTAAGTTGTGCGAATTTGGTGACGTGGCACCAAAAAAGTGACACGGTACATGGCACCATATTGCCCACTCCATGCAAACAGCCGCAAAATCAATACTTGGATTCCAGAGGCCTCCACAAAGGTATTCATGGTATGACCAGGAGTGTCGTGCTGCTACCGAAGAGAAAAATGCGGCATATAGAGCTACTTTACAATCAGTAGCAACGCGTAGCGCACGAGAGAGATATCGGGAGAAAAGGAGAGAAGAGAAACGTCTTTTCCGCAAGAAAAAGAGAGAAATGGAAAAGCGGGAGTGTGAAAAAATCGAGATGTACAGGAGCCAGAATGAGGTCCGAAAATTCTACCAAAGAGTGAAACATCAAACAGATGGCTTTGGTACAGGCACATCCTCCTGTAGAGACCAGCAAGGTAATCTGGTAACAGATACAGATAGCGTGCTCAGGATATGGAAGGAACATTTCTCCAATCTGCTGGTATCCAATAGTAGCGAAGACGATGATACCACAGATCCAATCCCAGAAGATGGTATAGAATGTATACCGCCCGGCCAAGATGAGGTAAAAACAGCAATCAACCGGCTGAAGAATAACAAAGCAGCAGGAGCCGATGGCTTACCAGCCGAGCTGTTTAAAACCGGAGGCGACGCGCTGATAAGGTGTATGCATCAGCTAGTTAGCACCATCTGGCAGGAAGAACGCGTACCCGACGATTGGAACCTGAGCATCCTATGTCCCGTCCACAAGAAAGGAGATAAGACTGTATGCTCCAACTATAGGGGCATAAGTCTTCTCCCTATTGCCTATAAGATAGTGTCAGGGATATTGTGCGAACGACTAAAGCCAATAGTCAACGAAATAATTGGACCATACCAATGTGGCTTTAGACCTGGCAAGACCACCATTGACCAGATATTTACCCTGCGGCAAATCCTAGAGAAGACCCAAGAGATGCAGATCGACACATTTCACCTTTTTGTCGATTATAAAGCAGCATTCGACAGTCCCCTCCAATCAAAGGTATTCCACGCAATGTCTGAATTTGGTATCCCCGCAAAGCTCATCCGGCTTTGTAAGATGACTTTAACTGATACTAGGTCCTCAGTTAAAATTGGAAAGAACCTCTCCGAAGAATTTTGTACCAAAAGAGGTTTCAGACAAGGAGACAGCCTTTCGTGTGACCTATTCAACATTTTGCTGGAAAAGGTAATACGAGATGCAAATGTCAAAAGAAATGGCACAATTTACACCAATAGCCACATGTTACTTGCCTATGCTGATGACATAGACATCATGGGACGATCAGTAAAGGAAGTAACTGATACCTTTAGGAAGGTCGAAGCAGAATCTGCGAAAGTGGGTCTGGCGGTAAACGGCGAAAAGACCAAATTGATGGTGTCGACGCGCAAAGCGTCCATAGAGCTCGGACCAACTGTGGAAGTTGGTACCTACAATTTTAAGATAGTTAAAGACTTCGTCTACCTCGGCACTGCCATAAACACAACAAACAACATTAGTTGTGAAATAAGAAGAAGAATTGTATTGGCCAACAGATGCTACTATGGTCTAAGTAAGCAATTTAAAAACAAAGCCACATCTCGTCAAACAAAAATAACACTATACAAAACGCTGATACTACCCGTGCTAATGTATGGCTCCGAAGCATGGGTACTTGCGCAAGCAGATAAGGCAGTGCTTGGTGTGTTTGAGAGGAAAATTCTTCGAAAGATCTACGGGCCGATTTGCGTTGACGGTGAATATCGACGTCGTATGAACCACGAGCTATATAAGCTATACAAAGACATGCATATAGTTAAACGTATCGAGATGCAACGTTGCGTTGGCTAGGCCATATCATGAGAATGAGCGATGATGAACCCGCTAAAAAGGCGTATGAATACATGCCACATGGCGGTGCACGCAGAATCGGCAGGCCTAAGCTTCGATGGAGCATACAAGTGGATGAAGAAATGAAAAGGCGCGGTATTCCAAAAAGTCAAGCGAAAAACAGAGAGGAATGGAGATCTTTTCTTAGTTCGGTCTATGGAACAAATGTTCTGTAATGGGCCAACTAAGTAAGTAAGTAGTAAGTAACGCAGGTATCATCTTACCCTTAGGTGTTAAAAATTATTCGTTTTACCTGCTTTTATGGGATTCACAACAATTGCTCTATTTTAAAATGTTCAAATACAATACGCACATAAAAATTTTAGGTACCTTTATGTAAAACCGTACTTCTTTTTGTACAAAAAGTACGCTTGTATAAAATGACTTCAAAAACGCAACACTGGATGTGAAAATTATGAATAACAATCAAAACGGACAACGCGTTTTTGAGCAGTCAAACCCTATCGTCTGAAAACGCTCTAATATTGAAATTTTTTACGTCTAATCGGTATTATGAAAAACAAAAACATCAGTTTTGAAAAATTATTTTGGCAACAAAAATTAATAGAATTGTTAATAGATCATTTGTATACCTTAAAATCAAAAGAAAAGCCAACCCACATTTTTTTTAAATCTAAACAATAATTTGGCACATACATTTGTATGTACGTTTGTGTGATCGTTGTCGTAGTCGTTGATGAGAATCTGACAGATTTTTAATAGAAAGTTAGTCATCTGGTAAAAACTCGAACGTTATATCACGAAAATGGATAAAAGTTGTAATTTTAATAATTATTGCCTAAAATTCTTTTGAAATTGGATTGTTTTTATTTGTTGTGCTGTGTTTATAGAAAAAACCATGACTCTTTTTCTTGTATTTCAGTACATAAAAAACAAATGGGCTGACTTACGTATCGTCATTTGCTTTGTGTTTAATCTTCGTCCAAATATTTCAGTTGCACACTCATGAATCGTTCCACGAAAATGCAACTAAATGTATCTGAAGTAAAAATGATACATGTTTGAATTTTACCGTGTTTCGTGTTTTTAACGTTTTGAAACACGTTGCTTCGCAGTTGTTAAGTTCTATGACGTAAAAAAAAACTTAATACCTCGCACATTTGCAGGCATTTGTTAAGCGACTGACGATACGGAAGTCAGTCATGCTCTTTTTGACCAAAGAAATCCGTCCATTTCCATCAAATTAAGAAAATACAAAATCCGAAGTCTTCTATTGACATTTTTTACAGTATATTTCGTTCCAGTACTTTTTTAATGGTAAAATGTGCAAGAGAGAAAACTGTCAAAAATGAGTTCACCGCACACATTTTTTCAAAATGTACGGGAACGGTAAAATGGCAGAACCGTCAAAATATCTGGAACTAATGTCGGCGTGTCACCCAATCAGAAGGCGGCAAGCATGTTGCACATTTTTGCTCGCTCAAATTTGTCGTGTAAAAAGTTTCTAAAGAGAAAGCTATTCAGCGTCATTTTTGTTCAAAGAGAAGTGAATATTTTGCAACTTTTTTGGTGTACGAGAACACATTTCGGGTAAAAAATTGTAAAGCTTTTTAGTTCTGTAACGAAGCTAAAATTTGCAATAATTTTGTCTTGTAGATGTCTTAAAATATGAAATTTCATAAAAATATGAAATTCCTTGAAACTTTTTTTCAAACTCCCACACTGTTAGCTGGGGAGATTTTTCCCACAAAAAGACACAAAATTCTCCCACAATCATGGCAGAACTACCAGGTAGTGGTATCACACCAGCTGATCGAATATGAAAAGTCAAATCCCTTTATAAAAAAATTATTTTTGTTGTAATTTCCCCCAACAACATAAAGAAAGTTTTGACATAACATATTCAACATTTTACGATGCCACTACCTGGGTAATTGTGCCATGCCCACAATTCAAGATAGAGAATGTATACTCATGGTTTAATAAGAAAGGTTAGCCAAAGCTTTATGTCAATTTAATTTTTTTCATTCGAGTATGCCTGAAACTTCAAAACAATATAACCAAACTGTGTATGTGTGTGTGGTGTTTGAATAATATGCCAAACAATTTTAAAAACAATCGAATTCAATGATTTTTAAAATTGTTTTTAGACCATTTGTATGGAAGAAATTGGTGAGATTTGCATTGAAACAATCAGTTTATCATATTCACAACTCGATTATGTGGAGAAAACTTAACCCTTTTTTCATTTTTCGCGTTTTTTATAAAATGCTCAAAAATGGATTGTTAACAAACCCACTTGTTGCTTTTATTTTGAAGTTTTAGGAATTCAAGAAAAACAAGGGTTCTATAGATTTTTTTCATTTAAATCTACCTCTTTACTTATACCATGTGTATACTTTTTTCCCATGGAAACAAATTCCCAATTCGAACTTCGTTCAGAATGAGAGGAGATGTGAAATGGGAAAAATCGCCCACAAAAATTTTATTCAGAATACGAAAATGTGGGAATGGGAAAAAATTCCCAACTCCCATGAGTTCAGAATAGGGCTGATAATAATGGCCCATAGAACTATGTATAAAGACTAGAAAAGGTACATCATGCAAAAATGTTTATGAAACAAACAGGTGCATATGTGATGAAAATCGATTTCGAGTGCAAAACGAGTCAAAAACGACTGTAGGTGTGATGCATGTACATTTTCCGATTTCGAATTGTTTTCGATATCGGTTTCATATTCCATTGTGTTCTATGGACAACTTGATCAAAACAACGTGTGATACAATCCGATAATCGTTAATTTTTCTCGTTTTGAAAACGGTCATACAGGGGCCTAATTACGTGATTCGATTCGATCGAGTATTTGCTCGTGAAAAAGATTTCGACACGATAAAAAAGCGGCATGACGAGATTCGATCGAAATCGTTGATCGAATGTTTCGAGAGTAACCGGTAATCGAACTATGAAAACCTATGTGTACTATAGGGAATATTATGAAGGTAGATGTAAAAAATGGTGTTTGTTTGAAAGCAAGAACTATAGAAACAAAATTATGAATGAAAAATGTAAATGTTGTTAAACAATACATTGAATAATAATTTCTGAATGAAGTTGTGCTAAGAAAAAAAGGAAATGATTAATTCTTGCAAAATCTTTTTGACATTGTAGTAACAGATTGCTAGTACATCTACCTTAATAATCCTCTCTCAAAATAAATGAGAGAGTTTGGTGGGTGTTTTGCATTAGCCTCTCTGAGAGAATATTTCCTTTGGTAAACAACGGGGGATGAAATGTTTATAATGTACTTCACTTATAAATATTTTTTTTCTGTTTTGCAAAAATGCTTATTTTTCAACTTTTTTTAATGACTGCAAAACTAATGGTTAATGATTGCTTGCATTTTGATTCTAAATTTATCACAATTTCTTTTCGCAATTTCTCTTGTTATATTGTCTAAAAAATGCTGCCAATTATTTACTAACATCGTTTTTCTTCTATAAAACGACAACAAACAACAATTTTTACATTTTAAACAAAAAGGCAATAAAAAATCTTTCATTTTATTTGTTTACGATAGGCAATTTGACCTCGAGAAATTACTCGCAAATTTATGCTCAATTATTCGATAATTTTACTCGATAACGAGTGTTGTCATCCCAACTTTGAGTACTCAGGTCGAAACAACTCGATATCGAATCACATAATTAGGCCCCAGTAGTGGGATTCTGTAACTCATTTTTGCTGTTACCGACAAAAATCGGTAAAATTAAATCGCAAAATTATGACTAAAAACATAAAGAAAAGTTGGCATCACTGTTTGTGTCGGTAGAGGCTAGCGACTACTTTTTATTTATCGTTAACTTACCGAAAAATTTCGTTAATTATCGAAATTATAAGCATTTTAATTTTACCGACAATTATCGATAACAGCAAAAATGAGTTACAGAATCCCACTACAGGTATGTGATAAATTTCGAATCGATTTGGAATGAAAACGATTTATCCAAAACGAGTGAATTGTCAGGTATGTGATGAAAATCTATTTCGAGTGCAAAACGTGTCAAAAACGACTGTAGCTATGATGTATGTACATTTTCCGATTTCGAATTGTTTTCGATATCGGTTTCATATTCCATTGTGTTCTATGGAAAACTTGATCAAAACAACGTGTGATGCAATCCGATAACACTGCTCAACAAAATTGAAAAAGTTGAATGTTTCAACCGAAGTTTTTGTTGTTTTTAAATGAATTCGGCGAGCTTTTTTCAAATCTGGTCACGGTTTTTCTCCATCAGCTCTTGTTCTTGAGATTTAGCTCAAAATCGGTTTTTACGAGTTTGGCCCAGAATTTGGTTATTTTCGGATACAAACAAAAATTTTTTGCGGGTTTTTCGACACTAATATATTAAGAAGATGTTGTACGCTCGATTCAAAACGTTTTTTGAAATAATTATGGCGAATATTTATCAAAAAATATAGGAAACATACGATGAATCTTGTAAAAATTGCATATTTTGAGTACTTTAAGCTGTAATTACGTCATCGGGGGATGTCATAGGAGCTTCATATGGCATTCCGGATATGCCCAGGGTGTCTACTATATAGTCTTGTATTCAAATATATAATATAAAGTTCATAGCGCCCACGAGTCGCCCATAACCTAAAAATCGTCATGAAGACTGCAATTGAAAAGTAAATGGCGCTATGAACTTTATATTATATATTTGAATACAGGACTATATAGTAGACACCTTGAGCATATCCGGAATGCCATATGAAGCTCCTATGACTTCCCCCGATGACGTAATTACAGCTTAAAGTACAAAAATATGCAATTTTTACAAGATTCATCGTATGTTTTCTATATTTTTTGATAAATATTCGCCATAATTACTTTTAAAACGTTTTGTATCGAGCGTACAACATCTTCTTAATATATTAGTGTCGAAAACCCCGCAAAAAAATATTTGTTTGTATCCGAAAATAACGAAATTCTGGGTAAAACTCGTGAAAACCGATTTTGTGCTATATCTCAAAAACAAGAGCTGATGGAGAAAAACCGTGACCAGATTTGAAAATAGCTCGCCAAATTCATTTAGAAACAACAACAACATCGGTTGAAACAAAAGCCGTGTTGACCAGTGTAATCGATTATTTTTCTCGTTTTAAAAACCGTCATATTTTTGTGATCGATTTATAAACGGTGTAATGCATTTTGAGCATTTTTTTAGGAAAGAAGCTTGAAATATAAACCAGAGTTCGAAAATAAACAATACACAAACATAGTGTACCGCTCCGAGTACAGTATCACTAAAATATTATTAGCGTTAGTGTTCCGGAACACAAACACTAAAAAATATTTTAGTGATACTGTTCCGGAGCACAACGATAGACGTAGTGTACCAATTTTTGGTACACTAAAAACGTTGGGTACCGCAGTCGGAACACTAAAAATCGTAGTGCTCCGCAGTCGGAACACTAAAAATCGTAGTGCTCCGCAGTCGGAGCACTAAAAAATTGTTGAGTACCACATGTCGGATAATGTACCACACACGAGTTTATTATGATTTGCGAGGAAAAATAAATATTTATAATTTTTGAGATGAGCACAAATTAAGGCATAAAAACGTTTGGAACTTAAGTGGGAAATATGAAAAAAATTGATTCGGTTGTTGTACAATGGCGCGCTACAAATTGTAGTGTTCTGTCTGTGGATAAGTTTATTATGATTTGTGAGGAAAATTAAATATTTTATAATTTATTTATTTATTCAATCAATACAATCAATAAAATTCTTTAGTTCGACTCAAATTGTAGGGTAATCAGTTTTAGGGCCATATAGCAAATTTCTCATTTTGTTTAATTTGCTGGATGGGCTTATTGACCTGTTTATCGATACAGAGTCGGCGGAAAAGGGAACTGATGAAGTTGTTTGGTGACAACTGAAACTATAGTATTCCCTACCCTCCGCCCGCAACTAATCAATTTCATATCCACTGTAAAACATTTTGTTGTTATTCAAATACTTGAATACAACAAAATATGGACTAAAGCTGAAATAAACACAAAGATGTAAAATTCTGCAGTCTAACAATAAAAAACGCCAACAACAATAATAGGCATCAGCACGGCCTTGTTGATCAATGCGTAATGCAAAAACAACAACTTTCTCGTTGTTTTACCCCCGCTTATTGAAGCAACACTCCTATGTTCGTATTCTTTGCAAAGCAAAGACGACATAAAAACAGTGGTGGATATCATGGTAGAACAAATATAAGGTAAAGTTAATACTACAACAAATACAACTCGAACAACAACCACAAAGGAATTTGTTTTTGTTTGTAACGTTACTGCCAGTTGTATTTGTAAACAAAACAAGGAAATGGCTATAAATTATTGGAATTTAAAAAACTAATAATTTTTCACATTTGGTTGAATATTTTGGAAAACATGAATGAAAATGCGTTACATTTTCAATTTTTATGGTTCCACATCATTCCACTAAATGCATAAATTCTCGCAGAAAGTAGAATTCTTGCAGAAAAGTTTGGGGTCACTGGAAATTCATAGAAAAAGGAGAAGCTGTTTCAATGTTTTGTTTTAGAAATCAAAGAAGCACATGTTTATTAGGGCTTTAGTTTTTTAAATTTTAACAAAATACCTCACATATCAACAAACGTTGTATCGCCTCTACAAGCGGTGATTTACTGCGCGGCTTATCGTTCGAACTTAGAGGAAGTTACATATCATTGATATGAAGAAGTCTTTCTGGGAAATGGTTTTTTCCGAATATTATATTCTTTTTTTTCTGAAAAAATATATGTCCCTAATGTACATCGAAATAGAAATAAATGTATAAAATGTCATATGAAATTTGACACTAACACTACAACCCAGTTCAGTCAGCTGGGTATTGCTGCTACCTTTTCTTGTTCTACCATGGGTGGATATAAAATTCTTTAGTTCGACTCAAATTGTAGGGTAATCAGTTTTAGGGCCATATAGCAAATTTCTCATTTTGTTTAATTTGCTGGATGGGCTTATTGACCTGTTTATCGAAACAGAGTCGGCGGAAAAGGGAACTGATGAAGTTTTTTTTTTTTTTTTTTTTTTTTTTTGAATTTAAGAGCTAGCACACTCCTTGGCCCACTTTTCTTAGGTGTTAACGAAGGTTGTAAGCCATAGCGAATTTTGAAATTTTATAAAAGCATTATGTTATATTGTTGTTTGCCATGGTACAATCATTACAAGGTAGGACACAGCAAACATATGATTACAATTTTTTCCTGAGGTCCTCCTATTATGTCAAAGCTGTTTTGACAAATGACAAAATAAATTGATTGAATATAAATAAAAAAATATATAAAAATCGAAGACAATACATAAATTTTTCGAAAACAAACGTGACTTCGACATTAGCGAGGAATGCTTTTAAGCAATTGTGGCAGTTCAGTGGAGGAATATGCTGTGGCTATATTTTCCCATCTGGGATGTTTGTGGAACAATCTTTTGTGGTTGCAACTTAACGATGTCCAACCAGACAGTCAGATGCCCTTATGACAGTGAAGATGCTTGAATCTGGTGCTGTTATCGTGTGTTCTGTGCGAAGTCTATCAGCCTAATCCGTAGTCAGATGTATCATTGTGGAAACTGAATTTCCGGATTATTGGGGCAAAACTATTCTGCTATTAAATTTTGGCATTAAAATGCTGGTCATGTTTTTCTAAGCCCTCGTAAAATATAACGTTTGTCCGTTCGTCCATGTCTTCAGTGAGAGCTTTCGAATTTTAAATAAAATTGATTTTGAAAAACTTAGCCTTTATCCAATTGTAGCAAGTCATTATTCAGAGTGTTTTAATCTACGACCAGCTATAAATCCTCAACCGAACTCATGCTTTATGTCGTTGCATATAATTCAGTGCGTCTCCATTGGGTGTTGTTGTGACGCCTTCCCCTTTCCCATTGTATTTCCTGTATGCAGTAATATCGGCATTGTTCTTTACAAACATATTTGCCAGTGCATAAAGTGCACCTTCTCTATGAAGAAACTCAGGTACAGATTCGCAGATCATGGTCGTTGAAACATTTGCGAGAGTCATGAACTTTAAATGGGGTTTGTTTTTTCATAGTACGATGTTTTTCTAGGGTGGGTTACTAGCCCAACGGCCAACCCAAGTGTTTATAGATCTTATGGATGAACGTGCAGCACATGGGGAGATCAGGAGCCACTTGAGACGGAAGAGGCACCATGATAAGTCATGGGCATTATCATGTTAAAGCCGGTTAAAACCGTTGCTTTTAAATTTCTCTCCTTCGTCACTCTTACCATACAAACGGTTTTAACCTCTAGAAACACTAATGCCACCTTCAGTATTCCTAAAAGCGATAAGTCGCGTTATATTGTGGCTATACCAAAACGTGGACTTATATAGCCAATTTTCAACACAATAATTATAAATGCCTACAATATAGTTGGCCAACATTTTATCCACAACATCAATCCGTTCGGACACTAGAGTGATCTCCGCAGACAGACGGACGGACATGGCTATATATATGTATATGTATGTTTATTTCATGTGGGAGCATCAATAAATGAAAAAATAAATTATATTTAAAATTAAATGTAAAGAAAACAAACTTTGACATTATTTCAAATAAACAAAACTTGTTGCTTTTGTTTTTAGTAGTTTTGAAGTTATAAGCAAACTGGCTTCAGAGTTGTTTTTTAAAAATTTAATCAACCTGCCCAACCTTCTAATAATTGAACCATGGTTGTTTGCCACAGTAGTTAAAATGTTTTGTAATATTAATCGTTTATCGATTTGATGATGAATTTGTGAATTTTATGTTTATGTATAATGTTTGTGTCATGTAATTATTTATTTATTTGTTATCATTCTCGTATGATTATATGTCTGTATATATCTATTCTTTTTTTGTTTAACCGTAGCTAGTATTGTGAGTTTTCAATTGACTTGTATTTTATATTTTTGACATTAGTAAAAATAAAAATGTTTGTGTGATTTTATTTTATTTTTAATTCATAGTTTTTTCCGTTCCTTTTTATTTTAATTAATGATTATGTGATTTTTGTGTTTGTGTACTAAAATGTTTGAGAGTAGTTATTTTTTTGTATATTAACATAGTAAATGATCTGATGATTACGCTTTTATGAATGATTTTATATTGTTTTTTTTTTTTTTTAAGCATTTGTATGTTTATTTGTAAAGATTATGATGTTGTTTTTGTATATACTATATTTTGATTTGATTATTGATTTGCTTGCTTATTTAGATATTATGACAGATATAGCCGAGTATTTTGTTACAGCTCAATTTCTGCAGCCTTGCAAAAGTCCACTAGAACCATCAGACCCCCATAGCCTTTTGAATTTATGTAATCCTCTACTGTAAAGTAATTATACAACTCCTGAAAAGATCTCCTTTTAAAATCATATTTTCTACAATGAAATATTTTATGTGATGCCGTATCTTCCAACTGACATTCTTCACATTGATCCGAATCTAATACATTTAATTTAGCTAATGTGCTATTGCAAAAGCAGTGACCACAGAGAATTCTATTTAACATTTTCTGTTCTACAGGGCTTAGTTTAGAATTCTTATACCAGGGTGTTCTTGAAATGGAAGGTGCAATTTTGTAATAATAAGAGTTACCTCTTTGTGCCGTCTCTTCATATTCCACTCTCCACTCGTTCCACAATATTTTTGCCATAGCATTGCTCGCATCCTTAATAGGCCAAGGTAAATTTAATTCTTCACCATTTATTTGGGCATCCCTTGCAGCCGTATCTGCGATTTCATTTAAAAGGATGTTAGAGTGACCAGGCACGTAGTGAATTTCAGTAATAATCGAATTATTGTTTACCTTATTTATGAAATCATCTAAGATATAGTTGTTATGTTTGCTGTTGTTGACTGCCTGTAGCCCGCTCAAACTATCAGTTAAAATTGCCAGTTTTGCAATATTATTGTTCTCAGCATAAATTGCAACTTGCCTAAACTGATGAAGTTGTTTGGTGACAACTGAAACTATAGCATTCCCTACCCTCCGCCCGCAACTAATCAATTTCATATCCACTGTAAAACATTTTGTTGTTATTCAAATACTTGAATACAACAAAATATGGACTAAAGCTGAAATAAACACAAAGATGTAAAATTCTGCAGTCCAACAATAAAAAACGCCAACAACAATAATAGGCATCAGCACGGCCTTGTTGATCAATGCGTAATGCAAAAACAACAACTTTCTCGTTGTTTTACCCCCGCTTATTGAAGCAACACTCCTATGTTCGTATTCTTTGCAAAGCAAAGACGACATAAAAACAGTGGTGGATATAAAATTCTTTAGTTCGACTCAAATTGTAGGGTAATCAGTTTTAGGGCCATATAACAAATTTCTCATTTTGTTTAATTTGCTGGATGGGCTTATTGACCTGTTTATCGATACAAAGCACGATGGGGCCAATAGCAGGTTTTCGAGGCAAAAAGTCAATTTTTGAAGTGAACAATTTGAAAAAAATAATAACGGATTTCGATTGCCAACACTCTGAATCACTAAAAATAAAAAAATAAATCAATCTGGTAACATCACATAGCGACATACTGATCTGGCAATGGTGACATATTTTCTTATGCATCATTTTCCGACATTCATTATAAATAAGTAGTGAAAGCATTTTAGGCGCCAAAAAGAACATTTCAACATTTTTATATTTTTTAAACATGGAAAACACTTCAATGGGTATGTAAAATAAGATAGTGTTAAGAAATAATAAAAATGTTATGTGTGGTAAATGTATTTTTGAGTTAAGATGTTATGTCTTTTTTGGAGTATTTTGCTTTGCTATCCATGTGTTCTCTGGAGTATAACTTTTGAGATCTAGGTAGATCTAGGATATTATATATATGTGGTGAAAGGTATTAATGTGTACTATCATTTTGTGAAAAAATTAGCTGCGCCTATCTGCGCCTTTTCATAAAAATCTAATTTCAGATGTCGTAATACTTAAAAATATGGACATTTTATGTTTTGGTTGGCGAATAATCGGAAAGCCATTAATGTTACCAATTGGATTTTGGAAAAATTTAATAGACGTATATAATAATAATATATAATTTCAAAGATATCGCAAACTTTGGCTTTTTTGGCGGAATCTTAGCCGGTTTTTACTAAAATCATGAAATTTGAACATATGTATATAGGGGAGCTATTTCTATATCTGAACCGATTTCAATATAACTTGACAAACTTATTTGTAGTCCGAATTCCGTAACATTTTCCAAATTTTATTGTAATTTGATGGAATTTGCATGCTTGGTCAATCATTTTCCTGAAATCGGGCGAACATATATATGGGAGCTACATATATCCAATTCTGAACCGATTTCAATATGATTTGCCAAAAATGTTTCTAGACCAAAATCCGTCACACATTTCAAATTTCATCAAGATTGGACATACATAGCGGGATTGGTGCACCAAATACCTAAAATCGGGCGAAAATATATATGGGAGCAATATCAAAATCTGAACCGATTTCAATATAACTTGGCAAACTTATTTGTAGTCCTAATTCCGAGGTATTTTCCAAATCGCATAAAAATTGGGCAGAATTTGCTTGTTTGGTCCATCAATTGCTTGAAATCGGGCGAACATATATACGGCAGCTATATGTATATATGAACCGATATGAACCAAATTTGGCATATTATTTTCTAAGCCCATTATAAACATATGTACAAAATTTGGAAGGTCTAGCTTGCCCCAGTGATTTGTTGCCTCGAAAACCTGTCATTGGCCCCATCGTGCAGAGTCGGCGGAAAAGGGAACTGATGAAGTTGTTTGGTGACAACTGAAACTATAGTATTCCCTACTCTCCGCCCGCAACTAATCAATTTCATATCCACTGTAAAACATTTTGTTGTTATTCAAATACTTGAATACAACAAAATATGGACTAAAGCTGAAATAAACACAAAGATGTAAAATTCTGCAGTCCAACAATAAAAAACGCCAACAACAAAGAAAGCAAATAATTTTTTTAATAAATACAAATTAAAAAATAAAATTTAATAGAACACGTGAAAAACGCCTGATTTGATTTTTGGACAATGGATCAATAAAAATCGTAGTGTTTCGACTGCTGGATCACTAAAAATCGTAGTGTTCCTACTGCCGGATCTCTAAAAATCGTAGTGTTCCGAGTGCCGGATCTCTAAAAATCGCAACAATAAAAATCGTAGTGTTCGGCTGCGCAGTACTAAAAATTGTAGTGTTCCGACTGCCGGATCACTAAAAAATCGAAACAATGGAACAATAAAAATGGAGCACTAAATCGTAGTGTTCGGTTGTGGAGCACTAAAAATCGTAGTGTTCCGACTGCCGGATCACTAAAAATCGAAAAAATGCGGAGTACTAAAAATCGTAGTGATCCGGCAGTAGAAACACTACGATTTTTAGTGCTCCACAACCGAACACTACGATTTAGTGCTCCATTGTCCAAAAATCAAGTCAGTAGTGCGATTCTCTAACTCATTTCTTGAGTTACCGACAGAAATCGGTAACATTAAAACGCAAAATTATGAATGAAAAGTTCAAATAAAAGTTGACAGCACTGTTGCTATCGGTGGATCCATGGTACAATAATTCATAGGTAGGCCAGGTATGAGAATCGCCAAAAAAATACAACCCTGTCGCTATGGCTTAAAACCTCAAAATTGTTTTGATGAATGATAACGGATGAGTATACAAAGAAGAAGAAGAACGAAATGTTGAAATGAAAACAAAACAGAGTTGAATTTTTTGATCAATAATAAATATCAACTCTGCATGTCAACACGGTTTTGACAGATTAAGCCATAACAAAAAAAAAAAAATTGTAATCAGCTGTTAGCTGTGGCCTACCTAAGAATTATTGTACCATGGGTGGATCTTTACGACTAATTTTTATTGGTCGCTAACTTACCGAATATTATCGTTAATTACCGAAATTATAGGCACCTTAATTTTACCGACATTTGTCGGTAACTCAAAAATGAGTTAGAGAATCGCACTTCAGATATTTTACACATTTACTTCTAATTTTTATTTATTAATATGTATTTATTTATCCTGAAAACATAAAATATTTAATTTCCCTCACAAATCATAATAAATAGACGATTACCTTAACGTTATTTTTAGCGTTTCAGCTCGTGGTACGCTACGATTTTTAGTGCTCCGCAGTTGGAACACTTCGATTTTTAGTCCTCCGCAGTCGGAGCACTACGATTTTTAGTGTTCCATTGTCCAAAAACCAAATCAGATGTTTTTCACATTTTCTTTTAATTTTTATTTATTAAATAAAAAATATATAAAATATTTAATTTCCTCAGAAATCATAATAAATTCATGTATGGTTCATTACCTTATAGTTTCAAAACGTGGTGCAAAACGATTTTTAGTGCTCCGACACGAGAATTTTTGTGGTTCATTCCACAAAAACTAAATATTGTTTTTTCATAACGTTGACCAAATTTCGCAATGTGTTTAACTAATTTAAACATACATGGATGTAACAGTTTATCTTAATTTTTATTTGATCAAATTTAACCAAATATTGTCTAAGTCTGGAGTATTAAACAGAACAAACAAAAAACATAATAGGTACCTTTATTATTTTTTAGTGCAGTACACTAAAATTTTTAGTGCTCCGCAGTAGGAGCACTACGATTTTTAGTACTCCGGCAGTCGGAACACTAACAATTTTAGTGGTCCGCAGTTGGAACACTACGATTTTTAGTCCTCCGCAGTCGGAGCACTACGATTTTTAGTGCTCCGGCATGCGGTACACTACGATTATCGTTGTGTTCCGGTACAGTATCACTAAAATATTTTTTAGTGTTTGTGTTCCGGAGCGGTACACTATCGTAGTGTACCATGGTACAATTAGAAAGGTAGATGCCTCAGCCCAGCTGATCGAATCTAAAACGTCAAAAAACTAGGGATTCGCCCTGAAAAATCAAAACAAAAAACCATATGATTCGGTAAGTAATGTCATGTTCACACGAGCGTTTCAATTACGTTGTTCGCCTGTCGAACGACGTACACGAATTAACCCGTTTCCACGACACCATTCGTAATTAACAGAAACATAAACAAAATTTCCTTCATTTTTGTCTCCTTGTTTTCACGAAAATTTGAACCGAAAACACATAAAATATACATCAAATGTATCTTCTATATTTAACTACACACATTTCATTCATTTTTTCCATTAATACTGAATAATTTTGTATTTTCAATATACATATTTTTATATGTTTCTATTTTCAAAATTAAAGAGAGAGAGACATGTCAAAACAATATTTGTGTATACAGACTTTCAGTTATTTGTTTCCTTTTTGTTTCTGATTTTTTACGCGATTTTGAACTAATGCACAAGAAATGTGTGTGGAATTAAGAAGGAAACACAACCATCTTCCTTCTGCATCTTTATAAAATGTTAAGTTCATTAATTTCCATTCATATTTTTCCTTTTTTCTAAAAATTTTTGTGTTTTCAACAAATTATTCAATTTTGAATTTAGACATGTCATAATTAATTTTTTCGATAAATTCTCTCATTTGTTAGGGATGGGACATACTTATTCGTCGTTCAGAGAGTATTTCTAATCGAACAACGTAGAAAAATCGTCGTTCGTTCATAGAATTTTGTGTGGGGAAATAAGTAATTTATTCGTAGTTATGGGTCGAACAACGAATAGAGAACGAACGACGTACCGTGGAAACGGGCTATAAGAGATAGCATGTCTACACTTTATAGGCAAACACAAGCGATAAAAAGAGACAACAAGAGACCATTTGGCGAAAATTTTGACAGTTTACATTACAAAAAAGTTGCTTTGTTGTAGCAATTCGCCGTTGTTTCTACCTTTTTAATTGTACCATGTACGGTACGATACCAAGTGTTTCAGCCCTATTCTGAATATTCCCATGGGAACTGTTTCCCATGGGAGCGAAATTTCCCATTCCCACGTTTTCCATATTCTCAACGACGTGGGAACAGCAGACGATGGGAGCTGAAATTTCGAAATTCGATATCAGTTACACCAAATTATTATAGCATACTTTTGGGGGGCTGTAATTTTGTTTTGTAATACAAAATGCCTATTTGCATTGAATTCGCGGTTTTTGAATTAGATTAGCAAAGCACAACTCACTTAATTCCACAACCGTGCATTGATTTATGGATTTTTTAAGTGAATGGAGTCAACGATGTGTGGTGTTGTTCTAATAAGCACATTTTCTTCAGAATTTGCGAATTGGTGTAAACATTTTTTTAATTAGTAGGCAAACATAAGTTTTGTGTATAAAGTAATAGGAACTTTTTAAGTTTGCAACGAATTTAACAATTGTATGTTGATTCGGAATAATTTTAGTTAGGGGTTTAACGCGTATATCGCTAGTTTTACTTATTTCTAATGATCGCTAGAACTCGTATTTTGCATATTTTAAAAAAATTCAAAAAGATAAATTCGGATATTTTTCTCGATTATTACATATTTCAGAAGACGTACCTCAAAAAAATAAAATACCTTTTTGAGTGAATCTAAAACTAAAACACATGCCCCTGCAAAATTTCAAGCTTCTACGTTCAAAAATAACGATCCTATCAAGAAAAGGCATTTCGGAAAATGGAGTAGCATTGCAATAATTTAGCATATATGTATGTACGTTTGTGTGATCGTTGTCGTGTCGTTGAGGAGACTAACACGTTTTAAATAGAACGTTAGTCGTCTGATTTAAAAAACCCGAAGGTTATATTACGAAAATGAATAAAGGTTGTAAAGATTGTATATATTATGGCTATTTTCCAATATATTTTAATAATTATTGCCAAAAATTCTTTTGAAATTGATTTGTTTTTACTTGCTGTTCTGCGTTAACAGAATCAACCATGACTCTTTTTCTCGTATTTCGATACATATGGTCTGTTCCAGAACTGCAAAAATCTACTAATTTTTACTAATTTTTTTTTTTGTTTTATTCGATAACATAAAGGAAATTTTTTTATCGGTGTAAAACATGTTAGATTCTTGCAGGTTTTTGTATCATATAAGAATATGCAAAATCCGAAGTCTACTAATGACATATTTTACAGTACATTTTGTATGCTTTTATTAAGCAAACACATGACGATTATAAATATTTGCAATTATTTTGTCGTGTAGATGTCTTAAAATATGAAATTTCATAAAAATATGAAATTTCTTGAAAATTTTTTTCAAACTCCCACACTGTTTGCTGGGGAGATTTTTCCCACAAAAAGACACAAAATTCTCCCACAATTCAAGATAGAGAATGTATACTTTTTTCCCATGGGAACAAATTCCCAATTCGAACTTCATTCAGAATGAGGGGAGATGGGAAATGGGAAAAAACTCCCACAAAATTTTGTTCAGAATACGAAAATGTGGGAATGGGAAAAAATTCCCAACTCCCATGCGTTCAGAATAGGGCTGTTTATTTTCGAGCACTGATATTTTCTATCTTCTGAAAGTCATTTAGGAATCGCCGTAATTTTTCAGAAGATTCCGCTACCTTCCCTCCCAGCCTTGGTTTGGCTGGCTTATGTGTTCCAAGAAATCGATTATTTCTATATTTTCGTGACTTTTGCACATTATTTCAAATATATTGGACTAATAAGCCATTTAGATATGAGATCATTAGCCGGATTTAGCGCATTATCAGGATTTATTTGCTAAATCCAGCGATAATCTACCAGATGTATATGCCATTTAGAAATGACACCATTAGCCGGATTTAGCCCATTATCAGGTTTTATTTGCTAAATCCAGCCAAAATCTACCAGATTTCCCATACAAAAATAAATCCTCCTATTGAGTGGATTTTTTTTTAAATCTGGCATAAATCCTCGTATACAACTCTGTTTTTTGCAACATGTTGCTAGAAAATACAAAAAGTTGCAAGCTGGCACAAGAAACAAGGTAGATGCATCGGTGAATCGCTACACTAAAAATAATTTAAAAAGTAAAAATTTGTAAACAAGGCGGAAAAATAAAATTTGTTTTGATGTACAGAGTTGACTTTAATCAGCCAAGACTAATATTTATGATGTCTAAACGATAAAATAATTCGTTTATTTATTTTAGATGTGCAAACTGCGATAAAATAATTCTTTATTTGCTCTTTAGTTAGCATTAGTAGCATAATGTGCTAACATTTTCTTTATTATACAATAAATTTGTAATTTGACGTATGTTTTTTGAGACGAATTGAATTTAAAAAATTCGTTTGACGTTTCAAATTCGTTCAGATGGGCTGATGCATCTACCTTGGTAATTGTGCTATGAACAAAAATCAGCTGACTGCCATTTAAAATCCTCCACAATGTATATCTAAATGCAATGAGATTTGTACTGGATTTATTAAATCCAGTCGAGGATATATGGCTAGTCTAAATGAGCTATTACCATACAAAAATAAATCCTAGTATTGAGTGGATTTGTTTTAAATCCGGCATAAATCCTCGTATACAACTCTGTTGCAACATGTTCCTGGAAAATACAAAAAGTTGCAAGTTGGAACAAGAAACAAGGTAGATGCATCGGTGAATTGCTAAAACAAAAATAATTCTAAATGCAAAAATGTTTAAACAAGGCGAAAAAATTAAGTTTTCTTTGATATACAAAGTTGATTTTAATCAACCAAGACTAATATTTACGATGTCTAAACGATAAAATTATTCAATTTTTGCTCATTAGTTAGCATGAGTATCGTAAGCTTTGTTCCCGTACGAGTTTTACGTAAGAGAGAAAAATTGTTCTCACACAAAAGTTTTTTCTAAAAGTTCGGGAACGCAAAAATAGAAAAAACGTCAAAAAAGCTGGAACAAATGTCAAAGTCGGCGTACCAGACAATCAATCGCCGACATCCATGTTACTATTTTTAACACGCTCAAATTTGTCGAGTAAAAAGTTTTTAAAGAGAGTGTCATTCGGCGCCATTTTTGTTTAAAGAGAAGTGAACATTTTACAACTTTTTTGTGTACGGGAACGGGTTTTCGGGTAAAATGTGTAAAAGTCGTAAAAATTGTAAAAACTGTTTAGTTCTGGAACAAAGCTATAATGTGCTAACATTTTCAATATTAAACAATTGTTCTGTTCCAGAACTGCAAGAATCTACTAATTTTTCTATTTTTTCCGATAACATAAAGGGAAAAATGCTATCGTAGTAAAAAATAGTAGTTTCTTGCAGGTTCTAGAACAGAGCATATAAATTTGTAATTTGCCGTATGTTTTTTTTTTTTTGAGACAAATTCAATTTACAACAACTTCTTTTGACGTTTTAAATTCGATCAGATGGACTGATACATCTACCTTGGTAATTGTGCTATGAACAAAAATCAGCTGACTGCCATTTAAATCCTCCAAAGGTATATCTAAATGCAATGAGATTTTTACTGGATTTATTAAATCCAGTTGAGGATTTATTGCTAGTCTAAATGAGCTATAAGTTTTCAAAAATAAGCAAAAATTCCCTTTATTTCTGCGGTTTTTATAATGAAATACAATTTCTCTTTTCTAAAATAGTGTTTTTCTTTAGCGCTAAATTTTAATAATTTGCTATAAAATATAATAGTTTTGCACACAGGAATAAAGATTATGTTCACAATTATTAAAATGTACATATACTAATATAGCAGGAAAAGTTCGATAATGACCTGTTTCTCGCCAAAATATGTATTAAACAAAAGTTACAAAAACCGAATATTTTTGACGCATAGAAAACAGGGTTAACAAGGTTTTCTTTTTTATTCTCGATTATAGGTTTGCCACGGATCCATGTTACATAAAAGCTCTGTTCCAGAACTAAAAAGTTTTTACAATTTTTACCACTTTTACACATTTTGCGTTCCCGTACACAAAATATATATGAAAATCGTTTACGACTTTTACAACTTTTACGACTTTTACCACTTTATAAAGTACCGGAACAGGCCAACATTTTTTAATTGCCACAGGACCAAAATTTTTTTTAAGTATGTATTTGGTTTTTTGTATACTTGGTATAGGCTTCTAAAATACTGAGGTGCTATTATTGGTGAAATTGAAAACCGAATATTTTTGACACTCACTGTATATTATTTGTTTTTTTTTTAATAAATTAAATTTTTTTTGTTTGTTAATAAAGGATTGAGATTCTATTTTTATAAAATTTTGATTTAATATTCCAATTATCGACTTTAAACTGCTTGTTGTATTTTGACTTCATAATAATACGGTTAGATTTGCGAAATGCACTCGATTTCATATTCCAATTCCATAGCGCCAAATGAATCCTCGATATAAAACCAATGGATTTTATTTAACGTACATACTATATGCCTTGGAATTGACATTTGAAATCGGGTGGATTTCGTAAGCATAAACTATATTTTGCTTACCTGCACATCAAACATTGCACGACTTCTGGCAAATAAAAACCTTTTGTTAGCTAAAAATGATTGAAATACAATATTTAAGGTATAGTTCAGTGATTAGGAAAGTAATTATTCAGCTAGACTTTGATATTAACGAAATAGGCCTCGATGACTGTTAGTTTTGTTGGACCGTGTGTACTATGCTTTAAATTCGCTTACCTGCACAACAAAGCAGATATCTTTAATATTGCTTACGTGCATATGATGTGCAGCTATAAGCAATGTTGAAATAACAAGGTGAGAGTAATTCCTTGTCCGGGAGAGAAAACGATATATTTTTACTTTGCATTCTCTTTTCTTCTGGTGCCTTTGTTTTACACACTTCTTGTTAATAAAAAGTCCGAGTGGTTGGATTTTGTTCTTGTTTTGAATTCGCAATTTCTTTTTCATGTTTTCAGATATCTTTAAGCTTACGTGCATATGATGTGCAGCTATAAGCAATGTTGAAATAACAAGGTGAGGTCATTTCTTGTCCGGGAGAGAATACCATATATTTTTTACTTTGCATTCTCTTTTCTTCTGCTGCCTTTGTTTTAGTGGTGTTTTACATTTAAACGATTGCTCGTACGAGATTTTATCCCCTCTTTGATCATATTCGTAAATTTCACACACAGGGTTGCATTTTTTGTAACATGGTACCAAACGTACATTTTGTTAAAAATACTTTAATGTAAAAAGAAGGTATTTTTACAAATATTTCATAAAATATTTAAAAAAGGTTATAAAAAATAATCATTTTATGCGTTAAATAATTTTTTATGCACAAATTCATTGCAAAACTAAATTTTGTTTCAATTTCTCTTACTATGTTTTGCAACTCTGCTTAACAAGAATAACCACCACAAAGAGGAAACAAAATCTCGTACGACCAATCGTTTAAATGTAAAACACCACTTCTTGTCAATACAAAGTCGGAGTGGTTGGATTTTGTTCTTGTTTTGAATTCCAAAATTTTTTTGATGGTTTCTTGTGCAGCTACATATCGTCACCGTAAATGCCCGAAGACGTAACCCACAAAATCAAAACTTTACAGGAGAAGTAAAAAACGTTACAAAATGAAAAACTGTCTTATGGTATATAGTTCTTATGAGGGCGAGTATTCGGGATATTATCAATCATATACGAATGGGAGTAATAAATGAAACAAAAACAGCGGAAACGCTTGGTTTTGGGATCCGTCATTACAACAAAATCTGCAATATTATCCCATTTTCCGAAATGCCATTTCTTGAACAGGATCGTTGTTTTTGAACGTAGAAGCATAAAATTTTGCCAGAGCATGTATTTTAACTTTATGTATCAGATCCCATCAAAAACGAATTTCGATTTGCGTGTGGGTTTCGTCTTCGGGCATTTTTGGTAACGATATATACAGTGAATTACAGTCAAAAGTATCCACTTCAGTTTCTTTCATTAATACTGCGATTGCTAAGAATTGGTTAATGATAGCGATTTCATTCCTTTTTATGTTTTTACATTAGTGTCTTAACTTAAATATTATAAAATAAAATTAACAAAATTCAGGTAAATTTAGATAAAAAAATAAATGGGTCGATCTTGCATTGCCACTAAACTTGAGTTGCGTTGTCAGTTGTCTGTGCGACTGAGATGAAATGTTGTACCATTAATGTCAACTCAACTGGGTGGTCGATAAACATGTTATCGATCATTGTTTTTTCAAACACGTGACCTCTATTCGCAAAAAAAAAAAAAAAAACATTTTAAAAATAATTTCCACTTTGGATAACTCTTTTGTGTATTCTGGACAATATTTTAATACTTTGGCTGAGTTTTCGAGCAAATTTGGAAAACAACCCAAGATTGGAATATAACCTGGCCATTGAATCTTCGGATCGTTAAATTTGATTTGCTTTCCCAAAAATGATAAGTTCGGTAGAATTATTTTTTGATGATATAGAAAATGTACAGGACATTGCATCTATTAGAAGAAACTTGAGGGTCAAGTCGAATCCATTGGAATTGCCATCTGCACTGTAAGTTGATGTTCATGTGGAATGATCTATATAATCAGTAAATTATTTCAGGTTTAAGGCGTATTTTCGATTGCCGAAGGATACCGTAGTTTACATTGTGGAAACGTTAAAGGATGACTTCAAAGTAAGTTGGACCTCCACGCTTCATCCGCTGTTGCTTTGGTTTCACTAAAAACCCGAACTCTTCGGGCTAAGTTTGGATTTTCACTCAGTTTATCAATTAATATTTCGAACTGTTGCTTTGTCGTTATTTTCACCATATTGATACACAAAATTAAGTAATGGTGCAAATAATCAATAATTGTTAACAAAATGTCTATTTTTTCCTTCTATTTTACTTCTTGTTTCTTCGTAAATGTTCACTGCAACTGAAAATTGGTGGTTGCTGAAAAACAGCTTCTTCAACTGAGATTCGCAATTTCAGTTGAGTGTTGCCATACGTGGATCAATTTTGACAACTGGCAACGCCACTCAACGATAATTGTTATCGATGATCGACCCCAAAAATGGTTAAACAACATCGATTTCTACCTCACTGTGAAAACTATGCACTCTAAAAGTTTCATGAAACAAAAAGGATTTTTTAGGGTTTCAGCCCTTGGTATGACATCCTTTGTTATCCTTTACAGCTTTTAGCCTTTTTGGCAAAAAATTAACTAAATTTTCGGTGCACGATATCTGATTTTTTCCCCATCCTTCCTGCAAGGCATTTTTCAGGGTTCCTATACTTTAGATGTTACGATTTTTTATATTTGTCTCCAAAATACTCCATAAATTATCTATATGATTCAAATCCGGGGATCGGGGATGTTTTTGAATCACTTTTGGACAGTTACATAGCATCCATTTTGGAAAAATATGTGATTTGTGCTCGGGCTCATATATTGATAAAATTGGAATGTTGTCCCAAATCCCATTTTTTCAGCGCATAAATTTCAAATTATCCTTTCAGAATGTTTAAATAATACATATTATCATTAATTCCTTCGATAAAGTCACGATTTCCCACACCGGAAGTTCTCATACAACGCCATACCACAACAGAGTTTCCTCTGTGCTTTACTGTTGAAATTGTGTGTTTAGGGTACTAGGCGGTGTTTGCCATATGACCAAAACGGGCTGCCAATGAAACAATGAAGGCAACTTTATGGGTCGATTCCGTATTGCGAGGCGAGTCATGTCGCGTCGTCTATCGTCTCTGTGACAAAATTTGAAAAATCCACTACGTAAAGCGATAGAAAATAATCGTCGATAACAAGTTATCGGTGATGTAGCGGAGCGTTTTTTGTTTTGATTTCAATAAATTAGAAAAAACTATCCGAACAAGTTGTACACAAACGTTATAGTTTTCTAAAATGATAAGCTCAGTGGAACTATTTTTTGATGATAGTGAAGAAGATATAGTTAACGTAGCATCTATCAGACGACACTTAAGAGATAAATCTAATCCTTTAGAATTGCCATCAGTATTGTGAGTTTGTTTGGTTTCCAATATTCATCAAAATAATGGGTCGATTCCGTATTGCGAGGCGAGTCATGTCGCGTCGTCTATCGTCTCTGTGACAAAATTTAAAAAATCCACTACGTAAAGCGATAGAAAATAATCGTCGATAACAAGTTATCGGTGATGTAGCGGAGCGTTTTTTGTTTTGATTTCAATAAATTAGAAAAAACTATCCGAACAAGTTGTACACAAACGTTATAGTTTTCTAAAATGATAAGCTCAGTGGAACTATTTTTTGATGATAGTGAAGAAGATATAGTTAACGTAGCATCTATCAGACGACACTTAAGAGATAAATCTAATCCTTTAGAATTGCCATCAGTATTGTGAGTTTGTTTGGTTTCCAACATTCATCAAAATAATGGGTCGATTCCGTATTGCGAGGCGAGTCATGTCGCGGCGTCTATCGTCTCTGTGACGAAATTTAAAAAATGCACTACGTAAAGCGGTTATGTAGCGGAGCGTTTTTTGTTTTGACTTCAATAAATTAGAAAAAAATTGGTTTGTTCCAGTACTGCAAGATTCTACTAATTTTTACAATTTTTTTCGATAAAATAAAGGAAAAATTGTTATCGTAGTAGAAATTAGTAGCTCCTTGCAGGTTCTGGAACAGGCATAATATCAGAACAAGTTGTACACAAAAGTTATAGTTCTCTAAAATGATAAGCTCAGTGGAACTATTTTTTGATAATAGTGAAGAAGATATAGTTAACGTAGCATCTATCAGACGACACTTAAGAGATAAACCTAATCCTTTAGAATTACCATAAGTATTGTGAGTTTGTTTGGTTTCCAACATTCATCAAAATATTTGTTAATTTTTTAGGTTTAAAGCCTATTTTCGGCTTCCAAAAGACTCTGTTATTTATATCGTGGAGGCATTAAAAATGACATCAAAAAACCCCACAGATCAACAGCAATACAGCCCCTACTTAAAGTGTGTGCAGCTTTAAGGTTTTTTGCAGAAGGAAGCTTTCAAAAATCTCATGGCAATGACTAACCTCGGGATGGCTCAACCCACATTGTCAAAGGTATTAAGCGAAGTTCTGGAGTTAAAAGAGGAAAAACTGTGTACAATTTGTATTGTTTCCAAATTAACAGAAGATGAAAAGCATCAAAATAAACATTATTTTTATTCAAAAACAAATTTCCCGGGCGTTGTCGGATGCATTGACACAACACACGTACATATAATGGGACCAAAGGAAGATGTTCGCCATTTATATCTGAAAAGTTTTTGGTTTAAACGTTTAGTTGGCAAGTACGTTTTCAATTTCTACTTCATTTTGTGGTTTTTCATTTTCTACCTCAGTAGATTGTCCGATTTCACTGTTATTATCATCCCATGTCTCTTCAATTCCGTATATCGCACCTTCAGGATTTGAAACCATATTGATTTGCAGTAAGTCTGCTACCGCTTGCTCCATCGACGACAAAGATATTTCTTGTGATGGTCCACCTCCTGTAGCTGTAATGTTCTTATTTTAAGAATTTTTTTCTTTTTTTGGAATTAAAATGAGTCCATACTCTGTTCCATTCATCTGGGGTACGCACAGAACTATTCAATTGCTCCACAACATCCTTCCACACCTCATCAAAAGTGGCTTTAGTTTCGCCAAAAAGTCTGACTCCACGAGCTACATTTCGGTGGGCTTCCATTTTTTCAAGCAGCATTCAAATTGCTGTTTTGTAGTAATTTTTACCAATATAAGTACTGAAAAACCAAAAAATGTATATAATATTAAATAAATTCACTTAAAAAAAATGAAAATGTGATCTACGTTTCATTTTTTCGTTTTTATTCGTTTGCAAAAATGCACGGCGACAGCTAATTTGTTGTCGCCGGAAAATGAACTTTATGGCGACAGAATTTGACGTCGGGCGACTTTTGCCATACGTAATGGAAAAATTGCAACTGGCAACGCGACATGACTCGCGTCGCAATACGGAATCGACCCATTAACCTGTTTTGGTCATATGGACAAATTAAGGTATGTCATAGGACAAATACCGCCTTGGACCCTAAACACACAATTTCAACATTAAAGTACAGATGAGACTCTGTTGTGGTATGGCATTGTATGAGTGCCATACTGTATTGAATACACACTTGTAACAGAAACAACATTCTACTCACCAATACCTACTGAAAAACATTCAAACTGGTGCGTTCGGTTGTAACTGTGCAGATGTTTATATCAATGCCTATGATTTGAGAATTGAAACATCATCAATAATAGAAGATATATTTTGTTCTTGAATATTAATTTTTGTTCTGTTCTCATCATTTTTAATTTGATTTTTTGCTTCAGCGTCTGTTTTATTTGAATTTATTTCACTTTCAATGCTTGTTACTTGAATATTGAGAATTGAAATATCATCAATAATAGAAGAAATATTTGGTTCTTGAATATCAATTTTTGTTCTGTTCTCATCATTTTTAATTTAATTTTTTTGGTTCAGCGTCTGTTTTATTTGAATTTATTTCACTTTCAATGCTTGTTACTTGATTATTGAGAATTGAAATATCAGTAATAGAAAAAATATTTGGTTCTTGAATATTAAATTTTGTTCTATTCTCACCATTTTTAATTTGATTTTTTGGTTCAGCATCTGTTTTGAGTTCATTTCACTTTCAACGACTATGGCTTGATTATTGAGAATTGAAATATCATCCATAATAGAAGAAATTTTTGTTTCTTGAATATCAATCTTTGTTCTGTTCTCACCATTTTTAATTTGATTTTTTGGTTCAGCATCTGCTTTGAGTTCATTTCACTTTCAACGACTATGGCTTGATTATTGAGAATTGAAATATCATCCATAATAGAAGAAATATTTAGTTCTTGAAAATAATTTTTTCTACTGTTTTCCTCATATTTAATTTAATTGTTTGGTTCAATTTCTGTTTTATTTGAGTAAATTTCACTCTGAATGTCTATGACTTGATTATTGAGAATTGAAATATCAATAATGGAAGTAATATTTGGTTCTAGAATATCATTTAGGATCCCATAACAGCTATATTCATCAATTTTTGTACTAGCATCAATAATGGAAGAAATACACATAGCCCAGAAAGTCTGCGTTCACCTTACTACTTTTCAAAAACGATGCTAAAACCTTAATAAATAGATGAATGAGATCAGTTTTTCTTTCATAAATATGTTATTGGCACTCTTTACTACCAGAATAAAAAGAAAAATTCCTTAAAATATATTATTATTACGAATATAACGGTAAAAAAGTGTTACAACTGCTAAATTAGAGCCCCAAAAAGTCTGCGTTCACTTTATATGTTGCAATAATAGTTTTAGTTTTTTTTTTGAATTTTTTTGCAGTTTTCTCCCATTTTTAATCAATATTGTCACAAGTGGTAATTTTGTGAGGTGTTGCACTTACTTACTTACTTAGCTGGCCCATTACAGAACATTTGTTCTATAGGCCGAACTAAGAAGAGATCTCCATTCCTCTCTATTTGTTGCTTTGCACACTGGAATACCGCGCCTTGTCATCTCATCATCCACTTGTTTGCGCCATCTATTCCTTGGCCTGCCAATTCTGCGTGCACCGCCATGTGGCATGTATTCATACGCCTTTTTAGCGGGTTCATCATCGCTCATTCTTATGATATGGCCTAGCCAACGCAATCGCTGCATCTCGATACGTTTAACAATATTGATGTCGTTGTATAGCAGATACAGCTCGTGGTTCATGCGACGTCGATATTCACCGTCAACGCAGATTGGTCCGTAGATCTTTCGAAGAATTTTTCTCTCAAACACACCAAGCACTGCCATGTCTGCTTGCGCAAGTACCCAGGCTTCGGAGCCATACATCAGCACGGGTAGTATCAGTGTTTTGTAGAGCGTTATTTTTGTTTGACGAGATGTGGCTTTGTTTTTAAACTGCTTACTTAATCCAAAGTAGCATCTGTTGGCCAATACAATTCTTCTTTTTATTTCACAACTGATGTCGTTTGTTGTGTTGACGGAGGTGCCGAGGTAGACGAAGTCTTTTACTACCTCAATATTATAGGAACCAACTTCCACAGTCGGTCCGAGCTCAATGGACGCATTGCGCGTCGACACCATCAACTTGGTCTTCTCACCGTTTACCGCCAGACCCACTTTAGCAGATTCTCCTTCGACCTTTATAAAGGTATCAGTTACTTCTTTTACTGATCGACCCATGATGTCTATATCATCAGCATAAGCAAGTAACATGTGACTGTTGGTGTAGATTGTGCCACTTCTTTTGACGTTTGCCTCTCGTATAACCTTTTCTAGCAGGATGTTGAAGAGGTCACACGAAAGGCTGTCTCCTTGTCTGAAACCTCTTTTGGTACCAAACTCTTCGGAGAGGTTCTTTCCTATTTTAACTGAGGACCTCGTGTCAGTTAAAGTCATTTTACAAAGCCGGATGAGCTTTGCGGGAATACCAAATTCAGACATGGCTTGGAATACCTTTGAGCGCAGCGGACTGTCGAAGGCTGCTTTATAATCGACAAAAAGGTGGTAGGTGTCGATCTGCATCTCTTGGGTCTTCTCCAGGATTTGCCGCAGGGTAAATATCTGGTCAATGGTGGACTTGCCAGGTCTAAAGCCGCATTGGTATGGTCCAATAATCTCGTTGACCATTGGCTTTAGTCGTTCGCACAATATCCCTGACACGATCTTGTAGGCAATAGGGAGTAGACTTATGCCCCTATAGTTAGAGCATACAGTCTTATCTCCCTTCTTGTGGACGGGGCACAGGATACTCAGGTTCCAATCGTCGGGTACTCGTTCTTCCTGCCAGATGGTGCTAACTAGCTGATGAATACACCTTATCAGCGTGTCGCCTCCGGTTTTGAACAGCTCGGCTGATAAGCCATCGGCCCCTGCTGCCTTATTATTCTTCAGCCGATTTATTGCTGTCTTTACCTCATCTTGGCTGGGCGGTATACATTCAATACCATCTTCTGGGATTGGGACTGTGGTATCTTCGTCGTCTTCGCTGCTATTGGATACCAACAGATTTGAAAAATGTTCTTTCCATATCCTGAGTACACTATCTGTATCAGTTACCAAATTACCTTGCTGGTCTCTACAGGAGGATGTGCCTGTACCAAAGCCATCAGTTTGATGCTTGACTCTTTGGTAGAATTTTCGGACTTCATTCTGGCTCCTGTACATCTCGATTTTTTCACACTCCCGCTTTTCCATCTCTCTCTTTTTCCTGCGGAAAAGACGTTTCTCCTCTCTCCTCTTCTCCCTGTATCTCTCTCGTGCGCTACGCGTTGCTACGGATTGTAAAGTAGCCTTATATGCCGCATTTTTCTCTTCGGTGGCAGCACGACACTCCTCATCATACCATGGATTCCTTGGTGGAGGTCTCTGGTATCCAAGTATGGATTTTGCGGCTGTTTGCATGGAGTGGGCAATGCTTTGCCATTGCGCTAATATGTTATCGGGATGAGGAGGGCTTTGATTAAGCAATTGGGCTAGTTGAGTGGAATATGCTGTGGCTATCTGTTGTGATTGCAGCTTGCCGATGTCTAACTTTCGTGTTGTGTCTGTTCGTACTGTTCTGTTCTGTTCTGGGTGCGTACCTTTGCTGCAACAAGGTAGTGGTCCGAATCAATGTTTGCGCCTCGGAACGATCGTACATCCAACACGCTCGATGAATGTCTTCCATCTATCACAACATGATCAATTTGGTTTCTTGTTTTCTGATCTGGAGACAGCCAGGTGCCCTTATGAATATCGAGATGATTAAATCTGGTACTGCTAACTACCATGTTTTTTGCAGCTGCAAAGTCTATCAGTCTCATACCATTGTCAGATGTTTCACTGTGGAGACTGAATTTCCCGACTGTTGGGCCAAAGATATTCTCCTTTCCAATTTTGGCATTAAAATCGCCTAGAATGATTTTAATGTCATGGGCAGGGCAACGGTCATATGTTTCTTCTAAGCGCTCGTAAAATATATCTTTGGTCTGTTCATCCTTTTCTTCAGTGGGAGCATGAGCGCAGATAAAGCTGATGTTGAAGAATTTAGCTTTTATTCGAATTGCAGCAAGTCTTTCATTCACTGGAGTGAAGCTGGATACAAGATGTTTTAGTCTCCGACTAACTACGAATCCACAACCAAACTCATGCTTTACGTCATGGCAGCTATAATACAGTGCGTCACCTTTAGGTGTTGTTGTGACGCCTTTCCCAATCCATCGTATTTCCTGTATGGCAGTAATATCGGTCTTGTACTTTTCAAGTACGTCTGCCAATGCGAAGACTGCACCTTCTCTATAAAGAGTGCGAACATTCCAGGTGCAGATTCGCAGATCATGGTCCTTAAAACGTTTGCGGGGTTCGTCAACTTTAGAGGGGTTTGTTTTTCTTTTCTTTCGTTTTTTCATAGTAGGCTGTTTTTTCTAGGGGAGGGTTACTAACCCGACGCCCAAACCCAAGTTTTTAACGTTCTTATGGGTGAACGCGCGGCACATGTTAGCTCACTACCTTTAACGGGTGTTAAAGGCAGTTCCCCAGGTGACACCACGGGGAGGTCAGTGTCCACTTGGGATGAAAGAGGGACCAAGATAAATCCTGGGCTTTGCCATGTTAAAACCGGTCAGGACCGTTCCTTGGTATCTTCCATCCCCTACGTCACCCATGTGACGTAGTGTTGCACACTTAACTTAAAAAAGTAAAATATTTCAAGAATGGAAAACAAGGACAAAGAAATTGGCATCGATAAAAGGAAAATTCTAAGTAAATTATGGAAAAAGCTATCGAAATATTGGCGAAACTGTAGGTAGAACATATTAGTCTATACATAGAGTGATAATTAACTATAAAAAAATCGGAATTTTGAAGTCAATGCCCAGATCTGGACGATCAAAGCTCAGTTTTGGAGGGTCAAAAATATTATCAGAACGGGAGGAGCGTAACATAACTAATATAGTTAAAACAAACAGTCCGATAATTACTTCAAAAATTGTTGAAAATGTGAAAATGGCATCCAAAAAAAGTATTTGTGCACAAACCGCCAGAAAAATACTGCATAAAGCTGGATATCATGGTATAGTCGCGCGGCGAAAGCAGTACATATCACTAGTGAACAGGCAGAAGCTTATTGAATTTGCTAATGAATACATAAACAAGCCTCCAAGTATTCCGGAATCAAGTCATATTTTCGGCCCAATGCATGTTCTATATGTTTGCAATGAAAGGATTTCAAACTGTTTAGAGAAAGCTCGAACAGCGCTTGAAAAACAAAATCTTGTTTTACACTGTAAAAAATGGCGAGGGTGCTGTTTTGGTTTGGGGTGTGCAGCAGCTTCTGGAGTGGGCCAACTTGTATTTATTGAATCGACAATGGACAAGTATGGTTACCTAAACATCATGATGCGCAATTTGAACCAAAATGCAGAAGAACTACGAAATTTTGGTTGCAACAACATAACGTTTCAAAGCATACTGCTGAGATTGTAAGGTTTTGGCTCCTATATAATGCCCAGATCTGGGTTTTGACGTAAAAATTCTGGTTTGTTTATAGTTAATTATCACTCTATGTATGGACTAATATGTTCTGCCTACAGTTTCGCCAATATATCGATAGCTTTTTCCATAATTTACCTAGAATTTTCCTTTTATCGATGCCAATTTCTTTGTCCTTGTTTTCCATTCTTGAAATATTTTACTTTTTTAAGTTAAGTGTGCAACACCTCACAAAATTACCACTTGTGACAATATTGATTAAAAATGGGAGAAAACTGCAAAAAGATTCAAAAAAATAAACGGTATTATTGCAACATACAAAGTGAACGCAGACTTTTTGGGGCTCTAATTTAGCAGTTGTAACACTTTTTTACCGTTATCTTCGTAATAATAATATATTTTAAGGAATTTTTCTTTTTATTCTGGTAGTAAAGAGTGCCAATAACATATTTATGAAAGAAAAACTGATCTCATTTACCTATTTATTAAAGTTTTAGCATCGTTTTTGAAAAGTAGTAAGGTGAACGCAGACTTTCTGGGCTATGTGTATTTGGTTCTTGAATATTGTTCGGATCATTTTGAATTTGTTTTTGGTTCAGGGTCTGCTTTATTTGAGTTCATTTCACTCTCAACGCCTGTGACCTGATTATTGTAGTTTGAAAATCGTCAATTGTTTTACGATTGACTTATGCAAGGTATCACAATCTTCATTTCCGTCCACACTGCAATTTTTCCAAATGATTAATTGAAGTATTATGTTCAGAATTTTGGGTCCGTTCATTGTGATTGAACGTTTAAAACAATCATAACTTCATTAAAGTAGCTTAGCCCGTTATTTGTTATTGCATATTGGCAGGCCCTATCAATAACATCCTTTAATGTTGCAGATTGCGATTCCTAGAAAATTGTCAAAAAATAAAATAAAAATATAATTTTGTTTACAAAGGTATACGATCAAAATTAGAAACAATTCAAACAGAATAAAGAACAGTCAAAAGTGATATTGGTGTCAGATTGCAAAGCTTGAGATCCTAGAAAACTTTGAAACTGTTTTGCACAATATTCCTTCCGATAAATGCACGTTTTCCTCAGGTATCTCAGGAAGTTAATAGATTCCGCGGAATTCTTGGAGCAAATTACATACTGAAGGCCTTGGACTGTCTTGTAATATGGTCCGATGCAATGCTTGGACTTCAATTGAATCAGCTTTAACGAGCTGTACAAGAATTCTGATCTCAAGTAACGGTATTTAACAAGAATTATTTCTTTTTCTCTAAAATATATCTCAGACACCCGGAGGCATTCGCCAAAACAATGTTAAATTTTGCTGCTAATTCCATAAATAATCGGTAATATACAGTGAGTCACAGTGAAAAGTATCCACTTCAGTTTCTTTTCATTAAAACTGCGATTAATGAATACGATTTTGTTTTTTTTATATTTTTACATTAGAGTCTTAACTTAAAATTAATAAAATTGGCAAAAATTTAAAAATGGCAAATTTAGATAAATAAAAATTGTTAAACATCGATTTCTACTTTACAGTGAAAAGTATCCACACAATAAATTTTATTAAACAAAAAGGATTTTTGAGGTGTTTATCACTTGATATGATATCCTTTGTTATCCTTTACAGCTTTTAGTCTTTTTCGCATAGATTTAACAAAATTTTTGGTGCAAGAAATCTGAATTTCTCCCACTCTTCTTGCAAGACATTTTTCAGAGTTCCTATACTTTAGATTTTTGGTCTGTTCCAGAACTGCAAGAATCTACTAATTTTTACTATTTTTTCCGATAACATAAAGGAAAAAATGTTATCGTAGTAAAAAGTAGTAGCTTCTTGCAGGTTCTGGAACAGGCCATTTATGATTTCTTATACAGTATGCAAAGTTCATATTCGTACACCCCTATAAAATTAATAAAATCGTTATTAATTCCATATTTTATGTGCAAATATGAAATAATTGATGGGAATTACCATAACGAAGAAAGATTTAAGAATAACAAAACAAATTTTTAATTTATTCCGTCATTTAGGTATAGATGGCGCCTCTGTGGTTGGCAAAGTTCGTATTCGTACACCTATAAGCTCTATATATTTGGAGTTTTTAAGGATTTTCAAAGTGAAATACCGCAGATTTTTGTTCTTTTCTTCTTTTGGAATGCCTCTGCTATAGAAATATGTACAAATAACGGTAATTTTATTAAAAGTTTTGCATGAATAAAAAGTCGGACGAATATTTTAAATAATTAAGAAAAATGTGCTAGATATGATTAACTATTGAAATTTTTCCCGAATTTTGGACGAAAATAGCTAATAGCCGTCCCTTTGTAACAATATTCGAGGTCTGATATGAAAATAAAGCTCTGTTCCTTTACGTGCAAGAATCTTCAAGTTTTGCCACTTTTTACTCGAAAAGCGTTCCTTTACTTCTGACACCATACAATTCATATGTGAGCAGTTTACAACTTTTGCTACTTTTGCCGGTTTTACCATTTTCAAAAGTAAAGGAACAGACCATAAATGTTGTCAGCGTTTGGAAATGCAAAGAAACGTAATCCGGGCTTATGCTTGGTTTACATTCGGCGTCCTTTCGTGATTTCGAAGGCCTTTCGTGATTTCGCACGGAATCAAGCAAAATATATCATGATTTCGCATACAAAAATGAAATCATCTCATTTCGTGATTTCAGCGAAATCAACATCGAAATCTCAGTACACATGATATACAACCCTGTTTTTGCCCAAAAAAGTACCAAAAGTTGCAACACTTTTCACGTATCACAATAAACAAGGTAGATGGTCAGTTGCTGCAACAAAAAATTTTTGTATCAAAATGTGTAAACAATGTGAAAAAATATTAAATTAATTTGTTATAAGGATATTTTCCATTGTGTTCCCGTACTTTTTTAATGGTAATTTTATAAAAACGAGCAAATTGTCAAAAATTTCATTCCCATACAAATTTCCTAAAAAATACGGGAATAAAAAAATGACGGAAATTGCAAAAACTCTAGCAGAAATGTCAAAATCAACGTATCAGCTATCATATTTAGATGCAAATGAACATGCTGCTAGTTTCTACTAGGCCCAAAATTGTATCGCAGAAAACAGGTGAAGATGGTGTTATTCGGCGCTATTTTTGTTTAAAGAGAAGTGGATGTCTTTCTAGATTCCGGAGTTCGGGAACGCATTTTAGCACTAAACGGGAAGACTACTGCAATTAGTAATATTTTGCATGTTCTGAACACAACTTTTATCTATCAAAATTTATTTTGAGGTCTGTTCCAGAACATAAAGGAAAAATGTTTATCGTAGTAAAAAATTGTAAATTCTTGCAGGATCTGGAACAGAGCAATGATGTCTCAACGATAAAATCATTTTTTATTTTTTCATTTGTTAGTACTATAAACAATTAATATGACATATAGATAATTTTACGATAATTTTCGAAATAAAGTTGTAAAGTTCTATATTGTCGTATATATTTGATGACTAATTCAATTTACAACAACTTGTTTTGAAAATGCATGTTCCATCAGCTGCGCATATGCATCTACCTTGATTATTGTAATATGTTTGAAATCAACAAAAACATAAATGTCAACACCGTGGTGTATTTCAGGATTTCGTGAAATCCAGTGGATTTTGGAGCGCAAATGTAAACTTGGCATTAGGTAAAGTAAACACATTTTTGGTTTTTACTTGGTGAAAATCGCACGTTTAGTTTTATATTTGACATTAAATGTATTGAAGTTTTAGAATACGGTTTCGAACATCATTTTATGTCAAGAAATATCAGAAATTACGAGGAATAATAATTTTTTAAGGATGAAAATTTCCCCGAAAATAATGCATTTCTTCAAAAGGTTACCCCACGTTCTTTCCTGGACCATTTACTTCATTCTTTTGACATTTTTGCACTCATTTTGGATCATTCGGTAAAGAAATATAATTTTAAAGAAGTAAAAACCATTATTTGCCCAATTTTTGCAGTTATAACCCTCGTTCATATTAAGCGTAGAATTTCAGTCGTACGCGGACAGTATGAAAACTTGTACAGTTTCATTTTTCTTCATAATTTCTCGCAGTTTTTGACATAAAATGATTTTCGAAACCGTATTCTAAAACTTCAATACATTTAATGTCAAATATAAAACGATACTTGCGATTTTCACCAAGTAAAAACAAAAAATGTTGTGGTTTGTTTTTGGTCAAGATGTTGTTTATTATTGTTGATTGTGTTTAGCTAACTGACCTTTGGTAAATTTAAGCAAATAAAACAAGGGGTTTATTGCTTTTTCATCCCAACGTTTCGTCGCTTGTTTGGCGACTTCTTCAGGGGACTTGTCTATTTAAATATATAAAAATCACAATTTGCAATTTTACAAAAACACCAAGAAAGTACATGAATTAATAACTTACGATAATATTTTTTAATCTTGTTACATTGATTTTATATTAATTAAACATATAAGACAATTAACAAGAATTAAAAGCTAGATCACAGTGAGATTACAATATTGCAATGCCGTAACTGACACTTATGTTGTCAGTGTCTTCTTTTATGTTCATTGTCCTTTCAATATGTTGTTGAATGCGTAAGCTTTCAATCATTAGTCTCTTTTTCTCTTTTCGTTCTTTGTCCAATATTATGACGTTGTCAAAGTCAGGTGTGTGGCCTTTGCTCAGAGCATGTTGCGAGAGTGCTGTCGTTTCTTTTTGTTTCTCAATATCTGTTTTGTGTTCTCCCATTCTAATGCTTAAAGTTCTTTTTGTTGTCCCGATGTATATTTTGTTACAGTCATCGTCGTTTTTTCCTTTGCAGTTGATTTGATATACAACGTTGTTTTGTTGTTGCTTTTCAATTGGGGCTTTTGTATTTGAAAATATTGTGTTTAGTGTCGTGTTCGGTTTATATGCAAAGCTTATGTTGTTGTTGTTTATGATTTTTGGCAATTTTTGGTTGTCAAAAAGGCCGGGGATGTAAGTTACACCATAAAACTTTTTTATTTGTGCGTTTTCTGTGTTTGATTTTGTTGGATTATTTTTTTCTCTCTTAATTTTACTTTTGATTTCCTCAATTAAGGAGTGTATAATATTGCCGGGAAAGCTGTTGTTTTGTAAAATGGTTGTTATTATTTTGGTGTTTTTGTTGTGGTATTGTTTGTCACTGATGTTTAGAATTCGGTATATTAAATTTTTAGCAGTATTAAGGATTTGTGATCTTGGTTGTGTTGTATGATAATTTATTATTCTGCCAGAGGATGTATCTTTGCTATACCAGTCAAAGGTGATTGTATCATTGGCTCGAATCAATTTAACGTCTAAATAGGGTATTATTTTTTCTTTCTCGACCTCTAGTGTAAACTGAATTTTATTGTGAAAATTGTTTAAAGTGTTGAGTATTGTTTCCGCATCGTCCTTGTTGATTATTGCTAAAATATCATCTACATATTTGGTTATGTATTTGATATTTATGTCCTTATGTTGTAGCTCAGCTATGGTGTCGTCAAGTAAGTGGTCTAAAACTATATCTGCGATTGTAGGTGAGAGGGGGTTTCCCATTGGCATACCGAAAATTTGATTATATATTTTATCATCGAATACAAAATAGTTGTTGTCTTTGAGGCAGAATTGTAAAAGTTGGAGGAAGAGTTTTCTTGGGATTTTGGTGTGGTTTTTGACTTGGTCCCATTTTTCCATTATGATTTTAATTGCCGTATGTACAGGTATATTTGTAAATAAGGATATGACATCGAATGATACTAATATATCCGTTTCGGCCAGCTTAATATCTTTAAGAGTGTGTTTAAGTTCTGCAGAATTCTTTATATTATATTTCGTTGATACTAAGTTCTTTAAAATTTGTCCTAGAAATTTGGAAGTGTTGTAACACGGGACATTAACGGAGGATACTATGGGCCTTAGTGGTATGTTAGGCTTGTGTACTTTAGGTAGTCCATAGATGCGGGGGGCGTTTGCGGCAGAACACTGTAATTTCTTTTTTTCGTACAGATTAATGTAATTCCCTTTGTGTAATTCATAAACCAGATTATTGTTAGTTTTTTGTAACTTATTTGTTGGGTCATTCCTCAGGATTTTGTATGTATTTTTGTCTTGTAACAGTGTTTCCATCTTGGAGTTATATTCTTTTTTGTACATCGCAACAGTTTTGTTTCCCTTGTCTGCTTGTGTTATAATTATGTTTTTGTGATCTTTAAGAAATTTTTTAGTTTTTTCATAAATCGCATTATAAATCTCTCCTTTTCATTGAGGGTTTTGTTTCTTTTGAAATTGTTTATTCTGTTCGCAATTTTTGTTCTGCAGATTTCTTTTTCATTTTCTTCTAGATCTAGAATGCATTGCTCTATGTCTGCTATTGCGTGTAGCGGTGAGAATTTTGTCTTGGTAATGGGTAAGGCAAATTTTTTACCTAATGAAAGTAGCCACTTACTTTCAAAGGGAAATTCTACGTCAGTTTTATTGTCGAACCAATGATCATTATACCTGAATCCGAATTTCTTAAACATATTTTCTTTCAGTGTGTTTATTTTTCTTTCATGCTTTTCTGTCAATTGCTTTTCTAATGCTTTTACTCTGTTGTGCTGTTTTTGTTTGAATTTTATGTGATCCTCTTTGTTCAATGTGGATTGTAAGTTGAACTCAATACGTTGTAAAATTTTATTTGCTGCTTTAATGCTTATGTTTGTTTGTGTGATTTCTAAGTTAAGAATTTTTGTGTGGAATTTATTTTCTATTGATGCAAATTGCTTTTGTGTTGTGTTGTTGTTGAAAATATGCTTTACCTTAGTTGTTGAATATTTTGTGTGACAAGGAATGATTCCATAAGTTCTACATGTTAGTAGAAATTTTAGTCTTTGTTTTTGTTGTGTCTGTCTCTTCATTTCATTGCAATATTGCTTCATTGTTTGGCATGTGTTGTTGTTATATTTGAGCGCAATATGCTGGAAGTATCCCTTCATTGTGTGTTTTCTGTTTGCAATGTAGATTTTATTATTTAAATGTTCTTGCGGCTGGCTATCCGTATTTGTATGTTGTGGTTTGTTTTTGGTCAAGATGTTGTTTATTATTGTTGATTGTGTTTAGCTAACTGACCTTTGGTAAATTTAAGCAAATAAAACAAGGGGTTTATTGCTTTTTCATCCCAACGTTTCGTCGCTTGTTTGGCGACTTCTTCAGGGGACTTGTCTATTTAAATATATAAAAATCACAATTTGCAATTTTACAAAAACACCAAGAAAGTACATGAATTAATAACTTACGATAATATTTTTTAATCTTGTTACATTGATTTTATATTAATTAAACATATAAGACAATTAACAAGAATTAAAAGCTAGATCACAGTGAGATTACAATATTGCAATGCCGTAACTGACACTTATGTTGTCAGTGTCTTCTTTTATGTTCATTGTCCTTTCAATATGTTGTTGAATGCGTAAGCTTTCAATCATTAGTCTCTTTTTCTCTTTTCGTTCTTTGTCCAATATTATGACGTTGTCAAAGTCAGGTGTGTGGCCTTTGCTCAGAGCATGTTGCGAGAGTGCTGTCGTTTCTTTTTGTTTCTCAATATCTGTTTTGTGTTCTCCCATTCTAATGCTTAAAGTTCTTTTTGTTGTCCCGATGTATATTTTGTTACAGTCATCGTCGTTTTTTCCTTTGCAGTTGATTTGATATACAACGTTGTTTTGTTGTTGCTTTTCAATTGGGGCTTTTGTATTTGAAAATATTGTGTTTAGTGTCGTGTTCGGTTTATATGCAAAGCTTATGTTGTTGTTGTTTATGATTTTTGGCAATTTTTGGTTGTCAAAAAGGCCGGGGATGTAAGTTACACCATAAAACTTTTTTATTTGTGCGTTTTCTGTGTTTGATTTTGTTGGATTATTTTTTTCTCTCTTAATTTTACTTTTGATTTCCTCAATTAAGGAGTGTATAATATTGCCGGGAAAGCTGTTGTTTTGTAAAATGGTTGTTATTATTTTGGTGTTTTTGTTGTGGTATTGTTTGTCACTGATGTTTAGAATTCGGTATATTAAATTTTTAGCAGTATTAAGGATTTGTGATCTTGGTTGTGTTGTATGATAATTTATTATTCTGCCAGAGGATGTATCTTTGCTATACCAGTCAAAGGTGATTGTATCATTGGCTCGAATCAATTTAACGTCTAAATAGGGTATTATTTTTTCTTTCTCGACCTCTAGTGTAAACTGAATTTTATTGTGAAAATTGTTTAAAGTGTTGAGTATTGTTTCCGCATCGTCCTTGTTGATTATTGCTAAAATATCATCTACATATTTGGTTATGTATTTGATATTTATGTCCTTATGTTGTAGCTCAGCTATGGTGTCGTCAAGTAAGTGGTCTAAAACTATATCTGCGATTGTAGGTGAGAGGGGGTTTCCCATTGGCATACCGAAAATTTGATTATATATTTTATCATCGAATACAAAATAGTTGTTGTCTTTGAGGCAGAATTGTAAAAATGTGTTTACTTTACCTAAGCCCGGATTACGTTTCTTTGCATTTCCATACGCTGACAACATGTATTTTCATATTAGAACTCGAATATTGTTACAGAAGGACTGCTATTAGCTATTTTCGTCCTAAATTCGGGAATAAATTGCAATAGTTAATCATATCTAGCCCATTTTTCTTAATTATTTCAAATATTCGTCTGACTTTTTATTCATGCAAAATTTGTTACATTCCGCCTGCAGTGGCGCTATGGTAAGGTTCACCTAGCTCAGTCAGTGGCTACCTTCAGGGGGTTCTCAACCCTGCCACCCATGGTAGAACAAATACAAGGTAAAGTTAATACTACAACAAATACAACTCGAACAACAACCACAAAGGAATTTGTTTTTGTTTGTAATGTTACTGCCAGTTGTATTTGTAAACAAAACAAGGAAATGTCTATAAATTATTGGAATTTAAAAAACTAATAATTTTTCACATTTGGTTGAATATTTTGGAAAAAATGAATAAAAATTCGTTACATTTTCAATTTTTATGCTTCCACATCATTCCACTAAATGCATAAATTCTCGCAGAAAGTAGAATTCTTGCAGAAAAGTTTGGGGTCGCTGGAAATTCATAGAAAAAGGAGAAGCTGTTTCAATGTTTTGTTTTAGAAATCAAAGAAGCACATGTTTATTAGGGCTTTATTTTTTTAAATTTTAACAAAATACCTCACATATTAACAAACGTTGTATCGCCTTTACCAGCGGGGATTTACTGCGCGGCTTATCGTTCGAACTTGGAGGAGGTTACATATCATTGATATGAAGAAGTCTTTCTGGGAAATGGTTTTTTTCCGAATGATATATTTATTTTTTCTCTAAAAATATATGTCCCTAATGTACATCGAAATAGAAATAAATGTATAAAATGTCATATGAAATTTGACACTAACGTTACAACCCAGTTTAGTCAGCTGTGTATTGCTGCTACCTTTTCTTATTCTACCATGGGCTTGATTATTGAGAATTGAAATATCATCCATAATAGAAGAAATATTTAGTTCTTGAATATAATTTGTTCTACTGTTTTCCTCATATTTAATTTAATTGTTTGGTTCAATTTCTGTTTTATTTGAGTACATTTCACTCTGAATGTCTATGACTTGATTATTGAGAAATGAAATATCAACAATGGAAGAAATATTTGGTTCTAGAATATCATTTAGGATCCCATAACAGCTATATTCATCAATTTTTGTACTAGCATCAATAATGGAATAAATATTTGGTTCTTGAATATTGTTCTGATCATTTTGAATTTGTTTTTGGTCCAGGGTCTGCTTTATTTGAGTTCATTTCACTCTCAACGCCTGTGACCTGATTATTGTGGTTTGAAAATCGTCAATTGTTTTAGCGATTGACTTATGCAATGTATCACAATCTTCATTTCCGTCCACATTGCAATTTTCCAAATGATGAATTGAAGTATTATGTTCAGAATTTTGGGTCCGTTCATTGTGGTTGAACGTTTAAAACAATCATAACTTCATTAAAGTAGCTTAGGCCGTTATTTGTTATTGCATATTGGCAGGCCTTATCAATAACATCCTTTCATGTTGCAGATTGCGATTCCTATAAAATTGTCAAAAAATAAAATAAAAATATAATTTTGTTTACAAAGGTATACGATCAAAATTAGAAACAATTGAAACAGAATAAAGAACAGTTAAAAGTGAAATTAGTGTCAGATTGCAAAGCTTGAGACTCTAGAAACCTTTGAAGTTGTTTTGCACAATATTCCTTCCTGGACGCCGATAAATGCACGTTTTTCCTCAGATATCTCAGGAAGTTAATAGATTCCGCAAATTTCTTGGCGCAAATTACATACTGAAGGCCTTGAACTGTCTTGTAATATGGTCCGATGCAATGCTTGGACTTCAATTGAATCAGCTTTAACGAGCTGTACAAGAAGTCTGATCTTAAGTAACGGTATTTAACCCACAAGAATTTCTTTTTCTCTAAAATATACAGTCAACCAAAAAAGTCTACATACACCCTATAAATCTCGGGTTTTAAGGGTAAGGAAGCATTTTTATGAAAATCAAAGTACATACATAGTTCTATTTCATATCCTTAATAAACAATATTAGATACAACAAAAATATATTCCATAATACGAATAACGGTAAATTCTATAAAAACTAAAAAAATAAAAGGGAAAAAGTGTACATACACCCAATGAAATATGGATATTACCGTAAAATTTATGAAATAAGCAATACAAATTGTACATTTTCTTGCTTTAGCGAATGCCTCTGGTTGTTCATGATATCTTTTAAGCAAAATAGGAAAACATTTGTGGATTAATTGCCGTTGTTTCAGGTCAGATTTCACGTATAGCTTGTTAAAGCGGACCCTTGTATATTTCTTTGAGTTTTTCAGTCTGGTAGTTTATGAAACCCCAGAAAATACAGTCGGACTAATAATTTTGAGATCCTAGAGCGCCTCGAAGTTGTTCTTGTGGATAATATATGCTCCTGAGCTTCGCTAAATATACGAATTCCTGAGTTTTATCATAAATTTTATAGCTTTCACAGCATTCCAAAGGGAAAATTACATGCAGAAGCCTTGGAATTACCTTGTAATAAGGTCTGATATAATTTTTGGACCTTAACTCAATCAGAAATGTACAATATTTTTCTACGAACCCGCTCCTAAAGCTTCCAAAGCATCAAAATAAAACCACCACCAAAGAATGCATGAAATTTGTATGAAATTTACACTGTTAGCTACTACGCTCTCGTATTATGATCGTTAGGCTCACTTAAAGCGCTATAAATGTTGGATACTTTCACATTGCTGATTCAGTGGATGCTCGAGGATCGTACCTTATTACAAGGTAATTCCAAGGCTTCTGCATGTAATTTTCCACTTGGAATGCTGTGAAAGCTATACAATTTATGATAAAACTCAGGAATTCGTATATTTAGTGAAGCTTAGGAGCATATATTATCCACAAGAACAACTTCAAGGCGCTCTAGGATCTCAAAATTATTATTCCGACTGTATTTTCTGGGGTTTCATAAACTACCAGACTGAAAAACTCAAAGAAATCTACAAGGGTCCGCTTTAACAAGCTATACGCGAAATCTGACCTGAAATAACTGCAATTAATCCACATTTGTTTTCCTATTTTGCCTAAAAGATATCATGAACAACCAGAGGCATTCGCTAAAGCAAGAAAACGTACAATTTGTATTGCTTATATCATAAGTTTTACGGTAATATCCATATTTCATTGGGTGTATGTACACTTTTTCCCTATTATTTTTTTAATGTTTATAGAATTTACCGTTATTCGTATTATGGAATATAGTTTTGTTGTATCTAATATTGTTTATTAAGGATATGAAATAGAACTACATATGTACTTTGATTTTCATAAAAATGCTTCCTTACCCTTAAAACCAGAGATTTATAGGGTGTATGTAGACTTTTTTGGTTGACTGTATCTCAGACACCCGGAGGCATTCGCCAAGACAACAAAATGTTAAATTTTGCTGCCAATTCCATAAATAATCGGTAATATAAAGTGAGTCACAGTGAAAAGTATCCACTTCAGTTTCTTTTCATTAAAACTGCGATTAATGAATCTGATTTTGTTCTTTTTTATATTTTCACATTATAATCTTAACTTAAAATTAATAAAATTGGCAAAATTTAGGTAATTTTAGATAAAAAAAATAAAAATTGTTAAACATCGATTTCTACTTTACAGTGAAAAGTATCCACACAATAAATTTTATTAAACAAAAAGGATTTTTGAGGTGTTTATCACTTGATATATACAGTTTGTCAAGTAATTGTTTTCGAACCAAGAAAACTAAAATTTTTCTGTATTAATTTATGAAAAATGACTGATAATTGTGATAAAAATTTCGGATTTTTTGCAAAAAATAGTTGGTCGACTTATTCAAGACAAGATAGGATGAATAAATAAAAAAAATAACCCACGTAGTCCAACAAAAAGTAACGAAAACCAATAACTACATGTAATGTAAGTTGTCAAATAAATGTTTTCGAAATGTAGTGAAGTTCCGAAATATCCCACATTTTTGGTAAATTCTTGAAAATCAGGACATTTTATGAATGCTATTCTTAAAAAGGGTTAACTACTAACAAGTATCAACAATATTAGACATAGAATATCCCTACTAGGAGGGTTACCATATGGACCAAGGGAGTACCAGGTCATATTACATGTAAACAGGGTCCTATAGGTCTTATACCGGGAGTATCTGAAAACTAAGGCGTTTTATGAGTTTTTTAGTTCACGATGATGGACTGCCATCAATTACAATAAATATTACCTACAGAATAATTAGATCAGGGGGGTTGCCAGATATAGTAAAAGGTGCCAGGTTATATAAACAGTAGACGAGGCCACCTGGATCCATAACCAGGGCTTAAAATTTGTTTATTTAACTCAAATTGAATTAAGGGATATGGGAATTCTCCAACGTAAACCAAAATATGACATAAAAGTACAAAAATCGCTTGGAAATGCATATATAAGATATTGTCAGTCCATGCTTATTTTTAATAGACATCCGATTTCAACTGTTTATAGCCAGTTCAGAGAAATTCTCTAAGTTTTTTTGCTTCCATGCTAACACTGAAGCATTATTTACCCATCAAAAATGTACTACAATAGTACTGCAGAGTACGCGAAATGTGTCTAATAGGTCGGAGTATGCATTTCTGAAAATTTTCGAAACTTTTACCCCATACATTTCTAAGCAATATTGGTCTCCTACTTCGATATTTCCGATTGTTTATTGAAATACCATTATCTCTTAATTAATTTTAAGTAAAAAAACAAACTTCGGTGCCCTGTTCTGGGGCCCAGGTGGCCTCGTTCACTGTTTATATAACCTGGTACCTTTTTAGTCGATCTGGCAACCCTTCTGATCTAATTATGCTGTAGGTAATATTTATTGTATTTGATGGCAGTCCATCATCGTGAACTAAAAAACTCATAAAACGCCTTAGTTTTCAGATATTTCCGGTATAAGACCTATAGGACCCTGTTTACATGTAATATGACCTGGTACTCCCTTGGTCCATATGGTAACCCTCCTAGTAGGGATATTCTATGCCTAATATTGTTGATACTTGTTAGTAGCTAACCCTTTTTAAGAATAACATTCATAAAATGTCATGATTTTCAAGAATTTACGAAAAATATGGGTTATTTTGGAACCTCCATTAAATTTCGAAAACATTTATGTATTTGACAGGTTGAATTATATGTAGTTATGGGTTTTCGTTATTTTTGTTGGAATACGTGGGTCAATTTTTTATTTCTATATCCCATATTGTCTTTAATAAGTCTACCAACTATTTTCTGCAAAAAACCCAACATTTTTATCCCAATTATCAGTCATTTTTCATAAATTAATATAGAAAAATTTTAGTTTTCTTGGTTCGAAAACATTTACTTGACAAACTGTATTTTGTTATCCTTTACAGCTTTTAGTCTTTTTGGCATAGATTTAACAAAATTTTTGGTGCAAGAAATCTGAATTTCCCCCATTCTTCTTGCAAGGCATTTTTCAGAGTTCCTATACTTTAGATTTTATGATTTCTTATATTTGTCTCTAAAATACTCCACAAATTGTCTATAGGTCTCAAATCCGGAAATTTGGGGAGGAGTTTGAATCACTTTTGAACAGTTATGTACAGTCAGGGACAAAAGTTTACATACACCCCCTAAATCTCGGGTGATTTTTATGAAATTCCAAATATGCAGTTTTATTTCTTCTCACTAATAAACAATATTTAATAGAACAAAAGTATATTCCATAATACAAATAACGGTAAATTTTACAAAAACCTAAAAATGATGGGGACAAAAGTTTACATACACCCCAAGGAAATGTGGGTTTTACCGTGCAATTTATGGAATTAACAGCAAAATTTATACATTTTATAGTTTTGGCGAATGCCTCTGGGTGTCTGAGATATATTTTAGAGAAGAGGAAATAATTTTTGGGGGTCAAATGCCGTTATTTAAGGTCATACTTCTTGTATAGCTTGTTAAAGCTTACCCTTGCTCAATTCTTTGCGTTTTTAGGTATTGCACTTTAAAATAAGAACAAAATTAGTGCAGATTGCAAGTCTTGAGGCCCGAGAAAGCTTTCAAGTTGTTCTTGTGCACAATATACCTTCCCGAACGTCGATAAATGCACGTTTTCCTTCAGATTTCTCAGGAAGTGAATAGATTCCACGGAATTCTTGGCGCAAATTACATACAGAAGGCCTTTAATTGCCTTGTAATATAGTCCGATACATATTAGATTAAAATAAATTTGTGTAATTATGGTTATTTTGTCACCAAGAAGCTACACAGTGCAGTTGTTGCTGTAAAAACCCAACGATTTAGCCAAAACTGCATTTTTGTAGGGTGTATGTATACTTTTCTGTGTCACTGTATATCTCAGACACCCAGACGCATTCGCCAAAACAATAAAATGTATAAATTTTGCTGTTAATTCCATAAATTGCACGGTAATACCCACATTTCCTTGGGGTGTATGTAAACTTTTGTCCCCATCATTTTTAGGTTTTTGTAAAATTTACCGTTATTTGTATTATGGAATATACTTTTGTTCTATTAAATATTGTTTATTAGTGAGAAGAAATAAAACTGCATATTTGGAATTTCATAAAAATCACAACTAACCCTAATACCAGAGATTTAGGGGGTGTATGTAAACGTTTGTCCCTGACTGTATATAGCAACCATTCTCGAATAATGTGTGATTTGTGCTTGGGGTCATTATAATAATTTATAATTGTTCCACAAACATCCCATAAGGGACAAGGGAAACTTCTCTCATATCAATGAGTGCACCCCGATTCATATTAGCTCAATGATATGGGACCTAAAGTTTATCGCCGAGTCCAAACGGCGTGTCTAAGACATCACTTTTGTAGAGAAGTTTTACATGGAAGAAATACTCGGGAAATGTCGCCAACAGAGGTCCGCAAAATGCCACTCGCTTTTAATGCATATTCGTATTTTCGTGCCTTTTTCATGCTTGCTGCTGACATCACACTTTATTGCTATTGCTTGTTTTGTCTTTTCTTTCGTGAGAGTGTGCAATTGGCACATTCTCTCGAAATGATAGCAGTGACAGTCCCCACACTAAAAGAGCTCATTGCCTTTTTGTTTTCATAATGCATTCGCACAAGCAAGCTGCAGTAAAATAAGCAGTAAATATTTCTAGTCGGATTTAGATGTTAATACACAATTAGAATTAATATTGAGACAATAAAAAATATTAACGATATATTCAGTAGTGCGATTCTGTAACTCCTTAACGACAGAATTAACGACACATGTCGGTAGTTAACGACAATTTTCGGTAAGTGCTATTCTGTATACCAATTTTAACGATTTTTGTCGGTAAATTTTGTCGTTAATTACCGAAAATTATTGTTAAGCTAACAACCAAAAAAAAGTAGTCGTTAAGTCTTAACGACAGTACATTATTACAATATTTCTTTTAAAACGCCGTTGTTATATGAACATATGTTATGTTAATAAGGTGGGTACACAAGGTAAATTCCGCCTTATTGAGAAAAATCTTCTTAATGCATTTACATAAGTGTTAACTGTGTAGAATAACATGGGCCAGCTTCGCCACTGTTGTGTTTTCGACAGAGCCGATTTTATTGAAACTGCATAAAGATCATCAAAGAGAACTTATAGATCTTCGATTAACTCATAACTTTCCTTTAGACCACCTTTATGTAGCATCAATTAAATCGGCGCTGGCGAAAGCGCAACAGTGGCGAAGCTGCCCCATGCTAACCTACGTATGAAGACTGCGCTAACCTTTGTTTTACTAATTAAAGAGCAAAAACGTTAGATAATGCTTCAAAAGAACTAAAGTGTGGTACTGCTATGTAAGACCTATACCAATGTCCCTAACACTATCTTTCTAGGAGGCTTTCGTTGGGTTTAATTTTACATTGAGGCCAACACGTGAATAGTATTACTATAACCTACTTTGTTCTGTGATAATCTTATAGATTTAAACTTAGCATCACTAATAATCAGAATGCTAAAAATGGCGTATAAACTTGGATTTTCGAACTTTTCATACTCTCCGCTATGAGAAATTTCATTTGATGTGGACGTGAATTGAATATGTGAATATATTAACTCAAATGACGGTAACGTGGATCCACAATCACTGAAGGGGCTTAAGTCATGTCAAATATCAAAGCTGAATTTCCATACAGAGCGCCACAACCCAAAATATGATCCCATCTTTTAATTAAAAAATACAACTGCCCTTTTAAAAAAGATTAATGATGGTTTTATCACTTTTAAATCACACACTCAATAAAAACATCTTAAGAAATGCTTCTTTACTGGCATCCGTAGTCACCCAAAAGACACACATTTGAGCCACATTCCTTCAAAAATCTGAATTGTTTCCTTCTTAAACGCTTTATGTTTTGTACTCGCGACGAAATAATGTTTTCAGCTTCATAATATATTTTAATTAATATTTGACATTTCCTTCCCATCGATGTTCGTCGGTATGAGTTAACGATTTCTACAATCGTTAACATAAAATTACAGAATAGCACATTCGTTAACTCAACCGAATATTTTCGTTAACTACCGATGTCGGTTCGTTATTAAAAAAAGTTACAGAATCGCACTGCAGGTATGTGATGAATTTCGAATCGATTTGCAATGAAAACGATTTGCCCAAAACGAGTGAATTGTTTTTAGATGTGACGGGATCCGCATCGAATTTCAATTCAACGTTGTTTCAATTTGATTAAATTCCCACAAACAAAAAACAGACTGGTGATCCCTTATCGCCATCAATCATCTCATGGTTTAATAAGAAAGGTTAGGCCATGTTTATATTATAGGCTTTTGTAGGGTTAACCTTCTTAATGAGGATTTACTTGACGTATTCGCAAAGGAATTGACACTTGAAACCCAGTGGGTTTGTTAAATCCGGTTATATATAAACGTACTATTATGCCAAGTTTACACTTGCGCTCTAAAATCCACTGGATTTCACGAAATCCTGAAATACATCCCGGTGTTTACACTTATTTTTTTGTTGATTTCATACATATCGAACATGAATTTTCAAAACAAGTTGTTGCAAATTGAATTAGACATCAAAAATATACGACAATATAGAACTTTACAACTTTATTTCGAAAATTATCGTAAAACTATCTATATATCGTATTAATTGTGTATAGAACCCGTTCCCGTACTCCGAAGTCTAGCAAGACTTACACTTCTCTTTAAACAAAAATAGCGCCGAATAACACCCTATTCTCCTGTTTTCTGCCATACGATTTAGGCATAGTAGCAACATGTTCATTATCATCTAAATACGTTAGCTGATACGTTGATTTGCTGCAGTTTTTGCAATTTCCGTCATTTTTTCTTTCCCGTATTTTTTAAGAAATTTGTATGGGGAAGCAATTTTAGACATTTCGCTCTTTTTTCTAACATTACCATTAAAAAAGTACGAGAACGCAATGAAAAATAGCCTTTTAACAAAGTAATCTAATATTTTTTTCACATTGTTTAAAAATTTTGATTCTAAAATTTTTTGTTGCAGCAATTGACCATCTACCTTGTTTATTGTGAGACGTGAAAAGTGTTGCAACTTTTTGTACTTTTTCAGTCACAAACAGGGTTGTATATCATGTGTACTGTGATGTCGATGTTGATTTCGCTGAAATCACGAAATGAGATGATTTCATTTTTGTATGCGAAATCATGATAATTTTTGCTTGATTCCGCGCGAAATCACGAAACGCCTTCGAAATCACGAAAAAACGCCGAATGTAAACCAAACATTAGCTAAAGCTTCCTTACAATTTAATTTTTTTCTTTCGACTGTTCCTAAAACTTCAAAACAATATACACAATCTTTGTATGTGTGTGTGCTGTTTGAATAATATGCCAAATTTTAAAAGCAAACGAATTCAATGGTTTTTAAAATAGTTTTTAGAACATTTCATGGTACAAGTAAAGAGGTAGATTTAAATGAAAAAAATCTATAGAACCCTTGTTTTTCTTGAATTCCTAAAACTTCAAAATAAAAGCAACAAGTGGGTTTGTTTACAATGCATTTTTGAGCATTTTATAAAAAACGCGAAAACTGAATGAAGAGTTAAGTTTTCTCCACATAATCGAGTTGTGAATATGATAAACTGATTGTTTCAATGCAAATCTCACCAATTTCTTCCATACAAATGGTCTAAAAACAATTTTAAAAATCATTGAATTCGATTCCCAGTTGTTCGGGTAACTAGGGAATAACTAGCAATTTTGCTGGCTACTGGTAAACACCCCTAGTTACCACCCAATCTACTCGCAATGTTATAGACTGGAGAATTTAACATGGGGATGTCATAGGAAGGGGTCTATTGTCCCCTCACTGCATTACCAGTAACCACCCAATTCGATAGTCGTGTGAAAGGCAATCGTCTCCTCAGTGCATTACGAGTAACCAGTCAATTCGGTAGTCAGAAATGATAGCCAAAAATACTAGTAACTTGAAGTAAGATAAATGGGTTAATGCATATATGCATTAGCCACACTTTATTCTAATACATGGAGTGCAAATATTTTACAAAGGACAATATAATCTTGTATACATACAGATCTTGATCCTTGATTCTGGAACTAGTGTATGACTACTTGATACAGCGACTGATGTTTATTTGATCCTTGGAATTTGTTAGGGTTCCACTGTAAACAATCAGAAACTAGGCATCATTGTTATTATACATACACACACACACACTTGCTACCCTCATGCTATACTCTTTCTCACTCAGTCAGTCTCTTTCAGTCATTCAGACAACACAGTCATTGTATTACACCACAAGTATTAACACGCACATCAACTATTGTAACGTATTTCAGTTTCCAGAATTAAACAGAATAAATCTTGCTTAAGTTTGTTAATTTATCAATAAGTCTTTTATTTACAACATAAAAGCACAACTAAATCTCTTACTCAAACGTAAGAGCACAACAACTGGCGACGAGGACGGTGAATAAAGAAATAAATTCTTTAATTTCAATTCATCTACGCAAAAATCAACTGCACATAAAATGTCAAGCGAGAACATTGTGAAATTACTAGCTGAACAGCAAGCGGCTATGAATCTTCAAACGCAGTTACTGCAACAATTAACAAATCTACTTCAAGCACAGAGTACTGGAAACACCAAAGATGCTACGAGTCCCAGCACTTCAAAAGCAGCATTGATGGAATCTCTTTCACATTCCATGACAGACTTCGTTTATGAACCGGAAAGCGGATTAATTTTTCAAGCGTGGTACAATCGCTACCAACATGTCTTCGAAAAAGAAGCCCAATCTCTGGACGATCATGACAAAGTTGCGTTACTCTGGAGAAAGATGTCAAACAGTGTTCACGAAAGATTCAGGAACTACGTTCTTCCAAAGAATCCAACAGAAATGAGTCTCAAAGACACCCTGGAGAAACTTAACAAACTATTTGGTAAGGTAGAAACTCAAGTGTCTCAACGCTACAAGTGTTTGCAAATGAAAAAACTTGAAGGAGAAGACTATAAGGAATACGCCGGTAGAGTTAACTTACAGTGCGAACTCTTCAAGCTAAATGAAATGCAAGTGGATCAATTCAAGTGTCTAATCTATGTCTTGGGTTTACAATCAAGCAAAGACAACGACATTCGCTTACGTTTACTCAAATTGCTAGACGAAGCAAAGGACTCCACAACTCTTGTAGATGAAACTCAACGACTCATGGATTTGAAAACAGACAATACATTGATCGAGCATCAATCGCAATCAATATGCGCAGTCAAGAAATTCGCCAAGAACAACAACAAGCATTCCCATAAAATTCCTAAAACGCCCTGCTGGTTATGCGGAGACATGCATTACTCAAAATACTGTCCATTTAAAAATCATAAATGTTCAAAGTGTCAGCAGACAGGTCACAAGGATAACTTTTGCAAAAGCGCAAAACGAGGCAAGTCCACTACAGACAAAACTGCAGTCAAGTCGGACAAAACAAAATACAACGCCAACGCTGTATTCTCTTCAAAGCAACTCCAATTTCAACAATTGCGAAAATATACCACCGTGGAAATAAACAAGAAACAAGTCAAATTACAAATCGACACAGCATCCGATATTTCAATCATATGACGATCAACATGGGAATACATAGGTAAGCCTCACGTACACAAAACAAATGATACTGCAACAGACGTGAATTCCAACAGCATCAGCCTAATCGGAAAGTGTCAATGCAACATAACGGTATCAGACAAAACGCTAACTCTACAATGTTACGTCACGGAAATCGATAACTTAAACATAATGGGTATCGACTGGATACAAAGTTTTAACCTTTGGGACAAACCAATTTCAGCTTGGTGTCGCCAAATATCAAACGATGAATACATATCAAACCTGAGAAGCAAGTTCAAACCTGTTTTCGACAACAGCAGTCTTGGCCTTTGTACAAAAACCAAAGTGCATATTAAACTTCTTCCAGACGCAAAAGAAACATTCATTGCAAAACGCCCAGTACCATATGCCGTGAGAACAGAAATAGAAACAGAGCTAGATAGACTTGAAAAAGCAAATATCATCACACCAGTCAATTCTTCAAAATTTGCAGCGCCAATAGTCGTAAGTAGAAGGAACGGAAAAATTAGAATTTGTGCAGACTATTCCACGGGTCTCAACAATTCAATTGAACCAAATCAGTATCCTCTGCCCACTCCTGAAGAAATTCTCTCAGATTGTCACGATTGTATGATATTTAGTCATTTGGATCTCTCTGACGCATATCTTCAAGTAGAAGTCGACGATCAAAGCAAAGACTTGCTAACTATTAATACTCACAAAGGGTTATACAGATTTAATCGCCTCACTCCAGGTATAAAATCAGCACCAGGATCCTTCCAGCGAATCATGGATGAGCTATGCACAGGCATCCAAGGAGCACGAGCGTACATAGACGACATAGTCTTGGCAAGTAGATCTCTTCACGATCACAAAACTAATCTTAATTTGTTATTACAGAAAATTCAAGATTACGGGTTCAAACTCAAATTCGAAAAATGTCAATTTTTCAAACCATCAATCAAGTATCTAGGTCAAATCATAGATAAAAATGGCATACGACCTGATCCAGATAAAATTCTTGCAATACAGAACCTGAAGGTCCCTGAAAACATTTCAGAAGTACGATCTTTACTAGGCTCCATAAACCACTATGGAAAGTATGTCTACAACATGAGAAACATCCGAAAACCACTAGATGATCTCTTAAAAAAAGATCACAAATTCATTTGGACCAAAGAATGTCAACAATCTCTCAACGAATTCAAACGCATTCTAACATCGGATTTACTACTAACTCATTACAATCCAGCATTGCCAACTCACATTGCAGCGGACGCATCATCACATGGCATCGGAGCGGTAATATACCATACTTACCCAGACAACAGTGTCAAAGCCATTCATCACGTCTCAAGATCACTTACTCCAACGGAGCGAAATTACAGTCAAATCGAAAAAGAAGGACTAGCACTAGTTTTCGCCGTACAACGTTTCCACAAAATGATTTTCGGAAGAAAATTCACCCTACATACCGACCATAAGCCATTGCTCACCATATTTGGTTCCAAAAAAGGTATTCCGGTCTACACCGCGAACAGGTTACAACGTTGGGCTCTCATCCTTCTCACCTACGATTTCGATATAAAGTATACCAATACAAAGGATTTTGGACATGCAGACGTTCTGTCAAGATTGATAAGCGCACATGAAAAACCATCAGACGAGTACATCATAGCTTCAATCAACCTAGAAAACGACATAAGATATGACATCACAGACGCCGTATCAACACTGCCAGTTAGCTTCAAAATGATACAGGATGCAACCAAAAAGGATTCAACCTTACAAACAGTTTCAAACTATGTATACAACGGCTGGCCAGAAAACAAAAACAGCATAGATTCTTCAATTCTTCCATATTTCAACAGGCAAGATTCAATATCAATAACAGATGATTGTCTTATGTTCAATACGCGCATAATAGTACCCGAATGCTACAGAAAACAAATTCTCAAACAACTGCATCGCGGACACATAGGAACAGAAAGAAGCAAATCTATCGCACGCAGCTACGTATATTGGCCAAACATAGACAAGGACATAGAGACTTACGTCAAGAAATGCAACAATTGCCAACTCGCAGCAAAAAGTCCCATCAAAACCAATCTTTGTCCTTGGCCCACAACAACACGCGTTCTCGAACGTGTTCACATAGATTACGCAGGTCCTGTAAAAAGCATTTACTACCTCGTAATAGTGGATTAATATTCCAAATATCCCGTCATATATGAAACTTCATCAACCACGACCGCAGCAACATTAAGGTTACTAACAACTAATTGTTCACAGTTTGGAAATCCTGAACAAATCGTATCCGACAATGGAACACAATTTTCCTCAGCGGATTTTGAAAATTGGTGTTCTAAACGAGGAATCAAACACACACGAACAGTTCGATATCACCCAAGTTCCAATAGTCAAGCAGAAAGATTCGTCGATACTCTCAAACGATCTTTAAAAAAATCAGAGGGAAAGGAGACGGCATCTAATGCACTACAAACATTCTTAGAAGTGTATCGTTCAACACCGAACAAAAACTCACCTAATGAACTCTCTCCAGCGGAATCATTCCTAGGTCGAAAAATGAGAACAGTTTTCGATTTAATAACGAAGCCTCCACCAGCGAGCAGAGAGAGAAACATTCAAATGGAGAAACAATACAACCGGAAACATGGTACAAAACAACGAAATTTCATCACTGGAGATCTTGTCTACGCTAAACACTTCAAAGGCAATAAAAGCTACTGGGTTCCAGGTGAAATTATCAACAAAGTGGGAAATGTTACCTACAACACTCTCATTCAAGTGGATAAGAGACAAATTCTTGTGAGATCTCACGCAGATCAACTCAGACCAAGAGAAACCGATGAAAATGTACCTGCAGAGCAAAATGATAATCTTCCTCTTCAAATCCTACTAGAAGACTTCAACATTAGTCCACCAATGGAAGAAGATTTCACAACTCCACCATCATCACCGGTTATGCACCCACAACGCATCACTTCTCGAAGAAACCCTGTACAGCCAGTATCCCGGACCCCCGAGAAGTCTCAAAAAGGGAGATGTTAGGGTTCTACTGTAAACAATCAGAAACTAGGCATCATTGTTATTATACATACACACACACACACACACTTGCTACCCTCATGCTATACTCTTTCTCACTCAGTCAGTCTCTTTCAGTCATTCAGACAACACAGTCATTGTATTACACCACAAGTATTAACACGCACATCAACTATTGTAACGTATTTCAGTTTCCAGAATTAAACAGAATAAATCTTGCTTAAGTTTGTTAATTTATCAATAAGTCTTTTATTTACAACATAAAAGCACAACTAAATCTCTTACTCAAACGTAAGAGCACAACAGAATTACACGCCGCATTACCTGTAACTAGTGAATTGACATGATAGGCAGGGAAGCCCATTTCCAGTGGCAAAAGCAGGCTATAGGCTATTTTGTGTGCCATTTTTGGGTGTAATAGTACGTTTATATATAACAGGATTTAACAAACCCACTGGGTTTTAAATGTCAATTCCATTACATATACGTCAAACAAATCCTCATAAAGATGGTTAACCCAGCAAACGGCTATAATATAAACATGGCCTAAAGTAACTAGGATCAATGAGTAACTAGTTACATGCCTATGTCAAAGTAGACAATTGCTATTTATTGAAGAACTGGGTTGTTTTTAAAATTGTTTGGCATATTATTCAAACAACACACTCACATACACGGTTTGTTTATATTGTTTTGAAGTTTTAGAATGAAAAAATTTAAATTGCCATAAAGCTTTGGCTATAACCCTGCGTTTACATATGACAGGACAGTTGAGTTCATGTATTAATTGTCAAAATATGTTGAACTGTTTTTGTGACGTAGGCGTCCAGACAATTTTACCAGACAGTGCCATTTTAATCAGCTGACTTGTGTTTATTTACATTTAAATTAAAATACATATATTTGAAGGAAGAAAATAAACGAATAAAATAAAAATTTATTTGAACTAATTTAAAAAACAACCAAAATGTTGGCTGCGCGGCAGATAAGTGCAATTCATATACTACGAGAATTGTACCAGCTTCAAAATGAAGTCAACGTTAAGAGAAAAGTAGTAAAACGGAAATGTTGGGTAAAACCGCTTTTAATACGAAGATGCGAGCACGACCTCGAAGCGCATCTCCTGAAGGATATTGTTTGGGATGATGATCAGAAGGATTTCGAAAACTTCACTAGAATAGACAAATTTGAGGAAATTTTATCTTTGGTAAGTATTGTATTAGTAACGTCCTCACTTTAATTATTATTTTTCCAATTTTCATTAGATTAATGGACGTTTAATAAAATAAGATACCAAACTACGGGATGCTATAACCCCAAGAACCAAATTAGCCATCACGCTCAGATATCTGGCAACAGGGAATTCTTTTAAGTCATTGGAGTTTTTGGCACGAGTCTCAAAAAGTACAATTAGTATATTTGTTCCAATTGTAAAACGCGCGATCTACGAACGGTTGCAGCCAATGTATTTAAAGGTAAATAAGAATCAATATCTCCTTGGCAAACACCTAGGGTAGAAGTTCGATATTAATCTATTTTCGACATTTTACTCTATCTCTTACTATGCCATCCCATCGAAGTTTTAGCTTTCCCCAACTGCGTATACAATGAAGAGTAACGCGCTGTAATTATCAGACCCGCACTGTCATGTCATTATACCCTCAGCATTTATGCTAACGAGGGTATATACTCTTTCATACGGGCAAAATGTGCCTCATCGAAATAATGGTTTTAGACCCAAGTATGTTTGGACGAAATCCGTTTCAGTCAATTTGGAGTTGATTTAGCCATGTCCGTCCGTATATCTGGCTGGAGCGCACCATATATCTCGAATGGATGAACCGATTCGTTCCAAAATTTGTCTTTCGTAATATTTTGTCCAAACTTAGAAGATGGGTTATATCGGTCCATTCCTTCCGGTACCTCCCACACAAAATTTCGGATAAGTTCAGATAAGGACCTGCTCTCTAATCGCTTTGATTTTTGTTGCAACAACTTGTATTCACTGTCCACCATACGAAGGTACAAGTTTCATCAGGGGCAAGTCCATACTTCCTGAGAAAATAGACTGAAAGGCGCAAAAAACCCCTATGATACAGTGCGTAGTGGTTGGAGCGCAAGATAAATCTCGAACGGATCTGCCGATTCGGTACAAGATTTGGCCTTCGTAATATTTACTCCAAACATAGTTTAAGTTCGAAGATGAGCCATATCGGTCTACTCCTACAGGTATCTCCCCCACAAATCTCTTGAAGGGATTGACCTATTTTGTCCAGACTTTACACATCCAAATATATCTACCATATATAGATCAGGGGGGTTACTCTGTATTGCGATGCGTAAGAAAAATGCGATGCGTAAGGAAATTTAATGCGTCTCTAATTCGTTTTCATATGTCCTTTCGCAACTATTTTTGTTCCTTTTTCCTTTATGACATCGCCGCAATCTGTAATACAAAAGCGTATGCCAAAATCGTGCGTTAATGCAAATATCTTGCGTTAACAAAATACCAAACGCATCGCAATACAGAGTAACCCCCCAGGTTCGAATATGGACTTTATTTTTCCATTGCTTCTGGTACCTATCACACAACATTTCGGATAAGTTCACTTTAAGACCTGCTTCCGAATCGCTTTGAGTTTTGTTGAAGTAACTCGCATTCGCTGACTCAATTACGACGGTAAAAGTTCTTTTAGTGTTCCATATTCCTGAGGATATTGCCTGAAAGATGCAACTGATCAACCGATTTGGAACAAAAGTTGGTCTTCGTCATATTTTGCCCAAACTTACTTTCAGTTCGGTACTTCCCCCCAATATTTTAAAAATTTCACCAAAATGGTATGCACGATATCTCTTGAACGGGGCAACCAATTTGCCAAATTTTGGATATCCTAATATTTTGTCCAAATTTAGTTTAGCTTAGTATTTAGTATTACTCACATCATTTGAATCAGGATTTCGGAGTCTAGCAATATTTGCTGGAGTATTATATTCCTTAGTTGAAGTCGGATCCGTGAAAAAATTAGGCTGGAGTCAAAGTCTAAACAAAAATTGCTTGGCCCCGAAGCCTTCATTTGAACTACGTAAAATTGCCAGAGGATTAATTAATAGTAGGTCTGTTCGATAACCCAAAAGTTTGTACAAATTTGTACAAACTTTTACAAAATGCTGTTCGATAACTTACTTGTTCAGTAAACGAGAAATGAGAAGTTGCAAGTACTTGCAAGAACTTACAAGTACTTTTTACTTGCGAAGTTATCGAACAGACCTAGTGTGATATTCATATTTCTAAACACCTTTGTATTTCATAGAGCCATTTCCAATAATATACTGATAAGATCGCACGATATACAGTCTCCCCTGTTCGGAGATGTCAACTTCTCTTTGGGCTAAGGATTGCTTATGGTCACCTGACGTGAAGCATGTATAAAGATGTTAATGTTACGCTTGGCTTGTGCTCTTCAAATTTATATCTTCGCATCTTTTGACAACCGGCATATTGGGACGCAGCCTGATTGTCATTCAGTCATTCTCGGTACTTAGAAGGCTGTCTGCGGAGAGGTTAGGAGCAGCTGCTGTTTGTTGTTGCTCTTAAGATTCCATGAAATCGAAAGGGTTTGCAGTTGCAGAATGACCCAAGTGATCATGAAGCTCGTCGTGCTCACCACCTCCCAATACCAATAACGAACCACCTGTTACAAGCCAGCGGCAATACAGAAAGGGACAATTCTGCAACCGGATTACTGTCATTGTTTCTACAGGCCCGATCAGCATGTTGGCAGCGTCCAGTGATGTCAAATAACCTTCCCTGTATCGATTATAAATATTAGTGACGGATTAAACAACGCCGTTGCCTACATCTTTGTCTGAAAATGTTTTGGCGAGTTCAAACAAGAAATGTACTCTAGATTTTGGTTTGAAAATCGCTTGGGGATTTTACTTTTAGGGCAGCATAGTTTTGCTGTGTTGATGCCATTACCGATTAACTTGCTGTTAAAGTCTTAAATTTTTGTGTTATGCGCCCCATTGTCAAATGGATCGTTTTGTCATGTTGCAAACAATTTAGAATTTCGATTTTGTGTCGGAGAAAAAGTTATACATCTTCAGAGTCATAGATACCAAATCTTCATCGGATAGATATCACTCCGTTTAATATGTTAAGAAAAAAATATAAGAATGTAATTTGGATGTCCTTAGAACGATTCTCGTAAGTCAAAATCGCAAGAAAAACTTAAAACCAGGGTTTCGGAGTCTATCAAATTTTGCTGGAGTCGGAGTCGTGAAAAAGCTCGAGTCCGACTCCGAACAAACTGTTCCATAAAAATTTGCGAGTGTGTTCAAGCTTAATCAGTTTTTATACCCTCAGCCTTAGCTAATGACCTTTATGTATGCAGTGCTGCTCAAAACATTTGCAACTCAGATGTCTATATCACATTCAATATAGTTTTAGTACTTCGCATTAGTTCAGTATCAGTCCAATATGAAAGAATATGCTTAAGACATTACAAAGCAACTGACGTTACGGAAGTCAGCTTATGTTATTAAATAGGATCTATGAAGCTATATCATTGTGCATCATAGAGTCGTATGGAAAAATTCGAAATATTAACAGAAAACGTTCTACAAATTTTGGTATAGTTACATGTATTTAAATATTTTATATAAAAAGAACAAATTCATGTAAGAAGCGTAACAAGTAATAATTACTAACATAGGAAAGATTTTTATAAATAATGCAAATTTGTATAAAGGTGTTTCTTCACTTGTTGAATATAAATATAATTATTAGTTGTAATTTTAAGGAACAATAACAAACAAATTATTAAAAAGTATAATTAATTTTTTTTAATTACTCTTCAGAAGAATCTAACAAGAATTCCACGTCAAACATCCCAGTACTGTCAGTTTCTTCTTGCGACACCTTATAACTTTGCGACTCGGTGGTTCTTCCATTATCTCCATTTTTGCATTTTTGATGAAATACTAAATCCTGAATTTTTTTCATTGTTAAATAATCTCCGTCTTCGCTCATAGTACGCAACGTCATTGCTATGTACTCCCCAAAGGCACTATAAGGGTCGTTTAGTGGTTTGCTCAAATTCACAATTTTCTCGATTGCTTCATCGAATTTGTCGGTATTTACCTCATGTTTTATTTTCTTATGAGGAGTTGATGACGAGATGGTGATCTTTGGTTCTAGTATATTTTCTGACTCCTCCGAAAAAACAGAGCTGTCTGATATATTCTGTAAATAAAATAAAAAATGAAATTATAATAGCTTTCTGCAAAAATAGTATAAAATTAATATATATTTGTATATTTAGCTTCCAGAAACGGAGGACGAGTGGCTTGCTATAGCATCGGAATTTCAAAATTTGTGGCAATTTCCTCACACTCTAGGTGCAATAGATGGAAAACACATACGTATTAAATCTCCAGCAAAAAGCGGAACAACGTTTTACAATTTTAAGGGATTTTACAGCATAATTATATTTGCTGTTGTGGATGCCCATGGACGCTTTCTTTTTGTCGATGTAGGATGCAACGGAAAAACTTCAGATAGCACAATCTACAGAGAAAGTGGACTTTTTAAAAAGCTTAAAAACGGCTCTTTAAAAATTCCAACTCCATCAGAATTAGTTCCTGGAAAGGGCAATAAAATTCCCTACTTTTTCATTGGAGATGATGCATTTGCTTTGGACACGAATCTAATGAAACCGTATAACCGCAACTTACGACTAAGTACACAGCAGGAAATATTTAATTATAGGCTGTGCCGTGCTCGAATGACAGTCGAATGTAGTTTTGGAAGACTTGCCAACATATTCCAACGACCAATTGAGGTGCTACCCAGCACGGTAGATCTTGTCGTTTTGGCATCCTGCACTTTACATAATTATTTAACGACAGCAAAAACAACACCAACAATGGATGTTCCAACCAATTGTACTCTACCTAGCACTTTTTCTTCAATAGGATCGCAAGAATATAGTTCTTATAAATACTCGAGCCGTATAAGGGATGAATTATCAACGTATTGTGTAAACGATGGAAATGTCGACTTCCAATGGGAAAAAATTCAATTTAGATAATTAGACATAAATATTGATATTGCGTTTAAATTGTTTTTGTTTCATTTAACAAGTATCATTTGTATTAAATACCTACATGTGTATAAAATATCTTATTTGTGTATTTTATTTGGATCCTACTTAATAAATAAAAGAGCTTAGTGATGAGTGAGTGACTGGCATATCACCGCCCAGAATCCGCTGGGATGTTGGATTTGGAAATTCGTACTAATGTGTACTAATATAACGGATAGAGCTGGAATCCTCAAAACTTGGAATCAAGATTACTGTTAGAATGTAGGATTTAAATATGGAGGCAGTTTTGGAAATTCGTACTTATGTATTCGAAAAGTTCATAATGGAACTTAATTTGAAAAATTTTGGTATTTGCTAAAATATAAAACTGGAATTCTGATCACTGTTTGTTTTAGTATGGAGATAAGAGATTTTGAAAAATAGAGCTTATAGTACTCAATGATACTAAACTTGATATAATGTGTAGGAATAGAGGTGGAGTTAAGTAATTTAGTATTAAAGTCGCCGTTAGTGAGTCGGGTTGAGAAATGGATGCAGTTGTGGAAATACGTACCATAAGTATACGAAAAGTACTAAGTGGTGCTCAATTTGTTATTGGATCTTGGTATAGAACTGGAATCTGTATTTTGTGTCAGTGTTTGGTGAGTAGATTTGGTATGAATCCCTCCTGTTACCAGCGAAGGTACTTGAGGCAATACTCCTCCCCACGATGAGAAGCTGTTTTCCAGTTGCACAACATCAGCATGGATTCCGGAAAATGCATAGTACTACATCAGCATTACACGCCATGACCACTCATATCAGTCATGGTGGCTCTTGACCTATCGAAGGCTTTCGATACCATCAATCATGCCAAGCTGTTCGACGACATAGAGAGAATTAACCCCCAGCCGTGTTTAAAACGTTGGATTATCAAATATATAGGGAGTTCCCCAAGGTGGGGTGATACCTCCGGAACTGTTTAACTTCTACCTTTCTGAAATTCCGCACCCTCCAGACGGCCTTGAGATCGTAATGCATGCAGATGATTGTACGATCTTGGCGTCGGGTCCTATAATCGGGGACATACAGTTGCGTGCAAAATAATAGCAGTGCAAGTAAGCCAAGTAAAATGAACATGTTAAAAGCTATTCATTTATAACATTTTACAGTTGGAAAGTACTTTGGAATGAAAATAAGAGGAAATACTGACAATATGTTCAAAATGTGTATCATCACTCCCTTTAGTGTATCACTACAGCCCAGGTGGTTATACACATAAAAAATTTAAATTTTTCAAGGAAAAACTTACTACTATCGATGGTATTTTCTCAAAAAATATTTGTAATGGTCGAAAATCATCGTACGTATCCTCAAAGCAACTAATATCCATAGCACGGACACTATTTTTGGAATTTAATGTAAAAATAATCTGATGAAGCGAAGGAAATAAGACCAAATCTTTTTGAAACGTGCTAAAATCCCACTTTTATTGATTGGTATGGTCTTCATTTTTGTTATCCAGAACTAGAGCTACAAGTTAGCCAAAGATCCAAAAATGAAAATCCAATCGGTTTCCGAGATATGAAACCAACAACTTATAAACTTAAACTAAGATTAGCCGGCTGTATACGAAGCCATAAAGTGACCGGTCAGTTATTGCAGATATTTTCATTCCAAAGTACTTTTCAACTGTAAAATGTTATAAATGAATAGCTTTTAACATGTTCATTTTACTTGCCTTACTTGCACTGCTATTATTTTGCACACGAAAAAACTTTCCTGAACCGAAAACTTCAATGGTGTTTCTTAATAGTTGCATATTTATGTAAAATATTTTAGCCGGTGAGGTCTGGAACCTTATAAGCATTCGCCTGATGCAGATAATTAAATTACTTTATGGATTTATAGCAGTATTATTGCAATTTTCGTCTATAGTTGTTCCGCACTGCTATTATTTTGCACGGTACTGTATGTGATAGGCTAAATATCCGCAGCTAAATCCACTGCCACAATTGAGAAGTAGGCCACTGCCACAGTTGAGAAGTAGGAAAAAGTCAAGTCGCTGGCCAGCAGCACTTGGATGCTGACAAAGAAACCTTTTTCACCTCTTACAAAGCAATAGGCCGGTTTATGGTAAGCTAGGCGGCGTCAGCGTGGTATGCAATTATAAGCACTACGCAATGGAAGAATATTCAAACCTGTCAGAATGCCGCCCTGAGAAGTGCAACAGGGTGCCTCCTCATGACGCCAGTGGACCATCTCCATGAGGAGACGAAGGTTTTACTGGTGCATCAACGCAACAGGATGTTGTCGATGCAGTACCTGCTTGGTTGTTACCGCAGTGAACATCCCTATCACGAGTTAGTGGACGGGCTTCCCCCTCCCAGACACTTCAGGAGAAATCTTCATGATCTAGAGAGAGAGAGAGAGGTCAAAAGGTACAAGCGGGAACGTAACCTATCAGACAGGCTTGAATAGCATTCACACTGATGCAGTCGCGCATGCAGTCAGGGATACAGTGTGAACGCCGTATTCGAGATAGCTGCCAAGGCAAACTAGAGTGGTTTTAGCACAATTAAGATCCGGACGATGGAGACGCCTCGACTCGTAGTGGGCCCGAATTGATGTCACGACAGGCTGCATTTATTTAACTGCACGGCTAATCACACTATCCTGTCTCCTGATTCTTTATGGACGCAGCCAGTCCAGGCTGCAGAATCTGGACACAGGAACCAGAACCGGATAATATAAATAATAATACACGAACATACGAGGGCAGTTCGGAAACTTCTTAGCCTAGCACAACTGCATGAAGAACTACAGATGAAAAAGCTTTCTGCAAGATGGGTGCCGCATTTGTTAACAGTCGATCAAAAACGCATAAGAATGAACATTTCTCAAGCTTGTTTGGATCGTTTAAAGCGAAATAAAATGGATTTTAAGCGTCGTTTCATAACTGTTGATGAGACATGGATCCACCACTATACTCCAGTGACAAAAGAACAATCCAAACCATGGACTGAAGCTGAAGGAAGTGCCCCAAAGAAGGCAAAAACAATTCAATCGGCTGGTAAGGTTATGGCAACGGTTTTTTGGGACTTCAAAGGTATTTTATTGATTGACTATCTGCAAAAGGGTAAAACAATAAATTCAGAGTACTATTGCAACCTTTTGGATCAATTAAATGTACAAATTCGAGAAAAACGTCCTGGCTTACAACACAAAAAATTTTTTTTCATCAAGACAACGCACCAGCGCACAAGAGTGTTTTAACAATGGCTAAAATCAACGAATTAAAGTACGATTTGCTTGACCACCCACCTTATTCTTCTGATTTAGCTCCCAGTGACCTTTACTTGTTCCCAAATCTAAAAAAAATCCTTGCTGGCAAGCGTTTTACCTCAAATGAAGATGCAATTACAGTTGTAAACCACTATTTTGAAGACCTTGAGGAAAACTGTTTTAATCAAGGGATAGAATTGCTAGAAAAGCGTTGGACTAAGTGTATTGAAGTTTCAGGAGATTATGTTGAAAAATAAAAATATTTTTGAAAAACTAACTATTCTCTTTCATTGATAGGCTAAGAAGTTTCCGAACCGCCCTCGTATTTGAGTTGCTACAACAACATTCCATACATCCAATCCATTTTTTGACGATAGATCCATAATTGCAGCCAGTAGTTTCATTACAATTATTAATGGTCGGACGGGTCAGGCCGTGTGTCGACACACATGGCTAAAGCACTTTATCTCGTCGATATGAATTTTGGTATACCACAAGAGGGGTCTACATGAATTGTGGGCAAAACAAAATTCTAATGCACTTCCCACGTTTTTGGATGGTCATATAAAGTATTAAGGTGATGACTTTTGTACAACCTTATGAAGGAATGAATGTCATAAAGGTTTCCAGACATTCTAAAAACTATTCTAAATTACAGTGTATTAAACTAACTACAATACCATTTAGGTAGTAATAGAATCAAAATACTCACATTCGTTATATTATTTATAGACTTTCGTGCCGATATGTGATTATCAAGGAAATTCATTTCCGCATACCAACACAGTGTTGGTTCGTAAACGTCTGCAGCATCACATCCAGATCTTTTGCTTTGTTCCACCTTCTTCTTTTCAAGCACGTATGTACTTCTTAAAGATTTAATTTTCTTTTTCACTGCGTCTTCAGTCATATTCATTTCTTTCCCAATTTGTTCAAGAGCCTACTTTTCATTGAAAATATGTTATCAAGGCTTAAGATTGAAAAATATGTAAAAAGGCCTTAAGTTCGGCTGGGCCGACCTTTTTATACCCTCCACCATAAATTATATAAGCAATTTCGGTTAGATGATGTGAATGAAATCTAAAAATACCGAAAATCGGTCGGTAGCGATTCATTAGGGTATATGAAAACCAACAACAATTATTTGCAGGAATTTTTTAACCCCCAACGGAGTTTAGGTACCAATTTTTAGGCATCTAGGTTGGATAATGTTGAAAATATGCAAAATTGGGAGGTACCGTTTTATCAACCTGTACTGACAAAATTTCTGGGGGAAGTTGTACCCCGAACGAAGACTAAATTCCAACTTTCATCCATTTCTGTGTAATAGTGGGGTTAAAACTTTCAACCCGAAATTCGGAAAGTTCCAAACCAAACATCCTAGGAATAATAAAAACTTCCGTACCAATTATGAACCTCTATCTTAAAATAACGGACGGACATGGATATACCTACTTAGAATTTTATGCTGACCAAGAACGTATACATTATAGGGGATCCAATGAATATTTAGATGTGTTACAAACGAAGCGAAAGGCATAATGAGCGCTATGAATGTTGCTTTGCAATCCCCAAAAATAACCACAACATTGCAACATTTTTTGGGTGTAAATGCATTAATTAAACAATACTCACAACGCTCATGCTATGACGGCATATTAATTTGACATGGGCAACCAAGTGAAACCCATCCATTGCAATTTTTAGTCAAACACTACCGTTTAACACCATCCGATTATCACACATAATGGTGTAGGGTTTATTCCTAAGTATATTGCAAATACTTGCCTTCTGCTTTAAATCGTTGCGACGGTAAGAGAAACTATTAGTATTCTACAATAATTCCCTTTCCCGGTACAGGGATATAAATTTTAGTGTTTCTTCTCGCTTTTTTTGGGTATCCATTCTACAAAAGTTAAACAAATTTGTTTATACACTTTATGTATTTTATTTCGCATTTATACTTACCTTTGCGTTGATCTATTTTCCAATTCAATGTTTGTTTTCATGAATCTGTCTGTAACAAACAATAAACAATAACGTAAATATAAAAAATTAAAAAAAAATCATGTATACATACCAATAAATTCAACTTCAAAATGCGACCGTTTTGTTATTAAATGTCAAAAATATCAAGCATTTGCCGAATATGTCAATTTAATGGAATCATGAGCTGTCTGCGAAAATTGATAGACAGTGCCGAGGCAACTGGTCAAATGTTTGAATGTATTGGTAAATCAGAGTTGTATTTGAAGACAGTCTGTCTTGTGTAAACGCCGGGTAAACTTTCTTATTAAACCATGGCATTAAATAAGTAAACTGCAATTTTAAAATTTATGTTTTTGTTCCGTTTGGTTTAAAATATCAAAAGAAACAAAAACAAATTTCATACATTTTCGGTAACAGCTGACTTTCTTGCAATTTTTTGCAAAATGCTGTTCGATAACTTTCTGCAATTTTTCTTGTTTGAGAGAGCAAAATTCACTGAGAGAGGTTGCTGGGAAAGTTATCGTACACACCTAATTCCCAGCAAAATAAATTGGAAGTAGTGCAATGTAGACTAGTTCTTTCACGGCATGTTTTTATGCAGTTCAAACGGAGTCGTGAAAAAGGCACTCCATTCCTCACATTTTAACCGCATTTGGATGCAATCCAAAGAATCACATCCATTTGTCACATTTTAACAACATCCGGAGGCAGTTCTACGGAGTCGTGAAAAAGGCACTCCAATTCCTCACAATTTAACAGCATCCGGATGCAGTGCAAACGGAGTCGTGAAAAAGGCACTCCGTTCACTACATTTTATTAGCAGTTGTTAGAGATCCCTACATGTACATAAATCAGTTTGTACATCTCTACAGGCAGCGGAATACATTTCCAAAAAGAGATAATCGTGTTAACATTTCAAAACATTTGTTAATACAAACTAAATAATATTTAATTTGTGAACATGTCGAAATCTTAACTGGTGATGGGAAGACAATATCAAACCCATTTAGCAGATGAAGCAAAAGCACTTAAGCTTGGATTAAATGAAGAGCGGAGGAAACACACATGTTTGCGATTGAATTCAATAGAGAATTTTCATAATTTGTGTTAATTTAATAAAGTTATTAATATTTTTGTTTTACACAAATAATAAATGCATTTTATTTTGTTATTCAAAACACGTGCTCCGGACTGCCTCCTATTCCACCCCAAAGGGTCAGTTAAAATGCAATGCCAAAGGGTCAGTTAAAATGCAGTGCCAAAGGTTCAGTTAAAATGCAATGCCAAAGGGTCAGTTAAAATGCGGTGCAATGGAGTGCCTCTTTCCGGAGTCAATCCCTTGTAAAAATCATGAGTGAAAAAGCATAATTTGATGCACTTCCAAATCACTTGTACATATCATTTAACTGCCTCTTTGGAGGCAAACTTTTCGCTGGGATTCTTATTGAAATTTCAATTTTTCTATTGTTTCGGTAATCAAGGAGCAAAATAATCAACATAACACTGAACAAATACATATCTTGTTTGAGTTATTTTTGTTTTGTGTCTTTGCTTTATTTTGTCATTCGTAATGCCAGAATTTTTAGTGGTTTTCATGAAAAAAATGTGTGGCAATACTTTGTTAACAATTGGTTTCGTTAATTGAGAAATAAAGAAAATTTGCGATATTTTATAATTTTTAAGTGTTTTTGGGTTGTTTTAAAGTGACATGTTTCCAAAAAAATACCACTTGAGAAACCAAAAGTGGTTTCATTCCGAAAAAAATCCTCGTTTTTCGGTTTCTGAAGAAGCTACAGTCAACCAAAAAAGTCTACATACACCCTATAAATCTCTGGTTTTAAGGGTAAGGAAGCATTTTTATGAAAATCCAAGTACATACATAGTTCTATCTCATATCCCTAATAAACAATATTACATACAACAAAAATACAGTTAGGCAAGAAATGTATTGCAAAAACCAACATTGTAGAAAATTTCATATTAATTGTTCGTTTATGGCAACAAATTATGTAAAAGCTATACGGTTTTTGTGCAAATCTCTTGCTATAGGTCCTTGCATCAATATTCCGTCAAAATATGCAAAGGTTATTTGCGATTTGTTATAAATCGAGGGTCAAAAATAAGAATTAACTACTATTTGGGGGTGACAATAAAAGTATTGCAAAAATTGCCAAATCGATGGTTTCTTCGAGAATTACCAAAGGTGTGTTCCTTAATGAGTTGTCTATCCACATTATTCATTCATTGGAGCATTAATGAGCTTAGTTAAACCAAAAATTAAGGCTCGGTATGTTCCACTCTAAGGATACTGGTTCCCCATTTTTTTAGTAAATCTTGATCCTTCGTTGGAGGATGTTTTTGGAGTTTTTTGTTAAATTGGGCCCAACAATTTTATCAGGATGTTGTCCCGATGTATTTAAGATTTTTGTGTTGTTATATTACATGGGCAATTTACACAAATAAGATTAACATGTCATGATCTGGTCTTTGGAATGGTGGTAGTTGACATTGTTTGAGCTTTCGGGATCGATTTTTCTGACTTTCAGACTAGTGACTATTAAATATTTCTTAATGATGTCAGTGAGGATGTCTTCCCAATCATTATTATATCTGTGAACCCAATTTGGCATACTATTTTCCATGGTAAAGAATATAGTACCCAAATATTCGGTATTCCAGCTTCTCCAGTAGCGGTTTAATTTCCATATTTGATGGGTTTTATTGGATTTGGCGCAATTTTTTGGATTTATTATGATAGCAGAGGATAATATCTATCCACTTAGTAAAATTTAAATCATATCAATAGCATTGAGAGACGAAATTGTGCTCTGTCGTAGGTCGTTTCAAAATACTACACTGGTGTCAATTTTTTCCATATACTTTCCAGAGCTATTTCGATGTTCTCAAAGCCAAAATCGGACTGTTTTGCATTGTTCCATTATCCTACAATACATATTGAGTCAAATATTCATTCTTGGCATACTTGCCTGTGGCCGATTCGTCATTGTTTATTGTTAATATGGTCCCATGCGTTTTTCACATGTCTGAAGACCCTCCATGACCGCATTTTTTATCACTGAACTTTATTACATTCAATACTGTTAGTCTATTATTAGCCGCAAAAGTCATAAAAATGCATAATGACCGCAAAAAATTGCAAACAATTTATAGTTTTATAGTACTGATTTCCCCTTTGCAATACTTTTATTGTCACCCCCAAGTAGAAGTTAATTCTTATTTTTGACCGTATTTGTTATAAATCGCAAATAACCTTTGCATATTTTGACGGAATATTGTTGTAAGGACCTATAGCAAGAGATTTGCACATAATTTGTTGCCATAAACGAACAATTGAAATGAAATTTTCTACAATTTTGGTTTTTGCAATACATTTCTTGCCTAACTGTATATTCCATAATGCGAATAACGGTAAATTCTATAAAGATTAAAAAATTAATAGGGAAAAAGTGTACATACACCCAATGAAATATTAAGATTACCGTAAAATTTATGGAATAAGCAATACAAATTTTACATTTTATTGCTTTATCGAATGTCTCTGGTTGTCTATGATATATTTTAGACAAAATAGGAACATATTTGTGGATTAATTGCCGTTACTTAATGTCAGATTTCGCGTATAGCTCGTTAAGGCGAACCCTTGCAGATTTCTTTGAGTTTTTCAGTCTAGTAGTTTATGAAACCCCAGAAAATACAGTGGGACTAATAATTTTGGGATCCAAGAGCGCTATGAAGTTTTTCTTGTGGATAATATATGCTCCTGAGCTTCGCTAAATATACGAATTCCTGAGTTTTTTCATAAACTTTATAGTTTTCACAACATTCCAAGGGGCAAATTACATGCAGAAGCCTTCGAATTACCTTGTAATAAGGTCTGGTACAATCCTCGAGCATCCATTAAATCAGCAATGTAAAAGTATCCGACATTTATTGCGCTTCAAGTGACCCTAACGATCATAATACGAGAGCATACTAGTTAATGCTAAATTTACATTTACGAAATCCACTCGATTTCATCTGTCAATTCCATAGCTCAAACGTCAAATGAAATCTCATCTGAAATCCATTGGATTTCATTTGACGTTTAACCTATGGATTTGACAGATGAAATCGAGTGGATTTCGTAAATGTAAACATAGCATAACAGTGTAAATTTCATGCATTCTTTGGTGGGGCTTTTATTTTAATGCTTTGGAAACTTTAGGATCGGGTTTGTATAATAATGTTGTACATTTCTGATTGAGTTAAGGTCCAAAAATTTATGACAAGGTAATTCCAAGGTTCTTGCTTGTAATTTGACCCTTGGAATGCTGTGAAAACTATAAAATTTATGAAAAACTCAGGAATTCGCATATTTAGCGAAGCTCATTAGCATATATTATCCATAAGAACAACTTCAAAGAGCTCTAGGATCTCAAAATAATTAGTCCCACAGTATAAAATGTAAAATTTGTATGGCTTATTCCATAAATTTTACGGTAATCTTAATATTTCATTGGGTGTATGTACACTTTTTCCCTATTAATTTTTTTTTAAATTTTTATAGAATTTACCGTTATTCGTATTATGGAATATATTTTTGTTGTATGTAATATTGTTTATTAGGGATATGAAATAGAACTATGTACTTGGATTTTCATAAAAATGCTTCCTTACCCTTAAAACTCGAGATTTATAGGGTGTATGTAGAGTTTTTTGGTTGACTGTATATACGGAATCAATTCCACTTTCGATCGGAATTGGTTTCTGTGACATGCCTGTATATCGGTGGTGCATTATTATTTTTTGCATTAGTCCCAATTTACATTAGGCGAGTTTACTTGCCGCAATTGTCAGTTTGGGGGTGAGAGAGGGTGTTGAGAGGCAAAGGGTTACCATATGCCTCACCTCTCTCTCCATCAAACTGACAATTGCCGCAAGTAAACTCGCCCAATGTAAATTGGGACTTAGTCTCTCTGAGCGAGTCTTCCCTTTGCTAAACCACGACAGATGAGAATATAGAGCAGGAGGAGGCATTGTGACTCACAAGAGAGCCCATGTGCTCTAAGTGAGCGTAAATTTGTTATCGCTCACAGCCTGTGTAGATGCTAACACGTTGTGAACAACAACAAATTTACGCTCATTGAGAGCACAAGAGAGACCCAAAAATGTTCTCTGCCTCACTCTGATATAGAGAACATGTGTTGTTGTTGCAGTCACGTTAACGTATATGGGTGATCTTGGCTGCTGTAGATCAGGGATGGAAATTTAAAAATTTCAAAAAGTACTAAAATGGTACCTTTTTCTGTGAAAAGGTACTTTTTTATTGTTTGACGATTGACGCGACGACGTTTTAAGGAATTTCGAAAGTATTAGTCCACCGAATTCGTTGTAATTTGGTATTTTGTATTTCCAGATGATAAAAAAACACTTCTACAAAAAATTGTTTATATGGAACGGTACTTCCCGATTTCCGGTATTTTGAGGGTTTCAGCTAAATTTTTGTCACCATGGGTCAACGTTTTGGTATGGTCCCATAAAACGGTAGAACCGATTTCAAGATTCTTAGTTTTTATCTACATTTGCGGGCCAGATTGGATATCCTTTGGCATTTATGGTTCCTCGTGATTAAAAATTTTCTATCAAAATTGTGGACAGTGGCCCACGTTGTGGTATAGCACCCACATAACGGTACCTCCTGTTTTTATTGGGGTTCCCAGTGCAAAAAACTCCATAAAATTGTACAATTTTCCATATAACTTCAGAAATTTCCAAAAATTTAACATCGGAACTAAAGTGTGAATTTTGCATTTTTTTAGTTTCACAAAAAATGTTTCCACGTGTGGGACTGGACTATGTGAAATGGTACTGAATTTGTCGAGGGGGTACTTCGGTACTTTTTATAGTGAAATGGTACCGAAAAAAGTACTATTGTACTGAATTTTCCATCCCTGCTGTAGATCAGCCAAGATCACCCATATACGTTAACGTGACTACAACAACAACATATGTTCTCATTTTTTCTCATCTGCCGTGGTTTAGCAAAGGAATGGCTCGCTCAGAGAGACTACTGCACAAAATAATTTGAGCACCACCGCTGTAGATTCACACTTGTTTTTCTTTTGAAGACATTATAAGTGTGTCTGCGTACCAGTGTTCGAAAATAAACACTATGGTATCGTACCGTACCGTTCTGTACCGTACCAAGGTGGATAGGTACACTACGATAGTGTACCGCTCCGGAACACAAACACTAAAAAATATTTTAGTGATACTGTACCGGAACACAACGATAATCGTAGTGAACCGCATGCCGGAGCACTAAAAATCGTAGTGCTCCGACTGCGGAGGACTAAAAATCGTAGTGTTCCGACTGCGGAGCACTAAAAATTTTAGTGATCCGACTGCCGGAGCACTAAAAATCGTAGTGCTCCGACTGCGGATCACTAAAAATTTTAGTGCTCCGACTGCGGAGGACTAAAAATTTTAGTGTTCCGACTGGCGGATCACTAAAAGTCATAGTGCACCACGTGTTGGAACACTAAAAAATAATAAAGGTATTATGTTTTCTTAGGAAAATTAAATATTTGGTTAAATTTGATCAAATAAAAATTAAGATAAACTGTTACATCCATGTATGCTTAAATTAGTTAAACACATTGCGAAATATGGTCAAAATTATGAAAAAACAATATTTAGTTTTTGTGGAATGAACCACGTTTTGAAACTATAAGGTAATGAACCATACAATAATTTATTATGATTTCTGAGGAAATTAAATATTATATATATATACTCCACTCAAGCAATCGAAAAAAAATATTATATATATATTTTTTTAATAAATAAAAATTAAAAGAAAATGTGAAAAACATCTGATTTGGTTTTTGGACAATGGAGCACTAAAAATCGTAGTGTTCCGACTGCCGGAACACTAAAAATCGTAGCATACCACGAGCCGAAACGCTAATAATAATGTTAAGATAATCGTCTGTTTATTATGTGTTTATTATACCCTCCACCATAGTATGGAGGGTATATTAAGTTTGTTTTTCCGTTTGTAACGCATTGAAATACTCATTTGCGACCCTATAAAGTATATATATTCTTGATCAGGGTAAAATTCTAAGTCGATCTGAGCACGTCCGTCCGTCCGTCCGTCCGTCCGTCTGTGGTAATCACTCTAGCATCCACAAAAATAGAGATAGGACGCTGAAATTTTGGGAAAATGCGTCTTTTGTTTGCAGGCAGGTCAAGTTCGATGATGGGCTATATCGGTCCACGTTTTGGTATAGCCCCCATATAACTGTACCCCCCGATTTACGGTATTTTGACGTTTTTAGCTACATTTTCAGACCGATTTGGCTATAATTTGACATTTAGGGTTCTTAAGTGTCAGCAAACATATATAACAAAAGTTGTGGACATAGGTCCACGTTTTGGTATAGCCCCCATATAACGGTACCCCCCGATATACGGTATTTTGACGTTTTTAGCTACATTATCAGACCGATGTAGCTATAATTTGACATTTAGGGTTCTTAAGTGTTAATAAACTTATAAATTAGAAGTTGTAGACATAGGTCCACGTTTTGGTATAGCCCCCATATAACGGTCCCCCCCGATTTGCGGTATTTTGACGTTTTAAACTACATTTTCAGACCGATGTAGCTATAATTTGACATTTGGGGTTCTTCAAAGTCAATATACTTATATAACAAAAGTTGTGGACATAGGTCCACGTATTGGTATAGCCCCCATATAACGGTACCCCCCGATTTACGGTATTTTGACGGGTTTAGCTACATTTTCAGACCGATTTAGCTATAATTTGACATTTAGGGTTCTTAAAAGTCAATAAACTTATATAACAAAAGTTGTGGACATAGGTCCACGTATTGGTATAGCCCCCATATAACGGTACCCCCCGATTTACGGTATTTTGACGGGTTTAGCTACATTTTCAGACCGATTTAGCTATAATTTGACATTTGAAGTTCTTAAATGTCAATAAACTTATGTGACAAAAATTGTGGACATAGGTCCACGTTTTGGTATAGCCCCCATATAACGGTACCCCCCGATTTACGGTATTTTGACGTTTTTAGCTACATTTTCAGACCGATATAGCTATAATTTGACATTTAGGGTTCTTAAGTGTAACTAAACTTATAGAACAAAAGTTGTGGTCCAAGTTTTGGTATAGCCCCCATATAACGGTACCCCCGATTTACGACATTTTGACGTCTTTATCTACATTTTCAGACCGATTTAGCTATCAATTGACATTTAGGGTTTTTAAATGTCAATAAACTTATATATATACATATACATAGGTCCATGTTTTGGAATAGCCCCCATATAACGTTACCGCCCGATTTCAGGTATTTTGAGAATTTTACCAACAAGTTTTAACCGAATTATCTGTAATTTGAACATTTGACATTTGAAATTCTTAGTGGTCACCACACCTCTCCACCAAAAATTGTCAAGAAAGCCCCCATATAACGGTACCTCCCGATTTTCAGTAATTTGATGATTTTAGCTACAATATTAAACCGAACAAGCAGCAATTTGACATTTGAAGTTCTTAGTGGTCACAACACCTCTCCATCAAAAATTGTCAACATAGGTCCATATTCGGATATAGCTTCCATGTAACGGTACCTCCCAATTTTCAGTAATTTGGCAATTTTAGCTACAATTTTTAACAGAACTAACTGTAATTTGACATTTGAAGGTTGTAGTGGTTACCACACATCAACATCACAGCATCAACAATTTTCAACATAGCCCCAATATAACGATACTTCCCTATTTTCGGTACTTTGAGGATTTTACTTAAAATGTTTAACCGAACGTAGGTCCATGTTTTTGTATAGCCCCAAAACAAACCTCCCGATTTTCCGTACCTTAGCTTTATTTTTTGGACGAACTTTCTGTAATTTGAAATTTAAAAGTCAACAAAAATTCTGCAACAAAAATTGTTCATTTAAGTTCATATTTTCGTATAGCCCAGATACCTCCGAACTAGCTGTTAATGACATTTGAAGTTCCCACGTTATGTAACGATTTTCGATATTTTGAAGATTCTAGCTAATTTTTTTAACCGAATTAGGAGTTGTTTGACATTAGAGGCTCCCATCAAAAACTGTCAACATAGGCCCATGTTTTATTATAACCGCTATATAACAGTACCTCCCAATTTCTAGCCCACCAGAAATTGTCAACAGTTAGATATAGGCACCATAAAAAAGGGCCTCCCGAATGAAGCATTTTATGTACATTATCTGACATTTTAACGTACTCACTTAAAGTTGGAGACAGGAATGAATATTTTATTTTATGGTGGAGGGTATGAAAAGTTCGGCCCGGCCGAACTTAATGCTTTTTAACTTGTTAAATATTTTATGTTTTTAGAATAAATAAAAATGTATTTATTTATTAATTAATAAATTATTTATTAAATTATTATTTAATAAATAAAAATTAGAAGAAAATGTGTAAAACATCTGATTTGATTTTTAGACAATGGATCACCAAAAATCGTAGTGTTCGACTGTGGAGCACTAAAAATCGTAGTGTTCCTACTGCCGGAACACTAAAAATTTTAGTGTTCCGACTGCCGGATCACTAAAAATCGTAGTGCACCACGTGTTGGAACACTAAAAAATAACAAAGGAATTATGTTTTCTTAGGAAAATGAAATATTTGGTTAAATTTGATTAATAAAAATTAAGATAAAATGTTACATCCATGTATGTTTGATTTGGTTTTTGAACAATGGAGTACTAAAAATCGTAGTGTTCGACTGCAGAACATTAAACATCGTAGTGTTCCGACTGTCGGAACACTAAAAATCGTAGCGTACCACGAGCCGAAACGCTAAAAAGTAACGTTAAGGTAATCGTCTGTTTATTATGATTTATGAGGGAAATTAAATATTTTATGTTTTTAGGATAAATAAATACATATTAATAAATAAAAATTAGAAGTAAATGTGTTAAATATCTGATTTGATTTTTGGACAATGGAGCACTAAATCTTAGTATTCGACTGTGGAGCACTAAAAATCGTAGTGTTCCGACTACTGGATCACTAAAAATTGTAGTGTTCCGACTGCCGGATATCTAAAAATCGAAACAATGGAACAATAAAAATCGTGGTGTTCGGTTGTGGAGCACTAAAAGTCGTAGTGTTCCTACTGCCGGATCACTAAAAATCGCAGTGTGCCGACTGCCGGATAACTAAAAATCATAGTGTACCACGTGCAATACGAGAATTACATTTCGTGAGGAAAATGTAATATTTTATGTTGTTTTTTTTAATAAATACAAATTAAGAAATCTAACTGGTTTTTGGACAATGGAGCAGTAAAAATTTTAGTGTTCGACGTTTCGGTAATCATCTGTTTATTATGATTTATGAGAAAAATTAAATATTTGATGGCTTTTGGGTCAAGTAAAAATTAACAAATACAAATTAAGATGAGCAAGTTATATCCATGTACTTAAAATTAGTTACAAAATTTGAGAACGTTAGTAGAAAATATGACAAGATGTATGCGGTACAAATTTTTATAAAACACTATATATTACATTTTTTGTTACATATAATCTAAAATATTACACGTTACTGTGGTTGCACATTTAGACGCTCAGTATATACATAGGTATCAGAATAACAATACTTAGTTTCATAAAGATGTACATCTATCTATATATATAAAAATGGTGTAAAAAATGTATAGTAATTCATAAAATGAGAACGGCTAGGCCGATTTCTGAAAAATTTTTGTCAGTTATTCGCATTTTCGAGGAGAAGGTCTTTGCGGAAGAAAATTTTGGAAAATCCCTCTGGAAAAGTCGGAAAATTGGAAAAATCGAAAATTGAGTTTTTGTATGAAATTTTATTCCTTAATAGCGAGACGAAGTTCGCCGGGTCCGCTAGTATTCGTATAAAAATTGTCTTCTTGATCTTCATGAATTACTTAATTTTTTTAATGTGAACAAAAGAAATAAGGAACGGAAAATATTGATAACAACACAATGTTTGCGGAAATTGTACCTGTAACTTTTTGTATCAAAAACAAAATTTCTCAGTGAATTCAGTTGAAGAAAGTATGTGGATTTTCCCAAGTAGACTTGTACGTTTGAAGACACTTATTATTTTGGGGAAATTGTACCTGTTGATATTCATACAACAAACAATATCACTCAATGAGAATGTGCTGATTTTCCGCAAGCAGGATTGTACATTTAAAGTCAACTTTATGATTTCGGGATAAATACTACCACACACTTATTATTTTGTGGAAATTGTACCTGTTGCCATTTGTACAAGAAACAATATTCATCAATTAATAATGATGATTTTTTTTCTAATTTTCTACTAAAGCTCTCAACGTTTGTAACTAATTTAAAACACGTGCATTTTATTTATTAATTTTTACTCGTCCCACAACCCATAAAATATTTAATTTTCCTTAGAAATTATAATTAACAGCGTTTCGATTTTTAGAGATCCGGCAGTCGGAACACTACAATTTTTAGTGATCCGGAAGTCGGAACACTACGATTTTTAGTGATCCGGCAGTCTGAACACTACGATTTTTAGTGCTCCGCAACCGAACACTACGATTTTTATTGATCCATTGTCCAAAAATCAAATCAGGCGTTTTCACGTGTTCTATTAAATTTTATTTTTTAATTTGTATTTATTTAAAAAAATTATAAAATATTTAATGTTCCTCACAAATCATAATAAACTCATGTATCCACAGTCAGAACACTACAATTTGTAGTGCGCCATTGTACAACAACCGAATCTATGTTTTTCATATTTTCTACTTAAGTTCCCAACGTTATTAATTAATATGTATACATACATGTATTTAAGAGGTGTATCTGAGTTTTTATGTCTTAATTTGTACTTATCTCAAAAATTATAAATATTTAATTTTCCTCGCAAATCATAATAAAATCGTGTGTGGTACATTATCATTACGTTATTTTTTAGTGTTCCGACATTTGGTACACAACGATTTTTTAGTGCTCCGACTGCGGAACACTACGATTTTTAGTGCTCCGACTGCGGAGCACTACGATTTTTAGTGTTCCGACTGCGGTACCCAACGTTTTTAGTGTACCAAAATGTGGAACACTACGTTTATCGTTATGCTCCGGAACAGTATCACTAAAATATTTTTTAGTGTTTGTGTTCCGGAACACTAACGCTAAAAATATTTTAGTGATACTGTTCTCGGAGCGGTACACTATGTTAGTGTACTGTTTATTTTCGAACTCTGCTGCGTACTCGATAATTTGTAATAATTATCATGGTATAATAAGAAAGGTATGGCAGAGCTCACAGCTGATTACAATTTTTTTCTGTTAGTGACCGACTTGTGTCAAACCCATTTTGATGTTTTGTTTGGATTGTTCACATTATGACACATTTCAAAGAGTAAATAATAAGTCTGTCTGGTTACTTTCCCAGCAAGAATTGTCCAGCAAGAACTTTCTCAGAGAGTAAGGGGTTTTTATTCCCTTTTGCTAGAAAATTGTAAAAAGTAAACAGACACCTTCCCAGCAAAAACCAGCAAGCAATCAGCTGACTTGCCAAAACAGAACAATTTGTCCGCCAACAAAGGAAGCAAACACGTTGTATTTTATTAAAAATAAAAAAGAAAATGAAACAAAAAAGCATTTTTCCACTTTACAAATTTGTTCTCCATAAAACAATACAATTAGACTATGTTATTTCCACAATAAAATTGTTTTTAATGTTCACAAACATAAATCAACGAAAAACTAAATGCAGCTGATTGATTGTTTTCAGGAAGAAGAAGAGCTTGCAAGTGTTTGCTAGAAGAAATTTGTCCAGCAAGAATTTGCAAGCTCTCAGTGAAAGAACTGTCAAAATGTCTCTCTCGAATCGCTCTCTTTTGCTGGTTTTTTGTGTTAACAGACGACTTCCAGCAACAATTGGTACAAATTGTTACAAATTTTAGGGTAACCAGACACAAGGTGTGTACGATAACTTTCCCAGCAATAATTACTCAGTCAGTTCCAGCAACCTCTCTCAGTGAATTTTACTCTCTCAAGCAGGAAAAATTGCAGAAAGTTATCGAACAGCATTTTGCAAAAACTTGCAAGAAAGTCAGCTGTTTCCGAAAATGTATGAAATTTGTTTTTGTTTCTTTTGATATTTTAAACCAAACGGAACAAAAACATAAATTTTAAAATTGCACTTTACTTATTTAATGCTTTAATCCTATCCACAACGCTTTAGAATCTAAAAAAATGTGCAATCGTGAAATTTTCTTGGTCGAAAATGTTAACATTTCGATTTGTTTACATTGAACATGTGATTAAAAGTCAGCTGATCAGACTTGCAAATTTTTGCGGGACAAATTTTCCCAGCAAAAATTTGCAAGTTCTCAGTCACAAAACTCTCTCCAAACTCGCTCTCTTTTGCTGGATAATTTTGTTATCGAACAGCATTCAGTAAAAATTTGTACGAATTTGTACAAATTATTGGGTTATCGTACACACCTACAGCTAATTTCACACATACATATATACATATGTACATACATAACAGAATTTTCATTTGAAACAAAAATAATTTTAATCGAAATAAAAATAAATTGTTCAAAAAAGTTGCGAGAAATGATTTCATTTTAATGATTTCAATATTCCTAGTAACTCCAATTATTCCACATAATAGCGTAAAGCGAATATATTAAAAGTGAAATGGACCGCTGAACATTTCATGAAATAAAGGACGAAAAGGTCACAAGGCCCTGTCGGTGTGGCTGGAGCGCGCGATAAATCTCGAACAGATCGAACGATTCGGTCAAAAAATTTGCCCTCGTAAACGTTGTCCAAATTTAGATCAAGTTTATGCACATCCTCGGGTACCCGCCCCACAAAAGTTCAAAATTGTTCACAAAAATAGTGCCCATCCCTGTCACGATCTCTCGAAGAATGTAACGTATTTGGTCCATATATTTTATATCGTAATATTTTTACTAGAGGTACATCAGTTTCGAATATGGACTATATCTGTCCACCTCCCACACAAAAATTTGGAAAACTACAGTTTAGGACGTGCTCTCGAATCCTTTCGATTTTTGTTGGAACTGATTGTTTCGGGGTCCTGAGAAAATAGGTCGAAACTGTAAAAATCCCTACGATCATCATGTGTTGTGACTGGTGCGCGCAACAACTTTAGAACAAGATACTGCGTTGCTCTAAACTTTGCATATCATAACATTTCTGACAACCGAAGACAAAGTTGGAAGGTGGTGCTTATCAGTCCACTCCTTCCGTAACCTTCCAAACAAAAATTAGACATTTTTGTTAAGTGCAGCTCAAGGTTTGTTCTAGGATCTTTTGCACTTTTTTCCAAAACTACTCCTTGTGCTTTTTTAATAGCGATATTATTTTATTCATGGGTAAGCCCATGCTTCAGATTTGGGCAGTCCTTACCGCGGTGCAATGTTATGCGCGCCTGTAAGCCACATTTTTGTGTATTTGGTTAGATTCAAACTCGGCGACAAGAAGAATGTGTCCTGATACTTCCGCTTACAGTATCGATACTTTTTTTGACCTTGTTGACCTCTTATAAAGCAATAGGCCGGTCTGTTGTAAGCTATTAGTGCTACGTAGTGGAAGAATATTAAAACCTGCCAGAACTTTTCTCGGTGCATCAGCACAAGAGGATGTTGAAGATGTAGTACCTGCTTGGTTGCTTCCGCTGTGAGCATCCATGCAACGATCTAGTCTGCAGTTTACCAGCACCTGGTCACGTCAGTAGCGATATTCATGAGATCCAAAGGTATAAGTGAGAACCCCTAGATCAAGTAACCTATCAGGCAGGCTTGAATAGCGTTCACAATAATGCAGTCGCGCAGACAATAAAGAGTTACAATGTAAATGCCGTACATGGGGACAACGCCCACCCATCGCAGCAGAAGAACGCCAGCTGCCAAGGCAAGCACGAGTGGTTTTAGGTCAATTTAGATTTGGACGATGCATCCGCCTCAATTCGTATTGAGCCCGAATCGATGCCACGATGCCCATCACATGCATTTGTTTAGCTTTTGAGTCTGGATACGGAGGGGAAGCGGAACCAGACAACGGAAATAATACCCGAACGAACATATTTGTTTTTCTGTACAACGCTCATATTATTTTTTAAATATTTTATTCATTTTGAAAATTGAATATTATATGAAACAAAAATTGAAGTTTGTCACCATTGATAATTTTGAAAGAAAGCGGGCATAGGTGTAGGGTTGATTTTTTATGGCTTTTTCGAACCTGTTCTACCTTTCTTACTAGGCGTTTACACCAGGCAGTTTGTCTTCAAATACAACTCTGATTTACTAACACATACATACATTTGTCGGTTGTCCTCCATCTGTCCATCATTTTTTCAAAGACAGCCTGGTTAACAAATTTTTGACATTTTTGTAAAAATGTGTGAGATAATAATTGAAGTGTGTTGAAAACAAAAGAACATGAACAAAAATAAAATATGTGAACGGAAAACAAAATGAAATCGATGATTTCATTCATAATTTTATAACTGTTTTTGCAATTGTCGGGACGCCTACGTCACACAGGCAAGTTTTGGGATTTTGACAATCAATACATGAAGTCAACTGTCCTGTCATTTGTAAACGCAGGGTTATTCTACCATGATAATTATTACAAATTGTTACTGAATGTTGTTTTTTTACACAAATGTTCAGTAAAAGAGAATGACTTGAGAAACATATTTTGAAATTTTTATTACTGAGAACTTATAATTTTTAATTTGTTCAGTAATATTTTGTAGCTTTAGCAGTTGTCAAAAGTTTAAAATATTCAAATATCATAATCGTCAATATTAATCAAATTGAAAATTTATTCTGAATGTTGTCTTTTTACTTTTTTATTTTTTTCCTTTGAAAAAGTATAAAATGCTTTACTCTCTAAAAGAAGTTACTGAGTAATATTTACTGAGAAAGTACAAGGACAAACCTTATGTCGGCAGCGACGGGTAGGGATCAACAAACAGTTTTTGTTTTGTAGGGATCTCTATAGCAACTGCTTATAAAATGTATCGAACGGAGTGCACTTTTCATAACTCTGTTGGACTACATCGAAAGATGTTGTGAAATCATAACTCCAATTGCACAACTTCCAATTTTTTTGATGGGTATGCATGGCACAATTACCTAGGTAGATGCATCGGCGAATTCCTACAACAAAGCAACTTTTTTTGTAATGTACAATGTCAACATTTGTAAACCAGGCGAAAAACAAAACAATTAGCCTTGGCACTGTGTTCTAGTTGTCTCTTTTTAGCTTTGTTCCTTTACCTTTTTAATGGTAAAAGTAAAGGAACCATGTTATAAGTAAAGAGGTAGATTTAAATGGAAAAAAATCTATAGAACCCTTGTTTTTCCTGAATTCCTAAAACGTCAAAATTAGTAAACACAAAAGCAACAAGTGAGTTTGTTTACAATACCAATGTTGAGCATTTTATAAAAAAACACGAAAAATGAATGAAGGGCCAAGGTTTCTCTACATAATCGAGTTGTGGATATGATAAAATGTTTGTTTCAATGAAAAGCTGACAAATTTCTTCCATACAAATGTTCTAAAAACTATTTTAAAAACCATTGAATTCGATTTCTTTTAAAATTGTTTGACATCCCAGTTGTTCGGGTAACTAGGTAATAACTAGTATTTTTGCTGGCTACTGGTAAACACCCCTAGTTACCACCCAATCTACTCGCAATGCTATAGACTGGTGAATTTAACATGGGGATGTCATAGGAAGGGGTCTATTGTCCCCCCACTGCATTACCAGTAACCACCCAATTCGATAGTCGTGTGAGAGGCAATCGTCTCTTCATTGCATTACCAGTAACCAGTCAAATCGATAGTCTTGGGAAACCCAATTGTCCCTTCACTGCATTACCAGTCAATTCGGTAGTCAGAAATGATAGCCAAAAATACTAGTAACTTAACACTTTATTTTATTATTATATTTTACAAAGGACAATATAATCGTGTATACATATAGATCTTGATACTGGAGCTAGTGTATGACTACTTGATACAGCGACTTATGTTTATTTGGTCCTTGGAATGTTTTTCTCATGGGTTCTTCAGATCATTCAAAAGTTCCTGGAATAAAATGTATAGAAGTTTAATGAAATGACGTGATAATGAATTGTGTCAAGATATGTATCAATACTTACCACATATGTACATATTGTTACGAATGTAACTGATAGGTTTAAGTTAATTTAGTTTAATTTCCGTTAATTTAAAAATTTGAATTGTAACGTAAAGTTTTATTACGCAGTTACTTTATTTAAGCAACAACAATTATCATGTAGAATTATCTTCATTATTCTAGATGTTCTTTACCTTTCATTAATGTGCTTTTGTTTTGTTTTGCCACAATCATGTAATTATTGTTTAGTTTGTTACTTCTTTATTGCACTTGTTTGTTGTTGTAGTTACGTCATTACTGTGCTTGTCGTCCAATTGTATTCCCCCATGTATGTATGTGAGTATGGTTGTTCGCTTAGTGCGAATGTGCGTCTGTGTGTTCGCTGCACAGATTCGAGATGTTGCCATATGTGTTCTGGAGGACTCTAGAACAGGAAGACTTTGGGGTATAAATACCGGGGAAATGGCAATGACGGAGTAGTTGTGTTTTAAGCGTTGAACTGAACAGATCGGTAAAAGAGTAGCTGCGTGCTAACTAGAGACTTGCTGTGTGCTTTGTAATTAAAGTCGGTTCTGAATAAGTGTAATAAAGTAAATAAAGCATTGTAGAAACGTAATCTAAAACGAACCCTGTTTTATTTGGTACAAATCGTATCGGGGAATAAAACAACGTCTACACGGAGATTAGTTAAACCTAATTCCGTAACAATATATTATAAATATTCTTCTTCAATTATTCATCCTTTCTATGATTTAGCTCGTAACACGTTCTTTTTTGCGTCTTCAATTTTTTTCACAACAAACTCATCAATAAGTTTTTTTTTTAATTATGAATAAACAAAATGACAGAATATTTTTTCTATTTTGTTAAAAAAAGAAATAATGTTGAAAAGAGATTACAAGAGAGAAACATTGTCGATTACACTATCCATCGGTAGTCTATAAAATAGTCAATATATTACACGCCGCATTACCTGTAACTAGTGAATTGACATGATAGGTAGGGAAGCCCATTTCCAGTGACAAAAGCAGGCTATAGGCTATTTTTTGTGCCATTTTTGGGTGTAAAGTAACTAGGATCAATGAGTAACTAGTTACATGCCTATGTCAAAGTAGACAATTGCTATTTATTGAACAACTGGGATATTATTCAAACAGCACACACACATACAAAGATTGTGTATATTGTTTTGACGTTTTAGGAACAGTCGAAAGAAAAAAATTAAATTGTTAGGAAGCTTTAGCTAACCTTTCTTATTAAACCATGTAAAGCAACGAAAAATGGTAAATCTGGTAGCAATGTCAAAAAGAAACATACAAAATCAATTTTCTTCTTTTGTTTCACGGTTTTTAATTTTGTTTGTCAGCGTTCGCCTTTTTCTTGTTTTTCGTTCATTTTTTCTTCATTGTGAAATAATCGTCAAACAAATTTCGAAAAATCAGTTCTACAATTTTTTACCTGCAGAAATTTGTCTGGTCGTAGAAGAGAAAGGCATATGTGCTCTCTCCTCTCTCACTCTCTTAAAAATTGCTGCCAGTTTTACCACTTTTTGGGGTTAAGGAACGCATTGCAGGTTAAAAATGCTAACAAATGGTAACCTCAGGTAAGTAAAGGAACACAGCTTTTATTTACAATATTCACAAAAAAACGTTCACACTTATTTGTTAGTTCCAATTTACATTAGGCGAGTTTACTTGCGGCAATTGTCAGTTTGTAGGTGAGAGAGGGTGCTGAGAGGCAAAGGGTTACCATATGCCTCACCTCTCTCTCCTACAAAATGACAATTGCCGCAAGTAAACTCGCCCAATGTAAATTGGGACTAAACGTTGTTGTAGAGTCTATCAGCACTAGCTCGAATTATTATAGCTCTGTTCCTTTACGTTCAAGAATCTTCAAGTTTTACCAGTTTTTACTCGAAAAACGTTCCTTTACTTCTGACACTATACAACGTGTATGAGAGCAGTTTACAACTTTTACTACTTTTGCCGGTTTTACCATTTTCAAAAGTAAAGGAACAGACCAATTATGTTGCATTTATATTTAACATATTGTTACGAATGTAACTGATAGGTTTAAATTAGTTTAATTTAATTTCCGTTAATTTAAAAATTTGAATTGTAACGTAAAGTTTTTATTACGCAGTTACTTTATTTAAGCAACAACAACTACCATGTAGAACTCTCTTCATTATTCTAGATGTTACTTTACCTTTCATTAATGTGCTTTTATTTTGTTTTGCCATAATCATGTAATTATTGTTTAGTTTGTTACTTCTTTGCACTCGTTTGTTGTTGTTACGTCATTACTGTGCTTGTCGTCCAATTGTATTCCCCCATGTATGTATCTGAGTATGGTTGTTCGCTTAGTGCGAATGTGCGTCTGTGTGTTCGCTGCACAGATTCGAGATGTTGCCATATGTGTTCTGGAGGACTCTAGAACAGGGAGACGTTGGGGTATAAATACCGGGGAAATGGCAATGACGGAGTTGAGTTGTGTTTTAAGCGTTGAACTGAACAGATCGGTTAAAGAATTGCTGCGTTCTAACTAGAGACTTGCTGTGTGCTTAGTAATTAAAGTCGGTTCCGAATAAGTGTAATAAAGTAAATAAAGCATTGTAGAAACGTAATCTAAAACGAACCCTGTTTTATTTGGTACAAATCGTACTGGGGAATAAAACAACGTCTACACGGAGATTAGTTAAATCTAATTCCGTAACAATTGGTGTCAGCAGTGAGATTACGATCATCCTACAATGAAGCTTAAGGATCTACGAGTGGAAGACTTGAAGAAGGAGCTAAGTAAGTTGGAGTTGTGTTCTACTGGCAACAAGGCCGAACTACAAAAACGCTTGTTGGAAGAGTTCGAGCGCCGTGGAATGAACATCGATGAATATGAGTTCGACGGTAAGGAGGAAGTCGAGTTATCGGCAAAGGGCGAATCCAGCGTTGAGGAAGTTTCGTCGGTAGCTGCCAGGGGTGACGATGTGAAATCAATGCTGGCTATGATGATGCTGGAAATGAATAAGAAAAATGAAGAAACTTCCAGACTTATGGCGGAAATGAAATCTGACAACTGTAAGATGTTAGAAGAGATGTCTAGAAAGAATGAAGAAAATTCCAGTAAAATGATGGAGAAATTAGATTCTAAAATGGAAGAAAATTCCAGAAAGAGTGAAGAATATTCCAAAAAATTAGAGGAAAAGTTAGAAGAGAACTCTAGAAAAATCGCTAAGGGCATGGAAGAAAAATTAGAGGTAAATTCTAGAACAATTAACGAGAAACTCGAGAACATCACGATGGTGATTGAAAAGAGAGTAGAAAACGTGGAGGTACAAATTAAAGAGTTGGATAAAAAGATTTTGTCTGTTGACGAGAAATTTCTGGCTCAAGATGAGAAGATTCTGGGCATAGAAAAGAAAATGTCGGAACTGGAAATTAAAGGCGGTCCAGTGAGAGCTATCCATAACGCGTTAAAAATTAAGCCTCCAGTGTTCGACGGCTCTACCTCTTTCAATGTGTTCAAATTACAGTTCGACACAGTGGCTGCTAGAGATTCTTGGAACGACAACGAAAAGGCGGTATCACTCCTTATGGCATTGAAGGGTGATGCTGCTGACGTATTACAGAGTATTCCCGCCGCTTCTAGAAACAGTTATGGAGATATAATGGCTGCTCTTGAACGTAAGTACGGTAGTGAACACAAGCAAGAGATCTACCGAATGGAACTGAGGGGAAGAGTCCAGAAGCCAAATGAGACCTTACAAGATTTTGCGGCTGATATAGAGCGGTTGGCGCAGTTGGCATATCCAGGAGAGACACATCCGTTGGTGGACCGCATAAAGATTGAAACAATTGCAAGTGGTATTCGTGATCCAGAGATAAAATTTGCGACGTATGCGGCACCGATGGGAACATTTGCAGAAACCGTGTCATTTGCCCTGGCCCAAGAAACCGCGAAGATGCTGGTGAAACCTAAAGCTTACAACTTGCGGAGGCTGCAAGTTGAGGACAACAATTCCCAGACCGTTGTCGACCTGCTGAAAGATGCACTAATGCGTGTGAAACGAGGGGCTGCTAGAACGAAAAAGACTTGTTATAACTGTCGGAAAACTGGACACATGGCCCGAGAATGCAGATTGCGGCAAGCAAGACCCAGATCCCCCTCACCGCCTTCAAAAAGCGACGAACAACCGGTGGCCAAGAATCTGGAAAGAGAGGCATCAGGTGAATCAGATAAAACCTGTTCTGCCAATTACGAAGCGCCGCCGGGAGTTGAAGAGAACGATGGTCCCACAATCTCTATAGCCATAGTCCAACAGAAGAATCACAACTTAACGGTTAAAGGCTTCGTCAATGGTGTATTGCGTACCCTGACATTGGACACCGGTGCAACAAAGTCCATTATTAGACCGGATTTGGTAAAAGGGAAGGTATTGCCGTTAAATGGAGTCAAATTGCGGACGGCCACAGGCGAGACTACAACGGTGCATGGAAAGGCCTACCAAAGGCTGAGCATGGGTAGAAAATCGGTAAATTTCGATTTTATAGTGGCCGATATTTTGGACGAAGTTATACTTGGTGTAGACTTCATGATTGCCTTCGATATCAACCTGGACATAAAGCACCGTGTGATGACTTGGTCCAATGTGGAAATACCGATAAGTGTGGGTTACAACGAGAAAAGCAAACATCGCCCAAAGGCAGGATCCGGCGAGATCGCTGTCGATGTCCGTACGCTGAAGGTGGAAGCCGCCGACAAATGGCCCGTAGGAAAGTGGAAAAATCTCGCAACGAGGAGGAAAAAGCGAAGATGTACGTCGAGGAAAGGTCCATCGAAAAGCGGCCGTACGACAAGGAAGGACAAGCCCGATGAAGACCAGGTGGCACTTAGGAAGGTGACCACACAGAAAGAAGGCATAACGTCAAGATTCCTGGAGAAAAAGCAACGTTGTCCAGAAGAGCAAAAGTCCAAAGCTGACGCAGTAGAGGGTACATCTAGATCAGTTGCCACCTCTACGGAACGAGAACTGCGTCTAGTCAAGAGGAGCAGGCTTAAGCGGGAGGCAGTGTTACCAATGCCCATACCACCGGGAGGGAACTGTGCCTATTCGGGACGAACAGGCTTAAGCGGGAGGCAATGTTACGAATGTAACTGATAGGTTTAAGTTAGTTTAGTTTAATTTCCGTTAATTTAAAAATTTGAATTGTAACGTAAAGTTTTTATTACGCAGTTACTTTATTTAAGCAACAACAACTACCATGTAGAACTCTCTTCATTATTCTAGATCAAACCCGTTCGTGGGTATTGATTTGGTTACGAAGTTTTTCGGCAAATCACACACACGCGACCCGAACGCAAAGTAAGAGAGCAAATGTTTTGATTTTTTTACTTCAGTCTTGTACTGAATTTCATGCAAGCAGGTTGATGCCGCTTTATTTGTTTTTTTGGGTACACTGAAAAGATTTTGCAGTTGTACAGCAAATATGTGGAGGGAAGAATTTGAAAATGATTTTTTGTTTTGTATTAATATTTTTAATGACGCAGAATGCCTCGTCTGCAACGCAATAATAAAAAATGTATATCCATCTTACCTTAGGCGTCATTATAATACGCATACAAAATATCATTTAATGACGGGAAATGTGTGTGGAAAAATGTAAAAAATGTAAAAAAATGTATTTGCCAAAAAGGCTAAAAGCTATAAAGGATAACAAAGGATGTCATACCAAGTGCTAAAACCCTAAGAAATCCTTTTTGCTTCGTAAAACTTTTAGAGTGTATAATTTTCACTGTGAGGTAGAAATCGATGTTGTTTAACAATTTTTATTTTTTTATCTAAATTTATCCGAATTTCGTTAATTTTATTTTATTATATTTAAGTTAAGACCCTAATGTAAAAACATAAAAAAGAACGAAATCGCTATCATTAATTAACTCTTAGCAATCGCAGTTTTTATAACAGAAACTGAAGTGGATACTTTTGACTGTGATTCACTGTATATTATTTTTAATTTTAGTCATACAAAGCGAACGCGCCAGCAATATATTTTTTCTATTTGAAAATTTTGCCTTTTTAGGCGAAGATCATTTTTAGTATTAATTTTTTTTTTTTTAATTTATTAATCGAGATTTTTTATGATCTATAATGCAAATGAAAAAGGAAAGCCGATGATTCGATGGTGGGTGTGTACCACTATGTTTGGCTCTGAACGCTAACACGCCGTGACAACTTTTTCCCTGTGTTTTTCATTTCATACTCATTATGAAAATCATCACCCTGTTCTGTCAGTGTAATTTTACTCACACATAAACAATTTAAACGCTCGCTCTTCTTGGTCGGCTATGTTCTAGATGTTACTTTACCTTTCATTAATGTGCTTTTATTTTGTTTTGCCATAATCATGTAATTATTGTTTAGTTTGTTACTTCTTTGCACTTGTTTGTTGTTGTTACGTCATTACTGTGCTTGTCGTCCAATTGTATTCCCCATGTAGTATGTATGTGAGTATGGTTGTTCGCTTAGTGCGAATGTGCGTCTGTGTGTTCGCTGCACAGATTCGAGATGTTGCCATATGTGTTCTGGAGGACTCTAGAACAGGGAGACGTTGGGGTATAAATACCGGGGAAATGGCAATGACGGAGTTGAGTTGTGTTTTAAGCGTTGAACTGAACAGATCGGTTAAAGAATTGCTGCGTTCTAACTAGAGACTTGCTGTGTGCTTAGTAATTAAAGTCGGTTCCGAATAAGTGTAATAAAGTAAATAAAGCATTGTAGAAACGTAATCTAAAACGAACCCTGTTTTATTTGGTACAAATCGTACTGGGGAATAAAACAACGTCTACACGGAGATTAGTTAAATCTAATTCCGTAACAATATGTATTTAAAAATTGTATATGCGAATTTTATAACCAACCAACAAACTAAAACGTTAGTTGTTAGACACATACACATCGAAGTCCGACATCGGACGTAGCGTCCGAATTTCGTACCGACTTCGATACGATTGGTTTGCTGAGCGCATAGTTGTTGTGCGAAGGGACATTTATTTCTGACATTTCGCTATGACTTCGAAACAAAATCTGAAAGATATCCCCTACGAAAAATCGTATATGGGAACGAAATCTGAAGGATTTTGCTTCCGAAATTGTTCAGTCGAGTCGGACATCCGACATTTGGTTTGCTTTTAAACTTGAGATTTATAGAGTGTATGTAGATTATATTCTTTAACTGTATATGAGTCCGACATCCCTTCTTCTCTGGTTGGCATAAAAAATATTTCCCACAAAAACATTTCAAACCAGTCCATAGTAGGGGTTGTAGTAAAGACACCAGAATGTATAATAGTTTAATAAGATTTATTACGACATATGTTCATGTAACTCTTAGAAAATAACCTTAAAAACTAAAGTAATTAAATAGGATAACATGGTGATCATGATAATCAGGACAAAATTAAGCAAAGCTCTTGCAATATTTAAAAATTATGTATTTTTGTATAAAAGTATAATGTAAACCAATGCGAGATTATTAATAAAGTGGCCGATTAATATTTGTTGCCGCTTTTGACCACTCCATACAAGCAGCCTACCTAACTTTGGAGAACAAATAAACGCAAAAAATTCATATATGAAAAATGGTTGGTTATGGTTCTCTCAACTCACCCATAATAAGGAGGCTGACAAAAGTTTTCTACTAGAGTATAGGATTCATAGACCCTTTTAATTGTGAGGAAGGTTATCTTTCATTAAAATGGTAGATGCATGTATGTTATAAGTGTGTGTTTTAGTTTCAATCAAATCGATTTTCTTTTCGTAAATATAAGAAGCATGATATATAATAAATTAAATTTTAATTATTATTATTTACATTAATTCGTGTCTGTAATCAATATAAGAAACACTTAAAATTCACCTCAGCATATTTTGTTTTGTATATATTGTATTTTTATATCAATTACTAATGATGGTGATAATTAATGGTAGTAATAAACGTTTCCTTGTTGTAGTTAACGATAATTTGGTTTGAAGTTTTATTCTTATTAATTTTTTTTATTAGGAAAAACGTATGTGTCTTAATGAAGAACAGAAAAGCCGAACGGGGAACGAACTTATCGAACCAAATTGAGAATGGAAAATCAATGCTATTCAACGAATGTGAAAACATAGAACGATATTTAAGAATGCGAGACAAAGTACTAACGCTTATCCTTGCTCCCGCTAACTGGCGTTTAATCCAATAATCTCATCATAATGCTAAAAAATAAGAACAGGACGAATATAAATAAAACGGTCGATAATATATAAATTGAGTAATAACAGTAAGGAATTTACATACATTAATATATAATAGCATATGATTTCTTTGTGATGATGAAATGCATTAAATTAGCTGTTGCCTTTATATGCGCAACCCCATCCAATCACTAATCAATCAGTAATATCATTAACATATTTGGATTTAGTAAAGCTGAAAATAACATAATTTAAGAAACAACACGAAACAAAACCTTTACAGTTAACATCGCTGGATAAAATTAATTCAAATGGAATCCCTTTTCCCGGGTTGCTGTTAGCAGACGTTCCTTCATAATTTCTTCGGTCTGATAATCAGGTAATTTTAAGTAATGGACACAGGTATTTACTGAAGGATAGCTGCCTTCCCCGGCATCGACCTTACGAACGACAGTCAGGCGTGGATGTAAATTCGCCAAACCTCCAGGCGGTAAGCTACTGCAACCAGTTGTAAATTGAAGAAACGCTTTGCGCTCAGGACCGGTCATGCTCATGAGTACATTAACAAATCGTAAAAAGCCGGGGCTGCAATAATATAATAATAGATAGAACGTTAATAATATATACAATTGTTTATAAAATAAATATATGTGTATTACATTACTTAATATAATATTGTATTTTCTGTGGGCTTGTTTTTATTAAGAAATGAGAATCTCTGTTATAATGGAATCTTGCAAAATTTTGGCTAAGCTAAATTTTATGATTACGAGTATTACAAAATGGATTAGAAGGACAAAAAACACTCTGCCATCAACCAAAGCCACGGAAGTGTTTCGAATGAGTTCGAATGTTCTCATAAAGTGCAGTTTCGAAGAAATTCTGATAGTGCAGTTCCAAAGTTATAACCCAAGGTTATAACCTCAGTTTTTGGCTAAACGTCAGTGGTGAATGCTTTTGGAATAATGTCAGTATTTGACGTCGATAGGTCGTAAAAACGTTGACAACATTCTTCCAACAGGGCGCGCCACTGTATGTTATGTTTGAACGAAATTTGAGCCAGAAAAATTGCAGTCGATTGAGCTATCCGTCCTTATGTCTGATTGCTCTATGTGTATCAAACACCGTGCACATATCGCATTATACGGTCATATTATTTTGCTAACTTTCTCACAACAATTCGATAATGCTAACACAACACAAAGCCCCCTTCTGGCAACGATCGACAAAAAATTCTAAACCGGACTTCTTCCCAATCCTTCTTGTATTTCTCACACATATGGGACATATTTTAAAAGACTTATCGAGAGGAAAAATTATGTTGCTTGATGTGCCCACAATGTTATCTTTCCTAAAATCTTATCTTATGAGTAGTCGGCATGTCAGTAGAATTAAATTATTCATAAAATCAATTATAGGTAAATATGTATTAAAAACCTATAATTGATTTTATGAATAATTGTATTCTACTACTCATTGACTACTCATTCTGCAAAAATACCAATCCTTAATTTGCAAGACTGAGAAAGAAAACTAAATTTGCACCTACCTATCTTTAGAATATCCCAATTTCGGTTCAGTGTAGTTGATGAGATCCTCTCTTGTCCACTCTGGATGTTGTTCACCGCATATCATCATGCGTGCTTCAGCTGGACTGAAGGCGGCTAATTTTTTCAAAGGAAACACTTCACAGAATCCACTGTGAAAAGCATCCAGTTGCTTTGCAATGCCATCTTGGAGACAGAAATTAATTAATGAGTCGCAGTATTCTTCAAGATTGTTTATATTAACATCGACATCTTCCCCGTTGGGTATCAATTCAACGTACTCATATCCGTACACAGATGAGCTTGGCAAATACGTGAATGTTAATGCCATATCGTCTAGTTTCACTTCAGTACCATTTCGAGTTCGCAACTTAAGATCTGCAATCGCGAGTTGACGTTGTTCTGGCGAAATATTCAAATCGCTTTCAATAGCTTGTTTGCGGGCCAATAAATCTTGAATTTCCTTGATGAATTCATAACGTATGGGATCAATTTCGGCAAGATTTTCATAAGTCAAAATGCCATCGTACCATCTACCCTCGGAACGATATGTCGCACCGAGCAATTTCGAGCATGTGTCCGCTAATTCCGAGTCTTCAGACATTATCGATGAGACCATTAAATCATCTGCAACCGCTGATGACCGAACATGAGCATTTGAGCTAGCGGAGGGCATTTTATTATGACACAAAAGCTGAAGAAATGAGTTGGAAAGGGGCAGATCTACCAAACGCATATCTTGCAATACTTTAGCGATAAAAACTCCCAAAAACCAGAAGTATCGGCATGCCTTTTCACAAACATCCGAATCTTGGGGTAATGGTGCTGGAAATAGGCCGTTTTCACGACGATTTACATAGTATCCAATAGGCTTAGAACCGTCTTTCACCGATGTTGTATCATCTTCGACACTGTCGTCTTTGCCTTCGACGATTTCATCTGGGACTGGTTGTTCGTCATCACACAGCCACATGCAGAGATCGGATCTTTGTAATTCACTTGCCACCTACAAAAAAGTACATTTTATATCAATTCCTTATAACGCGGTCAAACACTTACCAATGCGAAAAATTCTAAAGTCGGTCCCAAACCAGTTCCTTCTTCTCCCATAAAACCAACCTCTAAAACGGATTTTCGATTGCAATGCACTTTCATTACTTGCATGGCCCATTCCAACAGATTTTCATCGCGAGGCACTTTTACGCGTTCATGTTTCAGACGCCCAACTCGGAATTCATGTTGGTCGTCGCGTCGAGGGCTTAAGCCAGGCATACGTTGTCGTTCAAGTGTGGCATCCCTCTGGGATTGCAAACATACGATACTTCTGGATGCTCCAAATGCAGTGCAGTTGAAGTACAGTTGCCGAGTTTCAAACGGAAATAAGAAAGGACAAGACTGGTTCAAGTCTTCGCACCATGACGGCAATGAATTGCTAGACAATACAAGTGGGTCTTGAATTTGTTGCTGGAGTTTGTTTGTTATTTTCTTGCTCATGAAAATCTCATTCGGTAGATGGATGTTCGTGTTAGTTTCTACTGAAACACCATTTGGATGTTCACTCGATGATTGGTTAAGGGTATTTAATTGGCTCAACAGTTGCAATACATCTTCCACGGTACAATTGACATTTTCCGATGTAATGAACTCACCTCTTACAGGTGAGTTTGGTGACAAAGTTGATGCACCACTCTTTGAGGAAACAACTGGAGTATTAGGACCGTCATCAGCATCAATTGCATCTTCTCCTTGTGTCTGTTGGACTTCCTTGTAAACAATTGTGTATGTTGGTTCCCAAGCTTTGCGGAATTTGTCCGTTTTGTTCATTTGGGAAGCTTGAAGAAGCTCTTGCACTGCACGGAAAATTGTCCAGTCATTGTTGTCCAATTCTATTTCCACGTCGGGTATTCCACCAATGCTAGGCCCCCGCAACGACAATGCCAAAACGGGCTGCTGAAGAGCCTCTTGGTCGTGGGAACGCATCGAGTCTGCGCTTGTTCCTGGAGCTGGTATTTCCAATTCAGATGTTTGGTTTACATTGGTACGACCAGGTCTGGGATCAAAAGCTGGTATGAGTGCAGAAAACTGACGTTTCAGTACAAATTCATCGTCCCAAGATTTGCGCTTTGTTACGCCCGCCAAACGATTTTCTAGTGTCTCATCATCCATAAAAGTTAACAAATTTCGCGACACCATGACTTGCAATAAGGTGTTTCCGACCTCTTCGTATTCGTCTTCGTTTTCTTCATCATCGTTGTCCTCGTCCATATCATCATCGTCGTCCATGTCTCCAAGCAATGCCGGCGCTCTGCAACTCTCCAGAAAATCTTCCAAGGAAACTTGTTCACTATCGCTAGATGTGGATGTCAGACTCATGGTAAGAGCTGGATTAATTGATGTTTGTCCTTGTTGGCCTGACGAAGAGTTACCAGTGCTGGAGCTAACATTTGATCCAGCTGTGTTAGCCGCATTGTTTGATGACAAACTTGGATAGCTTTGTGCGGTACTCAGAAGGCCAGAGTGGAAATTGGATGATAGTGCTAACTTAACAAGGCTTGTAACTGAATTGGGTCCACGAGGGAAGAAAGAGTTGGATCCACCACCAGTGTTTTGATTATTGCGGTCATTGGAATTGCTGTTTGAAGTGTTCATAATTTGGTTATTTTGTAAGTTAGTACCCTGAGAAGTGCGACGGCGGGCCATAGCGGCAAATGTCTCCAGTAACCCAGTATGCGTTGCTGTTTCCGACTGTGACTGTGTCTCCGAAGTGGATGTAGTTGTAAGATTCGGTACACTGACGCTCATCTGATTTGACACAGAAACGGAAACAACATTTTCATTGGTTCCACCACCTTCCGTTGGAGCTTGTACATCCACAACAGTAATGGGATGGTTTGCTTCCGCATTAAGTTGCTCGGCATAGACACCACTTTCAACTTGAGAGTCACTGCTGCAATTCTTGTCGATTGTGGTGGAAATATCATGCCCGCTTGATGCATTGGTTGTGTTCGGAGGACATTCGACACTGATGTTACTCATATTGTCCCCGTTATCAGCTCTAGTAGTGGATGTTTTATTGACACACGCAGCTGCCAGTAAATTGGAACCGGGAAGTGACAGAATATCCGAAGTAAGAATGTTGTTGGTATTGTTACGCAGCATATCAACACCGTCTCTCATTTTATCAATCATTTCTAAAGCTTCTGATGAAAATTGAGACACTCGTTGACTGGCCGAAGATCCAGAGCGCAAGTTCACTAAGAGACCTTTGCTTATGCTACCACTACCAGAACTTGCAGTGTTATTGGCGTTCATTTTATTATTGACTTCACAGGTGGAGGATGACGAAGAGGTGGATGTTCCTGCGGTTGTCGATGTATTACCGAAATTTGTGCCAAATATTGCGGCCAAGGCATTCTTGCCACTACTATTTGATGTGCTATAGCCTGTAGAGGCGCTAGTAATTGCTGCCAAACCTATGCCTGGAGGGTTATCGCTTAAAGCTAAGTTTTCGGTAATGGTTGCAAGATCGGAGGCAACATTGGCGTTTATAGCTTGCATAGAATTATTGATGGCCGACAAATCTGTTAAATTGTCTCGTTCCCGTAGCAAAGTTGAAGCCGTTCCAGGTGTTACACCGCCAGCAGCACCACCAGATACGTTTTTATTTTGAACACTTTGATTTTCATCTGTGGACATAGCAGTTCCTGTGCCTCCGGCAAGCATTTGAGATTTAACGGAAGAAAATACATCTTCTGTTATGGCCTCTACCGTCTGCTTCCATGCCAAATTGTCTGCAGATGCTGCTTGATCCGGAGGTCCTTCAGAGTTGCGATTTATTTCCGTAGCTTCTGGTAGAGATGGTGTCGAACTTGACTTCCTCGACGTTAGAGATATACCCTTTTTGGAACTACTGCCAGCAGTATTTGGGGCCATACTTGAGCCACCATCGAACATTGAAACGTTCTCGCTGTTGGCCAGTTTTAAATCGTATTTGCCCTCAGCGCCCATGCGGTAAGAATTTCTTACACCATGATCCCACTTAACATCTATCCAGCCATTGTGAATTTCACCGGTTACAGTTCCTTCGCAGCCACCATCCTGATCGTCCCAACGCCAATCGACACCACGAACCACACGTGCGCCAGTTGTAATGTGTTTTAATTGGGCGCGGATTTGCCTTCGCTCACGACGTATCTTAGCTTCAGCTTCCTTAGAGCCTTTGCCCATGTCATCACAGACACTTACAACACGTCCATATATTTCAAAACCACTCAAACTTAAATAATGTGTCTGACCGGAGGCATTCCGACCATTTTGTTGTATGCGTATATGACGAAAGCCTTGATTTTCGTCCGGAGCACAAACAATAGGCCATGTCGCAGTGCTACCAGGCTCGACGAGACTCTTGTCGTCGGCATGAGTAACTAGTGTGGTCCAATTAACACCGTCCTTTGAAGCTTGCAACATCCAGTTTCGCAATGCAGATCGCCCGTAACCTCTGGCGTGTCGCAGAGTATAAGCATTTGGAATTATATAGACTCCCAAATCAATTGCAAACCAAGCTTTCTTGTTGTCTTTAGTATGACAATTTACCGATATACTGTCGCGAGATAGAATATCTTCCAATTTTCCATAAGGTAATGTTTTGCCTTCAGAGCTGGTAACTTGTACGAGGTTATATTGAGCAGGATTTACCCATTCACACGTCTTGCCATTCGACCCAATATAATAGATGAGACCTTCTTCGTCGAAATCATAATGGTGCTTAAATACCATGCCCTGCTTGTGTTCTCTCAATTTTTTCAAATAAAGGAAAGTACTGCGTTCCATGTCATACCATTGCTTGGCCACCATTTTTAGCAAATATTTCGATAGCTGACCTACAGTGGCCAATGGTTCCATTTTTAACGTTCGGCCAGTACGATCAAAAAGAGTAGTCTCGCATGCGGCCCGCTCCAAACGGAAACGTAGACGTTTTGTCAGTATCTGTAACCCATATCCAGGCCCAGGAGCATCATACAAGTAGACCGGCAACTTTTCAGTGCTTTCCAAAACTGCTACTAGTTTTTGGACCAAAATCGATGCGGTGCTATTGCCTTTGGCATTGCAATTAATAATGCATTGTTTAAAGATATTGATACGCTGTTTTTGCATCTTATTCATTTTGCTACGGGACAAACCATTGTCCCAATAGTTTTTGGAAAGAACTGCTACTAGCGCCTGGACGAGACCTGAAGAGTGCATTTCATATGCGCTAACAACTCCATCTTCTTGAAGCAATTGTGACAATTCATTAAGGGCAACGCGTAATTTATCCTGCCAATTAGATTGGCCTGGAATTCTTTGTTCTTCCAAAGCTAACTCAATTCTCTTCACAATACTGGTTAACTTTGCAACAGCTCCGCGAGGCACAGCCTGGGCCGCCTTGAAATATTTGTTGTAAATGTCACGAGCCATATTCTTAACCTGTGTCTTCTGAATTTCAGTTTTAGTCTTAATTTTCTTTTTCTTATTGGTTGACCATCCAGTGGCAAAGTCGGGACCCAATGTTGTTTCTGCAGTGAAGGTGTGTTTAGTACCTCTGTTACTCTCAAAAATGAAACCTGGTAAATCGTCTTGCAGTATCGTGACTTGGTGACCTTCAGTATTATGTATCTGCAGTTGATTTTGTTTCTGTGACTGTAACACCCAATTACCAACCACTAGTCTCAGAACACTAACTGTTGGTAAAATTGGCTGAGAAGGAGTTCCTGGTCGTACTGCCGATCGGGCACGTAGTAATTTCTCTAGAAATTCACCCCGATTTTCTGAAAGGAAAAAAGCGAAATTGTTACCCAAATATTTACACAGTTTTTGATTATTTTGGAAAGCAATTACAGTATGGCAACAAATACTTGGTCGAAAACTCAAAACGCAATACGGCAGACTTAAAATGTGTAAATCGATTTCCCTAAACATTACATTATCAGAAATAGAAAATATAATGAATTTTGGTATGGGTAACCACCTGAAAAGTTTCACAACTAATTTCACATAAATTTGATTGACTTCATACAAGGGCCCCGGATTAACGTTTTTAGACAACTCCGGTCAATTGTATTCTAAACAATGCTCATGTTGTTGATCAGAGAAATTATTTTTCATGTATCCCCCAATTATTCAAGCAGTGAAAATAAATTTATCTCAAGGTAATAATCTGATTTTCTTGCATTATTTTCTTCATACCCTTACACGGTGATCTTGAACCAACTTTAAATGAAAGGAGCTTACGCCTGAGAAGTTTTTGCGGTTTCTGAAACTACACCGTTCATAGATGAGAAAGATAAAAAAACAAAAAGAATCGCCGGAGCGCTTTTTAAATAAATCGCGATCAAAGTTCACATTTGTAGGGGTTTTTTAGGTTTAGGATTTTGCTTGGAAACTGCAAGTTCTATCGAAATGGGATTAGAGAAAATATTGTAGATGTGAAAATTTAAAAAGTGCTCCGGCATTTTTTTATTTTTCTCATCTAGAAACATTTAAACTTGGTTCAAGAGCACAGTGCTTAATCTACCATGAGAACACAATATTTTGTATCATTCCACAGTGATGAGTCCTTTCCAGTTTTCGAAACAAACATGATCGTTTTCCGAGCTTAAATCATACACACTAATAGGAAAGAAGCTTAGAGAGAATTAGCTGAGTATTATTTCTTTCGACTTGATTTTTTTTTTACAAATTTTGCCAAATTTTTTCGGCAGCCGTTTGTCGAAATGTTACGAACATTATACGAGTCGATAAAAATTTTACAATAATGTATTTTTGTTTCTATACAAAAAGTAAAACATTAAATAAATGTACATTGGATCTAGGTATAAAAAACCAATAAAGAAAGGATCAAAGTCGCCCGGGGCCGACTATATGATACATTACACCAGTGTGAATATGTAAAATATATATGGTAGTATATCTAAATCTGAACCAATTTCGATATAATTTCATCGAAATCGGACATTTATAGCGTGTTTGGTGCAGTAAATACGTGAAATCGGTCTAAATATATATGAGAACTATATCCAAAATGGCACCGATTTCGGTGCATTTACTTCTAGAACAAAAAACTTTCCAAATTTCATCTAAATCGGACATATATGGGAGCTATATCTTAATCTAGACCGATTTCGATATAATTTGGCACAATTCAGTAACATATTCAAGATTTCATCGAAACCCCACATAATATAGCGTGTTTGGTGCAGCAAATATGAGAAATCGGCCGAAATTATATATGGGAGCTATATCTAAATCTGGACCGATTTCGTTATAATTTCGCATATTTATTTCTAGACAGAATCTGATCGAAATCGGACATATATAGCGTGTTTGGTGCAGCAAATATGTGAAATCAGCCGAAAATATATATAGGAGCTATATCCAAATTTGAACCGATTTTCATCCAAAGCAATAGCGTTCTTCCTATGGGTAAAAAAGTGATATTCTCCAATTTTTCAGCTGAATCGCATAATAAATGCGACCTGTACATTGCGAACAAAAATACATGGACGGAGGGACGGACATGCATAAAATCGATGCTGAAATTTTGAAGTCTTATTTCGGCGTTTTTTGAATTTTTGTTAAAATTAGAGGGCACAACCAGATAATGACATAAACCAGGTAATGACACAATGTCGATCTCATGATTACACTCGTTTGTTGTATATATCATGAGTGTGCTCCGTACGGCTGAAATCGGATGCGCCTTACAATAATATGCACATCGCGAAATTTTTAACCATTTGAAGAATGAAAGAAACATGGATAAATGCATACGTATTGATAGAGATGCACCCGCAGTATCGCGAATTACACACATTTTAACTTTTTGAGTTTTTTTCTTTGGTTGTAATTTTAATATTACTCTCTACTTCGTAATTCTATTGCTTATCATAGAAAGCAAATATACTTTCACGATGACAAACTAATTTCCTTCCAAATACTTCAGGTTTTGTATGGAAATTTAGCGAAATAGTAGAATAACTCCCAACAATTTTTCGTATTAACCAAAAAATATATTTTTGAAGTAGTATTCCAACAACAAGTTTACCATATATAGGTTAGAAGGGGGTCATTCGTCACTGGGGCACATCTCCCAACACGCAGTTTTGTGTTATTTAGGCTACTTTAAAAATATTTTATTGTACGTATATATTTTTGTCCAATGGGTGATGCAGTTTTACTGATTTTAATCTCATTATAAATTAAGTATTATATTATAAAACAACAAAATGGTAAGACAATATTTTATAAAATTTTAAGTAAACATTTTAAAGTATAATTTGGAGATTGCCACCATGAATATTGTCCCATGAGGTAACACGATGAAAATGTTTAAAAGAATAATACATATTAAAAAAATTAACGTTGTCGCTAAGGCATCAATTCATTCAGCGTTAAAGCCGACAGATTTATAATTTCCTGGACAGACAGAACAGAACGTATTAACTTTACAATGGTCAGCTTTATCGACTGAAAGCAAATTCGGCGTTAATATCTCAAAAATTCGCGAAAATAAAATGACTGTTCTATCCTGATGACCAAAAATAAATATCTATTTTTTTCATAGTATTATCGGAAAAATGATCAGAAAATCATTTCGCGAAGAGCTAGAAACATATTTTTTCTGTGTTTGATGTGGAACATTATTGACTTTTAATCCCGATAAGATTAAAAACGTAGATTCATTCGCTTCGGGATAAATAAGCTAACATTAACAAAAATTTAGGTGTTCTATTCTACTGACGTGGAGTGTATAAAAGGGACCGCAAGGACAACCAGTTGAGAAAAAATCAAAACTATTCTAGTGCTGGTCTTAAGCCTCATTTTTCCTAGTGTACCACATTTTGGTACACTAAAAACGTTGGATACCGCAGTCGGAACACTAAAAAACGTAGTGCTCCGCAGTCGGAGCACTAAAAATCGTAGTGTTCCGTGAAGCACATTTTCTCGTATCAAACTGTAAATAACCTCGATAGCCTAAAGGCTGAGGGTATAACACCAGTGCTTGCGTGCTGTTGTAAGCATAACAACTACATAACAAATGTTGACAACGTACGTGTAAAACAAATCTGTTGCATTCCGACAAATACAGTTTCCGGTGATGTAATTGCTATAAAAATATTTTAGTAAGTGCTTAATCTAATCGTAGAGAACTACACTGGGGTTGAATGTGAAATATCAGCAATTTTATAAGAATGTATACGATAGAAAGACGCAAATAATAATTGTATTTGCAAGATTTTCCTACTGAAATTTGGAAAACGATAACAATAAGTCAACAAAGACAACGTTGCAAAATGAGTAAATCGGCTAGTACAAGCTGTTAAGGAACGCAGATGATACTCGTTAAACATTTATACGTATGCTGTTAGTATATCTTATTAATTTGCGGATATATTTCTATAGAGTTTGACATCGAGTTAATATTAAGTTAGCAAGCAATAATAACAAATTTTTAAGTAGAAATCTATGGAAAACAATGAAAACCGAAAAAACTCTCACCTTCACTGTTTGAAGAATCCATGCCTCGTCCCCGTCCTTAGATAGTATTAAAATTAATAAAACACAGTAATGTTAAATAAAATAATAAAAATAGAAAACGAAAAGAAGGATGAAAAGAAAAATAATAATTGACAAAACTAAACAAAAACTGTTATGAAATGATAAAAAGTATTGAAATTAAAAATTAAATATTTTCAATTAAGTTGATTTTCTATTTATCGTTTTACTTGTAAATTACAAAGTGTTAGGAAATTGCATACATTCACCAACCGTGTTATTTATTGTCAATTTGGTACCACAATGGAGTCTGCCTAAAATACCTAATTGTGCTGACAAATCCAATTCAAGCAACATATTTAGAATGACCAAGCCATAAAATGCACACATATGTGGTCTAACGTGGTGGTTTTAGACTCATTATAGTCTCAATTAATTTATGTTTATAATAATAATTGTTCCACAAACATCCCTGGCGGGACAAGGGAGACTTCTCTCATATCAATGAGTGCACCCCGATTCATATCAGCTCAATGATAAGGGACCTACAGTTTATCGCCGAGTCCGAACGGCCTGTCCAAAGACACCACTTGCAGAGAAGTTTTACATGGCTGAAATACTCAGGAAATGTCGCCAACATTACTTAGAGGTATTTTGCCACCGTTGAAAATTTGATGTTGCCTAGCCGGGGACTCGAACCCACGACCTTCTGCGTGCATGGCGGGTGTACATACCACTGCACCACCGTTTATGTTTAAGTTCAAAAAATTATTGCCTCGTAGCACATTTAATAACTAGGTATACAAATAATAAACCAATTGTAATAACTTGTACTTTAGCCGCAGAATAAATGTTTTATTAATCAGCAGGGCGATCCTACATAAAAGACTCATCGAAGCTGGTTTATAAGTAGTTCAAGAAAATAATGGAAAATAATGGAATGTCAACCGTCATTTATTTTTCGAAATAACAGTAGCGGTTTTCACGAATAGTTTATCTTATAAATATTGTTGACAATACCACAACAACAAACCAGTAAGGAAAGAATCAAAGTCGGCCGGGGCCACTATATGATACCCTACACTACTGTTAATATATAAAATACATACGGGAGTTATGTTCAGATCTCCACCAATTTTAATATAATTTGGAGTATTTATTTCTTTACCCAAATTCCGTCACACATTCCAAATTTCATTGAAATCTGACATACATACATGTTTGGTGCATCAAATACATGAAATCGGCCGAAAAACTATATGGAAGCTATACACAAATCTGAACCGATTTTCACCAAAGCAATACTGTGGTATGTGGTGTGTAGGCATAAATACACGAAAGTTTGATTTACCACAAGGTGTTAATTTACTCCACACAACGTATTGTAAACTATTGTACTTTATTTTTACAACAATTTGGAACAGCAGTAGTGAAATTCTGTAACTCATATTTTGAGTTACCGACAAATATAGGTAACATTAAAACGCCAAATTATGAATGAAAAGTATCAATAAAAGTTGACAACACTGTTAATATCGGTAGGACTTATCGACAACATTATTTTGTATATCTATCACCATTAGTGAAAACCGCTATTTTTCAAAAAGTTTATCAAATACATTCGGTAACACTCCATCTTAAACTAGTTTAAAGAATGATATTTTTCTTAGCACAAATAAATGAAGCTTGTATGCTCTTTAAAAATTAAAAATCATGCTGTTAGTTTTTAGGTATTTAATCATGTGAAACCTTTTTTTGCACTTGTCTTCGGAATATTGAAGGCTGTTCCCGTTATATGAAAAATCTTATATTTAAATAGTTCCCTACATAAAAATGATCGCCTTATACATATATCACCGTTGTACATACCTGAACTATCGTTTCCATTTTCTGGACTGCCGCTGGAATACATTGTGGCCAGTTTACCATCAAGGATAAATCGGAACCAACCATTAGATCCATTCGAAAGTTCTAAGGCAGCTGAATCGGACCATACGTATAAACAGTCGCGTCCGCGACAAATACTCCACTCATGCCAGTGATAAGCTTTACCTTGTAAAATTTCTTTTGCATCTTCCATAGTATCTTCTAGAGCAAAAGGAAAATCACACAAATGTTTGAGGATATGTATATAAAAATAATAAATAAAAGATTCTACCTGCTGGCGCTTGTTGTTGATGCCCAGTAGCACCAGCTGTTGCCTCATCTGCTGGAGCATTGGACGTCGCACTAATATTAGCATGCTTTACACTGTCGGCTTCATTTTCTGATTCAAGTAAGGACTGCACTTTTGAGAACACACCCAAGCGCGCAAAATGATCCAAAAACTCGTCCTGGGTTTTGTTCATGAGTTCTTCAATTATTGTAAGTACTACAAGATGACCATCATCGTCGTCCTAAAATGAGAAGATAGCACAATTTTCATTTAAAATAAGTAAAATTAGATAATACAGTTAAAGGAAAATCAAAAACTTAAACACAAGAAAGGGTATGCTTAGGGCAGAATAGTAATAGCAAAAAAACTATATATTAGATTCTTTAAATTTCAGATATCGCTGTATTGTGAACATGCATTTAGAATTCACATCATATTAAAATATATATTTTTTTATAAAAATTGTATATCTTTTGTACACGAAGTCAACGACTAAGGGGTGATTAGCCTGGTTGTTGAATTTTAATTAATGAGTTTAGTCGGGCTTTATGCAAATAATGTTTAATGGTATAAATGCTTATTATGCAACATACACAGCAAGTTTTACATTATGTATTTTTGTGTAGAGTTGTTAAAATCTTGTTCGTTTGAACGACCTTGTTCGATATGCAATCCGGTCGTTTGTATGAAAAAGTTGTGCATGAGTGATTTCATACGTTCGTTTGTATGATATCACTCATACGCAAACGAACTATGTACTGAACTAGTTCATCAATAGATTTAAAAATGTTTGTGTTAGAAATTGTAAAAAAGTAGTTTAAAATCACTCGGCCTTTTCCCACATTGGAAAACGCGTAAGACCCACATTTCAATGTTTCACATCTAAATGCCTTAAATATAACTAAAAGTAAAGTTGTGCAGAGGTAAAGCGATCATAATCGATTATATACTCACTCCTCTCAACATTGACTCACTATAAACCCCTCACCGGGGATAACAATCTTGAAGCGATGTGGGGGCTTAAGTGCGCTTCTACCCTTTTTGTCTAGGCAACGTACTTCTAATGCACATTCTGCTTCCCCCCGAAGACGTAAGGGAAACACTGGTGTGTTTCGAAGTCGGCGCAGGACAAGTTGCAGCCACAAGCACGACAGCTGATAAAGGTACCGCTTATCTCGACTGTCTCGTCGGTAGCTGCTACTGGACATGCCGGGGTATAGAAAGGTGTAGATCTAACAGGGGCGATGCCTGTGCAGAGGACCGGGCAACAGACCACTGTAAAGCCATCGGCACCTGCTAGACCTCACCCTTCTGGTGTTAAGAGCAGTGCTGGCACTGTGAGGACCCATGGGGTGGCGAGAGATGGACCATCGACCTCGAAACAGGGCTGACATTCAAAGACATCTGTGCAGGAATGCGTTAAGAGGGTCAGGTCTTCTGAAGATCCGCATCCTGTTGCTAAGAGGGTGGTGGACCGTCGACCGAGCAACCACTTGGACTCGCACTCACAGGGGACGGGTATATGAAGGCAGAAAGGGCTCAACTAGGGAAGGCCAGCAAAGCCGACCCAGGTCTGATACCCTTCTGATGACAGGACACCGAAGCCAGCGAGCTCAGAAGGGATGATCGCTCCGGAGAATCTCCGAGTGGCGATCATCGATAAGGCTGATCTGCATGGGAGGATCAGCGATACGCACTGGCTCGCAGTGGAACGCCTCCTTAGGGAGCCATCACCTATGATGAGGTAGACGCCGGGAAGACCGGCTTCGGCAGGGCAGTTGTCCAAAGAGGGATCAAAATCCTCTATTGTCAGGATGAGGAGTCGAGAGATTTCCTTATCCAGTTAATAGAGGGTGCTGGTGAACTCTGGGACGGCTGCAGGCTGGCCGCGGTCACAACGTGGGTGCCTCCTCCTGACTCTGATGCAGGGGAAGTGGTCAAGATGCTGCAAGTGGTAGAACAGAGGTCTCTTCGTTGATAGTTGGAGGCTTCTCAACTATTTAAAAGAGAGAGACGGCATGGTGATGCGATTCACCATTGATAGTGAGAGTGCGGACTATATTAGAGACTGAGGGGCAATGCTGTTCTTCGGTTCTGGTGGACTTCGGTTCCGGATCTCGAAGTCGCAGTAAAGTAGTTCGGCAGCATGGCCTTCGGGTGGTGCAGATCAATCTGCATCACTGTAAGGCCGCGGCTGCCGAATTCCTCTTCCTCACAGACTCTGCAATAGATATCGCTTTGGTCCAGGAACCCTATTTATATAAAAAATAGGGTTTCTGGACTAAACGATACGCACTTCTCCCTATTCTACACGAGTAGTGGACAAGATAAGAACCTGTATTGTAGCAAGGAAAAGTCTAAATCTTATTCAACTCTACAATTACAGTGATGGCGATACGACTGTAGTGAGGCTAGACGAAGTTACCGGTAGGGCTTTAGTGCTAGCCTCGGTCTACATGCCGTATGAGGCACCCGACCCACCAAGCGGATTGGTGCGCAAACTAGTGGAGGAGACGACGGGCAATTGCAGGTTAGTGATGCAAATGCTCACCACTTCCACTGGGGAAGCAGTGACACCAATGCGAGAGGTGAGTCCATATTCGATTTTATTTTAGTTAATAATCTACGAGTATGTAATAGAGGTAACACTGCCACCTTCCATAATAGGGTAAGGGAGGAGGTCATTTACCTAACCCTTACAAATATGGAAGATACAGCCATAGTGGACTGGAGAGTATCGGAGGTGTGTTCATTTTCAGATCACAGAGCGATACAATTTCAAGTTCACTATGGAAGTAAACGGCAACTGCCTCATAGGAATCCAAGGAGGGCAAACTGGGAAAACTACAACACCCTTGTTTCCTCGAGGCTGTGCGAGTTCTCTGAACCACGCACAGCGGAGGAAATAGATGGCCAAGTGGTAGATCTTACGCGTGTCCTCCAGGGTTGCTATGAGAAGTCTTGCCCATTATCTTATCCTGGTAGGAGAACCCAACCAGTTTGGCGGAAAAAATAGCTAGCCAAGCTTAGGAAAAACAGCAGGAAAGCCTATAATAAAGCTATATATAAAAGTGAAATCAGGAAAGCTAAGAGAGACTCGTGGATAAGTTTTAGTGAATCTATAGAAGGGGTTAAAGTAGCAGCGAGGTTCCGTAAGGTGATCCAAAACCCAAACCAAAACCCTTCGGGAGCATCAAACGGGATGACGGTACCTGGACTAACTCCGCTCTAGAGACTTTAGATCTGTCGACAGGAACACATTTCCCTGGAAGTGAGGATGCCAGCTCGAGCACACCTGGTGTGGACAAAAGCAGGACCCGCACTCCGGGCGAGTTGGCTCTTGTCAACAGATTAATAAGCTATGACAAAATCTCATGGGCGATAAGTACTTTCCAGCCATTTAAGTCTCCTAGACCTGATGGTATCATTCCAGCGATGCTTTAGAACGCACGACTGTTTTGACAACCATTCTTCAGAAGATCTTTAGGGCTTGTCTACTACTATCGCACATACCGGCGCTGTGGAAAGAGGTAACAGCGACCTATATTCATTCCCAAAGCAGGGAAACCAAGTCACTCGCTACCGAAAGACTACAGGCCGATTAGTCTTTCCTGCTTTCTCTTAAAGACTTTGGAAAGGTTGTTAGACTCAGAAATTAGAACTTTCTTCAGCCAAGACCTTATAAGCAACTCACAACATGCTTATATTAAAGGGAAATCAACAGAAACAACGCTACATAGTGTCGTGGGTTATAAGAGAAGAATCTTGATGAATCGAATTTCACCTTGGCTGCCTTTCTGGATATAGAGGGGTCCTTTAACAACGTGAAACTCGAATCCATCCACTCTTCTCTAGAATCACTGGGTGTCCCCTCTATCCTAATAGACTGGATTCATGTTTAGAAACAGTCTTATCAATTCTAATATTGGGGAGAGCTCCATTCGGAGATCTGTCACCAGAGGCACACCTCAGGGGAAGTCTTTTCTCCCTTGCTCTGGCTACTGGTGATAAATGGGATACTGATGGAATTCGACAAACTAGGAACTAAGGTAGTTGCTTACGCGGATGATGTGGTTATCCTGATTAGCGGGAAATTTTTGTCCACATTATCCGATTTAATGCAAAGAACACTTGCCAAACTCTCACGTTGGGCTCACATCCGACAAAGACAGAGCTGGGGGTAACTCTGTATTGCGATGCGTTTGCGTTTGGTATTTTGTTAGAGCAAGATATTTGCGTTAACGCACGATTTTGACATATGCTTTTGTATTACAGATTGCGGCGGTGACAGAAAGGAAAAAGGAACAAAAATACTTGCGAAAGGAGATACGAAAACGTATTAGAGACGCATTTAATTTCCTTACGCATCGCTGGTGCCCTGGTGCTCTTTACCAGAAAAAGAAAAACCGCCGAGTTCGTACCACCAACACTAGATGGGGTGCAGTTAAATCTCTCTACAGAGGCGAAGTACCTGGGAGTGATTCTTGACCATCATCTCAGATGGAAAAGGAACACAGAGGAGCGCACTAAGAGAGGTTTAATTGCACTCTATTCCTGCAAGAACTCCATAGGTAAGAGCTGGGGTTTGAGACCACATGTTATACACTGGCTGTTTATGACAGTGGTATGCCCCATTTTGACCTACGGATGTCTTGTTTGGTGGCAGGCTATGAACAGAAAATCCAATTTGTCTAGTGTTAGGGTTCTACTGTAAACAATCAGAAACTAGGCATCATTGTTATTATACATACACACACACACTTGCTACCCTCATGCTATACTCTTTCTCACTCAGTCAGTCTCTTTCAGTCATTCAGACAACACAGTCATTGTATTACACCACAAGCATTAACACGCACATCAACTATTGTAACGTATTTCAGTTTCCAGAGTTAAACAGTATAAATCTTGCTTAAGTTTGTTAATTTATCAATAAGTCTTTTATTTACAACATAAAAGCACAACTAAATCTTTTACTCAAACGTAAGAGTACAACAACTGGCGACGAGGACGGTGAATAAGGAAATAAATTCTTTAATTTCAATTCATCTACGCAAAAATCAACTGCACATAAAATGTCAAGCGAGAACATTGTGAAATTACTAGCTGAACAGCAAGCGGCTATAAATCTTCAAACGCAGTTACTGCAACAATTAACAAATCTACTTCAAGCACAGAGTACTGGAAACACCAAAGATGCTACGAGTCCCAGCACTTCAAAAGCAGCATTGATGGAATCTCTTTCACAGTCCATGACAGACTTCGTTTATGAACCGGAAAGCGGATTAATTTTTCAAGCGTGGTACAATCGCTACCAACATGTCTTCGAAAAAGAAGCCCAATCTCTGGACGATCATGACAAAGTTGCGTTACTCTGGAGAAAGATGTCAAACAGTGTTCACGAAAGATTCAGGAACTACGTTCTTCCAAAGAATCCAACAGAAATGAGTCTCAAAGACACCCTGGCGAAACTTAACAAACTATTTGGTAAGGTAGAAACTCAAGTGTCTCAACGCTACAAGTGTTTGCAAATGAAAAAACTTGAAGGAGAAGACTATAAGGAATACGCCGGTAGAGTCAACTTACAGTGCGAACTCTTCAAGCTAAATGAAATGCAAGTGGATCAATTCAAGTGTCTAATCTATGTCTTAGGTTTACAATCAAGCAAAGACAACGACATTCGCTTACGTGTACTCAAATTGCTAGACGAAGCAAAGGACTCCACAACTCTAGACACGCTTGTAGATGAAACTCAACGACTCATGGATTTGAAAACAGACAATACATTGATCGAGCATCAATCGCAATCAATATGCGCAGTCAAGAAATTCGCCAAGAACAACAACAAGCATTCCCATAAAATTCCTAAAACGCCCTGCTGGTTATGCGGAGACATGCATTACTCAAAATACTGTCCATTTAAAAATCATAAATGTTCAAAGTGTCAGCAGACAGGTCACAAGGATAACTTTTGCAAAAGCGCAAAACGAGGCAAGTCCACTACAGACAAAACTGCAGTCAAGTCGGACAAAACAAAATACAACGCCAACGCGGTATTCTCTTCAAAGCAACTCCAATTTCAACAATTGCGAAAATATACCACCGTGGAAATAAACAAGAAACAAGTCAAATTACAAATCGACACAGCATCCGATATTTCAATCATATCACGATCAACATGGGAATACATAGGTAAGCCTCACGTACACAAAACAAATGATACTGCAACAGACGTGAATTCCAACAGCATCAGCCTAATCGGAAAGTGTCAATGCAACATAACGGTATCAGACAAAACGCTAACTCTACAATGTTACGTCACGGAAATCGATAACTTAAACATAATGGGTATCGACTGGATACAAAGTTTTAACCTTTGGGACAAACCAATTTCAGCTTGGTGTCGCCAAATATCAAACGATGAATACATATCAAACCTGAGAAGCAAGTTCAAACCTGTTTTCGACAACAGTAGTCTTGGCCTTTGTACAAAAACCAAAGTGCATATTAAACTTCTTCCAGACGCAAAAGAAACATTCATTGCAAAACGCCCAGTACCATATGCCGTGAGAACAGAAATAGAAACAGAGCTAGATAGACTTGAAAAAGCAAATATCATCACACCAGTCAATTCTTCAAAATTTGCAGCGCCAATAGTCGTGAGTAGAAGGAACGGAAAAATTAGAATTTGTGCAGACTATTCCACGGGTCTCAACAATTCAATTGAACCAAATCAGTATCCTCTGCCCACTCCTGAAGAAATTCTCTCAGATTGTCACGATTGTATGATATTTAGTCATTTGGATCTCTCTGACGCATATCTACAAGTAGAAGTCGACGATCAAAGCAAAGACTTGCTAACTATTAATACTCACAAAGGGTTATACAGATTTAATCGCCTCACTCCAGGTATAAAATCAGCACCAGGATCCTTCCAGCGAATCATGGATGAGCTATGCACAGGCATCCAAGGAGCACGAGCGTACATAGACGACATAGTCTTGGCAAGTAGATCTCTTCACGATCACAAAACTAATCTTAATTTGTTATTACAGAAAATTCAAGATTACGGGTTCAAACTCAAATTCGAAAAATGTCAATTTTTCAAACCATCAATAAAGTATCTAGGTCAAATCATAGATAAAAATGGCATACGACCTGATCCAGATAAAATTCTTGCAATACAGAACCTGAAGGTCCCTGAAAACATTTCAGAAGTACGATCTTTACTAGGCTCCATAAACCACTATGGAAAGTATGTCTACAACATGAGAAACATCCGAAAACCACTAGATGATCTCTTAAAAAAAGATCACAAATTCATTTGGACCAAAGAATGTCAACAATCTCTCAACGAATTCAAACGCATTCTAACATCGGATTTACTACTAACTCATTACAATCCAGCATTGCCAATTCACATTGCAGCGGACGCATCATCACATGGCATCGGAGCGGTAATATACCATACTTACCCAGACAACAGTGTCAAAGCCATTCATCACGTCTCAAGATCACTTACTCCAACGGAGCGAAATTACAGTCAAATCGAAAAAGAAGGACTAGCACTAGTTTTCGCCGTACAACGTTTCCACAAAATGATTTTCGGAAGAAAATTCACCCTACATACCGACCATAAGCCATTGCTCACCATATTTGGTTCCAAAAAAGGTATTCCGGTCTACACCGCGAACAGGTTACAACGTTGGGCTCTCATCCTTCTCACCTACGATTTCGATATAAAGTATACCAATACAAAGGACTTTGGACATGCAGACGTTCTGTCAAGATTGATAAGCGCACATGAAAAACCATCAGACGAGTACATCATAGCTTCAATCAACCTAGAAAACGACATAAGGTATGACATCACAGACGCCGTATCAACACTGCCAGTTAGCTTCAAAATGATACAGGATGCAACCAAAAAGGATTCAACCTTACAAACAGTTTCAAACTACGTATACAACGGCTGGCCAGAAAACAAAAACAGCATAGATTCTTCAATTCTTCCATATTTCAACAGGCAAGATTCAATATCAATAACAGATGATTGTCTTATGTTCAATACGCGCATAATAGTACCCGAATGCTACAGAAAACAAATTCTCAAACAACTGCATCGCGGACACATAGGAACAGAAAGAAGCAAATCTATCGCACGCAGCTACGTATATTGGCCAAACATAGACAAGGACATAGAGACTTACGTCAAGAAATGCAACAATTGCCAACTCGCAGCAAAAAGTCCCATCAAAACCAACCTTTGTCCTTGGCCCACAACAACACGCGTTCTCGAACGTGTTCACATAGATTACGCAGGTCCTGTAAAAAGCATTTACTACCTCGTAATAGTGGATTCATATTCCAAATATCCCGTCATATATGAAACTTCATCAACCACGACCGCAGCAACATTAAGGTTACTAACAACTTATTGTTCACAGTTTGGAAATCCTGAACAAATCGTATCCGACAATGGAACACAATTTTCCTCAGCGGATTTTGAAAATTGGTGTTCTAAACGAGGAATCAAATACACACGAACAGTTCGATATCACCCAAGTTCCAATGGTCAAGCAGAAAGATTCGTCGATACTCTCAAACGATCTTTAAAAAAATCAGAGGGAAAGGAGACGGCATCTAATGCACTACAAACATTCTTAGAAGTGTATCGTTCAACACCGAACAAAAACTCACCTAATGAACTCTCTCCAGCGGAATCATTCCTAGGTCGAAAAATGAGAACAGTTTTCGATTTAATAACAAAGCCTCCACCAGCGAGCAGAGAGAGAAACATTCAAATGGAGAAACAATACAACCGGAAACATGGTACAAAACAACGAAATTTCATCACTGGAGATCTTGTCTACGCTAAACACTTCAAAGGTAATAAAAGCTACTGGGTTCCAGGTGAAATTATCAACAAAGTGGGAAATGTTACCTACAACACTCTCATTCAAGTGGATAAGAGACAAATTCTTGTGAGATCTCACGCAGATCAACTCCGAGCAAGAGAAACCGATCAAAATGTACCTGCAGAGCAAAATGATAATCTTCCTCTTCAAATCCTACTAGAAGACTTCAACATTAGTCCACCAATGGAAGAAGATTTCACAACTCCACCATCATCACCGGTTATGCACCCACAACGCATCACTTCTCGAAGAAACCCTGTACAGCCAGTATCCCGGACCCCCGAGAAGTCTCAAAAAGGGAGATGTTAGGGTTCTACTGTAAACAATCAGAAACTAGGCATCATTGTTATTATACATACACACACACACACACTTGCTACCCTCATGCTATACTCTTTCTCACTCAGTCAGTCTCTTTCAGTCATTCAGACAACACAGTCATTGTATTACACCACAAGTAGTAACACGCACATCAATTGTAACGTATTTTCAGTTTCCAGAATTAACCAGAATAAATCTTGCTTAAGTTTGTTAATTTATCAATAAGTCTTTTATTTACAACATAAAAGCACAACTAAATCTTTTACTCAAACGTAAGAGTACAACATCTAGGCTAGCTACTGTGCAAAGATCTGCTTCGGTTCTTATTACAGGAGCAGTGAGGAGCACCCCTCAAGCAGTACTGAATGCAATACTGAACATCCAGCCGCTGGACATTTTTGTTCAGTATCTAGCATCCCGTAGTGCCTTGAGGCTCAAGGAGCTTAACCTATGGCTCTGCAGGGTCTGGACATGCTAGTATTTTACACCAGTTAAGCAGTCAGATCGGACTAAGAGACGGGGGGAGTGTAACCGATTACATCTCGCCTTCGTTGGATTTTGATGCAGCGAATGTTATTATCCCTGACAGAAGTAAATGGGAACATGGCAGGCCACAGCCCGATAGCCTCTCCATCTTTACTGATGGTTCAAAGATGGTTGAAGGTACTGGAGCGGGGGTGTACTGCGAAGAGCTAAACATTAAACGCTCGATCAAGCTTAATACAAATTGCATTGTTTTTTAGGCGGAAGTCTTCGCAGTATTGAAAGCCTTAGAATTAGTAGTAGGAATGACGGACCAAGTAGGTAGGACAGCCACAGTCTACGTAGATAGTCAGGCTACCCTTAAGGCGTTAGGATCCTATACTATTAAATCTAGGATCGTTCAAAATTGTAGGTCCACCTTAAAAACTTGTAATTTAAACGTCAACCTTTATTGGGTTCCAGGGACTGCAATGTTGAAGGGAATGAGATTGTGGATGAATTAGCAAGGCGAGGCTCCCAGTCCTCTGACCTACTTCCTCGGCAAACTAAGTCAGTTATATGCAGAGAAAAAATGTCCTAGACTGGTGGTCAAAAGACATAGACTATTTGGTGTACACGTGATTGAATCTCTTTCTTACTTCTCCTCTATTGACCCTACAGTCCTGGTAGGTTACTGCAAGAGCCTCAAGTGGCTCTGGGGCAGGTCAGTTCAGACTTAGAACCGTTAGTAAATAAATCCTATTTAGCTACTAAGTCTTTTCTTCTTAAAACAATCTGTTCTCTCCTTTACAGTCACTAACTATTCTTATTCTTCTCTCTTGTCCTACCAATTTCCACTTCCTTTCCCGTCCAACCTCTTCAACTTAATCCACCATCTCCCCCCACCTAGTACATCACATCGTCATCAACAGTCACACACCTTTACCTACAGTCATACAGCACCATATAGTTTCATCCATAAAAGGCATCACATCACTCGTTTCTTCCACACCATAATCATCTTCACAAACCAAAAGATATATAACGAAAACTAATTGGACTACTTTTGATTAGAAAATTGGAGTATTATTAATTTGACATCGATTTCAAGAGATATGTTGCACATTAGAGGGGATTGGATTCCAATGTCCCTGCTATACATGTTAAGGGTCCTTATTGAAAGAAAAATGCAAGTTAGGAGCCTTAAAACTTTACAAGATATTTTAGCACCGTAGTTGCCCGAGCATTCTTGATATGTAACGTTTTTTTTTTCGATTGCGCAAATTTTAGGGGTATGGACTTTAAAAAAATTTTTAATGCTGAGGTTTAAAGTGACGAATCCGTTCACAAGATTATATCTTCTGACTCAGACTAAATATCTTATGAAAATTGAAGTGTTAAATTTCGCAGATTGTAATGCAGCTAGGCGACTCTCATATTGTTCACATTGTTAATGTTAGTTTCATATGAGTTTTGGCCACTAAGACGGGAACTTTTAAGAATGTAATAAGTCTAAGCATAAAGTGTTTCACTACACTTTAATTTGGTTTAACGAATGCATTTCTACTTGCGTCCGTATGGTGTAAATCTAATAATTATGCTGAATCGCCGCTAAATTCCGCATAGGTTCCAATACAACCTGTTGTATGGAAATGTGTTTTCAATTTAATTTAATTTTTTTGCAAGGCATATTTATCTAAAATGTCAAAGGGATTCGAATCTTCTTTAAAATAATATTACAGGATAAATACTGGTTTTGGAATGTTTCATGTGGTAGTTCGCCTTGGAAATCTCATTTGTATTTTTTTTTTAATTTTGCGTGTTCTTCTCGAAAGAGACGCACATAGCAAAACGAGCATCTGGAATTTATACTGACTAAGAAGATATTCGGGAATGACGCCTCGCCTGTACACTAGCATACATTTTTTGTTGCTCATAACATACTGCAGTACTTATCCACCCAACCCCTGCTAGCATGTTTTTGAACTGTGAATTCAAATTTATTGGCATAATTAATATCAATTATTTCGTTTTGAGTGTAAACGTTAGCAGCTATGTTCAAAAACAAGTTATCCATGTCTCCAAGGTAAATTCGTTGGATTTCAAATGGAGTATAATAATGAACTGAACACCAATCTTAAGATCACTGACCAAAAAAATCTTCAAGCGTTCTGATGCAAAATTTCTATCGTGTTGGGGTCCATGGACATCGAAAATACCTTTGGTTCCTTTGGGTCATTCGTTTTTTCATAACAGTAAATATAGTGAACAACGGGATTTCTAAGATTTTCAACTTTAAACGGGCATAACTTATTCTTTTTCACAACGTATTTCTGTCAATCTTTTACTTTTTAGGGGCGAATAATATCTTTCGAACAAGTCATTATTTTTATCGGTTATAAATGGCTAAGTTGTAGTGGTTAAAGAGTGAAAAAAGCGTTCGGAAAAAAAGGAAAAAAAAACATGAAAATTCATTTCATTGTTATCTAGGCAGCTTAGAAGAAACCAAACAGCATAATGATTAATTTTTACCAAAAAGGAAAAAATGCATTTTTTGTTTGTTGGCAGGTAAAGTTCGAAGATGGACTATATAAGTCCACGTTTTCGTATAGCCCCCCCATGGTACCGCCCGGTTTCCGATAATCTATAAAACTTGTTTTGTACTCTTATGAAGCATCCTTTACCACAAAATTAGGCGCCGTTAATTGCCATAAGTTAAAAGACTTTTCTTAGTTTTTAAAAAATAATAAAAATGCAGAAAGGCTCACAATGTCTTCGAGAAATGCTAGTATTTATTCCTAGGATATACAATTTTACCTTCCGTTTGAAACTTTTAAGCCATTACTGGAGTTTTTATCTTAATATTTCTTACTAGTTTATGCATATTTGCTTTTACTGTAATGTTTTATTTCTATATATTTTTTTTTATCAGAGGTTTAAACAACTCTGAAGAACCAACCAAGGAAGTAAAGGACATGTTGGCCCATAAGCTAGAAAGCAAAGCAACCGTAAAATCGGTGAGAAAGATGTATGGAGGAAATGGAAAAATGAGTGTTGTGGTCGAAATGGCATCAAATCAAGAAGCAGAAGACGTGTTACGAAGCACAGGAAAGTTAGCAGGCTCAAAAATTTACATAGAACGAGATCTTATTCCATCTAAGCAGCGCCTCAAAAAAGTTTCTCTATGCCTTAAATCGAAAATAATGGAAATTAGTAAAGAGCACAGAATCACCGTACGTGAAGACAAACTTAAAATAAAAGATACATGGTTTACCTGGAATAAAGACAGAAAACTCATTGCTGGGAAGAAGGATGCCAAGGAAGAACTTCAAAAGCTATATGGAGACATCATTTTACCTATTAATACTGACTATGAATATCTTCTTAGTGAGGCATTAACAAAAAACTAAATAAAACACCGAACGTACACTCTCGAAATCTGTCAATTATATCTTATAATATCAATGGTATAGAAAATAAAATGTTATATCCATCATTTTTCAATTATTTAAACAGTCAGGACATATTTGTTCTCATTGAAACCCATCTTCTCGAAAAAAAGTTTGAAAATATAAGAAAATATTTCCCAGGTTTTGATCTATACAACATACCAGCAACAAAACAACAAACTCATGGACGAGCAATTGGGGGCATCATATTCGCAGTACATAAATCCGTATCAAGCATGAGTCTAAAATATAAAATAATAAGACATGAAAATATCCTCTTATGCCAATTCTACTCTCAAAAAAATCACATATTCACGCTAATTCCTCAATACTGGAGACCAGCCCAATGGTCGGAAGATTACAGCAAGATCTGTAGACTATTTGAAGAAAGAGAAATTACCAATCCAATATTAATTGGGGATCTAAATTCACGAATCGGAGAAATTACTCAGGAAATAAATGAAATCTATAGGGAATTATTTACGGCAGGATTGGAAACACGTATGTCGATGGATAAGCAAGTAAACAGAAAAGGAAACCAACTTATAGAACTATGTACTAACAATAATTTGCTTATTCTAAATGGTCGAACGCGGGGAGATTTGAACGGTGATCTGACTTTTATTAATTCAATTGGTCAATCAGTAAACGATATATGCGCAGTATCGCAGGAAATCTTATCTCTTGTTTCTGAATTCTCTGTTGAAAATAAAACATGGTCAGACCATCTGCCAATAAAACTAATTATTGCACTTCAATGTGAAAACTCAACAAATAAGAACCTCAACTTGCTGCCAAAACTAGTATGGAAGAGTAACAATAAAGAACTATACCGTGCAAGGCTCCAAGAAAACTTAGATACTTCCCTCAACAGAATCAACGAACCAACACTGGAGGATCTTGCAAATATTATGAAATCGTCAATAATAACAGAACGGAATGGAAGAACTTTATTTACGCCGAAGCAGCCATGGTATAATTTAAAATGCTATAACGCGAGACAAAAGATGTATGCTCTGTTAAAGAAACACAAGTTATATAATACAATAGAATCGAGACGAAGGTACTTAGGGCCTGTTTATGTATGTCGATAAGAAAATGAATACGTAAGAAAAACTACCAAATTTGAGTGTGCTTTTCAAATTTAATTTTTTGTTTTGAAGCAAAAGCAAAGGAAATATTTTTCAAAAACTAAAGTTTGGGTGTGTTTCATGCGCACACATTTTCGTTTCGAAATACATAAACTGGGGGTTAGAGTCCCACAAGGCATATAAGAGTATTTGTGCAATAAGCAAAGAGAACCACAACCAACTTATACTCGATAAAATTAATAATGTTAACGACGCAAAGCAGTGGTGGAAAACAGTGAAGAAAATAAGAAATCAACAGTTCCAAATAAACTCTGCAATATCAGCAAACAATTTTAAAGAGTATTTTGAAGGGCTATTAAACCCGCAGCAGAATGAAGTTCAAATAAGCTATGCACCAAATTTGTATGCAGATCCTATCCTGGATAATGACATCAGATTTGAAGAACTAAAGAATATGTTGAAAAAAGTGAAGATGAACAAGGCCCCTGGAGAAGACCGAATCCCCTACGAACATATTGTTTACGCTCCAGAGAACTTTCACAAAGCATTAATAAAGAGATATAACATTATTCTCAATACAGGAATAATTGACAACTGTTTTTTCAAGACGATTATATTCCCAATTCACAAAAAAGGAGACACAGCTGACCCGTCAAATTACAGAGGAATAGCATTTATGAATTGTATGGCTAAAATAATGATGGGTATTTTAAATGAAAGGTTGTGTAGCTGGGTAGAACACTACCAAGTCTTGACCGAGTACCAAGCCGGGTTCAGAAAGGGTTATTCAATCACCGATAATATCTATAATCTTGCATCAATCGTGAGTCTCAAACTTAAAGAAAACAAGAAAGTTTATGCCTTTTTTGTTGATTTTAAGGCGGCATTCGACAATGTCTTCCGAAAATCTTTAATCTACAAGCTGTATCAAATTGGCATATCAAGCAAGTTTGTTAAGTTAATCGAAAACATATATAATAATACAGAATATGCGGTCTGGACAGGAGAGGAATTATCAGATTACTTCGAGACTAACTCAGGTGTTAAACAAGGTTGCTTGCTGTCGCCTATTCTCTTCTCGCTGTACATCAATGATCTATTTGATCATCTACAAGGAGGAATCAATATTCGCAACATAAACGTTTGATTATTATTATATGCGGACGATATAGTAATCTTGGCAGATGACATATCCACATTACAATCAATGATATCGAATCTAGAAGCCTACTGCAACACATGGAATCTCAAAGTTAACATGAGCAAATCTCAAATACTAATATTTAGAAAAGGAGGTCGACCAAGCAGAGATGAAAAATGGACATACATGGGAGATATTATAAAAATTGTCAACGAATACAAGTACTTGGGTGTTACGTTCACGCCGAAACTTTCCTTTTCGAGACATGTAGAGGAGAGAACAAATCAATCCAAAATGGCGATAAATTCTACTTGGGCAAATTTTCTGGGGAAAAAAGAGATAAAAATTCAAATGAAGTGGAAAGTATACCAAGCAGTATGCAGAGCTATACAAACGTACGCTGCTCAGGCATGGGGTTTCTCATACTTTGATGAAATAGACAAGCTGCAGCGTTACTTCTTGAAAAAAATTCTGAAAATACCGAGTTTTACTCCTAACTATGCCTTAATGCTTGAGACATCCGCTGAAAACAGCCATTTATATACCTTTAACTTGCACTTACAATATATCTATGAAATTTTGTACAAATTTCGCGAAAATCGATTACCAAAGAAATTAACAAATATATTACTGGAAGAAGATGTATACTGGGTAGCGGACGTTAAAACCAAAGCTCACCTTTTGAATGTTCAATGGCCGAACATTGCAAACGAATACGATTGGAAACTATTTAATACAATTATCATTGAACGTGAAAAAGTTCACATACTTCATAAAAACTTAGAACTAAAAGTTCAAAGCCAATCCAGAATATACAAACATTTAGATCATACCAGGGGAGAAATGTACTTTACTGATACCTTTACAAGTGACCAAATTTCCTGGATATTTAGAGCGAGATGTGGTTTGTTAAATTTAAATGCTACATCTTATAATAGAGAAAACGATGAGAAAATGTGTACTTTGTGCAATCTACATAAGGAAGAGACAATACTGCACTTCTTAGGAGAATGTCCAGTCTTCAGGGAGTTCAGAACCTGCATATTCCAAAAATCGGCCCTATCAGATGAAGAAATGATAAGTATACTAGATGGCCGTGAAGCTAACAATTGGAAGCTACTCGTACAATACTTGAAAACATGTTTAAATTATAGATCTTTCATAATTAACGAATACAATTAAAGTATATACTCACTAATTATGGCAAACGTTTTTATCATAAACCATTGCCAATTATTACACAATCTTCTTTTTTGCAAAACCATTACCATGAATTCTTTGTAAACATATTTTTGTAAAACATGATTTTGTAAATAAAGAATTATTATTATTATATTATTATATATTTTTTTACTTCTGCATTACTTTATGCATTCCAAGGTTCATTTAGTAGGGTTATCCATAAAGCAAATTTAGGCCTTAGTCTTCTTTTGATGTCAAACGTTTTTGTAGCGAGGAATGCACAAACAAGAATAAAGCTGAATAGAATTGTAGAAGTATAATTTTGGTTGAACTGAACTATTTTTTATAATTTTTTAAAACAAAAATGTATTTTGACAACAAAAGAAGACATCAGCTGGGCTTATAGCTTCACGTTGCTATTGCATCATGATACATACTTTATTAGATGTACTTTCTATAGTTGTCTTATTCCTATCACTTGCATTAATATTGTTATTTTTGACTGGGGAGTCAATTATTTAATATAGAATCGATTTCATTATTTTTATTGTTACCAACCTCATGTATTTAGCAGTATAATAATTTACTAAATACTTTTCATTGGCCTTGGAGACTTTAGTATTACTTGATGGAATAAATAAATAAAAGAAGCGTGATCCCAACAAAGTATTGGTACATATTTTTTGTACATTTCTTTATTTCTTTTTATGTTTGCGATTCGATGTGTAACTGTTGATAAACTTTGTTGTCTTGTATTTTGTAACCTAGCCATATGTTGTGTATATCAACATTTATTTGGTCTGTTCCGGAACTGCAAGATTCTACTAATTATAAATTGGAAAAAATTGTTATCGTAGATTCTTGCAGGTTGTGAAATAGGCATTTAGTTTATATTATACGTAGCATTTATATCGAAATTACATATTTGAAAAATGCAACTGGGAGATAATTTTATACAAAATATATACAATTAAAAAACAAGTAAAAAAGTATCAGTCGGCTTTGCCGACAGAGATATACCCTCAGCCTGTGTGGATTTAAATACATTCTTCCCAAAAAACTTATGTATTTAGGGAGGTTTTCAAAATTTTGGGCGTATGAACCGACAAAAGTATGGATAGGATTAAAGCTCAAAAATTTGCGGGGATATCGATAGATAGAGCTTTTTTATCACACTAGCCTACGAAAAACATAATATCGCTGTAAACAGGGCCACTAGGAAAACCTTCGTAAAAATGTCCAAAGGATCCTTGAACAGACACTTAATCTTGAACATTTGTCTGGTTGGTACCACAAGGACTGGACAGAAGAAGATAAACTAAGTTTCGACAATATTTAGAGATCCAAAGTTTTGATCAAATCGGTTGCTACGTCTATGAAAAATCGCGTACAATTTTAGCGAATATTTTTTTTCGAACTTTTGTGGGGGAGGTACCGGAGGGAGTGGACCTATAAGCAACACCTTCGAATTTCATCTAATATTCGAAGAATATAAAAAGTGTGGACGAACGCAGTATTCGGTTTGAGCTCTCCAGCCACTACATATGGTGCCATAGGGGTTTTTTTTACAACTTTCGGGCTGTTTTCTCAAGAAGTATGGACTTGCCACTGAAAAAGTTTTTACTGTCGTAATTGAGCCAGCGAATGCTTCAACAAAAACTAAAGTGATCCGAGAGCAGGTCTTAAAGTGAATTTATCCAACATTTTGTGTGGGAGGTACCCGAAGGAGTGGACAAATATAGTCCATATTAGGATGTGTAAAGTATGGACCAAATCGGTCACACCCATCAAGAGTTATCGTGCGCACAATTTTTCGGAACATTTTTGAACTTTTGTGGGGAGGTACCTGACAAACGACATCAGTTGTGAAATAAAAAGAAGAATTGTATTGGCCAACAGATGCTACTTTGGTTTAAGTAAGCAGTTTAAAAACAAAGCCACATCTCGTCAAACAAAAATAACGCTCTACAAAACACTGATACTACCCGTGCTGATGTATGGCTCCGAAGCCTGGGTACTTGCGCAAGCAGACATGGCAGTGCTTGGTGTGTTTGAGAAAAAAATTCTTCGAAAGATCTACGGACCAATCTGCGTTGACGGTGAATATTGACGTCACATGAACCACGAGCTGTATCTGCTATACAACGACATGAATATTGTTAAACGTATCGAGATGCAGCGATTGCGTTGGCTAGGCCATATCATAAGAATGAGCGATGATGAACCCGCTAAAAAGCCGTATAAATACGGACCGCTTGGCGGTGCACGCAGAATTGGCAGGCCAAAGAATAGATGGCGCAAACAAGTGGATGATGAGATGAAAAGGCGCGGTATTCCAGAGTGCGAAGCAACAAATAGAGAGGAATGGAGATCTCTTCTTAGTTCGGCCTATAGAGCAAATGTTCTGTAACGGGCCAGCTAAGTAAGTACATTTTGGACCGAATCGGCAGATCCGTTCGAAAGTTATCTTGCGCTCCAGCCAGACAGACAGAACGACGGACGGACATGGCTAAATCAACTCCAAATTGTCTGAAACACATTTCGTCCAAACATACTTGGGGTCTAAAACCATTATTTCGATGGGGTACATTTTGCCCGTATGAATGTGTATATAAACTCGTTAGCATAAATGCTGAGGGTATAAAAAATCCTAAGAAAAAAATGTTTCTCGAAACAATTTTTCATGTGAAGAAAACACATTTGCCCAACCTTCAACAGTGATAGTCGTTTTCAAAACTTGTGGCAAATATTCGAAAAATATCAGCAACTGGTATGGTGTAATGCTACATACTTCATACAAACAGAGTTCTTATTTTCTTACTTTTTGTTTGTTGATTTTCAATTTCAATTTATTTCAATTTTTAATTGATTTTAAAGGAAGACATATAAAATTAGTTGATATGAACTGGAAAAATAATTATCTTCCTTCCATTAACACGATGCGCCTTAATTAGCTTTAAATGAAAGGTGCTTACACCTGGGAAGTTTTTGGGGATTTTGAAACTGCAATGTTCATAGATGGGAAAATCAAAGAACAATAAAATCGCTGGAGGTATTTTTAAATTAATCGCGTACATTATATTGTTTTATAAAGAGGCGATACAGTCAGTGATTTGTCTCAATTCGAACATCTATATCTCAAAAATGGTAAAATCTAGGACAAAGTCATAAAGGTCAGTTATTGCTACAATATTTTCTTTAATCCCATAAAGATAGGACCTGCTGTTTCCAAGCAATATCGTAAAAACCTAAAAAAAACCCTAAAAGTGTGAACTTTGACCGCGATTTATTTGAAAATCTCTCCGGCGATTTTGTTTTTTTTTTTTTATTTTTCTCATCTATGAACATTGTAATTTCAGAATCCCCAGGTGTAAGCATCTTTCATTTAAAGCGCACCGTGATAACTATTTAATATTAAATTATATTATTTTCACTCATGTTTCTTCCTTTTTTAATGTTTTGGTGTTTTCAAAACATTTTTCAAATTTCCTATTTTCAAAATTAGCGAGAGAGAGAGACCAGTTAAATTAACGTTTTGGTATTCACACCTCAGACAGGCATTTGATTTTAGTTTCTAAATTTGCACCCGAATTTGACACAATGGACAAGAAATGTACTGTAATGAAAGGGAAAACTCAATTTATTATGCTTTGAATGTATACTGATCGTTCAACCGTTTATCTTTCCTTCATGTCTTGCAGTTTTTAAATTTTTCATTTTGCCTGTCATAATTAATTTATTTTGATAAATACTTTATTTTCATATTGATTGGACATATGTATTTTATCATCGTTCGGAGAGTAATTTAAGCTGAACAATGTGCGCTCACAAAATTTTGTATGGGAAATTAAGTAATTTGAAACGAACAACGAATGGAGAGCGAATTGCCATCAATATCAACAAGGCATTAAATTCTAACGTTCTTTACTTATATTATTGTAAAAAAATAAATCTTCGTTATTGATTTATAATTAAAATTTGACAGCAAAAGAAGACATCATGATTGATTTTATTCGAATTACAAATGGAATAAATCGAATTGCAAATTATAATTCGAAATAAAAATACATATGTAGATTTACGGGCCGATTCCGTACAGCGAGGCGAGTCGTGTCGCGTTGACAAATGCAATTTTTCGATTCCGTATGGCAATATCGCCTGACGTCGTCAAATTTTGTCGCCGAAATGTTCATTTTCCGGCGACAACAAATTAGCTGTCGCCGTACATTTTTACTAACGAATAAAAATAAAATAAAAAAATAAAAATAACTTGTTATCGACGATTATTTTCTATCGCTGTACATAGTGCATTTTTTAAATTTTGTCACAGAGACGATAGACGACGCGACATGACTCGCCTCGCTGTACGGAATCGGCCCATTAATAATAAAAAACAACGAATGAACAAATTTGCAGTTCAAATTATAGCACAAATATTTCGAATAAATAAATTGAAAATAAATCGATATTAGGTTATCAAATGCTAAGTGACAAGTTTTAAATTTATGATGAAAAAACCAAATTACAGCTGAGAATGGCGTAGACAATTCTTGTGATAATTGTCGACAATCGAATTGTCCACCATTGTTCTTTTATGGCATTGTATATTCTGGTGTATAAAGGATTTTGCGCAAGGGAAGATTCATGTACGAATAAGTTGTGTAGTGTATTAAATGGCGGGCGCGTCCCCACTATTACAGTATTTTTTTGTTTAATTTATTGGAACTAGCAAAATACCCGCTACTTCGTATGCGGAAAAGGAATAATATGCAAATAAACAATATTTAATATGGTGAACACTGAAAATTTTGATGTACCAATACCTATTTGAATTGATATTTAATTTCATTTAATTACTGTACGTACAAGTTTTGTTCGAACTTCAAAAAAAAAAAAAAACTCTACACTTCAACATCGGCCTACATTTTAAATAACAGTCCATGTTTTATTGCAACGGTATGGGTATTTTGAAAATTGTATCCACATTTTCCAACCGAATTTTGGAATTTATAATATCAAACTGTAGAAAACCTTTACTCAAAAGATGTTCCCCTATATAACAGTTAATTTTTGAGACATTTTATTTTATTCTCAGGGCGTAAAAACACTGTAAAACGTTAGACGTATAGATCTGCCTTTTCAAATGAATTTATTATAACGTTCAGAATAGAAACCGAATTAGTGTTAACCTAAAAACAATATTGCACTATTCAGTACAATTTTTAAAAACCAGGACCTTAGCTCAATTTTACAGTTTTAGCTCTACATGTTCAACCAATGCCAATTATATTACATGTAAAAACCTTTCCTACATTTGAAGACGGATTTTAATAAGCATTCTGATCCAATCTCAACAGTGGTCCTCATAACAAATTTCATTTATAGATTCACCCAAAACCAGTGCTTCAATATTTAGTATTATTTAATACTTCTAGTACACTTATTGTACGACCACCTCTAACATAGAACCTGACAAATAAATAATAAATCGGAATTCCACTTCTATTCCTTAGCCCAATACCAAATTTATTGCAATTGTGTAATAATTGTAATTCCAGCTTCAATGCTACACCCAACGCAAAATTTAATTCCATTTAGTACATTTCGTATTTCTCAATAAATCAGCCAGCCATTAAAATTTCAGGATTCCAGCACTATCTGTTCACCCAAATCCAAATTGTACACATAAGTTCGAATTTCCAAAACTAACCTCAATTCTACAATCCAACAGTAACCTTAATTCCAAATTTCAGTTATATTCGTACCAAATTTAGTATCATTTAGTACTTTCCGTATCCATAAGTACGAATTTCCAAAATTACCTCATTCCTACACTCCAAAGGTAATCTTAATTCCAAATTTCAGGATTGCAGCTCTATCCGTTCACCCAAATCCAAATTTAGTACCATTTAGTATTTTTCGTACCAACAAGAACGAATTTTCAAACCTTCCCCAGTTCTACACTTCAACAGTAATCTTAATTCCAAATTTCAGGTTTCCTGGTCTATCCGTTCACCCAAATCCAGTTAGTACTTTTCGTAGGCATAAGTGCGAATGTCCTAAACCATTTCCTTATATAAAGATCACTTCCCAATCTTTATTCCCATACCAAATTTCAAATTCTAGCTATATCCTTTTAAAATATAGAATTGTTACTAAATTTCGTACATTTTAGTGCTTTTCGTGTACTTATAGGTCGAATTTCCAAAAACTTTGGTACATCATTCTAACTCTCCATCAGTGTCTCTTAGTCCAAATTTCAAAATTGTAGCTCTTCCCGTTTGCCTAATACAAAGGGTACCATATTTAGTACCTTTTAGTACTTTTCGTACCAGTCCAGATCGAATTTCCAAAAACCCACCCTACACACGAACAGCTATCCATACTAAAAATTCCAAGCTACTAGCTTCAGCCGTTTCGTCTGGGCGATCATCTGTCAGTCACTCACTAACTTATCACTAAGCTCTTTTATAAAATGAGATATGCGATAAATTGTATCGAATCCCCCAGTTTTTCATAAATAAAAGATTGAAAAAGAAAACAAACCGTTCCGGACTTTTACTATTAACAACTTGTGCTATTTAATATGTATTTTGTAGCATGGGATGATTTTCATTCGTATTGTTAATTTTAGAGGATATTACTGATAATTGTGTTAGACAGAGACGTATAAAAAACTGGATCAGGCTTTCAAGCATTAATAACATTAATAACTAACATGTATTGATTGCAATCCTATAACTATAAAGAACATGTAGATAGGTGGGATTATGCATTCGGTTATTTTCTTACAGTATCTACGCCGAATTCAATGTGGCATACAATAAATGATGCAAACACTGACATAAAATAACCCGAAACAATTCATTACCCTATATTCAGCCTTTGTTTCTGACGATGGTATAATGTACCGCGGATCAGATGCCTGTCCGGCAGCGTATCTGACTGGTCTTAGCATGCCATTGCATGAAGGATACCAAAGCGTTGGCCAACTGTAGCTAATCTAGATTTATAGTAAGTTTCAAAATAAAACTTTTTGTAGGTAATTATTTAATGCCAAACAAAATTATAAGATCAATGAATATGTTTGATTTTTGATTTTCCTTTTTTTCTTTTGAAATCGATGTTCTGGCGACATGATTATATATTAAATATGAAACATTCTACATACCTCATTGTCAAGGACACTGGCCACAACCTCTACAAGAAGCGTTCCCAAATTACAGTTGGAACTTATTGCAACTACTGCTGCATCTACTGATAATGTATCGGGTTGAGAATTACAGAGGCCTTTCAGAACTTGTGGATTTGCATATTGAACCATCTTCTTAATTAAGCCCAAACTGGCTCGACGAACACTGCTCAGCATAGTACCTTGGAAAGTACGGCAAAACATTGGTAAAAACAATTTAAGATAAACTGGGGCCATTTCTGGATCTCCACGTGGCTCAATTGCAGAGTTGTCTTCTGAACCTTCCTTATTAACCAGACTATGTCCTGCAGCCATCCATTCCCCAGGTGATTGTAGTATGGCAGCCACTTCACGATGTCCGTCATCATTGCGTTCTCTGGCCTTATCCAAAGGCGTTTTTCCATCTTCATCACGCAGATCTGGATAAGCACCATATTTTAAAAGTACTTTTGCTATACCGGGTCGGCCGAAGCAAGCAGCATAGTGCAGAGAAGAGCTACGTTGGCCTTTGTTAACGTCCGCTCCTTTTTCACACAAATATTCCACCATTTCCAACGTACCAAAGGCCGATGCCCAATTCAACAACGTTTGTCCAACATCGTCCATACAGTTCACATCAATTCCACCAGATTCAATTGCTTCCTGTAGAGCTTCTGTGTCTTTAGAGCGTATGCAATCAATTAATTGACGATGAGTTCGTTCTACAGTAGAATCACTACGACGTGTACGAGAAGCCAGCTGACCGCCTTGTCCCCCTGCAGCGCTAACTCTATTGAGAGCTTGACGACCTTCGAAAAGCAGCAAAAGTAGCAAATCAGCCAATCTCATACAATCTAGAACGCATCTTTCGTCACCCTTAAGTGCCCTTTCAATAGCATCTGGTAGTTGAGAGCGTAATAAGTCATGAGTGATTGAAGATGAACCACGACACAAGGTCGATAAGAGCGAAATCGTTGTGGATATCGATTGAGAAGATCGACTTGTATCACCAGATTGCGTTTTTTGAATAGATGTAGTCACAGGAGCTGTAACTGCTTCTCCGTGACCGCCTGAAGCCGACGGCCCAGCAGCGGTCGGTGTAGTTGCATTTGGTACATTCAAACTAGCATTTCCAACTGGACCCGCGGCATTACTTAGACGCTTAAGTAACTCATTGACTAAGCCATACTCAGCCAAAGGCGCAGGATCAACCCACTTTCGAGTAAAACGATCAGCGACGGAAGCGAAACATTTCAATGCACCATCTGAAACCATTGGATCCTCGTGTTGAAGCAAAGTACTAAGACTTTCCACACAATTCTGAATGCAAGGAGTATTCGGCTCTACTTTGGTACACAAACGCGAAACAACAGCCATAGAAGAATGAAGAGTATCCTTGTGAACTTGAGAGCCGCAATCTCGAATAAACGACAGCACACAGTTTAGGCCGCCACCATCGAATACAGCGCCTGCTTCTCTCGTACAAATCAGTTCTAAAACCTTGATACATTGTTCTGCCAAATCACGAGATGTTCGAGATGACAAATCAGCAACTACTAAACGATTGCAAATAGCTTTTATAGCTCCATCAATAGCTACTATGCGACGAGTGCACTCGGCAGAAACGTCTAAATAATAGGTAATGGCACGAGCGGTGACTTCTAAAACATTTTCCGGTGCCAGTTCATCAAGGAAAATTTTGCAAAGTGCTGGCAAAAAAGTTCTTGGTGGACAACTATAAAGGAAAACAAAACGACACATATTAGAACGCTTACATAATCGAATAAAACAATTTGTTGACATATTATACCTTTCGAAACATCTGTCCACATTATCAGACATCAACAAAAGCATACACAACTGTTCCAAAGCAATCAGTTGCATATCGCGCTCATCGCCCTGTCCCATTGATAGCCATTCCAAGAGGGTTTCTGGATCAACGTCCCCCATCTGTAAATAAATAATGAAACAATTCCAACATCATCACAGTGTCATATAGAATTTACTATTAATTCCTACATAAGCTTCAATTATGATTCTAAAGGTATGAAGAAAGAATGTCAAACAAAAAAACTTCAATTCTGCTATAAAAATTATTTCACATATGGTCTGTTCCAGAACTGCAAGAATCTACACATTTTTCTATTTTTTCGATAACATAAAGAAAAAGTTGTTATCGTATTAAAAATGTGTAGATTCTTGCAGGTTCTGGAACAGGCATATTATTGACACAAATGTTGTTTCTGTAGATGACCCTCAACTTTTAAACAAACGTTTACCTTCTTCTGCGGGTGAGGAATTATAAAACGAATGACAATATATATTTCAATCTTGTTTGCTAAGCTTACTGATCTGTCGGGGTCTTCTACTTAGATCATGAAAAACATTGAATCGTTAAAGCAACTGTTATCTTTCTGTCATGTTGTGGATACATTGTAATGAGGGCAACAATTTTGTTGCTCGGGTGTTATACGACACTAAACATTTGACATGTAGTCCAAAGTCAAATTTTCCGCATCTACTTAAGGTGTTTTGATAGCAGACTCCTCATCGAGCTTGTTTTTGTTATGAAATAACCCAATAGTCAATCGGTCATAACGCATATTACACTGTGCAACAAAATTCAATTTTTTTCAAAATGATGGGAAAACCCGAGTAGATTATGAAAGTAGAGCTAAAAATATGAGACACGTGTATCGGCGTTTTTAAAGTCGGAAAGTAACCAAAATAGGCGGGGCAAATTCCGCCCTTTTTTAAATTTTTCGAAATATTCGAGTTTAGATATCTTGGAATCCTTGCATTTCAGGTATCAGGGTTTGGGAAATATTTTTGTTAAAAATTTTAACCTCATGCGGTTCATCAAATGGGTCTTTTTTGTCCAGTTAGGATATAGTCATTTATGTAAATTTCTAAGGTTTATTCCGTTAATGCCACCAAAGTGGGAATGAGTGCCATCATTGTAGTTTTTTGGACCACACCAAATTGTGCATGTGAGAGCCCATAATACACCTATATTTTCACTGGACCATAGCCGTAGACCTCTAATGTATTTTCGCATGCAATATAAGTAACCAATGGCTTATCCTAACTACGGAATTTAAGTTGAAAGTATTAAAAATACGCAATTTTGGCAGGTCCGATCTGGGTTTTTTTTTCATATTTTTCAAATATATATTCAACACAAATGTTTTTAAAGCTTTTTAAATTGAACACGCACAATGTCTTCTTTATGAACTTATAACGAAAAACCATCAATAAGATATTTATATTTTTCAATCACTATGACAATCTGTATGAAAATTGGAAAATATGGCCCTAAAACCTATATATCAAAAACAAGTGCTGCTAAGAATGTTATTAGTTATGGTTACAGATTTCTTTTATTCAGAGACTCATAATGAAATTTAATTTGAAGCATTTCTTTCTTTAACAATATTCTCAAAAAGTAAAGAATTTTGCTAGATTTTGATCCAGTATGGAATTATATGAAATGAAAAGTCCAAAATTAAAACATATAATTTCATCCTAATATATATAAATTTGTAACCTAATTTTTTTAAGGAAATAGTGCACATGGATTTATGGTTTATTTTGAAACTCATAGTGAAATTTTGTGTAGAATTTTTCATCCTTTGGCACTTTTCATCTATAACCAAATTTCATATTACTTCCATGTACAAACTCGAAAAAAGAAGAAAAATTTTTCATCAAAAAAATTGGGAAATATTTTCATGTTTTTTCAGCAAAATTTTCATGCTATAAAATGTAAATAGACATTTCATTTCTTTGTGGTGACCCATAGTGAAATTTGACGAAGAATATTTTTGTCTCTGACATCACCTCTCTAAAATTATGTTTTGTGGGACAATTTTGAATAAACTCAGATGAAGTCCGACTTTAACCCTAAAACGTGTTTTTCATTTTTAGAGATTCCTGGCGATTAGACAAGAGTTACAGATTTGGTGTATTCTGGGACCTATAGTAAAATTTTATGGCGAACAATTTTATAGAATATTCTTGAAAGATTTTCGAAAAAAGGACAAAAAAGACCCCTTTGATGAACCGCATGAGGATTAAAATGTTTAACAAAAATATTTCCCAAACCCCCCTCGATTTTCCTTGTCATGTTTTTTTTTTTTTTTTTTGTCGCACAGTGTTTTTGTTAAAAGTAAGCGATGGATGGCAACTTCGAAGAACTGTAACTCAAAAATAGTAGCAAACAAGTGAGCAAGTCGGGACGAGCCGACTATGTGATACCCTACACCACTACACCTTTGCATAAGCTTTTCATTCGTAAAAATTTATTTTAGGGAGTTACTCAATTTTTCACCTGTCTGGGTTTTATACCAAATGGCGAACTAAATCAAAATCAATAGGCTTCTTCCTCTTCTTCTCCGGGACCCCCATCAACACCCAAAATTTGGTAACGATCCGACCAAAATTGCGACCTGTAGCGTGATTATAAGTATTAGATGGACCGACTCATTCTGGTATATATATGTAAGTATGGGTCTACGACCATTATTTCGATGCGTTACAAACTTTTTGGCCACAGCCAACTTATAATAAATACCCTCCTCACATAGTGGTGTAGGGTATAAAAATAATGGGATCACAAAGTGATAGATGTGTACTGAATATATCAACAAAATATTTGTGGTGTTCAATGTGGGGTTCCTCAAGGTTCTGTCTTGGGTCCTCTGTTATTTATAAAGTTCATTAATGACATTGTGGAATCGGTTGTTGATGAAAGATGTAGTTTATTTTTGTATGCGGATGATGTACATTTGTTCCTTAAGGGCTGTTTACACCATCTATCAATGTCATATGAGCTGCCATTTCTTTCACCCATTCGACATTCTCTATGTTTGTCAAAATTGATGTCATCCATACAACTTTCAATTTGTGCGTTCATACCTGAAAGTGTTATTTTCGTATGACATAACCTAAAAATATAAAAACAGCTGCTTTTGTCATTATTTACGTTTATTGTTGAGTTGCAATTTTGCGCAAATTTTAATTTTGGTTGAAGGAAACTGAATTGGTAGAATTGGTGTTTGGAGTTATAGAGGCATTCATGTTTTTGCCACCAAACAATCATTTCAAAGACTGCTTCTTTCGACCAATCGATGTGAAAATAACATTATAAGCGCCATTTATTTACTTTACTGAATATTTAAATACACATACCTTTCCATTTTCTTTTTTAAAAGATTTTGTTTTTCATTTTTTGTTTGAGAATGTCAGAAAACAGCTGATAAATTTATGTTTACATACGAGAATGCCGTATCAAATAGAGCGCTCCCTAAATGAAAAATTTACATATGAGTTGCCAAATCATTTTGATCGATGAAAATTTTCATAGTGTTTACACTATGTGTACAACATTCGCAGGTAGAAAATTTGGCATCTCATACGACATTGATAGATGGTGTAAACAACCCTTTAGGGATAGTTGTGTGACTGAAATGGAAACATTGGTGAATTCTGTTCTGCTGTCAATTTCGTTATGGATATCGGCCAATGGTCTTGCGATAAATTGGAGTAAAACAAAAGCTTTGCTGTTCAATCATCCTGGAGCTCAGGCTCTGGTTAATATCTGTGTGAACTCTTTGTGTGTGGAATTTGTGGATGAAATGAAATGTCTTGGTGTTATAATTGATCGTAAGTTGGACTTTAAAAAGTACATTGATGTTTTATTGTCTCGTGTGAGGTTTCAACTTCGGAGATTGTATTGCCTTGATGCTTATTTCCCTCTATTTGTGAGGCAGAGAGTGACCGTATCTTTGTTGATGTCGCATGTTAATTATTGTTTGGAAGTCATTAGTGGCACCTCTTCTGGTCATATGCAACGTTTTGGAAAGGTTGTTAATTTAATTGTTCGTTATGTGTATAACTTGCGACGTAGTGATCATGTATCATTGTTTGTTGGTGATTTTCTTGGGGTGTATTTTACCAATTATTTTGATCTTCGTATTTTGCAGTGTCATTATAGGGTTACTAGGCTTTTACACACAGACAGTATTGGCAAGACTATAGCAAAGTTACAAACCATTTTCGCCAATACATTCATACTTTTCTCTATACATATTTAAAAATTTATAAATGTATTTTTGAAAAAGGTTTGTATTTTTGCTATTGTCTTGCCACTACTGGCATTTGTAAACGCCGGGTTATGAGCAACTCCGACTCATTAGGGATAGTTTTGTATTTTGAAATCCACAATTTCTGCTGCCTAGATTTTTGACTTCCATTGGTGAAAAATCGTTTGTTGTTAGGGCAGTGAAACTGTGGAATCAGCTGCCTTTGGCCTTACGTAATTTTACGTGTGCTAATTATTCTTATAGGCTTAAAGTCTTGGAATATCTGCGCTCTTCTTAATTATGGGATACTTTATTTTTTATATTGTTTAAAGGCTGGGGAGCCTTGTCTATATTGTCTGTATAATTCCTAGGTTTTTGAAACGTTCCTGTTATATATATCTTTTTAATTTGTAGGATTTCTACTGTATTCAGTAACTATTATTACTCTTTTGTTGAGAGCAATAAACAGTTAATACATTTGGTATTTTGTGTCCCGCCAGCCTTTTGCACTGCCTTACTAGACTGTTTTGTTTAGTTAGTGACAGTGGTTCGAGGTATTTTTACTTGATTTCAATGAATTCTTAGTATAGATTATTGCTACCATTAATTTTAAAATTTGGTTCTTTTTTATTGTATAATTTGTTAATTAGGGAATTGTGGCTAAATAATATCAAATATTGGCCTGTGAGGCTTATTTACAGTGAATCACAGTTAAAAGTATCCACTTCACTTTCTTTCATTAAAACTGCGATTTCTAAGAGTTAATTAATGATAGCGATTTCATTCTTTTTTATATTGTTTCATTAGTGTCTTAACTTAAATATTATAAAATAAAATTAACAAAATTCAGATAAGTTTAGATAAAAAAAAAAAATAAAAATGGTTAAACAACATCGATTTCTACCTCACAGTGAAAAGTATATCTAAAAGTTTCATGAAACAAAAAGGATTTTTTAGGGTTTCAGCCCTTGGTATGACATCCTTTGGTATCCTTTACAGCTTTTAGCCTTTTTGGCAAAAATTTAACTAAATTTTCGGTGCACGATATCTGCATTTTTTCCCATCCTTCCTGCAAGGCATTTTTCAGGGTTCCTATACATTAGATGTTACGATTTTTTATATTTGTCTCCAAAATACTCCATAAATTATCTATAGGATTTAAATCCGGGGATCGGGGAGGTGGTGTTTGAATCACTTTTGGACAGTTACATAGCATCCATTTTGGAAAAATATGTGATTTGTGCTCGGGCTCATATGTTGATAAAATTGGACTGTTATCCCAAATCCCATTTTTTCAGCGCCTAAATTTCAAATTATCCTTTCAGAATGTTTAAATAATACATCTTATCCTTATTTCCTTCGATAAAGACACGATTTCCTACACCGGAAGCACTCATACAACGCCATACCACAAAAGAGTCTCCTCTGTGCTTTACTTTTGAAATTGTGTGTTTGGGGTCCAAGGCGGTATTTGCCCTTAATTGGTCCATATGACCAAAACAGGTTAAAGTTGTCTTCATTGCTTTCATTGGCAGCCTGTTTTGAATTTGTTAAGCTAGGGTCACACTAGGCAAATATTTGCTCCAGCGACAGGGAGTGTGTGTTTACTGAGAGCAAGTGAGCATAAATTGCAATGCATTATTTACGTTCATTTGCTCTCAGAAAGCGCACACTGCCGGCCGCTAGAGCAAATATTTGCCTAATGTGACCCTAGCTTTAGTGAGTTGTGCTGCTTGGTGTTGTATTTGATGACAAATTAAGCTTTAACCAACACATCAATACAGTCGTCTCTAATATAAATTTTTCTTTAAGATGCCTTTATAGTACTGACCTATCCTTGCCTGTCCATGTTAGGCAGCGTTTGGCTCATGGGCTGATTTTGCCCATGGTACACTATATTGTTTGGAGGTATATTCTGCCACTTCTCAAGTATTGCGGATTTAATTGTACTTGCAATAAACAGAAATATTTTTCAAATATTTCATCATTACGCATTTGGATTCCGATTTTTGTTCATTTTATGGCATTTAACATTAGCTTCGTTCCAGTACTTTTTTAATGGTAAAATATGCAAGAGAAAACTGTCAAAAATGAGTTCAACGCACACATTTCTCCAAAATGTACGGGAACGAAAAAATGGCAGAAACGTAAAAAAATCTGGAACAATTGTCAACGTCGTCGTGTCAGCCAATCAGAAGGCGACAAACATGTTGAACATTTTTGCTCGCTCAAATTTGTCGCGTAAAAAGTTTCTAAAGAGAAAGCTATTCAGCGCCATTTTTGTTCAAAGAGAAGTGAACATTTTGCAACTTTTTTGGTTTACGGGAAAGCATTTCGGGTAAAAATGTGTAAAAACTTTTTAGTTCTGGAACGAAGCTATTATTTCCCTCCTAATGCGAACATTGTGGTAAATATTTACGGATAAAAACGATGAAAGTATGCTACGAAATGTCACCTGGGATAACTCAAGAAGTAAGGTATTTTCAACAAAATTCCATATGCAAAATTAATAAAAGTTTATTATTTCCGATTTTAGCTGAAGTGTATCTAATAATGAGCAGCAAATCTACTGCCCTTAGTGGAAACATTACCTAAACTTAATTCATTTTTTATAAAACTTACGTTGTTTGATTGCTATACTTTTATGGCCTTGAGGTATAAGAAAAAACGTTTTCTCAATTTCTTTAAATAAATATAACCTCTAACTCTAACTCTTTCAAGAAAAATGTACATGGTGTATCTATTATTTTGAGCAGGTGTGTATAAACCACACATTGTCGAAAACTTATTGTGTATAAACTTACCTTAGTGCTTTGCTTAATCCGTATCACAACACGTTTAGAAAAAATCCAACTTGGTTTTTTGTTTTACCTGAAAAGAAGGCATTAGATTAAATTGTGTAAAAATCAGGATTATGTATGTTAAATATTAATTTACAATTATACTTTTAATTAATATAAGTTAATTACAAAGGAATACTACAAAGGCCATCATCAAAATTTGATAATTTATTATTTTCTTAAATACTAAGGATGTTGCTGTTGAAGATTAATAGCTTTAAGTAAGTCAACACCTTAATTTTTAATAGTGTTGTTGAGATAGTTTGCTGCAGAATTGAAAAATGCGCTTGATGTCGACAAGACAACAGCGTCGCAATAGGGACATTTGTTATCCATATTCTTATTTATTAGGTATTGATTGATGCTGGAAAATATCTTAATTTTCTTCTTCTCTAAGTTCGTAGGATACGATGTTACTTGCTTCTGTGGTTTAACATCACTATAGTGGTGGGTGATGCTTAAAACTCTTCATTTTGGCTATGGACTATGATGTTTGTGTTAGGGTTCTACTGTAAACAATCAGAAACTAGGCATCATTGTTATTATACATACACACACACACACACTTGCTACCCTCATGCTATACTCTTTCTCACTCAGTCAGTCTCTTTCAGTCATTCAGACAACACAGTCATTGTATTACACCACAAGCATTAACACGCACATCAACTATTGTAACGTATTTCAGTTTCCAGAGTTAAACAGTATAAATCTTGCTTAAGTTTGTTAATTTATCAATAAGTCTTTTATTTACAACATAAAAGCACAACTAAATCTTTTACTCAAACGTAAGAGTACAACAACTGGCGACGAGGACGGTGAATAAGGAAATAAATTCTTTAATTTCAATTCATCTACGCAAAAATCAACTGCACATAAAATGTCAAGCAAGAACATTGTGAAATTACTAGCTGAACAGCAAGCGGCTATGAATCTTCAAACGCAGTTACTGCAACAATTAACAAATCTACTTCAAGCACAGAGTACTGGAAACACCAAAGATGCTACGAGTCCCAGCACTTCAAAAGCAGCATTAATGGAATCTCTTTCACATTCCATGACAGACTTCGTTTATGAACCGGAAAGCGGATTAATTTTTCAAGCGTGGTACAATCGCTACCAACATGTCTTCGAAAAAGAAGCCCAATCTCTGGACGATCATGACAAAGTTGCGTTACTCTGGAGAAAGATGTCAAACAGTGTTCACGAAAGATTCAGGAACTACGTTCTTCCAAAGAATCCAACAGAAATGAGTCTCAAAGACACCCTGGAGAAACTTAACAAACTATTTGGTAAGGTAGAAACTCAAGTGTCTCAACGCTACAAGTGTTTGCAAATGAAAAAACTTGAAGGAGAAGACTATAAGGAATACGCCGGTAGAGTTAACTTACAGTGCGAACTCTTCAAGCTAAATGAAATGCAAGTGGATCAATTCAAGTGTCTAATCTATGTCTTAGGTTTACAATCAAGCAAAGACAACGACATTCGCTTACGTTTACTCAAATTGCTAGACGAAGCAAAGGACTCCACAACTCTAGACACGCTTGTAGATGAAACTCAACGACTCATGGATTTGAAAACAGACAATACATTGATCGAGCATCAATCGCAATCAATATGCGCAGTCAAGAAATTCGCCAAGAACAACAACAAGCATTCCCATAAAATTCCTAAAACGCCCTGCTGGTTATGCGGAGACATGCATTACTCAAAATACTGTCCATTTAAAAATCATAAATGTTCAAAGTGTCAGCAGACAGGTCACAAGGATAACTTTTGCAAAAGCGCAAAACGAGGCAAGTCCACCACAGACAAAACTGCAGTCAAGTCGGACAAAACAAAATACAACGCCAACGCTGTATTCTCTTCAAAGCAACTCCAATTTCAACAATTGCGAAAATATACCACCGTGGAAATAAACAAGAAACAAGTCAAATTACAAATCGACACAGCATCTGATATTTCAATCATATCACGATCAACATGGGAATACATAGGTAAGCCTCACGTACACAAAACAAATGATACTGCAACAGACGTGAATTCCAACAGCATCAGCCTAATCGGAAAGTGTCAATGCAACATAACGGTATCAGACAAAACGCTAACTCTACAATGTTACGTCACGGAAATCGATAACTTAAACATAATGGGTATCGACTGGATACAAAGTTTTAACCTTTGGGACAAACCAATTTCAGCTTGGTGTCGCCAAATATCAAACGATGAATACATATCAAACCTGAGAAGCAAGTTCAAACCTGTTTTCGACAACAGTAGTCTTGGCCTTTGTACAAAAACCAAAGTGCATATTAAACTTCTTCCAGACGCAAAAGAAACATTCATTGCAAAACGCCCAGTGAGAACAGAAATAGAAACAGAGCTAGATAGACTTGAAAAAGCAAATATCATCACACCAGTCAATTCTTCAAAATTTGCAGCGCCAATAGTCGTAAGTAGAAGGAACGGAAAAATTAGAATTTGTGCAGACTATTCCACGGGTCTCAACAATTCAATTGAACCAAATCAGTATCCTCTCAGATTGTCACGATTGTATGATATTTAGTCATTTGGATCTCTCTGACGCATATCTACAAGTAGAAGTCGACGATCAAAGCAAAGACTTGCTAACTATTAATACTCACAAAGGGTTATACAGATTTAATCGCCTCACTCCGGGTATAAAATCAGCACCAGGATCCTTCCAGCGAATCATGGATTGTTAGGGTTCTACTGTAAACAATCAGAAACTAGGCATCATTGTTATTATACATACACACACACACACTTGCTACCCTCATGCTATACTCTTTCTCACTCAGTCAGTCTCTTTCAGTCATTCAGACAACACAGTCATTGTATTACACCACAAGTAGTAACACGCACATCAACTATTGTAACGTATTTCAGTTTTCCAGAATTAAACAGAATAAATCTTGCTTAAGTTTGTTAATTTATCAATAAGTCTTTTATTTACAACATAAAAGCACAACTAAATCTTTTACTCAAACGTAAGAGTACAACAACTGGCGACGAGGACGGTGAATAAGGAAATAAATTCTTTAATTTCAATTCATCTACGCAAAAATCAACTGCACATAAAATGTCAAGCGAGAACATTGTGAAATTACTAGCTGAACAGCAAGCGGCTATGAATCTTCAAACGCAGTTACTGCAACAATTAACAAATCTACTTCAAGCACAGAGTACTGGAAACACCAAAGATGCTACGAGTCCCAGCACTTCAAAAGCAGCATTAATGGAATCTCTTTCACATTCCATGACAGACTTCGTTTATGAACCGGAAAGCGGATTAATTTTTCAAGCGTGGTACAATCGCTACCAACATGTCTTCGAAAAAGAAGCCCAATCTCTGGACGATCATGACAAAGTTGCGTTACTCTGGAGAAAGATGTCAAACAGTGTTCACGAAAGATTCAGGAACTACGTTCTTCCAAAGAATCCAACAGAAATGAGTCTCAAAGACACCCTGGAGAAACTTAACAAACTATTTGGTAAGGTAGAAACTCAAGTGTCTCAACGCTACAAGTGTTTGCAAATGAAAAAACTTGAAGGAGAAGACTATAAGGAATACGCCGGTAGAGTTAACTTACAGTGCGAACTCTTCAAGCTAAATGAAATGCAAGTGGATCAATTCAAGTGTCTAATCTATGTCTTAGGTTTACAATCAAGCAAAGACAACGACATTCGCTTACGTTTACTCAAATTGCTAGACGAAGCAAAGGACTCCACAACTCTAGACACGCTTGTAGATGAAACTCAACGACTCATGGATTTGAAAACAGACAATACATTGATCGAGCATCAATCGCAATCAATATGCGCAGTCAAGAAATTCGCCAAGAACAACAACAAGCATTCCCATAAAATTCCTAAAACGCCCTGCTGGTTATGCGGAGACATGCATTACTCAAAATACTGTCCATTTAAAAATCATAAATGTTCAAAGTGTCAGCAGACAGGTCACAAGGATAACTTTTGCAAAAGCGCAAAACGAGGCAAGTCCACCACAGACAAAACTGCAGTCAAGTCGGACAAAACAAAATACAACGCCAACGCTGTATTCTCTTCAAAGCAACTCCAATTTCAACAATTGCGAAAATATACCACCGTGGAAATAAACAAGAAACAAGTCAAATTACAAATCGACACAGCATCTGATATTTCAATCATATCACGATCAACATGGGAATACATAGGTAAGCCTCACGTACACAAAACAAATGATACTGCAACAGACGTGAATTCCAACAGCATCAGCCTAATCGGAAAGTGTCAATGCAACATAACGGTATCAGACAAAACGCTAACTCTACAATGTTACGTCACGGAAATCGATAACTTAAACATAATGGGTATCGACTGGATACAAAGTTTTAACCTTTGGGACAAACCAATTTCAGCTTGGTGTCGCCAAATATCAAACGATGAATACATATCAAACCTGAGAAGCAAGTTCAAACCTGTTTTCGACAACAGTAGTCTTGGCCTTTGTACAAAAACCAAAGTGCATATTAAACTTCTTCCAGACGCAAAAGAAACATTCATTGCAAAACGCCCAGTGAGAACAGAAATAGAAACAGAGCTAGATAGACTTGAAAAAGCAAATATCATCACACCAGTCAATTCTTCAAAATTTGCAGCGCCAATAGTCGTAAGTAGAAGGAACGGAAAAATTAGAATTTGTGCAGACTATTCCACGGGTCTCAACAATTCAATTGAACCAAATCAGTATCCTCTCAGATTGTCACGATTGTATGATATTTAGTCATTTGGATCTCTCTGACGCATATCTACAAGTAGAAGTCGACGATCAAAGCAAAGACTTGCTAACTATTAATACTCACAAAGGGTTATACAGATTTAATCGCCTCACTCCGGGTATAAAATCAGCACCAGGATCCTTCCAGCGAATCATGGATTGTTAGGGTTCTACTGTAAACAATCAGAAACTAGGCATCATTGTTATTATACATACACACACACACACTTGCTACCCTCATGCTATACTCTTTCTCACTCAGTCAGTCTCTTTCAGTCATTCAGACAACACAGTCATTGTATTACACCACAAGTAGTAACACGCACATCAACTATTGTAACGTATTTCAGTTTTCCAGAATTAAACAGAATAAATCTTGCTTAAGTTTGTTAATTTATCAATAAGTCTTTTATTTACAACATAAAAGCACAACTAAATCTTTTACTCAAACGTAAGAGTACAACAACTGGCGACGAGGACGGTGAATAAGGAAATAAATTCTTTAATTTCAATTCATCTACGCAAAAATCAACTGCACATAAAATGTCAAGCGAGAACATTGTGAAATTACTAGCTGAACAGCAAGCGGCTATGAATCTTCAAACGCAGTTACTGCAACAATTAACAAATCTACTTCAAGCACAGAGTACTGGAAACACCAAAGATGCTACGAGTCCCAGCACTTCAAAAGCAGCATTAATGGAATCTCTTTCACATTCCATGACAGACTTCGTTTATGAACCGGAAAGCGGATTAATTTTTCAAGCGTGGTACAATCGCTACCAACATGTCTTCGAAAAAGAAGCCCAATCTCTGGACGATCATGACAAAGTTGCGTTACTCTGGAGAAAGATGTCAAACAGTGTTCACGAAAGATTCAGGAACTACGTTCTTCCAAAGAATCCAACAGAAATGAGTCTCAAAGACACCCTGGCGAAACTTAACAAACTATTTGGTAAGGTAGAAACTCAAGTGTCTCAACGCTACAAGTGTTTGCAAATGAAAAAACTTGAAGGAGAAGACTATAAGGAATACGCCGGAAGAGTTAACTTACAGTGCGAACTCTTCAAGCTAAATGAAATGCAAGTGGATCAATTCAAGTGTCTAATCTATGTCTTGGGTTTACAATCAAGCAAAGACAACGACATTCGCTTACGTTTACTCAAATTGCTATACGAAGCAAAGGACTCCACAACTCTAGACACGCTTGTAGATGAAACTCAACGACTCATGGATTTGAAAACAGACAATACATTGATCGAGCATCAATCGCAATCAATATGCGCAGTCAAGAAATTCGCCAAGAACAACAACAAGCATTCCCATAAAATTCCTAAAACGCCCTGCTGGTTATGCGGAGACATGCATTACTCAAAATACTGTCCATTTAAAAATCATAAATGTTCAAAGTGTCAGCAGACAGGTCACAAGGATAACTTTTGCAAAAGCGCAAAACGAGGCAAGTCCACTACAGACAAAACTGCAGTCAAGTCGGACAAAACAAAATACAACGCCAACGCTGTATTCTCTTCAAAGAAACTCCAATTTCAACAATTGCGAAAATATACCACCGTGGAAATAAACAAGAAACAAGTCAAATTACAAATCGACACAGCATCCGATATTTCAATCATATCACGATCAACATGGGAATACATAGGTAAGCCTCACGTACACAAAACAAATGATACTGCAACAGACGTGAATTCCAACAGCATCAGCCTAATCGGAAAGTGTCAATGCAACACAACGGTATCAGACAAAACGCTAACTCTACAATGTTACGTCACGGAAATCGATAACTTAAACATAATGGGTATCGACTGGATACAAAGTTTTAACCTTTGGGACAAACCAATTTCAGCTTGGTGTCGCCAAATATCAAACGATGAATACATATCAAACCTGAGAAGCAAGTTCAAACCTGTTTTCGACAACAGCAGTCTTGGCCTTTGTACAAAAACCAAAGTGCATATTAAACTTCTTCCAGACGCAAAAGAAACATTCATTGCAAAACGCCCAGTACCATATGCCGTGAGAACAGAAATAGAAACAGAGCTAGATAGACTTGAAAAAGCAAATATCATCACACCAGTCAATTCTTCAAAATTTGCAGCGCCAATAGTCGTGAGTAGAAGGAACGGAAAAATTAGAATTTGTGCAGACTATTCCACGGGTCTCAACAATTCAATTGAACCAAATCAGTATCCTCTGCCCACTCCTGAAGAAATTCTCTCAGATTGTCACGATTGTATGATATTCAGTCATTTGGATCTCTCTGACGCATATCTTCAAGTAGAAGTCGACGACCAAAGCAAAGACGTGCTAACTATTAATACTCACAAAGGGTTATACAGATTTAATCGCCTCACTCCAGGTATAAAATCAGCACCAGGATCCTTCCAGCGAATCATGGATGAGCTATGCACAGGCATCCAAGGAGCACGAGCGTACATAGACGACATAGTCTTGGCAAGTAGATCTCTTCACGATCACAAAACTAATCTTAATTTGTTATTACAGAAAATTCAAGATTACGGGTTCAAACTCAAATTCGAAAAATGTCAATTTTTCAAACCATCAATCAAGTATCTAGGTCAAATCATAGATAAAAATGGCATACGACCTGATCCAGATAAAATTCTTGCAATACAGAACCTGAAGGTCCCTGAAAACATTTCAGAAGTACGATCTTTACTAGGCTCCATAAACCACTATGGAAAGTATGTCTACAACATGAGAAACATCCGAAAACCACTAGATGATCTCTTAAAAAAAGATCACAAATTCATTTGGACCAAAGAATGTCAACAATCTCTCAACGAATTCAAACGCATTCTAACATCGGATTTACTACTAACTCATTACAATCCAGCATTGCCAATTCACATTGCAGCGGACGCATCATCACATGGCATCGGAGCGGTAATATACCATACTTACCCAGACAACAGTGTCAAAGCCATTCATCACGTCTCAAGATCACTTACTCCAACGGAGCGAAATTACAGTCAAATCGAAAAAGAAGGACTAGCACTAGTTTTCGCCGTACAACGTTTCCACAAAATGATTTTCGGAAGAAAATTCACCCTACATACCGACCATAAGCCATTGCTCACCATATTTGGTTCCAAAAAAGGTATTCCGGTCTACACCGCGAACAGGTTACAACGTTGGGCTCTCATCCTTCTCACCTACGATTTCGATATAAAGTATACCAATACAAAGGATTTTGGACATGCAGACGTTCTGTCAAGATTGATAAGCGCACATGAAAAACCATCAGACGAGTACATCATAGCTTCAATCAACCTAGAAAACGACATAAGATATGACATCACAGACGCCGTATCAACACTGCCAGTTAGCTTCAAAATGATACAGGATGCAACCAAAAAGGATTCAACCTTACAAACAGTTTCAAACTACGTATACAACGGCTGGCCAGAAAACAAAAACAGCATAGATTCTTCAATTCTTCCATATTTCAACAGGCAAGATTCAATATCAATAACAGATGATTGTCTTATGTTCAATACGCGCATAATAGTACCCGAATGCTACAGAAAACAAATTCTCAAACAACTGCATCGCGGACACATAGGAACAGAAAGAAGCAAATCTATCGCACGCAGCTACGTATATTGGCCAAACATAGACAAGGACATAGAGACTTATGTCAAGAAATGCAACAATTGCCAACTCGCAGCAAAAAGTCCCATCAAAACCAACCTTTGTCCTTGGCCCACAACAACACGCGTTCTCGAACGTGTTCACATAGATTACGCAGGTCCTGTAAAAAGCATTTACTACCTCGTAATAGTGGATTCATATTCCAAATATCCCGTCATATATGAAACTTCATCAACCACGACCGCAGCAACATTAAGGTTACTAACAACTTATTGTTCACAGTTTGGAAATCCTGAACAAATCGTATCCGACAATGGAACACAATTTTCCTCAGCGGATTTTGAAAATTGGTGTTCTAAACGAGGAATCAAACACACACGAACAGTTCGATATCACCCAAGTTCCAATGGTCAAGCAGAAAGATTCGTCGATACTCTCAAACGATCTTTAAAAAAATCAGAGGGAAAGGAGACGGCATCTAATGCACTACAAACATTCTTAGAAGTGTATCGTTCAACACCGAACAAAAACTCACCTAATGAACTCTCTCCAGCGGAATCATTCCTAGGTCGAAAAATGAGAACAGTTTTCGATTTAATAACAAAGCCTCCACCAGCGAGCAGAGAGAGAAACATTCAAATGGAGAAACAATACAACCGGAAACATGGTACAAAACAACGAAATTTCATCACTGGAGATCTTGTCTACGCTAAACACTTCAAAGGTAATAAAAGCTACTGGGTTCCAGGTGAAATTATCAACAAAGTGGGAAATGTTACCTACAACACTCTCATTCAAGTGGATAAGAGACAAATTCTTGTGAGATCTCACGCAGATCAACTCAGACCAAGAGAAACCGATCAAAATGTACCTGCAGAGCAAAATGATAATCTTCCTCTTCAAATCCTACTAGAAGACTTCAACATTAGTCCACCAATGGAAGAAGATTTCACAACTCCACCATCATCACCGGTTATGCACCCACAACGCATCACTTCTCGAAGAAACCCTGTACAGCCAGTATCCCGGACCCCCGAGAAGTCTCAAAAAGGGAGATGTTAGGGTTCTACTGTAAACAATCAGAAACTAGGCATCATTGTTATTATACATACACACACACACACTTGCTACCCTCATGCTATACTCTTTCTCACTCAGTCAGTCTCTTTCAGTCATTCAGACAACACAGTCATTGTATTACACCACAAGTAGTAACACGCACATCAACTATTGTAACGTATTTCAGTTTTCCAGAATTAAACAGAATAAATCTTGCTTAAGTTTGTTAATTTATCAATAAGTCTTTTATTTACAACATAAAAGCACAACTAAATCTTTTACTCAAACGTAAGAGTACAACATGGATGAGCTATGCACAGGCATCCAAGGAGCACGAGCGTACATAGACGACATAGTCTTGGCAAGTAGATCTCTTCACGATCACAAAACTAATCTTAATTTGTTATTACAGAAAATTCAAGATTACGGGTTCAAACTCAAATTCGAAAAATGTCAATTTTTCAAACCATCAATAAAGTATCTAGGTCAAATCATAGATAAAAATGGCATACGACCTGATCCAGATAAAATTCTTGCAATACAGAACCTGAAGGTCCCTGAAAACATTTCAGAAGTACGGTCTTTACTTGGCTCCATAAACCACTATGGAAAGTATGTCCACAACATGAGAAACATCCGAAAACCACTAGATGATCTCTTAAAAAAAGATCACAAATTCATTTGGACCAAAGAATGTCAACAATCTCTCAACGAATTCAAACGCATTCTAACATCGGATTTACTACTAACTCATTACAATCCAGCATTGCCAATTCACATTGCAGCGGACGCATCATCACATGGCATCGGAGCGGTAATATACCATACTTACCCAGACAACAGTGTCAAAGCCATTCATCACGTCTCAAGATCACTTACTCCAACGGAGCGAAATTACAGTCAAATCGAAAAAGAAGGACTAGCACTAGTTTTCGCCGTACAACGTTTCCACAAAATGATTTTCGGAAGAAAATTCACCCTACATACCGACCATAAGCCATTGCTCACCATATTTGGTTCCAAAAAAGGTATTCCGGTCTACACCGCGAACAGGTTACAACGTTGGGCTCTCATCCTTCTCACCTACGATTTCGATATAAAGTATACCAATACAAAGGATTTTGGACATGCAGACGTTCTGTCAAGATTGATAAGCGCACATGAAAAACCATCAGACGAGTACATCATAGCTTCAATCAACCTAGAAAACGACATAAGGTATGACATCACAGACGCCGTATCAACACTACCAGTTAGCTTCAAAATGATACAGGATGCAACCAAAAAGGATTCAACCTTACAAACAGTTTCAAACTACGTATACAACGGCTGGCCAGAAAACAAAAACAGCATAGATTCTTCAATTCTTCCATATTTCAACAGGCAAGATTCAATATCAATAACAGATGATTGTCTTATGTTCAATACGCGCATAATAGTACCCGAATGCTACAGAAAACAAATTCTCAAACAACTGCATCGCGGACACATAGGAACAGAAAGAAGCAAATCTATCGCACGCAGCTACGTATATTGGCCAAACATAGACAAGGACATAGAGACTTACGTCAAGAAATGCAACAATTGCCAACTCGCAGCAAAAAGTCCCATCAAAACCAACCTTTGTCCTTGGCCCACAACAACACGCGTTCTCGAACGTGTTCACATAGATTACGCAGGTCCTGTAAAAAGCATTTACTACCTCGTAATAGTGGATTCATATTCCAAATATCCCGTCATATATGAAACTTCATCAACCACGACCGCAGCAACATTAAGGTTACTAACAACTTATTGTTCACAGTTTGGAAATCCTGAACAAATCGTATCCGACAATGGAACACAATTTTCCTCAGCGGATTTTGAAAATTGGTGTTCTAAACGAGGAATCAAACACACACGAACAGTTCGATATCACCCAAGTTCCAATGGTCAAGCAGAAAGATTCGTCGATACTCTTAAACGATCTTTAAAAAAATCAGAGGGAAAGGAGACGGCATCTAATGCACTACAAACATTCTTAGAAGTGTATCGTTCAACACCGAACAAAAACTCACCTAATGAACTCTCTCCAGCGGAATCATTCCTAGGTCGAAAAATGAGAACAGTTTTCGATTTAATAACAAAGCCTCCACCAGCGAGCAGAGAGAGAAACATTCAAATGGAGAAACATTACAACCGGAAACATGGTACAAAACAACGAAATTTCATCACTGGAGATCTTGTCTACGCTAAACACTTCAAAGGTAATAAAAGCTACTGGGTTCCAGGTGAAATTATCAACAAAGTGGGAAATGTTACCTACAACACTCTCATTCAAGTGGATAAGAGACAAATTCTTGTGAGATCTCACGCAGATCAACTCAGACCAAGAGAAACTGAAAATGTACCTGCAGAGCAAAGTGATAATCTTCCTCTTCAAATCCTACTAGAAGACTTCAACATTAGTCCACCAATGGAAGAAGATTTCACAACTCCACCATCATCACCGGTTATGCACCCACAACGCATCACTTCTCGAAGAAACCCTGTACAGCCAGTATCCAGGACCCCCGAGAAGTCTCAAAAAGGGAGATGTTAGGGTTCTACTGTAAACAATCAGAAACTAGGCATCATTGTTATTATACATACACACACACACACACACTTGCTACCCTCATGCTATACTCTTTCTCACTCAGTCAGTCTCTTTCAGTCATTCAGACAACACAGTCATTGTATTACACCACAAGCATTAACACGCACATCAACTATTGTAACGTATTTCAGTTTCCAGAGTTAAACAGTATGAATCTTGCTTAAGTTTGTTAATTTATCAATAAGTCTTTTATTTACAACATAAAAGCACAACTAAATCTTTTACTCAAACGTAAGAGTACAACAGTTTGTTTTAGAAGTAAGTAGGTCCCTTATTTGGGAATACCAGCCCATTTGTTTTTTATTAAATTCAATATAGATTTGATAGCAGATAAACTGTCGGAATCGTCGATTTACCTTCGGTTTGTTTAGCTATTGTGATATCTTCTAAATTTTCTGCTACTTCAACAATAAAAATAGAACAGTAGTTAGATGTGCTTATTACAGAGACAACAGGCCACGGAGGCTGGAACAGCGACCAAAGTCTTGGAAGACAAAGTTCCCACCACCTCAAACAATGCCGCTAGTCGACTGACGAAAGAGAGGAGAGGATACCGAAGGTCATTGCATTATCTTATGAAGTGCTCGGCATGGAACCTTCGTCCATCTCGATGAGAGACTGCAAATTAATAAAAACCAACCTCAATGTGGCGAGCAAATTGGAGAGGAAAGTTGATATTGATAGGCAGTCTCTCATCAAGATGGTCGATAAGATCCTGATAGAGTCAACGCCAACCGAAGCTCCCACAGCCTGCAAGGCTCAAAACACGAGCGATGCTGACTTGACTCAGCCACCTAAGATGATGCCACCTTCGATTGAGAAGCCTCAAAATCCAGGGGAGGTGAGAACCGGGAAGCCTGTCCTCCCAGCATCGGACTCTGTAACTGGGCATGTGCGGTGAAGAAGGTTAGATCTACGATGGAACCGTGCTAAGAGACCCATTCCGAGACAGGACTCAAGGCCCTCTACCTCCTCTGCCCGTTACCAAAGGAACGAGAGCGAGAAGACCACCAATACTAAGGCCAACTTGAGTCACAAGGTGACTTCTCGATCTCCTCCTAAAAGTAACGAGACGAGGAAGAGAAACAAATCGGACAGACCGATGGTGCCGGATGAACTGCGAATAGCAATCATCGACAAAGCAGATCCAGAAGGCAGGATCAGTGATGGACACTGGCGGCTGATTGAGAATCAGCTGCGTGATATAGTGTTCGCAGGAGAAGGGGAGCCTCCAAATCACACCCAATTCGGCAGTGCCGCCCCCTACAGGGGCATCAAGGTCATCTGCTGTGAAAACAGGGAATCTCTGCACTTCCTTGTCGACACAATAGATGGCCTTGGTGAACTCTGGGAGGGTTGTCAACTGTCGACTATGGGTGTAAATGAGATCCCTAAGAGAAGGGTATTGTCAGCATGGGTACAACCCAACCTCCAGACAAGCTCTTGGAAACTTGTAAGACACAGCCCGGAGGGTGAAGGCCTTACCATAAGAGTGTCAGTCGACATTCAAGGGCAGGAGTACTTACGGACTCGCGAGGGAAAACTGCACTTTGGCATAGGATGGATAAGGTTCCGTCTAGGTCAAATACAGTAAAGGAGCGACAGCAGTAGCCGCTTCGCATCATGCAGATCAACCTGCGTCACTGCAAAGCGGCTGCTGCTGAACTTCTACTTTCCCTCAAAAAATCCGAAGTTGACATCGCTTTGGTACAGGAACCTTATCTCTATAAAAAAAAGGTTGCCGGCCTTAGCGATGGCAACTATACTACCTGCTCCACATCCAGCGGAGACAAGGTAAGAACCTGTATAGTTGCCAAAAAGAATCTAAATCTAATGTATCTCTCTAATTACAGCGGAGGAGATATCACGGCTGTTATAATGCAAGATAGGTCACAAAAATCCACCATCTTCGCATCAATTTACATGCCATACGAGAGCCCTGACCCACCTGGCCAACACTTGAAAGTCTCATAGAAATGATGGGAAGCACATGCCTAATTATCATGGGGTGCGATCAGTGTTGCCGAATTTGACGATTCATCGTCATTTTGACGATTTTTAGGACCAAAAATGAAAAATGACGATTTGACTATTTTACGGTCCAAAATCACGATTTTTCACGTAAACCAAAATTACATGAAATAAAAGACAATAACTATACATTTCACGAATAAGCTCGATTTTATGAGCTTTTTTAATGTTTTATAGAAATTTCCAGACGGATTGGCTACATTTAGATACATATCTGGAATACAGGTATTTTCAAAGTTTTTGCTAACATTCGAATTACATCAGCTGATCATTTTCATTTAGGATTGTTAATAGATGAACATTTTTTGAGATAAAGTAGGAATTATGTCTATCTCGTTGTGAAAAAATATGAGTCCAGCTTTCTTAACTTCCTACTTATGCCCCCTTTAAGCGGACAGTCAGTTATGAATGAGAGTTTTTATCGATTTCCGACTGCCTAACAACAAAAATGTACGTGTACCGACAGACATGGATGGTCACACTGTCAAGGTAGCGATATTTAAGCTAAGCTGTCATTCAGATCTGGCAATGTATATCCAGCTTTACCTTGCTGCATTACTATAAACTCGATAACCATAGGGAAAACCATCATCGTGAAAGATGTTTTTATAACAGTATTTAAGTGATATTGGGTGGATTTACTACTGTGGGTTGTATGTCTTATGTTGTCAGTCTCATTGACAAAACTATCAGCGAAAAAATCGAATTTAACGGAAGCGATTATGTTGACGATTTTCCAAATGTTGTTGACGATTTGACGATTTTTTTGACGATTTCCGATCAAAAACTGTCGGCAATACTGGGTGCGATGCAAGCCCATCATTTCCACTGGGGAAGCAGTGACACGAATGCTAGAGGTAAGTCTGTATTCGCTTTTATATTAAAATTAATATGAGAATATTTAATAGGGGAAATGAGAGCCATTTTCAAAATAAAAATAGGGAGGAAGTTATTGATATAACCCTCATCAATAAAGACGAATCCAATATCATTGACCGGAAAGTATCCAAAGAATGTTGCTTTTTTCTTATATATTTAGAAAAATGTGTATAAATAAAAACACAAAATTCATATCTATTGGATCGATGGAATGGGTTCAAATGCTGATGAAAAGATTGGATCTTTCACGACTTCCTTTGCATGGGTTCAAATGCTGATGAAAAGATCGGATCCTTCACGCCTTCCTTTGCATTGGTTCAAATGCTAATGAAAAGATCGGATCTTTCACGACTTCGTTTGAACCAATGCAAAAGATGCCATGAAATCACGTCATAGCATGGAACCCCTTTCTTCAAAATTTGCTGGGCCCAGCAAAATGTTCGATGACAAATCATGAGTTAAATCATGGTTGCAAGTGATCTGGCATGTCATCTTTTTGTCATTTTCACTCATGAATTTTATATGAGCGTGACCCCCAAAAGATGACGTTCTTTTTTGGATCCCAAGCATGTCATTTTAACCAATGCGTTGACATGTCATTTTCACCAATGTTTTGACATGTCATTTTCACCAATGCTTTGGCATGAAATTTTCATGTCTTGTTTGGAAAATGAAAAATGCTGCATTTAAATATGATTTTCATGACAAACAAAAAAACTCTTTATTAACCAATTTATAAGCAAAATATATTATAAAAATTGCAATTTATTACCGTCGCTGTACCGCAACAGAGTTTACTTCCTCCGCTCTCCGCACTTTTATTTTGTTTCATCTTACAAAATTCTTTTTCTATTATCTTCCCAACACCAGTTCAGATTTCGACATGGACCCCAACTGCACTCCTTTATGAATTTCTTGTTCATGAATTACTCTCAATTGTATAAAAAATTGGAAGTTTATACTCTTTCATTTCGGGAAGAACTGATATCGCTACGTACTGATCTACAAATCAACTTGGCTTTTAGGGATCTCTAGAGAATCAAATGTAACGAAATGAAACGAGGGACTTTTTCAGGAAAATATCATTTATGCGTTATTAGTTTATTTTTAAGTTATAACATTTTCTTTCCAAAAGTCGTTACTTCTTTCATTTCAGATTCTTGTTCCTTTTCTTTTCGGACTGCCAAAGGTTTTTGTAGCGAGTTGTAGAAGTATAATTTTGGTGGACATAAATATTTTTACTATTCTTTAAAACAAAAATGTATTTTGATAGCAAAAGCTGGGCTTACAGGTTCACGTTGCTATTGCATCATGATACATTCTTTATTAGATGGACTTTCCATTGTTGTCTTATTCCCATCACTTGCATTATTATTGTTAACTAAGAGGTTGTTTACACTATCTATCAATATCATATGTGCTGGAATTTTCCATCGTTATACAGTCGCTAATATCAGCAATATTGGGAATTTTCCTTACGCCATTTACTTTTTACGTCCACACCATCAAAAACGGAGTGAAATTACATCGCCGCATTGCCTGCGTGCGTAGATACGGAATGTTATTATTTCGTGTCATATGACATTGATAGCTAGTGTAAACTACCTCCAAATAACAACCAAATTTCAAATAAATATGAAATGAAAACTTATCCAAATTTTACAGATTTCACAGTCATTCCAATTAAATGACGCGAATATTCTTCCATCAATGCTCGTCACTGTATATGCAAATTTATATACGTACATACATATATTTAGCATATAGCGAAAACAAAGTACATCAGTATCACAAACAAATTGCGCAATATAAGCTCCGAAAATCTGTCCTTTATGAATCGTGCCTAATTGCCAAGAGAATTGGCGACATAATCATCCATATGCCCTTCCTTTTAACTGTTGATTCGCGTCTATTGATTATCGTTTGTGGTAAATAATGTTTCTTGTTAAACAATGAAACTTTCTACAATGCGATGCGCAACCTACAAAAACGAATGAAATAAAAAAAACATGATAGCAACCTAACAACTTAAAAGGGGGGACAGACACACCAAACATAACACGAACACAAGCATCATTCCAACCATAAGAAAGTGTAGAAAATGCAAATTGATGGTGTTTTCATCGTCGTACGACAAAGTATAACAATAATACAAGGAGGACGGGAAAGTTATTTCATGTCTCACACAATTCTTTTTGGTTTTTCTAAATTCTTTGAATTGCAATTGTTTATTAACAAAAAATTACAGCGATTTTTCTTATGGTGACAGCCCAGCTACTTGTTGTGTAATTCAGGTGTACATTTTTTAAACATCGATTTCTCAGCCAATAAAGAAAACGAACGAACAGTATCCATCAATAATTAAAACAAAAAAACTATGGAGATGAAAAAAACTACAATGTGTAACACTTCACCACATTTTTCATCAGAAATTTGCACACAAAACTAAACTTACCAAATTTTTATTGTATTAACATTTTCCTAGTTAGTATTTAATTTCTTCTTAGTCTTGCAATAACGCAAAAAAGAAAATTTGATGCTGATGAATTTTTTAATTTTTTCCTTATGTCGTCTGTCGTCACTTGCAATTCACAAGGATGCAGTTATTTTATTCGTTCTTTTCGTAAATATATCTACAGGAAAAGTTTTAACTTTTGTAGAAAATAAAAAGGTTGCACACGTTTTTTTTTTCTTTATTCAGCGACAATTCTCAAAATTTCAATTGGAAAATTTTTTTTTTCTAAGTTCACAAAATTCTTTATTCACTTTATTCACGTCACAGTGTAGGAATACATAAGTCGAATTTTACGACATGACTTATAATAATCTCCCTAAATGAACGCGTTGCGTACACCAAATATCTACCTCGCCGGCAGTACGCCGTACTAATGGCACATTTACACCAAACAGCTTACAATAACTCGTTTACATATTTATTTATTAATGACAATTATACTTAGGCCATGTTTATATTATAGCCTTTTGCAGGGTTAACCTACTTAATTAGGATTTATTTGACGTATACGCAAAGGAATTGACATTTGAAACCCAGTGGGTTTGTTAAATCTGGTTATATATAAACCATGGTAGAACTACCAGGTAGTGGTATCACACCAGCTGATCGAATATGAAAAGTCAAATCCCTTTATAAAAAAATTATTTTTGTTGTAATTTTCCCAACAACATAAAGAAAGTTTTGACATAACATATTCAAAATTTTACGATGCCACTACCTGGGTAATTGTGCCATGATATAAACGTACTATTATACTTGATTTATGCCTGATTTATGCTTGGTTTACATTTACGAAATCCACTCGATTTCAACTGTCAATTCCATAGCTCAAACGTCAAATGAAATCTCATCTGGATTTCATTTGACGTTTAACCTATGGATTTGACAGTTGAAATCGAGTCTGTTCCTTTACTTTTGAAAATGGTAAAACCGGCTAAAGTGGTAAAAGTTGTAAACAGTTTATACCCCGGTTACACTTAAACATATTAACCCAGTGGGTTTGGATTTCAAATGTCAATTCCATAGCGCAAACGTCAATTAAATCCTCTCGAAGTGGGTTAACCCGGCAAAAAAAAAAAAAACGCTAGTGTTAGTTATGGTGTCTAAAGTAAAGGAACGTTTTTTGAGTAAAAAATAGTAAAACTTGAAGATCCTTGCACGTAATGGGGTTTCTACACGGTATGCGTTATGCATAACCATAGTACAATCATTACAAGGTAGGTCTTAGCAAACATCTGTAGTGCGATTCTGTAACTCTCTACCGATGGAATTAACGACAAACGTCGATAATTAACGATATTTGTCGGTAAGTGCTATTCTGTACACAAATTGTACCGATTTTTATGTCGGTAATTATCGAAAATCATCGGTCAGTTACCGACGTAAAAAAAGGAGTCGTTAAGTCTACCGATATAAGGATATATTCCGTAACAGTTGCTACCCATATAAAAATGTATTGGTGGTTTCGATTAGCATCAACATTAAAAGAAAGAAGAATATCACCATGATCGTCATATTCCCTGATAATGCTTGGTTTACATTTACGAAATTCACTCGATTTCAACTGTCAAATCCAAAGGTTAAACGTCAAATGAAATCCAGATGAGATTTCATTTGACGTTTGAGCTATGGAACTCTCTACCGATGGAATTAACGACAAATGTCGATACCTAGCGATATTTGTCGGTAAGTGCTATTCTGTATACAAATGTTACCGATTTTTGTCGGTAGTTTATGTCAGTAAGTATCGAAAATCATCGGTGAATTACCGACGAAAAAAAGGAGGCATTAAGTCTACCGACATAAAAGAATTTTCACTTTTTAAACAAAAAATCAATCATTTTTAAGAAATAGCGTTGGAGCATATTTCATTGCAAATAAAAAGGTAGGCATTTCTTTACACATAAAAAAAGAAAATTCTGCGACTTATGGAGGATCCTTTCGATATAAGCTGCTTTGCCTGGTTGCCTTGCTTGCTTCTGATAAAAGAATAAAAAAGAAAAGGGCAACCCAGTTCGAAATTTGCTCGGCCTTCTTTATTCTTTTATTTTTATTATGTCAGAAATGAAGCAGAAAAGCAAGGCAACCAGGCAAAGCAACTTATGTACGCAGGCCTTAAGTGTAAGGAGGCTTATGACACATTACAAATCGGAGATGGATACATTTTATGAAATAATGGATGAAATTGGGGGTCATTTTGAAACCTTCAGAATTGCGGGAAAAATCTCTGAGAAAATAATAATAACTATTTTCAGTACGAACGAAATATTTTTGAGAATATATTTCATAACAGTTGCTACCCATATACAAATGTATTGATGGTATCTATTAGCATCAACAATAAAAGAAGGAAGAATAGCTTTGTTCCTTTACTTTTTAATGGTAAGGGTGGTAAAAGAAAAAAGTGTCAAAATTGCTCTCTCATGAACATGTTTACCAGAAAAGTAAAGGAACGGAAAATGGTAGAAATGGCAGCAATGGCAAAAAGAAACATAAAAAAAAATCAATTTTCGTCTTTTATTTCACAGTTTTTAGTTTAGTTTTGTCAGCGTTCGACTTTTTCTTCTGTTAATCGTCAAACAAAAGTCGAAAAATCAGTTTTGCCATTTTTTACCTATAGAAATTTTGCTGGTAGCCTGTGGTAGAAGAGAAAGCCAGTTCCGCTCTCTCCACTCTCACTCTCTTAAAAAATGCTTCCAGTTTTGCCACTTTTCGGGGTTAAGGAACGCTTTGCAGGTTAAAAATGGTAACAAATGGTAACCTCAGGTAAGTAAAGGAACACAGCTAATATCAACATGGTCGTCATATTCCCTGATAATGCGTAATTCTGAAATAATTGATCAATATACACAAATTAAAAATTATGAAATGTTAGGATTCTACCTCTTCCATTTCACTCTTTATTCGATGGAACTTAAAATATCCCTCAACATCATAAAAATTTTGGGAAAAAAAACAATTCCACCAATTTTTCGAATATTGCACCATGTTTACATTAAAGCTTGTCGGGTAAACATCCTTTATGAGAATATATATAGGTATACGCAATGGACTTGACAAAGAAAATCCACTAGATTTATATATCGCACCTGTAGTGGGATTCTGTAACTCTCTACCGATGGAATTAACGACAAATGTCGATAGTTAGCGATATTTGTCGGTAAGTGCTATTCTGTAAACAAATTCTACCGATTTTTATGTCGGTAATTAGTCGATGGTCAGACTAGCAAGGTTTCATGAAACCAATTTCGTTAAAGTTTCTTTTCAAATTTCGTTAATGTCCACACACGTTAACGTGAAATTTAAGATCTTTGCGTGTCCTCTTTATTTTACCATTCGCGCTTGTTGTGTTTCTCATACCAATAAAAACAAAAAAAGACATAAATAAACCAAAAACAACACAAAATAATTAACATTAATAATTAAATTAATATTAATAGTTAATTTTTCACTTTTTCATTAATTATATGTTTTTATTAAATATATTTATGTTTGTTTTGTTGTTAACGTTTGCTTGAGAAAATAAAAATGAAAGAAAATTGAAGAAAAAATCTTGCAACGAAGAACAAGAAGAGGCAACACAACAAACACAAAAAACCATGTACATGGGTTTCACTACTTCATACCCCTCGCCTATAAACTTGACGTCGCCATGTTGAAATCGTGCTAGTCTGACCATCGACTTATGGAAAATCATCGGTCAGTTACCGACGAAAAAAAGGAGTCGTTAAGTCTACCGACATAAAAGAAAATTCTGCGACATATGGTGGATCGATTCAGTCTAATTAATAGGAAGCTTATGACACTTTACGAATTGGAAATGGATACATTTTATAAAATAATGGATGAAATTGTGGGTCATTTGGTAACCGCCAGAATTGCGCGAAAAATTTCTGAGAAAATAATAACTATTTTCAGTACGAACATAATATGTTTAAGGATATATTCCGTAACAGTTTCTACCCATATAAAAATTTATTGGTGGCTTCGATTAGCATCAACAATAAAAGAAAGAATATCGCCATGTTCGTCATATACCCTGATAATACGTAATTCTGAAATAACAGATCAATAAAAAAATTTAAAAAATCCTGTTCAAAATACACATATTAAATGTTAGAATTATACATCTTCTTTTTCACTCTATATTCGATCTTACTAAAAATACCCCTCAACATCATAAAAATTCTGAAAACAAAAAAAAACAAATCAACCAATTTGTCAAATATTACACCACGTTTACATTAGAACTTGTCGGGTTATGAGAATTTATATGTACGTATACCCAATGGATTTGACAATAAAAATCCACTGGAATAAATAAAAAAATAAAATAAATATAGTTATATGTAAACGTAAACTTATAGTTTTTACTACGATTTTTAATTTTTAGTTTGAATTTTTCTACATGTAATTTGAAAAATAATAATTTTATATACAATTGTAGCTTTGTTCCTTTACTTTTTTAATGGTAAGAGTGGTAAAAGAGAAAAGTGTCAAAATTGTTCTAAATTGCTCTCTCATGAACATTTTTACCAGAAAAGTAAAGCCCTCGGCACATACGGTCCGTTAAGTGACACGTTGGGACACGCGTTGTCCCAAAACAGTTAAATTATGTTTAACTTTAATGCGTCAGCCATATTGTTGTTTTTCAAAAAACTTGGCTTCACTTACACTTTTTTCATGTGGTTGTTGTAGCGCAACGCTCAACGCACCGTATGTGCCGAGGGCTTAAAGGAACGGAAAAATGGTAGATCCGGCAGCAATGTCAGAAAAAAACATAAAAACATTCCGACTACACGTCATTCATAAAGAAACAAAAAGCAAGATCAAACGTAATATCAAAGAAAATAAACGAAACACACGAAGGGAAAATTAATAAACTAAAGAAGAAACAGTTCGACAAATATGGAATTATTTATAACAATGAATGGTTCGAAAATAAAACAAATATCCAATTCCCAATTGAATGCAAGTGGCTTCTATCACTAGGAAGAAAATTTGCGATTCCAGTAGATAAGAAAAACTTTTCACCATTGCATATTGAGCAATGCATACAAATGTCAGATGAAAGCGAAAAAGAAACATGCAGAACAAAAATAGGAAACATGGTTACCAACTATAAAAGAAATATAAAAAACTCCCCAAAAGAAAAGTTTATTCTAACTATTTACAAAAAAACCTCAATATTCTTGAAAAACCACAAAGACATAGTAATAATTCATGCTGATAAGGGAAATAAAACTGTTGCAATGTATCTAAAGGAATATGAAGAGAAAATGCGTGGACTACTTGATGACAAACACACTTACAGAAAACTTAGGGAAGATCCAACAGTGAAATTACAGAAATCGAACAATAATATAATCGCAGACCTTTACAAATCGAACATAATAGATCTTTGGGAAAAAAGAAAATTAACTTCTTCGGCAGCCACGGCACCAAGGATATACGGTTTACCGAAAATACATAAGCCTAACACACCCTTCAGGCCAATAGTTTCATCCATACATGTACCATGTTACAGTTTATCAAAATTCATTGGGAAAACTCTTCAAAATATTGTTTCAAAAACGTACAACATTAAAAATTCCGTAGAACTTAAACAACAATTAAAAAACACAACAATTGATCCAGACGAAGTCTTAATATCATTCGATGTCGTTTCTCTTTTTACAAATATACCAATTTACCTGGCCATCAAAATAATAATGAACAGATGGGACACTATCAAACACCACACAAACATACCAAAAAACAAATTCTTACAAATATTAAATTTCTGTCTTAAAGACAATAATTATTTCGATTATAAAGGCGAAATATATAATCAGATCTTTGGAATGCCAATGGGAAACCCCCTATCCCCCACTATAGCAGATATCGTCCTAGACGATCTTCTTGATAATGCTGTCGACGAATTGAGTAAAAAGGGAATAACAATCAAATATATTGCCAAATACGTAGACGATACTCTCTCTATAATCAAAAAGAAAGATATCAAAGAAATTCTGAATATTTTCAACAATTATCACCCTAAAATTCAATTTACCTACGAAATAGAAAACAACAACACCATATCATATTTAGACACAACACTAAAACGATGTGGCAACTCAATTTCATTCGACTGGTACCAGAAATCTATGGCGTCAGGCAGAATTATGAACTTTCATACTACGCAACCTAAATCCCAAATTATTAACACAGCAAAGAGTTTCATAACAAGAGTATTACGAATAAGCGATGAACAATTTCACAACAACAACATCAAAGGTATAACACAAATATTAATCAACAATAGTTTCCCAATAAAATTGATATCACAACTTATTACGGACACCAAACGTAAAATAAGTCAAGAACATGGCAACCCTATCATAGAGGACAATACTAAACGATATTGCAGCCTAAAATACATCCCTGGTTTGACGGATAATAGAAACATGAGAAAGACAATACACAAAACAAACAACATATGTTACGCATACCAAGCCAATCATACAATAAACAACATATTTACAAATGTTAAAACTCCAATCAGCAAACAACAACAAAGCAACATCGTTTATCAGGTGGAGTGTAAAGGAGATGACCAACATAGCTGTGATCTCGTTTACATTGGAACAACAAAACGATCACTGCAAACAAGGATGGGTGAACATAAAGCAGATATAGATAAAGGAACACAAAAGACAGCATTAGCTCAACATATTGCGAAAACTGGGCACAAAGCTAATTTCGAAAACGTCAAAATATTGGACAAAGAAAATAAAGAAAACAAAAGATACACAATCGAAAGTTTGCGGATACAGCAAAAAATAAACAAGACGATGAATGTGAAAGAAGACACCAACAACATTAGTATTAGTTACCGAGTTGCAATATAGAAATCTGTGATATAATTTAAGTTGTCTTTAATTAAATATGTGTTGCCATTCATTGTGCTATTTGACGAAAACCTTCATGTAAATATATTCAAAATTATTGTAAGTTTATTTATATTGACATGAAGATTAGATTGTAACTTGATGTTTTTTAATTAAATAGACGTATCCCCTGAAGATGTCAACAAAAATTGACGAAACGTCGGGACCAATGAAATAAAAACGAATTTTTATTTACACAAACTTAGGTCGACAAAGCTTAACTAATACACAATAAAAAAATCAATTTTCGTCTTTTATTTCACAGTTTTTAATTTAGTGTTGTCAGTGTTCGACTTTTTCTTCGGTTTTTGTGAAATAATCGTCAAACAAAAGTCGAAAAATCAGTTCTGCCATTTTCTACCTGCAGAAATTTTAGCTGTGTTCCTTTACTTACCTGAGGTTACCATTTCTACCATTTGTTACCATTTTTAACCTGCAAAGCGTTCCTTAACCCCGAAAAGTGTCAAAACTGGAAGCAATTTTTAAGAGAGTGAGCGTGGAGAGAGAACGAAAATGGCTTTCTCTTCTACCACAGGCTACCAGCAAAATTTCTGCAGGTAAAAAATGGCAGAACTGATTTTTCGACTTTTGTTTGACGATTAACGACGAAACTGGGCGACAAACAGAAGAAAAAGTCGAACGCTGACAAAACTAAATTAAAAACTGTGAAATAAAAGACGGAAATTGATTTGTTTATGTTTCTTTTTGACATTGCTGCCAGATCTACAATTTTTCCGTTCCTTTACTTTTCTGGTAAAAATGTTCATGAGAGAGCAATTTTGAGCAATTTTGACACTTTTCTCTTTTACCACCCTTACCATTAAAAAAGTAAAGGAACAAAGCTTTTGCTGGTAGCCTGTGGTAGAAGAGAAAGCCATTTTCGCTCTCTCTCCCCTCTCACTCTCTTAAAAATTGCTTCCAGTTTTGCCACTTTTCGGGGTTAAGGAACGCTTTGCAGGTTAAAATGGTAACAAATGGTTAAAATGGTAACCTCAGGTAAGTAAAGGAAGTATTCGGTCAAATTTCTAACCATTTTTCGAGTTACTACTAATTTGTTGAAACAAATGTTTGTTTTAGTAGAGAAATTATTTCGACTTGTGCCCCTTTAACTGAAAAAATGGGCGGCGATTGATAACATAAAGAGGGAACAATTCGAAATACTACTCTTTTGCTGAAAAAATCGAGATGTAAATGCCTGAAACATGTGGGCACAACTTGAAATAAGTCTCTTTTGTTGATTCAGAGTAGTTATTCTGAAGAGATGAAAATTGACTTATCGGTATTTTTTGACGAAAGAGTAGACAAAACAATGGGAGTTTTTTGCAGTAGGTGGAGTTGATTATTATGTATCGTTTTTTGATGAAAAGTGAACATTTCAAAATTTTGAGTTACTACCCTTTTGTTGAACAGGTGCGATATGTATTTATAGTTATATGTAATATGCCATTTAGATATGACTTCATTAGCCGGATTTAGCACATTATCAGGTTTTATGTGCTAAATCCAACCAAAATCGACCAGATTTCCCATACAAAAATAAATCCCCGTATTGAGTGGATTTGTTTTAAATCTGGCTTAAATCATCGTATACAAATCTGTTTTTTGCAACATGTTGCTAGAAAGTACAAAAAGTTGCAAGCTGGCATTAGAAACAAGGTAGATGCATCGGTGAATTGCTACACTAAAAATAATTTAAAATGTAAAAATTTGTAAACAGGGCGGTAAAATTAAATCTGTTTTGATGTACAAAGTTGATTTTAATCAACCAAGACTAATATTTACGATGTCTAAACGATAAAATAATTCGTTTATTTATTTTAGATGGGCAAACTGCGATAAAATAATTCTTTATTTGCTCTTTAGTTAGCATTAGTAGCATAATGTGCTAACATTTTCAGTATTAAACAATAAATTTGCAATTTGACGTATGCTTTTTGAGACGAATTCAATTTACAACAATTTCTTTTGACGTTTCAAATTCGATCAGATGGGCTGAAGCATCTACCTTGGTAATTGTTCTATGAACAAAAATCAGCTGACTACCATTTAAATCCTCCAAAATGTATATCTAATGTATATAATGTATATCTGGCTAGTCTAAATGAGCTATAAGTCTTCAGAGCTGAATCAATGGTACATTCTCTCTCCTATATGTGAGCGTTTCATATGGAATATGACCGGTGTTTTTAAGAAACCCACATTTCTTTAGTGTCATTTAAGATGAGATTGTAAAAGTTATAAAAAATTTAATTTATAAATTTAATATGAAAGAGTTGTCTACCATATAATACTCGTATATGTACATCATACACATACGTGTAATATACCTAAAATAAATAAATGAATAAACTATTATTATTTCGTTTATAGAAATCAATATTCACTTCAAACTAGATTGTCAGACCCCTGAAATAACTTTGGACAAGAGCTATTTAAATCCAAAAGTCATATAAAAACGCCAAAATGTTTATTTATAGGGCTAGTAAAAAAACTTTTAAACGTTTTTTCGGTTCCAATATGGAAGAAGGTACTGGGGTGGCGTCTACTGTGAAAGGCTAGGTGTTGAGTACACTTACAGGTTAGATAGCAACTGTAGTGTTCTCCAGGCTGAAATCTTCGCGATTTGGAAGGCAGCGGAATTGATAAAAAAAGTGTGGATGCAGAAATCTGTGAACCGGTGACTATCTTTGTGAATAGTCAAGCGGCTGTTAAAGCATCAAATCCTGTAGCATCAAGTCTGAGGTCGTCCTCATGTGTAAAACAGCCTTGGCTAACAACTATCGACTATGCTGGGTACCAGGACACTGCGATTTTATGGGTAATGAAAAAGCAGACGAATTAGCTAGGCGAGGATCGGAGTCTACAGATCTAGTAATTGCTGACTCCATCAAACCACCCATTTGTCACTTTTTCCAAAATATTGAGACGTTCTCTGACAAAAGAGCCAGTGAATTATGGCATAATGAACCTATGTAGGTGCATTGTGTCAAGATCCATATGGCCAACTCTGTCAGCCAAAAGAACGAACTCTCTGTTGAAGCTGAAGTTAGAGTAATGACGGGAGTTATTACAGGACACTGCTATAACAGGGCCTTTACCATCAAATGGGACGATGGCGTTACTGACTACTGCAGAATCTGTGAGGATGAGGAGGAGGCGGAGACGTTCGAGCACCTCATGTGTCGATGTCCAGCTCTGGCTTGCAGGCGGCATAGATTAGTGGCTGTTCACTTTCCACCATTTCTAACCTTCTATTCAACTGTGGAACCTGCTCTAATCTACAACATCATAAGAAATCTGAATTAGCTGGGAGAGCGCAACCTGTACACGTGAACCGTATTTCCAAATTTCTTCCAACCATCACCACCCAAAGTTTTTCTTCCTTAAAACTACTTTTCTTTTTCAATTTTACTCAATTACACTATATGGTTTTTCTTTACTTCCTTTTTTATTTTGCTTCTCTTTTCTTTTTTCTTCCATCTTTTGTCTTTACAGTAATCTCTTTTTATTTTCCTTGGATGATCACAATGGTCCGGAAGGTCTACGAGTGACTCAGTTACAAATTAGTGACTGCACATCCCCAAACCTAACCTATGTTATCCCAAGTTTACACTTGTGCTCCAAAATCTGCTGGATTTCACGAAATCCTGAAATACACCCCGGTGTTTACACTTATTTTTTTGTTGATTTCAAACATATTACAATAATTAAGGTAGATGCATATGCGCAGCTGATAGAACATGAATTTTCAAAACAAGTTGTTTTAAATTGAATTAGTCATCAATAATATACGACAATATAGATCTATACAACCTTATTTCGAAAATCATCGCAACCTTATCTATATATCGTATTAATTGTGTATAGTACTAAGAAATGAAAAAATAAAAAATGATTTTATCGTTGAGACATCATAACAATAAATTTTGATAGATAAAAGTTGTGTTCAGAACGGGCAAAATATTACTACTTGCAGCAGTTTTCCCGTTTAGTGCTAAAAATGCGTTCCCGTACTCCGAAATCTAGCAAGACTTGCACTTCTCTTTAAACAAAAATAGCGCCGAATAACACCCTCTTCTCCTGTTTTCTGCCATACAATTTTCACCTAGTAGACACTAGCAGCATGTTCGTTGGCATCTAAATACGATAGTTGATTTTGACATTTCTGCTGGAGTTTTTGCAATTTCCGTAATTTTTCTGTTCCCGTATTTTTACGAAATTTGTATGGGGAAGCAATTTTTGACAATTCGCTCTTTTTTCTAACAATACTATTAAAAAAGTACGGGAACGCAATGGAAAAAAGTAATTTAACAATTTTTTGTTGCGCAATTGACCATCTAATAGTGCGGTTACACTACAGTTTTTTGCCGGGTTAACCCACTTTATGAGGATTTATTGCTTAATCTGGTCAAATCTGACCAGATTTGCCATACAAAAATTAAATCCTCTTACGACTGGGTTTATTTTAAATCCGGCACAAATCCACCAAAAATACAGTGTTGTATTCGGTATTTGTGCAAAAAAATAAAACTCTACTCAAAAAGTACCAAAAGTTGCAACTGTTTTTGCAACAGAGTTTGTCGTGTTTTACACGTTTACGATTGGTTGCATGAGATTTTATGGAGTTAATAAATCTAAAGTTATTTGAAAATCATAAAATTATTTATTTTTTACATTAGACACATTTTTAACAAAAAGTACGCTTGATACCATGATACAAAAATGTATCCCTGTGTGTAAGATATACCAATATGAGCAAAGAGGGGACGATATCTCATACGAGAAATTGCAAAAGTGTAAAACACGACTTTATTAGTTATTTTGTATGTATACGTAAACAAACATCAGCTGACAGTTTATATCCTCGGAAAGCTAAGTGTAACCAGCAAAGATTAACCCACTGGATCTATTAAACCCAGTGGGTTAACCTTCATCTATCTCTGGGTCTATCCTAATCCTAATTCTGTCAACAATCTCACGAACCTTATCATTAAATTTTCTATTGACCCCTCTCCTTCTAAGTTCGAAATCTTCTCCAGAACATGCTTTCTCTTAATCCATTCAGTTTTACTAGGTGGGTTTAAAATAGTTTGCAAATCAATAATGATTGGTAGATGATTACTATTAGTAAGTTTTATTGTATTAAAATGCCATTGGGGAATCATGTCAAGATTTTTGGCAAACGTTAAATCTAACACTGAGGAATATCTATTTTGCAGTCTAAAAATTGGTTGACCATAGTTTAGACAGAAGAACCCACACCTCGATACCACATCTTCAAGCCTTCTTCCTTGAGCATTGGAAGTAGTCTCCCCAAGCTTTTAATCTGGCGTTAAAGTCACCATCTATTATTATTGGTAAAGTAGTATTGTCAAAGAAATCCAAAAGCCTATTTATTGCTGCTTCGTAAATTCTTCTGGGAGTATTTGGTGGAATGTAGGCAGCCACAAAAATAAAATTTTTCCGAAGTTTTAACGTTTTAATGGCAACAACATCCATTTCAATACCTAGAAGAAGGCAATTTCAAAGCAAAATTATAATTACATAGATTCGACGAAGAATTATCTTTTAACCATGCTTCAGTAATGAGGGCTTATCTATTAAATTTCGTTCTAAAAACATCTCAAGTAGACACTTGTTATTATCGTTACTTAAACTTTGAATATTATAACTGCATTACTTTCATAATTAAAGTGTTTATTAATTATATTCTTAATTATATTATGTTTTTGTATAAATTTTTTCATCATCTCAATATCCATGTTAATACGTCCACTATTAATTTCTTGTCTTATTTTATCAATGAATTCTATATGATTATTATTTGCACCAGATGGACTGGCTAGGAATTTATTCATCATGGCTGTCATTTCACTCAAAAATTGATAGTTTATTACTTTCCAAATTAATTAATGCAGTTCTATTTGGGGCTTCGTAAACCTCACCCTCCTCCAAAGCTCCTAATATTCTCTTGTTCGCGAGCTCTATTCATTTTAGTTCTTGTTAGCCTGGCATAAGACCTAATGTTATGGAAATGGCTGGATGAATGACTCTTGAGTATTATTCGGAGTAGATCTAGATTGGTCCTTGCTGAATTTGGGTGCTTGAATTTTCGGGAAATTTCCCTCCAAGTCACTGTCCAATAAATAAAATTTGTTTTTAAATATCTGAGGATATTTCACTGATTGAAAGGTTCTCCAGTGTCATCACCCGTTTGATAATGCCTTGGTTCTGGCCGGACATTTCTTATTTGTTTTTCATGACCCTCTCTACAATTTGCACTTTGAACAGGTTCATAGAACATGGTTCCAAAGCCGAATGCAAACGGCAAAAAATTAGCTGCAATGGCATCGTTAAATACAACCTTTCCCTACCATAGCCAGTCTTTGTAACACATTGAAATACATGTATTTTGTTGTTGTTTTAAAGAAGGCTCACGCAACACGTAATAATTTAGGGTTTGCCTTAATATAAGAAAGCCAATATGGCCAGTAACTTATATTAATTACTACAAAATACAGAAGTGAGAAAATAACTATATTTATATATATTGAAGCTATCAACATTATAATTAATGACTATCAAATAAATTCAATGCAAACTAAATGCAATCCCTTACATCCACATTTCATTTTAGTATTCACATATACCATATATGGACAGACCAATTAGTCTTTCTTCCTTTCCTTTAAAAACGCTAGAAAGATTACTGGATCTTGAAATTAGAACACAACTAAATCGCAATAACATCAGCATATCACAACATGCCTACACTAAAGGCAGATCAGTGGAGACTGTCCTGCATGAGGTGGTGGTGCACGTTGAAAAGCATATGGAAAACTCAGGCTTCACTCTGGCGGCCTTTCTCGATATAGAATGGGCCTTCAATAATAGGTGTGTTCGTTTACTCAATAATTTGTACAAATTTGTACAAGTCCAGTAATTTCTTGTAATAGACTAAGGTCTTTTGCATTGCACTGTAGAGTAAAATTTTGTGTAAACGAACACACATAATGTGAAGCTGGAATCAATCCACAATGCTCTCAGCAACACAGGTATTTTCTCTATCCTTGTGGAACGGATGGATGAGATGCTGAAAAGTAGAATCATCAGCTCATGCATAGGAGAGAGTTCCATGAGGAAATCTGTTAACAGAGGCACTCCGCAGGGAGGAGTTCTCTCATCTCTGCTATGGCTTCTGGTAATAAATGAAATACTTGTGTGCTTCGACCGGCTGAAGACCATGGGTGTTGCCTATGCTGATGATGTGGTTGTGCTGATAAGTGGCAAATTCTTGCCAACCCTGTCTGAGCTTATGCAAAGAGCTCTGGTACAACTTGCAAGCTGGGCCCAGAACAACGGTCTAGGAGTAAACCCCGTGTAGTGGCGCTTGCCCTGCAAGATTGTTTTTCCATTTTTCGTTTCCATTTAAAAACAAACTTGTAAATTACCTTTTGTAACGTATTTCAAAATGCCACCTTGTTATGAGGTTGTTATAGGCAAGACTTTATCCATCAGTGCATTAGTTTCTCGTTACTATTCGTAAGCTACATTTTAACTCAAATACTGGAATTAACTCGCTAGCAGTTGAAACTGCCGAGGGTTCAAGCGGATAGAATCTTCATGAAGTCGTCCATTTTGTCATCCAATCCTTTAGAGGAAGAATATAGTTCATCCAAAGTTTCTGAAAATAATTTTGTTCGCCTTGTTGGCCATGTAATACTGTGCATTTCGGACATAGCTTTGTGATTCTCTTTAATAATTACGCTGAGGAATAAAATCCATACATGAAGGAGGAGGTAATGCTTGGTTTACATTTACGAAATCCACTCGATTTCAACTGTCAATTGCGTATACGTCAAATGAAAACTCCATTGGATTTCATTTGAAGTTTAAGCAATGGAATTGACAGTTGAAAACAAGTGGATTTCGTAAATCTAAACCAAGCATAAATTAAACTTTCAGCCCAATCATGAATGAAAATTCCGTGCGGAATTTCTCTCTTTTCCCTTCTTTGCTATCACAAACAAAAAATCCGCACAGAAAAAAATTTGATGGAGAAAAAGTAGGTATCATGGACGCTCTCAAACATGTGTTTTCCTCCAAAAAATCTCCCTTGCAAAACTGAAGGGAGTTTACAAAAAATCTTAGTATTTCCCACAAACTTTGTACAAAACATGCAAAATAAACGCTTTGTTGGGATTCTATACTAAAATTTTTAACTTGTGGTTGGAAATTTATTTGCAAATCAGTGTTCGAAAAGAAACAGTACACTAAAATAACGTACCGCTCCAGGTACGGTATCACTAAAAAATATTTTAGTGTACCGTACCGGTACACAACCACTAAAAAATATTTTAGCGTACCGTACCGGAGCACAACGAAAATCGTAGTGAACCGCAGTCGGTACACTAAAAAATCGTAGCGTACCGCAGTCGGTACACTAAAATATCGTAGTGTACCACTGGTCGGTTCACTAAAAAAATAACGTACCGGTAATGTACCACGCATGTGTTTTTTATTTATGAGGAAATATGAAGCTATATGCAAGTATAATAAATAAATTCAATATTATATAAATTAATTACATTTTAATCGTTTATAAATATTGAGAAAATTACTAGAAAATATAATGTTGTTTACCAAGTTAAGCACTTAGACATTTATGATATGTAAAAAATGGTGAAAATTCATGAATTATAAAATCATTTACGTGAATAAGTAAAGAAGAATATTAGTATTTTGGTATCATTGGCATTTTTGCGAAAAAGATTATTCAAAAAAAAATTAATATTTGCTATTAATATTACCTGGACCAACAAATAATGCACATGTATTTTGTTTGTAGTGAACAGTATCCACATTTTATACCCTCCACCATAATATGGATGGTATAATTAAATTTGTCATTCCGTTTGTAACACATCGAAATATTCATCGGAGACCCCACAAAGTATATATATTCTTGATCAGGGTAAAATTCTAAGTCGATATAACCATTTTCGTCTGTCCGTCCGTCTGTTGAAATCAAGATACAGCTCGCAATTTTTAAGATAGAGCATTGTATAGAACTTTCTATTACTCCTAGGATGTTTGGTATTGCAAATTTGCTATATCGGTCCACGTTTTGATATAGCCCCACAGAACGGTACCTCCAATTTTCTGTATTTTTGAGGTTGTGGCAGCAGCAACCCACCGAAATGGCTGAAATTTGGTATTTAGTCTTTGTTGGAGGAAAAGGCTTTTCTGACTGAAATCCGTCGGTATAGGTCCACATTTCGATATAGCTCCATAGAACGGTTCCTTCCCATTTTCGTAATTCTGAAGGTTGTGACGTCATTATTCAACCGAAAGAGTGAAATTCGTTATTTAGTCTTCCGTGGGGTTACTTAATATTCCTGAAAAGAATTAACAGTATAGGTCCTCGGGTCCCTATATCCCCCATTAAAAACGTACCTCTTGATTTTCGGTATTTTAAAGGTTTTACCGGATTATTGGAAATTTGGTATTTAGTCTTCTTTAAGTCTAAAATCTTTCCGCCTGAAATTTGTAGTTATAGATCGGCTTTTTGATATAGGTCCAAGGAACGTTATCTCCCGAATTTCGGTATTTTTAAGGTTAGCCACGTTGTTATACCGAACTTGCTGAAATTTTGTATTTAGTCTTCTTCATAAACGAAAGGAAACTAATTGTTCCATTTTGCTTCAATACAACTCGTGGTGGAGGGTATAACAAGTTCGGCCTGACCGAACTTAACGACGTTCTAACTTGTTACTTGTAAAAATTGTCTAATTATTTAACTAAGGAACAAACAATATTTTAAAAACAAGTAAGAGAGGGCTATAGTCGGATGGGGCCGAACATGCGATACCCTACACTACTTGCACTGGGCATTAGTTTACCATGATTTTTTGTATATTATTGCGACACGTTATGCGTAATTTTAGAATGTGTATTAAGAAAAAATTTGATTTTTACCGAAATGACCAAAGAACAAGTAAGAAAGCACCAGTTAGCTGTGCCTCTGACCAAAAAATAAAAAGAAGCAAACGCCATAACTATACCGTATATAAAATATATTGATTTTGTATCACAAGTTTGCTTTAAAATTAGTGGAATAATGTGGGACTATACTAAATCACTAGCATATGCCAACAATTTTAATTAGCAAACATCAGCTTCAAACTTCTGTTGAAAAAAAATCAAAACTATCGGAGAGGAGCTCTTAAACTGCACTTTCTCCAAATTAAGTGTAGAAGGTACTCGAAAGAGTGGATCGAAAGAGTCTATATTCGAACCCGATGTATGTATATGTAGGAGGAATAGCATAACATATAGAGTGCTCCCTTCTAAAGTTATCGTTCACACCATTTTTTGGAATTTTTTTTTAACTTTTGTGGGGAAGGAGTGCCCGATATGGCGCATCTTTGAACTTTAACAAAGTTTGTGAAAAATATTACGAAGTTCAAAATTTTCTTCGAATGCAGACGGTAGGGGTAAATCGAGTCCATATTTTCGAAACGAATCCCCTCCAAACATACTTGGTCTAAAACCGTCATTTCTATTAGGCATATATTTGGTCGAGATAAAAGAAGACTAAACAATATATCGAGGTATTGCATCGCATTTTACCAAAGGTTATACACAAACTGGGTGCCACCGTGGTGCAATGGTATGCACGCCCGCCTTGCACGCAGAAGGTCGGGGGTTCGATTCCCCGGCCAAGCAACATCAAACATTTTTCACGGTGGCAAAATACCCCTCAGTAATGTTGGCGACATTTCCTGAGTATTTCAGCCTTGAAAAACTTATCTACAAGTGGTGTCTTGAGACACGCCGTTCGGACTCGGCGATAAACAGTAGGTCCCATACAGGGACGTACGCAGGATTTCATTTCGGGGGGGGGGCACAACTTGACCAAAAATCATGAAAAATTCAAATGTTGTGTAGCGTTACGTAAAGCTATTTTGAGGGGTTATGGCCACTTATAAGCATGAGAAAAGCCATTTTCATGCATTTTTTATAAAAAATCTATTAAACCTTAAGTTACCTTCTTTTTTTTTTTGAAAAATCTTACATTCAAATGCCCGCTTATAAAGCACTGTTTTTACTAAAGCAGTTTGCGGTACCCACTGTAGTTTGAAAAAGAATAAACCGATCAGCATATATTTTTGTGGGATCATTACGAACCTAATAATCTTGTCCATTATCGAAAAGGAATTAAAAAAATCAATTTTTAAAAATTTTGAACAGTTAAAATCAAAATTTCGATTTTAACAAAAACAAAACACTGTACAAAATTGATATTTTTTCTGACTCCGTCAGCAGTTCTTTTTAAAGACTCTCTCGGTTAAGCACATGAGTTATGTGTACAATAGTCCCACAAAAACATATAAAGTGCCACTTCGAGGAAAAGACGTTTTTAGTTTCTATGCTACATACAAAACACAATAAATGTTTCCCTTCGAAAGCTCATATCTCGTAAATTTTTGTCCGATTGGACTTTGGCACATATTCTATTCTATATTCTATTCTATATTTTATATGAAATAATGGTACAAAGTATATAAATTCAATAGAAAGAATTCATAATATTTAGTCCCAATTTACATCAGGCGAGTTTACTTGCGACAAGTCCCAGTTTGTAGGAGAGACACGTAAGGGGTATGGAAGTGGAAAAAATTGCTCGTACCGGCAATTTTCAGGCAATTCCTTTTATATTTTTCGTTTTTGACATTATATTCATTGTTTTGAAAACAGAATTGCCTGTATAAACGCAAGAGGCAAGTTTAAAAGAGAACGAAAAAAATTGCCGCAAGAAAAATCGTTTAATGTAAATTGGGACTAAGGATACAATTTTAAATATTTATAGAGTAGGATATTTAGAATTGAAAATAGACAATATCGGGCCACGTTCGGCAATGTCGCCATGTAAAATTTATTGAAGTATATTGAAGTTTTTTATCATACAGGTCCACGTTATGGTTTATCGCAGAATTTTACAACCACAAAGAATTGCCGTTGTCTTTGCTATAGCAAGATTTTCACTATTTCGATGATCTTAGCCTAATTTTTAAGAATATCGGCTGTCGTTGTCGTTGATATGTTTCCAAATGAAAACATTAAAAAAAATTTAACAGTTTTTGTGATATGGTACGAAATGTATACAAATTATGGAATTTTTATATATATATTATAAAATTTATTTTTTTTTCATTTCTCCAAATATTTTATTTTGGCCCTTATCTACAAATTTGCTGCAAAGGTCAGAAGAAGATTTGCATTGGTTTCAGAGATATAGCACCGAGTTGTTTAAAAAGTCGATATTTAACAATGTTTAGATGGGGCCATAAAATCCAAGCTGTATCTGACTCAACAAAACGGAGCTAGGGCTTTTGTACTTTGGGTCTGTACTTTCAAAAAATCCTCACTTCAAATTATTTGCACAAGATTACCTTAAAAATGTTGCACAGTGTTATTTACCGAAAGAGATAGATTCTGATACCATGATTATTTTTACTTTTAATATTATGTTACAAAAGAAGCGTTATAATTTGTTTTCTTAATTGTACGATTAGAAGTTTTTGGACTCAATGACAAACACTTTGATGGACTTAGTTCTATATACATAGTTTTGACAAATAATAATCGATCCTTATTGAACCCCACATAATTATTCACTAATAATTATTTGAGAGACACTCCTCTCGATAGTTACCGCGCCCATAAGCTTTTTAGTTGGCCACCGTAGTATTTAGAGCTTTGTCAGGAAGCATAAACTTGTCCACGAAAAGTGGGATATCGCTGTAAACAAGACTACAAAATGTCCAAAAAATCATCGAACAGTCTTTAAACTGCAGTTATGTTAGACTTGTATAAGAGACCTGAAGATGTTGTCCAAACATATTCTCTTGGACCTTGATGTACTTTTGGAAGTAATCTTGCGAACCATATTAGGTTCGATTTTAGACCGAATCGGTTAGTCCCTTCGACCATTTTAGTGAACATTTTTGAACTTTTATGGCGGAGGTACCGATATGACTTAAATTTAATTTGGACAAAACATTACGAGATCCATAACTTGGACCGAGAGTTATCATGAGTTCCAACCCGCCAGACAAACAGAGATACAGTAAGTACTTCCATCTTGGCTGAAACGAATATCGTCCAAACATATGTGAAGTCTTAAATCATTATTTTGATGAAATCTATACGATACAATCCTAGTGTATATAATCTCGTAATCTAAAGTCTGAGGTTACAATTATACTTCGGTAATGATAAGTAAAAATCAAGTGACGTACAAAAATTCATTTGTCTTCATTATTTTCTCATACTGTTTAGCAGCAAATTTGTCTAAAACAGAATAACAAAATTTTGGCGATGGCAGTAAAACAAATTTCTAATTGGCTTTCAATATGTAGTCCACGAAGGACCGACCCTTCATACATTTTATTCAATAGATTTTTTTATATATTTCCATTCCCATAATACTGAACTCGTTATTTTTGTTATAACCGAATGAGTTTTAAGCCTCGAGAGATGGGGTATATTCATTAAGGAATTAGCATTTGATAGTGGTATGATATGACATGAAGAAGTAATTCAGATTTTATTGGAAGTTTCTCTCAAAACGGCTTACAAACAAAAATGTTTAAAATATTTTCTTACAAAACTTGTTAATGATGTACATTTTCTGTTCAGAAACTTAAGAAAATATAAGTTTTAATTTGAAATCTTCAAATATACAAAAATTTTTATGAGAAAAAAATATAATGACTAGTTACAGTAGCTTAAAAAATTTTGTTCGACCAAACCATTTCGGGGGGGGGCCCGGGCCCCCCGTGCCCCCCCCCCCCCCCCTGCGTACGTCCCTGGTCCCATATCATTGAGCTAAATATGAATCGGGGTGCACTCATTGATATGAGAGAAGTCTCCCTTGTCCCGTATGGGATGTTGTGGAACAATGTTTTTTTTTTGTTTTATACACAAACTTAAGACCCCGTTCAGCATTGCAATTTGCATCAATTAAAAAAATATAAATTTCTCTATTATGGTTTAAAAACATTTCTATAATGATTGCGACATTTTCTAGCATGAGGTAAATGTAGTTATTTGCAAACAAACCTTAACGACAAGGAACTCATTTATATGTTTTACAGTAGTTCTGTTATTCAACCACTATATTGCTATAACTTACATGGGAGAGAGGTCAAGAGTTAGTTTTCAAGTTTCGCGTTCGGAAAATGTCCACCAGAACTCAAATTATGGAACAAAAACTAAATGTGAATATTTTCCCAAAAATTATGGCCGATTTCACCCGCTAAATACTATCCAAGATGATTGGTATGTTTTTTTTTACCAAAACCTTAACCTCGTGAAAATTTTTCCAGTATTGAACTATAACTACGACACCTAGGTTGATTATTATTACACTGCACAATTGAAACTGTGAGATCCATGTATAAACTATGCTGCAACTCTGTTATCTGACCAGGTACTTCAACATAATTAGTATAGAGAGTTCCTCTTTCAAATATTACTTACGAGGAAGGAACATGTTATCCAGCAATAAAGATATATATTCATTAAATTAAAAATTGTAGCAAATTTCACACAAACGTTTTGGTTCATTTTAACAGCTTAATATTATATGAGCATCACGTAAAATCGCAAGCTACTTCTCTGTCGTATACCCAAAACTAACTTAAAATATCGCGTCTCTCAGACTACAATTGCCGCTACAAATATGAAAAACATTTTGTTTATGGTCCATTTCACCCCATAAATATTTCACGATCATCTCCAACTATAGGGGTCTATTCTGGTCTGAACCCGACCTCCATATACAATTTCGTGACGATTGGATCATAATTGTGGCGTGTAGCGTGATTACAATTTTTAGTGGACGGACGGACACACGTCTCAAAATCGCTTTATCTCGCCGAGTTATGAATTTTGGTATACCACTTATTTCGCGGTGTTACATGAATTTTTCGAAAAACAAATTTATAATACCCTTTCCACATTGTTGTGTAGGGTATAATACTGTTTTGATATGTACATTGACTACAAGGACCCTAATGAGCCCATAATAAATAGAAATACATACATTAACAAGTAAAAAAGTATCAGTCGGCGTTGCCGACAGAGATATACCCTCAGCCTGTGTATATTGAAACAATTTTTTCCCAAAATACGTATGTATTTAGGGGGTTTTAAAAATTTTTGGCGTTTGAACCGACAAAACTGTTGATTAGGATTAAAGATCAAAAGTTTTGCGGAGGAGATACTAAAAGGAATGGATCGACATTGACCGTTATGGAAGTGGATCTCCAGCCACAACATATTGTGCCATAGGGGGTTTTTACACTCTTCGGGCTGTTTGCTCAAGAAGTATGGACTTATATATAACGCCTTGCTCGCCGTCTTCTGATTACGAGCTGCCTCTATACTGGGCATAGGCTGTCTATAAATTGTCTCCATCTCTGCCGGTTTGTAGCTACTTCACTCAGTTCTGCAATGTTAATATAGGATCTTCCAAGACTGTGGGACACAGAGTTAATTTCTGATATCGTTGACCTTCTCCATGTTGTTTTCGGTCTACCCCTTTTTCGGCTTCCTTGAGGGTTGTAGACTAATGCACGGTTGCATACTTCTTCTGGTGTTTTTCGCAGTGTGTGGCCAATCCAGCCAAATTTTCTTCTACGGATTTCGATATTTATGTCAACCATATTTGCTTTCCTCCACAGATGTTCGTTAGATATTCTGTTTGGCCAAAAAATACGTAAAATTCTACGTAGGCACCTATTAACGAACGCACGCAGTTTCCTCTGTATGTTCTCTGTCACAAACCATGTTTCGCAGCCATATAATAATACAGAGAGAACACAAGCCTTAAAAATTTTAATTTTCGTCCGGGTGCTATAAGTATTCGCATTCCACACATTCCGCAATTGTGTAAATGATCCGAGGGCTTTGCCAATACGGGTTTCAATGTCTTTTTTGGCACCGCCATCTTCGGAGATGCAGGTTCCAAGGTATGTGAACTCCTGTACTCGTTCTACACATGCATCAAAGAGGTTTAGTTGTTCCGTGGATGTCGAGTTTATTCTCATTTCTTTGGTCTTTGCCGTGTTGATTTTAAGACCCACTTTACTGGATTCTCTCGCAAGATCATTTAGTTTTTGCTGCATATCGCAAAGCCTATGCGAGAGTTCGCATTTGTCGTCAGCGTAATCCAGAGATTCCAACCTTTCGTTAGGTTTTAGTGGATCCCACACAATACCTCTAGGTTTTTCATGGTAGGCACGCCTCGCTACGGCATCGATCACAACCAAGAAGAGCAAAGGTGACAGAAGGCATCCTTGCCTAACACCCGAGATTGTATTAAAGGGTTCTGACATTTTACCCTCGTGCATAACTGTACATTCGAAATTGTCGTAGCTGCTACGTATAATCGAAATTATTTTTTGTGGCATCCCCAGGTTTTTTAGTTCTGCCCAAATGCATTCTCGATGTATGGAATCAAAAGCCTTCTCATAATCGACAAAAAGAATGTACAAAGGGGAACGCATTTCAATTGATTGTTCGATAATGATCCGTAGGGTATTGGTTTGATCGACGCAAGAGTGTCCGCTTCGAAATCCAGCTTGTTCTGGTCGCAATTTGTCGTCAACTTGTTTGACGATTCGCTCCAGCAGTATTTTCATGAAAACTTTCATTATTATACACAGTATAGTAATACCTCTCCAGTTATTGCAGTTTGTGACGTCACCTTTCATAGGGATTTTAATAATTATACCCTTTAACCAATCTTTTGGGAAAACTTCGGTATTCCAAATCTGTTGAAAAAGTGGATGTAGAATGTTTCCGAAGAATACGGGGTCACATTTTAAAATTTCAGCGGAAATGTTGTCAGTTCCCGCAGCTTTTCCATTTTTTAACGATTTAATGGCATCAACAATTTCTTCTTTCGACGGCGGTTGGGTTTCGATGGGAAGAACTGGTGTAGTGTCGTTGTTGGTTACTACGGTATCTTCTCTGTACACATTTAGTACTCCCATAAAGTGTTGTCTCCATCTCTTTAGTTGCTCGTCAACTTGTGTTAAAAGCTTCCCTTCTATGCTTTTCACCGGTAGAGTTTGTTTTATTTGCGAGCCTGCGATTTTCTTTGTAATTTTAAAAAGGTCCTTCATGTTTCCCACTGCTGCAGCGTCCTCTGCCTCCGAAATCATCTTGGACATACTTGCCTTCTTGTCGCCCCGTATTGACTGTTTTACTTGTTTATCAAGTTGGCGATATTCAGCTTGTTTTCTTCTTCTTTCTTCTGGGTTTCTCAGGGAGTTTATTTCATTTTTTAATAAAGCTCTGTTATTAATCAATGACCATGACTGAGCGGATTGAATTCTTCCCTTTTTTTTTCTTTTCGCGACCTAGACCATCCTCGCAGGCCTTCGTAACTTCGGTTTTGAATTTATTCCAGGTTTGGTCAACATTATTGGAAGATTCGGTGACTTTTATAGTGGAATGCAGAAGCTCGGAGAATGTATGCCGTTGCTCAGGGATATTAAGCTTATTAGTGTTGTATTTTATTCTGCTGTAATTCGATTTGTGTGACTTACTCTTTATAGAGAATTTTATTTTTCCAACCACGAGATGGTGATCTGTAGCAATATCAGCGCCTCTTTTACTTCGGACATCACAAAGACTATTGCTCCATCTTGCTGAGACACATATGTGATCAATTTGATTTTCGGTGTTGTTATCCGGTGATACCCAGGTTACTTTATGGACGGTCTTGTGAAGAAATAGGCTTCCGCCAATTTTGAGCTCGTTCATCCCACATAACTCAATTAGACGTTCACCATTGTCGTTCCTTACTCCTATAGAGTGTTTGCCCATGATATGCTCCAAATTTGAGTTTTCCGCTCCTATTTTAGAGTTAAAGTCTCCCATAACCAACATCAAATCTTTTTTTGGTGAGTTCCGTATTGTGTTGTGCAGAATATCGTAGAATTCAGTTTTGCTTTCATCCGAGGCATCCTCTGTTGGGGCATAACACTGTATTACGGATTTTTCTTATGGCCTTTGAATCTCACAGACATTGTCCGTTCGTTAATAAATTTATAATCAATGACGGAGTTACTAAATTTGGCATTAACCAGCATTCCTACCCCATATTGATGTGTGTCATTTTCGCGTGGCATGCCAGACCAATACATGACATGTCCATCATTTGTTTTCAGTTGACCGCTTTTGTTCCATCGAACTTCGCTCATTCCCATAAAGGATAGCTTATACTGTATTAATGTCTTACAGGCTTGTGATAGTTTACCGGCTTGGTATAGCGTTTTCACGTTCCATGTTCCAAATCGTAGTCCTTTATCAATGCATAGAGTCGTCATCGGTATTCGGGATCGATTTTCATTTATAGACATTCTGGGAATTGATGATTGTTTCAGATACAACGGGGAATCAACCCATCGCATCCTAACCTGCTTGATGGGGCTGCCATCTTCGCCAACAGGTTGGCTGATTGTGACATCATTTCCTCTGTCACGCTGGTTAGAGTTATACCGCTCATAATCGGTCGCCATTGCCTTCTCTGTTAAAAGCAGGGTATACCACGTGCAGGTGAAGGTTGACAGTTGCTTAGGAGAGGCTATATAATCGCTTCACTATCCCCAATACCCCAAAGTAAGTATGGACTTGCCCCTAAAAAACTTTTACCATCGTAATTGAGTCAGCGAATGCAAGTTGCTTCAAAAAAATTAAAGTGCTTCGAGAGCATGTCTTAAAGTGAACTTATCCAAAATTTTGTGTGGGAGGTACCGGATGGAGTGGACAAATATAGTCCATATTTGAACCTGATCTATATCTGGTAGATATATTAGGATGTGTAAAGTATAGACCAATTCGGCCACTCCCTTCCAGAGTAATCGTGCGCACAATTTGTCCGAACATTTTTGAACTTATGTGGGGGAGGTCCCTGAAGGAGTGGACCGATATGGCTTATCTTCAGACTTAAACTATTTTTGGACAAGATATTACTAAGACCAAATTTTGGACCGAATCGGCAGATCCGTTCGAGAGTTATCTTGCGCTTCAACCACCTCACACGGTGTCATAGGGGTTTTTGTTGCAACTTTCAGGCTATTTTCTCAGGAAGTATGGACTTACCCCTGATGAAACTTGTACCTTCGTATGGAGGACAGTGAATACAAGTTGCTAAAACAAAAATCAAAGCGATTCGAGAGATGGCTTTAAACTGAACTTTTCCGAATTTTTGTGTGGGAGGTACCCGAAAGAGTGGACCGTTATAATCCATATTCGAACTTGATGTATGTCTAGAGGTAGTATTACCATATGCAAAGTTTGGTTCAATGCGGTTACTCCCTTCGAGAGTTATCTTGCGCACAAGTTTTGCGACAATTTTTGAACATTTTTGGGGTAAGTACGTGAAGGGGTGGATCTATATGGCCAATCTTCGAACTTCAATCAAATCTGGACAAAATATTTGGATACCCAAAATTTTAACCGAATCGATTTATCCGTTCGAGAGTTATCGTGCGCACCAGCCAGACAGACAGGCAGACGGACATTGCTAGATCTACTCAAAATTGTCTGAAACGGATATCGTACAAACAAACCATTATTTCGATGAGGCACATTTTTGGTCGTATCAAAGTGTAAATACCCTCTTTAGCCTAAAGGCTGAGGGTATAATAATGTGGATTTCAACCCGTATGCCATAATAGGAAGCGGTTCACTTAAAACTTCTTATAGAATTAATTTAAAATATCTATTGATTGGCAATTTTAGCTATCTTCATATTTCACACTAATTTTCGCAAAATTCGTAACCGACCGAATTTACCACATTCGTGCTTTTAATTTATATAATCTTGAATTTTATTTACTACTCTTACTCTTATTATCAAAACATCAAACAAAAAATTTTTCATCACAATTCAAAAATCACACATGTACGGTACATTACCGGTACGTTATGTTTTAGTGAACCGACCAGCTGTTCATTACGATCATCGTACTGTACCGCAGTCGGTTCACTAAAAAATCGTAGCGTACCGCAGTCGGTACACCAAAAATCGTAGTGTACCGCAGTCGGTACAGTAAGATTTTCGTTGTGCTCCGGTACAGTATCACTAAAATATTTTTTAGTGTTTGTGTACCGGTACGGTACATTATCGTAGTGTACCTATCCACCTTGGTACGGTACAGAACGGTACGGTACAATACCATAGTGTTTATTTTCGAACACTGTTTTTTAACGATTTAATGGCATCAACAATTTCTTCTTTCGACGGCGGTTGGGTTTCGATGGGAAGAACTGGTGTAGTGTCGTTGTTGGTTACTACGGTATCTTCTCTGTACACATTTAGTACTCCCATAAAGTGTTGTCTCCATCTCTTTAGTTGCTCGTCATCTTGTGTTAAAAGCTTCCCTTCTATGCTTTTCACCGGTAGAGCTTGTTTTATTTGCGAGCCTACGATTTTCCTTGTAATTTTAAAAAGGTCCTTCATGTTCCCCACTGCTGCAGCGTCCTCTGCCTCCGAAATCATCTTGGACATACTTGCCTTCTTGTCGTCCCGTATTGACTGTTTTACTTGTTTATCAAGTTGGCGATATTCAGCTTGTTTTCTTCTTCTTTCTTCTGGGTTTCTCAGGGAGTTTATTTCATTTTTTAATAAAGCTCTGTTATTAATCAATGACCATGACTGAGCGGATTGAATTCTTCCCTTTTTTTCTTTTCGCGACCTAGACCATCCTCGCAGGCCTTCGTAACTTCGGTTTTGAATTTATTCCAGGTTTGGTCAACATTATTGGAAGATTCGGTGACTTTTATAGTGGAATGCAGAAGCTCGGAGAATGTATGCCGTTGCTCAGGGATATTAAGCTTATTAGTGTTGTATTTTATTCTGCTGTAATTCGATTTGTGTGACTTACTCTTTATAGAGAATTTTATTTTTCCAACCACGAGATGGTGATCTGTTGCATTATCAGCGCCTCTTTTACTTCGGACATCACAAAGACTATTGCTCCATCTTGCTGAGACACATATGTGATCAATTTGATTTTCGGTGTTGTTATCCGGTGATACCCAGGTTACTTTATGGACGGTCTTGTGAAGAAATAGGCTTCCGCCAATTTTGAGCTCGTTCATCCCACATAACTCAATTAGACGTTCACCATTGTCGTTCCTTACTCCTATAGAGTGTTTGCCCATGATATGCTCCAAATTTGAGTTTTCCGCTCCTATTTTAGAGTTAAAGTCTCCCATAACCAACATCAAATCTTTTTTTGGTGAGTTCCGTATTGTGTTGTGCAGAATATCGTAGAATTCAGTTTTGCTTTCATCCGAGGCATCCTCTGTTGGGGCATAACACTGTATTACGGATTTTTCTTATGGCCTTTGAATCTCACAGACATTGTCCGTTCGTTAATAAATTTATAATCAATGACGGAGTTACTAAATTTGGCATTAACCAGCATTCCTACCCCATATTGATGTGTGTCATTTTCGCGTGGCATGCCAGACCAATACATGACATGTCCATCATTTGTTTTCAGTTGACCGCTTTTGTTCCATCGAACTTCGCTCATTCCCATAAAGGATAGCTTATACTGTATTAATGTCTTACAGGCTTGTGATAGTTTACCGGCTTGGTATAGCGTTTTCACGTTCCATGTTCCAAATCGTAGTCCTTTATCAATGCATAGAGTCGTCATCGGTATTCGGGATCGTTTTTCATTTATAGACATTCTGGGAATTGATGATTGTTTCAGATACAACGGGGAATCAACCCATCGCATCCTAACCTGCTTGATGGGGCTGCCATCTTCGCCAACAGGTTGGCTGATTGTGACATCATTTCCTCTGTCACGCTGGTTAGAGTTATACCGCTCATAATCGGTCGCCATTGCCTTCTCTGTTAAAAGCAGGGTATACCACGTGCAGGTGAAGGTTGACAGTTGCGTAGGAGAGGCTATATAATCGCTTCACTATCCCCAATACCCCAAAGTAAGTATGGACTTGCCCCTAAAAAACTTTTACCATCGTAATTGAGTCAGCGAATGCAAGTTGCTTCAAAAAAATTAAAGTGCTTCGAGAGCATGTCTTAAAGTGAACTTATCCAAAATTTTGTGTGGGAGGTACCGGATGGAGTGGACAAATATAGTCCATATTTGAACCTGATCTATATCTGGTAGATATATTAGGATGTGTAAAGTATAGACCAATTCGGCCACTCCCTTCCAGAGTAATCGTGCGCACAATTTGTCCGAACATTTTTGAACTTATGTGGGGGAGGTCCCTGAAGGAGTGGACCGATATGGCTTATCTTCAGACTTAAACTATTTTTGGACAAGATATTACTAAGTCCAAATTTTGGACCGAATCGGCAGATCCGTTCGAGAGTTATCTTGCGCTTCAACCACCTCACACGGTGTCATAGGGGTTTTTGTTGCAACTTTCAGGCTATTTTCTCAGGAAGTATGGACTTACCCCTGATGAAACTTGTACCTTCGTATGGAGGACAGTGAATACAAGTTGCTAAAACAAAAATCAAAGCGATTCGAGAGATGGCTTTAAACTGAACTTTTCCGAATTTTTGTGTGGGAGGTACCCGAAAGAGTGGACCGTTATAATCCATATTCGAACTTGATGTATGTCTAGAGGTAGTATTACCATATGCAAAGTTTGGTTCAATGCGGTTACTCCCTTCGAGAGTTATCTTGCGCACAAGTTTTGCGACAATTTTTGAACATTTTTGGGGTAAGTACGTGAAGGGGTGGATCTATATGGCCAATCTTCGAACTTCAATCAAATCTGGACAAAATATTTGGATACCCAAAATTTTAACCGAATCGATTTATCCGTTCGAGAGTTATCGTGCGCACCAGCCAGACAGACAGGCAGACGGACATTGCTAGATCTACTCAAAATTGTCTGAAACGGATATCGTACAAACAAACCATTATTTCGATGAGGCACATTTTTGGTCGTATCAAAGTGTAAATACCCTCTTTAGCCTAAAGGCTGAGGGTATAATAATGTGGATTTCAACCCGTATGCCATAATAGGAAGCGGTTCACTTAAAACTTCTTATAGAATTAATTTAAAATATCTATTGATTGGCAATTTTAGCTATCTTCATATTTCACATTAATTTTCGCAAAATTCGTAACCGACCGAATTTACCACATTCGTGCTTTTAATTTATATAATCTTGAATTTTATTTACTACTCTTACTCTTATTATCAAAACATCAAACAAAAAATTTTTCATCACAATTCAAAAACCACACATGTACGGTACATTACCGGTACGTTATGTTTTAGTGAACCGACCAGCTGTACATTACGATCATCGTACTGTACCGCAGTCGGTTCACTAAAAAATCGTAGCGTACCGCAGTCGGTACACTAAAAATCGTAGTGTACCGCAGTCGGTACAGTAAGATTTTCGTTGTGCTCCGGTACAGTATCACTAAAATATTTTTTAGTGTTTGTGTACCGGTACGGTACATTATCGTAGTGTACCTATCCACCTGGGTACGGTACAGAACGGTACGGTACAATACCATAGTGTTTATTTTCGAACACTGATTTTAATTAACGTATAACCACGTCTCCAAATGATAATCCAAATTGCGGTAATGCTTTTCACAACACCAACTGCAGCAACAAATTAATTTATAATAATTTTGTTTAATTCTGCTGGGAAAGACCAAACAGTAAAAACTCCAATAGTATGTCCACGAGGAACAAATAATTTAATTAATTGAACATAAAAACTACTATTAAATCGTAATTTATTTAATTTTTAACAACTTATCCGCAAGAAACAAAATTTTTACGCGTTTAACATTGTAGGGTTCTATAGCACCCAAATTCAACATGCCTACAATAATTATAATTTCAAATTGCAGGATTCTACCGCTATCCGTTCACCTAAATCCATATTGTACCAAATTTAGTACTTTTCGTAACCATAAGTGCAACTTTTGAAAACTACCTGAATCCTACCCTTCGACTGTAATCGTAATTCCAATTTTCAGGATTTCAGCTCTATTAATTCACCCAAATAGTATGACTTTCCAAAAGTACCTGAATCCTACACTTTTACAGTAATATTAATTAACGAAGTCAACCGAAATATTGGAATAAAAATAAAAATGTAAAACTAAACATAAACAACGTCTTTTCACTGACCTTTATCCGAAATATACATCAAATATAAATTACCATATTACAGCTCAACAATAAATAACAACAACACTAATTCCAAATTTCAGGATTCCACCTCTATCCGTTCACCCCAAATCCATATTGTACCATAATTAGTACCATTTAGTATTTCTCTTACCCATAAGTACGAATTTCCAAAACTTCCTCAATCCTGCAGTCGAACAGTAATCTTAATACCAAATTTCAAGTTTGCAGATCTATTCATTTACTCAAATCCAAATTGTACCAAATTTAGTATCATTTAGTACTTCTCGTACACATAAGTACGAACTTCCATATTTAGTACCCTTTAGTATTTTTCGTACTTTTTTAGGACGGCTTTCCAAAAACGCCATTACACAAAAGCAAATTGTACCAAATTCTGTAACAATTAATACTTTTCATAGTATGACGCTACACCCGATACCAAATTTAGAACGATTTAGTACTTTTCGTGTATATATGGTATGCACGTACTTTTTAAACCACCTCCATATACGCTACACACCAACAGTCATCCTGACAACCGCATATATCAATCCTACACTGACATTAATACCAAATAATAAAAATATTATTTCGAAATTTTTAGGATTTCACATCCATCCGTTCGGCCAATAACAAATTGTACCAAAACTACCTCAATCCTTCACTTCAAAAGTGACCTCAACTCCAAATAAGAGAATTTCAGCGCTATTCGTGCAATCAAATCAAAATTGTACTTTTAGTACCAGTTGGTAAAATTCGAATTTCACAGACTACCTCCATGTCTCAATCCCACACTCCAACAGTAGTTTAACCAAATCCAAGGATTCCAGCTCTATCCGTCCCCCAAATGCAAATTGTACCAAATGTAGTACTACTTAATACTTTTCGTACCCATAATTATGAATTTCCAAAACTACCTCAGTCCTAAAATCCAACAGTAATCATAATTTCATATTTCAGGCCTCAAGCGCTATCCGCTCACCATAAGTACGAATTTCCAAAAGTACCTTTATCCTACACTCCAACTGCAATCTCAATTCCAAATTTAAGGATTCCAGCTCTATCCGTTTACCCAAATCCAAATTGTACTAAATTTAGTACTATTTAGTACTTTTCGTACACTCATATTTTATAAAAACCCTTTTCTCACCCTCAGTCCAAATTTGAGGAATCAAGCTTTATCCGTTCACCCAAACCCAAATTGTACTAAATTCAGTACCATTTAGTGCTTTCCATGTCAATAATTACGAATTTCCCACACTACCTCAATCCTACACTTCAAAAGTAATCTTAATTTCAAATTTCAGGATTCCAGCTCCATCCATTTTCCGAAATCAGAATTGTACCAAATTTAGTACCATTTTGTACTCTTTGATCCCATGAGCACGAATTTCCAAAACTACCATTCATTTATTCCTATTCTCCAACAGTAATTGTAATATCAAATTTCAGGATTTCAGCACTATATGTTAACCCAAATCTCAACTGTACCAAATTTAGTACCGTTTAGTACTTTTCGTACCCATAAGTACGAATTTTCAAAACTACCTCAATCCTACACTCCAACAGTTATCTTTATTCCAAATTTCAGGATTCCAGCTCCATCCATTTTCCGAAATCAGAATTGTACCAAATTTGGTACCATTTAGTACGTTTCGTACATATAAACACGAATTTCCAAAACCACCTCAATTCTACTCTCCAACAGTAATCTTAATTCCAAATTTCAGAATTCCAACTCTTCCTGTTCGTCTTAATCCAAATTTAGTACTATTTAGTACTTTTGCCACCTAAGTACTAATTTCCAAACTTATCTCAATCTTACACTCCAACAGTAATCTTAATTCCAAAATTGAAGATTCCAGCTCTTTTCGTTCACCCAAATCCCCATTGTACCAAATTTAGTACCATTTAGTACTTTTCATACACATAAATACGAATTTCCGAAACTTCCCCAATCCTACACTCCAACTGTAATTTCAATTTCAAATTTCAGGTTTCCAGCTCGATCCGTTCACCCAAATCTCTATTGTACCAAATTAAGTACCACTCATTACCTTTTGTACACACAAGTGCGAATTTAGTACTTTTCGTTGCCATAAGTACAAATTTCCAAAACTATCCCAATCCCACACTCCAATTGTAATCTTAATTCCAAATTTCACTATTCCAGCTCTATCCGATCACTTAAATTCATATTGTACCAAATTTGGTACCATTTAGTACTTTTCGTACCCAAAAGTACGAATTTCCAAAATACCTCTACCGACAGTAATCCTAATTCTAAATTTCAGGATTCCAGCTCCATCCGTTCCCAAATTGTACCTTATTTGTTACTAATTAGTACTCACTTCATATCGACACCTCCAAATAATAGTATGCTAAGTCTAAAAAGTGAGTTTTGCAGGAGAAGCTCTCAAAGGTTGGAAATTTTTTTGAACTTCAGTACTATGCTAAGTCAATATTTGTTTACAACTTCTGTTCGGATTGACCGATCATTACCAAAATTAGACAGAACTTAAGTTAAAGGACGTTCGACACCTTCAAATAATAGTTGGCTAATTCTGAAAAGCGAGTTTTGCACGACCAGGGCCCTATTCCACGAAACAACTTATCAACTTTTTATTTTGCACTTATCAATATTTTTGACAATGCTCAAAGTTAAGTGTTCCACAGAACCATTATTTTTTGATAAGTGATAAGTTGTTAATTATAAAGGGAGTTTGCTTACTTTTCAAAATAATGTAGCTCTTTTTTTGATTTCTGTTCCACAAACGTTATTTCTGCTAAGTGAAAAGTTGTAACGGCAAAGCGTATTTTGCTAAGATTTTGCAAAAAAATTTGCTCTTTCGTTCCACAGAAAACTCTGCATTTTGATTTTGCAGATCAAATTTTGATAAGTTTGCCTTAAATTTGCGAGGTAAACGTTCTCTTTGCCAATGTACATTGTTAAAGCGAGATTTTGTTCGGAAATACTGAAAACACGGTTATGACAAGAAATTGTAAAGATTTTTCCGAACTTCTACCCTCTGAATCAACCATCCTACTTCGAACTCTCACTATCCGAAATTCCACCCTACGAACAACCCCATTCCGAACTTCCACCCTGCGAACAACCTCACAAATCGATGTTTCTCGATTTTACATTTAGACTAAACTCTATTTGAGAGACTATTTTTATTTATTACTATACCCTCCACCATAATATTTCATTTGTAACTCATCGAAATAATCATTTGCGACCCTATAAGGTATATACATATATTTTTGATCAGCGTAAAATTCTAAGTTGATTTAACCACATCCGTCCGTCTGTTGTAATCACGCTATCTTCCGAACGAGTTGAGATAGGGGGATGAAATGCTGTTCAACCGTGTCTTAAATCAAGTTGGAAGTTGAGCTTTGTTATAGCCCCCATATAGCAGTGCCGTCGATTTCAGCTATTTTAAGGCTTTTAGCTACATTTTCAGAACGAATTAGTTTTAATATGCTTCCAAAACTTACCGACATAGGCCCATCTTTTATTATAGCCCCCATATACCGCCCTATTTCAGCTAATTTGTGGTTATTAGCTACATTTCCAGGCCGAATTAGGTATAATTCAGTCAATCACCAAGAAACGTCTCCACAAAAAATTATGGATATAGGTCTACGTTCTTTATAGCCTCCATATAGCAGTACCGTCCGATTTCAGCTATTTTAAGGTTTTTAGATACATTTCTAGAACGAATTAGTTATAATTTGACAAGTAACTTCTCTACTTTGTGGAGAAAGAAAACTAATTACTCTATGCCGAACATAATGCTTTTTTACTTGTTTGATTTCGCTTAATTTTATTGTATTTTATTTTATTTGTTTTTCCCTTCATTATACCCTACACCACTATGTGGAAAGGGTATTATAAGTTTGTTTTGGTAAAAATTCATGTAACACCGCGAAATATTCGTCGGAGACCCCCAATGTGGTATACCAATCTTCATATCTCGGCGAGATAAAGCGATTTTGAGATGTGTGTCCGTCCGTCCGTCCGTCCGTGTGTCCGTCTGTCTATTATAAATTGTAATCAAACTCCAGGCCGCAATTATGGACCGATCGTCACGAAATTTGGTATGGAGGTCGGTTTCACATCAGAATAGATCGCTATTTTAATTGGTGATGATCGTGAAATATTTAGCGAGTGAAATGGACCAAAAACATAATTTTTATACGATTTTGTAGCGGCTCTGTAGGACGCAATAATAGTCCGATTAACGCGAAATTTTAAATAAGGTTAGAGTATATGACAAAGAAGAAGCTTGCAATTTGAGGTGGTCGATCAGATAATATTTAGAGGGTTAAATGGACCACAACTTTTGTGTGAAAATTGTGAAAATTTGCAATAAACAGCTTATGTCTTTGTTCCTGAAAGACACATTCCCCACTCGTGAGTTATATTTGGAAGACGATCTCTTGACCTTTCAATTGATGTCAATTACGTTGATGTACGTGATCAGATAACAGAGTTACAGCCTAATATATCCAGTTTTTTGTTTGTAGTGTAATCATAAACCCGCTAGAGGTCGCAATTATAGCTCAATAGTCACGAAATTTTGCATGAGATAACAGTTTAGGTTGAAGCAAAAGCCCATAATTTTGCATGATGATCTGATATTATTTAGCGGTTGACATTCACCATTACTTTTGTATGAAAAATATACAAATTTTATTTTTGGTCCATATTTTCATTCCTGGAGGGCATATACCGGCAAACTAGCCTACATATGGAATAATAACTACTGACCTTTCCCCCGATGCAAATTGCAATAATGTGTCTGCTAGATAACGCACCTACTGCCTAATATATAATGTGTTTTTTGTAGAGAAACACAATTTCCTCCCATGATACAAATTGTTTCTATCGTGATAAAAAATTTTCAGTTCGGTTATCAAATTGGATTTTTATACAAATATTGCAACATGGGGTCGCCTCGCCACCTACTTTATATCTCAGGATTTAGGGTAAAGGGGATACAAACAAAATACGACCAATGATATGTGTCATCGAAATATTGGTTTTAGACCCCAAGTATATTTGGACGAAATTCGTTTTAGACAATTTGGAGTCTATTTAGCGCTGTCCGTCCATCTGTCTCTCGTAATGTCTAACTGGCTGGTGCGCACGATAACTCTCGAACGGAACTACCGATTAGAACCAAATTTTATAAAACGTAATATTTTGCCCAAACTTTTTTTAAGTTCGAATGTAGGCTATGTCGGTCCACACCTCCCCCAAAAAAGTTCAAATTTGTTTTCGAAAAATTGCGTGAACGATAACTGGCGAAGTGAGCAATCGATTTGCTCCAAACTTTCCACATATTATTATTCATTCCCACACAAAATTCGGAAAAGGAAAATTTAAGGGTCCTCTCGAATCGTTTTGAATTTTTTTCAGCAGATTGTACATGCGCCGCAAATCCGTAAGTTAACTCTCAAGGGGATTTCCTGATTAGTCGAAACTTCACATATCGTATTATTCCATCCAGGTATGTGTCAGGTCGGTCCGTCCTTCGAGTAACTCCCACACAAAATTTGGGAAAAGTGCAGTTTGAGGACGCGTATCGGATCTATTTGATTATTATTTTCTTTTTTTTGAAGAAGGTTCTTTTGGCGGTCCCTATTCTGGTCCCATTCCCGAGGTAAGTCATACTTCCTGAGATAATAGTCCAGAAGTTCCAAAAACCCCTGCCGGCTCCAACTAAAATTACAAATCTGAAAATTTAATTCTCAAATATTTCCAAAACTCAGAATTTAGCTTACTAAAATTGATTTGGTATATCCCCATATTACGATACCTACAGATTCCACGTATTTTGAAGCAAACTCGTGTTACAAAATAAATATATTTTTAGAGGCTGAAGGTATATCACCGTTAGCGCAGCTGACTTATACTATCTTCTTTGCTGTATAATTGAATATGAATAATTTTGGGATTTATAAATTTGTTTGCATGCAAATTTTTTGAATTTCTATTCATTGTTAGTTATTTCTACCGGTATAAAATATATTTTTGATATCACAATATATGGCCACAATGAACTATTTTCGAAGCATATGTGAGGTACAAGTGCACAATTTTTGGACGATAGATCTTCAATAAACACGCAATTTTCCCAATTATCAAATATACCAAATTGCATGGTATATATACTTATTTATTTTAGGAGTATTCCAAAAAGGAACCTGATATTCAAAGACAATTTGAAGATGTAGCAGGAGGGGCTAATTAATGTGAATTTTGCAATTTTCGAATATTATTTACAAATGTATAATTTATATATTTTTCCACAAACATCCTAGTAAAGACAAGGGAGGCTTCTCTTATATCAATGGATTCATATTATGTTATTGATATGTGACATAGTTGTCCTAAGTTGCCACTTGTAAAGACGTTTTTCATGGCTGAAGTACTCAGGAAATATCGCCATTATTACTATGGGGTATTTTGCCACCGTAGACAATTTGATGGGAATCGAACGCGGACATTCAGCGTGCAAGGCAAGGCGGTTGCACATAGCTAATTCCTACAGGTTGTGGTGTAGGGTATCACATGATCGACCCCGTCCGACTATAGCCTTTGCTTACTTGTTTTATTTTAGATTATGTTATTTCACTTAATTTTATTTTACTTTATTTTATTTATTTTTTAACTTTAATTTTATTTAAGTTTATTTTATTTCACTTCATTTTATGTATATTATTTTATTTTTTTATTTTATTTCATTTTCATCTTTGTAAACCATCCTAATGATATTGTAATCTCTCAGTGCGAGCCAATTGTTCGCCCTGAAGACAAATACCATCCCACTATAAACATCCAAATTCCATTACACAGCACTAATATAAATCGAAATAAGAATAATATTTGTAAATACAGTTTTTCGAAAACAAATTATGTTCAATTGAACTCACTTTTAAGCTCCTTTGACTGGAACAAGCTCTATTCATTAAAAACCCTGGATGAAATGTTAGACATTTTTTATCAAACTTTAGATAATTTTATATCACAAGCAGTTCCAAAAACAGTTCTCTTCAATAACACTGGTCCTCCATGGAATAATTCTGCTTTGTCGAGGTTAAAGAATCGCAAAAACAAACTATATAAAAAATTTAAAAAAAGTAGCACAAAAACTAACTATGCTTCTTACACTATTGCTAGATCAGAATATACTATCTTAAACAAACGACTCTACCAGAACTACATCTGTAATGCAAAGAAAGAAGTAAGAAGTAATCCTAAAAATGTCTATCGCTTTATTAATACCAAGCGCCGAACAAAAACTTATCCAAAAATTCTAAAGTATGGAACTTTGGTTGCCGACGACGATGTGGGCATCGCAAACATTTTTGCTTCCTTCTTCAAAACAACATATTCCAATAACTCATATGATGACACATCCCAATATCCCTACAATATTTCAGAGTACACATCTATACATGTACATAATATTGATACTTATTCTGTGCTAACCGGCCTAAAAAGCCTGAAAAGTGTAACTACGCCTGGTCCAGATGGAGTCCCTGCCTGTATTTTAAAGCACTGCGCAGAGAACCTAGCTCTTCCATTATCTATAATGTTTAACAAATCGCTTACCTTGGGCTATTTTCCAGAAAAATGGAAAGAATCGTATATTATCCCTCTTTTTAAATCGGGAAATAGAAACGATGTCTGTAATTATAGAGGTATTGCTAAACTAAATAGTATCCCAAAATTGTTTGAAAAAATAGTCACTGACTTGGTATCATTTCAAGTATCGTCTGTATTATCGAAATTCCAACATGGATTTCGAAAACGCCATTCCACTGTAACAAATCTTTTGGAACTAACAACTTTAGTTAATGATGGTTTTCGAAATAAGTATCAAACTGATTGTATCTATACCGATTTCAGCAAAGCTTTCGATAAAGTTAATATAAAATTACTGTTAGAAAAACTGAATAAAATTGGATTTAGTCAATCATTGCTGCATTGGCTAACATCATATTTAACTGGCAGAGTACAAAGGGTCAAGTTTGAATCAGCTATTTCCAATAAAATCTCCATACCTTCTGGAGTTCCTCAGGGAAGCCATCTAGGCCCAGTGCTATTTACCTTATTCATTAATGATTTACCGAACGTGATATGTTATTCTAAAGTTTTAATGTATGCAGATGACGTGAAGATATTTTACTCATTACGCAATCCAATAGATCAACTCAAATTGCAATCAGACCTAGACATTTTTTATCAATGGTGTAAAGTTAACTTGTTGGAGCTAAATATCTTAAAATGTAAACACATGTCATTTTTTAGATTACAGAAGATCGACACAAACTACTACCTTAATGAACGACCAGTTGAATCTGTAAATTCCATTAATGACCTTGGAATCCTTTTAGATCACAGGCTAGACTTTAGAGATCACATTTCATTTACTACTAACAAAGCATATAAAACTTTGGGTTTTATAAAAAGATGGAGTAAAGAATTTTCTGATCCACTTATAACGAAACAACTATACATATCATTTGTGCGTTGCATATTAGAATATGGTTCAATTATTTGGAATCCAGTATATAACATCCACTCTAACTCAATAGAATCGGTACAAAAACAATTTTTATTGTTCTGTCTCCGACATAGAGGCTGGAGTATACAGTCACTGCCGTCTTATGAGTCCAGATTAGGTTTAATTAAACTGCCTACCCTAAAAAGCAGACGATCTATGCTTAATGTGACCTTTCTTTTAAATATCATACAAGGAAAAATTGTATCTGATTTTGTATTAGAACGAATTTGTATAAATGTTCCAGTTAGATTAACGCGCAATTACCAGCTACTTCACATTGAGCACTTCAATAGAAACTACGCCAATAACAATCCACTACGCCGACTACTAATTGAATTCAACAAACTATACCATCTGATTGATCTGTCTGAAAACCGTGATGTATTGAAGAGAAAAATAATATTATACTTAAATGGATCACAATGAATATAATCCCTTGGCACTCCTAATATTTGTAAATATATATATATATATATAATTAACATAGTCTGTAAGGATCTTGTATCTATAGACATAAGTAAATAAAAAAAAAAAAAAAAAAAAAATTATTTTTTATTTTATTTTACTTCATTTGATTTATCTTATCTTATTTTAATTTATTTCGTTTAATTATTATTTAATCTTATTAAAATTATTTTATTTTATTTTTATTTCATATTAATTTATTTTGTTTTATTTTATTTTTTTAATTTTATTTTATTTCATTTTATTTTATTTTATTTTATTTTATTTTATTTTACTTTACTTTATTTCATTTTATTTTACTTTATTTCACTTAATTTTATTTTATTTCACTTTATTTTATTTTATTTTGTTTTATTTTAATTTATTTTATTTTTTATTTTATTTTACTTCATTTTATTTTATTTGATCTTATTTTACTTTATTTTAATTTAATTTCATTTATTTCGTTTAATTTTATATTATTTTATTTTATATTATTTTATTTTAGTTTGTTTCATTTTATTTCAGTTTAATTTAATTTATTTAATTTTATTTTTTATTTTATTTTGTTTTGTTTTGTTTTATTTTATTTTATTTTATTTTATTTTATTTTATTTTATTTTTATTTATTTTATTTTATTTACTTTTAATAATATCAGTTTCATTTCATTTTTTCGCTCTTCTCAATTTTACATGTCTTATTTATTATTGCCAAGTAAAAAATAATGCAAAGATGATAAAACGTTCTGTGGAACAAATATCATTCACACTTTGAAAGAGAACTGAGAGACTTACCAATATGGCGGAAAAATTGAGCAAGAGAGCACAACAACTGTGCTAAAAGAACAGTGATAGACAAATTTGCTAAGTGTAAGGGAAATTGAAAAGTAATTTTGTGGAACAAAAAAAGGTTATCACTTTTCAAAATAACTACTTTTTGATAAATGCAAAATGAAAAGCGATAAGTTGTTTCGAGGAATAGGGCCCAGCTCTAAAAGGGTAAATATATAGGGCCCAGCTCAGGATTTAGGGTAAAGGGGATACAAACAAAATACGACCAATGATATGTGTCATCGAAATATTGGTTTTAGACCCCAAGTATATTTGGACGAAATTCGTTTTAGACAATTTGGAGTCTATTTAGCGCTGTCCGTCCATCTGTCTCTCGTAATGTCTAACTGGCTGGTGCGCACGATAACTCTCGAACGGATCTACCGATTAGAACCAAATTTTATAAAACGTAATATTTTGCCCAAACTTTTTTTAAGTTCGAATGTAGGCTATGTCGGTCCACACCTCCCCCAAAAAAGTTCAAATTTGTTTTCGAAAAATTGCGTGAACGATAACTGGCGAAGTGAGCAATCGATTTGCTCCAAACTTTCCACATATTATTATTCATTCCCACACAAAATTCGGAAAAGGAAAATTTAAGGGTCCTCTCGAATCGTTTTGAATTTTTTTCAGCAGATTGTACATGCGCCGCAAATCCGTAAGTTAACTCTCAAGGGGATTTCCTGATTAGTCGAAACTTCACATATCGTATTATTCCATCCAGGTATGTGTCAGGTCGGTCCGTCCTTCGAGTAACTCCCACACAAAATTTGGGAAAAGTGCAGTTTGAGGACGCGTATCGGATCTATTTGATTATTATTTTCTTTTTTTGAAGAAGGTTCTTTTGGCGGTCCCTATTCTGGTCCCATTCCCGAGGTAAGTCATACTTCCTGAGATAATAGTCCAGAAGTTCCAAAAACCCCTGCCGGCTCCAACTAAAATTACAAATCTGAAAATTTAATTCTCAAATATTTCCAAAACTCAGAATTTAGCTTACTAAAATTGATTTGGTATATCCCCATATTACGATACCTACAGATTCCACGTATTTTGAAGCAAACTCGTGTTACAAAATAAATATATTTTTAGAGGCTGAAGGTATATCACCGTTAGCGCAGCTGACTTATACTATCTTCTTTGCTGTATAATTGAATATGAATAATTTTGGGATTTATAAATTTGTTTGCATGCAAATTTTTTGAATTTCTATTCATTGTTAGTTATTTCTACCGGTATAAAATATATTTTTGATATCACAATATATGGCCACAATGAACTATTTTCGAAGCATATGTGAGGTACAAGTGCACAATTTTTGGACGATAGATCTTCAATAAACACGCAATTTTCCCAATTATCAAATATACCAAATTGCATGGTATATACATATACTTATTTATTTTAGGAGTATTCCAAAAAGGAACCTGATATTCAAAGACAATTTGAAGATGTAGCAGGAGGGGCTAATTAATGTGAATTTTGCAATTTTCGAATATTATTTACAAATGTATAATTTATATATTTTTCCACAAACATCCTAGTAAAGACAAGGGAGGCTTCTCTTATATCAATGGATTCATATTAAGTTATTGATATGTGACATAGTTGTCCTAAGTTGCCACTTGTAAAGACGTTTTTCATGGCTGAAGTACTCAGGAAATATCGCCATTATTACTATGGGGTATTTTGCCACCGTAGACAATTTGATGGGAATCGAACGCGGACATTCAGCGTGCAAGGCAAGGCGGTTGCACATAGCTAATTCCTACAGGTTGTGGTGTAGGGTATCACATGGTCGACCCCGTCCGACTATAGCCTTTGCTTACTTGTTTTATTTTAGATTATGTTATTTCACTTAATTTTATTTTATTTTACTTTATTTTATTTATTTTTTAACTTTAATTTTATTTAAGTTTATTTTATTTCACTTCATTTTATGTATATTATTTTATTTTTTTATTTTATTTCATTTTATTTTTTATTTTATTTTACTTCATTTGATTTATCTTATCTTATTTTAATTTATTTCGTTTAATTATTATTTAATCTTATTAAAATTATTTTATTTTATTTTTATTTCATATTAATTTATTTTGTTTTATTTTATTTTTTTAATTTTATTTTATTTCATTTTATTTTATTTTATTTTATTTTATTTTATTTTATTTTATTTTATTTTATTTTACTTTATTTCATTTTATTTTACTTTATTTCACTTAATTTTATTTTATTTCACTTTATTTTATTTTATTTTGTTTTATTTTAATTTATTTTATTTTTTATTTTATTTTACTTCATTTTATTTTATTTGATCTTATTTTACTTTATTTTAATTTAATTTCATTTATTTCGTTTAATTTTATATTATTTTATTTTAGTTTGTTTCATTTTATTTCAGTTTAATTTAATTTATTTAATTTTATTTTTTATTTTGTTTTATTTTGTTTTGTTTTGTTTTGTTTTATTTTATTTTATTTTATTTTATTTTATTTTATTTTATTTTATTTTATTTTATTTTTATTTATTTTATTTTATTTACTTTTAATAATATCAGTTTCATTTCATTTTTTCGCTCTTCTCAATTTTACATGTCTTATTTATTATTGCCAAGTAAAAAATAATGCAAAGATGATAAAACGTTCTGTGGAACAAATATCATTCACACTTTGAAAGAGAACTGAGAGACTTACCAATATGGCGGAAAAATTGAGCAAGAGAGCACAAAAACTGTGCTAAAAGAACAGTGATAGACAAATTTGCTAAGTGTAAGGGAAATTGAAAAGGAACAAAAAAAGGTTATCACTTTTCAAAATAACTACTTTTTGATAAATGCAAAATGAAAAGCGATAAGTTGTTTCGAGGAATAGGGCCCAGCTCTAAAAGTTTGGAAATTTCTTTGACCTTCAGTACTATGCTAAGTAAATATTTGTTTATAACTTCTGTTCGGATTGTCCGATCATTACCAAAATTTGACAGAATTTAAGTTAAAGAACGTTAAATATAAAAATGTAAAGAACTTGAAAACATGCTAAGTCGACTTAGCATTCTATTGTTTGGAGGCGTCGATATATACTAAATTGGCCGTGTTTGGCCGTGATTTTGCCACTTAGAACACGTTACTGAAAGTCTTTTGCATTGGTATTACTAGGTTAAAAAATTATTTAATTCCGCTGTTATTAATTTTTGTCTCAAAAAGAGACAATGGTACAGAAACTTCCTCACCAGGTTTTGGTATTGCCCCCATATTTGTATCTACATTTTCGGTTTAAATTGGCCTAATTTGGTTATTTGGTTCTCAGTGGTAAAAAATATATTTGCCTTACCTTAAGGCCTAGTAGCCAGAGCTTCTTTATTATTTTATATTTGTAATCTATTTATAAATATTTTTAAATGGACTAAAAACAAAAAATATTCTCTATGCCTCAATAGTCACAATATTAAATGGCAATAAACGCCATGCGTTTTATTTGGTAGATCCCATCCTGAAGCGGAATATACTTATTGAGCCTAGGAGAAAAATTATTTTGTATTTTTTGTGCATTTATAAATAAAACACTGCAACTTAATTTATTTAATTAATTATTTTTTATTTATTTATATTTTCCAAATTTTCCATTTTTCACGACCGAAACACAATAGCTGTGTCTGGTTACCCTAAAATTTGTAACAATTTGTACCAATTGTTGCTGGAAGCCGTCTGTTAACACAAAAACCCAGCAAAAGAGAGCGATTCGAGAGAGACATTTTGACAATTCTTTCACTGAGAGCTTGCAAATTCTTGCTGGACAAATTTCTTCTAGCAAGCACTTGCAAGCTCTTCTTCCTGAAAACAATCAATCAGCTGTTTTTAGTTTTTTGTTGATTTATGTTTGTGAACATTAAAAACAATTTTATTGTGGAAATAACATAGTCTAATTGTATTGTTTTATGGAGAACAAATTTGTAAAGTGGAAAAATATTTTTTTGTTTCATTTTCTTTTTTATTTTTAATAAAATACAACGTGTTTGCTTCCTTTGTTGGCGGACAAATTGTTCTGTTTTGGCAAGTCAGCTGATTGCTTGCTGGTTTTTGCTGGGAAGGTGTCTGTTTACTTTTTAAAATTTTCTAGCAAAAGAGAATAAAAACCCCTTACTCTCTGAGAAAGTTCTTGCTGGACAATTCTTGCTGGGAAAGTAACCAGACAGACTTATTATATTTAATAATATTTCTATTGTAGAACGCACACACAAATGATCACAACATTCGCTCAAGCGAGCACAATGATCAAAATAAAACGCACATGCGACCACAATGATCACATTGGCACGTTGCCACTTACAGTCAATCGAGCTAGTGGTCGATGTGGTCAAGCCTATACAAGCCATCACACAATGACTTACATGAACTAATTCCCAGCTAGCATTTGGAAGATTGTTTTTTCAAAAATCACATTGCGGAGTCTTTTTAGAGTCATCATGGTGATCAAAAACTGATAAAGTCGCTTGCATGATCAGAAAGAGACTCGAAAGAGACTCCCCGTAGTGATTAAAAAGAGTTCAATTTAAAATACTGTTACGAATGTAACTGATAGGTTTAAGTTAGTTTAGTTTAATTTCCGTTAATTTAAAAATTTGAATTGTAACTTAAAGTTTTTATTACGCAGTTACTTTATTCAAGCAAAAACAACTACCATGTAGAACTCTCTTCATTATTCTAGATGTTACTTTACCTTACATTAATGTGCTTTTATTTTGTTTTGCCATAGTCATGTAATTATTGTTTAGTTTGTCACTTCTTTATTTCTTGCATCTGTTTGTTGTTGTAGTTACGTCATTACTGTGCTTGTCGTCCAATTGTATTCCCCCCATGTATGTATGTGAGTATGGTTGTTCGCTTAGTGCGAATGTGCGTCTGTGTGTTCGCTGCACAGATTCGAGGTGTTGCCATATGTGTTCTAGAGGACTCTAGAACAGGGAGACTTTGGAGTATAAATACAGGGGAACTGGCAATGACGAGTGAGTTGTGTTTTAAGCGTTGAACTGAACAGATCGGTTAAAGAATAGTTGCGTGCTAACTAGAGACTTGCTGTGTGCTTAGTAATTAAAGTCGGTTCCGAATAAGTGTAATAAAGTAAATAAAGCATTGTAGAAACGTAATCTAAAACGAACCCTGTTTTATTTGGTACAAATCGTACTGGGGAATAAAACAACGTCTACACGGAGATTAGTTAAATCTAATTCCGTAACAATTGGTGTCAGAAGTGGGATTACGATCATCCTACAATGAAGTTTAAGGATGTACGAGTGGAAGACTTGAAGAAGGAGCTAAGTAAGTTGGAGTTGTGTTCTACTGGCAACAAGGCCGAACTACAAAAACGCTTGTTGGAAGAGTTCGAGCGCCGTGGAATGAACATCGATGAATATGAGTTCGACGGTAAAGCCGCCATCAGACCATCTGCTTTTTCGTATATTATGTATCTGTTTTCAGATCTGTAAGTACTACTCGTCGTGTAATACATAAAAAATTTTGATCGATCAAAATGAGATGGCAACGCATATGTACATTTTTCGATTAGAGCGTGCTCTATTCTCGTCTGCAAACATAAAAGGAAACAGCTGTTTTTCTTTGTTTGGCAAAATTTGTAAAAGTTGCAAAAATTGTTTGTTTCTTGAAAAATTAGCGGAGATGGATAAAGAAAATATAAAAGTAAGTACTTAAAGTATTTATATAATAATATAGATATATATTGTTGTATTTTTTCAGGTGGAATGGTCGAAAGAGGCAATAATGGAGCTCATTTCGTCATGGCAAACATATGAGTGCCTCTATAACCCCAAAAATAAGTTATACCACAACAAACATTCAAGATATGCGGCATTAAATGCCATTGCAGATAATTTAAAAGTATTTAACGAAGCAATTGGGCCATCCGAGGTGAAGGTATTTGTTATTATGTAAATATTCATACTATTCCAGTAATCCCCATTCCAGTAAGATACACGATGATCCAGGGTAATCTTGAGTGTTTGTAATGGATGCCTATTTTGCATCGATGGAAGTCATGGTTGATGTTCACCGGTAAAGCATAACAGATGCAAACAAACAACAACAGAGTGAAGTCTTTGGTCAAAATGATTACAAAGCTGGATTAAGTTGAAAAGGTGGAGTGTGTCAGCAGCTCGCAACAGTAATGGAAACGTATGTCCCATTCAGAATGTATGCGGCGAACAATCTACTCCATTCTGTCGTCCATACATATAATTGATTATCATACGTTTCGAATTATTCAAACTTCTTCAGAGTGGCGAGGTTGATGTCATCAAACGACTGTTCTTCCAGTAAAGCAACACAATGATATTCTCTGTCGTTGCAGTACTTGGTTGGATGCTGCCGTGAGAGCCACCCCAATCACCATCTTGTGGGTATGCCAGACACATTAAGAAGGATATTCATGCTCAGTACAGGTGAGAGCCTTTGGATCAACAGGCATATCAGGCGGGTCTGAATAGCATTCACACGGACACAGTTGCTAAGGCCATAATTAAATACAGTATGAAAAAAATCCTCAGACTACATCCCAGATCAATTTTGGCTCAACTACGCTCAGGATAGAGCTGGCTTAAGCAAGTATCGATAGCACCGTGCAAAACATCTGCCCAGTATGCGGCGTGGGACTGCACGACACACTGCACCTTTTCAAGTGCCCTGACAAACCTACTCTTCTAACTGCTGTGGATCTGTGGTTACATCCCATTGAAGCAGCACTTTCCTGGAACTGGAAATAGATCCTGAGCCAGATTGAGCAGAAGAACGAACGTACAAACTTAATAATAAATACTGTTACAACAACAACTGTTCTGTGGCACCACATGTATTGATTATGTGATTTGTTGGTGCGTATCGATTATGATTTCCATCAGTAAATAAATAAATAAAGCAGATGGCAAAGAGTTGGAGCAATGTCCTCGGCCTTATAACTAACTATATATTTACTCTGTATCGAAATTGTGTACACAATGTTGAAGTTTAGACGTTTTTATACCCTCCACCATAGGATGGGGGTATATTAAGTTTGTCATTCCGTTTGTAACTACTCGAAATAATCATTGTAGACCCCACAAACTATATATATTCTTGATCAGCGTGCAATTCTACATCGATATAGCCATGTCCGTTATTATATGTACGAAGGACTTTTGGTATTGAAAGCGGGCAATGTAGCCCCCATACAAAATGACGCGTGTCGCGTCGTCGTTTTAAGGAATTTTTAAAATATTTGTCCCATTTTACCACCGAATTGGTTGTAATGTGGTATTTTGTGTTTGTGTTCGGCCCGACCGAACTTAACGCTTTTCTTACTTGTTTATACTGCATAATTACTGTTTTTTTGGTCAAGAGCTGAGAGCATTTCTCCGACAGCACATCTGACTGATCCTTAATTGTTCAATATCAATGTTCTTTTGCAGAATAAAATGCAGTATTTAAGGGGACAGTACACCCGGGAACTTTCTAAAAGCAAGGAAATAAAAAGTGGATATGGTACAGATGATATTTATGTGCCAAACGCTTACTGGTTCCAGGAACTGCATTTTTTGCAAGACTTTGTAAAAGTACGAAAAGGAACCTGTAATATTTATGTAAGTATTCCTTATTTTAAACGATTTCATTTTGTATCAACTATTACTATTACAGGGACAAAATTCTGAGTCCTTACCCAGTCAGCATTTTTTGAAAATTTTAATCAAATTCGAGTCTTTTTTGATCCGACTGCACGATTAAAAAGCTAGAATATGAGCTCATTTTCTGATCATAAATGACTCCTTTGTCGGTAGGAAAACATAACCTCAGGCGACTCTTCTAAACAAATCACAAATGAGTCTTTTTCGAGTCGTATTTCAATCATTTATTGGTGTTTTGTTGATTAATTTCGGACCCTTTTTCGAGTCTTTTTAGAGTCATGTTTATAATCATTTATGAGTCTTTAGGGAGTCATATATGAGTCTTTTTGTTAGACGAAATAAATTAAAAAAATTTTCTTTTTATTCTTCTTTGTTTCTTTCATTTGTTTTATAGTCTTTTCTGCTTTGTTATGTCTTTTAATTATCCTTTATGTTGCTTGGTGGTTAGTATACTGCTTCTTCATTTCACTTGGCAAAACCTGTTGTGTTGTGTTTGTCTGTACCTTTAATATTATACGTTACATTTATATCAAAATTTTGTAGAAAGTGTATATGAGAATTTTATTTTTTTATTTACAACCAAATAAAAATAAAACAAAGCAATCAGTTTTTAATCACCTAACTGTTCAAAATATGATCAGAGTATACATAATTATAATCACTTTTCAAACACCTGTATGACCCTTTTTTGATTAAGCCTTTTTCAATCTTCCAGATGATCAAAATGTGACAATAAATAACAAAAAATTGTCACATTTTAAACACCTCAATGATTTATTTGTGATTGCTACACATTTGTTGTTGTATTTTAAATTGAACTCTTTTTAATCATTACAGGGAGTCAAGTGACAAGTGACTTAATCAGTTTTTGATCACCAAAAGGACTCTAAAAAGACTCCTCAATGTGATTTTTGAAAAAACAGTCTTCTAAATGCTATCTGGGTAGATGACTCCTGTGAGTCCTCGCAAACACTTGAATGTGATATTTCTATTGCAACGCCAAAGAAGAAAATTAAAGTGGAAAATCAAACACCTACTAATAAAGAAGATGCTGTGCTTCAAGCTGCAGTGAGCGTGTTAGCAATAACACTGTTCCCAATGATAACAATAACACTGTTCCCAATGATAAAAATGAGGCTTTTTGTAATTTTATCAAAGTTGAGTTGGAAGCAATAACCAGTGAAACTATTAAATTAACAAATGAATTTATTTCATTTTTTATTTAATTCAATTTATTATATATAGATATAGATTTATAGCCATATGCTATAAAATACATATATATACTTCTGATATGGTATGAATTAATGCAATCACTTATTTCATTTATTGAATTTCTTTTATTATTTATAGTTAAAAAAAGTATTTTATAAATGCTATTAACATATACATTTTTGTATTTTATAAATACGTTCAAACAAATGTGCCATATGCTATGAAATACAGCTTTAAGTTTGCAAAAATATTATATAATAAAAAACAACTAAAAATTGAATTGTTTCACTGCTTCATTTTGCCATGGAACTGAACCATTGGTATTGAAATATTGTGAAAATATGTCCCTTATATTTCTACCCTCGCTTCCTGTGCGATTACTTTGACATCTTTGTAGGTTGGTCAAACTAACTTCACTTCGCCAGGAACCTTTTTGAAAGCTCAGGCAGTTGGTGTTTTCGGAATCTAACAATTTTGAATCAAACCCGTCTCTTTTTCTAATAAAATTGTGTAAAGCGCATGCAGCCAATGTTATTTTTTCCACTTTTTCTAAAGACAAGTCTATTTCCCTTTGGAATATTTGGAATTTATTGGCCAAAATTCCAAAGGCATTTTCCACCACACGCCGTGCGCGACTTAGTCTGTAGTTGAAAATTTTATTTGCGTTTGCGGACCTTTCTCCGTAAGGCTTCAAAATTCTTGGTGAAAGTCTGAAAGCATCATCAGCAACAAAGACAAATGCAACTTTCTTATTAGTTCCAGGCAAAAAGTCATCGGGAGGAAAATCAAAAAGATTCCCTGTTATAGCCTCACATAGTGACGACTAATTGAAAACAGCTGCGTCGTTTGCTCTGCCGTTACAACCAACATTTACGTATATAAAGTTATAATTTGCGTCCACTACGGCTAACAGGACTATGCTATGGAATCCTTTATAATTATAGTAGAATGATCCGTACTCAGCTTTGCCTTTAATTGCTATATGTTTGCCATCTACAAAAAGGAAGTTGATAATGATTTACAAATAATTTTTATAAACCTTTTAAAATTGCTACCTATGGCACCCAAACAAAAGGGAAAATTCCATTTCTGTTCAAACTCAATAGCAATTTGTTTCCACTCGTGGGCGTTGCTGGGAACCTAAATAATATGTGTAAGTATTCGTTAGCTCATCTTTTCATTTTTTGTTAATACTCGATCTTGTGAATACCTTTAAAAACTCATCTTTTAAGACAGAATAAATCGCGTCAATCGTTTCGGGTATGATTTCGGAAATTGCCGGTTGCGAAATTCGGAATCCATAGGCCAATTGGGTGAACTTTTCTCCTGTTGCCAAAAATCTTAAGGTGACTAGCAACCTAAAAAGTATTAATATTTAATCAGTAACCAAATGAATTAATTGAATATATGTGAATAACATTACCTGGCAGTGCTAGAAATAGCCTCCCGCATTACAGTATTTTGTTTACATATTATAGGCGATACTTTTCCTAACAGCTCGGAGAAGGACGCGTAGGACATTCTTGTAAAGTTTTTAAAGAATTTTGGATCTTCCAAGCGAAACTCATCCATAGCCATTGATGTAAACCCAAGTAGTAGCCACTTATGACTCCATAAACTACGTTTCTTTTCTATTTTATTTCTCTGTTTCCTCTTATTTAATTTAATTGCAGATACAATTGCTGTAATACTGGACACCAGTTTAATTTTATTAGCGGTTGTTACATTATTTTTTCCCATTTTTGCAGATTTTCTAAACTTGTTGCATGTAATAAATGTAAACAAATGGCGAACAAAATGTCAGTTGTTGTTTACATTTTAGGTTATGTCTTACAAAAAAACATAACCACGTATGATAGCAAAAGTCACAAACTGCATGTAAAATGACAGTTTTGTAGTACATATGCATTTACATGTGAATATGAAAAGCTACATAGCATATGAAAAATACAGATGGTCTGATGGCGGCTTAAGGAGGAAGTCGAGTTATCGGCAAAGGGCGAATCCAGCGTTGAGGAAGTTTTGTCGGTAGCTGCCAGGGGTGACGATTTGAAATCAATGCTGGCTATGATGATGCTGGAAAGGAAATCTGACAACAGTAAGATGTTAGAAGAGATGTCTAGAAAGAATGAAGAAACTTCCAGACTTGTGATGGAAATGAAAGCGGAAAATTGTAGAATGGTTGAAGAAAATTCCAGTAAAATGATGGAGAAATTAGATGCTAAAATGGAAGAAAATTCCAGAAAGAGTGAAGAATATTCCAGAAAATTGGAGGAAAGATTTGCCAAATTCGACGACAAATTAGAGGAAAAGTTAGAAGAGAACTCTAGAAAAATCACCGAAAACTTAATGGCAGAGAATTCTAGGATGTTTGAAGAAAATTCAAGAAACTTAAAAGAGGAGTTGGAAGGGAATTCTAGAAAAATTAACGAGAAACTCGAGAATATCACGATGGTGATAGAAAAGAGAGTAGAAAACGTGGAGGTACAAATTAAAGAGTTGGATAAAAAGATGTTGTCTGTTGACGAGAAATTTCTGGCTCAAGATGAGAAGATTCTTGGCATAGAAAAGAAAATGTCGGAACTGGAAATTAAAGGCGGTACAGTGAGAGCTATTCATAACACGTTAAAAATCAAGCCTCCAGTTTTCGATGGCTCTACCTCTTTAAATGTGTTTAAATTACAGTTCGAGACATTGGCTGCTAGAGATTCTTGGAACGACAACGCGGTATCACTCCTTATGGCATTGAAGGGTGATGCTGCTGACGTATTACAGAGTATTCCCGCCGCTTCTAGGAACAACTATGGAGATATAATGGCTGCTCTTGAACGTAAGTACGGTAGTGAACACAAGCAAGAGATCTACCGAATGGAACTGAGGGGAAGAGTCCAGAAGCCAAATGAGACCTTACAAGACTTTGCGGCTGATATAGAGCGGTTGGCGCAGTTGGCATATCCAGGAGAGACACATCCATTGGTGGACCGCATAAAGATTGAGACATTTGCAAGTGGTATTCGTGATCCAGAGATAAAATTTGCGACGTATGCGGCACCTATAGGAACATTTGCAGAAACCGTGTCATTTGCCCTGGCCCAGGAAACCGCGAGGATGCTGGTGAAACCTAAAGCCTACAACGTGAGGGGGCTGCAAGTTGAGGACAACAATTCCCAGACCGTTGTCGATCCGCTAAAGGATGCACTAATGCGTGTGAAACGAGGGGCTGGTAAAACGAGAAAGACTTGCTACAACTGTCGTAAAGCTGGACACATTGCACGAGAATGCATATTGCAACGACCAAGGCTCAGATCCACCTCACCGCCTTCAAAAAGCGACGACCTACCGGTGGCCAAGAATCTGGAAAGAGAGACATCAGGTGAATAAAATAAAATGAATTCCGTCAATCACGAGGCGCCGCTGGCAGAGGATAAAAACGATGGTCCCACAATTTCTATAGCCATAGTCCAGCAGGAGAATCACAACCTAACTGTTAAAGGCTTCGTCAATGGTGTATTGCGTACCTTGACATTGGACACCGGTGCAACAAAGTCCATTATTAGACAGGATTTGGTAAAAGGGAAGGTATTGCCGTTAAATGGAGTCAAATTGCGGACGGCCACAGGAGAGACTACAACGGTGCATGGAAAGGCCTACCAAAGGCTGAGCATGGGTAGAAAATCTGTAAATTTCGATTTTATAGTGGCCGATATTGTGGACGAAGTTATACTTGGTGTAGACTTCATGATTGCCTTCGATATCAACCTGGACATAAAGCACCGTGTGATGACTTGGTCCAATGTGGAAATACCGATTAATGTGGGCTACAAAGAGAAGAAAAGTATGTGTCGCCCAAGCGCAGAATCTGACGAAATCGCTGTAGATGTCCGTACGCTGAAGGTGGACGCCGCCGACAATTGGCCCGTAGGAAAGCGGAAAAATCCAGCAACGAGGACGAGAAAGCGAAGATGTGCGTCGAGGAAAGGTCCATCGGAAAGCGGCCGTACAACAAGGAAGGACAAGTCCGATGACGACCAGGTGGCACTTAGGAGGGTGACCGAGAAAGAAGATATAACGTCACGATACCTGGAGAGAAAAAAGCTAATGGCGTAGAGGGTACATCTAAATCAAATGTGTTCTTCTTTGACGCGGCGGTGCCGATGATTTTCGGCAATTTACACACACACGACCCGAATGCACAGAAAGAGCGTACAAAAGATAACAAATGCTTTGATTTGTTATTGTTTTATAGCTTGCGTGAATACAAACTTACTAACACACTGTTATAAGTTGCCAATATTTTGAATTTTCTCCGTTCTCTTTTTGGTCATTTCTGATCTAAATCAGTTGCTACCACTACGGAAAGAGAACTGTGTCTAGTCCAGAGGAACAGGCTTAAGCGGGAGGCAGTGTTACCAATGCCCATAACACAGAGAGGGAACTGTGCCTATTCGGGACGAACAGGCTTAAGCGGGAGGCAATGTTACGAATGTAACTGATAGGTTTAAGTTAATTTAGTTTAATTTCCGTTAATTTAAAAATTTTAATTGTAACGTAGTTTTTATTATGCAGTTACTTTATTTAAGCAACAACAACTACCATGTAGAACTCTCTTCATTATTCTAGTTGTTACTTTACCTTTTATTAATGTGCTTTTATTTTGTTTTGCCATAATCATGTAATTATCGTTTAGTTGCTACTTCTTTCTTGCATTTGTTTGTTGTTGTAATTACGTCATTACTGTGCTTGTCGTCCGCCTGTATTCCCCCCATGTATGTATGTGAGTATGGTTGTTCGCTTAGTGCGAATGTGCGTCTGTGTGTTCGTTGCACAGATTCGAGGTGTTGCCAGACTTTCTGGATAATTCTAGACCAAGGAGACTTTGGGGTATAAATACAGGGGAACTGGCAATGACGAGTGAGTTGTGTTTTAAGCGTTGAACTGAACAGATCGGTTAAAGAATAGTTGCGTGCTAACTAGAGACTTGCTGTGTGCTTAGTAATTAAAGTCGGTTCCGAATAAGTGTAATAAAGTAAATAAAGCATTGTAGAAACGTAATCTAAAACGAACCCTGTTTTATTTGGTACAAATCGTACTGGGGAATAAAACAACGTCTACACGGAGATTAGTTAAATCTAATTCCGTAACAATACAACAACAAATGTGTAGCAATCAGAAATAAATCATTGAGGCGTGTAAAATGTGACTATTTTTTGTTATTTATTGTCACATTTCGATCATCTGAAGATTGAAAAATGCTTAATCACAAAAGGGTCATGTATGTGCTTGAAAAGTGATTATAATTATGTATTTTCTGATCATATTTTGAACAGATAGGTGATTAAAAACTGATTGTTTTGTTTTATTTTTCTAAGCATTATGGTCGGTTGTAAATAATTCTCATACACATTTTCTACAAAACTTTGATATAAATGTAACGTATAATATCAAGAGTATAGACAAACACAACACATGTTCAGGTTTTGCCAAGTGAAATGAAGAAGCAGTATACTAGCCAACGGGCAACATAAAGGATAATTAAAAGTCATAACAAAACAGAAAAGACAACAAAACAAAGGAAAGAAACAAAAGCAAAGAAGAATAAAAAGAAAATTCTTTTAATTTATTTCGTCTAAAAAAGACTTATAAATGACTCCCTTAAGACTCATAAATGATTATAAAAATGAATCAAAAAAGACTTAAAAAAGAGTCCCAAATTAATCAACAAATCACCAATAAATGATTAAAACATGACTCGAAAAAGACTTTTGGTTTGTTCCTTTACTTTTGAAAATGGTAAAACCGGCAAAAGTAGCAAAAGTTATAAAATGCTCCAATATGAATTGTATTGTGTCTGAAGTAAAGGAACGCTTTTCGAGTAAAAAGTGGTAAAACTTGAAGATTCTTGAACGTAAAGGAACAGAGCTTTTATATGCCATCAGAAAATGGGAAGAAATGACTCGAAACTAATGCTAGGTTTACATTTACGAAATCCACTCGATTTCGACTGTCAATTCCATTGCTCAAACGTCAAATGAAATCTTATCTGAAATCCATTGGATTTAATTTGACGTTTAACCAATGGAATTGACGGTTGAAATCGAGTGGATTTCGTACATGTAAACCAGAATGCGGCACACAACAACAACAATTTGAGCAAACACTGTTGACAGTGCATTGTTTTTCTATTAGTGAGTGGAGAGAGAAGCTCTCTTTGCTTGCTCGCGAGTAAAGAGGTGCCGCATACTGATGTAATGTCATGTTCATACCAGCATTTGAATCACGTCGTTCGTTCTCATAATTTCGTACACGAATTAACCCGTTCATACGACATGGTAATTTCCGTTAATTTAAAAATTTAATTTCCGTTAATTTAAAAATTTGAATTGTAACGTAAAGTTTTATTACGCAGTTACTTTATTTAAGCAACAACAATTATCATGTAGAATTATCTTCATTATTCTAGATGTTACTTTACCCTTTTGTTAATGTTCTTTTGTTCGTTTTGCCAAAATCATGTAATTATCGTTTAGTTTGTTACTTCTTTTCTTGCATTTATTTGTTGTTGTAATTACGTCATTACTGTGCTTGTCGTCCGCCTGTATTCCCCCATGTATGTATGTGAGTATGGTTGTTCGCTTAGTGCGAATGTGCGTCTGTGTGTTCGCTGCACAGATTCGAGAAGTTGCCAGATTACTGGATAATTCTAGACCAAGGAGATTTTGGATATAAATAGCGGTAGGAACGGCAACATGAGTTGAGTTGTGAATTTTATACCGAAGTGTAAACATCGACTAGTAAAGAAGTAAAGCTGTGTACGTAGCTATAACAGTCAGCTCCGAATAAGTGTGATAAATTAAATAAAGCATTGTAGAAACGTAATCTGAAACGAACCCTGTTTTATTTGGTGCAAATCGTATCGGGAAATAAAACAACGTCTACACGGAGATTAGTTAAACCTAATTCCGTAACAATTGGTGTCAGCAGTGAGATTACGATCATCCTACAATGAAGTTTAAGGATCTACGAGTGGAAGACTTGAAGAAGGAGCTAAGTAAGTTGGAGTTGTGTTCTACTGGCAACAAGGCCGAACTACAAAAACGCTTGTTGGAAGAGTTCGAGCGCCGTGGAATGAACATCGATGCATATGAGTTCGACAGTAAAGAGGAAGCCGAGTTATCGGCAAAGGGCGAATCCAGCGTTGAGGAAGTTTCGTCGGTAGCTGCCAGGGGTGACGATTTGAAATCAATGCTGGCTATGATGATGGAGAAATTAGATGCTAAAATGGAAGAAAATTCCAGAAAGAGCGAAGAAACTTCCAGACTTATGATGGAAATGAAAGCAGAAAACTGTCGAATGAGCGAAGAAACTTCCAGACTTGTGATGGAAATGAAAGCAGAAAATTGTCGAATGAGCGAAGAAAATTCCAGAAAAATAGAGGAAAAATTAGAGGAGAACTCTAGAAAAATCGCTAAGGGCATGGAAGAGAAATTAGAAGTAAATTCTAGAACAATTAACGAGAAACTCGAGAACATCACGATGGTGATTGAAAAGAGAGTAGAGAACGTGGAGGTACAAATTAAAGAGTTGGATAAAAAGATTTTGTCTGTTGACGAGAAATTTTTGGCCCATGATGAGAAATTTGTGAACCTTGAGAAGAAAATGTCGGAACTGGAAATCAAAGGTGGCCCAGTGAGAGCTATTTATAACACGTTAAAAATCAAGCCTCCTGTGTTCGACGGCTCAACTTCTTTCAATGTGTTCAAATTACAGTTCGAGACCGTGGCTGCTAGAGATTCTTGGAACGACAACGACAAGGCTGTATCACTACTAATGGCATTGCAGGGCGGTGCTGCTGAGGTAATACAGACTATTCCCGCCGCTTCTAGAAACAGTTATGGAGATATTATGGCTGCTCTTGAACGCAAGTACGGTGGCGAACATAAGCAAAACATCTACCTAATGGAATTAAGGGGAAGAGTACAGAAGCCAAATGAGACCTTACAGGACTTCGCAACGGAAGTAGAACGTTTGGTGCTAATGACGTATCCAGGAGAAAACCATCCATTGTTGGACCGTATGAAAATCGAAACATTTGTGAATGGTATACGTGACGCCGAGATCAAACGTGAAACGTATGCGTCACCAAAATCGTCATTTGCTGAAACCGTGTCGTACGCCCTTACACAAGAGACGGCAAGAATAATCACCAATCCCCAGACTCACAAGGTCCGCCAACTGGATACCGAGTTCGACGAACCCAAATATCGTGTTAACGAGATCGAGGCAGCAATGAAGCGGGTATTACAAGGAAGGTATACGGCAGCACCAACTAAGGCCAAGGGTAGGTGTCACAATTGCGACAAAATGGGTCATTTTGCGCGTGAATGTAGAGCGAAGCGCAAGCGATCGAGGTCATCGTCACCATCCCCGTCAAAAGAAAGTAAAAGAGTGGCTCAACGTTCTGCAAATGAGTCACCGTTAAACTAAATCGAGCCAGTCCAGCGGGGCGTGAACTGGCTCCCATCGACGACGGCCCCACAATCTCCATAGCGATAGTACAACAGAAAAACCACAACCTTACAACAACTGGTTATATCAATGGCGACAAGCGAATTCTGACCTTGGATACAGGCGCATCAAAGTCCATCATCAGATCAGATCTGGCCAGGGGAAAGATAACGCCACTAAATGGAGTCAGACTGCGCACAGCAACAGGGGAGCCTGCGGCAGTACATGGAAAGATAACCGTGAGACTAACTATTGTCAATAAATCGGTCGATTACGAGTTTATAGTTGCTGATATCGTAGACGAAGTTATAATAGGTGCAGATTTTATGATTGCCTTTGGTCTTAATCTGGATATGAAAGAACGTGTGATGACATGGTCCAATGTGGAAATTCCATTAAATATGGGTTACGAGGAAAACACACCTATTAGACGTCTGACTATGGAACATCCAGAGATTATACCGCCTTGTGCCGAAACATTGATATGGGTACCAATGGATGGAGATTGTGGAGTCGGGAAATTGTGGGTGGTGGAACCAGCAGAGAACAAAAATAGTAACATCTTAATAGCGAATGCCCTGGTGAAAAGCAACGACGATGGATTGATTCCAGTTAGAGTTTTGAACCTGTCAGATAAGCAAGAACAAATTTGCCAATTTTCCGACTTTGGACAATGTACACCAGCCGAAGCTGTAATCAATTTGAAAAATAACACCGAAAAATCAGCAGCCACGGAAAAGAAGCACCTCGATGGTTACATCAAAGAGTGGACACACAACTTATCACCTTCCGAGAAGAACAATGCCAAGCAGTTATTATGGAAACATGCCTCTACCTTTGCGTCTACAAAAGGGCATCAAGGAAGAACATCGGTGGTGAAACATGAAATAAACACAGCAGACGCAAGACCAATAAAACAGGCCCCAAGAAGCGTTCCCCTGGCAAAAAGGGACGAAGTCCAGAAGTTGATAAGCGAAATGGAGGAGAGTGGTGTGATCGAACCGTCGTCGAGTCCCTGGTGTTCCCCAGTAGTACTGGTCAAGAAGAAAGATGGAAGTACCAGATTTTGTGTGGATTACAGAAAACTAAATGATGTCACCAAGAAAGATAGCTACCCGCTCCCAAGAATCGATGACACACTAGACACCTTAGCCGGGACGTCATGGTTCTCTACCCTCGATCTGCAGAGTGGTTACTGGCAGGTAGAGATAGCCGAAAAAGATAAGGAAAAGACAGCGTTTGGCGTTAACGGCGGTCTCTGGCAATTTAATGTCATGCCATTCGGGCTCTGCAACGCCCCGGCCACCTTTGAAAGGCTGATGGAGCGGGTGCTGAAAGGGTTGCAGTGGAAGTCGTGCCTTATATACTTGGATGACATCATAGTCATGGGACAGACCTTCGACGAACACCTCACGAATTTAAGGAATGTACTCCAGCAGCTATCGTCTTCGGGTCTAAAACTTAACCCGAAGAAGTGTAACCTCTTCCAGCGAGAGGTGAAGTTCCTGGGGCACCATGTGACGACGGAGGGCATATCGACGGATAGCGAGAAGATTAAAGCCGTCAGAGACTGGCCGCAGCCTCGAAATCTCCATGAGCTGCGAAGTTTTCTGGGTCTCTGCACCTATTACCGTCGGTTTGTCCCCAATTTTGCCAGCATTGCCGCATGCTTACACCGATTGACTCAAAAAGGGCAGAAATTTCTGTGGAGCAACGATCAGGAAGAGGCATTCCAAAAACTCAAAGACATGCTCTGCAAAGCTCCTCTTTTGGCGTACCCTGTACCCGGTGGTAAGTTTGTGTTGGACACTGACGCCAGTGCATACGGGATCGGTGGTGTCCTTTCCCAGGAAATAGACGGCCAAGAAAAAGTCATCGGGTACTACAGCCGAACATTGTCAAAGCCTGAGAGGAATTACCGTGTGACGAGGAGAGAGCTGCTGGCAGTTGTGGAGAGCATCAAACACTATCACAAATACCTGTATGGACAGACCTTCCTGCTAAGAACCGATCATTCCGCTCTGCGATGGCTGCTCCAGTTTAAGAACCCGGAAGGTCAATTGGCCCGTTGGATCGAGAGGCTTCAGAGTTATGACCTAAGTATCGAGCACAGAAAAGGTGGAAAACACGGTAATGCTGATGCCCTGTCTCGTCGGCCATGCAAAATTGAATGCAGACATTGCTTGAAGGCTGAAGGCAAAGCAAGTATCGTCGATGTCCGGCTACTGCAGGTTGAGTCCGGCGAGGATTGGTCGGCGGAACAAAGAAAAGATCGCACCCTAGGCAAAATAATTTCTGCTATGGAAACGGGCGTACGCCCTAGTCGCAAAGAAATAGCGCCCGAAAGCCCACTTTTGAAATCTTATTGGGCCCAGTGGAACAGTCTACTTCTAATAGATGGGTGCCTACATCGTAAGTGGGAGAGCGACGATGGAAAAACTCACCGCAACTTGATTGTCGTACCAGACTCCAAAATAAAAGATGTCTTGTCAGAGTTTCACGATGGGCCAAGTGGAGGACACCTTGGTGTGACAAAGACTGCTGAAAAGATAAAGCAGAGGTTCTACTGGGTCGGCTGTCAGAAATCCATTGCAGACTGGATTGCCAATTGTGAGAGGTGTATAAGAGCTAAAGGTCCAACCCGGAAGAGTCGAGGCCACATGCAACAGTATAATTCAGGAGCACCATTTGAAAGAATCGCAATGGATGTGGCTGGACCGTTTCCCATAAGCGACTCTGGGAACCGGTATGTCTTAGTGGTCATGGATTACTTCAGCAAATGGCCAGAGGTTTATGCCATTCCCAACCAGGAAGCCAAGACAATAGTGGATGTGTTCAGCAAGAATTGGATTTGTCGCTATGGTGTCCCATCCGAGGTTCATTCCGATCAAGGAAGAAATTTTGAGTCAGCGATCTTCAAAGAAATGTGTGATACCTACGGAATCAAGAAAACGAGGACAACGCCGCTGCATCCACAATCAGATGCCATGGTGGAAAGATTTAATCGCACCCTGGAAGAGCATCTACGAAAGATGGTAGATAGCGGCCAAAGAGACTGGGATGAGCATATTCCAAAATTCCTACTAGCCTATAGGTCGGCCATTCATGACTCCACATCTCGAACCCCAGCCAGGATTTTGTTCGGGAATGAATTAAAGCTGCCTGGTGACTTGATCTTCGGTGCCACACCAAACCCCGAAACTGATAACGGTGAAAACAGTCCAAACTCTTTCAGTGAAGTCCACGATGCAGTACGCCATCGGATAAAAATGGTCAGCAACCGCATGAAGGCGAGGTACGATCGAGCGGCAAATACTGATGGGTTCCAAGAAGGGCAACTGGTACTATTGTTTAACCCACAACGGAAAAAAGGACTATGCCCCAAATTACAAACGCACTGGGAAGGCCCCTACAAGGTAGTCACGAAAATAAATGACGTCGTGTATCGCATACAGAAGAGCGACAGCCCTAGATCAAAGATGAAGGTGGTACATCTAGAACGGTTGGCCCGCTATGGAACGAGAACTGTGCCAGGTCATGAGGAACAGGCTTAAGCGGGAGGCAGTGTTACCAATGCCCATACCGCAGAGAGGGAACTGTGCCTATTCGGGACGAACAGGCTTAAGCGGGAGGCAATGTTACGAATGGAACTGATAGGTTTAAGTTAATTTAGTTTAATTTCCGTTAATTTAAAAATTTGAATTGTAACGTAAAGTTTTATTACGCAGTTACTTTATTTAAGCAACAACAATTATCATGTAGAATTATCTTCATTATTCTAGATGTTACTTTACCCTTTTGTTAATGTTCTTTTGTTTGTTTTGCCAAAATCATGTAATTATCGTTTAGTTTGTTACTTCTTTTCTTGCATTTATTTGTTGTTGTAATTACGTCATTACTGTGCTTGACGTCCGCCTGTATTCCCCCATGTATGTATGTGAGTATGGTTGTTCGCTTAGTGCGAATGTGCGTCTGTGTGTTCGCTGCACAGATTCGAGAAGTTGCCAGATTACTGGATAATTCTAGACCAAGGAGATTTTGGATATAAATAGCGGTAGGAACGGAACCATGAGTTGAGTTGTGAATTTTATACCGAAGTGTAAACATCGACTAGTAAAGAAGTAAAGTAAAGCTGTGTACGTAGCTATAACAGTCAGCTCCGAATAAGTGTGATAAATTAAATAAAGCATTGTAGAAACGTAATCTGAAACGAACCCTGTTTTATTTGGTGCAAATCGTATCGGGAAATAAAACAACGTCTACACGGAGATTAGTTAAACCTAATTCCGTAACAATATTTTCATGGTTTTTGTTTACTGATTTTAAAGAAAGTTTCAACCAAAATACGGGTAAAATTATTTTATATGAACTGAAAAAATATTTCTCTTTCTTTCAGATATCTATTTAATATTAAATTCTATTATTTTCATTCATGTTTTCCATTTTTTCTCACAATTTTGGTGTTTTCAGTATATTTTCAAATTTTTCTATTTCAATAATTAACGAGAGAGAGACCTGCCAACATATCTTTTTGGTATACAGACATTTCGGCAGGCATTTGATTTTTGTTTCTAAATTTGTACGCGAATTTGAAACGATGGACAAGAAATGCAACTGCAATGGAAGAGAAAACAAAATTTGCTATGATTTGAATGTATACTAGTCGTTAAACTGTTTACTTTTCATTCATATTTTGCAGTTTTTCTAAAAAGTTTTGGATTTTTAATACATTTTTATTTTTTTATTTTTCCTGTCATAATTAATTTATTTCGATAAATTCTCTCATTTGTTAGTGATGGGACATATTTTATCGTCGTTCTGAGAGTAATTTAAATTGAACAATGTACAAAAATCGTTGTTCGTTCTCAAAATTTTGTATGGGAAATGAAGTACACAGTCTTACATAAGTATACGTACGCCCCATAAATCTCGGGTTTTAGAAGAAGTAATGATATTTATGAAATTCCAAGTACACAGGTTTATTTCGTCTCACTAATAAACAATATTTAATACATCAAAAGTATATTCCATAATATAAATAACGGTAAATTTTACAAAAACCAAAAAATGATACTTACAAAAGTATACATACGCCCCAAGGAAATATGAGTATTATCGTACATTTTATGGAATTAGCAGAAAAATTTATACATTTTATTGCTTTGGCGAATGTGTCTGGATGTCCGAGATATATTTTAGAGAAATAAAAATAATTTTTGGGTGTTAAGTGCCGTTATTTAATGTCAAACTTCTTGTATAGCTCGTTAAAGCGGACCCTTGCTGATTTCTTTCGGTTTTAGGTATTTGAGTATACAAAAGCCACAATATTAGTGTCAGATTATAGATTTTGAGATCCTAGAAAGCTTTTTATTTGACCTAGTGCATAACACACCTTCCTGGGTGTCGATAAATTCTCATTTTTCCTGGGATATCTCAGGAAGTTAATAGATTCCTCAGAATTCTTGGCTCAAATTACATACAAAAGACCTTGAATTGTGTTTTAATATGGCGTTATATAATCCTTGGACACCAATTGAATCAGAAATGTACAATTATCCGATACTTTCCGACCCTATATTGACGGTAATGGTTATAATACGAAAATTACGTTGTTCACAGTGTAAATTTCATGCTTTTTGGTAGTGATTATATTTTGATGCTTTGGGAGCAGGTTTTTAACAGAATATTTCACATTTCTGATTCAATTGGTGTCCAAGGATTATATAACACCATATTAAAACACAATTCAAGGTCTTCTGTATGTAATTTGAGCCAAGAATTCCGAGGAAACTATTAATTTCCTGAGATATCCTAGGAAAAATGTGAATTTATCGACACCCAGGAAGGTGTGTTATGCACAAGTTCAACTAAAAAGCTTTCTAGGATCTCAAAATCTATTATCTGACACTAATATTGTGGCTTTTGTATACTCAAATACCTAAAACGGAAAGAAATCAGCAAGGGTCCGCTTTAACGAGATATACAAGAAGTTTGGCATTAAATAACGGTACTTAACACCCAAAAATTATTTTTTTTTTTCTAAAATATATCTCGGACACCCAGACACATTCGCCAAAACAATAAAATGTATAAATTTTGCTGCTAATTCCATAAATTGTACGATAATACTCATATTTCCTTGGGGCGTATGTATACTTTTGTAAGTATCATTTTTTGGTTTTTGTAAAATTTACCGTTATTTATATTATGGAATATACTTTTGTTGTATTAAATATTGTTTATTAGTGAGACGAAATAAACCTGTGCACTTGGAATTTCATAAATATCATTACTTTTTCTAAAACCCGAGATTTATGGGGCGTACGTATACTTATGTAAGACTGTGTAATTGTATCGTAATTTGGGGTCGAACAACGAATAGAGAGCGAATTACCGCTAGTCTGAACATGGCATAAACAAAGCATAATTCAGAGTAAGACTCATTTGTGATTTGTTTAGAACGGTGATGCTCAAAATATTTTGTGCATTTGTCTCTCTGAGCGAGTATTTCCTTTGCTAAACCACGACAGCTGAGAATAAAGAGAAAATATGTTGTTGTTGCAGTCACGTTAACGTATATGGGTGATCTTGGCTGATGTAAGACGACACTTGCAGCCCTTTAGTTCGGACTCGACTGTGACTTGCTGTTGGCAAGGCTCCGTCTAAGTCAACACAACCGGGAAAATGAAAATGGATCTGCTGTCAGATCCAAAGTCTCTAGACCGGAGTTAGTTCAGGAACCACCGCTCCGCTTGATACTACCTATGGATTTTGGGTCCTTAGATAGTATCTTACGGAACCTGGCAGCTTCACTAACCCCTTCTATCGACTCGCTGAAACTAACCCAAGAATTTCGCTTAGCTTTCCTGATTTCACTCTTGTACTTATTGAAATTTACCTTGTAGGCATCCCAATCCGTACTGAGTTTCGTCTTACTGGCTTTATTGTAGAATTGCCTTGCTGCTTTACGCAGCTTGGCTAATTGTTTGGTTCACCACACCGGTTGGGATTTCTTCCCCGGATATGTGATTGGACAAGAGTCCTCATAGCTCGTCAGAAGGGTTTTGGTTAGGGAATCCACAGCTCTCTCAACCTCCTCGACAGTATGGAGAGTGTTATTTCCACTTCCACATAGTTTTGAGGACGTTAGAGCTTGGAATTTACCCCAATCCGTCCTCCTGGGATTTCTATGAGGGTTCTGTGTTACCCCAAGTATAGAGATTTGAAATAGTACCATCCTGTGATCCGAAAAGGATCACTTTTCTGATACTTTCCAATTCTCTACATCGGAGTCGTCCATGTTCTCCTTGATCTATTCTGATCTATTTTGAAACGTGGGAGTGTTACCCCTATTACAAATTCTTAAATTATTTTTTAAAATAAAATTGAAAATGCTCTCACCTCTGGCGTTTGTCACTGCTTCCCCAGTGGATGTGGTGGGCATTGGCATCACATTCAAGGACGACCCAGCCCATGCTCCCTAGTTAATCCACTAGATCGGGGTCTTCGTAAGGCAGGTAAATCGAAGACAAAACTAAGGGTTTGTTCCGACCTTCTTCCATCCGTACCGTGGTTATATCACCTCCGCTTCCTACCTACTGGTGCTTTGGTGGGATTCGGAAACATAATCGTCCTAATCCAAAGTTCAGCACCCCTCCTCGACTCCTTAAAAAGTCCTCTCCGGACTTCTCCGTGGCGAATTTTGCGACCAGTCCGTCGTTCTTCTTAAAGGAACCGAGAATCCTCCAATTTCCCATCTGGAGACCGACGTTCTGCTTCTCAACCAACTTCAGTATTCGTCCTAGATCCATTGAAGGAGGAGGGACCCATATTGAGGTTATCATCCCACATGGTATCTCAGACAAAGGTACAACCGCCAGATTGCTACCTTCCCAGAGAGAGCCAATGTCATTAACTGTTTTAACAAGGAAATCTGCCGATTCCTTGTTTTCGCAGCTAATTACCTTGACTCCCTTGTAAAGAGCAGACTGGCCCAGCCGAACATTTGCCTGTTCAACCACTTCCGAGATGAGGATGTCCCGAGGACGACCCTCAACTAGCAACCAATGACAGTCACTGATACGCCCATTGGGATCAGCCCCGTCTATGATGTTGTTGTTGTTGTTGTAACAGTGTTTTTGTTATGTATTTATGTATATGTATTTGTTCGTTCCTCTGTTCAATCTGGCTCTGGGTCTATCTCCAGTTCAAGAAAAGTGGCTGCTTCGATGGGATGTAGCCATAGATCCACTGGAGTTAGATGGGTAGGTTTGGCGGGGCAGTTAAAAAGGTGTTGTGTGTCGTGCGGGCCCATGCCGCATACTGGGCAGATGTCTTGCACGGTGCGATCGATTTCCGCCCAATAAGAATTTAGGCGACTGCAATATCCCGAGCGTAGTTGGGCCAAAACTACTCTAGTTTGTCGTGGCAGCTGACGCTCCTCAGCTGCGATAGATGGAGGATGTACTCCAAGTACTTTATTCACACTATAATTGCTTAAGGCCTTGGCAACTGCGTCCGTGTGAATGCTATTCAATCCTGCTTGATATGCTTGTTGATCTAGGGGTTCTCTCCTGTATCGTTGGACCTCTCCCTCTAGAGCATGGATATCCTTCCTGATCTCCCTGAATGGGCCGGGCCTACCCACAAGATGGTGATTGGGATGGCTCACACGATAACATCCAAGCAGGTACTGCAACGAAAGCATCTCATTGTGTTGCTTTACAGGAAGAATTTTTGCCTCCTCATGTAGATGGTCCACTGAAGATTTGAGGAGGCACCCTGTCGCTGTTCTCAGGGCTGCATTTTGGCAAGTTTGAATCTTTTTCCAGTTCGAATCACACAATCTCGGGGACCAGACTGGAGCCGCATAGCTTACCACAGACCGACCTATCGCGTTATATGTGGTCAACAAGGTTTCTTTATCTGCACCCCAAGTGCTGCCGGCCAGGGACTTGAGGACCTTGTTCCTACTTTTCAACTTGTCGCAGATAGCTGTGGCGTGTGCGCACGACGTGAATGTAGTGTCGAATGTGACCCCTAAAATTTTAGGGCAGTTTGTGGTCGGAATTCTGCTACCGTCGACCACGACATTCAACTCACGTCCAAACTGCGCTGTCCATGTGGTGAACAGAGTGGCTGTAGATTTTGTGGGGGAAATCTGCATATTCCTCGAATGGAAAAAGGTGGTAAGATCAGTTAAATAGTTGTTCAGTCTCTCACAGATGTCATCAGGATAGGTACCCGACGCCAAGATCGTGCAATCATCCGCATACGTCACGATCTCAATGCCGTCTGGAGGGGGTGGAATACAGGAGAGGTAGAGGTTAAACAGTTCCGGAGATATCACCCCACCTTGGGGAACTCCCTGTTTCACTCTACGGGGTTTGGACTTCTTATTCCTGAATTCCACGTACGACTGGCGTCCACACATATAGTTGACTATCCAACGTTTCAAGCTTGGCCGGAGGGTTGTCTGCTCAATGTCCTCAAACAGCGTGGAGTGCCTGACTGTATCAAAGGCTTTTGATAAGTCAAGAGCCACCATCACTGTTCTATCGCACGGCCGTCTCTGGTTGAGTCCTTTACAGATATATGTGGTAACGGCGTGCAGCGCTGTTGTCGTGCTGTGCTGCTTACGGAATCCATGTTGATGATCGGCAACTTGATAGCTATTTCTGATACTGGGGAGGATCAAGGCCTCAAGTGTCTTTGCTACGGGCGACAAAAGCGAAATCGGTCTGTACGATTCACTTTTGCTGGCATCCTTGCCTGGCTTCCGTAGTGGGACCACCCTGCCCATTTTCCAGACTTCGGGAACAACGAGGGTGGCTAGCGACAAGTTGAAGACTTTGGTGAGATACTCGACTCCCGGCTCATCCAGCTGCTTCAACATTACCATGGAGATTCCATCAGGGCCCAACGCTTTGGATGATTTAGCGTTCCTGATGGCATTGGCAACATCATCCATTGTAAATTGTGGTGGTTCATCCTCGGCAGGAAGAGATCTGATGCGACGTAATACTCTTCTCTTCGCCCTGTCACTCTCGGGATGCTCGACAAACTGTCGATTGAAATTACTTGCGCACCTCTTCGGGTCAGTCAACGTAACGTCGCCAAACGTGACTGAGGTCCTATCTTCCCTTCTTCCAGGGTTCGAGAGTGACTTAACCGTTGCCCACAATTCACCTATACCGGCTCCAATGTTGCAGCTCTTCAGATGATTTAACCATTTGTTCCGCTTATGCTCGCCGACCAGCCTGTTAACTTCCAGTGTCAGCTCCCTGACTCTGGGGTCATTGGGGTTGATACGACGAAGCTCATCACGCTCGTTTGCTAATCCCGTCGCCTCTGCTGGGAAATTTGGTCTTACTTCGGGTATTCGACCAGCAGGGATATGGCGAGCGGCTGCAGCAGTGATGATGTCCCGGAACGTCCTTTCCGCTACCCGAACATCAGAAGGATTGGGCAATTCTCTGAAGCGGTGATTGGTGAACTCTCTGAAACTCGGCCAATCAGCTTTTTTATGATTGACGAACGTGCGGCGTTCAGATGTGATGAAGTCGGGTGGTCTGCTAATGGAGACAATTATGGGGAGATGGTCTGATCCAAGGGAAATGACGGGTTGCCAGGTAACGTCATTTGTCAGACCAGGTGACACGATGGTTATGTCAGGCGAACTGTGACACTCTCCTCTAATTCTGGTAGGGGCGTCCTCATTGACCGTGCAAAACGTAGAGCTATCAATCTGCTCAGCCAGCGCTGTACCTCTCTGGTCGTTTCCGAGGGCCGAATGCCACATCTCATGATGCGCATTAAAATCCCCCAGGACCAGACGATTATGACCTTGCAAGAGCGGGCTAATGTCAGGCCTATAATCATGGATACAGCTATTTCTCGGCGGGATGTATACATTCAGCAACTCTATCTCGGCAGCTCCACACCTGACTGCTACCCCCATACATTCCATGTATGGGTCATTAGAGACAGGCTCAAGCGAGATAGGTCTGTATTGGACAGACTGGTGCAATAGGAAAGCCAATCCCCACCTCCACTTCTGGTGCGATCTTTCCTCAGAACATTGTAACCATCGCAATGCTCTAAGCTGTGGTTGTTGTTCAGCTTGGTTTCCTGCACCGCCGCGACCTTGATGTTCTTCCGACTCATAAAATCTACTATCTCCTCGATCTTACCTCGGAGTCCATTGCAATTCAATTGCAAAAAGGCTGCATTTTCGGGAATTGGGACAACAACGGCTGGTGTTAAAGGCTGCGTGTGTGGTTGTTGTCGAGGGGACTGCGGGGGAGTTTCGTAGTCAGACGACGAGGGAGTCTCGTAATCCGACGACGACTCACTGGGAACTGTGTTCACACAGCATGCAGCAACATAGTCCCTGTCGTAGTCCCTCACGTGGACGAGTCCAGAGCAACCCCTTAGATGCACCCACTCCTGACATCTATTGCATCTCACCGAAGATTGGATGTGGGTGAAGATGCGAATGTGACAAACTGAGCACAGATATATTGGTCCTGGGTTTTCTTCCGTCCCGGCTCGGACCAATAGAATTCGGAGCAGGCATTCCGGGATATGCTGCTCCCAACACAGAAAACCGAAACAAATACGAACATGTACACACTGAGGTGGCAGCCGCTGGCCGGAACATTGGTTTTGTGTTGTTCCGGGTCAATCCGGTACGAAAGAACCCGCTGCCGTGGGATTGTCTATGATTGCCAGCCAGATCTCTACCGGGACAATCCGTCGAGCAGCGATGTCATCCTGCTTCGGGTTTGACGAGTATGGAGTCTGCAGAGCTGTAGGCTTCGCGTTGTCCTTACTCACCTTCGCGGACGAGCAGTGAATCTCCAGACCACTAGGTCCTGAATTTTTCTTACTCGCCTTCACAGACGAGCTTGGATTCTGCAAAACACCAGTTTCCGCGTTGTCCCTACTCGCCTTTGTGGACGAGCAGGAAGTCTGCAGAGCACTAGGTTTTGCCTTATCCTCACTCGCCTTTACAAATGAGCATGGAGTCTGCAGAGCACTATGTTCCCTTCTTCTTCCTTTTTGACTTCTTCTCAGCCTTCTTTGAGGACTGCGACGTTGCCGCATTGGAAGAAGGGGTGTCCTTATCAGAGCTGAAGACTCCTCCCTTCGTCACCTCTTCGGAGGTTTCGATGGGGGTTACTCCCGCTCTTGACGTAGGGATTTCACTGACACTCACTTCCCTCTTTGTTACGTGAGGATATTCTCTTTCAAATCTCCTCACGAACTTTAAGGTCTATCATTTGAAATTCCCTTACGCTGGTGGTGTTGGGGTCCTTATTGACATACCGATTGCAATAGTTAGTTGCCCTTCGGTATGATTTTTTGTCTCTTGCTTCCTTGGCTTTGGCAGAGTTGGAGGTCTGTGGATTCAGCGAATCGTCCATCTTATCGATAGGTTCTTCGCTCGCGCCACTCTCCTCCTCTACTGCTTTTTGCCTTAGAGGCAGAGGTTTGTCGGGATTGTCCGACACCAAAGCTAGACTAGAGGTAGGGACATGGATCAGTGATGCTTTCCTCCTTGAGTGTCAAGGGGACGCTTTCCTCAATTAAATTTAGGAGTACTAGGCTCTGTCTATTCAAACTGTCATTAATATGGTCCAGTTCCGGAGTGTCGTCCCCGCCCATATTTTCAGTCCGCTTTTTAGCAGAGTTAGAGCTGCTGGCCGTAACATTAGGGGAATCGTTGTCAATGTCCATATTCGTAATTGTCAGGGATAGTGAGGAGGTTGCACTTGTGAGTGTAAAGACTGAGGGTGCCAAGGCATCCACACCTACATCAGTCGAAGGTTCATCTTGAGGTTTTTGGTTTAAATTTTGAATGTCCATGGAATATTGAGTTGTGGAGGAGCTGAGGTCTACCGCGGAATAGCCTCCTTACCACGGCAAGGGCATGATAATTACTCGTTGAGTCGCCCAGGTATCAACGAGGCTCCGTTCAAATACAGTTGGTACCCTAACTGCAAACCTTGAGAACGCGGATGGGCACGTGGTCGCTTAACACTCCGGTGTTAGGGGATCTCAGCAATTTTTTATTTGGTAGGAGATCGCTACAAATATGTGTCACACATTCCATTGAAGCTGAGTGGAAGATTGTGGCGTCTAGCCCACGCATCGCGTCAATATCGTTATCCCCGGCGGGGGTTAAACTGTTACCACAATAAAATTCAGAATACGAAAATGTAGGAATGGGAAAAAATTGCCATCTCCCACGCATGCAGAATCGGGCTGAAAGGTGTTTTTATTAATACATCATAGCCTCTACCAAAATGTGTTCTCATGTTTTGTATCAAAATGTAAGTATCGATCTGCTTTTCTGAAGTTTTCTCTAGGATAAATGTTAGGTTATGATTACGATATTAATATTTAGATATCCATGACACGCTGCTGCTGAATTCCAAAACGTCAGATGGTTTGTCATAAGTGCGAAGCATTGCATTCAAGTTAGTTTTTGCAAACCCGTAATTTTACAAAGCATGACCAGTATCAAACATAGCGACTTTTGTTACATTTTGGAAGTTAGCCATATTATTAAACTGACAATTGATGTGCAAGTAAACATTTGTAAATATATTGTTTTTTTTTTTTTTTGAACTTTGAACTACTGGATGTATTTTAACCAAAAATAAATCATTAAATTTAATTTTGCTCTGTTCCAGAGCCTGCAAGAATCTACAAATGTTTACTACGATAAATTTTTTTCCTTTATAATATCGAAAAATACTGTAAATATAGAATCTATCTACTAATTCTTGCAGATCTGGAACAGACCAACATATTTTTTAAAAAGATTGGTTATAATTAGATCGAAGTACGTAATACATTATCAGCTATCACATAAAATTAACATTTTGAGGATGATGTATGCCCTGCTTTTGCTCTTGGAAAGAAGCATATCAAAGATGAATAGAATTTTTATTTTATTTTTTTTTTGGTTAAACACATTTATTTTTAAACAATAAAATCCACTAATTCTAGTAAAACGTTTTCTTCACACAACATTTGAAATGTAAATTATTATTCATTCTTCTTGCTCATCCTTAAGACTCATATGGGATAGAGTATAAAATAATATATGTATGTGTAAAAAAGGATTCGAAAAAAAATTTTAAGGTATTATTGATTCATAAAAACAAAATTACAGTGTACAATTTGGTAAAATAATACATATAATATTTGTTATCTGATTTGACCGGGTGAAAAGAGTTTATTACGCTATTCAGCCAAATGTTGAAATAAAAAATAGCATAAAGGTTTAGACTTTAGCTTCTTTCTCCCTCTTGGTTTGTGTATAAAACTAATAATGTTAATAACTGTGATCATATGGAGTTCATTCTACCTATATGTACATCATTTCCGCCATGGTTGACATCTTTTTGGGTATGTGGACGAATGTATCAAAATAACAAGCCAATTCATCAATGGTCACATCATCGGATGACGTCGTTGTAGCTGTATTTCCAGCTGCTTGTTGAGAGCATGATGTATGTGATGAACTACAGCGTTGCAAATTTGAAGGAGGCTGCGCCAATGAACTCTGCTGATGGTATTCATCGTTAGAATCCTTGACACAGCCTCCACTTCCAACTTCCGTTGTTGTTCCGGTGGACGCAAGTTGCTTATGTGTGGTTCTGATTCTAGGCTTATTGCAGAACTGTGTTTGCATCTTTGTGAAGTTCTTGGAATTTCTGCTGGACAAACTCAACTGATTTAGACGTACACTAAAATCAACGTCCTCTGTTAAAAGGCTGCGACATTCTTCTATTAAATCTCGAAAATCAGTCATCCCCTTGGAGGCGGCCATAGGTAATCTCTCATTAGTTTGTGTTGAAATATCAATGCTGTGGCTAGAAGCGGGAAGCAATAGCTTTCGTCTCACACTGCTCTGTGGGTGCAAACACGCTGATATTGCCTTTAAGACGGGCTCTCGAAGTATTAACTTTTTGCCAGGAGTTCCAGCTGACGAAGATATACATTTCTTAAACGATGGCTTCTGAACTCCCCCACTGATATTTGATGTATTTAAGGATTCGTCTGAACAACTACTAGAACCTCCTGTGAGCTTCATCTCCTCCAGAACACTACTTTCCGACGCTCGTCTAAAGCGACATCTGCGACAATTCGTAGTACGAGATTCCCGCTCAACGCCAACTCTTCCATGTGTAGCGTCACTGGTAGGTTTTAGCTCTTCTTCGAAGAATGGATTTAGAGCCAGAGGAAGATTGTTGTCAAGTTGCTTGACCTGGGGCAAAACAGGAGTAATTTGTAACTTGTCCAACTCCTCTGGCAGTTCCTCATCGGTTGCCATGGCGAGAGGATTTTAAATGTTATTCGCAATTGTTGCCTCTCTGGAATATATGTATATCACTCTTGTTTACGGAAGAAATAGATCTGAATATATTATCGTCAATTGATATTGATTGTTAAACACAAAGCAAGCACGCACTAGCAGTTGGCGTCCTTGAACGTTGTATACAGGAATAGATTTCAGAGACTCCCAGAACTCGTTTCCTCTTTAATTAATTGGCTACTGCTATGAGCAAAACATCCAATTCACAATTTTCAAAATTTGAAACAATTAATTTCGATTTTTTATTATTGTTTTGTATTTTTTACAATGACTTTTATTTTCTATATTTTTTGTTTTCAACTATTTTCTCATTAGGGATGTGTAGTTCTATTTTCAATTGCTCTGAATTCTTCACGCTCTCGTTATTTATCATCTTCCCTCATTCCCACTTGTGTTGAATTTATTAGAGTTGTGCAATCTAGTTCATTTGAAAGATCTAGTTCAAGAGCTCAGTTCTTTTAACTGAACTAGTTCAGTAATCTAGTTCATATTCACTATCCAGTTCAATCATTCGGATCAGAATCGTTCACGGGCTCCCAATCGTTCGCTTGATGAAAACACATATACAAGGTGGCGCAAAAGCAATCTTCCGTAGTTTTTTGGCTGTAATTTAAAAAAATGAAAAACTTTGATGTTTCTTGTGGATTATTTTTATTTGGTCCTTTATTTTTTTTTACATCAAGTCGAGAATATGATATCAAATAAATGGCCGCCGCCACAGTTTATTGTCATTTGAGCCCTTTTTATGGCAGTTTACATCACTTTGGCCAAAACTTCCGGCGATAGGTCCTAACATTCTTGGCGGATATTGTCTTTAAGAGCTGAAAGAGTCTGAGGCTTGTTGACATAAACTCGCGATTTCAAAAAGCCCCACAAAAAGAAGTCTGGAGCGCCCCATCACTCATGATTATTTTCGATGAAAAATCATCTTCCTCTTGGTGGTGATTAAGGATGGATTGATCGTATGTTAGACGCGATTGGCGGTCGGCGTTTAACAGCTGATGCACCGTCTGGACTTTGTACGGAAACATCTTCAAATATCTTCCTAAAATTCGCTGTAAAGACCGTCAACTGATACGCATTTGCGTGGCACGTCGTCTAGTCTATGTGGACCAGCATTCGGCACACAACAACAATTTGAGCAAACACTGTTGTCAGTTCTTGGTTTTTCAATTAGTGAGTGGAGAGAGAAGCTCTCTTTGCTTGCTCGCGAGTAACGAGGTGCCGCATTCTGATGTGGACAAATATACAAAAAATAGGAAAAAACAATGGAATAGTATAATTCATGACACAATAAGAACGTAGATGCAACTGCCGTTTTTGGTAACATAAGATGTCAAAATTTGACATAAATTCAATGCAATTGACACATTATAGCTGTGTTCCTTTACTTACCTGAGGTTACCATTTTTGCCATTTCTTACCATTTTTAACCTGCAAAGCGTTCCTTAACCCCGAAAAGTGGCAAAACTGGAAGCAATTTTAAGAGAGTGAGAGTGGAGAGAGACCGAAAATGGCTTTCTCTTCTACCACAGGCTACCAGCAAAATTTCTCCAGGTAAAAAATGGCAGAACTGACTTTTCGACTTTTGTTTCACGATTATTTCACAATGAAAAAGAAAATGGACAAAAAACAGAACAAAAAGTCGAACGCTGACAAAACTAAATTAAAAACTGTGAAATAAAAGACGAAAATTGATTTTTTTATGTTTCTTTTTGATATTTCTGCCAGATCTACCATTTTTCCATTCCTTTACTTTTCTGGTAAAAATGTTCATGAGAGACCAATTTTGAGCAATTTTGACACTTTTCTCTTTCACCACCCTTACCATTAAAAAAGTAAAGGAACAAAGCTTATGTTACCATCAGCTGGGCTGATAATGCTACCTTCTTATTGTATCATGGTCATGGCAGAACTACCGGGTAGTGGTATCACACCAGCTGATCAAATTTGAAAAGTCAAATTCCTTTATAAAAAAAATATTTTTGTTGTAATTTCAACAACAACATAAAAAATATTGGACATAACATACTTATTCAAAATTTTACGATGCCACTACCTGGGTTATTCAAAAATAGCTTCGTTCCAGCCATTTTTTAATGATAAAAGTGTCAAAAGAGCAAACTGTCGAAAATGAGTTCCATATACACATTTTTCAAAATGTACGGGAACGGAAAAATATCAGAAACGTCAAAAACTGGAACAGATGTCAAAATCGGCGAATTAACCAATCAGAAGCCGGCAAACATGTTGCACGTTTTGGCTCACCCACATTTGTCGTGTAAAAAGTTTCTAAAGAGAGAGCTATACAGCGCCATTTTTGTTCAAAGAGAAGTGAACATTTTGCAACTTTTTTGTTGTACGCGAACACATTTTTGGGAAAAATGTGCAAAATGTGTAAAAACTTTTTAGTTCTTGAACGAAGCTAATATTATAGCTGTGTTCCAAAACTAAAAAGTTTTTACAATTTTTACGACTTTTACACATTTTACAAGTTGTAAAATGTTTACTTCTCTTTGAACAAAAATGGCGCTGAATGGCGCTCTCTTTAAGAACTTTTTACTCGACAAATTTGAGCGTGTAAAAAATAGTAACAGGGTTGCCGGCGTCTGATTGGCTGATACGCCGACTTTGACATTTGTTCCAGTTTTTTTTGACGTATTTTCCATTTTTCCGTTCCCGAACTATTTCAAAAAACTTTTGTGTGAGAAAAATTTTTTTACAGTTCTCTCTTTTACGAGTTTTACTATTAAAAAGTACGGGAACGAAGCTTATATTTAAATAAAGAAAGATTAACAGTCGGTTTCTGTATGTCGAAAGAAGAACGTGTGCGAAAGAAAAGCGTCCAAACTCTTGTGTGTTTTTCAAATATGTTTTTTGTTCTGAAGCAAAAGCAAAGGTAAAATTATTTCGAAAACTAAAGTTCGGGCGTGTTTCATTCGCACACATTCTTCTTTCGGCATACAGAAACTGGCTGTAAGTTTGCATTAAGGGGTAGTTTACACTATATGTAAATGTCATATGATATGCAATTTTCTATCGTTATATATTCACTAATATGTGGAATATTGCAGATTTTCTATACGCCATTTATTATGTGCGTCTACCCCAACAAAAATATAATAAAATTACGTCTCTACATTGCCTCCGTGGGTAGATATGGAATGTTTTTATTTCGTGTCATATGACATTGATATACAGTGTAAACTACCTCTAAGATTACAAAACAACTTCCTTCGGAAAAAATTGAAATTAGAATTTAATTAAGTGGCTGGCAAAATTCTCGTATGTTGTGTGTGTAGAAATGATCAGTGCGAAAAAAGATTTGTTTCTTTTTATTTTTTCCCTTTTTCTGTCCAAAACAAGGCATATTGAATAGGTAATAGCTTCGGTATATTGGGATATGTTATGTAAAAATGTTCTTTATGTAGAAATTACTTTTACTACAATGGGGGTTGACACTTCACATTGATCCAAAAAATAAACAAAACTCATTACATTACGAAGTCATCACTTATGGGTAGTTTACACGGTATGTTTTTTTACATATGAGTTGTCACTTCTCCCATACAAAATGTATGTGCAAAGTGACAACTCATATGTAAAAAACATATCGTGTAAAGTACCCATTAGGAATTCAGGAAAAACAAGGGTTCTATAGATTATTTTCATTTAAACCTACCCCTTTACCTATACCATGTGTTTTTAAAGTGAATTGTTGATAAAAAGTATTTTTCGTCTTAGAAATATTAATTTCATTAAAAATAAAGTAGTGTTTCATAAAAAAATTACGAATTTAGTTATTGCAAAATTATTTGTAAATAAAATAACGATATGGCAACACAAATTATATTTTCTAGGGTTCACAAAATGCGGCATCATTTTCAATTTTCCAACTTGTGAACCCTTCTTCACTTTTTTCGCTCCTCCCTTGTCATTTGTGATAGGTCGAGAAGTGAGCTGCAACTCACTCGTGAGAAGCTCCTACGTGAGTATTCATGATCGCTATGATTGTTTCGCTCTTTCCTATCAAGTCAGTGAGAAGAAAAAAGCAAGATCTGTTACAATAACGCAAAACATCAGTTTGAAATATTAATTTATAAATTAAGTGCAAAACCAATGTGCACATGGGGTTCCATCTATACAGCCGTCAACACCAGGGAAATTTCGAAACGATCCAATTTTAACACAATTTGCCCTTTATCAAGTGGACCACTTCCTTCAATATGTTCGACAATGTAGATTGAGCCTTGCAATTGTAATCACCCGCCAGGGATAACAATCTTGGCGCGATGCGGGGGCTTAAGGTCACAGTTTCCACACTCAACACCCTGGAAGTGTTTAGTTGGGGAACTGTGACCGACCAAAGGTTATCCAAGTAGCGGTCTCCTACTCATTAGAGACCCCCTAACGCCGGGGTGTCAGGCGAAACCGTGCCCATCGGTGTTCTAAGGTTTGCAGTTAGGGTACCAACTGTATTAAAACGGAGCCTCGTTGATACCTGGGCATCTCAACGCAGTAATGGCTTAGTTGTCATGTCCTTGCCATGGTACAGGAGGGCTATGCCATGGTGGACCTCACTCCCCCCACTAAATCTATGACGTATGGAGAGCAAACATTTAAACAAAAAAACAACCAAAACTAATCCGATTGATGACAACAATGCAATGCCTAAGGACAATTCTTCAGATTCAAAATCTTTTACCAAGTCTGGGGCAACCCAGCCAACGGTTGACGGGACGGTAGTGTCGGGAGGGGACGGACCTAAGGTACCCACTCTGGGAGCTGTCACTGACAGTTTGGCTGAACAAAGCCGGAAACTCCTGGAGATACTGGAGCAGACGTTGGCCCTGCGTCTTAGTCAGAATGGCTATTCTACTGGAGCGGAGAACGGCTCATCGGATGACGAAATGAACACCACAGTCATTCCAGCGACTGTAGTTAACGATGAGTCGGCCTCAACCTCAGTGGAAGTAGCCACCTCTGGACCAACTGATGCACCAGCTACCCAACCATCGGCTGCAGCCGATGTTGCTGGCTCAAAAGGACTGGCTGCTGTTGAGGAAGGAGCTCCGACCAAAATACCGGCCGGAAAAGCTCCCACCACCTCAGATAGCTCTGCTAATAAATGGGCCAAAAAGAGGAGGGCGTACCATAGAGCAATGCACTTCCTCAGGAAGTTCATTGACAGGGAACCCTCATCTATAACGCTGAGAGAATGCAAGGTGATCAGGATTAATCTCAAGGTAGTGAAAAAGATCGAAAGATCTCACCCTCACTTACCCAAGGGAAGACCTGATATCAGCAAGCTTTCTCTTATTACGGCAAACGAAGAGGTTAGGTCAATGCCTACATCGACTCCCACAGCCCCCAAGGGCCAAACTGGGAGCGATGTTGACATGATCCGTAAACCATCAAATGATTCGCCTCCTTCGACCTCAAAGCTCTCTTCAAAGGGATGTCCCGTCACACAGACAGGGCAAACCTCAAAGGAGAAGGCAGCCAAGCCGAAGGGGACGCATCATAAGAGTTCAAAATCTGGGAAGTCCGACCGAACACCGGTCTCCGCACCTGGGGGAGCACCTACCAAGACCAATCCATCTCCACCAAAAAGCGCGGTGAAGAGAGACAGGTCAATGGAGGAGCCACTCCCCAGTGCTAAGAGGCCCACTTCAGGTCAACAACCCATTATTCATACCTCCCCAGCCGGTTGCCCTAAGACTGGGAACAGGAAAGATGCCGCAGCCAGTTCAGCCTCACAAGCTAACTTGGGCCACAAGGAATCTTCCAGTTCCCATCTCAAGACCAACAGCAGGGGAAAAAGAACAAGCAGACCGATGGTGCCGGATGAGTTGCGAGCAGCGGTCATCGATAAATCTGACCCTGATTGGATAATCAGAGAGGATCGATGGCTACTTATCGAAACTCGTCTGCGTGACATCGTGTTCGCAGGAGAAGGGGAACCTCCTAAACACACCCAATTTGGCAGTGCCGCTCCATACAGAGGCGTTAGGGTCATCTGTTGTGAAAATAGGGAATCTCTGGATTTCCTCACTTCCACGATAGAGGGTCTTGGCGAACTCTGGGAGGGATGTCAATTGGCAGTCGTTGGTGTCAAGGAGGTCCCTTTCAGAAGAGTGTTGTCAGCTTGGGTGCCACCTCCACCTGTGGATCCCGCGCGCATACTGACCATACTCGGCAGACAAAACCCCAATCTCCGGACCAGCACATGGAATCTGGTCAGCCACAATCCGGAAAATGGAGGTGTTGCCATCAGGGTGTCAATAGACACTCAGGGGCAAGATTACTTAAGGACTCGAGAGGGCAAACTACACTTTGGTCTAGGATGGATCAGATTCCGCCTAGGACGAAAGTAGTGGAGGAACGGAGGCAGCAGCCGCTTCGCATAATGCAGATTAATCTGCATCACTGCAAAGCGGCTGCTGCTGAACTTCTTCTAGCCCTCAAGAAGTCTGAAGTTGACATCGTCTTAATCCAGGAGCCTTATTTATACAAGAATAAGGTTGCTGGGTTAAACGATAGCAACTACACCACCTTCGCCACATCCAACGGGGACAAGGTAAGAACCTGTGTAGTTGCTAAGAAGAGTCTTAAACTAATATTCCTCTCTAATTTCAGCGGAGGTGATATTACGGCTGTAAGGATGGAATGCAGCTCCCATGGAGCCACCATATTCTCGTCCATTTACATGCCATTCGAGAGCCCTGACCCACCGGGTAATGACGTGGAGAAGCTTGTCAAAGAGATGGGTAGCACTTGCCTCATCATCCTAGGATGTGATGCCAATGCTCACCATTTCCACTGGGGCAGCAGAGACACAAATGCCAGAGGTGAGTCCGTATTCGATTTTATCTTAAAATATAATCTCAGAATATGCAACAGGGGAAATGAATACACTTTTCAAAATAGAATCAAGGGGGAGGTTATAGACATAACCCTCACTAATAAAGACGAATCTATTATCAGTGACTGGAGGGTATCGGAAGAATGCTCCTTTTCGGATCATCGGAAGATATTCTTCCAAGTCTCTGTTAATGGCATTCGACAGCCACCATTTAGAAATCCACGGAAAACCGACTGGAACAAATTCAATGAACTAGTAAGCTCCAAGCTGGGAGTATCACGATACCCCCAAACAGCCACAGAGGTTAATAGTGCAGTGAATCACGTGACAGAGGTTTTGGTGGACAGCTATGAGACCGCCTGCCCACTCACTTACCCAGGCAGAAGATGTCAACCGGTCTGGTGGTCGAAAGATCTGGATAATCTCAGGAAGATTAGCAGAAGGCTCTACAATAAAGCCAACAAAACGAAGTTGTCCACAGATTGGGAGAACTACAAGGTATCTTTCAATAAGTACAACAGCGAAATAAAGAAGGCTAAACGCAGATCATGGGTCTGCTTTAGCGAGTCTATAGAGGGAGTAAAGGATGTAGCCAGGTTTCGTAGAGTACTGTCGAAGGACCCTAAATCCATCGGCAGTATCAAGCGGGATGATGGCACATGGACTAACTCCGGTCTAGAAACTCTGGATCTCCTGGCCAAAACCCACTTTCCCAACTGCATGGATGCACCAGATCGCTCAGCCGATCCACCAATGTGCAACCAAGCCACCGGGGGAAGTGAGTGTCATCGAGGAGATCATAAGTCACACAAAGATAGCTTGGGCGATAAACACTTTTAAGCCTTTTAAATCACCTGGTCCAGATAGTATCTTCCCTGCTATGCTACAAAATGTATTGGAGGTGTTGATACCACACCTAGATCATATTTATAGGGCCTGTCTACGTCTATCGTTCACACCGGCTCTGTGGAGGGAGGTCACGGTGACATACATCCCCAAAGCGGGGAAGTCAAGTCACACGCTTCCCAAAGACTACAGACCAATCAGCCTATCTTCCTTTCTATTGAAAACGTTAGAAAGATTGCTTGACCTAGGAATAAGGTCCAAGCTTGAAAACAGTGTTATTAGTCCTGCCCAACACGCCTACATCAAAGGCAGATCGGTGGAGACTGCACTTAATGAAGTCGTTGGTTTAATCGAGAGGAATATGATGGGCTCAAACTATACGTTAGCAGCGTTTCTCGATATAGAAGGCGCCTTTAATAACGTCAAACTCGAATCTATCCACAATTCACTCTTGAACTTAGGTGTTTCCACTACACTGATCAATTGGATCGATGGAATGCTTAGCGGCAGGATAATCAATTCAAATATCGGTGAGACCTCCATTCGGAAGTCTGTCACCAGGGGCACACCACAAGGAGGCGTATTATCACCACTGCTGTGGCTCCTGGTGATTAACGAAATACTTAAGGAATTTGACCAACTACGTATAAAGACTGTAGCTTATGCTGATGACGTGGTCATAATGATCACCGGGAAGTTCCCACAAACGCTATCGGAACTCATGCAAGGAGCTCTGGACAAATTATCAAGATGGGCACACAACAATGGACTTGGGGTGAACCCATCTAAGACAGAGCTGGTTCTATTTACGAACAAGAGAAAAGTCAAACCATTCACCCTACCAACGCTGGATGGAGTGGCCCTAAAGCTCTCCCTAGAGGCCAAGTACCTTGGCATTATCCTGGACCACCAACTAACGTGGAAAAGGAATGTCGAGGAACGTGCCAAGAGAGGACTTATAGCCCTTTATTCTTGCAAGAACTCTATTGGTAAGAGTTGGGGTTTGAAACCACAGGTCATACACTGGATTTTTACGGCCATAGTTCGCCCCATTCTGACTTATGGTTCATTGGTATGGTGGAATGCTTTGAGTAAGACATCCCTTCTCCGTAAGATTAATGTCGTTCAAAGAGCGGCATCTCTCCTAATTACCGGTGCCATGAAAAGCACTCCACAGGCTGCTCTCAATGTATTACTGGATCTTCATCCGATGAATCTCGTGGTACAGGAGTTGGCAGCAAAGAGTGCTCTCCGACTCAAGGAGTTAAATTCATGGCGTAACTTCGACTACGGCCATGCTGCTATCTTACGACAATCTGGACTATCAGTGGGTTTGGAGGTAATCAGTGACTATATATCACCACAATTACACTTCGACGACATTGAAGTCCGGATACCTGACAGAGAAGCCTGGACCCACAACTCCCTACCTCTACCCGGTATAGAGATTTATACCGACGGATCCAAGATGGAAAAGGGAACAGGAGCGGGCGTCTACAGCGATACCCTCAACTTACGGATCTCGTACAAGCTAAGCGAAAATTGTAGCGTCTTCCAAGCCGAAATCTTTGCGGTCACGAAAGCAGCAGAATTGATTAAAAACATGGAAGGGGATATAGCCGGACCGGTGACTATCTATGTGGATAGCCAAGCGGCCCTAAAATCACTTAGATCCCATTCAATCAAATCTGCTGCGGTTTTGCACTGCAGGAAAGCTTTGGAGGCCCTACGATCAATCGTTACCTTGTGCTGGGTCCCAGGGCATTGCGACATCGAGGGAAATGAAAAGGCGGATGAACTGGCACGTCGCGGATCTGAGTCAAACGACATTGAAATCGATAACTCAATCAGGCCACCCCTGTGTGACTTCATGCGGCTCCTAGAACAAACATACAGGGAGAAGGCTGGTCAGATTTGGAATAACGAACCTGGCTGCAAGGTATCAAAGGCAATCTGGCCCAACCTCTCCAAACGGAAGACCACTTCCCTACTCTCTATGAGAAAACCCGACCTAAAACTAATGATTGGAGTTATCACGGGACACTGCAGGATAAGATCAATGACCTGCAAATGGGATAGAGATGACCCCACGGACTACTGCAGATTATGCGAAGACGAAGAAGAAACAGAGACGATTGAGCACTTATTATGCCGTTGTCCAATGCTCAGGACCAGGAGAATTCAAACAATGGGTGAACATACGCTATCATCTCTGACAACATTCTGCCAAGCCGAGCCGACAACACTGCTTCTTCTCGCCAAGGGTCTGAAGTGGCTTCAACACGAACAAACTACAGCATCTTAATACGGCAAACCTCCTTACTCGCTCTCTCTCTCTCTTTACAAATAATCTCTCAATCCGTAGCACTTACTTAATCATTCTCAACTATCTTCTAACTTACTTAATTATTCCTTTTTCTTACTTCTAAACTCGATATGCTATTATTTCTTTTCTTTTCTCCTACCCTTACTATAGGATGAACACAATGGACCATAAGGTCTCCGAGTGGAGTGGCTGTCCAACACGACAGCTGCGCGTCCTTTAACCTAACCTAACCTAATTGTAATCAATGCCATGGGACTTTTGGAAACTTCCCTCCGCAAAAAATCTCAACACAGGGCGCACTTTTAAAAGTGGGAGAATTGCTGTTGATCTGTAACTCACTTTGAAGTCATCCTTTAACGTTTCCACAATGTAAACTACGGCATCCTTTGGCAATCGAAAATACGCCTTAAACCTAAATTAATTTACTGATTACACAGATCTTCCCAACATGAGCTTCAACTTACAGTACAGATGGAATTGACTGACTTGTCCCTCAAATTTCTTCTAATAGATGTCATGTCCTGTACATTTTTTTAATCATCAAAAAATAATTCCACTCATTTTAAAATATTTTTTTGGCGAGTTGTTCCTTTTTGATTTAATAGAGTACACAAGTTTGAAAAAACACTGATCGATAACACGTTTATCGACAACCAGGGCTGCCAGATTATTTTTATGGAAAATCGTCAAAATGACGATTTTTATTTAAGAAATCGTCAAATCTATTTTATAAAATCGTCAAAAATTAAAATACGCACTTTTAGATATATTTTAATATATTTCTTAGTCTCGATCCACACTAGAGGGATTTCAATGAAATGATTTCATGAAATTAGGCGTTCTTAGATTGAGTTCCCCACTACAGCAATTCCATAAAATTAATTTATTATAGAACTCGATCTAAGAACGCCTTATTTCATGAAATTATTTCATAGAAATCGCTGACCGGGACTTATTAAAAGAAACATTAAATGGATATTCAAGTTAGTCCCGGTCCACACTAGCGTGAATTTCATTAAAAAATTCATGAAATTAAGCGTTCTTAAATCGAGTTCCTCACTGCAGCAATTTTAAGATTTTACTCTACTATGAAAGTTGTTCTAGAGACGCATAATTTCATGAAATTTTTTCAATGAAATCACTCTAGTGTGGACCGGGACTTATTAAACATGTTTTTACTTCAATCAGTAAATTGAAGCTATTTATTTTATAAATAAGAATGTGAATAAGCATTTCGTCATTAAGTTATTTTTTTTTTAAATAAATATTTGAGTTTATCATTTTTAAGAGATCGGGCTTAATAAATATGTCATAACAATAAGTTTTGTTAAGTTTTAAATGATCTTTGGTATAAAGTATACCCTCCACTGAATCATTATGAAGAGAAACACATTCAACATTTGCTGACGAATGAGGTAATACCCATGGTATAAGTAAAAAGGTAGATTTAAATGAAAATAATCTATAGAACCCTACGTCAAAATTAGTAAACACAAAAGCAACAAGTGGGTTTGTTTACAATACCATTTTTGAGAATTTTATAAAAAAAACGCGAAAAATGAACGAAGTGTCAAGATTTCTCCACATAATCCAGTTGTGAATATGATAAAATGTTTGTTTCAATGCAAAACTGACGAATTTCTTCCATACACATGTTCTAAAAACAAATTTAAAAATCATTGAATTCGATTGTTCTTAAAGTTGTTTGGCATATTATTCGAACAGCACACACACATACACAGATTGTGTATATTGTTCTGAAGTTTTAGGAACAGTCGAAAGAAAAAATTTAAATTGACCGAAAGCTTTAGCTAACCTTTCTTATTAAACCATGGTAATACCTTTTATTACCTCCCAGCAAAAATACCCCTTGCAAAACCCCTTACTAACCCTTTATTTTAACAAGGGTCTGTCGCGCCAAATAAGTAGTTATTATTTGACCATTGAAATAAGTAGTTAAAAAAAAGTAGTCGCTTAAAGTCGTGACTACTTATTTAACTACAGTATAGTCTCGATAATGCGGACACTCGTTAATCCGGACAACGCTGTAATTCGGACACTAATAATTGGCCTGTTCCCGTACTTTATAAAGTGGTAAAAGTCGTAAAAGTTGTAAAAGTCGTAAACGATTTTCATATAAATTTTGTCTACGGGAACGCAAAATTTGTAAAAGTGGTAAAAATTGTAAAAACTTTTTAGTACTGGAACAGAGCTAATATTTACACTGAAGACTCGGTAATCCTGACACGCGGCAGTTTTTTTACCTCAATAATAGAGTTGTATAGTTCATGAACGAACTAGTTCAATTGAACGATTCATTGAATAGAGCGTATGAACTAGATCAATCGATATAGTTCATTATAGTTCAATAGTTCACTGAACTATAATCAGTCGGCGACCGTACGATCAACGAACGAGCGATTCACAATCTAGTTCAACATGTCGTTCACATATGCATAAAGTTACGCCGTCGTCAGTGTTAATGGGTACTTTACACGAAGGGACAACCCATATGTAAGATACATTATGGGTTGTCCCTTTTTATATACAAAATGTATACGCAAAGTGACAACCCATATGTAAAATACATATCGTGTAAAGTACCCATAAGTGATGCCTTCGTAATGTGATGAGTTTGTTTACGTTTTGGATCAAGGTACAATGAATAGCTGTTCGAAAGTGAAGATTTCTTCAAAAACACAACAAATTCCACATATTTCCATATTGAATGTGCCTTGTTCTGGATAGGAAAAATAAATAAAAAGAAAACACGCGCAAAGCTTTTTCGCATTGACAGTTTCTACACACACACAACATAAGATTTTTGCCAGCCACCTAAATGAAGGACGTGTTTTCTTAAATTAATACCAACTTAATCTTTCTTTATAAATGGTGATGGTCGGGACCGGAGGCATTACGGATAATCGATTTTCACGGATAATGGTTTTATGCGGCTTTTGAACACATTTCTTAGTAAAAATGGAATAATATCGTACACATTTGCACAATAATATTTAACTGTGCTATTTTTATTATATTGGTTTAAGGAAAGAAATGAAATAAAATTAAGAATTCAAGAATTTATTACATCTGCATAAAAACCTTTCAATTTATGCTTGTCTTGCTTACTTGTTTTTGTGATCGCATAAATACACAAATTGTGTGAAACAGGCGAATTTCTTAATCAAATTAATTGAAAGGTGTGCCTTTAATCCCCGATAATGGAGTTAATAATGGATAATAGAGGCAATCGAAACAACGACATTTCTATTCTATCCCGGATAATAATCGATTCACGGATAATCGAGGTTCGACTGTATTTGGTGTATGTGTGCGTTTGATTGACCGATTATGATCCGAATCATGGTATAAGTAAAGAGGTAGATTTAAATGAAAAAAATCTATAGAACCCTTGTTTTTCTTGAATTCCTAAAACTTCAAAATAAAAGCAACAAGTAGGTTTGTTTACAATGTATTTCTTGAGCATTTTATAAAAAACGCGAAAAATGAATGAAGAGTTAAGTTTTCTCCACATAATCGAGTTATGAGTATGATAAACTGATTGTTTCAATGCAAATCTCACCAATTCCTTCCATGCAAATGGTCTAAAAACAATTTTAAAAATCATTGAATTCGATTGTTTTTTTAAATTGTTTGGCATATTATTCAAACTCCACACACACATACACAGTTTGTTTATATTGTTTTGAAGTTTTAGGCATACTCGAATGAAAAAATTTAAATTGACATAAAGCTTTGGCTAACCTTTCTTATTAAACCATGATCCGAATGAACTGGATAGTGAACTATGAACTAGATTACTGAACTAGTTCAGTTAAAAGAGCTGAACTACTGAACTAGATCTTTCAAATGAACTAGATTGTACAACTCTACTCAATAATCCGGACACTCATTCGTTTTGTTCCAAAAGTCCCGAATTTCTGCCCTTTATATTCCACACAAATAAATATCGCTTATAACGTCATATCGGTTGTAACGTCGGTTTTTTTTGTGAAATATTTGAATTTTGCTATCGGTTATAACGTCGAACCATACGAAGAAGAACAAATTCTCTCATATTTCGTTGTACCTACAGTATGCAAAGTTCATATTCGTACTAACTTCAAAAATGAATAAAATCGTTATTAATTCCATATTTTATATGCAAATATGATACAATTGATCGGGATTACTATAACAAAGAAAGATTTAAAAATAAAACTAATTTTTAATTTATTCCATCATTTACGTATAGATGGCGCCTGTGTGGGTGGCAAAGTTCGTATTCGTACACATAGAAGCACTATATATTTGTGGTATTTAAGGATTTTTGAAGCAAAATACCACCAATATTTGTTGTTTTCTTGTTATAGAGTGCCTTTGCTGTAGAAAAATGTAAAAATAACGATAATTTAATTAAATATTTTGCATGAATAAAAAGTCGGACGAAAATCCGAAATACCTATGACAAATGTGATAGATGCGATGGTATGGTATTTTATTCTCGAATTTTGGACGAAAACAGCTAATAGCAGTCCTTCTGCAACAATATTTGAGGTCACCTAGGAAAATAAATGTTGTCAGCGCTCGGAAATGCAACGAAACGTAATCCCGGCTAAGGCAACGTAAAGACATTTTGGTGTCTATTTCGTACAAATCGCAAGTTCTGTTTTATATTTGGCATAAAATGTATTGAAGTATAAGAATAGGATTTCGAAAATCTTGTTATGTCAAGACCATGGCAGAACTACCAGGTAGTGGTATCACACCAGCTGATCGAATATGAAAAGTCAAATTCCTTTATAAAAAAATTATTTTTGTTGTAATTTCCCCAATAACATAAAGAAAGTTTTGACATAACATATTCAAAATTTTACGATGCCACTACCTGGGTAATAGTGCCATAGTCAAGACTTATCGGAAATTACGAGAAAAAATAGATAATTAAGGGCGAACATTTCCCCGAAAATAATGCATTTCTTCAATAGGTTACCCCACGTTCTTTCTTGGCAAATTTACTTAATTCTTTTGACATTTATGCATTCATGTAGGACCGTTTGGTAAAGAAATATAATTTTCTACAAATAAAAATCATTGTTTTTGCAATTTTATCAATCATAACCCTCGTGATAGTAAGCGTAAAATTTCAGTCGCACGGAGACAGTATAAAGACTTCTACAGTTTAATTGTTCCTCATAATTTCTCACAATTTTCGATATAAAATGATTTTCGAAACCCTATTCTAAAACTTCAACACATTTTGTGCCAAATATAAGACAGAAATTGCGATTTTTACGACGTACAAACCAAAACATGTCTTTGCGTTGTCTTAACCCGGATTACGCTTCGTTGCATTTCCGAACGCTGACAACATTTTTTTTTTCATATAAGACCTTGAATATTATTGCAGAAGGACTGCTATTAGCTATTTCCGTTAAAAATTCGAGAAAAAGTTGCCATACTTAATCGTTTCTAAGACATCCTTCTTAAGTATTTCGGATGTTCGTCCGACTTTTTATTCATGCAAAATGTTTAATTAAATTATCGTTATTTTTACATTTTTCTACAGCAGAGGCACTCTAAAAGAAGAAAACAACAAAAATTGGTGGTATTTTGCTTTAAAAATCCTTAAATACCACAAATATATAGTGCTTCTAGGTGTACGAATACAAACTTTGCCACCCACACAGTCGCCATCTATACCTAAATGACGGAATAAATTAAAAATTTATTTTCTTATTTTTAAATCTTTCTTCGTTATAGTAGTCCCCATCAATTGTCTCATATTGCATATAAAATATGGAATTAATAACGATTTTATTCATTTTTGAAGTTTGTACGAATATGAACTTTGCATACTGTATATATATTTTTTTCAAACTCAAACAACAACAAAGTTCCAAACATATGCACAACATGTTCGAAGATGGGGTTGGACACCTGAATTACGACTTATGTACATGTCAATTAAGCTTAAATTTTTGGCACCCAATGTCACATCTGTTTTACAAACCTTGACCCAAGTGTATTAAAATTATTAAAATCGCATTGTCGGAATCGGCAAATATCCACTATACTGACAAGAACAGAAAAGGTTCAAAGTACGAAATTAAATGCGTTGGATTCCGTGTTATTGTTAGATGAAGCATGGAAAAATTTAGCGTCTCCAGTCATTGCTAATTGTTTTCATCATGCGGGATTGTTAATGGTCCTTTGAACGACTCTGAAGACATTTGTCCTCATTCTCATTTCTCCCAACACTTAGAATATATTGTTACGGAATTAGATTTAACTAATCTCCGTGTAGACGTTGTTTTATTCCCCGATACGATTTGTACTAAATAAAACAGGGTTCGTTTTAGATTACGTTTCTACAATGCTTTATTTACTTTATTACACTTATTCAGAACCGACTTTAATTACAAAGCACACAGCAAGTCTCTAGTTAGCACGCAGCTCTTATTTAACCGATCTGTTCAGTTCAACGCTTAAAACACAACTAACTTGTTATTGCCAGTTCCCCTGTATTTATACCCCAAAGTCTCCTTGGTCTAGAATTATCCAGAAAGTCTGGCAACACCTCGAATCTGTGCAACGAACACACAGACGCACATTCGCACTAAGCGAACAACCATACTCACATACATACATGGGGGGAATACAGGCGGACGACAAGCACAGTAATGACGTAATTACAACAACAAACAAATGCAAGAAAGAAGTAGCAACTAAACGATAATTACATGATTATGGCAAAACAAAATAAAAGCACATTAATAAAAGGTAAAGTAACAACTAGAATAATGAAGAGAGTTCTACATGGTAGTTGTTGTTGCTTAAATAAAGTAACTGCATAATAAAAACTTTACGTTACAATTAAAATTTTTAAATTAACGGAAATTAAACTAAATTAACTTAAACCTATCAGTTACATTCGTAACATTGCCTCCCGCTTAAGCCTGTTCGTCCCGAATAGGCACAGTTCCCTCTCTGTGTTATGGGCATTGGTAACACTGCCTCCCGCTTAAGCCTGTTCCTCTGGACTAGACACAGTTCTCTTTCCGTAGTGGTAGCAACTGATTTAGATCAGACATGACCAAAAAGAGAACGGAGAAAATTCAAAATATTGGCAACTTATAACAGTGTGTTAGTAAGTTTGTATTCACGCAAGCTATAAAACAATAACAAATCAAAGCATTTGTTATCTTTTGTACGCTCTTTCTGTGCATTCGGGTCGTGTGTGTGTAAATTGCCAAAAATCATCGGCACCGCCGCGTCAAAGAAGAACACATTTGATTTAGATGTACCCTCTACGCCATTAGCTTTGGACTTTCGCTCTTTTCTCTCCAGGTATCGTGACGTTATATCTTCTTTCTCGGTCACCCTCCTAAGTGCCACCTGGTCGTCATCGGACTTGTCCTTCCTTGTTGTACGGCCGCTTTTCGATGGACCTTTCCTCGACGTACATCTTCGCTTTCTCGTCCTCGTTGCTGGATTTTTCCGCTTTCCTACGGGCCAATTGTCGGCGGCTTCCACCTTCAGCGTACGGACATCGACAGCGATCTCGCTGGATTCTGCCTTCGGGCGATATTTGCTTTTCTCGTTGTAGCCCACACTTATCGGTATTTCCACATTGGACCATGTCATCACACGGTGCTTTATGTCCAGGTTGATATCGAAGGCAATCATGAAGTCTACACCAAGTATAACTTCGTCCACAATATCGGCCACTATAAAATCGAAATTTACCGATTTTCTACCCATGCTCAGCCTTTGGTAGGCCTTTCCATGCACCGTTGTAGTCTCTCCTGTGGCCGTCCGCAATTTGACTCCATTTAACGGCAATACCTTCCCTTTTACCAAATCCGGTCTAATAATGGACTTTGTTGCACCGGTGTCCAATGTCAAGGTACGCAATACACCATTGACGAAGCCTTTAACCGTTAGGTTGTGATTCTCCTGCTGGACTATGGCTATAGAAATTGTGGGACAACCGTTTTCATCCTCTGCCAGCGGCGCCTCGTGATTGACGGAATTCATTTTATTTGATTCACCTGATGTCTCTCTTTCCAGATTCTTGGCCACCGGTAGGTCGTCGCTTTTTGAAGGCGGTGAGGTGGATCTGAGCCTTGGTCGTTGCAATATGCATTCTCGTGCAATGTGTCCAGCTTTACGACAGTTGTAGCAAGTCTTTCTCGTTTTACCAGCTCCTCGTTTCACACGCATTAGTGCATCCTTTAGCGGATCGACAACGGTCTGGGAATTGTTGTCCTCAACTTGCAGCCCCCTCACGTTGTAGGCTTTAGGTTTCACCAGCATCCTCGCGGTTTCCTGGGCCAGGGCAAATGACACGGTTTCTGCAAATGTTCCTATAGGTGCCGCATACGTCGCAAATTTTATCTCTGGATCACGAATACCACTTGCAAATGTCTCAATCTTTATGCGGTCCACCAATGGATGTGTCTCTCCTGGATATGCCAGCTGCGCCAATCGCTCTATATCAGCCGCAAAGTCTTGTAAGGTCTCATTTGGCTTCTGGACTCTTCCCCTCAGTTCCATTCGGTAGATCTCTTGCTTGTGTTCACTACCGTACCTACGTTCAAGAGCAGCCATTATATCTCCATAGTTGTTCCTAGATGCGGCGGGAATACTCTGTAATACGTCAGCAGCATCACCCTTCAATGCCATAAGGAGTGATACCGCCTTGTCGTTGTCGTTCCAAGAATCTCTAGCAGCCAATGTCTCGAACTGTAATTTGAACACATTTAAAGAGGTAGAGCCATCGAAAACTGGAGGCTTGATTTTTATCGTGTTATGAATAGCTCTCACTGGACCGCCTCTAATTTCCAGTTCCGACATTTTCTTTTCTATGCCCAGAATCTTCTCATCTTGAGCCAGAAATTTCTCGTCAACAGACAAAATCTTTTTATCCAACTCTTTAATTTGTACCTCCATGTTTTCTACTCTCTTTTCAATCACCATCGTGATGTTTTCGAGTTTCTCGTTAATTGTTCTAGAATTTACCTCTAATTTCTCTTCCATGCCCTTAGCGATTTTTCTAGAGTTCTCTTCTAACTTTTCCTCCAATTTTCTGGAATATTCCTCACTCTTTCTGGAATTTTCTTCAACCAATCTGCAATTTTCTGCTTTCATTTCCATCATAAGTCTAGAAGTTTCTTCATTCTTTCTAGACATCTCTTCTAACATTTTACTGGAATTTTCTTCAACCATTCTACAATTTTCCACTTTCATTTCCATCACAAGTCTGGAAGTTTCTTCATTCTTTCTAGACATCTCTTCTAACATCTTACAGTTGTCAGATTTCATTTCCGCCATAAGTCTGGAAGTTTCTTCATTTTTCTTATTCATTTCCAGCATCATCATAGCCAGCATTGATTTCAAATCGTCACCCCTGGCAGCTACCGACGAAACTTCCTCAACGCTAGATTCGCCCTTTGCCGATAACTCGACTTCCTCCTTACCGTCGAACTCATATTCATCGATGTTCATTCCACGGCGCTCGAACTCTTCCAACAAGCGTTTTTGTAGTTCGGCCTTGTTGCCAGTAGAACACAACTCCAACTTACTTAGCTCCTTCTTCAAGTCTTCCACTCATGGTAGAACAAATACAAGGTAAAGTTAATACTACAACAAATACAACTCGAACAACAACCACAAAGGAATTTGTTTTTGTTTGTAAACCTTAGTGTCAACGTAAATGTAAACAAAACACGGAAATGTCTATAAATTATTGGAATTTAAAAAACTAATAATTTTTCACATTTGATTGAATATTTTGGAAAACATGAATGAAAACTCGTTAGATTTTCAATTTGAATGTTTCCATATCATTCCACTAAATGCATAATTTCTCGCAGAAAGTAGAATACTTGCAAAAATGTTTCGGGTCGCTGGTAATTCATTGAAAAAAAGAGAAGATGTTTCAATCATTTGCTTTTGAAAACAAAAAAGCACATGTTTATTAGGGCTTCATTCTTTTCAAGTTTAAGAAAATACCACACATATTAACAAATATTGTACCGCCTCTATAAGCGGTGTTTTAGTGTGCGGCATGTCGTTCGGACCTGGTGGAGGTTACATGTCAATGATATGAAGCCGTCTTTATGGGAAATAGTTTTTTTTTCTGATGAATAAATTTGTTCTTCAAAAATATATATCCCTAATATACATCGAACATAGAAATAAATACATAAAATGTCGAATGGAATTTGACACTAACACTACAACCCAGTTCAGTCAGCTGGGTATTGCTGCTACCTTTTCTTGTTCTACCATGTCTTCCACTCGTAGATCCTTAAACTTCATTGTAGGATGGTCGTAATCCCACTTCTGACACCAATTGTTACGGAATTAGATTTAACTAATCTCCGTGTAGGCGTTGTTTTATTCCCCGATACGATTTGTACCAAATAAAACAGGGTTCGTTTTAGATTACGTTTCTACAATGCTTTATTTACTTTATTACACTTATTCGGAACCGACTTTAATTACAAAGCACACAGCAAGTCTCTAGTTAGCACGCAGCTCTTATTTAACCGATCTGTTCAGTTCAACGCTTAAAACACAACTAACTTGTTATTGCCAGTTCCCCTGTATTTATACCCCAAAGTCTCCTTGGTCTAGAATTATCCAGAAAGTCTGGCAACACCTCGAATCTGTGCAACGAACACACAGACGCACATTCGCACTAAGCGAACAACCATACTCACATACATACATGGGGGGAATACAGGCGGACGACAAGCACAGTAATAACGTAATTACAACAACAAACAAATGCAAGAAAGAAGTAGCAACTAAACGATAATTACATGATTATGGCAAAACAAAATAAAAGCACATTCTTCTTCTTCTTTATTTGCCTATTCGTTTTTCGAATTTTGGCGATCAATGCAATTATATACATACATATTACATCTGTTACATTATAAATTTCATTTTGGTGTTTATAAATTTCTTATTATCTCAGCAAATGACTCTCTGTTTCGGCTTTCGCTGAGAAGATTCCCAACATCTTGGATACCAGTCCACTCCTGTATGTTATTAATCCATATCATTTCTTTTCTTCCTCTAGTGGGTCTTCCTTCAATTTTGGTTCGGATTATATTTTGGAGTATCTTATATTTGTTGTTTCGCATTATATGACCAAGATAAGCTGTTTTTCGTTTTTTTATTATATGGATTATTTCCTTTTCCTGGTGTAGCCTTTGCAGTACCTCACTGTTTGAAACAAACGGCGTCCATGGAATTTTCAATATTCTTCTGTATGTCCACTAGGGTTAGTCATTTTTTTAGATTCAAAATCTGTGGAAATAGCATATAGGGCAGGCAAAAACAAGCAGAATTGCGTTTTTACTTTTTCGAAATTGTAAAAAAACCTTCCGCACAAAATGCAATTACTTTGGCTAAAAACAAACTTTTTTAGTTTACTTTTTTTTAAATTTTTAAATTTGAGAAATTTTTTTCTGCAATAGTTGTTCTTGGAAATAATTTTTTTAGTTGGTTTTAGTGCATCGATTTCAAATATGCAAAAAAACGATATAAATTATGTATTATGACATTACTTCTGTATTGTCAAACTTTTATTAGAGCAACTTGTTTAAAATTTTTAAAACTGGGAAATGAAACCGAGTTGCAAATTTTAAAATCGATGTAGCTTAAAAACTAAATGACAGATTTTTGATCAAATTGCATATTTGAAATCGATGCACTAAAACCAACTAAAAAAAATTATTTCCAAGAACAACTATTGCAGAAAAAAATTTCTCAAATTTAAAAATTTAAAAAAAAGTAAACTAAAAAAATTTTGTTTTTAGCTAAAGTAATTGCATTTTGTGCGGAAGGTTTTTTTACAATTTCGAAAAAGTAAAAACGCAATTCTTATTATTTTTGCCTGCCCTACATGCCATTTCCACAGATTTTTGATATTCGAAAAAAAATGAAAAAATGACTAACCCTAATGTCCACATTTCAAAAGCTTCTAGTTTTTTAATATCTGTTGCCTTTAAGGTCCAAACTTCGACAGCGTATAACAGAACTGACCATACATATGTTTTCATGTATCGCAGCTTGGTTTTTATGTTTATATCATGGCTGGTAAAGATTTTCTTGTATTTGATGTATGCTTCCCTCCCCATTTCAATTCGGCATCTTATTTCGGATGAGTTATCCAGCTTGTCATTTATCACTGCACCGAGATATTTAAAGCTGTATACTCTCTCTACTGGTGTATCTTTTACTGTTAGTGTGAAAGGGGGACAGCGGTTTTCTTTGCTCACAATCATATATTTTGTTTTCTTAATATTGATTTTTAACCCATACAACTCGCTTTGTGCTACCAGCCTATTTAAGAGATATTGAAGACCTGACATGCTGTCAGCTAAGATTGTTGTGTCGTCTGCATATCTTATATTGTTGATGAAAGCGCCATTTACAAATATTCCTTTCTGAACATCTTTAAATGATTCCTGAAATATTTTTTCGGAGTATACATTGAATAGTAAAGGTGACAATATACATCTTTGCCTAACACCTTTAGATATTATTATATCTTCAGTCATCTCTCCTTCAACATCAACCTGTGCGGTCTGTTGCCAATATAAACTTTTTATGCAGCGAATTTCCTTTTCTTCGATACCAATAGATGCAAGGATTTCTACAAGTTTATCGTGTTTGACTGTATCAAATGCTTTTTCATAGTCTATAAAGCAAATATAAACATCTTTTTGAGCATTTTTACATTTTTGAAGAAGAACTTCAATTGAAAAAAGCGCTTCACGTGTTCCCATTCCTTCTTTAAAGCCGAATTGAGAGAATCCCATAACATTTTCACATCTTTTATATATCCTGCCATGAATTATATTGAGAAAAATTTTAAGGGCATGGCTCATAAGACTAATTAGTCTATAATCGTTGCATGCTTTTGGATGTCCTTTTTTAGGAATAGCTATGAACGTAGATTTTAGCCAGTCCTGTGGATATTTACCGGTTTCATATATGCAATTAAAAAGCCTTACAAGTATGTTGATATTATCGCCTTCAATCAGTTTAAGAATTTCGGATGGGATTTCATCTGGACCACATGCTTTCTTCATTTTTAAAGATTTAATAGCAGCTTCAGTTTCGTGTTTAGTTATCGGAGTTCCTACTTGTGGCTCGGGTTCCATTATGTCGTAGTTTGATCTGTTTTCATCTGTATAAAGAGAGGTTATGTAATTCTGCCATATAGCTTTTTTTTCGTAATATCAAAAACAGCTTCATTGTTGCTGTTGTATAGAACTTTTGGCAGTGATTTACGATATATTCCCGCTGCTTCCTTAATTTTTTTGTGGAGATTAAAATCGTCATGAAGTTCTTGTAATCTTTCGATCTCCTGGCATTGTTTGTTAAGATTGTCATTTTTTGCTGCTCTGATTGCAGATTGTACTTCTTAATTTAATTCATGATATAATTCGTAGTTGGAATTCTTATATTTTCGACGTTCTTCCATTAGGCCCAGTATTTCTGTAGTCATCCATTCATTCTTCCGTTTTCTTGGATTGCTTCCTAAATTATTATCTGCTATTGATTTTAGCGATTGTTTTACCGACTTCCATATGCTTTCACTGTCCATTCCTTCAATTTTACTAAATTCTTGCCCTATGAGGGCTTTTATTTCTGTTTTTATTGATGGCTCATCAAGTTTCTCAACGTTAATTCTCTTACGTATTTTTTTCTTCATGTTTGTCCTTAGCTTTGTTTGTAGCTTTGTCATCAGTAATACATGATCGGATGGGACGTCCGCTCCTGGATACGTAGATGTTTTTGTTACAAAAGAAGAATAGCGTTTGTTAATTAATATATAATCGATTTGATTCCTCACTATGTTTGTTGGTCTATCCTGGGGTGACTTCCAGGTATACAGTCTTCTAGGGGGAAGGGAGAACATTGTGTTTGTAATTTTCATGTTATGTTCCTGGCAGAATTGGATCATTCTGCTGCCTCTTTCATTCCTCTCTCCTAGGCCATGCTTTCCCGTAATCCCGGGCACTATATCTTGGCCCACTTTAGCATTAAAGTCGCCTTGAACTATTGTTATTTCATGGTGTTTAGTCATGTTCATTAAGTATTTAATATCTTCGTAAAACTCTTCGACTTCTACTTTGCTTTTATCAGCGGTAGGTGCATATACTTGTATAATATTAATTTTTAGTGGTCTTGCTTCCAATTGTATAAGCATTGTTCTATCAGATTTGGGAATAAAGCCTGATACACATTTTGCTATATGTTTTTTAACAATAACTCCAACGCCGTTTCTGTGATTTTTATTCATATTTCCTGAATAAAACATTTAAACATTTTCAGAGACAAAGTCTCCACTGTCAGGCCACCAGGTTTCGCAGACTCCTAAAATGTCGATTTTCAATTTATTCATTTCATTCACGGTATTAGCAAACTTTCCAGATTCATAAAGACTTCGCACGTTCCATGTACCAATATTCAGAGTGTGTTTTGTTTTACCTCCGGGGATTCTTAGCACCCTCGTATGACCGGAGATTGAGGGCCGTTGTTCATGTGTGTCCATATTTGCATGATTTTCATGGGATATTACTTCAATGGTTTCCCGTTGCCTTCTGAAGGGTTTACAGTTTTCCTTCTCGGTATTCAGCCGCTCCACTGGAGTACAGACGCTGTTTGCAGTCGCCCAATATGGGAACAGACACTGCTTTTTCCTTTTTTCTTTTGGTTCGCCCCACATATTTTATTTTTGCGGTACCCATCATATGTTGAGCGTTCCCCTATCCACCACCTGAAAAAAAGAGAAAAAAAAAACAACTCCGCACGGAAAAAAGCACATTAATAAAAGGTAAAGTAACAACTAGAATAATGAAGAGAGTTCTACATGGTAGTTGTTGTTGCTTAAATAAAGTAACTGCATAATAAAAACTTTACGTTACAATTCAAATTTTTAAATTAACGGAAATTAAACTAAATTAACTTAAACCTATCAGTTACATTCGTAACAATATTGATGAATTAGTTGCCATCGATGACAATAGGTGTGTACGATAACTTTCCCAACAATAATTACTCAGTCAGTTCCAGCAACTGCTCTCAGAGATTTTTACTCTCTCAAGCAAAAAAAAATTGCAGAAAGTTATCGAACAACATTTTGCAAGAACTTGCAAGAAAGTCAGCTGTTTCCGAAAATGTATGAAATTTGTTTTTGTTTCTTTTGATATTTTAAACCAAACGGAACAAAAACATAAATTTTAAAATTGCAGTTGACTTATTTAATGCTTTAACCCTATCCACAACGCTTTAGAATCTAAAAAAATGTGCAATTGTGAAATTGTCTTGGTCACAAATGTAAACATTTCGAATTGTTTACATTGAACAGGTGATTAAAAGTCAGCTGATCCCACTTGCAAATTTTTGCGGGACAAAATTTCCCAGCAAAAATTTGCAAGTTCTTAGTCACAAAACTCTCCAAAAATCTCTCCAAACTCGCTCTCTTTCGCTGAATAATTTTGTTATCGAACAGCATTCAGTAAAAATTTGTACACATTTTTGGGTTATCGTACAGACCTAATGTCTTCACAACTGTCATGTATAATGACGACATAATAGTTGTGTCTTTTTACTTTTTCAGTAATAATTATTCAGTAACTTCTTTTCAGAGAGTAAGAGAGATTTTACTCTTTGATACGAAAATAGAGAAAAAAGTAAAAAGACAGCATTTAGTAAACTTCAGCAACATAACAGTTGATAACCAAAACAAAAACATTGGCGCCAATGCATGAACGAAAAAAAAAAAACTCCAAAGCAATGAAAAAGTTCTTCAATTCTAAGCAAAATAAATAAAAAAATAATTAATATATTAATAAAATAATCAATAAATAAACCCGAGTCGTAATATTTGTGGTATTTTCCACAGAAATAAGATAAACATTGAGCAGCTGACCATTAGCAGATGATTAAACAACAGCTGATCGAACTTGCTAAATGTTGCTGGGAAAAATTCTTTCAGCAACTTTTAGCAATTTCTCAGCAAACAACTGTCAACATTTTTCTCTCACTTGGCTCTCTTTTACTGAACTTTCGTGTAAAAAGACAGCATTTAGTAACATTTCGTAATAATTATTACAAATTATCACGTAAAAAGACACACCTAATATTAAAAGTTTTAGATGAAGGCAATTCTAACGAAGAAATTTACAGAACCAGAATTTCAATTACCGTCAGTGTCTGACTCTTCAAAGTTTTATTTACTCAGAAGATGCTACAAGCAAAGAACGTGTTTTGGAAACCGCATCAAAACTCAGATCTGGGTTAAATGTTGCAATTCAAAGGCCCAAACAAAATAAAAGACTATTTTAAATAGAACCATATCCTATATTAAAATAATTTATCTCCTGAATAATGAATTTAATATCGTTATTTTTATTATTTTGTTTTTAAGTCATATATACGTATGCATATAGAATGAAAAAGTAAAAAAAAGATTGAGTTTATTTATTTACTTAATAAAGCAATTTCTCCTCTTTTATCAATATCGTTTATAACGACTATCGCTTATAGCGTCCGATTTTGGTCGGTCCCTTGACCGACGTTATAAGCGATTTCGACTGTATTTCTGTTAGTCCCAATTTACATTGGGCGAGTTTACTTGCGGCAATTGTCATTTTGTAGGAGAGAGAGGTGAGGCATATGTTAACCCTTTGCCTCTCAGCACCCTCTCTCACCTACAAACTGACAATTGCCGCAAGTAAACTCTCCTAATGTAAATTGGGACTTATTCATTCCATTGCACTATAGGTAAAAAGGACAGGTTTTTAGGCAAAAAGTCTATTCTTGCACTTTTAATAACGCGAGTTTTCTAATTTGATTCGAAGAAAGAACATGTCAAATTATATGTAATATTCAAAACTCGCGGAATAATTCGAAGTTTAAATCAAAATTTCGAAAATAAAATACAAAATATTAAAACTCATAGCAGAATTTAAACGCAATTTGTAAGAGTTTGGTAATAATCAAACACATAGATATGATATTCAGTGGAATGGTAGCGGTGTGTACTTTCTGTTTTAAGAAATAATTTTCTTCAAAATGTTTGTTACAGCGGAAAAAATTGTCATAGTTTTTAATTATAGACTTTTACAAAATTGTCCAACTTTGTCTGAAATTCTGCCACCTGGAATATCTTCAGCAAAGGTTTCTGAATCAACTACATAATTACCAAGGTGCGATTTTTTGCGTTTTTTGAGTTATATCACTTTTTTGAAGGTGCCCTCCTTGCAGAAAAATATTTTTTTTAATTTTTTGTTTGGTGAAGACAGTATTAGAAACAAAAAACATCCGATTTGAACTAAAAAGACATTTTCTTTAAAGAAATATTCACCATGTGTTGTAAAAATGTACAGGCGTGCTGTGGTCAACATTTTTGTTAATTATAGCCGTAATTCGTTCTAATGCTTGGTTTACATTTACGAAATCCACTCGATTTCAACTGTCAAATCCATAGGTTAAACGTCAAATGAAATCTCATCTGAAATCCATTGGATTTCATTTGAAGTTTAACCTATGGATTTGACAGATGAAATCGAGTGGATTTCGTAAATGTAAACATAGCATAACTAGGGATCATGATTGCGTGATTTATTTGGTCCTTTTAAAAAAATAATATTTTCATTACAACCGTTTTTCTTTTGTTTTAACCGCGTTCAATGGGTTGTAACGATTAAAATAGGTAAAATGAGAATAGGGGGTAGGAAAAAGAAAATTTGTTCGTTATATCCGGCGTTCGCTATAAACGTGTTCATCTGTAAAATTCTTATACAAGCTTACTTTTAAATATCATATGTTAAAATATTTGAAACAGTGCTTAAATTCGTCGTTATCCGCTTGTGCTCTGAAACGGGCCTGTAAATCCTAATAAATTGTAAAAAAATTCTACTCGCGGGGTAACAATTTTAGTTCGTTATAATCGTGGTCGTTTTAAGAAGTTGAATGTGTCTACAAATATTAAGAAAAATTATTTGGAAACAAAAAACTGTGTTCTCTATAAACTCATTTTCTTACTTTTGCATATACAGCATTAAAAATATATAAAAAGCCCATAAGTCCACCGCTATTAATTTTTGCCTCAAAAACAGGCCAAATTACCAATAGTGCATTGTTTGTAGTGGTATTTTGTTTGTTTTTTTTTTTTTTTTTTAACAAAAAACAGATTCTAAGCTAAATTCTTTCGTTGTGAGCAAAAATTAGTCCTATTTTTGAAGCTGCGCGCGAAGAGTGGTCTTTGCAAACGTAAAGTGCTGAATATGGTTTGGCTTAATTGGCTTAAAAAGCCAAAAGAAAGATGATGATCGGATTTAACCACCCGTGAAAAGTAGCACAATGGTTGAATGTGTGCAGACATATCCCATGTCCCATGGGACTTCGGTGAACTCTTAATTTTCCAAAGTACCTCTTAGGACATAACAGCTTAACTCGGAAGAGAATTAGTTCAAATATCACTATAAAATGGCCTTCGCTTTAATAAGGCAAAATAAAAAACAAAATTGTAATAAGAGTAGCAGTTATTTATTACAATTATTGTTAGCATGGCAACCATATGTTGAATGAGATGTAATGGAATGTCAAAATGATGAAAGCTGTATGTATGTATATGTAAGCTCTGTTCCTTTACGTGCAAGAATCTTCAAGTTTTACCACTTTTTACCCGAAAAACGTTCCTTTACTTCAGACACCATACAATTCATATGGGAGCAGTTTACAACTTTAGCTACTTTTGCCGGTTTTACCACTTTCCAAAGTAAAGGAACAGACCAGTAATCTGTCACAAGAGAGTCGTTGAGCAAGCTGGAAGCTTATGCCAAGTTTACACTTGCGCTCTAAAATCCACTGGATTTCACGAAATCCTGAAATACATCCAAGTGTTTACACTTATTTTTTTGTTGATTTCATACATATCACAATGATCAAGGTAGATGCATACGCGCAGCTGATCGAACATGAATTTTCAAAACAAGTTGTTGCAAATTGAATTAGTCATCAAAAATATATATAATATCGTAAAACTATCTATATATCGTATTAATTGTGTATAGAACCCGTTCCCGTACTCCGAAGTCTAGCAAGACTTACACTTCTCTTTAAACAAAAATAGCGCCGAATAACACCCTATTCTCCTGTTTTCTGCCATACAATTTTGGCATAGTAGAAACTAGCAACATGTTCATTATCATCTAAATACGATATCTGATACGTTGATTTGCTGCAGTTTTTGCAATTTCCGTAATTTTTTCGTTCCCGTATTTTTTAAGAAATTTGTATGGGGAAGCAATTTTAGACATTTCGCTCTTTTTTCTAACATTACCATTAAAAAAGTACGAGAACGCAATGAAAAATAGCATTGTATCAAAGTAATCTAATATTTTTTTACATTGTTTAAAAATTTTGATTCTAACATTTTTTGTTGCAGCAATTGACCATCTACCTTGTTTATTGTGATACGTGAAAAGTGTTGCAACTTTTGGTACTTTTTCAGTCACAAACTGGGTTGTATATCATGTGTACTGTGATTTCGATGTTGATTTCGCTGAAATCACGAAATGAGATGATTTCATTTTTGTATGCGAAATCATGATAATTTTTGCTTGATTCCGCGCGAAATCACGAAACGCCTTCGAAATCATAAAAAGACGCCGAATGTAAACCAAACATTAGATCACCAATAAATTGTGTTAACCAATTATATTTTATTACAAGCAAATAATTGTGTTTTACTGGAGCTCAGGCAATCGCTGAGCATGGTGTCAGGAGTTAAACTTCAAAATAGCAATAAGTAAAAACTGCAAAAAAAAAAGGAAAAACATAAAAAGGAAGAAATAAATGAAAACCCCAACACGTGTGTGCAAGTGCAATTAGACAAATTACGTAATGGCGAATACTTCCAATTCTATTCAGCAGCTTGATTGTTCTAATTTGGAGAAAGATTGGCCACGGTGGAAACAACAGTTTAAAATCCACCTTGTTGCCACTGGGAAAAGTACACAAAAAGAAAATAGTAAAATCGCTACATTCTTGTGGCTAATTGGTGATCGTGGCTTGGAAGTCTTTAATTCATTATTTCCTGGTGTTGATGTGGTCGTCGACCAAGAGGAGAATGCAGAAGGGTCTGTTAAACTGACGGAAATATTAGAAGCTTTTGATAAATATTGTATGCCCCGGAAGAATATAGCAATGGAGGCCTTTACTAGGCGTTTACACACAGACAGTATTGGCAAGACAATAGCAAAGTAACAAACCATTTTCACCAATACATTCATATTTTTCTCTATACATATTTAAAAAATTATAAATGTATTTGTGAAAAAGGTTAGTATTTTTGCTATTGTCTTGCCAATACTGGCATTTGTAAACGCAGGGTTAAGTTCAATCTAATTACTCAGCAAGAGGGACAAAAGTTTACAGAGTTCGAAACAGCTTTAAGAACTCAGGTACAATATTGCGATTTTAATTGTCCGAAATGCAAAGAATCACTTGCTGACCGTATGCTTCGAGATCGCATCATAATATGAATAAACAACAAAGATCTCCAACTGAAATTATTGGACAGAAAAGATGCATCGCTAGTGGAAGTAATTGACATGTGAAAGGAATCCGAAACTTTTAATATGGTAAACACAGTCAACAAAGCAATGGAGGAAGCTGATCGGGTCAACGCTATGAAGTCCCAGAAGTGTTTTAATTGTGGCCAGCCATATAATTTTCGCCACCGGGTGTCCTGTCCAGCAACAAATGTCGTAAGTCACCGCTGTGGTAAGAGAGGACATTTTATGAAATTTTGCCGCTTAAGTCAATCATTTGGGAAGAGGAATAACACCGTGGTACATAATATTGAAAATCAAGAGCCAAGTTGTAGTAAGTCAGAAACATTACACTGTGCAACATTTTTAAGGTGACCTTGTGCAAACAATTCGAACTGAGGATTTTTTTAAAGTACAGACCCAAACGACAAGAAACCCTAGTTGGGTTTTGTTGTGTCAGATCCAGCTCGGATTTTATGGCCCCATCTAAACATGGTTAAATATTGAGTTTTTAAAGAAATTCGGGGCTCTGAAACCAATGCGAATCTTCTGCTGATCTCTGAAACAAATTTGTAGATAAGGACAAGAATAAAATATTTGGAGAAATAATGAAATCGAAAAACTACATCTATTGCCTCAAATTTCAAAATATATGCAAAAATGCCACAATTTTTATACATTTCGCACTGTATCTCCAAAACCGTTAATTTTTTCTAAATATTTTCTTTTTGAAAAATATTCCCTGGAATGTAATACAAAACTCTTCAGACCATGTCATTGTTGCGAATTGCCTCTATGCCGTCGTCTTCAGTACATTTTTCAACGACGATTTAATAAAAATGTCATGTACTGAAATCCAAAATGCGAGAATAAACTGTTGGTGTGAACTGTGTTTGAAATACGTGTTGTAAAAGATGTGATGCAAAATACCACTGAAACAACATGAAGTAAGCATTTTAGAGTTTCAGAATGTTCTAAAGAATTGTTGAGAACATTATTTGGAAGCTTTTTGCAAAAGGTTACTTGGTTAAACTCCCAATAGTTTAGCCGATACTGACCAGAATTTCAGCAATTATGTAAAATTTGCTATATTATATAGATTTTGATACCCTAGATGGAGTCCTTCTTATGTGTTTTTTTCAAAAGATAAATTCTACTAGTTTAGGGCTACAATATTGCTAAAGACAGCAAGGCCAAATTTCTATTCATTTCTGAGATAAAATACAAAAAAGTGTAGATTTAGCCTGGTTTAGATGAGGCCATAAAATCCGAACTGGATCTGACAGGACAAAACCCTACTAGGGGTTTTGTAGTCTAAATACGTACTTTCAAAAAATGCATACTAGAAGTTGTTTGCATTTTCAGTGTTGCATAGTGTTATTAAAGATTCCAAGCATAAATAGTCTAAGTTCTGAAAATATTGTGAGTAAATTGTGTAATAGATGGTTTAAGACATACTGGATTAAGGATTGCCTTGTAAATTTTAAATTGGATACTGGTGCAGATGTTAATTGTCTGCCAAGGCGTTTGGTTAATTCTTTTAATTATGCGTGGAAGTGAATTTGATGTTGTTGATTATAACTCAAATCCAGTAGTTGCTTATGGTTGCGTTGTGCTTATGTGTGTCGATCCGGAAAAGAACGTAGAACACTCTGCGAGATTCGTAGTTGAATGTGATGAGTTTGAACCATTGTTGGGTTTAGAATCTTGTATTTCCTTTGGTCTTATAAAACGTATAGATGGAGTTTTGGTAACAAATCATTTTCCGACCAGTTCGTCTGAGTTTGTCGCTGCACATGCAGATTTGTTTGACGGTATAGGAAAATGTCCAGGTACTTGTTCGATTGCTCTAAAGGAAGAATCCAGTGTTACACTATCGGAAACGTATTCCTCAGAGTCTCCATAAGCCATTAAAGAAAGAACTGGATACGCTTGAAGCAAAAGGTATTGTTACGAATGTTTAAGTTAATTTAGTTTAATTTCCGTTAATTTAAAAATTTGAATTGTAACGTAAAGTTTTTATTATGCAGTTACTTTATTTAAGCAACAACAACTACCATGTAGAACTCTCTTCATTATTCTAGTTGTTACTTTACCTTTTATTAATGTGTTTTTGTTTGTTTTGCCATAATCATGTAATTATCGTTTAGTTGTCATTTCTTATTTCTTGCATTTGTTTGTTGTTGTAATTGCGTCATTACTGCGCTTGTCTACTTGTATGTATGTGAGTATGGTTGTTCGCTTAGTGCGAATGTGCGTCTGTGTGTTCGCTGCACAGATTCGAGATGTTGCCAGATTTTGTGGATAATTCTAGACCAAGGAGATTTTGGTTATAAATAGCGGAAGGAGCGGCAACATTGAGTGAGTTGTGTTTTAAGCGTTGAACTGAACAGATCGGTTAAATACATAGCTGCGTGCTAACTAGAGACTTGCTGTGTGCTTAGTAATTAAAGTCGGTTCCGAATAAGTGTAATAAAGTAAATAAAGCATTGTAGAAACGTAATCTAAAACGAACCCTGTTTTATTTGGTACAAATCGTACTGGGGAATAAAACAACGTCTACACGGAGATTAGTTAAACTTAATTCCGTAACAATTGGTGTCAGCAGTGAGATTAAGATCATCCTACAATGAAGTTTAAGTATCTGCGAGTGGAAGACTTGAAGAAGGAGCTAAGTAAGTTGGAGTTGTGTTCTATTGGCAACAAGGCCGAACTACAAAAACGCTTGTTGGAAGAGTTCGAGCGCCGTGGAATGAACATCGATGAATATGAGTTTGAGAAGGAGGAAGTCGAGTTATCGGCAAAGGGCGAATCCAGCGTTGAGGAAGTTTCGTCGGTAGCTGCCAGGGGTGACGATTTGAAATCAATGCTGGCTATGATGATGGAGAAATTAGATGCTAAAATGGAAGAAAATTCCAGAAAGAGCGAAGAAACTTCCAGACTTGTGATGGAAATGAAAGCAGAAAATTGTCGAATGAGCGAAGAAAATTCCAGAAAATTAGAGGAAAAGTTAGAAGAGAACTCTAGAAAAATCACCGAAAACTTAATGGCGGAGAATTCTAGGATGTTTGAAGAAAATTCAAGAAACTTAAAAGGGGAGTTGGAAGAAAATTCTAGAAAAATTAACGAGAAACTCGAGAACATCACGATGGTGATTGAAAAGAGAGTAGAGAACGTGGAGGTACAAGCTAAAGAGTTGGATAAAAAGATTTTGTCTGTTGACGAGAAATTTTTGGCCCATGATGAGAAATTTGTGAACCTTGAGAAGAAAATGTCGGAACTGGAAATCAAAGGCGGTCCAGTGAGAGCTATTCATAACACGTTAAAAATTAAGCCTCCAGTGTTCGACGGCTCTACCTCTTTAAATGTGTTCAAATTACAGTTCGAGACATTGGCTGCTAGAGATTCCTGGGAAGACAACGACAAGGCGGTATCACTCCTTATGGCATTGAAGGGTGATGCTGCTGACGTATTACAGAGTATTCCCGCCGCTTCTAGGAACAACTATGGAGATATAATAGCTGCTCTTGAACGTAAGTACGGTAGTGAACACAAGCAAGAGATCTACCGAATGGAACTTAGGGGAAGAGTCCAGAAGCCAAATGAGACCTTACAAGACTTTGCGGCTGATATAGAGCGGTTGGCGCAGTTGGCATATCCAGGAGAGACACATCCATTGGTGGACCGCATAAAGATTGAGACATTTTCTAGTGGTATTCGTGATCCAGAGGTAAAATTTGCGACGTATGCGGCACCGATAGGAACATTTGCATAAACCGTGTCATTTGCCCTGGCCCAAGAAACCGCGAGGATGCTGGTGAAACCTAAAGCTTACAACGTGAGGAGGCTGGAAGTTGAGGATAACAATTCCCGGACCGTTGTCGACCTGCTGAAAGATGCACTAATGCGTGTGAAACGAGGGGCTGCTAGAACGAAAAAGACTTGTTATAACTGTCGGAAAACTGGACACATGGCCCGAGAATGCAGATTGCGTCAAGCAAGACCCAGATTCCCCTCACCGCCTTCAAAAGCGACGAACAACCGGTGGCCAAGAATCTGGAAAGAGAGGCATCAGGTGAATCAGATAAAACCTGTTCTGCCAATCACGAGGCGCCGCCGCGAGTTGAAGAGAACGATGGTCCCACAATCTCTATAGCCATAGTCCAACAGAAAAATCACAACTTAACGGTTAAAGGCTTCGTCAATGGTGTATTGCGTACCTTGACATTGGACACCGGTGCAACAAAGTCCATTATTAGACCGGATTTGGTAAAAGGGAAGGTATGGAGTCAAGTTGCGGACGGCCACAGGCGAGACTACAACGGTGCATGGAAAGGCCTACCAAAGGCTGAGTATGGGTAGGAAATCGGTAAATTTCGATTTTATAGTGGCCGATATTGTGGACGAAGTTATACTTGGTGTAGACTTCACGATTGCCTTCGATATCAACCTGGACATAAAGCACCGTGTGATGACTTGGTCCAATGTGGAAATACCGATAAGTGTGGGCTACAACGAGAAAAGCAAACATCGCCCAAAGGCAGAATCCGGCGAGATCGCTGTCGATGTCCGTACGCTGAAGGTGGAAGCCGCCGACAAATGGCCCGTAGGAAAGTGGAAAAATCTCGCAACGAGGAGGAAAAAGCGAACATGTACAGTGACACAGAAAAGTATACATACACCCTACGAAAATGCAGTTTTGGCTAAATCGTTGGGGTTTTTACAGCAAGAACTGCACAGTGTGACTCCTTGGTGACAAAATAACCATAATTACACAAATTTATTATAATCTAAAGCGTATATTTAATACAATTGAAGAAATTCAATTTTCACAACACAGTAAAGTATACATACACCCCAAGGAAATACGAGTATTATCGTAAAATTTATGGAATTAGTAGCAAAATTTATAAATTTTTTAGTTTTGGCGAATGTCTATGGTTGTCTGAGATATATTTTAGAGAAAAGAAAATAATTTTTGGAGTCAAATGCCGTTATTTAGGGTCAAATTTCTTATATACCTGGTTAAAGCTGACCCTTGATTAATTTTTTGCGTTTTTAGGTATTGTACTTTATAAAAAGCACAAAATTAGTTTCATATTGCAAATCTTGAGACCCAAGAAAGCTTTGGAGTTGTTATTGAGCAAAATATTCCTTCCTGGACGTCGATTAATGCACGTTTTTCCTCAAATTTCTCAGGAAGTTAATATATTCCGCGGAATTCCTGGCGCAAATTACATACAAAATGCATTCAATTTCCTTGTAATATGGTCTGATACAATCCTTGGGCATTAATTGAATCAGAAATGTGACATATTTTGTTACAAACCTGTTCCCAAAGCTTCTAAAGCAACACTACCAAAAAAGCATGAAATTTGTACTGTGAACAACGTCGTTTTCGTATTATGATCAGTACCGTTACTATAGGCGCGAAACGTTTCCTATAATTGTAAATTTCTGAGTCAATTGATGCCCAAGGATTGTATCCGACAATATTACAAGGCAATTCAAGGCCATCTATATGTAATTTGCACCAAGAATTCCGCGGAATCTATTCACTTCCTGAGAAATCTGAGGGAAAACGTGCATTTATCGACGTTCAGGAAGGTATATTACGCACAAAAACAACTTCAAAGCTTTATAGGGTCTCAAGATTTGCCATCTGATACGAATTTTGTGCTTTATATAAAGTACAATACCTAAAAACGCAAACAATTAAACAAGGGTCAGCTTTAACGAGGTATATAAGAAATTTGACCCTAAATAACGGTATTTGACCCCCAAAAAATATTTTCTTTTCTCTAGAATATATCTCAGACAACCATAGACATTCGCCAAAACTAAAAAATTTATAAATTTTACTACTAATTCCATAAATTTTACGATAATACTCGTATTTCCTTGGGGTGTATGTATACTTTTCTGTGTTGTGAAAATTGAATTTCTTCAATTATATTAAATATACGCGTTAGATTAAAATAAATTTGTGTAATTGTGGTTATTTTGTCGCCAAGGAGCCACACAGTGCATATGTTGCTGTAAAAAACCCAACGAGTTAGCCAAAACTGCATTTTTGTAGGGTGTATGTATACTTTTCTGTGTCACTGTACGTCGAGGAAAGGTCCATCGAAAAGCGGCCGTACAACAAGGAAGGACAAGTCCGATGAAGACCAGGTGGCACTTAGGAAGGTGACCACAAAGAAAGAAGGAGAGAAAGCAACGTTGTCTAGAAGAGCAAAAGTCCAAAGCTGACGCAGTAGAGGGTACATCTAAATCAGTTGCCACCTCTACGGAACGAGAACTGCGTCTAGTCAAGAGGAGCAGGCTTAAGCGGGAGGCAGTGTTACCAATGCCCATACCACCGAGAGGGAACTGTGCCTATTCGGGACGAACAGGCTTAAGCGGGAGGCAATGTTACGAATGTTTAAGTTAATTTAGTTTAATTTCCGTTAATTTAAAAATTTGAATTGTAACGTAAAGTTTTTATTATGCAGTTACTTTATTTAAGCAACAACAACTACCATGTAGAACTCTCTTCATTATTCTAGTTGTAACTTTACCTTTTATTAATGTGTTTTTGTTTGTTTTGCCATAATCATGTAATTATCGTTTAGTTGTCATTTCTTATTTCTTGCATTTGTTTGTTGTTGTAATTGCGTCATTACTGCGCTTGTCTACTTGTATGTATGTGAGTATGGTTGTTCACTTAGTGCGAATGTGCGTCTGTGTGTTCGCTGCACAGATTCGAGATGTTGCCAGATTTTGTGGATAATTCTAGACCAAGGAGATTTTGGTTATAAATAGCGGAAGGAGCGGCAACATTGAGTGAGTTGTGTTTTAAGCGTTGAACTGAACAGATCGGTTAAATAATAGCTGCGTGCTAACTAGAGACTTGCTGTGTGCTTAGTAATTAAAGTCGGTTCCGAATAAGTGTAATAAAGTAAATAAAGCATTGTAGAAACGTAATCTAAAACGAACCCTGTTTTATTTGGTACAAATCGTACTGGGGAATAAAACAACGTCTACACGGAGATTAGTTAAACTTAATTCCGTAACAGTATTATTACTCCTGTTGACTATCCAACAGATTGGGTAAATAATATACAGATAGTTGAAAAGTCTAATGGAACTCTGAGGATATGTCTTGATCCAAAACCACTTAATAAGTGTATAGGGCGAGAACATTTTCTGATTCCTAGGGTGGATGATATAATAGGGCGTATGTCTGGGAAAAGTGTTTTTACCGTAGTTGATCTCAGTAGTGGGTTTTGGCATATGGAGCTAGACAACGACAGTTCGGATTTGACGACTAACCCTGCGCCCAAACCCAAGCTTTTAACGTTCTTATGGGTGTTATAGGCAGCTACTCCAGGTGACACCACGGGTGGGGGTCAGTGTCCACTTGAGATGAAAGAGGGACCAAGATAAATCCTGGACTTTGCCATGTTGAAGCCGGTCAGGACCGTTCCTTGGTATATTTCATCCCCTACGTCATGAGTTTTTTTCAGAAACGGATGGTCATGATTTTCGGGGTATACCGGGTGTCGAAGTATATTTTGATGATATTGCTATAACTGGGAAGGATTACGAAGATCATGATAGGGCTTTGGAGGTGGTTGTTAGGCGTGCCAGAGAGAATAATATACGTTTTAACCCTGATAAGATTCAGTATAGACAGAAACGTATGAAGTTCATGGGGCATGTTATAGAAAGCGGAGTTGTAAGATCTGATAGTTGTTATACCGAAGCAATCATGGGTATGCGAAGACCGACCAATAAGGGAGACGTTTCGCGATTGTTGGGTATGTTTAAGTACTTGGGGAAATTCATTCCAAATTTGTCACAGCGTTCTGCACACTTGCGACGGTTGACAGGAAAACAAAATGAATGGAATTGGAATTCAGATTGCGATAAGGAGCTTGATTATTTGCTATTATCTATCACAAACATGCCTGTACTTACCGTATTTGATCCTAATAGACCTATTGTCATTCAGACTGACAGCTCTAAAGACGGAATGGGTAGTGTTCTTTTGCAGGACGACAAGCCTGTGGGGTATGTGTCAAGGACGTTGTCAAAGAGTGAGCAGAAATGGGCTCAAATTGAAAAGGAGCTCTTGGCAGTAGTATTTGCCTGCGAGAAATTTCATTATTACTTGTACGGTCGTGACTTTACAGTACACTCCGACCACAAGCCATTGGAGACGCTTTTGAAGAGAGAGATAGATGACGTTACCCGTCGTCTTCAAAGAATGTTTATGTCACTTCTGAAGTATCCCGGTCTGACAATATCACATAAGCCTGGTAAACAAATGTTGATCGCCGACTTTTTACCTCGCGCTCCTTTGGTGGAAACCTCTGAGTTTGATGAAGAGATGTCGACCGTAATACATTCTGTTGTAGAAAAGATTATCATGTCGGATGGAAACAAGAAAGTGTACACTGACGCTATTAGTGTGGATAATGAGTATAACAAAATAGCAAGATATGTGCAAGATGGCTGGCCCTCGTACCATCAACTTGATAACTTAAGTCATCAGTTTTACAAGTATATTGGGTCGATCATCGATAACAATTATCGTTGAGTGGCGTTGCCAGTTGTCAAAATTGATCCACGTATGGCAACTCTCAACTGAAGTTGCGAATCTCAGTTGACGAAGCGGCTGTTTTTCAGCAACCACCAATTTTCAGTTGCAGTGAACATTTTCGAAGAAAAAAGAAGTAAAATAGAAGGAAAAATAAACATTTTGTTAACAATTATTGATTCGTTGCATGATTAATTAATTTTGGGTATCAAACATATGGTGAAAATAACAGAAAACAACAGTTTGAAGTATTAATTGATATATTGATTGCAAATCCAATGTGCACATGTGTTCCATCTATACAGCCAACTACACCAGGGAATTTCGTTTTTGAATAAAAATGGTTTTTATTATGTCTTTTTTCCTCCTCCGTCAACTTCGAAACGATCCAATTTTGGCACAATTTGTCCTCTATCAAGTGGACAACTTCCTTCAATACGCTCGACAATGTAGATTGACCCATGCAATTGTTGAAATCATTGACATGGGACTTTTGGAAACTTCCGTCCGCAAAGAATCTCAACGCTGCGCACACTTTTATAAGTGGGGGTATTGCTGTTCATCTGTAACTTACTTTGAAGTCATCCTTTAACGTTTCCACAATGTAATCTACGGCATCCTTTGGCAATCGAAAATACGCCTTAAACCTGAAATCATTTACTGATTATACAGATCTTTCCACATGAACATCAACTTACAGTGCAGATGGCAATTCCAATGGATTCGACTTGTCCCTCAAATTTCTTCTAATAGATGCAATGTCCTGTACATTTTCTTCATCATCAAAAAATAATTCCACCGAACTTATCATTTTTTGCAAATAAAACTTGACGATCCGAAGATTCAATGGCCAGGTTATATTCCAATCTTGGGTTGTTTTCCAAATTTGCTCGAAAACTCAGCCAAAATATTAAAATATTGTCCAGAATACACAAAAGAGTTATCCAAAGCGCAAATTATTTTTTAAATAGTTTTTTTTTTGCGAATAGAGGTCACAAGTTTGAAAAAACACCGATCGATAACATGTTTATCGACCACCCAGTTGAGTTGACATTAATGGTACAACATTTCATCTCAGTCGCGCAGACAACTGACAACTCAACTCAAGTTAAGTGGCAATGCAAGATAGACCCATAAGCATGAACTTCATTTTGAGGAGAGTCTATTGTTTAGAAATCATCGATTAGTTGCGCCTACGAAGTTACAGGGTTCCGTGTGCCACGGACTACATGGTCCCGGGTATGACGAACGATTTGACAGAGGTAGTAAAAAGTTGCGTAGTTTGCGAAAAGTTCAGCCGTAATAATCAAAAAGAACCGTTGATTCAGGATGAAGTTCCAGCATATCCTCTTCAGAGGGTGGGTATTGACATTTTCGAATATGCAGGTCGTGATTTAATTAGTATGATAGACTCCTATTCTGGAATGGTATTTTGTGATTTCTTGGCTCAGAAGTCTACCAAAGGTGTAATAGAAGTACTCGAAAGGATTTTCTGTAAAATAGGGTATCCGTCTGTGATTCGCTGTGACAATGTCCCGTTTGGCTCATGCGAGTTTTGTAGGTTTGCAATCAAGTCCAACATAACACTGGCGTTCTCTAGCCCACGTTATCCACAAAGCAATGGCATGGCGGAGAAAGGGGTTGCTATTACAAAGAATATTTTGAAACGTTGCTACGGAGCTAATGATGTAGAGAACTTCCAGTACAGAATTCTCGAGTACAACACAACCCCTCTGGCTAGCATGGGGATGTCTCCGTCGCAGTTGTTGTTGGACACGTTTACCGTGTGCGCCAGAGATGTTGAAGTCAAATGGAGTGGAAAGGGAGGAAGTTCGCGCCAGATTGGAACAGAAGCGAGAAAGGCAAAAGAGGTATTACGATCAAAATGCAAAAGAATTACCAATCCTTTATCCAGGTGAATCAATAATTTTTAGGAAAAACATGAGATAATGGAATGAGGGGCAAGTTGTTAAGAAAGTTAATGATCGTTCATATATTGTAAGGGATAGTAATAAGAATCATTTTCGAAGGAATCGTCGATTCATTAAATTGTCAAATAGTGCTAATACTACTAAAGGGAAGTCTGAAGGCACGTCACATGTTTGTCCGTCATTTGAACACCATGATGTCTGTCATGGACCGGGTTTAAATGATGAGAGTGTGGATATAGAGACAGAGAATAACGCGGAACCTCAGATTGAGGCAGGGGAAGACATCTCCCCCCATGACGAACAAAATGTAAGCCATGCAACTCCATATACAACACGTAGTGGACGTTCCGTCAGACCCCCAAATCGCTACCTACATAGTATTAATTAGCTTTTACTTATTTGTTACTGGATTAAGAGCATTCAATGTAATTTAAAAAAAAAAGAAAAGAAAGCGTGTAATAAGAGTAGCAGTTATTTATTACAATTATTGTTAGCATGGCAACCATATGTTGAATGAGATGTAATGAAATGTCAAAATGATGAAAGCCGTATGTATGTATATGTAATCTATCACAAGAGAGTCGTTGAGCAAGCTGGAAGCTTAGATCATCAATAAATTGTGTTAACCAATTATATTTTATTACAAGCAAATAATTGTGTTTTACTGGAGCTCAGGCAATCGCTGAACAAAAATAACTTTGTTTTAGGGTTCTAATTAGCGAGAGGTTGGTTTAAGGGGTGTTTACACTAGCCATCAATGTCATATGACCCGAAATAAAAACATTCCACATCTGCCAACACAAATAATGTGGAGACGTTATTTCACAGCATTTTTGATGGTGTGGAAGCAAAAAGTAAATGGCGTAAGGAAAATCTCCAATATTGCACACATTTGCGACTGTATAACGATGGAAAATTTCAGGTCATATGACATTGATGGCTAGTGTAAACACCCCTTTAGTTTGTAGAGAAAATCGTCCGAATGATTCCTTTGTCCAGCCATTTATCCAAAATTGCTTGAAAATGTGGCAGATGACAATAACATATTTCCATGCTTTGTCATGTTCACACGAGCGTTTCAATTAACACATTTCCACGACACCATTCGTAATTAACAGAAACATAAACAAAATTTCCTTCATTTTTGTTTCCTTGTCAAAATGCAAAAGAATTACCAATCCTTTATCCAGGTGAATCAATAATTTTTAGGAAAAACATGAGATAATGGAATGAGGGGCAAGTTGTTAAGAAAGTTAATGATCGTTCATATATTGTAAGGGATAGTAATAAGAATCATTTTCGAAGGAATCGTCGATTCATTAAATTGTCAAATAGTGCTAATACTACTAAAGGGAAGTCTGAAGGCACGTCACATGTTTGTCCGTCATTTGAACACCATGATGTCTGTCATGGACCGGGTTTAAATGATGAGAGTGTGGATATAGAGACAGAGAATAACGCGGAACCTCAGATTGAGGCAGGGGAAGACATCTCCCCCCATGACGAACAAAATGTAAGCCATGCAACTCCATATACAACACGTAGTGGACGTTCCGTCAGACCCCCAAATCGCTACCTACATAGTATTAATTAGCTTTTACTTATTTGTTACTGGATTAAGAGCATTCAATGTAATTTAAAAAAAAAAGAAAAGAAAGCGTGTAATAAGAGTAGCAGTTATTTATTACAATTATTGTTAGCATGGCAACCATATGTTGAATGAGATGTAATGAAATGTCAAAATGATGAAAGCCGTATGTATGTATATGTAATCTATCACAAGAGAGTCGTTGAGCAAGCTGGAAGCTTAGATCATCAATAAATTGTGTTAACCAATTATATTTTATTACAAGCAAATAATTGTGTTTTACTGGAGCTCAGGCAATCGCTGAACAAAAATAACTTTGTTTTAGGGTTCTAATTAGCGAGAGGTTGGTTTAAGGGGTGTTTACACTAGCCATCAATGTCATATGACCCGAAATAAAAACATTCCACATCTGCCAACACAAATAATGTGGAGACGTTATTTCACAGCATTTTTGATGGTGTGGAAGCAAAAAGTAAATGGCGTAAGGAAAATCTCCAATATTGCACACATTTGCGACTGTATAACGATGGAAAATTTCAGGTCATATGACATTGATGGCTAGTGTAAACACCCCTTTAGTTTGTAGAGAAAATCGTCCGAATGATTCCTTTGTCCAGCCATTTATCCAAAATTGCTTGAAAATGTGGCAGATGACAATAACATATTTCCATGCTTTGTCATGTTCACACGAGCGTTTCAATTAACACATTTCCACGACACCATTCGTAATTAACAGAAACATAAACAAAATTTCCTTCATTTTTGTTTCCTTGTTTTCACGAAATGTTGAACTAATGGACACGGAATGTGTGTGGAATTAAGAAGGAAACACAACTATCTTCCTTCTGCATCTATATAAAATGTTTAGTTCATTAATTTTCATTCATCGTATTCCTTTTTTCGAAAAATGTTTGTGTTTTCAACAATTTTTTCAATTTTGAATTTAGACATGTCATAATTAATTTTTTCGATAAATTCTCTCATTTGTTAGGGATGGGACATACTTATTCGTCGTTCAGAGAGTATTTCTAACCGAACAACGTAGACAAATCGTCGTTCGTTCCATGGCCCAATTATAAAGGTCCTCTTTCAAAAACAAATGATTTTGATTTGAGCTGTCAAAATTCATATTTGTCATTTAAATTCGCTGTGAGGTAGAGAAATGTCAAACTGTAGAGGAACAGGTAGATGTATATCGAAAAAAGAAAACAAATCAACTTTATGTCGTACACATAAAATGTCAACATTTGTTGTGTTTTGTATTAGAATTTAATTTACAATAACTTATTTTGGCAATTAAAGATCGATCAGCTGGTATTTTCTGTTACGCAAAAAACAAAAATAACTGCGTCAACAACTTTTTCTCGGAAAATGTTATGTATGCATCTACCTTAATTGACAATAAAGAAATTCGCCTCAAACATATTCCGTGTCGGCGAAAACAAATTTTTCGCCTTTGTTTATGAATTTTGACATTTCAAATCTTTGTTTTTGTTTGAATTCGCTTGAGAGAGGACCTGTATAATTGGGCCATGGTTCGTTCATAGAATTTTGTGTGGGGAAATAAGTAGTGTTGGGCAATCTCGTTCATTGAGCGGATCCATGGTACAATAAGAAAGGTAGATGCATCGGCGAATTGCTACAACAAAGCAACTTTGTTTGTAATGTAAACTGTCAAAATTTTCGCCAAATTGTCTCTTGTTGTCTCTTTTTATCGCTTGTGTTTGTCTCATGGTACAATTACTTAGGTAGATGCCTCAGCCCAGCTGATCGAATCTAAAACGTCAAAAAACTAGGAATTGGCTATGAAAAATCAGAACAAAAAACCATATGATTCGATAAGTAAGATATAGCATGTCTGCACTTTATAGACAAACACAAGCGATAAAAAGAGACAGCAAGAGACCATTTGGCGAAAATTTTGACAGTTTACATTACAAAAAAAGTTGCTTTGTTGTAGCAATTCGCCGATGTTTCTACCTAAGTAATTGTACCATGTGTTTGTCTATAAAGTGTAGATATGCTATCTCTTACTTACCGAATCATATGGTTTTTTGTTTTGATTTTTCGTGGCGAATTCATAGCTTTTTGACGTTTTAGATTCGATCAGCTGGGCTGAGGCATCTACCTTTCTTATTGTACCATGAGCGGATCGATCTTTTTCATTCCGTTCACCAATAAGATCCGGGTCGTTTACTTCGCTCGTTGGCTCTTTTTCGTTCAACAATACATTTGACTGTATTATTTTCTTTTGAAGTCGTTCGTTCTCTGCTGCATACGACTCCTTCGTTCTTTTCACCGAATCGTTCTTTTGAAAATGTTCGTTCACGAATGACACCTTGTGTGCTAATGGGGGTGGTTTTGTTTCTGAACGTAGTGGTGGTGGTTTTGATATGAAAGAACCAGATGAACGAATGATGCAAACGAAAGATATGACCGAGATGTGATAATAAATGAGGTGAGTTACTGAGCGAGAGTAGCTCTCTGAATCATTGTTTTGTGTGGAAATTTGTGCTGCTTGCGCTAACGCAGCGTTTGTTAAGAGTTTGACTGCAAAACCAATGCTGCTAATTTTGTAAGCAGCAATGACTCGTCCATCGGGGATCTAAATGAACGATATAAAAGAATAAGCTGGATACGGATCCGTTCGTTCTTTTCACGGAATCGTTCCTTTGAGCCGGTTCGTTCATGAACGACGCAACTCTAGAAATAGGTAATTTATTCGTAGTTATGGGTCGAACAACGAATAGAGAACGAACGACGTACCGTGGAAACGGGCTATTTGGATTACAGACCAATCTGCCTGCAATTGGAAAGAACGTCATCAGTAGTGGGATTCTCTAACGTATTTTTTGGGTATCGACAAAAATCGTTAAATTTAAAATGCTTATAATTTCGGTAATTAACGATATTGTTCGGTAAGCTAGCGACCAATAAAAAGTACTCGCAAACTTCCACCGATAGCAACAGTGATGTCAACTTTTATTTGAACTTTTCATCATTATGTTTGCGTTTTAATTTGACCGATTTTTGTCGGTAACTCTTATGTTACACGCTGAGACTTTCATACGAAACTTTCCCATTATTTTGGCGTTCTTAGGTCGAGTTCCCCATTACAGTAATTTCATAAAATTACTTTTGTATGGAACTCGATCTATGAACGCCAAAATAATGGGAAAGTTTCGTATGAAAGTTTTAGCGTGTAACATAAGAGTAACCAAAAAATGCCCTAGAGAATCCCACTACAGGTCATATGTTTGGTAACGAAAGAGTTACTCCTAAACCAGCGACGACCACAGAAATACAACCAAAGCGAAGACATGAATGAACGTATTAGTGAAAAAAGCAACAACCACATTATGTTTTTGTTTGTTTTCATTCATTTACACTGTACGTGAGAGAGAGAAGCAAATGCAAAAACAACTCAGTGGGCGCCCTCACTATACGATCTAAGCAAAGAAGCTCGACCCTGTCCTAAACATATTTTGCAAATTTACTATCCTCAAATTTCATTTGGTAAAATATTTACCAAGGGTTTTTCTGAAAAAATTATAGAAAGAAGGAAATTTTTTAATAATGTTTTTTAACTTCTGGGCATGGTAGAATAAGAAAAGGTAGCAGCAATACACAGCTGACTGAACTGGGTTGTAACGTTAGTGTCAAATTTCATATGACATTTTATACATTTATTTCTATTTCGATGTACATTAGGGACATATATTTTTTGAAAAAAAAAAATATGTCATTCGGAAAAAACGATTTCCCAGAAAGACTTCTTCATATCAATGATATGTAACCTCCTCCAACTTCGAACGATAAGCCGCGCAGTAAATCACCGCTTGTAGAGGCGATACAACGTTTGTTAATATGTGAGGTATTTTGTTAAAATTTAAAAAAATAAAGCCCTAATAAACATGTGCTTCTTTAATTTCTAAAACAAAACATTGAAACAGCTTCTCCTTTTTCTATGAATTTCCAGCGACCCCAAACTTTTCTGCAAGAATTCTACTTTCTGCGAGAATTTATGCATTTAGTGGAATGATGTGGAACCATAAAAATTGAAAATGTAACGAATTTTCATTCATGTTTTCCAAAATATTCAACCAAATGTAAAAAATGATTAGTTTTTTAAATTCCAATAATTTATAGACATTTCCTTGTTTTGTTTACAAATACAACTGGCAGTAACGTTACAAACAAAAAAAAAAATCCTTTGTGGTTGTTGTTCGAGTTGTATTTGTTGTAGTATTAACTTTACCTTATATTTGTTCTACCATGACTTCTGGGTATCAAATCTTGTAGTTTAAAGTCATTCAAAATTTTAGGTACATACCCAGCAAAATAAATTGGAAGTGGTGCAATGTGGACTAGTTCTTTCACGGCATGTTTTGATGCAGTTCAAACGGAGTCGTGAAAAAGGCACTCCATTCCTCACATTTTAACTGCATTTGGATGCAATCCAAAGAATCGCATCCACTTGTCACATTTTAACAACATCCGGATGCAGTTAAAAGGAGTCGTGAAAAAGGCACTCCAATTCCTCACAATTTAACAGCATCCGGATGCAGTCCAAACGGAGTCGTGAAAAAGGCACTCCGTTCGCTACATTTTATTAGCAGTTCTTAGAGATCCCTACAAGTACATAAATCAGTTTGTACATCTACAGGCATCGGCATACATTTTCCAAAAAGAGACAAGCGTGTTAACATTTCCAAAAATTTGTTAATATAAAATAAAAAATATTTAATTTGCGAAAAATTTTTCGGTAAGAAAATTTTCCAATGGAGTGCTGTTGGAGTACATATGTACATGTCGAAATCTTAACTGGTGATGGGAAGACAATAGCTTCGTTCCAGAACTAAAAAGTTTTTACACATTTAACACATTTTGAACATTTTTCCCCGAAATGCGTTCCCGTACACCAAAAAAGTTGCAAAATGTTCACTTCTCTTTGAACAAAAATGGCGCTGAATGGCTTTCTCTTCAGAAACTTTTTACACGACAAATTTGAGCGAGCAAAAATGTGCAACATGTTTGCCGGCTTCCGATTCGCTAACACGCCGACTTTGACATTTGTTCCAGATTTTTTGACGTTTCTGTCATTTTTTCGTTCCCGTACATTTTGGAAAAATTTGTGCGTTGAACTCATTTTTGACAGTTTTCTCTTTTGAACATTTTACCATTAAAAAAGTACTGGAACGAAGCTAATATCAAACCCATTTAGAGGTAGTTTACACTATCTATCAATGTCATATGACACGAAATAGAAACATTCCATATCTACCCACGCAGGCAATGTGGAGACGTAATTTTGAAGCAAGAACAGTTCAGCTTGGATTAAATGGAGAGCGAAGGAAACACGCATGGTTGCGATTGAATTCAATGGAGAATTTTCATAATTTGTGTTAATAGCTCTGTTCCTTTACGTGCAAGAATCTTCAAGTTTTACCACTTTTTACTCGAAAAGCGTTCCTTTACTTCAGACACCATACAATTCATATGGGAGCAGTTTACAACTTTTGCCGGTTTTACCATTTTCAAAAGTAAAGGAACAGACCAAATGTAATAAAGTTCTTAATATTTTTGTTTTACACAAATAATAAATGCATTTTATTTGTTGTTGATATTTTGTAATGGCTTGCACACTAGAGCTGGCAAAAAATCGATGGCACTATCGATAATATAGATTATTATTAAAAAATTCAATATCGATAGATAGCTTTGCCTATCGATATTATCGGAATAATAACCCTGAACCTGAAATCCATTGAAATAAATAGAAATTTCGCTGCTTTTCGGTTATGTGTGTGTAAGAAAGTAAGTCCGTAGTCACACGTACTCATATTTCGGTAAAATAAATTGTATTTTTTTTTTACATTTTTTTTATAAAATAAAAGCAGCTGTTTATTCTCCTTTGCATTTCTGTGAACTACTTTTGCATAATTTCAAGAAAATCATTTACATTTCCGCCATTTTCATCTCCATTTAATGGCGATGACAACTTAACGATAATATCGATAGCAATCGATATTTTAAAACATTATATCGAAAATATCTAATGTTGGGAATATCGATTGCACACATTACGCAGAATGTATCAAAACTAGAGCTGGCAAAAAATCGATGCCACTATCGATAATATCGATTATTTTTTAAAAATTCAATATCGATAGATAGTTTTGTCTATCGATATTATCGGATAAAAATTTCTAACCTAAAATAAATAGAAATTTCGCGGCATTTCGGTTTTGTGGATCCGAAAAAGTATGTTCGTAGTCACACGTACAAATTTTCCGGAAAAGTAAATTGCATTTTTTGTGTCTTTTTATTAAATAAAATCAACTGTTTTTTGTTACTTCATGTTTTTGTAAAGAACTAGTGTAAAATGTGTACAAAGGCATACATTTCCGCCATTTTTTGGCCTGTTCCTTTACTTTTGAAAGTGGTAAAACCGGCAAAAGTAGCAAAAGTTGTAAACTGCTCCCATATGAATTGTATGGTGTCTGAAGTAAAGGAACGCTTTTCGGGTAAAAAGTGGTAAAACTTGAAGATTCTTGCACGTAAAGGAACAGAGCTTTTATTTCAAAAATAATAGTGGTGACAAATTACCGATAATATCGATAGCAATCGATATTTTAAACTATTATATCGAAAATATCTAATGTTGGGAATATCGATGGTTTGCCAGCTCTAATCAAAACACGTGCTTTGGACTGCATCCTATTCTGCCTAAAGCTGGCAAAAAATCGATGGCACTATCGATAATATCAATTGTTATTTAAAAATTCAATATCGATAGATTGTTTTTCCTATCGATATTATCGGAACAAAAAAAAACCTAACCAGAAATTCATTCAAATAAATAGAAATTTCGCTGCTTTTCGATAATGTGTGTGTGAGAAAGTAAGCCCGCAGTCCCACCAACACATTTTTCGCAAAGTAGAATGTATTTTATTATATTTTTATAAAATAAAAGCAATTGTTTATTCTCCTTTACATTTCTGTGAACTCCTTGTGCAAAATTTCAAGAAAATCATTGACATTTCCGCCATTTTCATCTCCAAATCAATGGTGATGACAACTTAACGATAATATCGATAGCAATCGATATTTTAAAACATTATATCGAAAATATCTAATGTTGGGGATATCGATGGTTTGCCAGCTCTAATTCTGCCCCCAAAAGGTTAGTTAAAATGCAATGCCAAAGGTCAGTTAAAATGCAGTGCAAGAGGGTCAGTTAAAATACAGTGCCAAAGGGTCAGTTAAAATGCAGTGAATCTTTCAGTAGTCACGCTCTTGTAAAAATCATGAGTGAAAATGCATAATTTGATGTACTTCCAAATCACTTTTACATAAGATTTAACTGCCTCTTTGGAGGCAAACTTTTTGCTGGGTATGTTCCCAAAAGCATCTCCGAATCCCATATTATTGAGTGAATCCCGATCCAGCTCAATGGGAGATGGGACCCACTTTTTATAGAAGATTACGAACAGCGAGTCTTACGACACCACTTGCAGATAAATTGCTAATTTACTGATGAAATTTCGCCAAAATCACGTCGAGCGGTATTTTTGCCACCGTCGAAAATGTGATGTTTTCTCACCAGGAAATCGAACCCAGGCATAAAATCTTAACATACGGTATATTTTTCAAATTCTTATTTATATACGACTTCGTTTATGTTAAATAAAATATATTGATTAAATTTTGCATTATTTATAATTTAAACACAGAATTGTGTGGGTTTCGTAACTACTCGGTAATCCGGACAATTCGATAATTCGGACACCGTAAAAAAACATGTGGTGTCCAGATTATCGAGATTATACTGTACTTATTTTAGTGGTCAAAAATAACAACCAATTTCGCGCGACATGCCCTTCTTAAAATAAAGGGTTAAGGGCTGTTTACACCATCTATCAATGTCATATGATCTGCCATTTCTTTCACCCATTCGACATTCTCTATGTTTGTCAAAATTGACGTCATCCATACAATTTTCAATTTGTGCGTTCATACCTGCAAGTGTTATTTTCGTATGACATAACCTAAAAATGTAAAAACGGCTGTTTTTGTCATTATTTACATTTATTATTGAGTTGCAATTTTGCGCAAATTTTAATTTTGGTTGAAGGAAACTGAATTGGTAGAATTGGTGTTTGGAGTTATAGAGGCATTCATGTTTTTGCCACCAAACAATCATTTCAAAGACTGCTTCTTTCGACCAATCGATCTGAAAATAACATTATAAACGCCATTTATTTACTTTACTGAATATTTAAATATACATACCTTTCCATTTTCTTTTTTAAAAGATTTTGTTTTTCATTTTTTGTTTGAGAATGTCAGAAAACAGCTGAAAAATTTATGTTTACATACGAGAATGCCGTATCAAATAGAGCGCTCCCTAAATGAAAAAATTACATATGAGTTGCCAAATCATTTTGATAGATGAAAATTTTCATAGTGGTTACACTATGTGTACAACATTCGCAGGTAGAAAATTTGGCATCTCATACGACATTGATAGATGGTGTAAACAACCCTTTAGTAAGAGAGGTTTTGTAAGAGGTAGTTTTGGTGAGTTTCTTTACAAATTTTGTTCTTATAGGAAATGCATATAAGACATCACCACGTTTCAAACTGAATATTGCATTCCAAAAGTGAAACAAACCCGTTTCATTATTTTCAAACATTTCCGTAATATCCAAATATCTTAGTTCACGAAATGTTGAATCCATTTTTTTGTTTTTCCTCCATGCTTACGAAATGTGAAAATTCTTTAAAGATTTCGAAAAACTAATAAAATTGCTTTAATAATCAAATTTATTTCAATTTTAAAACTTTCAGTTAATTGCTCTGTTCCAGAACTTGCAAGAGTACACTATTATTGAAATTTTGACCAATTTTCCTTCATAAATTTTCCGAAAAATTCAAAAATAATAGATTTTTGTATATTTTGCTTGTTTCACTCGAATCCTGATTTGTTTTTGTTAACATTTCCTTTGTGTATACACATAAATATATTTAATTATTGTGTACGAATTAATTATTATTATTAATGAACTAAGAATATTTGAGCAGTTTTTAGAAAATAGTTTTTTACAAGATTAATTATGACTTAATTAGCAAAATAACCAAAAATCGTCATTTATTGGGCAAAAATCGTCATTTATCAATTTTTGACCAAAAAAATCGTCAAAATGACGATAAATCGTCAAATCTGGCAGCCATGTCGACAACCCAGTTGGGTTGACACCAATAATACAACATTTCATCTCAGTTGTGCTGACAATTGACAACGCAACTCAAGTTTAGTGGCAATGCATAATCGACCCCTTAATTGCCTTACTGGCCTCAGTTTCGCCAAAAAGCCTGACTCCACGAGCTACGTTTGGGTGGGCTTCAATTTTTTTCAACCAGCATTTCAAATTGCTGTTTTGTAGTAATTTTTGCCATTATAAGTACTCAAACACCAAAGAACTTATATAATATGAAATATATTTACTTAAAATAAATGAAAATGTTACTTATGTTTCAATTTTTCGTTTTTATTCACTTGTAAATATGCACGGCGACAGCTAATTTGTTTTCGCCCGAAAATGAATTTTATGGCGACAGAATTTGACGGAGTCGGGCGAATTTTGCCATACGTAATGTAAAAATTGCATCTGGCAACGCGACACGACTCGTGTCGCAATACGGAGTTGACCCATAAGAAACCAATAAAAATCTTAATTTTCAGATAACAGACGTTGTTTTCATTAATTAATTTTCGTTAGAGTAGAGCTAGATGATCGAAGATTTTTTGGCAAATGAAAAAGGAAAGCCACACAATTTAATCAAGTCCTGTACGTTCTTAAGGGCAATCATAAATAAAAATTCCGTGCGGGAATTTGTTCCCTTTCCCAATTTCATAATTTTTTATTTCCATAGTTATGCTCAAAAACGGAATATTTTTATCTATTCGGCGAAAATGTTCCATAATTTAATGATTCTGGTAGTTTGAACGTTTAAAAATATAGATTTTTAAAGAAATTCGCTTTTTAAATTTACTTTCCGTGCGGAAAATTCCGAGGGAAATATTCATGATTGCCGTGCTTGTAAACAAAAATGCAACTTCTTTTAAAAATTAGTGATCTGTTCAAAGGGCACTTAGAACCACCACACCTTACCCACCCTTATTTTTTCTCTTTTTTGTATTGTCATAGGCTGAGGGTATTTAACTGTCGACAATTCATGCCGACTGATTCATTTTACTTGTTTAAATTAGAAACTTATTGCAAGCTTATATACCTATAAAGCTACAAAAATATGAATTCAAATTTAAATACATTAGAATTCAAAATAGTTCGTAATGTTTTTGATTTTACGCCAGTTTCAAACAATAATTAAGAACATACACAGTTAATTTGAGATCGATTTATTTTAATCAGTAATGAATTGTTTTACCAAACTATAGTCTTATTTGAACGAAATCCATATTGTATCTTGTTCAGTTCAACATACACATCTGATGTTAATTTGACATACTTTTTAAACGTTTCATGTAGAAATTCCAGAAAAGTAAAACAGAATCAAAAAATACAAATAATAAAGACATATATTACCGAAAACACACACAGAAAAGTTAAAGTCCTTTATAATAAATTAAATTTTCTTATTTACTCACGGAATATGAATATTTAAAACATTTTAAGTGGAAATACAATCATCTAATATTTCAAAATATCAAGTTGAATCAAGTTCAAGTTATTTTTTATGAATATGATGGTAGACTGATTAGTCAGTCTTCTGCTTATATGTTTGCTGTTTTTAGCGCCATATTTACTTTCTCTTATATGTAGTAGATCCGTTGTCCAATGGAACGTATGCCACAACATTTGTCTTTTCAAAAAGTTATAACGTAAGACATTTGCATGTTAAATAATACTGGGCAGATAAACGAATGACTATCGCGGGGCCTCTTGAAAACAGAGACATACATATCGTCACCTGAAACGCCCAAAGACGTAACCCTCAACGTAACCCTTTGAGGGTTACGTCTTTGAGCATTTCAAGTGACGATATACAAATATTTATATATTTACCACAAAAAAAGAAGTGCTAAGATCATTCAACTAACGTTTATGGCCATTTTCGTTTAGTTTTTGTACAGTACTAAAAGTATAATTTTCTTCGAACAATATGCAGGAATAAATTAGGATTGGTTTCCTTGTTTTATAAATGTGTACGAGTGGGACTTTTTAATATGTATTCTATATATAGTTTTATGTATGTATGTATGAAGATCCTTCAGTTGTTTCGCTTCGTTTAAGACATTAAAAACGGAGTTTTACGTACTGTAGTAGTGTTATTTTGTAATTATATTTAGCTTCAATTTTTAAAATGCTAAAAATACAAATGTGTGCATTTTTCTTTTAATTACTTTCTTTGTTTTTGTTATTTTTTCTTTGAGTTTTTTCAAGTTGTTATGAAGACAATAATAATAATAATTGTAATAGTAATTAATAAGATTTTCATATTTAATTTAACTACACTCACAGAATTATTGAACATTTTTAACCCGAGGTAAAATAAAAGGAAGAAATACTTGTTTGCTTTATGTTTTGTTTTTGTTTTTCATCTTACTTGTTAGTTAAAACGTTTAATAGAAATAATAATAGTATGTATAATCTTTAAAAAGAACTATTGGAAATACGAAAATGTAGAATACGATGATGGAAAGAAAGTACAATTAATATATGTATATATGTATTTTTTTATATATTTAATAATGTATGTAGTTTTTGTTTGGGGTGTGTTATGTGTATATGTTTGTATGTATGTTTAAGATCACAATGATGGTGAAAAACATTTTAGTTGAAACATCATCAGTAGCATTAGCAACAGACAAAAAAATTCTGTTGTGATTTCTTCATTTTTCTGGTGTGTTGGGGGGAAGGGTCAAATATCGAATGCCGAGTCAAACATTAACGACAATTATACAAATAGAACTAGTATTGGTGATTATGTTCTGTAAACTATAATTACTAAAACATATATAAATAATTAAAAATGCAGGTTACGTTGTTGTTATTTGTTTTGTTTTTTTCCTCTTTTTTCCACTTTGTTGATTTTTGCAATGTTCAATGTTTTTTCTTCGTTTCAATTCATCCCCAATGGCCATTTTCATTGTATAATTTCACATACAGAATCACTTATTTGAACTTGTTGTTACAGTTTAGGGATCGGGTTGACGCTCTTTAAATTTAAGCGTTTCCTCGAATATAAGTTTCTTTAAAGTTTCTCTTGGAAGATCATCGAGTTCCATTCCAATGCGAAAAGGTACTTCTGCAACGGGCTGCAAAAAAAAAGAAACAATTGAATAAAAACAGTTAAAATGCATAAAAAGCAGATGAAACACGTATGCTTCAATTGCTTTATTGTTAGATATTAGCATGGTGCATGATGCGAATTTAAATGGACGAAAGGAAAAATGTTCAACAAATTGCATTTTTTCACCTATTGCATAAGATATGTATATGATATATTCATTTTATGTCGATTTGAAAAAAAAAATCCAATATAGATCCTATTTGACATAAGGAGGGTATACAAAATCCGGTTTAACTTTTATTCTTGTTAAATTGATAGACAGAGGAACATTTCTAACATGTTTAGTTACCTAATTTTCGATATAAGATACAGGAGCAACAGTTTGGAAAATGCGTTTGACTATATGAATGTTCTTATTTTCTTCTAAAAACACACTACGAAATAAAAATTGGTGGCATTTATTTTCGGAGTCGACTGCAGAGTTGGAATCAGTAGTGAAAAAATGTGCCTGGATTCAGATTACTTAATTTGCAATACAAAATATTGTGAGCAAACAACGATTTTTGCAGTAATGTAAGTAATGTTGGCTTTATTTTCTGAGTATTTCAGCCATGTACAACTTATCTACAAGTCGTGTATTAATGCAAGCCGTTTGGACTCGGCGATAAACTGTATGTCCCATTGTCATTGTGTTAACATAATATGAATCGGGGTGCACTCATTGATATGGGATGTTTGTGGAACAATTATTATTATATTATATTTGTTATGCCAATTAATCAATCCGCAAAATCTTCGATAGCAAAATATAATTGAATAATATCTGCAAGTGATTAGTCATTGCATTTTTTATAGGTGAAATAAATCTTCCACTACTTCTTTTTCATAGCATTTTGCTTAATTTTCTTAATTTTAATTTATTTTCATCTCTTTTTTCATGTTCGTATACATGATTAATTGAAATTTTCTTTTATGAATACTACTTTAAAAATTTGATTCATTCCAAATGTATTGAAAAGATCAGATGTTTGTTCGTCGACGTCCCTAAAAGAACTCAACTTTTATTCAGAATATTCTATTTAAAACTAAATCTAAAATTAACACACATATTTACACAGAAAAACAGTTCTACAAAACTGTACATATTATACACCTTCATTTGAACTCACGCAAAAAATACCGCGAAAGTATTAATTACAGTCGAAATCGCTTATAACGTCGTCGTTTATAACGTCATATCGCTTATAACGACGAAATCCAAAAGTCCCCAATTTCTGCCCCTTAGTATATTCCATACAAATAAATATCGCTTATAACGACTATCGCTTATAGCGTCCGAATTTGGTCGGTCCGTTGACAGACATTATAAATGATTTCCACTGTACTTCATATGGAATCTCCACTTAATTTTACTGGGTTCGCTATAAAGCGCTTCGACGAAAGGAGAAGGGTGTACTTCTAATAAGTTTCAAAATATGTACAACAAAAAGCCTTTGAAAATTATGCAATTTCATGAATAGAGTTAAACATTTATAAAATACATGTCCATTAAATTATTGAACTTACCTCATCTCCAGGGTCATAATACTGTTCCAAATACGGGTTCGCTAGTGCTTCTTCCACAGATATTCTATTGTGAGGATTAAACGTTAACATTTTGCCCAGCAGGTCTAAGGCCCATTCATCGGCGTTGGGGAATAATCGTGGCCAGGGCACTTTTGGTTTAAACGGTAACGATTCCAAATAGTTCCGTGCCTTAATAATGTATATACAAAAATATTTATTACGTATTTTTTTATTAAGTTTTGTGCTTATCCTACCTTCTCGTTAATGATACATTCTAGATCTTCCTTAGATGGAGAACCTAGAACACCTAATATATGATTCAATTGATCCAGGTAATGTTTGCCTGGAAAGATGGGTCGATTGCTAAGCATTTCAGCTAGAATACATCCAACTGACCATATATCTATAGATTTGGTATATCCCTTAGAGTTGAGCATTATTTCCGGTGCTCGGTACCAGCGAGTAGCAACATACTCTGTAAGGAAACCAGTGTGATCGTGTTCCGGGTCAGCAACACGAGCTAAACCGAAATCGCATATCTGAAGGAAAAAACAAAATTAATTACATAATTATTGACATCCGGTATCAGGGCGGAATTTACTTACCTTCAGGTCGCATGTTGTATTCAACAGTAGATTACTTGGTTTCAAATCCCGATGTAATACATTAGCAGAGTGTATGTACTTTAGACCACGGAGAATTTGATACATAAAATAGCAAATGTGATCGTTGCTTAGCCTCTGAAATATTTAAATTTAACAAATTATTACAATTCTGGAGTATTTATTTAAATTTTAGTATGTCCAAACTTTCATGATGAATTATAATTATTATAGTAGTTTAAATGACTTAAATGTTGAACTACTCGAAGTAAAATACTACTATGGATCATTATGTATTTCCTTTTTTATTTACAGTCGTACCTCGATTATCCGGAAATGATTATCCGTAAATTTCCATTATCGGTGAAATGAAACACAGAATTTTTAGTTAATTAATTGATTAAACGCGAAAATCGTTATGATCCGAGATTATAATTCAACCAAATATCAATGGACAAAAATAATGCAAAAATGAATTATTTTAGAACAGTTTGATTTTTTTTAACTTTACATTAAATTCATAATTACTCTTATTTATAAATATTTGCAAGAACGCATATTTTTTTGATTAAAAATATATGGGAAACAGTGTTACTTCATTATCCGGGAAAATCGATTATCTGTAATGCCTCCGGTCCCGACCATTACGAGTTTCGACTGTATTTATTTATTTACTCTTATACTTCTTCTTTGATGAAAGAACCAATGAAGTATGAATGAACCTAGGTGCAACGTGTCAAGAGCCATTTGGCCAACTTTATCAACCGAACAAAAATCACTCTTAAATTTAAGCAAAGCGGAAATCAGGTCAGCCTTTATCAGAAAATGGGACGATGACAATGTCGATTACTGCAGGATCTGTGAGGATGAAGAAGAGACGGAGACAATAGACCGTCTATAATGTCGCTGCCCAATGCTAGCTCGCAAGCGGCATGATCTAACAGGTGTATATTTTCTATTTTCTATTCAATTATTCATAGCATCAGGATCATTTAACATGGCACAACCTCTGCGTCTCCGACGGATTTTCCATCTATCCAACCATCACCACCACTAAAATTCCGCACAACTATCAACTTTCTACATCTTATATAAATAATGTATATTATATATATTCTTTCATTCTTTGTTTTCCACCGCCTTCTTATCATATAGATACTCTACTCCAACCTTCTACTTTATTTCCTGTTCTTTTTGAATGATCACAAGGGACAGGAAGGATTCCGAGTGGCGTGATCACACAAGTGGTACACATCCTCTAACTTAACGTGTACAGTCGTATTGAAATTTTTGAAAACATATGTAAATAACATTAATTGTCAAACTTGTGGAGAAACTTGCACGTGTAAGTGAGAAATATGGCCTTAAAATAAACATGAAGAAGACGAAATATATGGTCATAAGCAGAAAAAATCCCCATGCAGATGTGACCTTAAAAGTTCAAGGTACAGAAATTGAAAGAGTGCGATCTTTTAAATATCTAGGGATACTAATAAACGACCAATGGGATCCCTCGAAAGAGATTAAAAGTCGTATAGAGATGGCGCGAGATGCTTTTTGTAAATACAACAAACTTATGAAAAGCCATGACATAAACGTAACAACGAAAGTACGTTTTATAAAATGCTATATTTGGTCGGTGCTGCTATATGGAACAGCAGTTTGGACGCTCAAATCCTCTGATGAAAGAAAATTGGAAGCCTTCGAAATGTGGATTTACCGGCGAGTACTGAAAATACCATGGACTGCGAAAATTTCTAATGACGAAGTACTAAGAAGGATGAATGTAAGCCGGCAGTTACCCAGCAAAATTAAATGGAAGTGATTCCATGTGAAATCATGATTTCACTGGTTCTTTTGCATGAGTGCGAAAGGAGTCGTGAAAGATCCCATCTTTTTCATCGAATTTTCATGAGTGCAATTGAAGTCGTGAAATGTCCGATCTTTTTCATCGAATTTTCATGAGTGCAATCGAAGTCATGAAAGATCCGATCTTTTTCATCGAATTTTCATGAGTGCAATTGAAGTCGTGAAAGATCCGATCTTTGTCACAATATTATCATGAGTTCAAATAAATTGATAAGTAACCGCACAATAAATTATCAAATACTCATATACCCGAATAATTGTGTACTTGCAAAAGTAATTATTAAAATGAAAATAAAAGTCAGATGAAAGTTGTCGATAGTGGCAAAATTTATATATTTTAATTAAAAATACAATGTAAATTGATATAAAACAAAAGAAAAATATATTTTGTGTTTGGAAACCTGTTTCGTTTGTGGATATTAAAAAGAAGTATGAAAAAGACCCGGTCTATAAACCACGAGCTTCCCCAGCCGACCAACACCGATATAGTAAAACATATCGAGCTGCAATTTTTGGGTTGGTTGGGCCATGTTAACAGGATGGATAAAGATGCCACCGACATATGAATACGAGCCATTTGACGTTATGCGACCCGAGGGAACAAAACTCCAATGGAAAGATCACGATATAAAAATAAATAAAAAAATAAAAAAAAAAAAATATCACAAGCATGGCATGCAAAGTGAGAGAAGCAAAGTAGGAGATCGGTAAAATAAGTATAAAAGAGACCATAACGTGGTAACTATTACAGGATAAGCTTTTTCTTTTGAAATAAAATAACAGAATTCAAATTTATACTAGATTTCCCAAACGATGAGCTTGGTTCAGAGATTGACACATAATTTATCGAATATTGGAAAAACGGAACCCCCAAGTTGAAAGAAGTATCTTGCAGCCATCGGAAGAGATAAATATGATATTGCAGATTAATATAATATATAATTTTGAAAATTACATACAAAATAAAGAAAAATAACATCTGGCGATACAAATCATCTGCGCATTGTATTCTTATTAATTCAACAAATTACATAATTGTATTGCGAATTTTATTTCTGATTGGCAAAAATCCGGATCCAAAGCATTGGTGCAAGAAGCCATGACGATGAACTGGTGCAAGAAGCCATGACAATGAACTGGTGCAAGAAGCCATGACAATGAACCGGTGCAAGATGCTATGACAATGAACTGGTGCAAGATGCCGTGACAATGAACTGGTGCAAAATGCCATGACAATGAACTGGTGCGAAATGTCATGACAATGAACTGGTGCAAAATGCCGTGACAATGAACTGGTGCAAAATTCCGTGACAATGAACTGGTGCAAAATGTCATGACAATGAACTGGTGCAAAATGCCATGACAATGAACAGGTGAAATCAGGTGTCACTCCCTTGTAAATTTCATCGGTGATTCACCTAAATTTGCACCTATGACAAGTCACTTGCACCTATGATTCAACTCATGATCTGTCATCGAACATTTTGCTGGGTAATAACAACAATAAAAAGTCGCAAAATAGCATATCTTGGACACGTATTAAGGAACAACAAATACAACATTTTACAAGCAATTTTAAAAGGAAAACTTGATGGAAGGCGTGCTAGAGGAAGAAAAGAAACATCTTGGCTCAAAAACATCATGGACTGGACAGGTTATACCGACGAAACTGATCTGCTGAATGCTGCAAGACACAGAGAGCTGACAACCACTATACTATAACATAAATATAATGCGATAAATATTAAAAAACAAAATGAATTGTACGATCACTTATATCCGGATAACGGATGAGTAAATAAAGAAGAAGAAGAAGAAGTCAATCTATAAAGCAGTATCCGATTTAAGCACCAACTTAATGACATCAGCGAGACCAAAAATAAGGACAATTATCTGAAGAAAAAACATTCAGGAACACAGAATTACTATATATACTGTACTAATGAACCCTGTAGGCCTATTATGTAACAACTATCGACATTGTTTAAATTTCTTTTGTTATTCAGCCCTATTCTGAACATTCCCATGGGAACTGTTTCCCATGGGAGCGAAATTTCCCATTCCCACGTTTTCCATATTATAAACGACGTGGGAAGAGCAAACCATGGGAGCTGAAATTTCGAAATTCGAAATTAGTTACACCAAATTATTATAGCATACTTTTGGGAGCTGTAAATTTTGTTTTGTAATACAAAATGCCTATTCAGCGATGTGTGATGTTGTTCTAATAAGCACATTTTCTTCAGAATGTTCGAATTTGTGTAAGCATTTTTTTATTTAGTAGGCAAAAATATTTTTTGTGTATAAAGTAATCGGAACTTTTTAAGTTTGTAACGAATTTAAAAATTTAACGAGTATATCGCTAGTTTTACTTATTCCTAATGATTAGACTGCGGAATCCTATGCAAATGCATATATGGTTAGGATGGTCGTAGAGAAAATCTGATTAGGCAGAAACTCGTTTTATTACAAAATAAAACGAATTAGGCCCAGAAATTTTTGCATATTTTGCATATTCTGCATATCGTGCATATTTTGACATATTTGTACATATCTGCATAAAAAGAGCATATGCAAAACCATATGCAAAAATATATTCAAGGATTTGTGGTCTAAATATCCTACCAAAATGGCTGAAATTTGGTATTAAGTCTTCGTTAGGGATATGCAACTTTACAACTGAAATCTGTCCGCATAGGTCCACGTCTTCATATAGCCCCCATAGAACGGTACCTACCGATATTCGGTATTTTGAAAGTTGTTGCTTCAATATCCCACCGAAATGACTGAAAATTGGTATTTAGTCTTCGTTGGGGGTATAAAACGCTCCACCTGAAATTTGTCGGCATAGGTCCACGTCTTCATATAGCCCCCGTAGAATGGGACCTCCCGATTTTCGGTATTTTGAAGGTTGTGGCCTCAATATCCCACCGAAATGACTAAAATTTGGTATTTGGGTTTCGTTTGGGGGTATAAAACTTCCCACCAGAAATTCCTTGGTGCAGGTCCACGGCTTCATATAGCCCCCATAGAACGGTACCTACCGATATTCGGTATTTTGAAAATTGTAGCCTTAATATCCCACCGAAATGACTGAAAATTGGTATTTAGTCTTCGTTGTGGGTATAAAACTTTCCACTTGAAATTTGTCGGTATAGGTCCACGCCTTCATATAGCCCCCATAGAACGGTACCTCCCGATTTTCGGAATTTTGAAGGTTGTGGCCTTAATATTACACCGAAATGGCTGAAATTTAGTACTTAGTCTTCATTTGCAGTATTAAACTTTCTCCCAGAATTTTTTCGGTATAGGTCCACGTCTTCATATAGCCCTCATAGAACGGTACCTCAGGATTTCTGGTATTTTGAAGGATGTGCCCTCAATATCCACCCGAAATGGCTGAAATTCGGTATTAAGTCTTCGCTGGGGGTATAAAACTTTCCAACTGAAATTTATCGGTATTGGTCCACGTCTTCATATAGCCCCCATAGAACGGTACCTCCTGATTTCTGGTATTTTGAAGGATGTGCCCTCAATATCCCTCCAAAAAGGCTGAAATTCGGTATTAAGTCTTCGTTGGGGGTATAAAACTTTCCACCTAAAATTTGTCGGCTTAGGTTCAGGCCTTCATATAGCCCCCATAGAACGATACCTCCCGATTTTCGGTATTTTGAAGGTTGTGGCTGTGGTTATACATTTCTCTATTTTATTGACTTGTCTGAAGAGAATTTTAAACAGAAAAATTGTACACATAGACATTTTTGTACCTATTATTGAAATATTTGTTGCATAAGAAAATATGTAAAATGCATAAATTTTGCATATGCAAAAATTTATGCATTTTGCATAATTTTGCATATGTCATATGTTTCGATTGCAATGTAATCAGAAGCCAAAAATATGCCCAGTCCCAAAATTTGACATGAATCGGACCAAAAATAGGGGTTGCATAAAATTCCGCTGTCTACTAATGATCACTAGAACTCGTATTTTGCATATTAAAAAAAAATTCAAAAAGATAAATTCGGACATTTTTCTCAATTATTACATATTTTTGCGTGTTAACATATCGTCACCATAAATTTCCGAAGAGGTATCTCAAAAAAAAAAATATATATATATATATAAATAAAACACGTTTTTGATTGAATCTAAAACTAAAAGACGTGCCCTTGAAAAATTTCAAGCTTCTACGTTCAAAAATAACGATCCTATTCAAGAAAAGGCATTTCGGAAAATGGAATCAGTTAAAGTCATTTTACAAAGCCGGATGAGCTTTGCGGGAATACCAAATTCAGACATGGCTTGGAATACCTTTGAGCGCAGCGGACTGTCGAAGGCTGCTTTATAATCGACAAAAAGGTGGTAGGTGTCGATCTGCATCTCTTGGGTCTTCTCCAGGATTTGCCGCAGGGTAAATATCTGGTCAATGGTGGACTTGCCAGGTCTAAAGCCGCATTGGTATGGTCCAATAATCTCGTTGACCATTGGCTTTAGTCGTTCGCACAATATCCCTGACACGATCTTGTAGGCAATAGGGAGTAGACTTATGCCCCTATAGTTAGAGCATACAGTCTTATCTCCCTTCTTGTGGACAGGGCACAGGATACTCAGGTTCCAATCGTCGGGTACTCGTTCTTCCTGCCAGATGGTGCTAACTAGCTGATGAATACACCTTATCAGCGTGTCGCCTCCGGTTTTGAACAGCTCGGCTGGTAAGCCATCGGCCCCTGCTGCCTTATTATTCTTCAGCCGATTTATTGCTGTCTTTACCTCATCTTGGCTGGGCGGTATACATTCAATACCATCTTCTGGGATTGGGACTGTGGTATCTTCGTCGTCTTCGCTGCTATTGGATACCAACAGATTTGAAAAATGTTCTTTCCATATCCTGAGTACACTATCTGTATCAGTTACCAAATTACCTTGCTGGTCTCTACAGGAGGATGTGCCTGTACCAAAGCCATCAGTTTGATGCTTGACTCTTTGGTAGAATTTTCGGACTTCATTCTGGCTCCTGTACATCTCGATTTTTTCACACTCCCGCTTTTCCATCTCTCTCTTTTTCCTGCGGAAAAGACGTTTCTCCTCTCTCCTTTTCTCCCTGTATCTCTCTCGTGCGCTACGCGTTGCTACGGATTGTAAAGTAGCCTTATATGCCGCATTTTTCTCTTCGGTGGCAGCACGACACTCCTCATCATACCATGGATTCCTTGGTGGAGGTCTCTGGTATCCAAGTATGGATTTTGCGGCTGTTTGCATGGAGTGGGCAATGCTTTGCCATTGCGCTGATATGTTATCGGGATGAGGAGGGCTTTGATTAAGCAATTGGGCTAGTTGAGTGGAATATGCTGTGGCTATCTGTTGTGATTGCAGCTTACCGATGTCTAACTTTCGTGTTGTGTCTGTTCGTACTTTGTTTGCTACGTTTAAGCGGGTGCGTACCTTTGCTGCAACAAGGTAGTGGTCCGAATCAATATTTGCGCCTCGGAACGATCGTACATCCAACACGCTCGATGAATGTCTTCCATCGTATTTCCTGTATGGCAGTAATATCGGTCTTGTACTTTTCAAGTACGTCTGCCAATGCGAAGACTGCACCTTCTCTATAAAGAGTGCGAACATTCCAGGTGCAGATTCGCAGATCATGGTCCTTAAAACGTTTGCGGGGTTCGTCAACTTTAGAGGGGTTTGTTTTTCTTTTCTTTCGTTTTTTCATAGTAGGCTGTTTTTTCTAGGGGAGGGTTACTAACCCGACGCCCAAACCCAAGTTTTTAACGTTCTTATGGGTGAACGCGCGGCACATGTTAGCTCACTACCTTTAACGGGTGTTAAAGGCAGTTCCCCAAAATTTTGTTCAGAATACAAAAATGTGGGAATGGGAAAAAATTCCCAACTTCCATGCGTTCAGAATAGGGCTGATTGTAACAAAAACAAAACAAACAAAAGACATTTTTGAAAAATAACAACTATCGATATTGTTTAAATTTCTTTTGTTTTTGTAACAACAATAAAACAAACAAATGAAATTGTTGTAAAATAAACAATGAGTAAAGTTGTTAAAAAGTTACAGAATAGGCCCCCAGTACTTGTACTTTTCAAGTACGTCTGCCAATGCGAAGACTGCACCTTCTCTATAAAGAGTGCGAACATTCCAGGTGCAGATTCGCAGATCATGGTCCTTAAAACGTTTGCGGGGTTCGTCAACTTTAGAGGGGTTTGTTTTTCTTTTCTTTCGTTTTTTCATAGTAGGCTGTTTTTTCTAGGGGAGGGTTACTAACCCGACGCCCAAACCCAAGTTTTTAACGTTCTTATGGGTGAACGCGCGGCACATGTTAGCTCACTACCTTTAACGGGTGTTAAAGGCAGTTCCCCAAAATTTTGTTCAGAATACAAAAATGTGGGAATGGGAAAAAATTCCCAACTTCCATGCGTTCAGAATAGGGCTGATTGTAACAAAAACAAAACAAACAAAAGACATTTTTGAAAAATAACAACTATCGATATTGTTTAAATTTCTTTTGTTTTTGTAACAACAATAAAACAAACAAATGAAATTGTTGTAAAATAAACAATGAGTAAAGTTGTTAAAAAGTTACAGAATAGGCCCCCAGTAGGCCTATTCTGTAAATTTTATCGATTGAAAAGTTGTTAAAATTTCTTTTGTTTTTGTAACAACTACAAAACAAACATGCCCCCAGCCCCCCTATTCTGTAACTTTTTAACAACTTTACTCATTATTTATTTTACAATAATTACATTTGTTTGTTTTGTAGTTGTTACAAAAACAAAAGAATTTTAAACAATATCGAAAGTTGTTAAAAGTTACAGAAGGTATATTAACTATAAAAAACGAATTTATAATTTTATTGCAAATTGTCCCCAACAATAAAAGTTTCAACAAAATCCTAACTTGGAATAGCAAAGTCTTATGCCAGACGGTGAAAATTGTTTCCACTAAGAAATTTTTCTTCATTTTTTTAACTTTCACACTTTGCTTTACATTGTTTAATATATATCTAAAACTGAATCCACACCCTGCAAAAAATAAATAAGATGGATTTTGACAAAAAATACATAATTATAAATAAATACGATGGAATGAATTAATAAATAAATTATTGTCATTTATATTCACAGTTTGACAACAAATGTATTGCAAAGGCCACAATTGCAACAAATTTCATATTAATTGCTCGTGTATGGCATCAAATTATGTTAAAAACTATACGGTTTTTAAGCAAATCTCTTGCTATTGGCCTCCAAAACAATATCCCGTCAAAATATGCAAAGTTTATTTGCGATTTATAAAAATATGGTTTCTTGGAGAATTACCAAAGTTGTGTTCTTTAATGAGTTGTCTATCCACTTTGAAGATTCATTGGAGCCTTAATGAGCTTACTTAAACCAAAAATTAAGGCTCGGCATGTTACACTCTAAGGGTACTGGTTCCGCAATTTTTATTAAATCTTGATCTTTCGTTGGAGGACCCTTCTCCAGTTTTTTTTTAACTGGGCCCAAACAATTTATAAGGGATGTATCCGGATTTTTGCCCGAGGTATTTATCAGTTTAGTTTTGTTATATTTCATCAGCAACTTACACAAATAAGTTTAATATGTCATGATCTGGCCTTTGGAATGGTGGTAGTTGAACTTGTTTGAGCATTCTGGATCCCTTATACTGACTTTCAGAATAATGATTATTAAGTATTTCCTAATCATGCCAGTGGGGATGTCTTCCCAGTCATTATTATTATGCCTGTGAACCCGATTTTGCATACTTTTTTCCTTGGTAAAGAATACAGTACCCAAAAATTCGTTATTCCAGCTTTTCCAGAAGGGGGTTAATTTTCATATTAGATGGGTTTTATTGGATTTGGCGCACTTTTTGGGATTTACTATGATAGTAGAGGATAATATCTATCCATTTAGTAATAATAACGTCATTCCAATACTATTGGGGAGGACATAGAGCTCTGTTGTAGTTCGTTTCAAAATACTACACTGAGGGTCTATTTTCCCCATACTTTCCAGAGGTATGTTGATGTTTCAAGGCCAAAAACGGACTGTTTTGCATTGGTCCATTATCCGACAATACATATTGAGTCAAATATTCATTCTTTGCATACTTGGCTGTGGCCGATTCGTCATTGTTTATTGTTAATATGGTCTCATGCGTTTTTTACCTGTCTTAAGACCCTCCTTGCAGTCGCCTAAATTCTTATTGGGCGGAAATCGAGCGCGCCGTGCAGGACATCTGTACAGTATTTGGCATGGCCCGCACGACTCGAAACACCTTTTCAACTGCCCAGGCAAACCTACTCATCTAACTCCAGTGGATCTGTGGTTACATCCCATCGAAGCAGCCACTTTCCTGGAACTGGAGATAGACCCAGAACCAGATTGAACAAAAGAACGAACATACAAACATAATAACAAACACTGTTACAACAACAACAAGACTCTCCATGACGGCTTTTATTATCACTGAACTTTATCACATTCAATACAGTTAGGCCGTTATTAGCCGCAAAAGTCATAAAAATGCTTAATAACTACAAAAATTTGCAAAAAAAAATTTTAAAATTTTATACTGATATTTTTATTATTTATTATACTATAAAGTTTTTTGATCTCAAAGTAGTGATCTCAAAGTATAGTATACCTTCTGTTGTTTGGTGTAACTGAATGGCAATATATGCTTTGTTACTATAATGTTAAACAAATAAATAAAAAATGATTAGTTTTATAATACTGATTTTCCCGATGCAACACATTTGTCACCCCCAAATTGTAGTTAATTCTAATAAATATTAATCGCAGCTAAACTTTGCATATTTTAATGGAATATTGTTTTGGTGACCAATAGTAAGAGATTTGCACAAAAACCGTATAGTTTTTATATAATTTGTTGCCATTAACGATCAATTAATATGAAATTTTTTACAATTTGGCCTTTGCTATACATTCCCAGCAAAAAGTTTGCCTCCAAAGAGGCAGTTAAATGATATGTACAAGTGATCTGGAAGTGCATCAAATTATGCATTTTCACTCATGATTTTTACAAGAGCGTGACTACTGAAGGAGGCACTCCATTGCACTGCATTTTAACTGACCCGTGGGCACTGCATTTTAACTGACCCTCTGGCACTGCATTTTAACTGACCCTTTGGCACTGCATTTTAACTAACCCTTTGGCATTGCATTTTAACTAACCCTTTGGGGTAGACTAGGATGCAGTCCAAAGCACGTGTTTTTGTGCAAGCCATTACAAAATATCCCAGAACAAATAAAATGCATTTATTATTTGTGGAGAACAAAAATATTAAGAACTTTATTACATTAACACAAATTATGAAAATTCTCCAATCGCAAACATGCGTGTTTCCTCCACTCTCTATTTAATCCAAGCTGAATTGTTTATGCTTCATCTGCTATTTGGGTTTGATATTGTTTTGCCATCACCAGTTAAGATTTCGACATGTACTCCAACAGCAATCCATTGGGAAATTTTCTTCTCGTGAGTTACCGGAAAAATGTTCACAAATTAAATATTTTGTAGTTTGTATTAGCAAATTTTTGGAAATTTTAACACGCTTATTTCTTTTTATAATATGTTTGCCGCTGCCTGTAGAGATGTATACACTGATTTATGAACGTGTAGGGATCTCTAACAACTGCTAATAAAATGTAGTGAACGGAGTGCCTTTTTCACGACTCCGTTTGGACTGCATCCAGATGCTGTTAAATTGTGAGGAAGTGGAGTGCCTTTTTCACGACTCCGTTGAACTGCATCCGGATGTTGTTAAAATGTGACAAATGGATGTGATTCTTTGGATTGCATCCAAATGCGGTTAAAATGTGAGGACTGGAGTGCCTTTTTCACGACTCCGTTTGAACTGCATCAAAACATGCCGTGAAAGAACTAGTCCACATTGCACTACTTCCAATTTATTTTGCTGGGTTTGTTGTCAAACTGTATATAATATTAGCATTATTGCTACATGACATAGGTACTTGTTCCAATAACGTTCAAAAGTTCCATTATATTTCGCTTATTATTTAACCGAAACGAAAGAGGTGACCGACTTATCCAATTCTGCCAAGAAAACAATATGAAGATCATGAACACATTTTATCGTCTACACCCCAGGAGATTATACACATGGAAATCACCGCAAGACAACCATGGACATATAGTAAGAAATCAAATAGACTATATATTGATAAACAAAAGATATAACTCCTGTGTTTCCAAGTGTACAACATATCCAGGTGCAGATGTTCCAACAGACCACAATCTATTGGTCTCAAAACTGCGCCTCAAACTCGCGCTTATACGGAAAAAGAAAACCCAGCCAAAAATCGATATCGGAAAACTTAGAGATCCTACCATAAAAAACCAACTGCAACATCAAATCAATGGAGAATTAGAAAACATCAAGGAAGACAATCCGGATCTACTGTGGAACAACCTAAAAACTACTATAAACACAGTAACTAAAAGCATCCTGGGAAACCGATCAATGGCAAGAACTGAAGACTGGATAACAGACGAAATTCGAGAACTTCGGGAAGAAAGAAGTAGACATAAAAATAAAAATTATGAAAGGTACTGGGAAATAAACAAAGAAATAAGGTCGGCAATCCGCGCAGCAAAAAATGACCAACTAAGTAGAAAATGTCAAGAAATTGAATTTCTACAGTCCATACATGACGACTTTAACCTACATAAAAAGATAAAAGAATCTGCGGGGACGTATGGAAGAAAGACAAGTGCAAATATATTTAATGATAATAATGAAGCAGTGTTTGATATGGAGGGAAGAAAGACTATATGGAAAGATTATATAGAAAAACTTTTCACGGATGAGCAGCGAGCACCTCTTGAGAATAATTTAAGCAATTATCTAGTTGGATCATCAATAACAAGATTAGAAGTAGAACGCGCCGTACAAACTCTAAAAGATAAAAAAGCCACAGGACCTGATGAAATACCCTCTGAAGTCTTAAAGCTAATAGATTCCAGCAATAAAGAACTCCTCATCACCCTTTTCAACCATGTATACGACACTGGACAATATCCAGAAGATTGGCTCAAATCTACTTTCATAGCCATTCCCAAGAAAAACAATGCAAAACGATGTTGTGAATTCAGATTAATAAGTTTAATGAGTCACGTACTGAAAGTATTCCTAAAAATAATACATCAACGAATATATAGCAAGTGCGAACATGCTATGGGAAAAACGCAGTTTGGGTTTAAGGAAGGGATGGGTACCCGAGAAGCTCTATTCTGTTTACAAGTCTTAGTCCAGAAATGCAGAGAAGCCCAAAAAGATGTTTTCATCTGCTTCATCGATTATGAGAAAGCCTTCGATACGGTTAACCATGATAAATTAATGAACATTTTGACATCTATCGGAGTACAAGGAAAAGAATTACGATGTATTAAAAAATTGTATTGGAACCAAAAAGCACGAATCGACGTCAATGGTGAACAAAGTGATGAAATTATTATCTCAAAAGGAGTTAGACAGGGATGCATACTGTCCCCATTACTATTCAACGTGTACTCGGGAAAAAATATTTCAAGAAACGCTAGATGGAGGAAATATTGGAATAAAAATAAATGGACATATTGTGAATAATATAAGATATGCAGACGACACCACACTACTGGCTGAGAGCGTATCAGGTCTACAGAAACTTATAGAAAAATTGGCACTCACAAGTGAAAAGTATGGTTTAAAAATTAATATGAAAAAAACTAAATACATGATAGTAAGCAGAAAAAACGACCATCGCAACGTGAAGCTTACTATAAAGGAAACGGAAATCGAGAGGGTACACACATTTAAATATCTGGGAGTACTAATAAATGACCGTTGGGACTACTCAAAAGAAATTAACAGCCGTATAGAAATAGCGAGAGATGCCTTTTTTAAACACAAAAAAGTATTAACAAGTCACGACATAAATGTGACAACAAAAATAAGATTTATCAAGTGCTATGTTTGGTCAGTCCTCTTATATGCTTCCGAAGTCTGGACACTTAAAATGTCCGATGAAAGAAAATTGGCAGCTTTTGAAATGTGGACATTCCGACGAGTACTGAAAATACCCTGGACTTCAAAAATATCAAATGAAGAAGTACTTAGAAGGATGAATGTGAACCGACAGCTAATCTCAACAATAAAAAAACGTAAAGTCTCATACCTTGGACACATACTTAGAAATAATAAATACAAGATTCTACAAACAATCCTTAAGGCAAAAATCGACGGAAAGCGCGGAAGAGGTAGAAAAGAAACAACCTGGCTCAAAAATATCCAGACATGGACCGGCTATAATGATGAATACACACTTTTACAAGCCGCTAAGAACAGGGAGCTGAACATCATTGTGTAACAACAAATAATTATAAATATATATACTTGGTATCATATATGTATCATTGAAATATTATTGTACGATCACCAATATCCGAATAACGGATGAGTAAAATAAAGAAGAAGATTATTTAACGTTATAATATTTTGTAAAAGCAGTGCTGATTTTAGATGGTCATATAAATGACACACTTTATTTAAATTGCAAAAATCCGTGTTAATTTCTTTCAAATCACCTGTAATATTTATAGAATGTTGGAAAATGAGGTCAACGGAAGAAAATTAAGTAATTTATGCAAGGCTTACATGTCTTACCGGGGCAGGAAAGGCCCGTAATATTGGAAGAGGGTGAAAATGTGTATTTGTGGCAAAATTTTTTGAACTATGGACATTTTCTTTACAAAAACCTTGTAGGATTCGATTAAATTTTCTATAGAGAATCCCGTTATATTGATTTATGGCAGAATTCAGAAGTCATTGTGCCGAAAAACAGATGGGAGCATTATGCCATAGCCAAAATGATGGATACTGATCTGGTGGAACCATTACAGCGCACATAGGTAGATATTGAGTAATTAGGCGGCCAAAAGTCCAAAATTCTAAATACTAGCTAGGCACAAAATTTTGAATTCTAGGTATAGTAAACACTTCCGCGAATTGCCCCCCACCTTTTTTTTAAAACTATACGTCACCGATTCCGAGCAGTTAGACGCAATTTGATTGTTGACTTGATACGTATTTCTATTTGGGCGCCCAAATTATATCAAATTTTGCAATACGCATATATTTTTATTTTAAGTTGTGTAGTGAGGTGATAGTGATTCCTATAGCTCAAGTAAGCTTCTATTAAATAAATAATAGTTTTATCTTTAATTTTTAACTTACGTTATATTTTTCGGTAGTTGAACAGAAAAAAATTTAATTTTTTTAATTTCAAAAGCAATTTTGTTATGGATCAGGATTCGTCCGGGTCATATTTTTTTGTTTATTGAATACGTTAGACATTCAACTTTTCTATAAAGAAAATAATAACCGCCGAATCCCGCCTATTTCTTAAATACAGCAGTTCAAAGTATTTTGTTAAAAAAAATTTAAAAAACGTTTTTTTTTTATTTTATGTTTTTTGTTAACTATGGAGATACCTAGTTCGTCGGGCGTGAAAATAGTGACCCATGTTTGGATGAGAAATTGGAGTTTTTAGAAAACCACTTGCTATTGTCTTGCGGAGACACTGTGGAAAGAAAAAAGAACCTTAAGCATAAATTTTCCTACATCAAACACGAATTTAAAAGGAGATGGCTAAAAGCTCATAAATTTGAAGACGTTTTTATGAAAAACAACCAGAAGTGGCTGGAAGGCACTTTTGAAATACCAGTGCATTCGCTTAATCAACCAGGTCGTCCGAGCAAATCATTTTCGGATTCGAGTGAACGAAGCAAGAGAAGAAAAACTGAGGAAATTCGATCAAATGTTGATGATGAAATGATTATACATACCGCACAAGTCGTATTGCAAACGAATGAAAAAAGAACTGCCTCAAAATTGCTCAAAGAAATAGGAAAATCACCAACAAAGGCTGGTAAATATAGAAAAGCTTATTCCAAGACCAATGAAACAATTGCTCCTTTGACCCCGTTCCAAGCACTCAAAATGTTCGTAGTTTGCAATGCTGTAACCAACACGACCTCAACTAGCCGATGCTATATATGTGGCGCCACTTCTAAAGATTTCAATAATTTAAGCAAAAAGAACGAGATAAGTCAAGATGCTCTTGAGTTTGGAATTTCGGTATTGCACGCAAAAATAAGTATTCTGCATTTGGCATATAAATTGCCCGTTAAGAAATATGGAAAGAAAGAACACAGGAAGAGAAAGCATTAGAAGAAGAAAGGAAAAAAGAAATCCAAGAAAGATTCCGCAGAAATGTAAAATATAATTCCATTTTATTGGTATAAATAAATATCATTATTAATATTTCTGTTAACAGTTTAATTCATACACATGTTTATTAATAAAATAAAAAAGTAGCTAAATTTCACTAAAAAAATCTTAAAATTAACAAAAAGGAGAACAACTCATTATTTGTACTGTCAACTAAAGAATTGCAAAATTCAGAACTTTTCTGTCTTCCACGGTATTTTTCGAAAATTTTGTTCTAATAATTCGCATGCCCACTTGGGCATCAATAACAGCTTGTAAACGTCTCTGAATTTAATAAATATTTTTCGGAATGTCATATTCCAATGATATTTTTTGCCATTCTTCTTTAATGCATTTCATTTAGTCCCTCCTGTTATTGGCGACCAATTCCCGACTTTTTTCTTCAGGTCTACCCATGAATTGTCGATGCTGGGTTAATATTTAGGCTGTGGACTGGGGTGTCAATGACTTTGGTGCAGTTGTTTAACAACAAAGTCCTACATAAATACGATTTCTGCTTAGGGTCGTTGTCTTGGTAGTACTCATATAGCAATTTTTTGCATTTTCAGAATCAACAGGTCCAAATTTCTTGATGTTTTTGGTTAAATCATTTTTAAAACACGTAAATGCACGTACTCTGTCATTGTTTCCTTCAAAATCTGGATGTCACCAACGTCACTGCTTGGTATACAACCCAAAACCATAATTGACAGTTTTCCGAACTTTGCGGCATGTATTAAATTTTTGTTTTCCATGACTATAAGGGGGTTTCGCAGTACTTTTTGAGGCCCATCGTGATATCACAACATCATTTTAGTCTCATCAGAAAAAATAACGTCATCCCAATACTTAAGATGGCGTGAAAAGTTGTCTGTAACAATTCTGAATAGTTTCTATATGTTGTGCTGGGAGGGCAATGGGTTTTTACCTAGTCACTCATGATGAATGCTTGTTATTATGCAGCACTTTTCTAATTTTTCCATGTGACACATTTACTCCAAAATATATTTTGATTAGAAAAAGCAATTATCTGGTGCTGCTTTGGGATCTTTCGTCAATTTCTTTAATCAGTCTCCTGCCAATTTGTGGATTTACTACTTTTGGCCTACAAGGTGACGTCTTTAGTTTGAGCCTGCCTTCTCTCTCGGTGCGGTATATGATGTTGCATATAGTTATCAGCTTATGGGAGGTGATTTAAGCGATTTCTCTGCCGGATTTACCATTATTATAATTGGAATAGACCAAATGTAGCATATTTTCCGAAATTCGTTTACCTGAGTTTCTCTTTTTCTGAATGTACCGCCTATGTTACACACAGAACTATTAATTTATGATCAAAAATTATGGGTTTACATGTCCACATACCATAAAATCATAAAAATCCTCAATTAAAAAAAATCTCTGGGAAAATCCCACGATTTTATTGCACATTCATTCATTTTGCAATTATTTAGTTGACACCACAAAAAGCAGGTACCTGTACTTTTTGCCCGTTGTTTTTGTAATTTACGACCGATTTCTGCATTTTTTGGCTGGATGTTGTCGTTAACAGGTAAATCAACAGATATGTACAAAAAACGCAACTTTATTGAAATAACTTCTTGTAGTAATTCCTAATTAAAAATCTAAATGTCTAACAATTCATCGTTTGCAATAATATGGTTCGTTTGCAATAATATGTGGAATAATACGACTGGCATCCTATGACTCCAACAATGCATAAATTACTATTACATGGGGCGACCATCATAGATAATGCACTGCTGCCAATCGGCCAATTGTCGGAGGAGGCTGCAGAAGCTCGAAATAAACATTTTCGGTCATACAGACAGAATTTTTCAAGAATGCAACCGTGATATCAAAGATTGCTTCTTACTTCAGATCCACTCATAAGTAGTGAAAGATCGTTAAAGAAAACTCCACACAAGATGTTTTCCTGTGAAGTTATAGAACTATTAGAACCTGCCGAGCTTCACATACAATCATGCATTGAGCACGAAAAAGTCGAGATAGAAACATCTTTTAATAAGACAATTTAATTTATTTATAATTTTTATTTATTTATGATTTATGAAAATAAAATGTGTTTTTATTATAAAACATATGTTTTTCTTATTTATTTTGTTAAATAAATACATATTTTTTAAAAATACTGTCTTTCGAGGCCTTAACGTCCAAAAATATTTTTGGCCGCCTAAATATTTCAAATCGACCACTGTGCAGCGGGTAACTTCTGATATTTGTGAATTTATGTACTTGGAAAGATCCAGTAGGCTTTACTAAATACATTACATATTGTCACCATAAATGCCGGAAGACGTAACCCACAAAAATAAAACTTCACAGGAGAAGCAAAAAACGTTATAAAACAAAAACGGTGGCCATTGAGGCTTTGTATCATATATGAATTTTGAAATAAATAAATAAATAAAAATATCGAAAATTTTCAGTATCGTGTTTTAAGACAGAGAAGACATATATTTTTGGAAAAAAATTTAATTTTTTCCAGAATGTTAGAAACTGTGTGGATGATTACGTCTTTTGGTATTGTATTTTTCTGAAACCCACGACGTAACCCACAATTTATTGAGTATACATTTGAAGAAAGTAGTATAAATGAAAAATTTTGTTTTTTCAAAATAGTCTGGCTTAATCCCATTGTTGTTTTAATATTTTAAAACAACTATTTTATTAGTGGAAAAGATTTGGCATTGTTCGCCAAGGGGTAAGGCAGGGAATACTATAGTTTCGATCCACGCCACGGGATCTCATCAGTTCCCTTGTTTCTTGTTTGTGGATATTCTCCAACGAAGTTATTTTTCAATAACTTCTTCAACAAGAAACTTTTTATACCCAAACATCAATCGTCAGCTCGAAGTATAAAGGTAAGCAAAGAAAAAAGTTCAATGAGAAGTTTTTCCTTGGCAACCTCATACAACTCCGACGAAAGTGTCTGCGAAAACAATTCAAACCTCTTCCACTTGTGTGTGTCGTCGAATTTCGACAAATGCACACACCAAAATTTGGTTATTGAAAAATAACTTCGTTGGAGAATATCCACAAACAAGAAACAAGGGAACTGATGAGATCCCGTGGCGTGGATCGAAACTATAGTATTCCCTGCCTTACCCCTTGGCGAACAATGCCAAATCTTTTCCACTAATAAAATAGTTGTTTTAAAATATTAAAACAACAATGGGATTAAGCCAGACTATTTTGAAAAAACAAAATTGCAAACGCTATCCCAATAAAAACGCTACAATGCTTCAAATTGAAGACACTGGCACGACGTGTGTTGTTTTTGCTGTAAAGCAGACCAACCAAATTTTGGTGTGTGCATTTGTCGAAATTCGACGACACACACAAGTGGAAGAGGTTTGAATTGTTTTCGCAGACACTTTCGTCGGAGTTGTATGAGGTTGCCAAGGAAAAACTTCTCATTGAACTTTTTTCTTTGCTTACCTTTATACATGGCACAATCATACAGGTATCCGCTTCAGCTCAGCTGATGTACTGTGAAATGTCAAACACAGATTGTTGTCATTTAAATTCGCCGCACGTACACATAACGCAAAGTTGACTTCAAAAAGTAAACGGTTAACACAGTTAAATAGAAAAAGACGCGTTTTGAAAAAAGAAAATAAAAATGAAAGTGTGCTATATTTGCAAAAAAAAATATGTTGTTGGAAAAGTTAACTTCTTTAGTGTCCCATCTGATGAAGGGAAAAGGTTGGAATGGGGTGCAAATTGCGGAATGCAATTTCCTCCCAGTGCAAAAATATGCTCCGAACACTTTAATCCCAAGCACTTGACAGGAAAGTGTACCAAACAAAGATTGCTCCCTTTGGCTATGCCAGAATTGCGACTCTATAAACCAGAAGGCACAGAAATTCCCCAAAATGAAGATACCGAGTTACATGAGGACATTTGGCGAGAAGAGTTTGAGGAGTTCCAAGCACCCCAGAGCACTGGCCCACAATATATACTGTTTAAACATGCTGGTACCCAGACTGAGTAAGTAGAATTAGAGCAACACTTCCTCATTTACATTAACATTTACTTTTTGTCTTTAGTCCTGTACTATTTGCTGATGAATTTGGAAAATTCGTAGAAAAATCAAGGGCATTGGAACAGGAAAATAAGATATTAAAGCGTGAACTGCTAGATGCAAATACTGCTGCAGGGAACTTAGGAAACATATTTAGTCCCGGACAGATCAAAAAGTTAAGAACGAGAAGCAGAGTTGAATGGAAATGGATTGACATTTCTAATGCCATATGCTTGCATGCCGCAGGCCCAAGGGCATATCGGCATATGTATAAAAAGGGATATCCCTTGCCACATGTCACTACTCTTCAACGTTGGTGCAACAAGGTAAACGTGGACGAAGGAGTGCTTTCAACGTCGATAGACTTCATGCGACAACTAAGTTATATGTCAAAAGAAGATAAGCTATGTATTCTTAGTTTTGACGAAATGAAAGTGACAGAAACCTTTGAGTACAACTTCCGCAAAGACATGGTACGGAAACCGACAAAACATGTGCAAGTTGCAATGGCCAGAGGATTGATGAAATCATGGAAACAACCAGTCTTTTACAATTTCGACTGTAATATGACGAAAAATATTTTGTTCGGTATTATTGAATCCCTGAGCAATGCAGGTTTTACTGTGGTGGCAACAGTATGCGATATGGGATCGTCCAATCGTAAGTTGTTCAACGATTTGTTTGTGACACCTGGTAAGTATTATTCTTCTATAACTCCGTGCTGCACCCACAACAGTTACGACATTGAATCGGATAAAATGCGCAGAAGAATCTCTTAGAATTGTGTAAAGCCTGTACTACAACAAGGAATTGTATTAACTCAGAAGCACCATAAAGTAACTGGTAAAGTAGTCTAGTGTTTTTGTTAATATTTCATTTTTATTAAAGGCTTTGCTTTAACATTATGCTAATAAGTATCATACTTCGCATCATTCCTGACCGAGTTGCTTTTGCACGTGTCCGAATTCATCATTTCTCATTTAATCATACTTACTAAACAGTTTACCACATTTGAACGTTAATAAATTATTTTAATTGCAATATACAGACAATCCATACTTTCAACATCCTGTAAATCCGGACGATAAAGTATTCGCGTTTTTCGATGTCCCGCATCTTCTGAAATTAATAAGGAATCATTTCCTAGATACAGGATTGATTATTAACAACGAATTGCTCACAACCAAAACCATTGCGGACGTTTTAAGACATACTAAGACGAGCGATGTATCCATTGTCCATAAATTAACGGACGAACATATTTCCACTAAATTCGCAGGTATGTGAAGCAAATACATAAATATTATATTTGAATATTTACACAATTAATTACAGCCAAACAGAAAGTAAAACCGGCTGCTCAACTCTTCTCGAACACAACCGCAAATGCCATTAAACGGTGTCATATGCTCGGTATGGATGTTCATAAAGCTGTGGAAACGGCAGAATTTATTAAACTAGTTAATGACTGGTTTGATATTCACAATTCTTCCATTGGTACCTTCGCGCTACCGGGAAAGGTAAGATTCATATTTCTTGAGTAAAATACAAATTCACTTATATATTGAACTTTATTAGGAGCCATATGGACTAAAACTAAGAGAACAACAAAATGTTTTGTGGAAAATGGATGAAGTGATGTCTAAAAAAATCGTTCCAAAGAAAACGAGCTATGATTTTTTTAGGTATGGTATATTACAATCAAATAGTGCTTTAGTGATGCTCTATCAATACGTGAAAAAATATGACTTCAAGTACATTGCTACCCGAAGACTAAATCAAGACATATTAGAGAATTTTTTTGGAGCAATGCGAAGTAAAGGTGGCCTGAATGACCATCCTTCACCTCAAGATTTCATCTATAGGCTCCGCAAATATATACTAGGTAGGTAATGCAAACATTGATTTACAAGAATTGTACTTACAAAAATTTTTGTTCTAGCTCGGAATACCGAAGCGTTATCAGGGAACGGAAATGTGGAAGATGATACAACGGATTGGCTGGAAGGTGATGTATCGTCTTTAAATATTCTCCAACACAGTTTGGATGGGCCAGTGGAGAGTACACAAGATGATGGCTATGAGGAACTACCATCGTCCTCGTCAACAGAAATGATAGATATTAGTGACTTGAACGATTCCAATTTAGTGGACATTGGTCATCTCCAAGAAGATGCCTTGGAATACGTTTCCGGTTACCTGATTCGAAAACTTAACTATCAAGATGTCGAACCGGATTCAAGTTCCTTCACCTGGGTCGATCAACTTTCAAAAGGCTCCTTAATAAAACCAAGTGCACAATTTCTAACTAAAATAAAACTGTTAGAATTGTACTTCAATAGGGTCAACGGCATGGAAATTTCCGACGTTCCCAAACTGCGGCAACTTCTAGTAAACAATACCCGACACGTCGAACTGCCTGAGAAAGTAAGGGAGTTGTTTTTTAGATGCCGTATTTTCTTCAGAATTAAAAATTTGAACAGACGCCTTAAAATCCAAAAGGCAAAGGAAAGAATTATGGGCAACAAGAAACTGATTAAAATAAAACTATAAATTTTTTCTAGGTAAAGTATGAAATTGTGGACAAATATAATATTCATGTTTTCTAAATGTTTTTTATTCTCTTCTAGATCTATTCAAAACAACAAATTTTGGATATCCACAAGAGTTGTGCAGCTATCACAACTTTGGAACTGTAAATCAAGAGGTTAGCTCTTCCTAAAATGTGATATGAATTCTAAGAAGTTTCAACCCATTATTATCATGTATCTCTTTATAATATATATATATATATATATATATATATATATATATATATATATATATATATATATATATATATTATAACAGAAAACTTTTGCACTGTAAAACTTGATCTCATAATGTATAGTCTAAAATCAATTTCATCAAATAAGTGCCATTATTTTATTCCATAAAATTAATCATTTTTTTTTTCATTAGTATTTTATTCAAAAATTACTCTTAATTAGTAAAATGTAAACGTGATGCCTACCACACATGTATATACGACAAAGATAATAAATTAATTTTTTTTAATGTCTTCAATCTTAGTTCTGTTTTTGTTATATATGAAGGTCATGGTCATGGTCATTTCACAGACGGTTTGAAATAAATTGATATAGCTCAATGCACAGTTGTTGCGCTGCTATAAACAATGACCATTTGGCTGGAAAAACTGGTGTTTACATTGTTGCCTCTGGATCTGGTGTTTGATTGTTATTGGTTACGCCACACGACTAGATCATTCAAAAATTATTCCAAGTTTCGGAGATTAACATTTGCAAACCTTCAGTCTACAATAAATAGTCGAACCAAGCATCATAGTTATGGGGATTTGAGGCCACCTTCTAAATGATATAAAGCGATTTGTAAATAACTCTAGCCCTTTCGTGCTCTTTTTGGCCCTGTTGACAAATTCTATTAATAACCACTTATCGATGTAATCATCACCAAAGAATTCCACAGACCGTTCGTATACACGTTCATGGAAAAACCCACGAGTCTCCCCAAAACGTGCAAATTTTATCCATATCGTAACGAAACTCTCTTAATTCGCCTTGTCCTTTATAAAGTTACTCAAAATTCACATATGTTTGCCATGTTTCTTATTGGAATTCTTCCCACTTGGAATATTTGACCCATTGACTTCCAAGCATACCATTTTTACGCAAATAATCCTCGAAAACTACGTTTCCTCTGTTTGTAGTCGGTCGCTTCAGTTGGATTCGAAATTTTCTGTTTTGGCGGCGGTGGGAATGTTTCCAAATCACGTTCTTTGGCTTCGCGGAGCAACGGCTCATCAATAGATTTCGATCTCGGCTGGTGCCTTGTTCTTCACCTGAAAAGTAAGCTGTGAATGGCTATTGTTGCACAAAATATACCTTGGCCACTTTTGACATTTTCTTTTTGGTTGTTCCAAGGAAAGGGATTTTATGATTTATGTGATATTAGGCCTGTCCGATAACTTCCCAAGTAAAAAGTATTTGCAAGTACTTGCAACTACTACTCCTTTCTCGTTTACTATACAATTTTGTTATCGAACAGCATTTTGTAAAAGTTTGTACAAATTTGTACAAACTTTTGAGTTATCGAACAGACCTATTATTATATTTATAAAATTCCAATTGCGAACAAAAACAGCATGCCGTAAGTTTGTGGGGTATGTGCAGAGAAACAAACCTTGTCATCGAACTTTGATTTTTCAAATTCTGTGAGTTTTGAAGACTGATATATAGGAGCCTGCTAAAATTGGAATTTACATTTTTGACGTCCACTACAGTCACGACAAGGATTTAAAGTTCATATTTGCCTTGAAGAATTGAACAATTTCATACTGGTTCCGTTGTTATTTAATCGGATCTTAAACAATTTCCTCAGCAAATTTTTAAATGAATGCCATCAACCATCGTTACTCCAATGAAAAAGAATGGTGGAAAATGTCCTCCAACTAACGTCAAAATCACCAGACTGTCCGCCAAGTTAAATTACAATACGGTATTCCATCATACGTATGTATGCCTTGATTTTTGGCGAAGGCGGCAACACCATGTATATTGACATGCCATGTTGTTGAATACTTTGGTACATCATCATCTGGATGTCGGTCCTTTTGGTACTTCGGGAGTGTGTCCTGTATTTCCAATGGCTGCATTGTTGAAGGTGATAGTATCTATGGATTCTCCGGCATGGAAATTTAAATGCTGGTTTCCATCAGAAAACATCCGTGCCATTGGGTATTCAAGATGGTTACGAAGATGTTACTCCATAATGGTAAAGGTAACCGTGATAATCAATTCCAAAGCAGACATAGACATAAGAGGGCTGTGATGGAACCTCCCTGAAAATTGTAAAGTTATTAGCAGCATACTTCCTTAATTATTACACCAAATCTTACCTTCTTCTTGTACTTCAGGAAACAGCACCGAATCTCATTCAATTTTTCGCCATAAATAACTTCCATCAGATGTTGTTTTATGATATACACGTCTTGTTCCACAATTTCCTTCATAGACGCTTTGGTCGTCTCTTGATTTTCCTTGAAAACCCAGCACGGAACTCGAAATGGAAGTCCCAAACAACTTGCAACATAATATGTTGCTTTTACATATACAGCACACGATGTTACTTGAAATTTAATGAATAAATTACACATGCACGATTTATTTATTCCTTTCCACCGTTTGTTTGGAAAATTAAAAAAGAAAAATATGTTTTCTTATTTTTTCTGATTGGTAATAAGAAATTTGCCGCATTTTTTAAGCGTCAAGGCGAATCAACAAACTAAATTCGCTTGTTTACAATTTTTGACATTTCACAGTACCCCAAAAAGTTGCTTTGTTGTAGCAATTCGCCTTAGCATCTACCTGGTGATTGTGCCATGCCTTTATACTTCGAGCTGACGATTGATGTTTGGGTATAAAAAGTTGTTAGGGATTTGTTTTGGACGATTATTAAAAAACGCTAAAACCACGAAAAAACGCTGCATGTGCATTGACCTGGCATACTCGGTAATGATTTCATTGGCCAATCCATGGTTTTTTTGTCACACATTGCTCTAAGAATTTGTTGCCGTTAGGTTTGCATTGCATTGTTTGTGCACATGTGTGTGTAACGTGATTTGGTAAACTCGTTTTATTTTCGAGAATGAAAAAACACTTCTTGTTGAGCGTTGGTTAGAGGCAGTCGGTTATTAGTTATTTGTCGGACGATCAAGTGAAAAGACTTTTTGTTGAACACGTGGTGTGGTGGTCTACCCATAATAAACATTGTTTGAGAATGTGAATTAACTGGAGTTTGAATTAAACATGAGGAAAAAGAAGAGAAAAAAGAAAAGACTGGAGATTGAGCGCTACTTGTGTTTTTTTCTTTTTAACAACGAGCTAATATTAAATAATCAATGCAGAGCCCTATGATTACGTAAAAAAACGTTACTGTACATAATACCTTTAAAACAATGATGTGCAAATTTTTGAGAAAAACTCAGGAAAGACCACCAAATGGTATCCAAACAAAACTATATGTCATATAAAATTCTGGTGCAGTGGAAAAAAAAAAATTAATTATTTTAAATAAAGACAACCCATATAAAAGAGAACTAACTGAATGTTATTACTGAAGCAACAAATCATATAAAAATTTCAAATCTTCATCCTTATCAATTTAAATAAAAAAGAAAAAACAAAAAGAAAAAAACTGTCATTACCTGTATGAGAAACCAACAACCACAAGAAAAGTAAATGTTGTAAAACAAGAGAAGAGGAAATTCAAAAAGGCTTTTAGCCAGAAAATAAACAATTGAAATTACAATGCTGTGCATATAACAACAACTACCCTGGACTCACGCAGCAGCAACAACGAGGAAATAGCATTAAGAATTAGTTTGTAAGTAGATGATAAGTTAACTATAAGAAATGATTATATTATATAATAATAATTGTCAACTCTTGAATTTAAATATGAATCGCTAATTTTTTTTTTCATTATTAAGAGAGAGTAGCTGGACCATGGGCGGTGTTGGAGTAACGGCGTTATTTACCGTAAGATAACAGTAGGTAACATATTTTTTTTTTGTGGTTTATCTGTTAAAATTGTGAGTGTGTAAGTTACCATAGGCGTACTTTTAGGGCGGGAAAAATGCACTCCATGTGATAACTACATCGGTCACAAATGAGTAGAAGATGATCGTTTCTCAGACCAACAGCATGTGTATTTGTTGTAGAATTTAATTATGTGGTTTTGATATAATAGGCATGTAAACTCCTACGTTACGAGGCGATAACCCGGGATACAGTAACCTCGCCACGGTAGAGCTAGCCGATTAGAACTTGAAACATGCCCTGTATTCGAGATTGTCGAAAATAATTGTTGATCATTTTTTGTATTGACTCGCTCGTAACAAAGTTTCTTGTTGAAGAAGTTATTGAAAAATAACTTCGTTGGAGAATATCCACAAACAAGAAACAAGGGAACTGATGAGATCCCGTGGCGTGGATCGGAACTATAGTATTCCCTGCCTTACCCCTTGGCGAACAATGCCAAATCTTTTCCACTAATAAAATAGTTGTTTTAAAATATTAAAACAACAATGGGATTAAGCCAGACTATTTTGAAAAAACAAAATTGCAAACGCTATCCCAATAAAAACGCTACAGTGCTTCATAAATGACAAATTATAATTAAATTAGAACTAGTTTATTGGCCTACGCGGCTAAGCGAACTTTAAACTAGCAATCTGACGGTGTTGGGTTCAATTCCAAGTCTTAACGGTTATATTTCAATGGAGCAAAATTAGGTGAACTTTCTATTCCAACAAGCACTATAATTCAATTCTATTAGACGTTATTGTAAACTGGAATATTATATTTATTTTTGTATATAAGTCAATTTATGGACAAAATATATTTAATATAAATTAAGTGAACTGTAACAATTTAAATGTAACTTTTAATTCTCATAAGGAATGTTGTCATAAAAGTAATGTCAATCACTTGGAATTAAGCGTTTTAAGTCTTGCAGGTGTTGGAATTTCTTTTTTGAAACTTTTAGCCTTTGTGTGTAAATCTGAGGTAAAATTCTGTGGTAAAATCTGGTACTCGCCTTTGATATCAGTTTTAAAAAAGATTATACCGCTATGATCATAAGCCAATGCTAGCAGTTTATTGACTGTAGGATCTCCAGCCTACTGTCTGCCATTCTTTGTTATACTTAATTTTTGAAGCGTTAAAGTTGCGCTTTTCTCTGGACCCATTTGAGTACCATTTAAATTAGCAGAATTTGTCCTGCCTCTAGTCATTCTCTCTGTTATTCCAAGTGTTGACAAGAACATTTTTGGCAAACTTGCAGTCTATTTTTATACATACTTGTATTACACCGGGTGCCACCGTGGTGCAATGGTATGCACGCCCGCCTTGCACGCAGAAGGTCGGGGGTTCGATTCCCCGGCTAGGCAACATCAAACATTTTTCAACGGTGGCAAAATACCCCTCAGTAATGTTGGCGACATTTTCTGAGTATTTCAGCCTTGAAAAACTTCTCCACAAGTGGTGTCTTAAGACACGCCGTTCGGACTCGGCGATAAACAGTAGGTCCCATATCATTGAGCTAAATATGAATCGGGGTGCACTCATTGGTATGAGAGAAGTCTCCCTTGTCCCGTATGGGATGTTGTGGAACAATGTTTGTGTTTTTGTTTGTATTACACCGACCTGAATTTTGAGAATATACACGTTTTCGCCTCACCGTCTCAATAAGACTTGTAACGTACATCCTTTTTTGCTCCCAAGACATTTGCCAAAAACTTTGGAATATTTCCGTTCGTTCTTTCTCTTGGAAGAAGGAACAATGACATTTGTCTTGCACTGCCTTCCGTATAAACATTTCCTTTTGTCCGTTTATCATATTGTTCTCCATACATACGTTTTATTTTGTTTTTATCTCTTTTGTTGCTCTTGGGCGGTTTATTAATGTCAGGGTTTATGTCTTCAAAATTCACCTTCAATTAGACACTTCCTTCAATCACTTTTTTATGAAAACTTTAGAAATTTGAACAAACGTAGATATGTTGACCGAATGAAAACGCAATTAAAACTAATTAATATCGCAAAAATCAAAGACTACTTTGTTCAGTACTAATGTTTAATTTTCAAATAAAAAAAAAATCGTCATTCTTAAACGTAGACGCTTGAAATTTTGCCAGACCATGTATTTTAGCTTAATGTATCAGATTCCACCAAAAAACGAATTTCGATTTTCATGTCTGTTACGTCTTCCGGCATTTATGGTGACGATATGCTACTACATATTGGTAGAGGATTTACAGAAAATGTATTTACTTACCTGAGTTTTAAGTAATTTATATAGATCAGTCTCCATTAAACACTGTACAATATATACATCACGCATTTGCTCTATACTGTCCACTCTTAAAATATCACGAATGTCGATTATCTGAAAATGTATCAAGATTCATTAATATGTAAAGTGCTTCAAAATTGATTGTTCAATAAGAAGTTTTGAGTAAAATGTTTGACGGCAATTCAATATTTGATTTATTTATCAAAGTATACCTATTGTGCAAAAGACTTTATTAAAGTTATGGAATAAAAAAAAGATTGGAAATTGTACATTGGAAATTGTACATTATTACATTTTAAGAATGTACATTTCGAATTACTCAAATTATATGAGTAGTCCTTATTAAATTCTGAAAACTTCTGTCTTATTTAGTACGCCTAGAAAGGGTTAAACTTTCGGTAATAAGATACCTGGACAAAAGTTTCTGACATATGTATACATATTAGTTAATTTGCCCATATTATAAGTTTTTGTAAAGTATTAAGATATTAAAACGCATTTTACACTCGCACTTAAAACAGGTGTTTTGGAAGTTTACGTCATTTATTTGACAGATATTGTATGGAAATGGCAACTTAAATGATGCATGTTTTATAAAACGTGTTAAATGTGTTTAAGATATGTATGTATGTTAGTTTTTTTAAGTTTTCTTTATTGAGACTTCATCTTATAGCAATAACATATTGGTGTGTACAGTAAAGTGTTAACATGATAACTTAGAACTATTATTGTCTTGTTCTAAAAACATTTGCGTATGTATGTTAATACGATGTAAATGTTGCGAGGCTTGCTCTCGGCCTTATAAAGTAGCTAACAGAGCTCTTTTGTCTGTCTATATTATGAGAGCAGTGTTATAGACGTAAGTGTTTGAGAATCTGTTTGTCATATTTTGATAATTTTTGTGGATGCATTTTCTTAAGATCTTCCTCTCAAATATCTCCAACTCTTTGGCTACTATCGGTGATATAGTAAACCAGATTGGGAACCCATATGTTAAAATAGATCTCATGGCCACTTTGTAAAGAAGTAGTTTTGTGTTCTGTGGCAAGTATTTGCAGTTGAAAAGAAGTGAAAACCGCCCAACAATACGTTTAGCCTTTTGAAGATTCAATCGAGCATGTGTGTTGAACTTAATGAAGTTGTTAAGTTAAAGTGAATACCCAAATATTTTAATGATGAAGCAAATGGGATTTCAACTGGGATATAGGAGCACTTTTGTCGATATTGATTTTTATGCCCCACATTTTGTATTAGCTATTAATACGTGCTAGATGTGATGCGGCTTTCGCTAAGGCAGTGACGGGTGATGAGTCATGTGCATATATTAAGCAGTCGTCTGCGTAAAGTATGGCTTGCAAATCTTCATTTATATGAGGAATCAGCAACTGTAGTGTCTTCCAGCTGAAATCTTCGCGATTTGGAAGGCAAGGGAATTGATAAAAAGTTTGGATGCAGTAATCTTTGAACCGGTGACTATCTTTGTGGATAGTCAAGCGGCTCTTAAAGCCATCAAATCCTGCAACATCAAATCCGATGTTGTCCTTAAGTGTAGATCAGCCTTGGGAACGCTAACTAACGGTTTTCGGCTATGCTGGGTACCAGGACACCGCGACTATCTGGGTAATGAAAGAGCAGATGAAGTAGCTAGACGAGGATCGCAGTCTACAGATCTAGCTATCGCTGACTCCATCAAACAACCCATTTGTCATTTCTTCCAAAAAATTGAAGCGTTCTCTGACGAAAGAGCCAGTGAATTGTGGCATAATGAACCTAGGCGCATTGTAGCAAGATCCATATGACCATCTCTGTCAGTCAAAAGAACGAACTCTCTGTTGAACCTGAGTAAAGCTGAAGTTAGAGTAACGACAGGAGTCATCAGTAGACACTGCTATATCAGGGCCTTTACAATCAAATGGGATGAGGATGTTACTGACTACTCTGACTACTGCAGGCTCTGTGAGGATGAGGAGGTTAGTAGGTGTTCACTTTCCACCGTGTCCAACTTTCTACTCAACTGTGGAACTTGCTGTGATCTACAACATCAACAAAAATCTGAAGTGGCTGGGACAGCGCAACCTAAACGCGTAAATGATGTTTCAAATATTCTGCCTACCATCAAAATAAAACTTTTTCCCTTCTCTAGAACTACTCCTCCCCTCTTATACTTTCCGTAATTTATTTGCTCTTTACTTTTTAATAACTTCCTCTTTTTATTTCTTCCCTCTTCTCCCCTTTCCATCTCCTCTTTTCATTGCATCTTTTTCCTCTTTTTTCTACTGGATGATTAGTATATAGTATTAGTATATGTATTCTTTATTGATTTAATTCAGTTTTACATAGTAATTAACTATATAAATAAAGCAAACAAAAGAATAATTATAAATAGCAGTGTATGACATTGACCTGCGGTCGTCTGTCTAATATGAGAAGATAAAGTGTATGAGATATTGTGTATAAATGGTTAGAAATTAAATTCTGATATTAACATATTTCTATATTCTAGGAAAAATGATAAACTTTTCCAGTTAATTACATCTCCATTGAGTATATTTATCAATTCTAATTCAGTTAGGAAGTGTTTTTGAAAGAACATAAAACGAAATTCTTTAAGAACTGGACATCGGCCTAGAAAATGCTGTAAGTTTTCAATTTCATTTGAGTTACACATTGAACATATCATATTTTCATTTGTTCCGAATCTGTTGGAGTTAAGTGTAAGCATATCACTTCTAGCTTTCAGAATTCACATCATTTCTCTCTGTGTTAGTGCTTCAATGAAGTATGATCCACCAAGGGTAGGCATTAGGTTTTTTTTTGCGATTGGAGGTGTTCGCACTTGATAGTGCATCATTCAGTTGCTTTGAACGTAAGTTTTGCAGAAGGTATTGTGTCTTTTGCAGCCACTCTTGTTTTGTGATATTCGTACTGAAATATTCCATATTATACTGTGAGGTTATGTTATTTATATTTATTTTCCAAAATATTTCCAATCTCATGGTTTTTTCAGCTAGTATTCTTGGTAATCTGTTTTCGTCGTAATCATACATTATCCGAGTTAAATAGTTTAAATGGTTGTTTAAGGTGAAAATATGACCGTTGTCAATGCCAGTTTCTAACATCAAAACATTAGTAGGAGTGAAACTTGGTATTTTTAATACCTTTTTTAAGAAGTAAAGCGTCAGTTTGTCGACTTCTTCAAAATGACAGAAACCCCAAAGTTGCGATCCATACGACTGTATTGACCTACATATAGCCAAGAAAAGTTTCCATTTAACTTTCAGAGAAACATGTGTCTTTGATAAAAAAAAAAAACATTTCCATGTTGTGTTGATGCTGTTTTTAGCCAATTGATTTCGTTCTTGTATTTGTTTCCTGAGTGAAAGCTTAGGGGTAAATATCAATCCTAAGTAGGTGTATGATTACAATGGACCGGAAGGTCTCCGAGTGACGCAGTCACAAGTTAGTGGCTGCACATCCCCAAACCTAACCTATATGCGGAAAAGGTTGAATAAAAATGGAGCCAGCACACTTCCCTGAGAGACTCCACTGGATATTTCACCTGAGCATCTTGAACTTGGACGCAAAATCGACGATTATGGAAAAAGCTTTGGATGATCTTCACAAGATATGGATCAACGTGTAAATCAATCAGTTTGTATAATATTCCATTATGTGACACTGAATCAAATGATTTCCCGATATCCAAAGATATGGCAACAGTGCAAATCTGATTCCGAAGATTAGTGGTGATGTCACTATGGAATTTTAAAAGTGAATGCTGTGTTGTGATTTTTTTGAAACCTAACTGAAAGTTCGATATTGGCTCAATGATGAATTCTTTTTCAATTTTCTGTTTAAGGACAACAGTGAGATCGGGCGAAATTCGGACATGAGTTCACTATTTGGCTTCTTTCTAATAGGAAGTATTTTTGCTGATTTCCAAGCAGTTGGAAAGTAGCCATTATTAATACATTGGTTGAATATATGGGTAAGTAGTTGAATAGTTGAATCTGAAAATTTCCTTATGATAAAACTTGAGATGCCATCAAACCCACTCGAATTTTTGTTGTTGATCATGGCGATTTTAGTTTTAATATTTTCAGAATCTGTAAAATGGTATGTATCTCCATTGTGCAGTGCGGTAATCATATTGTTAAAAGAATAAATGAATCGTGGGACCAATTCCATGCAGTTTGAGATTTTAGATTCGAGATCTTCCACTCGACGTTCAGGAGATCTGTGTATGAATACTGAAGAATAGTAGTCTTGGAAATGTTGTGCTATCTCAGATGTATTTGTGATAGAACTGTTGCTGTGGATTATACGTTGGCAAGAAGGAGCTTTATTTTTACTAACAATATAAGACTTCTTTATAAGCAGTGGGACCTGGGCCCTATTCCTCGAAACAACTTATCGCTTTTCATTTTGCATTTATCAAAAAGTAGTTATTTTGAAAAGTGATAACCTTTTTTTGTTCCACAAATTACTTTTCAATTTCCCTTGCACTTAGCAAATTTGTCTATCACTGTTCTTTTAGCACAGTTGTTGTGCTCTCTTGCTCAATTTTTCCGCCATATTGGTAAGTCTCTCAGTTCTCTTGCAAAGTGTGAATGATATTTGTTCCACAGAACGTTTTATCATCTTTGCATTATTTTTTACTTGGCAATAACAAATAAGACATGTAAAATTGAGACGAGCGAAAAAATGAAATGAAACTGATATTATTAAAAGTAAATAAAATAAAATAAAACGAAATAAATGAAATTAAATTAAAATAAAGTAAAATAAGATCAAATAAAATAAAATAAAATGAAGTAAAATAAAATAAAAAATAAAATAGAATAAAATAAAATAAAACAAAGTGAAATAAAATAAAATAAAATTAAGTGAAATAAAGTAAAATAAAATGAAATAAAGTAAAATAAAATGAAATAAAGTAAAATAAAATAAAATGAAATAAAATAAAATTAAATAAAATTAAAAAAAAATAAAACAAAACAAAATAAATTAATATGAAATAAAAATAAAATAAAATAATTTTAATAAAGATTAAATAATAATTAAACGAAATAAATTAAAATAAGATCAAAATAAATCAAATGAAGTAAAATAAAATAAAAATAAAGAAATAAAATAAAAAAATAAAACAATATAAATCGAAGGGAAATAAAATAAAATTAAAGTTAAAAAATAAATAAAATAAAGTAAAATAAAATTAAGTGAAATAAAATAATCTAAAATAAAATGAAGGGAAATACAAATAAAATAATATACAATGAACGTAAGCGAAATCAAACAAGTAAAAAGCGTTATGTTCGGCATAGAGTAATTAGTTTTCTTTCTCCACAAAGTAGAGAGGTTACTTGTCAAATTATAACTAATTCGTTCTAGAAATGTATCTAAAAACCTTAAAATAGCTGAAATCGGACGGTACTGCTATATGGAGGCTATAAAAAAACGTAGACCTATATCCATAATTTTTTGTGGAGACGTTTCTTGGTGATTGACTGAATTATACCTAATTCGGCCTGGAAATGTAGCTAATAACCACAAATTAGCTGAAATAGGGCGGTATATGGGGGCTATAATAAAAGATGGGCCTATGTCGGTAAGTTTTGGAAGCATATTAAAACTAATTCGTTCCGAAAATGTAGCTAAAAGCCTTAAAATAGCTGAAATCGACGGCACTGCTATAACAAAGCTCAACTTTCAACTTGATTTAAGACACGTGTGAACAGCATTTCATCCCTCTATCTCAACTCGTTCGGAAGATAGCGTGATTACAACAGACGGACGGATGTGGTTAAATCAACTTAGAATTTTACGCTGATCAAAAATATATGTATAAACCTTATAGGGTCGCAAATGATTATTTGGATGAGTTACAAATGAAATATTATGGTAGAGGGTATAGTAATAAATAAAAATAGTCTCTCAAATAGAGTTTAGTCTAAATGTAAAATCGAGGAACATCGATTTGTGAGGTTGTTCGCAGGGTGAGTGAGAGTTCGAAGTAGGATGGTTGATTCAGAGGGTAGAAGTTCGGAAAAATCTTTACAATTTCTTGTCATAACCGTGTTTTCAGTATTTCCGAACAAAATCTCGCTTTAACAATCTACATTGGCAAAGAGAACGTTTACCTCGCAAATTTAAGGCAAACTTATCAAAATTTGATCTGCAAAATCAAAATGCAGAGTTTTCTGTGGAACAAAAGAGCAAATTTTTTTGCAAAATCTTAGCAAAATACGCTTTGCCGTTACAACTTTTTACTTAGCAGAAATGACGTTTGTGGAACAGAAATCAAAAAAAGAGCTACATTATTTTGAAAAGTAAGGAAACTCACTTTATAATTAACAACTTATCACTTATCAAAAAATAATGGTTCTGTGGAACACTTAACTTTGAGCATTGTCAAAATATTGATAAGTGCAAAATGAAAAGTTGATAAGTTGTTTCGTGGAATAGGGCCCAGGTTTTATATTTTGTAGTTAACTATTAAACCTAAGTGTTTCTTCTATGTTTACAGATTCCTTAATTATTAGTTTTAAAAGTTGGATTTGCATGGATATCAGATTCTATACTCACTGCTTAGTAGTCTGTTTCCGGTACGATGGAAGATGCGCTTCAATTCTTTTGCCATTAATGTTTGATTGAGAATTTCTCGTCATTGATGGTAAGTTTTTGTGAGTGGGAATCGTGAATAGATTTAAATGTGCTATTGAAGTCTTACGACTTCATCGATTTCCAGATTCCTGTTCAACGGAGGCATCTGGCATCTAGAGGCAATATCAATATCATCCTGAAATCTAAACCATTCAGTGTTTCTGTATGAAATAATAGTTCTAGGAGTTTTCATGACTATATTGCAACTATTTATATCCAGGCGAAGTTATGGATAATGGATAACGATCAGAGAAAGATGGCAAAGTATCAATGAAGAAATTTTGGTTGATACTATTGAGGCCATCAGGACTAGCAAGGAAATGGTCGTGAAAGATTGGACCATTAGGGAAGGTAGGCGATGAAGTACAGGGGAGATTCCAACATCGTTAAAAATCAACCTTTTGAATTGTATTGAATTCTTAACTGCAACTGCGACGCCAACAGATAAGTAATTTGATATAAAATTATAGCCAGATGTGTCTCCTGGATGAAACCAATAACTATTTCATTGCTTGTTAACGTATTTTGTAAATCTATTTGTCGCCTAGTGTTAACAAGCGGTCTTACGTTGAAAGTCAATAAATTTAGATATCTATGTTCCATATTTGATTTGAACTTTCTTTAATATACGCAAAAGTTCGGATTTTGCGTCAGATTTTGACATGGTGGCATATTTTGACAGAAACGAATTGATCTCTTGTTCTAATGATAACTCCTCTGGCTCTAGGAAATAGTTGGCTAATTTCATAAATTGATCAATAGACGGCTTTGGATTGCAGGTATCATTTTGCAAAGGCTGATTATTGGAAGCGGGAGTGTGAACAAATCGAGATGTACAGGAGACAGAATGAAGTCCGAAAATTCTACCAAAGAGTGAAACATCAAACTGATGGCTTTGGAACTGGCACATCCTCCTGTAGAGACCAGCAAGGTAATCTAGTAACTGATACAGATAGTGTGCTGAGGATATGGAACGAGCATTTTTCCAAACTGTTGGTATCCAATTGTAGCGAAGTCGACGAAGATACCACAGATCCAATCCCAGAAGATGGTATTGAATGTATACCACCCGGCCAAGATGAGGTAAAGACAGCAATAAACCGGCTGAAGAATAATAAGGCAGCAGGAGCTAATGGACTACCAGCCGAGCTGTTTGAAACCGGAGGCGACACGCCGATAAGGTGTATGCATCAGCTAGTTAGCTCCATCTGGCAGGAAGAACGCGTACCCGACGATTGGAACCTGAGCATCCTGTGTCCCGTCCATAAGACTTTATGCTCCAACTATAGGGGCATAAGTCTTCTCCCTATCGCATACAAGATAGTGACAGGGATATTGTGCGAACGACTAAAGCCCATGGTCGACGAAATAATTGGACCATACCAATGCGGCTTTAGACCTGGCAAGTCCACCATTAACCAGATATTTACCCTGCGCCAAATCCTGGAGAAGACCCAAGAGATGCAGATCGACACCTACCACCTTTTTGTAGATTATAAAGCAGCCTACGACAGCCCGCTACGTTCAAAGGTATTCCAAGCAATGTCTGTATTTGGTATCCCCGCAAAGCTCATTCGGCTTTGCAAAATGACTCTAACTGACACAAGATCTTCAGTTAAAGAATTCTCGGAGAAGTTCGCAGTTTTGTACCAAAAGAGGTTTCAGGCAAGGAGACAGCCTTTCGTGTGAACTTTTCAACATCCAGCTAGAAAAGGTTATACGAGATGCAAACGTCAAAAGAAGTGGCAAAATCTACACCAATAGCCACATGTTACTTGCTTATGCTGATGATATAGACATCATGGGACGATAGGTAAAAGAAGTAACCGATACCTTTATAAAGGTCGAAGGAGAATCTGCTAAAGTGGGTCTGGCGGTAAACGGCGAGAAGACCAAGCTGATGGTGTCGACGTGCAATGCGTCCATTGAGATCGGACTGTTGAAGTTGGTTCCTATAATTTTGAGGTAGTAAAAGACTTCGTATATCTCGGCACCGCCGTAAACACAACAAACGACATTAGTTGTGAAATAAAAAGAATTGTTTTGGCCAACAGATGCTACTTTGGCTTAAGTAAGCACTTTAAAAACAAAGCCACAACTCGTCAAACAAAAATAACGCTTTACAAAACACTGAGACGCTTTACAAAGCCTGAGTACTTGCGCAAGTAGATAAGGCAGAGCTTGGCGTGTTTGAGAGAAAAATTCTTCGAAAGATCTACGGACCGATCTGCGTTGACGGTGAATATCGACGTCTTATGAACCACGATCTGTATCTGCTATACAAAGACATCAATATAGTTAAACGTATCGAGATGCAGCGATTGCGTTGGCTAGGCCATATAATAAGAATGAGCGATGATGAACCCGCTAAAAAGGCGTATAAATTGGAGCCACATGGCTGTGCACGCAGAATTGGCAGGCCAAAGAATAGATGGCGCAAACAAGTGGATGATGAGATGACAAGGCTCGGTATTCCAAAAAGCGAAGCACGAAACATAGAGAATTGGAGATCTTTTCTTAGTTCGGTCTATGGAACAAATGTTCTGTAACGGGCCAGCTAAGTAAGTAAGATTATTGGACAAGCTAGAAAAAGTTTTCCCAGCAGATACAAATGACTTATTTATGGCTTTGTTCACATTAGCTTTAACTGTGTTTTTATCTTCAATTGCCTGATTTATCTTCATTTTGCGTGCAGAAGCATACTTCTTATGTATATCGGGCACCCCTTGCAGTTACCTGGATGAGCCATTTCACCACAATTGGTACAAAATGGCTGTTCTGTCTCTGACCGAACACGTTGGCATTCACCCGAACCATGATTTTTATCACATTTTATGCACTTATATGCTGAATTACAATTCCGTACTATGTGGCCCTATCTTTGACACTTTTTGACACTGTACGTCACTCTGTTTTCTCTTGGGTTTTTCCCAATGTATCGTCTGACTTTGTAGCTCATCAATGTGATTTACATCACAGAGTTTTTTCCCAGGAAGAAGAGAAACTGCAAAAAGACCAGTATCTTTTTACCATTGATAGATCTCGGTGTAGAGAATTTTGTAACATTGGCCACTGTTTCCGGGACGAGTTTGTCAAGTTCAAGTTTGATTTTATCAGCGTCGCCAAATGAATATAGTCCACGGATGATCAATGATACTTGTCTTTGATCTTTGTGTGAATGAGTACGAAAGAATTCTCTTTAAGTATTGCCATCATTGAGGCATGTACGGCAGGTTCAGCAAAGTACAGCTTACTCTTGCTTTTGTTGGTGTTTTTTTATACTGAATGAGCCTTCCGAAAGAGTACACGGTGTGCCTTAACAAATTTAAATGAAAGATGCTTACACCTCGGAAGTTTTTGCTGATTCTGAAACTACAATGCTCATAGATGAGAAATATCAAGAAACAAAAAAATCGCCAAAGGGATTTTCAAATAAATCGCGATTTAAGTTCACATTTTTAGGGTTTCTTTAGGTTTTCGCGATTTAGCTTGGAAACCGCAAGTTCTATGTAAATGGGTCTAAAGAAAATTTTGTAGCAAAGAAAATTCTCCGCAAGATTGGCCTTTATGATATTTTCGTAGGTTTTACCATTTTTGAGATATGGAAGTTCAAATTGGGACAATGCACTGACTGTATCGTCCCCTTATAAAACAATATTATGCACAGTACCCCTTAACTAACTTTTAAGGAAACCGCTTACACATGGGATGTTTTGCGGATTCCGAAACAGCAATGTTCATAGATAAGAAAAATAAAAAAAAAATTAAAAAATCGCCGGAGGGATTTTTAAATAAATCGCGATCAAAATTCACAATTTTAGGGATTTTTTAGGTTTTCACGATTTTGCTTGGAAACCGCAAGTCGTATCGAAATGAGTCTGAAGAAAATGTTGTAGCTGTGAAAATTCTCTACAAAACTGACCTTTAGGATTTCTTGTAGGTTTTACCATTTTTGAGATATAGAGGTTCAATTCAAATTTTTAGGTTTTTATCTTAAGTCTTCAAGATTTTGCTTGGAAACCGCAAGTCACATCAAAATGGGACTAAAGAAAATAGTGAAGCTGTGAAAATTATCTACAAGATTGGATGATTTATTTTTTTTTTCTAGGTTGTACCATTTTCAAGATACATATATAAGTTTAATTTGGGAAATTCCAGTAATGACATTGTTTTATAAGGAGGCGATACAGTCAGTGCATTGTCCCAATTTGAACTTCCACATCTCAAAAACGGTAAAACCTACGAAAATATCATAAAGGCCAATCTTGCGGAGAATTTTCTTTGCTACAACATTTTCTTTAGACCCATTTAAACCTAAAGAACCCCTAAAAATGTGAACTTAAATCGCGATTTATTTGAAAATCCCTGCGGCGTTTTTTTTATTTCTTGATATTTCTCATCTATGAGCATTGTAGTTTCAGAATCAGTAAAATCTTCCGAGGTGTAAGCACCTTCCATTTAAATTTGTTAAGGCACACCGTGAGTAGCTCTCAGGGACTCTGCTAATGAATTTATATTCATGTTGTATACAAAAATTGGTGGGGGGGGGGGTTGAAGTCACTTCTTCCTCGGCGACATCAACATCAATGTCAGGAGGAAATGGACCAGACATCTTAATTGCTACATCGCAATCGCGATGCTGGTAAATGTATTATTTTGTAAAAAAATAAATGTTTGCAAAAATTATGCGCGGTAAATTTTTCTACGTCTGAACGTTCAGTGTTCTAGAGGTCGAATCTCAAGACATGTATATATTACATGAGAGCAGTGGTGGCCACCAACAACAACTTTCCTATGCCCGCGGGCATACGACACACACGTACACTGTAAACACATTCGTTCGCTTAATGCATTGTTTAAGTTTCCACTCACACTAGCGCAAGTTATAATCTGAAAATGTGTGTTTTTGGCCATCACTGCATTAGAGTTATGATTTTTTGATAGTTTGAGATTGAATGAACTTTTGCCTGTTAGTTATTTTTTTCATTTCATTTTTTATTTATTCAACAACTGTTATATAAAATAGCCAACATGACCAATAACTTATATTAGTTAGTTATTTAAATAAAGTTTATTCCATTTATCCCCCTATTTTTGTTACTAATTTTTGTTCGTTCGTCTATATTCGTAATAATTTAATTTTCGAAGACGCGTTCCATATTTAGTAAAGAATTCCTCATTTAAAAATCAGAGCTCTGCATTTGCGCTAAGGCTAGTAAATAGGTCAACAAAATTTGACCATTCGTGTGAGAATAATAAAATGTGTTACAAAAACAGGGGATAAGTATTGAACCAAAGCAAGTTAAATAAAACACTGTAAAAAGTTCCCACACAAACAACTTGGAAATTATAATGGCTGTTCCAGAACCTACGAGAAGCTACTATTTTTTACTACGATAACAATTTGACTATTTATGACTAAAATAAATTTTATTCATATTAAATTTTGAATAAGGTCACCCACAAACCTCTTTCATTTAATATGATATATGAAATAGAATATTTGATATAAAATGATATATATGTAACTAGTAGAGTGCCAGGCACTTCGTATGCGGAATGGAAATAAAAAAATATTCCTAACTGTTTAAATTGATATGTAATTTTATTTAAGTTCTATTCGTAACACTTTAGATAGATTTTCCAAAACAATCGGCCGTATCTCACCCCTACAAACCAAGAGCGAGTTATATCAATTTAGGCAAGTCCATGCTTCCTGACCCCTTTAGACGTCAGAAGTATTGTGTTTACTTATTTTCCGAGGTTGTGGGTATATATTAGAGTTGGGCAATCTAGTTCCTTGTACTAGTTCCAAAGCGTATGAGTAACATCATGAAATATAACGTGTGATAGTAAGTATACGCAGTTTGTTCAAAGAAAAAATGTGGGCCATTGGAACTGCGAAAGGAACTAGATAGTTCCAAATAGTTCCTTTGGCACAACTCTAGTATATATCTGTTGGAACAGCTGACTGACACTTTCTTACTTCTTTTTTGGAACGTATCTGCTAGACTGGTTTTAACTCAAAGGGAAAATCGATGTCGGATTTTTGTATGCGGCATCACCCCTAAGTGTTTTTATTTTTGCTAGATTTTAAGATTGCCAAAGTTTGAGCACAATCGGAATATGTTAACACGTGCCACTGGGGCCTCAAAGTTTCCATAGTAATTTGTATAGGGCCAAAGGCGAATTTTCACGAAATTGCTCCAAAGGCCACATTTATTGTCCAATCGATGATACATTTTTACCAGTTCATTTCTGTGGCTAAACAAGTAGTCCTACAACATTTTTTTGAAAATCGGGTCGGGTTTTAATATTAGCTATATATGGGAACCATGGAAACTTTGAGGCCCCAGTGGCACGTATTAACATATTACGATTGTGCTCAAACTTTGGCAATCTTAAAATCTAGCAAAACTAAATACTTTAGGGCATCAGACATCGATTTTTTTTAACCACTCTAGTATCTACAAAGGTAGGTCTGGGTGTACACATGTATTTTTTTAATTTGAGCGCACACTAATTTCTTCTGTAGAACATAAAGAATACATACATCTGTTTTGTTTGTAATATAAAAACCGAAAATGAATGAAAAATGAAAACGGTGATATTCAAAAGGAAATACATGCGAATACTGAAAATGGCAAAACATAGCAATAAACATATGGTGAAAAATTTGTATAAGAAATTCATACTTACATTTTCATGTTTGAAACGAGTTAAAATTTTGATTTCGCGTAGTGTGCGTTGACAATATGTTTGATGTTCGAAAGGTGATATCTTTTTTATTGCCACCTTTGTATTCGTTCGTGTGTCATATGCAGATCTAAAATTAAAAAAAAAAAAACAAATACTTTATAATAAAGTTTTATAATTTTTTTAAAGTTGATATCTCTATATAGTTCTGATTCATTCGTAAAATAATGGCAGAATTGTGTTTTTTGCGCTTATAAAGTGTCATTTAGCTTATGCATTTCCACGCATTTGATCAAAAACGCAAGCAATCTCAAAAAAATCGATTTAATTTTCGATTTTGGGGAAAAATTTAATAGATGATATAAATGCAGTCATATAATAATTTAATAAGAGCATACTCCCAATCAAAACCCAAATGGTTTGAATTAAGTTAATGCCTGTTCCAGATCCTGCAAGAATTTACAATTTTTTACTGTGACAACAATTTTTCCTTTATGTTATCGAAAAAAATAATAAAAAAAATTGTAGATTCTTAGAGTTATGGAACAGACTAATACACACAATAAAAATTTTTTAAAAAATTTCCGATTTCTGGAAAACCTTATGAAACATTTCCTACAACAATAGGAGTTTGCCAGAATCCGAACGAACTTGAATTCGAATCGTCATAGAGAAAGAGGCCATTAGGTTTTAGAGCAAAATGTTATTTAATTTATTTATTTACATAAAAAACGAATACGCAACTTATGCTGATGAGATATAATATACAAAGTATTGTAGACAAAAAATTGAATGCAAATTGTAACAGAAAAATCTTAATCCTAAAAACCTAACTCACTTGTCTTTATAAACATATAGCACCTTTTCAACAGAAGGGTAGTAACTCAAAATTAACTTAGGAACATACAAGAACAACATGACCAGAAAAAAATTGAGTCAGTAACTATCGCAAATCCTAGACAAGAATTGAAACTTGAGAAAGCTACTGTAGATCTATATCTAGGCTTGAGGGGGATTAAACATTACAGAAACCAATATTAGTGAACATCGACAACAATTTCTCCCATGTAGTTACCCGAAATCATAAAATAATTTTAAAAGGCAGCACGGTAAGTAAATAACTAACATCAAATTCAAAATCGATATTTTTTAAGAAAATGCTTGAAAAGTCTCATAAATGTAATTTTCATATACAAATTTTAAGTTTTCTAAAAAAAATGGCCGGCGCTTAGTGGTTTAATTCAACATTATGGCAATTTCGGTCTGTAACTCTGTAATTGACCTTGGTATTACGTTCAAGTATGCAAATATTTAAATTGAAATATATAAATTTCAGAATTCAAGTATCATATTGTTTGATGAATTTGCGTCCACATTGCAAAAGTACAAAATTCATATACAGTTTGTCAAGCAGATGATTTCACAACAAGAAAACGAATTTTTTGTATGAAAATTTCTTGAATTTATTATATGTATTTATTGAGTTGTTAAGTATTGAAAGTTTTATTTTTGAATCAAGAAAAAATTTTCATACCAAGGACAATATTATAAAACAAAATACAAGGCATTTTACGATTTAAAATAAATATTGAACTGAGTGCAAAACCTACCAGTTTAAAGTGCCTCAATACCCTCTCTCACTCTATCAAATTTAATTTAAATCTAAACATTTTAAAATTTATATTTCCTAATATTTTGGTACAAATGTCAGCAATTTGATCAGATGTTTTAATATACCTAACATCAATAGTACCTTGAGCCAAATGATCTCTAATGAAATGATGTCTGATAACAATATACACCCTTGATTGTCTTCATACAAAGGTACAGTATATTTCTCTTCAACAATATACATATCTTCCAGAATCCCTTTTATCCATATTGCTTCTGCTGTAGCAGCACTTAACGCTATGTACTCTGCTTCGGAAGAGGAAGTTGCAACTGTAGCTTGCTTTTTGCTTGACCACGAAATTGTATTTCCAAAAATTTGGAAGACAAATCCACTCACTGACTTTCTGTCTATAAGATCGGAAGCCCAATCAGCGTCAGCATATCCAATTAATGATTCACAACCTTGATTTCGTTTTATAGCCAATTTGAATTGCTTTGTACCCTTAATATATCTTAAAATTCTCTTCAACATTTTCCAATGGATTTCTGTTGGAGTTTCTTGAAAACGAGCCATATATCCGATGTGGAAACAAATATCAGGTCTAGTACACAACATTACATACATAAGGCTTCCCAAAAGTTGTCGGTATGGTTGTGTTGTTGGCTCTGATTTTGGAATTTCCTTTAATTTTTCCATCGGAGTTACAACCGAATTGCAATCCATCATTTGAAACTTTTCCAAGATTCTATTTATATTACATTCCTGTGATAATTTCATAACTCCGTCCTTTTTATTATAATCTATTTTAATGCCCAAAAAGTATTTCAGATGTCCACTATCCGACATGCTGAACTCCTTGCATAGTTCATTTTTCAGAATTTCAATCTCGACTTCGTCGCAACATGCAATTAATAAATCATCAACATATAAAAGTATGTATGTTGTCTTTGAATTTTCATGTTTGACATACAGACAGTAATCATGCTTCGATCGCACAAATCCAATTTTTACAAGGAATGTATTTATTTTCTCATTCCAGCAACGTGGACTTTGTTTTAAACCATATATAGACTTATTATGACGGAAAATCTCATTCTTGTTAAGAGCAATACCATCTGGGGCTTCCATGAATATTTGTTCTTTTAATTCTCCATGTAGGAAAGCGGTTTTGACATCCATTTGGTGGAAAAAGTACCCGCGTTGAACTCCAACTGCTAAAATTATTCTCATAGTTGTAAGTTTAGCTACTGGTGCAAAGGTTTCTTCATAATCTATGCCATGTTTTTGTAAAAAACCCTTTAGCCACCAATCTCGCCTTGTATCTTGAAACATCTCCATTTTCATCCTTCTTAACACGAAATACCCACTTTGATTTCAGAGGTTTTATATTTTCAGGTTTTTTAACTATGGTCCAAACATTGTTGTCGTTCATTGATTGTACTTCTTCATCTATAGCTTTAAGCCATTTATTTCTGTCTTCTCTTGATAAAATATCTGCATATGTTTCTGGGTCTTCACCGTTGATATCAACAATATCTGCATTGTAGCTTGTAAAATAATCTTTGAAAACTTTCGGTATAAGACCGCGAGCACTTCTCCTTAAAGCTGGTGAATCATCTTCTTGTGTGTTGAACACATTTTCTTGATCAATGTCTTCTGTTTCTTGTACACTATCTGTGTTAAGCCCGTCATCATTTGTCTCTTCCTCATTCGTAATCGTTTCGTTACTGTCGCTGGTTGAAACATCCACATTCGCAGTTATAACATTTTCTTCATCCCTCTCTTGTTCATTGCTGCGAATTGGTATATCACATCGACTTTCCAAGATATTTTCTGCACCCCTCTCTTGCTCATTGCTATATATTGGTACTATATTATATTGACTTTTCAAAGTATCATTTTTAAACGGAAATACTGTTTCATTAAACTTAACATCACGTGCTGTCACTACTTTTCTGGTTGTCATATTCCAGATTCTATAGCCGTTGTTTGTGTAGCCGATCATAATTCCTTCCATGCTCTTTGGATCTAACTTCTTCCTCTTTTGGTCCGGTATCCAAACATGGGCTTTACAACCAAAAATTCTTAACTTCTTAATATCTGTTTTATTTCCATACCACAGTTCGGCTGGTGTAACTGAACTATCAACACTTCTGGTTGGACTCCGATTTAACAAGTATACTGCAGCCAAGGCTGCTTCTCCCCACATTTCTTTTGGAGCATTTGATCCAATCAACATTGTTCGAACCTTCTCAACTATAGTTCTGTTAAACCGCTCAGCTACACCATTCTGTTGCGGACTATACGCTATAGTTTCCTCAAGTTGTATTCCTTTCATTTTATAGTATTTCAATTGTTCCTTTGACCGATATTCTGTACCCTGATCGCAGCGCAAAATTGATATTTTAGTTGAAAATTTTGCACTTACAAAAGCTTCGTATTCCTTAAACTTATCGAATACTTCGGACTTGTTTTTAATTAAATAGATAACACCAAAATGTGTAAAATCATCAATGAATGATACATAATATTTGTAACCATCGTGAGTTTTTGGAGAAATGGGCCCACATATATCGCTCTGTTTACCTTTCAAGCATATCTCACACATTCCGAAAAATCTTACATTTCCCATACCAGTCACCATTTCACTTCGACTCATTGACTCAAGGCTTTTTTGATTTATATGGCCTAATCTACAATGCCAAAGCCTTCCCTCATCATCAGAACACAAATAAGAACAGTTTATACATTTAATGAATTTAAGTTCAAAAACATTACCTCTAGGTTCGGCTATGGCTAATTCTTTACCATTGTTTAAAATTGCTGCATTATTTCTCTTGAAAACTACCTCTAACCCTGCTTGTGTTATCTTGCTAACAGATAGCAAATTTTCTCTCAAATTTGGTACATAAAGAACATTTTTAAGTATAATACGTTGACCAGTAGATGTGTGTCCATGTATATCACCCATTTCATTTGCAGTCAGCAGCTCACCATCTTTGGCAATACTTATTGTTAAAGGTATCTTCATCGTTCTCAGGTCATGAAAAAGACTTCGATTGTTTGAAATATGGTCGCTTGATCCTGAATCCAAAATAAAATTCATGTTGGTAGCGTTACTCCTATTTTCATTTACCATAAAGCACACTAATTCATCTTCACTTTGATCATCAGAACTATGAACCTTGGCTTTTTGATGGTTCATCGATAAATTTGCTTCTTTTTTAAACCGGCAATTCATTTTCATATGCCCCATTTTTCCGCAATTGTGGCATTTTCCGTTGAATTTTAATTTATTACTCTTGCGAGCAATAAATACTGCTCCTGATTTTTCAACATCATAATCTCCAATTCGATCACCCCTTTTTCTCTCTTCAGCTAGTAAACGTTGTTTTACTACCGATAATGTTAACTCGTCCTCTTTCATATTTTCCAAAGCTGTTATTAGGGGGTCATAACTTTCCGGCAGACTTACAAACAGTTGCGATACCAAATCGCGCTCATCTAATTTTGCTCCAGCTGACTTTAATTGGCGTACCAGACTGTCGAATTCCAAGAAATGATCCATCATTTTTGTATCTTCTGATAACTTCAATTTTGCTAGCTGCTTCCTTAATATTGTCTGATTTGTAGAAGATCTCACCGTAAACACGTTCTTTAAATCATCCCACATTTGCTTTGCAGAAGTTTTATCTCTTACATAATCCAAATAATCGTCATGGATACAATTGACTATAATATATTTAGCTTTCTTATCCATTTCACGATGTTTTATTTTTTCCGCATTAGGAGCATCGTCTCTCAAGTTCGATTCAATTACTTCCAACACATCAACTGAATCCAAATACATCTTTACACGAATACTCCAGTTTTCATAATTTGTTCCATTAAATTGAACTATTCCATGAGGAACTTCCTTTCTTTGGTCGCCCATAACCTCTTGAATTTATTATATGTATTTATAGAGTTGTTAAGTATTGAAAGTTTTATTTTTGAATGAAGGAAAAATTTTCATACCAAAGACAATATTATAAAACAAAATACAAGGCATTCTACGATTTGAAATAAATATTGAACTGAGTGCAAAACCTACCAGTTTAAAGGGCCTCAATAAAATTTTAAATATTGTGATAAAAACCGATTAACTAATATTTGCAAAAAAGAAAGGAACGACATTTCAGATCAATTATTTGTCATAGCTTATGCATAGCTTTTAATGCGTTTCGAACATAAATCTTCTTCTTGCGTTAAACTTCTGAAAACAACTAGTAGATCTTTTCTTTTTAAACAGAAACAGTACGAAGAAGTGCAGCCCAAATCGGGGTATTAGGGTATATATTAAACAATTTCATCATGAATGCAGCGATGTACCTGATTGACTCAAGGAATCATTACCAAGATTTGTCACCCCAGCAACTAGATGTTCGTGTTCTCCTGTATATTTAACATTGGATTCTTCTGATCCATGTTGGGATTGAGTGTAACCCCTGACAATATTTTTGTCATTTGTCATAGTCTCATCCATCATAATTGTTCATAGTGAGTTCATAGTGAGGACCATCCCTGAATCCCGCCGCTTTGAGGTTACAAATTAAAAAATATATGATATTTGTAATTCTGCAAAATAAAAGATCTCCATTCGACAAACATCTTCTCCAATTTTCATAGCTCTATCTTCATCCATTTAGAAAATATCGATTTTTGACACAAAAGAATTATTTTGGACACACTTTGCGGTGCCAGCATTGCCTCAGCCTTTGTCTATTGATGAGGAACAATTTGACTTTCGCGCTATCACTTTACATGAATTGTACATTATTTTTTCAATATAAAGTCCAATGCGCCAGTTATTGACGGATTTCCCTTGAAATTTCTTATTTATTTCTTATATAATTGTTCTGTCCTATCTTACGACCTGTTTTCTGCATATCGTAAATACAGTTATTATGGCAGCTCCAAAAATATATCCGTGCTTCCAATTCTTGTAGAACCTGTTTTAAAACAGCATATTGTAGAATCTGCTTAGTGATTATCAGTGTGGCTTACAGTGTTGTGCATATCAAAAGCAACAAATCAAGGATTTTGCATTAATTCAATTTTTGGATCCGTTAAAATTTTTAAAAATGTAATATTTTGTGCCCAGTTGTTTTTATTATGTACTGAGAGCTTTCAACAAGTTGTTTCTGTACTTTGTAGTTGGATGGGATAACGACAACAACAATATTGACTGATCCTCGAGAACGGGGATTGCAAAACAAAAGCAACAATAGAATATTATTAAAAATGGTAGTGTCATCGGTGTAAATTAACTGTACTTTTGACTTAAATTTATCTTCTAGGACATGGTAAATTTAAAAATTTAAATTTTAAAGTATTCATTTGGAAATTGGATCAATATCAACCGTTCTTTTGTTTGCCGCATAATAAAAAAGTTAAACAACCGAATAGTGGTAAACACAATACATCCTGGTATAAACCCCTTGAGACCATCGGCACATTGTGGCTAGAAACGTTGAGGAAAATTTAAAAGTAATGCGAATAGGAACCCCCAAGTATTAGTTGGGGCTTTTATTTCCGATATATGGCTCAGAGTACTTCGCAGTAGAAGTTTTGAAAATAATTTGAAAAGTTATACAGCTTCCAACTCAAACAACACAACGGTTAAGAACCCATTGTTTCAACCAACAGTGGCTAAAATATCGTAATATGGCTAAATTATTCAGGTTTTTTATATTTTTTGTTATTAAATTTTATTTTTAATAATATTGATTAAACATAAAATAAAAAAATCATATTGGGTCGTTTAAACCACATAAAACATTTAATTTTCTACCGGTGTTTCACAAATTGTCTTCCTTTGGGTATGAAAATAGTTTCTTGGCAGGTGTATAACTTTTCAAATTGTTTTCAAAACTTCTACTACGAAGTACTCTGACCCATATATCGGAAATAAGAGCCCCAACTAATACTTGGGGGTTCCTATTCGCATTATTTTTAATGTTTCCTCAACGTTTCTAGCCACAATGTGCCGATGGCCTCAAGAGGTTTACACCAGGATGTATTGTGTTTACCCTGTGGTACTGTGCTTTTGATAAAATAAATTAAATAAGAAAGCCCCTTTGGATTTCTCTTTCTAAAATCTTGGGTCGGATGGAGCAAGTAAGGTATGGCAGAGGGCAAATCCGACCTTAAACACACATTTCCAACCGTAAAGCACGAGGGGGGTCTTTTATGGGGTTGTATGAGTGCTCCCGGTGAAGGGAATCTAGTCTTTATCGAAGGAATTATGTATAAGATGTGTTATTTACACATTCTGAAGGATAATTTGAGGTGTAGCGCTGAGAAAAAGGGATTGGGGACAACATTCCAATTTTATAAAGATAATGACTCGAAGCACAAATAACACATTGTTCGAGAATGAATGATATTATATAACGTCCAAAAGTGATTCAAAGACCTTCCCAATCACCGGATTTGAATCCTATTGAAAAATTATGTAGTATTTTGGAGAAAAATATAAGAAGTCATAACATCAAAAGAATAGGAATCCTGAAAATGCCTTGCAAGAAGAAGGGGGGGGGGGGGGGGGGAATTCAAATTTCTTCCACCGAAAATTTAGTTAAATCTATGCCAAAAAGGCTGAAAGCCAAAGGATATCATACCAACTTCTAAACTCCTAAGAAATCCCTTTTGTTTAATAAAACTTTTAGTGTGGATACTTTTCACTGTGAGGTAGAAATCGATGTTGTTTAACCATTTTTATTTATTTTTTTTTCTAAATTTGCCTGAATTTTGCTAATTTTATTTTATTAAATTTAAGTTAAGACATTAATGTAAAGATATAAAAAAACACAAAGTCATTTTCATTAATTTACTCTTAGTCCCGGTCCACACTACAGTAATTTCAATGCAATTTTTACAAGAAATTAAAAGAAAATGTAAAATAAGACGATATGTTTGTTTCATACGAATATTGCAACAAAGCAAAATTGACGAACAAATGAAATCATGTGCGCTAGTTTCTTGAAATTATGTGCTTTTTCAAAAAAAAAAAAAGCAAAATTTCAGTTAAATTACTCTAGTGTGGCCCGGGAATTGCAATCGCAGTTTTAATGAAAGAAGCTGAAGTGGATACTTTTAACTGTAGCTCTAAATAAAAATAAAAAATTAAGTAATAGATGCTAATTGCATTTTTTGTGTTATAGGTCAATTTTGGAGAAAATTAAAAAGGTATGCAATTTCTACCATCGTACATACATACATGTGTACACAAATACGATTCTTCGATCATGACACAGTCATAGCAATTTATTTTAAAATATTATTATTCATTGTTATTATTGGAATTTATACTTTTATCAAAATGAATATGAAATACATACATGCTCTTTGATAACAAGTTATTTGTGTGAGTAATGTTTGCAAATACTTACACTACCATGCCATAAGCACCTTCGCCGATATAGGCCAAATTACGATAGCGTGGACCTACTTCAAAAATCTGTCCACGAATTATTTCTGCATTGGGATTATCCGTGTGTGTGGCTGCTGTCGACGCCGCACCGCTGCCGTTATTTGGTTGTTGTTGTTGATTGGAACCACCTGCTGCCTCTGCCATAATGTTTTCTTTTCGATATGACGACTGACTGGACCACACAAAATCTGTTTATAATGCTTTCTTTTCGATATGACGGCTGACTGAACCACACAAAATCTGCTTATATTTTTTTCTTTAAGTGTCTTAAGATATCCAAAATGGATTAGTTACTTTCTTGTTCGCAGTTCTTTATATTTTTATGCCGATAAATACTTGCAGAATATGGGTAACGCCTATATAGCGCACCAACAACAGGTATCTTTTTGACAATTTTCACTTATTCTTACGATACGTCGAGATCTACACCATTACAATACGGCGCATATACGACATACATACACACAAAGAGGAAAACAACAACACTAACACACAAAAATGTACTGCTGTCGCGATTTATGGCGATGGTGAGTGTGGTATTCAGTTGGTATGCTAACAGGAGATATATTGGAATAGTGTGTAGTAGATATATGCCGAGTAGAACAAGCCACCAATCGAGAGGGAGGACAGTGGGGGTGTTTGATGCAAATAAATGTGGCCAATATAAAGAATCGAGGTTACTTTGACTGTTGTTGATTTTTGCTGCTGCTTCTGCTACTGCAAACTGTTCAAAGTCGGCACACCCCTCTCGACTTCAATGAAGCCTTAAAATCTCTAATTACTTTTTGTGCAAATTTGGACAGTCCTTAATTTCAGCTAAAAAATACTTCCCACACTGACACATAATAAACAAAAAAATTATGAATGTGGTATATGCAATTTTTTAACTTTAGAACAAATAGTCCCGATTGATGGAGTGCGCTTCTCAACTTCGCGTATTTCTCATTTGGGTAAAAATCTTGTAATTTTATTTTATTTTGAAGTTTGCCGAAAAAATCTTGGCTCAAGGCAATTTTTGTATTTCTTTTCGATAAAACTTTTTGAATTCTTATTGGATCTCTTTTTCTACTGTTGTCACTAGATACATTCCTGCGTCTGTTCGTGATTTTAATTGGTACTGCTTATACGACAAACAACGACAACGACGAAAACGGAATTTCTTGCAGGACTTTTAAAACGGCCATACAAGTTGTTATTTTTGGAAAGCGGACACAATATTTCGAGGTTTTTGTTTGCTTTATCGATATTGTTGCTCTTTTATTAATAAAATAATATTAAATTCCGAAATTTCTTCTTCTTTTGTAGAATAAAATCTTCCCCACAAAATGACGGATATGAATACTAGGGATACGCAAGTCGACTTTCCATTAATAGATTAGTCGAAAATCGTAGTCGAAAAAATCGAAAAGTCGACTTTTAATGGTCAACAATAGGTCTGTTCGATAACCCAAAAGTTTGTACAAACTTTTACAAAATGCTGTTCGATAAAAAACTTGTAAAGTAATGCCATGTTCATACCAGCATTTGAATCACGTTGTTCGCTCTCATAATTATGTACACGAATTAACCCGTTCATACGACATGGTACACAGTTCATAGCAACATGATTCATATTTTTATACTTTTTATTTACTGATTTTAAAGAAAGTTCCGTCCAAAAGGCGAGTATAATTAACTGATATGATTTGAAAAACTATTTGTCCTTCTTTCAGATATCTGTTAAATAGTTAATTATATTATTTTCATTCATCTTTTCTATTTTTTACCACAATTTTGGTGTCTTCAGCACATTTTTTAATTTTTCTATTTTCAAAATTAACGAGAGAGAGACCTGCGACAATAACTATTTGGTATACAGACTTTCTGGCAGGCATTTGATTTTTGTTTCTAAATTTGTACGCGAATTTGAAACGATGGAAAAGAAATGCAACTGCAATAAAAGAATAGAGAAAATTTAGCTTTGTTCCTTTACTTTTTTAATGGTAAGGGTGGTAAAAGAGAAAAGTGTCAAAATTGTTCAAATTGCTCTCTCATGAACATTTTCACCAGAAAAGTAAAGGAACGGAAAAATGGTAGATCTGGCAGCAATGTCAAAAAGGAACATAAAAAATCAATTTTCGTCTTTTATTTCACAGTTTTTAATTTAGTTTTGTCAGCGTTCGACTTTTTCTTCTGTTTTTCGTCCATTTTCTTTTTCATTGTGAAATAATCGTCAAACAAAAGTCGAAAAATCAGTCATTTTTTACCTGCAGAAATTTTGCTGGTAGCCTGTGGTAGAAGAGAAAGCTATTTTCGAACTCTCTCCACTCTCACTCTCTTAAAAATTGCTTCCAGTTTTGCCACTTTTCGGGGTTAAGGAACGCTTTGCAGGTTAAAAATGGTAACCTCAGGTAAGTTACCCAATGATTACACATGCAAGTAACTTACAGACAGTTGTGTATACATATTATAGTCGAAACTTCAATTTTTTCGAACTGACACTTGCATGTGTAGACGTTCGGAAAAAAATTGAAGTTACTTTCAAAGCACTTACATTGATTACTGACAAGAAAATTTTGTCGGCAGTGAGGTTGTTAGTTGGTGTGGCAATGAATATGTGTGAGTGTATTTGTGTTTTTCGAACTGCCACTTGCATGTGTAAACGGGGGGTAAAGGAACACAGCTTTTGTTATGAATTGAATGTATACTAGTCGTTAAACCGTTTACTTTTCATTAATGTTCTGCTGTTTTTCTACAAATGTTTGGGTTTTTAATAAATTTTAAATTTTATTTTTTTCCTGTCATAATTAATTTATTTCGATAAATTCTCTCATTTGTTAGAGATGGGACATATTTTATCGTCGTTCTAAATTGAACAATGTACACAAATCGTTGTTCGTCCTCAAAATTTTGTATGGGAAATGAAGTAATTATATCGTAATTTGGGGTCGAACAACGAATAGAGAGCGAATTACCGTCAGTCTGAACAAGGCATAAAAGAGAGCCAATTGAGAGAGAATTTTGGAGACTTTTGTTACTGAGAACTTACACATTTTTGCAAAATGTTTCTTGTAAGAAATTGCAGGTTTGATCAGCTAATTTAAATCCGAATGTTTTGTGGCGGACTTTGCAATTCTTGGCAAACATAGGTCTGTCTGGTTACTTTCCCAGCAAGAACTCAGAGAGTAAGGGGTTTTTATTCTCTTTTTAAAGAAAATTGTAAAAAGTAAACAGACCATGGTTTAATAATAGGCCGTTTACATATAACCAGGTTAACCCAGTGGGTCTGGGTTTCAAATGTCATTTCCATTGTGTATACTTCAAATAAATCCTCATAAAGAAGGTTAACCCTGCAAAAAACTATAATCTAAACGCCGTATAAGAAAGGTTAGCTAAAACTTTGTGTCAATTTAAATTTTTTCTTTCGAGTGTTCCTAAAACTTCAAAACAATATACCCATTCTGTGTATGTGTGTGTTCTTTTTGAATAATATGCCAAACAATTTTTAAAACCATCGAATTCAATGATTTTTTAAATTGTTTTTAGAACATTTGTATGGAAGAAATCCGTCAGCTTTGCATTGAAACAGTCATTTTATCATATCCACAACTCGATTATGTGGAGAAACCATGACACTTCATTCATTTTTCGCGATTTTTATAAAATGCTCAAAAAGGTGTTGTAAACAAACCCACTTGTTGCTTTTGTATTTACTAATTTTGAAGTTTTAAGAATTAAGGAAAAATAAGGGTTCTATAGATTGTTTTCATTTAGGGCGAAACCTATAGCTCTGCGTGTTGCGTGTGCGTTCAAAAATACAAAAACAAAATACATGTATTTGTTGTTGTTTTCAATTTGAAATACATGTATTTTGCTTTTGTATTTTTGAACGCACACGCAACACGCAGAGCTATAGGTTTCGCCCTTAAACCTACCTCTTTACTTATACCATGAAACAGACACATTCCCAGCAAAAACCAGCAAGCAATCAGCTGACTTGCCAAAACAGAACAATTTGTCCGCCAATAATGCCCGTAATTTATACGCGTTGTTATCTATGAGTTCATATCAAAATTTCATAATTTCAATCCATAGCACGATGGGGCCAATGATATGTTTTTGAGGCAAAAATCACAGGGGCAAACTAGGCCTTCAAAATTTCGTGCAGATGTTTATAATCAGCCTAGAAGCTAATCTGCCAAATTTGGTTGATATCGGTTCATATATAGATATAGCTCTCATATGTTCGCCCGATTTCGAGTAATTGATGGACCAAACACGAAAATTCTGTCTAATTATGATGATATTTGGAATATATGGCGGGATTCGGACTGGAAATAAGTTTGCCAAGTTATTTTGAAATCGGTTCAGATTTGGATATAGCTCCCTTATATATTTTCGCCAAAGGTATTTCGTGCAACAAACACGCAATTTAAAGCGTGTGAGGGAACTTGGTCTAGAAAACATTATTGAGACATCATATTGAAATCGGTTCAGATTTGGATATATCGTTCATAAATTTTCTCTGTCGAAGTTAATTGTTTTCTCAATTTAGTTGGTTGATACCGAACTTCCTTGAGAACATAGTTTAAATATTTTTCGATTGCTTGAATGGAGTATTCCCCCATTGGCTCAACTTCATTTATTACCCTCTATTAGTCGATGGTCAGACTAGCACGATTTCAACATGGCGACGTCAAGTTTATAGGCGAGGGGTATGAAGTAGTGAAACCCATGTACATGGTTTTCTGTGTTTGTTGTGTTGCCTCTTCTTGTTATTCGTTGCTAGTTTTTTCTTTCCATTTTCTTTCATTTTTATTTTCTCAAGTAAAAGTTAACAACAAAACAAGCATAAACAAATTTAATAAAACATTTAATTAATGAAATACTAACAATTTAAGTATTAATTTAATTATTAATGTTAATTATTTTGTGTTGTTTTTTAGTTTATGTATGTTTGTTTTGGTTTTTTTATTGGTATGAGAAACACAACAAACGCGAATGGTAAAATGAAGAGGACACGCAAAAATCTTAAATTTCACGTTTCCGTGTGTGGACACTAACGAAACTTGAAAAGAAACTTTATCGAAATTGGTTTCAAGAAACCTTGCTAGTCTGACCATCGACTTACAGAGAGTAATGTTTTTCAAAACGAACTGACAGTGTTGCAAAATTTTACTGATCGCTACCAATATCATGATTTCATCCCGGCGAAGGGAATTATCAATTGGCTTCTCATTTTTGAAATTATGCCTTTTTTCTTTTGACAAATTGGCCGAAACAGAGGCGGCATGAATCAAGGATTTGGTATTGTTGCCGCGTTCATAGCAGACTTCCGAAGCAAGTTTTCTTCCTTCACTATAATCCACATTAGGGCCCCCTCTCTTCTTTTTATCATTACCTTGTTCTAGCGTAAATACTGTGTCGCTAGCTAACCATAAGCTTTCAAATTGTAATACACGACTTTTTGACCTCCAATTTTTTATCCATTTTTGGTTAAGGCGTACACAAATATTATAAATTTGCTTTTTAACTTCCGTCATGAAGTAGTCTTTGACACCTCGATTAAATTTTGCAGAAATCCATTCATTAGGTTTTCGCTGATTTTCCAACCAAAAATTAAAAATATCCAAATTTTTAAGTTTTACGAAATCTGGAAGTTGATAATTTTTTTATTCGCAAGAAAACGCAAAAATTCTTTTCAAAATCTGTCACATTTCACCAGATACATACAGTATCGGCCAAAACTAAAGCACCCCCTCAGTAAATTTTTTTGAAATGATATTTTTTTTATGAAAACTAAATTATAAATTTATATTTATTTTTCTTTTTATTTATTTATATCTTTATAATTGGAAAATACAAAAATAAGGAATTCAGAATTTAATAAACAAAAGTTAAAATTCAAAAAATATTTTAGGTCGCAAATATAAGCGGACATCCTCTATTCTGAATGACATCATTTTTGGATGAATATGAACAATATCGGCTAATTACCCTTATAGCGGTACCTTCCGATCTTCGGTATTTCGGATATTTAAGCCACATTTTCCTACTAAATTAGCTGTAATTTGGTACTTAGGGTTCTTAGTGGTCACAAAACATATCCACCAAAAATCTTAGACCTGGGTCCACGTTTGGGTATAGCCTCCATATAACGGTACCTTCCGATTTTTAGTATTTTGAGGATTTAAGCTAAATTTTCCGAAAATCAATTATTTCGCCTGCAGTAATTAATAATTTAGTATCTTCTATACCAAAAAGATGTGATTGCGTCATCCAGAATAGAGAATAAGCAACGAAATATTGATTTCAATAGTTTTTGCTGTACCTCAAATGGGGGGTGCTTTAGTTTTGTCCGCTTACATTTGCGACCTAAAATATTTTTTGAATTTTAACTTTTGTTTATTAAATCCTGAATTCCTTATTTTTGTATTTTCCAATCATAAAGATATAAATAAAAAAAGAAAAATAAAATATAAATTAATAATTTAGTTTTCATAAAAAAATTATCATTTCAAAAAAATTTACTGAGGGGGTGCTTTAGTTTTGGCCGATACTGTATTTTTACGAGAAAGCACCGTGAAGCCGAAAGTTCTACTCCAAAGAACACATGGACGATACCACAGACTACATCAAAAACCATCACTTACTGACACAACAAATTATTGACCACATCTAATATTACATTTACACTTTTAATGCTAATCTTAATTTACATACCATTACCCGTGTTTTCCATTTTTAAAAAATAGATAACATCAACAGATCAGGGTTTGGCGCCAAAATACTTAAATTGTTTAATTACGACTGAATGTCAGAAATAAACGGAATGATAATTATGACATCTTTGACAGCTTGGCATGTCGCCGTGGGTCGTTGCCAGGTTGTAATTTTTTGGTTTTGGATGTTTGAAAGTGTTATACGGCGTTTATATTATAGTTTTTTGCAGGGTTAACCTTCTTTATGAGGATTTGTTTGAAGTATATACAATGGAAATGACATTTGAAACCCAGACCCACTGGGTTAACCTTGTTATATATAAACGGCCTATTAAGAATATAATTCCGTTATTATTTGATTTCAATCGCTGACTTGAAAAAATGACTTTTTGCCTCAAAAACCTGCTATTGGCCCCATCGTGCATAGGTAACGTTACCGGTTCGAAAACGGCCGTGTTACTTATAGAGTTGTACAATCTAGTTCAATTGAAAAATCTAGTTCAATAGTTCAGCTCTTTAAACTGATTAATTATCTTTACCTACGCGTTTGGTAATTTCTACGTACTATTTACCGAGGCGTGTAAATTTTGAAAACATGTGGTAACATTGGTGATTTTCATTCATGAAAAACATTGCCACATATAAGTGTTTTACAATTTTTAACAAATTGGCAACGATCAACCTGGAAAAATCCTTGGTGTAAGTCCGTGTTTAGACACACGGGAAAGTAAATTCAGTTTTTAGGCAATAGGGGGTAGGAAAGAGTATTGAGGAGCTCTTTCCTCTCCGCTCTCTCCCATAAACTCAATTTACTTTCCCGAGAAATTTGTGTGTCTAAACACAGACCAAGTAACACGGCCGATTTCGACCCGGTAACGTTATGCTAAGTTTACATTTACGAAATCCACTCGATTTCAACTGTCAAATCTCATCTGGATTTCATTTGACGTTTAACCTATGGATTTGACAGTTGAAATCGAGTGGATTTCGTAAATGTAAACCAAGCTTTACCTATGGATTGAAATGATGAAATTTTGCTTGCACGGGGGATATCTATGAACTCATAGATAACTACCATGGTACAATAATACAGGTAGCATTATCATGCCAGCTGATGGTAACATAATGTGTCAATTGCATTGAACTGATGTCAAATTTTGACATCTTATGTTGCCAACAATTGCCGATGCGGCTACCTGTGTATTTGTACCATGATAACTACGCGTAGAAATTACGGGAAGCAAAAATGTTGTATTTTATTTAAAATAAAAAAGAAAATTACCCAAAAAGGAATTTTTCCACTGTGCAACTTTGTTCTCCGAAAAAATAATACAATTAGGCTTGCTATTTCCACAATAAAATTGTTTTTAATTTTCACAAACATAAATCGGCGAATAATTAAAAACAGCTGATTCTTTGTCAAATCATCTGACTTCTTGCAAGTGATTGCAAATTGTTGTTCGATAACATTCTGCAAAGTTTTAACTTCGAGAGCATGGTAGAACAAACCAGGGGCTGGATTCTTGTTCCATGAAAATTTGAATGAAAAATATTTCCTTTATAATTTTTTTCATTTGAAAGTTTTCTCCTTTATAAAAGTTTTCATTTCACATTTTCATAGAAACAGAATTGAGCCCCAGGTAAAGTAAGTCCCGGTCCACACTAGCGTGAATTTCATTAAAAAATTTCATGAAAATAGGTGTTCTTAAATCGAATTACCCACTACAGCAATTTTATTATTTTACTCTACTATGGACGTCGATCTAGAGACGCATAATTTCATATCAAAATTTCAGTGAAATTACTATAGTGTGGGCCGGGACTAAGTATTACAACTCAACAACAACCACATAGGAATTTGTTTTTGTTTGTAACGTTAGTGTCAAAGATAAGTGTAACAGAATAAGGAAATGTCTATAAATGATTGGAATTTAAAGAACCAATATTTTTTACATTTGATTGAATATTTTGGAAAACATGAATGAAAACTCCAAGGCAAATTTATAGAAGGTATATGCATGAATTACAACAACTAAAAAATTTACAAAAACAACATTAGCTCTGTTCCTTTACGTGCCTGAGGTTACCATTTCTTACCATTTTTAACCTGCTAAGTGTTCCTTTACTTTAAAAAGCATACAATTTATATGAGACCAGGTCCTGGATTCTTGTTCTATGAAAATTTGAAATGAAAAATATTTCCTTTATAATTTTTTTCATTTGACAGTTTTCTCCTTTATAAAAGTTTTCATTTCACTTTTTCATAGAAACAGAATTGAGCCCCAGTTCACCACTTTTACCATTTTTTGCCACTGTTGCCATTTTTAAAAGTAAAGGAACAGACCAATTGTTGTTATTGAAAATTAATTGTCAAAGATAAATATTGAGTAATAGGGTCGTTCCAAAATTTTTTTTCAGGAAAAATATAAATACGTTTTGAAAATCATCTAAAGTAGAACAAATTTGAATCAAAATGTAAATATAACGCATTCAGAGCTCTCGTAGGTAATTTTTATTACACGTTTAGGATGAAAAGCAATATTTTATGGTAACAAATTTCGAAGTTTCAAATTTCATGAGTAGACCCTATTACGCTTTGAAAACTAAATTTACAAAAAAAGTAAGAATACAGCTGATTGTTACTTCTACCTTATATAAATATGCCTTGCGTATACTTATGTAAGACTGTGTATGTATATAAATAAATTAACAATTTTTCGTATTTGACATCTCACTGCGAACTTTTTTGAAGAGATTCTATTATAAGCAATCATTTTATGTACAGCCAGTTTAATTTTTTTTCTTACAATAAATTGTACGTCTTATTTGTTTATGTTTGTATTTTTTATCTTCATGTAATGTCAAAAATGACAACCTACAAATTCGCCTCTGTCAAGGCGAAATTTTTAATTTTCGCCTCCGTTTTGACAGTAAATGAAGGTGCAGTGTTGTATTTTTGGGGGAATTCGCTTATTGGAAGGCCCAAGGCAAAATTATATAAGGTAAATGCATGAATTACAACAAGTAACAAATTTACAAAAACAACATTGTTGTTATTGAAAATTAATTGTCAAAGAAAATATTGAATAATAGAGTCGTTCCAAAAATTGTTTTAAGAAAAACATAAATACATTTTGAAAATCCTCTAAAATAGAACAAATTGTAATCAAAATGTAAATGTAAAGCATTCAGAACTCTCGTAGGTCATTGTTATTACACGTTTACGATGAAAAGAAGAATTTTATGGTAGCAAATTTTAGAAGTTTCAAATTTAATGAGTAGACCCTATTACATTTTGAAAACTATATTTACAAAAAAGTAAAAATACAGCTGATTGTCACTTCTACCTTGTATAAATATGCCTTGGGATGGCCTTCTATTTGGATCATGAGTTCACACTATCAAACTCACAAACAACCAACAGCTGACGATCCAACAACCATGGGCGTAGCCAGGAGTAGCTAGAGGGGGGCAGTTGCCCCTCCCTAGATCCTTCAAAAATGTTCATTTGTATGTAAAAATATAAATATTTCGAAGAAACATGCATTTGCCCCACTCTAGAACGAAAAAACAAGCATTTGCCCCCCTCTAGATTCAATCCTGGCTACGCCCATGCCAACAACCACAAATTTTTTTGTGGTTGCATGATGAATGGCAAAAATGAACGGATACATTGGCAAGCAACCGATTATTTGAGCACTGACAGTCAAAACTGATCGTGTGTACTCCGCTTTAGATTACTGGACTAGTTCAGTTAAAAGATTCGACCTATTGAACTAGATCGTTCAAATGAACTAAATTGTACAACTCTAATGGTCATGTGTAAATTCGAACTAAATATTCCTATTCTCCGATGCAAAAAACACAAAAAATAATAAACAAATTGCAAGCAATCAGTTTCATTTTTGTTTTTTATCAAATTGTCTAAATCGGGGAAACACAAAAAACATACGGGAACTCGCACTATTGAGAAATTTGCACACAACTAAATATTGTAAATGGAGTGACTAATACGGTTTTCAGATTTCAAGGTGTCAATAAGAACTTGTAAGTATTCAGGGACATTGATATATTTGGCTTGTTTACATTATAATGAACATTGGATCTATCTACTGTGTATTATGAGTAATTTGCATGTGATGCTAGATTTTTAGACTTGCTAGAATTACACGGCAGTAATTTCCTAATTGTACATCACCCCATCACCCTTCAAATTTCTCGATTGTAAATTCTGAAAATTACTATTAACGCATATACATAGTATGTATGTAAAAGTATTAATTGCCTTTGCTTCATACCTTGCACTAGCCGACATCTTTTTTATCCTCGTTTTATTATATTTTGTTATTTGTGGCGTGTATAATTTATTTGTTATTTTATTTTCTCTATTTCCCCTATAGTTAATCCACATATCCCAACCCAATCCTTCCATAAGAGAACATAGACGGAGATGGATGGCTGTACAATTTCGAAATATGCTGTCTTAAATCGGTCGAGTAAGCTACGAATACATTATAGCTCAGATGTACCGCCCGAAAAGGGTGTCGATGAGTGTAGTAGCAATGATGAAATAACAGTTCCCGCCGGAACGTTAATTAAAATTTACCAGTGGAAAGGAGCAGCGTCCGTGGGCAATAAAATTTTTAGTACTGTCCAAGTAGTTGATTTCATTACCAAACTGCCGATATATGAAAACCTTTATGAATGCCTTCAGGCCAATCTAACTGTAGTGTCAGAAAACCTCTGGCCCTATATTATAAGTATCATTGATCCTGATGAACGTTTGCGCTTGATTAAAGACGCAAACCATTGCAAATGGGTTACTTATATAAAGCAAAATGATTTTGTGAGTGTCAAGGGCGATATGTTTTCCAATAACGCTCAACGTTTCGACTGTATTGTTCGGTATATTGGACCAGTACGAGAATTACAGCCTGTGGGATATTTCTTTGCACTGGAATTATTGGTATGAATTTAATTTTTTATTTCTTGCATATTTGTATATGAAAATAATGGACTATAAACCAATCAAACGGTTAGCACTTGTGATTTGTTTGTACCCTATTTGTTTTCCTTTTACATTTTCGTAATTGTTATGTCTGTTCCAGAACTTGCAAAAAGCTACTAATTTTTACTACGATGACTTTATAATATCGAATAAAATAGTAAAAATTGGTAGATTCTTGCAGATCTGGAACATATCAAATTTTTCAATGTTTTGAATATAAATAAGACTTGCTTAAACAGAATTGTTTGTATATAGGCAGGAGGTAATTTCAAAAGGGAACGAGAAAAATTGCCGTCAGGAAAATCGCCGTTTGTAAATTGATACTTATTTACATTAAGCGATTTTACTTATTGTTAATACCAGTTTGTGGAGGTAATTCAAAAGGGAACGAGAAAAATTGCCGTCAGGAAAATCGCCGTTTGTAAATTGATACTTATTTACATTAAGCGATTTTACTTATTGTTAATACCAGTTTGTGGGAGGGAAATTAATCTAGGTTTAAAGCAAAACAATCAAAATTGAAGCAGACTTCGTATTCCCCATATGTCCATATGTACTTTCAAAAAATGTAAAACCAAAGTGAAACCCCAACCCCAATTTATGAATATTTATCAATGCACCTTCCAGGTTGATTTCTGTTTAAATAATCCATATCGTATTTTCAAAGTGTTGGGAACATTTCTTGTCAAAAATTGGGAGCAAGTTGTGAATGTTTTCATTAAACTCAGATCGGGACCAATTTTTACACGTAGGACTCGTCACGCTGGACTTGCGGAAGTCCATACTTCCCGAGATATAGGCCTCTGAAGTTCCGAAAATTCCTTTGTATTTAACTTCGCTATTTTTGAACGGATAATGATAATATGATTACCATGGCAATGCTTACGGAATACGCTATCATATTTAATTAATTTTAATTTGCGTTTTATTTTGTATTAAAAAACCTTGCGACCAAAAAATCTAATTCAATATGCTTCGATTATAAAAGATATTAAAACATTATTTAGCTTATAAAATAAATTTAAGTAAAGATAAATCACTATGTACATTTCATATTACTTCTTAGAAGAGAACTACTCCAAAAATATCTCATATAAGAGACTGTAAAAAAATTATTAAACATTTATTGGGACATAAGTAATAAAATGAAAACGTTTTTTATTATTTATATGTTAAAATGTTTAAGCAGCCTGAAAACATTGCCTTTATTTACTAATTTTTACTTATGCGGAATCTTTGGCTTAGCAATTTAAAAAGATAAAAATACTGTAATACGCAATTTGTACATTTTTACCATTTTCAATATTATTTGTTTTATTCTTTAATGAAATATAGTATTTAAACAAATGTGTAGCTTCATCTTCTTATTACTGTTTTATCTATGAAAAGTTCCAAATAAGCTAAAAAATTTTGTATTGAAAATCTGGTACTATTGACGCACTACCTCCAATGTCTATACTGACTCACTACCTCCATTGTCTATACTGACTCACTACCTCCAATGTCTATACTGACTTAGGTTAGGTTAGGTTAAAGGACGCGTAACCGTCAACGTAATCGACGGTCACTCCACTCGGAGACCTTATGGTCCATTGTGTTCATCCTGGGGGGTGTTATTAGCTGAAGAGATTGCTGAAAGGAGAGAAATAGAATATGATGTTGTAGAAGAAAGGGAGATATTTAGAATAGAATTGAGGCAGAAGTGGGAAGTAAAAGCTTAATTGTTCATCATGGTACTGCCATTTCTTTTTGCTGCAGCCATTTTAGGCTCTTGGCAAAAAGAAGAAGACTTTTTGGTTCGGTTTCACAGAAGGATGAGAGAGACTGGATCGTGTGTTCACCCGTTATCCGTAGTCTTTTGCTCGTGAGCATTGGACAGCGGCACAGTAAATGTTCGATTGTCTCTAATTCCTCCTCATCCTCACAAAGTCTGCAGTAGTCGGCGCCTTCGGTTCTACCCCATTTATAAGTCATTGCTCTGATGTTGCAGTGGCCTGTGATTAGACCAACTGTTAGTCTGAGTTCGATCTTTTTCAATGAAAGTAGAGATGATGTTCTGCGTTTGGAAAGGAGTGGCCAGATTGCTTTGGAAACCCTACAACTAGGTTCGTTTTGCCAAATCTGACTAGCCTTATCCCGATATCCCTGTTCTGACAGCCGCATGAAGTAGCACAAGGGTGGCTTGACCGAGTTTTCGATTATAATATCTTGTGACTCTGATCCGCGGCGTGCCAATTCATCCGCCATTTCATTTCCTACAATATTACAGTGACCTGGGACCCAACACAGTGTTACTGCTGATTTTAGGTCACTTAATACTTTAATACAGTCCAAAACAACTGCAGACTTGATGGAGTAGGACATTAGTGATTTGAGGGCCGCCTGACTATCGACGTATATAGTCACCGGTCCATCGATGTCCTCTTTAATGTTCTTAATTAGTTCTGCAGCTTTTTTGATTGCAAAAATCTCTGCTTGAAAAACGCTACACTCTTTATTCAACTTAAAAGAGAGTTGAAGGTTGAGAATGTCGCTGTATACACCTGCCCCTGTTCCATTTTCCATCTTAGATCCATCGGTATAGACTTCTATACCGTCTAGTGGTGGAGTGTTGTGGGTCCAGGCTTCTCTGCTGGGAATGTGAACAACTATTGGCTCGAAGTTCATTTGTGGTGATATGTAGTCACTTAAATGCTCCTTGCTTGTTGGCACATTCGTTCGGTTGAGAATCGCAGCGTGGCCCTGTTGGGAGCCGCACCACTGGTTGAGCTCCTTGAGACGTAAAGCGCTCTTAGATGCCTGCTCCTCTACAACGAGATCTAACGGAGTAAGATCCAACAGCACGTTAAGGGCTGCCTGTGGAGCGCTCCTAGCAGCACCAGTTATGAGCATTGATGCTGCTCTTTGGACTCTGTTTATTTCATGCAGATATGATTTCTTGCCTAGGGCATTCCACCAAACTAGAGCTCCATAGGTGAGAATTGGGCGTACGACTGTCATAAAAACCCAGTGTATGACTTGTGGTCTCAGTCCCCAACTCTTACCAATGGAGTTCTTGCAAGTGTACAGTGCTATTAGTCCTCTCTTGGCGCGTTCTTCGACATTTCTTTTCCATGATAGCTGATGGTCCAGAATTATGCCGAGATATTTGGCTTCCAAAGAGAGCTCTAAAGTGACACCATTTAGCGTTGGTAGAGTGAATGCATCAATTTTCCTCTTCCTTGTGAAAAGGACCAGCTCTGTTTTAGAGGGATTAACCCCTAGTCCGTTCCGATGGGCCCAACCCGCTAACTTGTTAAGGGCTCCTTGCATAACATCCGATACGGTCTGAGGGAATTTCCCACTTATCATCAAGACAACGTCATCGGCGTAAGCGGTGGTTTTAATGCGAAGTCTGTCAAATTCTTGGAGCATTTCATTGATCACTAGGAGCCAAAGTAATGGAGAAAGTACTCCGGAATGTATGACAAAATCAGACACGCCTTGAAAATACTCTCCAGAGAAGGGATAAGCAACTCAGATGCATTCTGCATCATCGCAGGTATAATGCCATCTGGTCCGGGAGATTTATAGGGTTTAAATGTGTTTAAAGCCCAAGCGATCTTTGGGCGGCTTATGATATCCTCGATGTCACTCCTATCCATCATGGCAGCGTTACGTATTATTGGATCGCTCTGGGGATCGGATACGTCCGCGCAGTTTGGGAAGTGGGTGGTAGCTAGAAGATCGAGGGTCTCTAGATCAGAGTTTGTCCATGTACCGTCTTCACGTTTCATGCTTCCAATGGATTTTGGGTCCTTCGAAAGCATTCGGCGGAATCTGGTAATGTCCTTCTCTGTCTCTATTGCCTCACTAAAGCATACCCATGATTTTCGCTTGGCCTTTTTGATTTCGCTGTTATATTTGTTGAATGCTTCTTTATAAGCATCCCAGTCTGTGTAAAGTTTAGTCTTATTGGCCTTATTGTATAATTTCCTGCTAGTCTTCCTTAGTTTCGCTAGATTTTTGTTCCACCAAACTGGTTGGCATCTCTTACCTGGATAAGTAAGTGGGCAAGAGGCCTCATAGCTGTCCACCAGAATACTTGTCACATGATTTACTGCTTTTTCAACTTCATTGACTGAGGATAAAGTTTTCACTATGCCCAGTTTTGAAGAAGAAAGTTCAGTAAATTTGTGCCAGTTAGTTTTCCGGGGGTTCCTATGCGGGTTTTGATGGATTCCATCTAAAGCGACGTGGAATAGTATTTTCCGATGATCGGAGAAGGAACACTCGTTGGATACTCTCCAATCACATACGATCGATTCATCCTTGTTTATAAGGGTGAGGTCAATGACTTCCTCCCTGTTCCTGTTTTGAAAAGTAGCTTCGTTACCCCTATTACATATTCTGAGATTATATTGTAATATAAAGTCAAATAAGGACTCACCCCTTGCATTCGTGTCGCTGCTACCCCAGTGGAAGTGGTGAGCATTGGCATCACATCCCATAATGATGAGGCTTGTGCTCCCCATTTCTTTTAACAGCAGTTCAACATGCTGACCTGGTGGATCAGGGTGCTCATAGGGCATGTAGATAGATGTGAAGATAGTGACTCGTTTAGAGTGGTCTTCCATCCTAACAGCAGTTATGTCTCCTCCACTGAAATTAGAGAGGAGAAGTAAGTTAAGGTTCTTTTTGCCGACTATACATGTTCTTACCTTATCTCCATTGGAAGCGGCGAAAGTGGTATAGTTTTTGTCATTCAGTCCGGCAACCCTGTTCTTATAAAGATAGGGTTCCTGGATTAGGGCAATGTCAACTTGGTGTTTTGTGAGGGTTAGGAGGAGTTCGGCCGCAGCAGCTTTGCAGTGATGCAGGTTGATCTGCATGATGCAAAGCCGCTGCTGCTTGCGCCTACCTACTGCCTTGGAGCGGTGCGGAATCTGATCCATCCCGAACCAAAATGCAATTTTCCCTCACGTTGTCGTAGATAGCCCTGGCCACTGGCGTCGATTGATACCCTGATAGTCAGGCCCTCCTGGTCTGGGTTTGAACTAATGAGTCTCCAATTGTCGGTTTGGAGATTAGGGTTCTGTTTCTTGAGAATCGTCAGGATGCGTGCTGGGTCCACTAAGGGCGGTGGCACCCATGCTGACATGATTCTACCACAGGGGATCTCGTCCACTGACACTGCCGCGAGCTCGCAACCCTCCCAAAGACTGCCAAGGCCATTCACTGTGGAGACAAGAAAGTTTAACGATTCCTTGTTTTCGCAGCTTATAACCTTAACACCTTTGTAGAGAGTGGCACTCCCGAATTGTGTGTTGGTGCTATCCCCATCTCCCGAGAAGATTATATCTCTCAGGCGTTCTTCGAATAGTCTCCATCGGCTTTCTCTAATTTGCCCTTCGGGGGCAGCCCTGTCTATGACTGCTACGCGAAGGCTGTCCGGAGTCAAGGTACGGGATGAGGTTGAATTTGCGATCTTCCCACCATGCTTCGAACCTTTAAAGGGCACTTTGTGGCTGGGACCAGCTTTTTCGGCTGCCCCGGCGATTGTGTTCTCCTTAGGCTTCGATTTCGAGTGATGGACAGATGAAGTAGAGGGTTCGTCTATACTGACTTACTACCTCCAATGTCTATACTGACTTACTACCTCCAATGTCTATACTGACTCACTACCTCCAATGTGAACACATGGTTCCTAAGGAACTACTGACTTACTATTGACATACTAGTTCCATTGTCAGTACTGACTTTCGAATGACACGTTCATACAAAATGTCTATAGGAAATTACATTAGTTGTCTACAGTTTGTCAGTAGTACTGTTGACAATGTCAGTAGTAAGTCAGTATAGATTTACTATTGACATTTCCTACAGGGTAGGATTCAATAAAAAACATTTCAATAGCCACTACTCTTAGAAATATCTCTTTTTTATAAGATAAATAAGATTTGAAATATATTAGCTTTTAATTACGAAATTCGGAAAGTAGCTAATAGCGAAACGACCAAGGCGTTACATTAAAAATGTTAAGGTGACTGGGTAGCGCAATGAATAAACGACAAACTCTAACTAGGAATGATCTGTCCATATGCAGGTCTATATTTATATTTGTACTTATAGAAGAGCGAGAAGTGCATGCCAATATATATTTATTTATATATTTTATTAAAAATAGCCGGCCTTCGGCCGGGGATTTAAGACTTTCACCTACGGCAGGTGCAAATCTCGGGAACGGGAACACAATTTTCTTTAAAATCATAAATTTTTCGAATTAATTATCTTTCGAGTTGAGCTGTTATGACCTAAGAGGTACACACTTCTGTGAATCGTTATTTTGGTAATTATTAAATCTATGCGATTTTGTATTTGACCAGAAGATGCTGTAGCATCACTTTTGGGTGAATATGAACAATCTCGGTTAATGTTTTGGTATAGCCCCTTCATTGCAGTACCTATTGATTTTCGGTATTTTCATGACTAAAGCCACATTTTCATACTAAATTAGTTGTAATTTTATATTTAGGGTTCCTAGTGGTCACAAAACTTGTCCACCAAAAATTGCGGGCCTGGGTCCACGTTTGGGTATAGGCCCCATATAACGGAACCTCCCGATTTTTTATATTTTGAGAATTTAAGCTAAATTTTCCGGAAATGAATTATTTCGCCTAAACAAATTAATTAATAAACATCCTCTATGCTTGCAAGATGTGCGTGCGTCATCAAGTATAAAGGATACTCAACGAAATATTTATTTCAATAGCTTTTATTGTACCGCATTGGGGGGTGCTTTAGTTTTGTCCGCTTATATTTGCGATCTAAAATGTTGTTTTGAATTTTAACTTTTGTTAATTAAATTCTGAATTCCTTATGTTTGTATTTTCCAATAATAAGGATATAAAAAAATAAGAAGAAAAATACAAAACAAATTTACAAGTTCGTTTTCTTAAAAAATTACTATTTTAAAAAAATTTAATGAGGAGGTGCTTTAGTTTTGGCCGACACTGTACATATTCTAAAGGTTTTAGATTTCGATTTTCTGTATATATGAAATACCCTTACCGTGCGTTTATACGCAGTTGAGTTCATGTATTAATTGCCAAAAACCCAAAACTTGCCTGTGTGACGTAGGCGTCCCGACAACACAAAACAGATGTAAAGTTATGAATGAAAATCATCGATTTCTTTTTGTTATTGTTCATCTTCTGTTGTTTTCAAAACATTTCAATTATTGTCTCACTTATTTTTACAAAAATGTTCAAAATTTGTCACCCCTACTGTCTGCGAAAAATGATTTGTCACCCCTACTGTCTGCGAAAAATGATGGACAGCTGGAAGACAAATGATGTATGTGTTAGTAAATCAGGGTTGTATTTTAAGGCAAATTGTCTTGTGTAAACGCCTAGTTATTTTGATTTTTACAATTTACAGTCCGAATACTTTGATTTCAGAAAAACGCAGACGGAGGGTCGCACAGTGTGGACAAAAATCGAAAAATGTGATGTTAACTTTTATATATGTTTACGTTTCTTTCTTACAGTAAACACATCAGTTACGACGATTCTGAAAGAATTTTGTCGATATGTGCATCCATAACCAAGTTATAGCTCCTTAAATATGAAAAAAAGTTTTGGATGAAGATTTGATGGGTGGGCTATAAATATAAAATTTTAGTACAATAAGCTGACATCAACTGGACATGGGCAAAGTACAGTTATCAAGAATTAAAAATTTAAATTTGATAAAAAGAAATATAAATTCATAATATTTCGCAGAGTATATCTTTTGATTGCCACCTTGGCTCTTGATTTCTGTTAATTGGCCATCTCTTCCGAAGCGAAATGTGTAAAAACATTCTACCCATCCCTGCAACCTTCTGAGATATATCGGTTCAGATTTGGATATAGCCCACATATATATCTTTTCCCGATTTTGCCACAAATCGTTCAATTTTGATCGAATAGCCTTCAAATTTAATATGTGTTGGTTCCTTAGGGCCCTGAGAAGCCAAACAAAAAACTGTTAAGATTTGGATGTAGTCCCCATATACAGTTGCGTTCAAAATAATAGGAGTGCCCATACGCAAAAGAGAATGGTCCAAAAAACATGGTAAAGCTTCTCCATTTTGGCCTATTTTGTATATGTTTAACATTGTATTTTGTATTTGTTTAACATTGTGGCAATTTGTTTTAAATTATTTACCGTTTACTCCAACATTATAAATCGTCTTCAAATTTTTTGTTCAAAAAATAGGAGTGTGGAAGAAAAAGGACAATAAAAATATTTTCAGTTGAATTTACAATATTTTAGTTGATAGTACTAAATTCAATAGATTTGAAGTTTGTTTGAAAACAAAAGTCCTTTGGTAATATCCAAAAACAGGCTATTGTTCTTGTGACGACTTTTCTCATAAATTAAGCACTTATTGGGTAATTCAGTGGATTTTATAAACTAAGCCTTTATTGATTAGATTTGTTTAACACTCTGGCTGTTACCTCAAACAAAACATAATGATTGGTATCCCATAAATTAGTGTATTTTGATCCATGAGCCGAGTTTCAGCCAGTTTGCATTAATCCTTTATGAAAGTATCGGCCAAAAAAGCGCATCTATAAGGCAATTATTTCTCGATCAAATAATATTATGAGGTCCTCACGATGTTAACTTTGTGTATACAATCAATTTCACTTCTAATCAAAATTGTTTTAAAGCGTTAACGGTTGAAACGTGTTTTTACACCATTTTGTACTACTACCGTACTATATTTTTCGGCATAAACTAAAGTTTTTTTGTTCAAAAATACTTAATTTACCCATAGAAAACTGTGTTTTATATGATCCAAAATCTAGTAAACATATTCGTGGGGCAACTTAAAAGTATTTCCTTAGAATTAGCTTTTTAACAAAGAGTGTAGAAAAATTGCTCATATCTGCCAATCATCCAATTTTTCAAATATAAACAAAATAATTGTTCTGCGTGGAGTTAAGATATTGAGATCCTCAAAACATTATTTGGTCAAGTAATTATTGCCTTATAAATACGCATTTTTGGTCGATCCTTACATAAAGGTTTAATGGAAACCGGCTAAAGCTTAGCTCAAGGATAAGCAAGAATAAAAATACACCAATTTATGGGGTACCAATCATTATGCATTGTTCGAGGTAACAGCTAGAGTGTTAAACAACTCTAATCAATAATGGTTTTGTTTATAAAATCCATCGAATTTCCCAATAAGTGCTCAAATCATGGAAAAGTAAGACAATAGCCTGTTTGTGGCCACATCCAAACGACTTTTGTTTTCAAACAGCCTTCAAAGCTATTGGATTCACTACTAAAAACTAAAATATTGACAAATTTGGCCCTAAACTCAAATAAAAATATTTGTATTGTGCATTTTCTTCCACACTCCTGTTTCTGTTAATGAATTAACAGTTGGGAGGGTATGGGCACTCCTATTATTTTGAACACAGCTGTTATCTTTTCCCGATTTTGCTATAACGCGGTCAATTTTAAACAAATAGCCATTAAATTTAATATGTGATATGTTCTTAGACCCCTGAGTAGTTTCACCGATTTCTATCCCCGATTTTGCTATAATTCGCTCAATTTGTGATGAATATCCCTGCAATTTAACATGGGATGTTTCTTCGGGCCCCTGTTCAGTTTTACCGTTGACCTAGGTTGATGAATTTTTGCAAAAGAACTTGTGAGGACACAGTTTTAAATATATATCGGTTCAGGTTTGATTATAGCTTCCAAATATAATTTCGCCCCATGTCACTCGATTACGAATAATTACGTCACATTTTCCTAATTTAATATTGTATATTTCATACATTGCGTGTTCAGTTCATCGAATACATAAAATCGGCGAAAATAATTGATCGACCCTCAGTCTCTGTTTTTTCTGAAATCAAAGTATTCGGACTGTAAATTATAAAAATCAAAATATTTTTAACTAGGCGTTTACTAAATTCAAAAATGTCATTTTGAGTAAAAACGCGTTTCAATTTGCACCTCCACACACAAAACACAATGGGTTCTTTGAACGGTCAATTTTGCTCCCTTCCAAGCGAATTTTTTGCGGCATACTCTATACTACCTGTAATTAAAAATAAGACGATATTTTTTGTTATTTTTAATTGACAAGTACCCAGAAAAAATCATAACTAAATAATGAGTTCTAATAGTAATTTTTGGTAGTCGTAACCATGGTACAATAAGAAAGGTAGATGCCTCAGCCCAGCTGATCGAATCTAAAACGTCAAAAAACTATGAATTCGCAATGAAAAATCAAAACAAAAAACCATATGATTCGGTAAGTAAGAGATAGCATGTATACACTTTATAGACAAACACAAGCGATAAAAAGAGACAACAAGAGTCCATTTGGCGAAAATTTTGACAGTTTACATTACAAAAAAAGTTGCTTTGTTGTAGCAATTCGCCGATGCATCTACCTTTCTTATTGTACCATGGTCGTAACTAATTACAAACCCCCCTACTAACCCATTATTTTAACAAGGGCGTGTCGCACTGAATTACGATTTATTCCATGAGCCACTGGAATAACCAGTTATTCTGTGGCCAATAGAAGTTAAAAAATAAGCTAAAAAGTTCTATTTTGAGAACAGTTGAGGTGGAATTTGTTTTCAATTTCAACCCACTTCATATTTTTATTTTATGTTATTTTATTTTATTTCGCTCTCTGCTGGATTTGATCACGCGAACTTCTTAATGTAGCCGAACACATCACACACTCGGCCACCCGTACCAAAATTAAGGGTTGTTTAAAGGCAAACATGTGCACCACCATGTGTTCTTTATTTTGTCAATAAAAAGCTCACGTGCCGACCGTGAGCGTTGAACACACAACCAAAAGATTTGTAGTCGGACAAACAAGCTCCATGCCACCGTACCCATAACTTAGAAAGGAGTAATATAAGTAGTTATGTTTGTTTACATTACGTTGTAATGGTTTAGACAATGACTAACGAATCTGAATTTTTGCTGGCTAGAGGTACCCCTAAGAAAAATAACTCTTGTGTCAGACACTGAAAATAACACACGAAAATGTTCTAGCTTTTAGAAGAGAGCGGAGGTGAAGGCGCTCCTTTTCTCCCTTCTTACCCATAAACTCAAAATATTTTCATGAAAATTTTCATAGTCTGGCACAAGACCGAGTCCGAACGGCGTGTCTTAAGACACCACTTGTCGAGAAGTTTTACATAGCTGAAATACTCTGGAAATGTCGCCAACATTACGAGGGGTATTTTGCCACCGTTGAAAATTATTGATGTTACCTGGCCGGGGAATCGATCCCACGACCTTCAGCGTGCAAGGCGGGTGTGCACACCATTGCACCACGGTGGCACCCTAAGTTATTCTTTATAAATTGTGCATATCCTACTACAAAAAGAGGGTAGACAGTTCGAGTCTCAATGTCGGCAAATGGGAAAAGCGATGTTGATGTTGCAGGGGTAAGGCACGAAAAGCTGTAGTCTAGGATTTCTCCACAAATCTTCCTTTCCTCTTTCTTTTTGCGGATAAGCTTCGCCTAAGGATTCCTTTTGGGTGAAGAAATAATATTACAATTTCTTCAACAAAGATTAGATGCCTATTCTTTGCTCAAATAGAAGTCTCACAAGAGAACCCTTCTCATTGCGAATTTCTTTGAAAATCCTTTAAAATCGAAAGACATTTAATGTACCATTGTACCGACTTCTATTACATTGAATTTTATTTGTGTTTTCAACGAGTTGTTCTTTTTTCCTTCCAGCATTTAGACAGTGGACCCTCTCCTCAAGCTGAAAAAATTCCATTTTGTTCTACTTATATACAATGTGAACCAAGACTGGCTATATTTGCAACGGCCAATTGGATCTCGCCCATACCCAAAGAAATACAAAAGAAATTTTCAACGAAAGAATTTATTACCGAAAAAATTGAGAAACTAATATCGGCAATTGGACCAAGTAGTGCACTGACTGGCAGCGTTAGCAGTCGCAGTACATCGCCAAAGACGGAAAAGAAGGCAAAAAACAAAAATAAGGAAGCGTCAGCCACATTCTATGAGACTTTGAGTGATACCACAAATTCCACAGGAAAAGAAATGGATACGAAGAATGAAATTTCAAATATTCAACCAGCTGACAATGAAGAATTTAAACAGACCGTGGAAAATTATGAAAGAAGCTTGGAGCGTCGCAGTACCAATACTGTGCAAACCCAAACACAACCACAGTCAGGTATACTCAAAAATAAACGTTTTAAAGATCAAACAAAGCCGTCATCTGTATTGAATTTGGGCGATCGCGACATTGTGGTCATCGACAACACTGATATTGATGAATCTACACGCAATGAAGGTGAAGTAATAGTTTTGGACAAAACACGTCAAGAAGTTGATCTTGTTGAGTTGTTAGGTAGTGATTGGCCAAAAACAGCCGGCGATGCCGCTGCAATACTAAATAAACAAAAATTGCAAAATTCCACCCTAACACGACAGTCATCTGTAGGCGGTGGAGGAGGTAGTAATGGCGCAAATAACACTGGCACTCAAAAACATAATCGCAATAAGTCATCAAATCCATTATCTCACATAGGTGGTGGTAATACCAAAAAAATAAACGATTTCGTGGCCTCATCGAACAAGAATAATGATAGGAAATCTCAAAGTAAGTATATCAGTGCTTTCAGAACAAAAATAAGAAATAGGGGCAATATTTAGGATATATTAGTTGGTGGCCCAACCTTAATTCTAAATTTGGATGATTGCAGGGTTTTGTCAAAATTATTTTTAAATTTAATTAACTTTAAAAAGTATGGTAGTGTTTGTTTACGTGTAGGCAACGATCATCGTAGAGTACCATGAATTGATTACCGGCAATTTACACTACAATCATTATTGGGTACACGAACACAAACGCTAAAATATGTTTAGTGTTCTTGTACAGGAACGATGGTATATCGGCATCGTACCTTCTTTTTCTTTTCAAACACTGCCCATAATTGTTATTATAGCCGAATATTTTTCGGAAGTTAGTCGACCAATATCAATCTGTCTCTATGACTTAACAATATCAACAATATTTCCAGGTTATATTTAAATCTTTTATAGAATTCCACTAATATTCTACTTTGTTTCTTGCATCAAGGGTTTCTTCATTTTGGTAAATTACAACCAAATGCTCTGTTCTAGAACCTGCAAGAAAATACTATTTTTTGACAAATTTATAAAGGAAAAAACTTTCCAATGATATCACACTCTTGCAAGATAGAATGAAAATTCATTTTTTATTTTTCAATTATCTGTAATAAAAGGACACATATAAAGAAGTTTTTTTTTTTTTTCAAGTAGCTAAGAATAGTAATTTTTTCGATTTGATCGTGATTTGAATGTTTTTTCGTTACTCCTTACACCGACTTAAAATGCATAAAGAATATGTAGCTCTCTGTAAGACGCATAACTCTTACTTATTATTTACCATTTGTCAGATAAACAAGTTTCAAATCATGTTTCACACTTTTTACATGTTCTGCAACCATTCGAACAAAAACGATTTGTTCATGGGAGACCATTGTGTAAAGATATTCATGTTTCTATTTTTATTTAAACTTCAGACATTTTGAAATGTATTTTTACATAGAACATTTTAAATTATTTGATATGAAACGCTGCTGGTTTGTCTACTAACTGTGTTCATAGTTGTCCAAATTTTTCCCAGCAGTCTTCCGCAGATCAAATAAACAAACAAGAGAAAATAAAAGTTTCTATGAGAGTGGTGAGAGTGACGCAACCAAAGTTGTTGCGAGAAAAATAATTTGATTTATTTATAGAATCCCTTGTATTTTGGGAAGCGTGTTCTAGTGATGTTGAAGCAGTCAAAAGAACGCCCGTAATTTTTATTTGGTATCCGCATTTTATACGGAAAGTAGCATTGAGATTTAAAACAGAATAGAATGCAAATTTCAGACAAACGGCAAACAAAGCATTTACGCCAAGTTCTCTGTATGGCATGACGCTAATGACCTGTTTCACAATATCGATTCGATTTCAAATTCGTTGTTACCAGACTTATTTACTTTTTTACAGTGTTTTATTTAACTTGCTTTTTTGAAAAATAATTGATTCATTTTTGTTTTCAATCAAACAAAATTTCTACAATAACAGGAATTTTGTAGTAATTCGAATTGTGTTTGAGAAACTGGCCATAACTGTGCAAAATATGCAATTCAAGTACCTGTATAATCTGCTTAAGTTCTTTGTTGGCGGTAAGCTCTAATAGGAAGCTACAAAAATCGATTTTTCGATGAACCGGTTATCCATTTTTTGCGTCTACATACACGATCCGTTCACTGAGAGATATATTTTACTCTCGTGAGATAAATGTGCGGTGTATTGTTCTTGCGTATACCTATTCCCTTTGATGTGACATTTCGCGTTTTAGTTATTTGTTTGGATTGCAACGATTTTCACGTCTGGTCGCTTCGTGTATGTCGGTTTCTATAATCAGTCGAATATAAATATTGTATTTTTTATAATTCTATATGTATTTATTCACATAAAACGCGGAAGTTTTTACGTTAAGGAAATGGAAATAGGTCGTGCATCAACTGCCACACCCAGTGAGGCTTCACTGTATCACAACATACCATTGACTGTTTTAGAGTTTTTCACCACATCTCCAATCGGAAGTCCCATCGAATATGGATCATACATGTCAGGTTATACATAATACACACATACTTAAATACATTTGTATAAGAAACATTCATACATATCTCTGTCTGTTTTGGTTTTTGCGTCATTGGTTTACATTCCACTTTTGTGTTTCCTCCTCCTGTGTCTTACACTTATTCAGAATCACACAAGAAAACAAAACGTGGTCGTAATTGTCCATCACCACAGATCCTTTATGAGAATAATGTTACAACAGAAAAACAACCATTATATGCTAATACTCCCACTGATGATATGATCGATACAGATGCATATGAATCGCCAGCTTTATTGCCAACTGTACTGGATGGAAATTTTTCGGAAAGCTCGCCGCTGCCAGAAATTCCCGGTACTGGCCTCGGCGTTGGATCGATGGTGGAAGTAAGCTTGCCTAATGTAAGCGGTCACTTGTATGGTGTAATTCGTTGGATTGGTGTTCCTCCGGGAGTTAAATCGATTATGGTCGGCATTGAACTAGAAGATGACTATATTGATAAGCAGCTTTTAACAACGGATGGCGGTTTTAATGGTATATCGTAAGTTGGCACAATTGTACACCATCAACAAATTCTAATGTCTTTTTTCCTTTTTTAGACTCTTTAAGTGCCCGGTCGGTCGTGGTTTGTTTGTGGAATCGGATCAGTGTTCCAGCGACAGGCGTTTCACGGCTGAAGATGGAGCCATCGGTAATGATGTTAGCGTTATTAATAACAATTACAAGTCGAAGCAACAGAATAACATACCAGACGAACCACAAACATTTGGCCATATGGACTGTCCAATTGTTCCAGGAGCTATTGCACCTATAAGTAAGTTTTGCCATTCCGTTTGAATTCATTTACTCAAAGAGTGTCACATCTCAAAAAATCATGTTTCGATAAAAACGCATTATAAGTTGTTGCTTGAAATTTAGCTTCCTAACTCAAAAACATTATTACACAAAAAATAAAATAACCACTTGGACCATATATTGTAATTAGCTAGCCAGATATCAGTGCTAAAATTTCTGTTCGAGATCAAGTATGATTTGAAGTGTATTAGTGCTTAATGAACATAAAGAAGTTTTTTGTTGATTTATGCCAAACTCCTAGAAAATAAGCTGTAAATCGTTGAGTTTTTTGAGTTATGCCACTCTTTGAGTAAATCAGCGATATGTATATTATTGATCAGCATGTTATTCTACATTGCTATTATCATGCCCGTCCTTCCGTATGTAAAAATCAATCTACCGTCCGACCAAATTCAAGTTGGTCGATAACATTTAGGTCAAATGTATTGTAGGTCCGATTGATGTGTTTTTTAGGTATACCCCCCCATACAAAGTGACACGTCGACGATTTAAGGAATTTTGACGGTATTAGTCCCATTTAGCCACCGAAATGTTTGTAATTTGGTATTTTGTGTTTTCAGAGGCAAAAATACATTTCTACCAAAAATTATTTACATAAGTCCACGCTTTGGTATAGCCCCCAAATAACGGTACCAACTGGTTTCAAGTATTTTCGCGTTTTTATCTACATTTTCGGTCTAAATTGCCTGTAATTTGGCATTTTCTCCACTAAAATTATGGGCATATGCCCACGTTTTGATAAAGTCCCCTATAAGAACGGTATTTTCCCGAAATGGTACTGGCTGAAATCTGATTCCAATATAATTTATAGTGGAGGGTATAAAAGGTTCGGCCCGGCCGAACTTGATACCATTTTCAATAGTTTTTTCAAGTAGATAAATAATCCTTTTAATATTCCGGTAAACATTTGAAAGAAACGTCGAACACTTTTGCTTGGGATATCGCCACATGTATTCATCAGTTCCCTTATTCTTATATAGTAAGAAACTCAGTGTAGATGATCAGCAACATGAAGCAACAAAATGTTATGAGATTAAATAAGAAGTCATTGTTATAGCCTTGTCTATGATACATGTATATATGAATATGAAAAAATTAATATATAGAAATAGTATTACTTATATAATTCGAAATGCTAGTAATAATAAGCAATAATTTACTTGCAGAATGTTTCAGCTTAAACGATTTAGAAGACTTGTGCGGTAAATTTAAGGGCATTCAGGGACATCATAATTCGTGCTATTTGGACGTCACATTATTTTCCATGTTTGCATTTACCCCTGTGTTTGATGCTGTTCTATATAGACCGCCTGACAAAGAGGTATGTAGAAATACCCCACTGTTTTGTTTGATATATGTGTGTATGTTACATGTGGCTTATTATATTTCTAGGACATAAGCCATTATACGGAAGTCCAAACTGTTTTAAGAGAGGAAGTTGTTAATCCTTTGCGCAAAAATAAGTTTGTACGTGCTGATCGGGTTATGAAGTTACGACAACTTCTGGATAAACTTAGTTCTGTAAGTGGACTGACGAGCGAAGAAAAAGATCCAGAAGAATTCTTGAATTGTTTGTTGGCACAGATCTTAAGAGCCGACCCGTTCTTAAAAGTAAATTGGGAAATTTGAATGTTGATGTGGAACATATACTAATGTCTATCTTTATGTAGTTGAATTCTGGTCAGGATGCCTACTACTATCAACTGTTTGTGGAGAAGGATGATCGTTTATCATTTCCCAGTGTACAGCAGTTATTTGAACAGAGTTTTTATACTTCCGATATAAAATTAAAGGAAGTACCATCTTGTCTTATAATCCAGATGCCAAGATTTGGGAAAAACTATAAAATGTATCCACGCATTTTACCATCACAAGTATTGGATGTAACAGATATTATCGAAGATTGTAAGTATATACATTAGGGTGATAAAAAAAAACAAAATTTCTTTTTTTGGATTTCCTACCCCTAAATGTTGTCCATTTGATCCAAAAACCTTAAATATGAAATTTTATGGCGATCGGTTAACCCGTGCCAACCTAGCGATCATTGTTTCCATAGTAATTTGTATGAGACCAAAGGCGCATTTTCACCAACATTTTCTAAATGCCACAATTATTGTCCGATCGATGAAAAACTGTATTGTGATTAAAAAACGATCTCTACAAATAATTTTTGAACATCGGATTTATATAAACAAAATTTCATCTCGACCGTTTCAGCTCCTAGGCAATGTTCTGTTTGCGGTAAATTAGCTGAATTCGAATGTCGTGACTGCTTCGGTATCTTACAGAGCGGAGTCGGTCTAGAAAGTACTTCATTTTGCCCAAAGTGCCTTGAGACTGTTCATATGCATGTTAAAAGGTACGCTTTACGACAGTTAATGCTTCTATATCAATTTGTAAAAACGTTTTTTGTTTTTGTTTACAACAGGAGAAAACACAAACATCGTAAATTATCAGTGCCTCAAGATTTTCGAGTAATGGCTGATCACATGACAGTACCGCGCCTGTATATGGAATTATTTGCCGTTGTTTGTATTGAAACATCACATTACGTGACCTTCGTAAAGGCAGGTTCAGGACCCGATGCTCCATGGTGCTTCTTCGATTCAATGGCTGATAGAAAAGGTAAAAACAAAAATTTGCATACAAGGGGTTTGCCTAAGTTCTATATTTTTTATATTGACAATTGTTGATTTCTACAGGGGAACAGAACGGATACAATATACCAGAAATGATAACAGTGCCTGATTTGCCACAATGGCTTTCCGAAGAAGGAGCTCGCATGGTTAATGAGACATCTTCCAATGATAAAATGCTCCCCGAACATGCCAAGCGACTGTTTTGCGATGCCTATATGTGCATGTACCAGAGTACCGATGTTATGATGTATCGCTAATTTGCTATTTGTTTCTTTTTTATTACTTTTTTTTTTGTTGACAACTGTAGTTATTTTGTCTATAAGTCTTACAAGTATGATGCAATTGCATTATTTAAATTGAAACAAATTGTATTTGTTTTTAAAAAATATTATAGCTTTCTGTATAAACATACAATGAAATACATACTAATAAATAAGATGTGCTTCTTCTTTAAAAGAAGTCATGTATGGAATACAATCACCTCTATTGTGCTCTACTACTATAAATAGTCTATTAAGGACATTAACAGAACAAGGAATTGAACCAGTGGTCTATGTCGACGATTTTATAACACTCTGAGGGAAAAGAACCCAAATTTGCTTGCAATAGGCCGAAACGACGCTAAAAATAGCTTTAAGTTAATTCGGAAAACGGAATTATGTCTATTCACAAGAATATCTGCCGGGATAGAGAAGAACCCCTGTTCCGTTTCCCAGACAATTGACGGAAGGAAAATTGCCTAACTGCTATACCTAATAACCCAACATACCAAATAAAAATAAAAAGTAATAGGACTTGAGAATAATATTATAAAAATAGAAAATTCACAATCAATTTTTAACAATGCTTGGAAAACTATTACATGCACAAACTTTTCTTGTGTCTGCCTGAAAAGTATTTTGTTAATTGACATTTGTTGATAAATTAGTTTTTGTAGAAACTTTTTTTGTGATCTTTTAGTTTTTATGTAATTAAATGTACATATATCCGCGTTGTGTTAACAAATAAATAACCGTGTTGTGCTAAAATATAATTGCAATGCCAAAAAATATAAAAAGTGTTGAAAGACAAAAAAGTCAATGAAGAAGTTCGGTTGAATTCTTAAAAACCAAAAAATTACGAATCCGAAGAAGTTTTCAGGATTGGTGACATAAATAGCGGTTGTGATGAAAGTAGAAGTGAATGCGAACAAAGTGAAAGTGATGAAAATTTGAATAATTCATTCATACATATGTTCCCATACACATCCTCTAATAGACACGGGAGATTTATCTCATATCAATCAGTGCACGCCGCTTCATATTGACTTAATTATACGGGACCAACTTGTTATCGCTGAATCCGAACGGAGTGTTTTACGACACCACTTGTATAAAAATTTTTCATGGTTGATCAGGAAATGTCGTCTACATTACCTGAGGGATATTTTGCCACCGTTGGAGAGTATGATGTTTTTGCCCGACCTGAGAATCGAAACCGTGCATACAGAGTGCAAGGCGCACAACTATTGCACAAGAACGGCTATATAAAGTAAGTTCAATTTACAAAATTAACTGAAAAAATTATCACTAAATTTCTACTTTTCATAGATGCCGCAACTCCAACGACACATTCATTCAAGACGGTTCGCGAAAAATCGTATAAAGATGCGAAACAATTATAAAACCAAAAAAACGTAACTGTAAATATAATTATTTTAATTATATTATAGAGTAAAAACTTAAATCACTAATCAATTTAATTTAAATTAAAAAATAACAATGATAAAATACACTACACACTTTGTTAATTTATAACTAAATCTCAAAATATGAACTGAATTTATAAAATTTTAATAAAAAATTAAAAAAATATATGTAAGCTTGTTTTACTATTACAAGGGTAAGCTTAAGATAATATTAATTGCATAAGCTTGTTCTACAATTACAAGGGTAAGCTTATAAACAAGGGTTCCGTTTCGATTTTTCTACAATTATGACATAAGCTTTTAACAACTGATTTCTCAAGTCTTTTATAAGCTTAAGGCTTATGTTGGTAAGCTTATTATAATATAATTCTCAAGCTTTTTTGGTATGTTGGGAAACGACCGGACGTACACAAATATTTCACCTTTCTACCACAACAACGCTCTCTGAGCGTCCCAAATACGTTGAGTCCAAAATCACGTTTCAAACACAAAATTCGCGATCAAAAATTATTTAAAAGTTTTCATTCGTAAAATAAATAGTTTTCCTTTGCAATGATTCATTGCCAATGAATTGTATTTCAGGTTTTGTTGGGCTTTTGTTTTCAAAATACAAAACACACACTAAGTCTTGTGCCAGACTATGACAATTTTCATGAAAATGTTTTGAGCTTATGGGTAAGAAGGGGACATATATTCAATGCAATTGACACATTATGTTACCATCAGCTGGGCTGATAATGCTACCTTTTATTGTATCATGGAAGGGAGAAAGGGAGCTCCTTCACCTCCGCTCTCTCCTAAAAGCTAAAAAAATTTCATGTGTTATTTTCAGTGTCTGGCACAAGAGCCTACATGCATACAAAACGTTCTGTCATAGTTGAATTTGTTCAACTTTCAAAAAGTATACGCTCGACGTATTTCGGTAGTTCTCATAAGAACCCAGCAAAATGTTCTATGCCAAAGATGTCAAGGCCTGGGTACATAAGCTGCCTCGCCTGCTTACTTCTGATAAAAGAATAAAAAAGAAAAGGGCAACCCAGTTCAAACTTTGCTCGGCCTCCTTTATTCTTTTATTTTTATTATGTCAGAAATGAAGCAGGAAAGCAAGGCAATCAGGCAATGCAGCTTATGTACCCAGGCCTTCATTCAATCATGGGTGAAAGTGATCTGACATGTCATCTTTTTAGCATCTTCATCGATGAATTTTATATGAGCGTGGACCCCAAAAGATGCAATTCATTTTTGGATCCAAAGCAATGCTTTGACATGTCATTTTCACCAATGCTTTGGCATGTCATTTCCTCCAATGCTTTGGCATGTCATTTTCACCAACCCTTTGCAATGACGTTATCATTACGACGAGAGTTTTAACAACGTTGGTTGTGATTTCGAGTCTCCGACAACATCGAGCCTATTGTAAATAATTTACAAAAATGTGTATAAATAAAAACACAAAATTCATCTCTATTGGATCGATGTAATGGGTTCAAATACTGATGAAAAGATCGGATCTTTCACGACTTCCTTTGCATGGGTTTAAATGCTGATGAAAAGATCGGACCTTTCACGACTTCCTTTGCATTGGTTCAAATGCTAATGAAAAGATCGGATCTTTCACGACTTCGTTTAAACCAATGCAAAAGAAGCCATGAAATCACGTCATCGCGTGGAACCCCAACCTTCAAATTTTGCTAGGAATACATGTGTTCTACTTTTTTCACCACATACGATTTTGGAATACGGACGTATTTAGGCATAGCAGTAATGTAAACATGGACTTATAAAACTTTTCATTTTATTAAAACGAAAAATTATGAATGAAAAGTTCAAATAAAAGTTGACAACGCTATTGCTATCGGTAGAACTTTACGACTGCTTTTTATTCGTCGTTAACTTATCGAAAAACATCGTTAATTACCGAAATTATAAAACAAACAAACAAACATTGTTCCACAACATCCCATACGGTACAAGGGTGACTTCTCTCATATCAATGAGTGCACCCCGATTCATATTAGCTCAACAATATGGGACCTACAGTTTATGGCCGAGTCCGGACGGCGCGTCCTACGACACCACTTGTAGAGAAGTTTTACATGGTCCCGGTTCACACTAGTATGAATTTCATTAAAAATTTTCATGAAATTAGTCGTTCTTATAGTGCGGTTACACTACAGTTTTTTGCCGGGTTAACCCACTTTATGAGGATTTATTGCTTAATCTAATCAAATCTGACCAGATTTGCCATACAAAAATTAAATCCTCTCACGACTGGGTTTATTTTAAATCCGGCATAAATCCACCAAAAATACAGTGTTGTATTCGGTATTTGTGCAAAAAAATCCAACTCTACTCAAAAAGTACCAAAAGTTGCAACTGTTTTTGCAACAGAGTTTGTCGTGTTTTACACGTTTACAATTGGTCGCATGAGATTTTATGGTGTTAATAAATCTAAAGATATTTGAAAATCATAAAATTATTTATTTTTTTTTTACATTAGATACTTTTTAACAAAAAGTACGCTTGATACCATGATACAAAAATGTATCCCTGTGTTTTATACCAATATGAGCAAAGAGGGGACGATATCTCATACCATGGTATAAGTAAAGAGGTAGATTTAAATGAAAAAAATCTATAGAACCCTTGTTTTTCCTGAATTCCTAAAACTTCAAAATTAAGCAACAGGTGGGTTTGTTTACAACACCAATTTTGAGCATTTTATAAAAATCGCGAAAAATGAATGAAGGACCAATGTTTCTCCGCATAATCAAGTTGTGGATATGATAAAATGTTTGTTTCAATGTTAACCTGACGAATTATTTCCATACAAGTGTTCCAAAAATAATTTTAAAAATCATTGAATTCGATTGTTTTTAAAACTGTTTGACATATTATTCAAACAACACACACACATACACAGTTTGTGTATATTGTTTTGAAGTTTTAGGAATACTCGAATGAAAAAATTTAAATTGACATAAAGCTTTGGCTAACCTTTCTTATTAAACCATGTCTCATACGAGAAATTGTAAAAGTGTAAAACACGACTTTATTAGTTATTTTGTATGTATACGTAAACAAACATCAGCTGACAGTTTATATCCTCGAAAAGCTAAGTGTAACCAGCAAAGATTAACCCACTGGATCTATTAAACCCAGTGGGTTAACCCTCAATAGTGTAACCGGGGTATTAGCTTGAATTCCCCACTACAGCAGTTTTATGATTTTACTCTACTATGGAACTCGATCTAGAGACGCATAATTTCGTGTCAAAATTTCGGTGAAATTACTGTAGTGTGGCCCGGGACATGGCTGAAATACTCAGGAAATGTCGCCAAAATTACTGAGGGGTATTTTGCCACCGTTGAAAATTTGATGTTGCCTAGTCGGGGAATCGAACCCACGACCTTCTGCGGGTGTGCATACGATTGCACCGCGGTGGCACCCTATTACCGAAATTATAAGCATTTTAATTTTACCGACATTTGTCGGTAACTCAAAAAATGAGTTAGAGAATCACACTTCAGATCTACAATTTTTCCGTTCCTTTGCTTTTATGAATAAACTGGTCATGAGAGAGCAGTTTTGACAGTTTTCTCTTTTACCATTAAAAAGGTAAAGGAACAAAACTATTATCAAATAAAAGAAAAAATACATAAACGCTACATAAGCTGTTGAATTAACAAAATTACATGCACTGTCATTATTTTGCACACAAAAAAACTTTCCTAAATAGAAAACTTTAAATGTGTTTCAAAATACATAGTTGCATATTTATGTCAACTATAGTCCAATTTACATATGCATATTAAATGATTTCGTTTTACGAAATCCTAGAATCAAATGAAGTGTATTTACATCTGTTTTTTTGCGTCATTTGCTTACACCATGATGAAATAATAAGGTGGCGTAAAACGGCCAGCTGATTGGTTTCAATCTGTCAAATTTTTTGTTATTGTGAATAAATTGTATGAAAACGTAAACAAACATTTTGACATATTGAAGAATTTTTGGCCAAAACAGAGTTGTATTTGTGCTACTTACGTGACCTGTTAAATAGATCTTGGCTTACACACACAATCGCACATACACACTTATACAATAACACAAACACACGCACACAATATATGTATTTATTCAGAAAAATAGGAATTTCGCAAGACAAATGTGTATCTAATAACTTAAATTAATTCCAAAAACAAAAAAGCATAATTTTTGCAAGTTTTTTAACCATTTATTTTCACTTTTGTCATCGTTTAAGTATTTTTGTTTTTCTACAACACACACAAACAAACAAAGACATCATAAAACAGTTGCATTTTTTGGTAGTTTATGACAAAAAAGCAGGGTTGCGTATAAAAGTATGGTGTTTTCGTGCGTTGTTTAGAATAAATGACGCAGCTATCGTCATTTAATTTTGTATGGTAAATGACGCAAAATGTTGCCTGTTTTAGCAAATAAATGACGAAACAGCTCTAAATGACGAAAAAGTTGCTAATGTAAATTGGACATATTTTAGCCCGTGAGGTCTGGCACCTTATAAGCTTCGATTGAAGCTGATAACAACATTGTGTTAAGAATTTATAACAGCATTACCACAGTCTATACAGTCAGACACTCAGCCCAAACTAGTTAGCCCTGACTATTTAGTTTGCTGTAAAATACATTATTGTGACATAAAATACAAAGGAAATCAAATCACAATAATGAACAATCTATTATTGGTCTGTTCCAAGATTGCCTACCCTTTTCCGCAGTGGGTGGTGCTGGATTTGTGGAATTAGTGAAGGTTCTCATCAAGATAGGAACAACGTATGGCGAACACGTCGATGTGGAGGAACCCGCTATTACGAATGTTTGTTTGTTGTACTTTTATAAGAACCACTGTTGTCTCAAATCCAAACGAAATAAACGATTTTTGTTTTGTTTTTTGTATATATTTAATTTGTATTAATTAATTAATTTTTTGTTTCCATTTTGTTTTTCAAAATAGTCACGCTTAATCCCATAGTCGTTGTTTTAATATTTTATTGAAACAACTTTAATTTATTAGTGTGTTTTTTTCGTTGAGAATTAAGGCATAGCAGTGGGAAAGATTTGGTTTTGTTTGCAAGTGAAGTTGCTCGAGTTTAAGTAGTGCCAAAGAAATTCTCGATCAGAGTGATTCTTTGGACACGTATCTATTTGAGCGAGCAATTGACACTTGGGTATAAAAAGTTTCTTGTTGAAAAACAAGAAACAAGGGAACTGCTGAAGATCTGTGGTAAACATCGCCAATTTTTTCCTACTAATAAATTAAAGTTGTTTTAATAAAATATTAAAACAACGACTATGGGATTAAGCCTATTTTGAAAAACAAAATAGAAGTCGTCGTTCCAAATAAAACATTTAAGAAAACATTAAGTTCGGCCGGACCGAACTTTTTATACCCTCCGCCAAAATTAAATTGAAAGAGAATGGAATAATTAGTTTCCTTCAATCTACGAAAGTACTTAGCTCCGCCTAATTACCAAACTTCAGCCATTTTGGTGGGATAAAGAAGCTAAAACCTTCAAAATGTCAAATATCGGGAGGTACCGTTCTATGGGGGCTATATGAAGGCGTGGACCTATACCACAAACAAATTTTAGGTGGAACGTTTTATATCCTCAACGAAGACGAATTACCAAATTTCAACCATTTTGGTGGGATACAGAAGCTAAAACCTTCAAAATACCGAATATAGGGAGGTACCGTTCTATGGGGGCTATATGAAGGCGTGAACCTATACCAACAAATTTCAGGTGGAAAGTTCTATACACCCAACGATAACTAAATACCAAATTTCAGCCATTCTGGTGGTATAATGAAGTTAAAACCTCCAAAATACCGAATATCGGGAGGTACCGTTCTATGGGGGCTATATCAAAACGTGGACCGATATATCCCATTTTCAATACCAACCATCCTGCAAGTAATAAAAACTTCTGTACCAAATATTTTTATCTTTAAAATTGCGAGCTGTATCTTGATTTCAACAGACAGAAGGACGGACATGGTTAAATCGACATAGAATTTTATGCTGATCAATAATATACAGTTAGGCAAGAAATGTATTGCAAAAAACAAAATTGTAGAAAATTTCATATTTCTTGTTCGTTTATGGCAACAAGTTATGTAAAAACTATACTGTTTTTTGTGCAAATATCTTGCTATAGGTCCTAACAACAATATTCCGCCAAAACATGCCAAAGTTATTTGCGATTTATAACAAATACGGTCAAAAATAAGAATTAACTACTATTTGGGGGTGACAATAAAAGTATTGCAAAAATTACCAAATCGATGGTTTCTTCGAGAATTACCAAAGATGTGTTCTTTAATGAGTTGCCTATCCACTTTGGACATTCATTTGAGCATTAATGAGCTCAGTTAAACCAAAAAATAAGGCTCGGTATGTTCCACTCTAAGGATACTGGTTCCCAATTTTTAGTAAATCTTGATCCTTCGTTGCAGGATGTTTTTGGAGCCTTTTGTTAAATTGGACCCAAATATTTTATGAGGGTTGATATCAGGATGTTGGTCCGATGCATTCAAGAGTTTTGTGTTGTTATATTACATCGGCAATTTACACAAATAAGATTAACATGTAATTATCTGGTCTTTGGAATGGTGGTAGTTGACTTTGTTTGAGCATTCGGGATCGATTTTTCTGACTTTCAGACTAATGACTATTAAATATTTCTTAATAATTTCAGTAGGAATGCCTTCCCAATCATTATTATATCCGTGAACCCAATTTTGCATACTATTTTCCATGTTAAAGAATATTGTACGCAAATATTCGGTATTCCAGCTTCTCCAGTAGCGGTTTAATTTCCATATTTGATGGGTTTTATTGGATTTGGCGCAATTTTTTGGATTTATTATGATAGCAGAGGATAATATCTATCCACTTAGCAAAAAATAAATCATATCAATACCATTGGGAGACGAAATAGTGCTCTGTCGTAGGTCGTTCCAAAATACTACACTGGTGTAAATTTTTTCCATATACTTTCCAGAGGTATTTCCATTTTCTCAAAGCCAAAATCGGACTGTTTTGCATTGTTCCATTATCCTACAATACATTTTGAGTCAAATATTCATTCTTTACCTACTTGCCTGTGGCCTATTCATCATGGTTTATTGTTAATATGGTCCCATGCGTTTTTTACCTGTCTGAAGACCCTCCAGGACGGCATTTTTTATCACTGAACTTTATTACATTCAATACTGTTATTCTATTATTAGCCGCAAAAGTCATCAAAATGCAAAAATTTGCAAAAATTTTATAGTTTTATAGTACTGATTTTCCCTTTGCAATACTTTTATTGTCACCCCCAAGTAGTAGTTAATTCTTATTTTTGACCGTATTTGTTATAAGTCGCAAATAACCTTTGCATATTTTGACGGAATATTGTTGTAAGGACCTATAGCAAGATATTTGCACAAAAAATCGTATAGTTTTTACATAATTTGTTGCCATAAACGAACAATTAATACGAAATTTTCTACAATTTTGGTTTTTGCAATACTTTTCTTGCCTAACTGTATATACTTTATAGGGTCTCCGACCATGGTAGAGCAAACCAGGTAAAGTAAATACTACAACAAATACAACTCGAACAACAACCACAAAGGAATTTGTTTTTGTTTGTAACGTTACTGCCAGTTGTATTTGTAAACAAAACAAGGAAATGTCTATAAATTATTGGAATTTAAAAAACTAATAATTTTTCACATTTGATTGAATATTTTGAAAAACATGAATGAAAACTCATTAGATTTTCAATTTGAATGTTTCCATATCATTCCACTAAATGCATAATTTCTCGCAGAAAGCTGAATTCTTGCAAAAATGTTTGGGGTCGCTGGTAATTCATTGAAAAAAGAGAAGCTGTTTCAATCGTTTGCTTTTGAAAACAAAAAAGCACATGTTTATTAGTGTTATATTTTTTTTTAAGTTTAACAAAATACCATACATATTAACAAATATTTTACCGCCTCTATAAGCGGTGTTTTAGTGTGCGGCATGTCTTTCGGACCTGGAGGAGGTTCCATGTCAATGATATGAAGGAGTCTTTATGGGAAATAGTTTTTTTTTCTGATGAATAAATTTGTTCTTTAAAAAAATATATATCCCTAATATACATCGAACATAGAAATAAATATATAAAATGTCGTATGGAATTTGACACTAACATTACAGCCCAGTTCAGTCAGCTGGGTATTGCTGCTACCTTTTCTTGTTCTACCATGGTCTCCGACGAATATTTCGATGTGTTACAAACGGAATGACAAATTTAATTATACCCTCCATATGGTGGAGGGTATAAAAACGCCAACCTCCCTAATTTTTTGTTTCCTACATACATTTTTTAAATATTTAAAGTCGAAAATATCCGTAATTTATACAATTATCCACACACATACTAGTTTCGTCTGTTTTGATTTCAATCAGAATAAATATTCTGAGTTTGAGTGCGATCAAATCACTCACTTCACAACGAAAAATCAAAATAATAATAACTCGAATATGTGTTCGTAAACAAAGCAATCAAGTGAGCCCACTCGAACGTGAACATCCAACTTCATTCAATTCAAGTTAGATCACAACATTTTTTGTTTGTGTGAGCGACTCGAATAAACAATTTACAGCCGACGCACAGTGGTCGAAAACACTGATCTAGCGGCGCGAAATTAATAACTTTCAAACGAATTGAGATACGTCACTGAAATTTGGCACAAACTCAGCTTGTACCTGTGGGTAATAATGGGCCAAATATGAACAATATAGCAACAATTTTGTAGCGAATTAACTGTAATTTTATACCTAGTGGTCACAAAATATTTTCACCAAAAATTATGGACATAGGTGCACGTTTTGATATAGCCCCCATGTAACCGTACCTCCCAATTTAAGGTATTTTGAATATCATGACCACATTTTTAAACCAACTTGGCTGTAATTTTGCATTCCGTGTTCTCACTGCGTATAAAATCTTTTAAAAAACATTTTCAACACGGATTTATGTTTCGATGAAGCCCCTTTTATGGTACCCCCGATTCGTTGAATTTTTACTTGTTATCCCATATTTAATAACATATTTAGCTATAACATGCTATTTTAGTGTCTCCGGGGGTAGAACTCCTCCTTGCAAACATTTCTCAAGATAGGTCCATATTTTGATTTAGCTCCCATATACGCAAATATTTGCAGCCCTAATGTGGTTATTCCGTATCCAGAGATTCCAATTTCATTCCCCAAAAAATAATCGAACCCAAGTTCGCCCAAGTTTACAAGATGCACTCTATGGAACAAGCGCGTACAACCCATAAAAACACTAAAAAATTGATATATTTAAAATTTATTGCTATATAACTAAGTACCTCCAGACCCCAAACTAATTTTTATAATTTAAATCACACCCTCTTTTAAAATCTGCAACAACTTTTTAAAATCTGATGCAACAAAAACTCTTGTATTTGATAGTGAATAACTGAGTGAATATTTACAACAACAAAAATGAAAAAACAAAATCTTTGCAAAGTGTCTGTAATCTATACAATGGAAAATATTTCGCAATTTTATAGTTCGATTTTTTACTTTCGCGCCGCTAGATCAGTGTGCGACGGTCTGATTGAATTGAATTAGTTTTTTGTTATGAGTGTTCGATCATACACAATCACACTCAAAGCAAGTCTCTGATTCTAGTGTCCGGATTACTGCGTTGTCCGGATTAACGAGTGTCCGGATTATCGAGACTATACTGTACACTGTTACATTCCATGTGTAGGTAGGAAGAACGTTGTAACCTTCGCAACTTTGCGCGCTACAGGTGGCTTTTTTTTCCTGGATCACGGCGACCATGATGCTTTTCCGACTCATAAAGTTTCCGGGCCGCTGAAGAACAACTTGTGGTGTTATATGCTGCATTTGTTGTTGTTATGGTTACTGCGGGGGCGTCTCGTCTTCCGACGACGACGAAGAATCGTAAGAAAAAGTTGGAGACACACTGGGATATGTTCTGGCGTAGCAAGCAGCAACATACCATTCCCTACATCCATTACATCTCACCATTGTTAACATGTGGTGGATGCGGATCTGGCAAACGGAACAGATCCTTACTGGTCCGGGATTCATCTCTATCCCGGCACGGACCAAAAGAGTTCGTAGCAGGCACTCCGGGATAAATTGCCGCTTCCAAGTTCAATAAATACACGAACACATACACATAATTGTTGAGGTAACGGCCCTGGTCCTCCGAGTCAATCCGGTGCATAGAACCGACCGCCGCACAGTGATCCCACTTGTATGGAAAGGAGTGCCAAAAATAGTTATAACACTGTGCAACAAATTGGAACTCAAGGTCTGTGCGGTGGAAAATTCCTTTTTGGAGATGAAAGCCCTTAGTGAGTATATTAAGAACCCAAAAGGAAATTTTCCCCATAGGTCAAGTTTCTGAGATATCACGCGATGAATTTTTTGAATTTTCGCCTATGGTGCTTGAGAAAATAGCTTTATATCTCTGTTTTCCGTTATTGAAGCTTCGTTTTGAGATTACATGTCTTCAGTCAAATCGAATGGCGAATCTTTTTGTAGAACATTTCATTCTTCTAACTCAATTCCTTTCATGTCCTTTTCGTCCTTTCTTTCTTGAACCGTAGTAAAAATACCACAAGATGAGATTTTACAGCATCCAAATATTCCACAAAAATGTTGCTCAGAGAATTTTAGGTACGGTTCTCATTGACAACTAATCGATATTGTCACGTTTTCATTGTCTTTTTTGACATTTACCCGGTTTTTGTTCAGAAAAAAACTATGTTTTGTTTTTCTGTATATTCGTTATTTGTTATGTATTGGTAGGTAGACATACCCATTGGTTATCGCTTATATTGACATCTGGGATGTATCTGAAGTATTTACCATATATAACTCCCGATATGCTGAACACGTTAATGACAAATTTTCTTGGAAAATAGATCCGGTTATCTTATATTTTGAACCGGATATAGCGATATAAAACCCGGATTTTGTACCGATTTTAAGTAACCGATTAAGCTTATATGTATACCATTAGAAAGCTAATTAAATTGCCAATCAGGTAAAATAAATTTTTTGACAGCATCTTACTTGAGTTCGGTGCTAAAACAAAAAATCCGTATTCTTGAACCGTGTTTAAGGAAAAATATCACTGCGCGTAAATATAAAGTAAAAGCTTGGTGGGTGAAATATTATTTTTGCCGATGAAAGTCGATGATGTTAATATTATGAACCCGGAAGGACAGTTATGCCATAGGTCAAACTTCTGAGTTATAGCGAAATGGAATTTATGTTACGGGTTTATTGTCGTGCTCTTAAAGTTCATCAACAAAAAATCCGTATTCTAGAACCGTGTTTAAGGAAAAATATCACTGCGCGTAAATATAAAGTAAAAGCTTGGTGGGTGAAATATTCTTTTTGCCGATGAAAGTCGATGATGTTAATATTATGAACCCGGAAGGACAGTTATGCCATAGGTCAAACTTCTGAGTTATAGCGAAATGGAATTTATGTTACGGGTTTATTGTCGTGCTCTTATGTATGCATCACGTAATAACTCAGAAGTTTGACCTATGGCATAACTGTCCTTCCGGGTTCATAATATTAACATCATCGACTTTCATCGGCAAAAAGAATATTTCACCCACCAAGCTTTATCTTCATATTTACGCGCAGTGATATTTTTCCTTAAACACGGTTCAAGAATACGGATTTTTTGTTTTAGCACCGAACTCAGGTAAGATGCTGTCAAAAAATTTATTTTACCTGATTGGCAATTTAATTAGCTTTCTAATGGTATACATATAAGCTTAATCGGTTACTTAAAATCGGTACAAAATCCGGGTTTTATATCGCTATATCCGGTTCAAAATATAAGATAACCGGATCTATTTTCCAAGAAAATTTGTCATTAACGTGTTCAGCATATCGGGAGTTATATATGGTAAATACTTCAGATACATCCCAGATGTCAATATAAGCGATAACCAATGGGTATGTCTACCTACCAATACATAACAAATAACGAATATACAGAAAAACAAAACATAGTTTTTTTCTGAACAAAAACCGGGTAAATGTCAAAAAAGACAATGAAAACGTGACAATATCGATTAGTTGTCAATGAGAACCGTACCTAAAATTCTCTGAGCAACATTTTTGTGGAATATTTGGATGCTGTAAAATCTCATCTTGTGGTATTTTTACTACGGTTCAAGAAAGAAAGGACGAAAAGGACATGAAAGGAATTGAGTTAGAAGAATGAAATGTTCTACAAAAAGATTCGCCATTCGATTTGACTGAAGACATGTAATCTCAAAACAAAGCTACAATAACGGAAAACAGAGATATAAAGCTATTTTCTCAAGCACCATAGGCGAAAATTTAAAAAATTCATCGCGTGATATCTCAGAAACTTGACCTATGGGGAAAATTTCCTTTTGGGTTCTTAATATACTCACTAAGGGCTTTCATCTCCAAAAGGAATTTTCCACCGCACAGAAACCTTGTTGCACAGTGTAATCGAGCTACCGTCTCGAAATTTAGTCCGTGTTTAGACACACGGGAAAGTAAATTCAGTTTTTAGGCAATAGGGGGTAGGAAAGAGTATTGAGGAGCTCTTTCTTCTCCGCTCTCTCCCAAAAACTCAATTTACTTTCCCGAGAAATTTGTGTGTCTAAACACAGACTTATAGAGTTATTACGAGTAGGGTTTTGGGTTTCGGTTTTTATCATTCCCGGGAAACGGAAATCACAAAATCGCCATTCCCGGGAATCCGGGATTTTTTAAATACGATTGTGGGTCATTGTTTCTTTGATTTTTCTTTCTTTCCACATAGTTATATGAAATACAACACCGGTTCCATCTAGTGTCATTTTTAAAGGCTCAGAGCTAAATTTTCAGTGACTTCCGTTTCGAAAAATTGCTGCCGCGATTTCGCTCTATTCAACAAAAACGAAAAACAATATGTAAAAGGCATGGATAGGGTTACGAATCCACCATGATCTTCGGATTTAGCCCACAATGACCATTTCCATTATTCAAAGCTAAAGGTATCGCTCGGTGGACCTCGAAAATCCTAGGTTTTGGAATTGAACTTAATGACGTAACTCCCTGAAAATTTGACTGGGATAAATTATATTTCATACGATGAGCTGAATGTCGGAAAAGTACCGGAATTTTTGATCCATACTCGTTTTTCATAAATAAAAACTTCAATGAACTCAAGTGTTGAAGTGCAAAAAATATGTTCTTATGCTTACAGCTATACCTAACTCTCAGCGCGACGTACAAAAATTATTAACCAACCTACCACAACAACGCTCTCTGAGCGTCCGTATTACCCAAATACTTTGAATCCAAAATCACATTTAAAACACAAAATCCGCGACCGAAACTTACTTAAATGTTTTTATTCGTAAAACAAATAATTTTCCTTTGCAATGAATTGTATTTCATGTTTTCTTGGGCTTTTGTTTTTAAAATACAAAACACACACATACAAACAATAACGTTCTGTCAAAGTTAAATTTTTTCAACTTACAAAAAGGATACTCTCGACTTACATATTTCGGTAGTTCTCATAAGAATACATGTGTTCTACTTTTTTCACCACACACGCCCTGGGTATACGGACGTATATAGGTATGGGCCTTAGAATTGATTAAGAAATGAAATTTTAAAATAGGTAATATTCTTTTGCTCTTATATGAACCAGGACTAAAATGCGTTGTTATAGTCCAAGTTTAACTTTTTCCCCCGATTTCCCGGGAAATATGATTTTGTTTACCGGGAAAATCCCGTAGCCAAAATACCTAGAAATCCCGGGAATTCCCGGTGCGGGAAATCCCTACCCAAAACCCTAATAGCGAGCCAAAAATATAGTAAAATAAATGTTGTGGATGTTGGTCCACATTTGGGTATAGCCCCCATATAAAGGGCATTTTACTTTTTTAAGGCACCACTTACAAATCTCAACTTCTTCGGCTTAACTTGGCATATTATCGCTGTAAATTGACAGAAATAAAACTGGATATTAAAAAATTGATCTGTTTAGAGAATATTTATTTCAATCACAATCAAATAAGTCGTCATAAATTTTTCGATTTTTGTCTGAGTTTCCTGATCGTTGGGTCAAAGATACTGAGAAGAGACTGAGTTTCCCAATCGTTGGGCCAAAGATATTCTCCTTTCCATTTTTAGCATCAACATCGCCTAGAATAATTTTAGCGTAATGGGCAGTACAACGGTCATATGTTCCTTCTAAGCGCTCGTAAAATATATTTTTGGCCTGTTCGTCCTTGTCTTCAGTGTTTTTATCCGTATTGTAGCAAGACTTCCATTCACTTGGGTCAACCCAATCAACTACAAAATCAACTACAAAAACGCAACCAAACGAATGTCTTATGTCGTGGCAGCTATAATACAATCCCAGTAAAATGTTCGATGGCAAAGATGCCATTCAATCATGGGTGCAAGTGATCTGGCATGTCATCTTTTTAGCATCTTCATCGATGAATTTTATATGAGCGTGGACCACAAAAGATGCTATTCATTTTTGGATCCAAAGCAAGTCATTTACACCAATGCTTTGACATGTCATTCTCACTAATGCTTTGGCATGTTATTTCCACCAATGCTTTGGCATGTCATTTTCACCAACCCTTTGCAATGACATTATCATTACGATGAGAGTTTTAACCACATTGGTTGTGATTTCGAGTCTTCGACAACATCAATCCTATTGCAAATAATTAATCTTATATATTTAAACAAATGTGTATAAATAAAAACACAAAATTCATCTCTATTGGATCGATGGAATGGGTTCAAATGCTGATGAAAAGATCGGATATTTCACGACTTCCTTTGCATGGGTTCAAAAACTGATGGGTTCAAATGCTGTTGAAAACATCGGATCTTTCACGACTTCATTTGAATCAATGCAAAAGATCCAGTGAAATCATGGCATCTCATAGAACCACTTCCATACAATTTTGCTGGGATACGTCACCTTTAGGTGTTGTTGTGATGCTTTTCCCAATCCATCGTATTTCCTATATGGCAATAATATCGGCCTTGTATTTTTCAATTAAATCTGTCAACGCTAAACAGCTCCGTCTCTATAAAGAATGCGAACATTCGAGGTGCAGATTTAGGGAGGTTTATTTTTTTCCTTTGTGCAGATATAGAGGGGTTTATTTTTCCCCCTTTTTTACCATGTTTAACAATTAACAAAAACATCGAAAATATTGACTTATTTCTGTTTCACTAAAAAACCAAACTTTTATACAACATCTTTGGTAATGGTTCACATTTATTCGGAAAGGTTTACATTTATGGATCTATTAAGTAGTAAGTACAACTTTTAAAATGTATATAAACCGCGTTTTAGTCGAAGTCGAATGACGCTGGTTTCCCAAAAATTCATTTCAATTAGCATCGGGTACATTTTATGGTGCAAAAATGACTGTAATTTCTCCAAAATGGATGCATTTTTATGCGCTACCGATTCCCTACCGTTGCACATTTACAATTTATCAATTTGCTAAAACTTGTTTATCACATGACCAAATTGGAACTCTTTCTCAATCGACTTTTTCAATTATGGCGATTCGTGTGATACCCTTTATTAGGGTATGACATATACAATAGAGGGTATGATGACATGACTGTCTCCGTGGACTATATGTTTTTTATTACTTGCTAGGTAATTTTGTTGTCTGGTCGTCGTCTATACAACACTAACACATTATAGTTTGGTCGCGTGATTTAAAGACCTTAATGATGACATAACGTCTGTTATTGACCAACCCAACCAACAAGCATTGCCGGAATGAATGGATGTAGATTTTGAAAATGTTCCAATATTGCCGAAGAAGAAGAGAAAAACTGAAAGCCGCAAAAGCGCCACCTTGTCTATAAGATAAATATGTCTGTGGTAAAAGTAAAAGAAAAATTGTAGGGAACGGCAAATTTACAAACAAATTACTCAAACCAACACACCGAATCAAAATAAAGGCGCTGAAGAAACGTTTGGTTTAGGCGAAAAGAGAAGAGAGTTGTTCTTTAGAATGAAATGCTTATCCATCCTGTTTTGTGGGTGTGCGGATGTTTTGTGTGGCTAATGCATTGAGAACAATGTAATCAAAAATATATAAAATCAAAGAAGAAAGCGGATGAGGCCAAACATCTTGGCCCAGTAAGTTTTTCGCCGACGAAGTGTAACGGCCTGTATTTTTTTCGATTCCATTTCACACACAATCCGAATACACGGAATATATTTCATTATTATTTACGTAAATGTATGATTTGTTTCCTTTTGTTAGGAGACAACGGTAAGCAGATGACATTGCTCATACTTCCTTGTAATACTATTTACTATTGGTGGAGTAACCTACACACATACATAAATATATACATACATGCATAAATAAGTATAATTCGTATGTAAATATCGAAACCGCCAATGAACTGCTATAAAAATGGATTAAATGATTACCTGAACATGTTTTGTTTCCTCAAAACATGTTAAATCTAATATGATTATTAAAACAAGTTAGTACGTAGAGTTGGGCAATTGAACGACCTAGTTCACAATCTAGTTCATTGGACACCGGTTGTTTGTATGAACAAAATGCGTATACTTAATATCTCACGTTAGTTTGTATGATGTTACTCATACGTTTTTGAACTAGGACAGTGAACTAGGTCGTTCAATTGCCCAACTCTACTAATACGCATAACATTCCCCAAACCGTCGCACAGAGGGTTGAAATCTCAAAACACGCAGATTAATTCAAAAAATGAAATTCGGTTTTTGGAACAACTATTATTATACGGTTATAGGGTAAAGAATTCTACGTCTGTACCGAAAACATCAAGGTCATATGTTGTTTATTTTTACAGTTACACTGTGCTAAAGTTGAACTTTTATTCACATTTTCAAAAGTACACGCAAAAAATAAAATTTGCTGTTTTTAATGTGTAATATTTTTGATTTTGCGTATCAGAAGCGATAATTTTTGAATGGAATAGTCAAATACAGGTACTTATTAACATTTTAGAAAAAACGCGTTATAGAAAATGTGGTGTACAACTATAATTAAAATTAAGTAAAAATGTGTCCATATTTTCCATATTTTCTGAAAGTACATGGAGTTATAAAAAAATAGTATCTGAGAGGTGTGAAAATTTTAATTTTGTATTTTAGTGTAGAGTGTTTTCTTTCAAAATCAACTCATAACTCGTGCCGTTTTTTGCCGTTATTTTTTTATTGAAGAAATGGTGCAAATAGTCATTTATTCAACAACTGGTAATTATGGATTTTTTTCTCGCTATTATACTTATGGTTGTTATTATACCCTACACCACACTGTGGTAAGGGGTATTATGTCTTTGTGCATTTGTATGTAACATACAAAAGGAAACGAAATAGACCGATAGTTCCTTTTGGGGGTATACATATAATCACTTTCTGAGTCGATTTATGCATGTCCGTCCGTCTGTCCATGTATTTTTGTTCGCAACGTACAGGTCGCATTTTTTGTCCGATTCAGCTGGGGACTTTTTTTCGGTTTGGACTTTTTTGCGGGAGATTTGGATATAGCTCCAATATATATTTTCGACCGATTTCACGTATTTGCTGCACCAAACACGCTATATACGTCCGATTTCGATGAAATTTGGAATGTGTTACTAAATTCGGTCTACAAATAAGTGTGCTAAATTATATCGAAATCGGTTCAGATTTGGATATAGCTTCCATATATATTTTCGGCCGATTTCACGTATTTTCTGTACCACACACGCTATATATGTCGGGTTTCGATGAAATTTGAAATGTGGGACTGAATTTGGTCTAGAAATAAATGTGCCAAATTATATCGGATTCGGTTCTGATTCGGATATAGCTCCCACATATATTTTCGGCGGATTTCGCGTATTTGCTGCACCAAACACGCTATATAAGTCCGATTTCAATGATATTTGGAATGTGTGACTAAATTTGGTCTGTGAATAAATGTGCAAAATTATATTGAAATCGGTTAAGATCTGGATATAGCTCCGATTTATATTTTACATATTCACAGTGGTGTGGGGTATAATATAGTCGGCACCTCCCGACTTTGATCCGTTCCTTACTGGTTTTTTATTGTATTTGTTATTTAGCGTTGTGTGTATTTTTTACTCTACGTACGACAAAAATGTCGGTTCGTCAGGGCGATACTGTTGTTTGAAAAGTTAGTAAAATTTCTTTTCAGAATATCTATGTACATAGAACTATAAAAAATTCTTTTCTTTTCTCTTTTAGAAGGGCACTAATATATCAAAATGTTAACCATAATTTTTACTATATCTGAAACAAAATTTTTAAAAATCTACTAAATACACGGGTAACATCTTTAAAATATGTCATATTTGACTGCTTCTATACATGGAGGTTATTCCAAAACGAGAATATATGGGAGGATGTTTGGTATAAATATGTTTAGTTCCTTCAAAATGCACAATTCACAATTTGACAAACTTTAGTTCCAATATGTGCCTAAATTATTCGAAAATCCCCTCATTTGTCTGCACTTCTATATGGAGAATATTCCAAAACATTGACCTATATGGGCAATTTTTGCAAGATAAATTCTTAATTTGAAGAAAAATATGCTAAAAATTGTGCTCAAGACCCTAAAAATACATAAAATCGGGAAATACCCTCATATGGGAGCCACATTAAAGCATTGGTATAACTTTACAATTTTTAGCAATACATTAGTCCAATCAATAATTGAACAAATTGAAACATCTGAGATTATTTAAATAAGAAATGTAAATAAAACCGTGAAAATACTTCATACTTTTCTGGTCCCAAATTTATGAGGGCTTCGACAACCCTCTTCTAACCCCTGATGCACCAAAACTGTATTCCGTTATATTAATTGAGGCGTAGACATTCGAAAAATATTACACTAGACCACCCAAATTTTCCCCTGAATTAATCTGCCTCTTTCGGGATCTCACCCCACTGTGCGTCGATGCATCATTTTGTATGGGGGCTATACCAAAACGTGGACCTATATAACCCCTTCTTAAAACCAATTGTTCTACGGACCTAACATACATTTGACCAAAATGTTATCCACCTTCTTCAAATCGTTCGATCGCTAGAGTGATTTTCACATACGGACAAATGGATATGGATACATAGATGTAGAATTGTTCGCTGATCAAGAATTCAAATAGCTTTTACTGTCTAATTTCAATCTCAAACTTAATATACGCTCCTTCACCGAAGTAGCCAGTGGGGGCTGCTTTACAGCATTACAATTTTCGGAGGGAGTGTATTTCAGAAACGTATAGGTTAAACAGGGTGCCACCGTGGTGCAATTGTATGCACACCCGCCTTGCACACTAAAGGCCGTGGGTTGGATTCCCCGGCCAGGCAACATCAAAAATTTCAACGGTGGCAAAACTCCCCTCAGTAATGTTGGCGACATTTCCTGAGTATTTCAGCCATGTAAAACTTCTCTATAAGTGGTGTCTTAGAAAACGCCGATCGGACTCGGCGATAAACAGTAGGTCCCTTATCATTGAGCTAATATGAATCGGGGTGCACTCATTGGTATGAGAGAAGTCTCCCTTGTCCCGTATGGGATGTTTGTGGAACAATTATATTATTATATATAGGTTAAACAGTTCCGGAAATTCAATCAACCTCTGGGAACTTCCGGTTTCACTATACTGGCCTCCACTTTTTATTTCTGTATTTCACAAACGAGCAGCGCCCATTCATAAGGAGCTGTAGTGCCTCAAGAATCTTCACTACTGACAAGAGAAGGATTAGCTTCTGGTACAATATGTGTAGCTTAAGATAAATTGGGGGCGTTTGTTAATTACTCAACAATATAACTATAAATCTATACATACATAAGCGGCTGTATTTCTTGATTGCGTTATTTCTGGTTTAAGACTAAATGGAAAAGGGTCACCTGTTCTCCCTTATTCTTTTATCAGAAATGATTTAAACGAGAAGGGCATGCTTCTTATGAACCGAGGTCGTAATAGCTTATATAAAATCTTACATATAAAGTGATTCGATAAAAAAAAAAACTTCAGGTATATAGCAAATATTTAACTGAACACAAGCTTTAGAGCCACAAATAGTGGTGGTCAGCTAATTAGGGAGATTAAATTCGCTTAATACTCGATTTGAAATTTGACGATTTTAATGAAAAATTTTGTGTAGAAGATATTGGTATAAACACTAGTGTGTGATGTGAAAATATTCTGAAATTCGCCCAATATGGGGGATCGAAGTCCCACTTTTCTAAAAATGTTTCATACTAGCCTGGCCAGCTAATTAAGGACACGATTAGTAAAATCAACTTTAACGTTAATTGAAACAATTTTGTTTTTTGTCAATTGAAACAGACTTTTTTACAAAAATTGTTTGCATTTAGTTATATATGTATGCACATTAGGAAGGGGCGATTTGAAAACCTTAATGAGCCCTTCGCATTTCTGATTCCTGGGATTGAACTGAGCAAAAAAGTCCACTGGACCATATATCTACCGTGAAAATCGAGCCTCCCGATTTTGACTTTAAGTTTTTTATTGACGGTTTTTGGATATTTTGGCATATAACAGCCAAACCATTGAGATTTTCGATCCAACACAAATACAACAATTGTAGCCAAGGCAGTAATTAAGAACTCTCTAATACATCGCGAAAGCATTGGAACGCTCCTTCAGGCAGTTTTGGCCTTGAGAAGGTGCAAACTTTTCGAAAAATGTCGATAAATGACATTGAGCTACAAAATTTGACCAGAAAATTATTCAAGCGTTCTGATGCAAAATTATATCGTGTTGGGATCCATGGACAACGACAATGCCTTTAGTTCGTTGGGGTCACTTCGTTTTATTTTTTTATAACGGTAGAAGTAGTGAAAATCTGGGTTTCTTACATTTTCAAATTCAAACGGACATATCTTCTTTTTTTCACAACGGATTTCTAGTGATCCTTCTTCCCTTTAATAATTATTGAACAAGACAAAAAAAAAACATTATATTTTTGAAAATTATGAGAAATTCAGTTATACTTTTTTGAAGAGGGTTTTCAGACTTAAACCACTATAACATATCCATTTGTTAACCGATTTAAACAAATAATAACTTGTTCTAAAGATATTATTCACCCCTTTAAAGGGAAGAAGGATCACTAGAAATCCGTTGTGAAAAAAAGAAGATATGTCCGTTTAAATTTGAAAATGTAAGAAACCCAGATTTTCACTACTTCTACCGTTATAAAAAATAAAACGAAGTGACCCCAACGAACTAAAGGCATTGTCGTTGTCCATGGATCCCAACACGATATAATTTTGCATCAGAACGCTTGAATAATTTTCTGGTCAAATTTTGTAGCTCAATGTCATTTATCGACATTTTTCAAAAAGTTTGCACCTTCTCAAGGCCAAAACTGCCTGAAGGAGCGTTCCAATGCTTTCGCGATGTATAAGAGAGTTCTTAATTACTGTCTTGGCTACAATTTTTGTCTTTGTGTTGAATCGAAAATCTCAATGGTTTGGCTGTTATATACCAAAACATCCAAAAAACGTCAATAAAAAACTTAAAGTCTAAATCGGGAGGCTCGATTTTCACGGTAGATATATGGTCCAGTGAACTTTTTTGCTCAGTTCAATCCCAGGAATAAACACTAAGGGCTCATTAAGGTTTTTTCCTTCCACACAAATCGCCCCACCCTAATGTACATATGATCTCCTGTTGTTTTGTTTCTCACAAATTTTCTTTAATTCTGAGAATCATAAAAGGTCCTCAACATTTTTTTCAAAGATATACATTCGACTAAAAATGATATTATATTTATTTTATTATTTATTTATTTACAACTAGGGGACCCGGCGAACTTCGTCTCGCAGTTTGTTAGGTACAGAACTTGACCTTGTTCAATTGCAAATATTTCTTTGTTTTGAACTGTTTAGAACGATCTTTGAAGCAGATGCACATTAGATAATTGTACTTTCGACAATTGTCAGTTTGACGAAGAGAGAGGAAAAGTGTTTCTGTTTTCCTCGACTCTCTCCTATAAACTGACAATAGCCGCAAAAAAATTAGGCAACTGTAAATCGGAACTATGATATATTTTTTAAGCAAATAACACGTTTAGCGGTGTTAATAAAAATATTTGGTAGGACAGTTAAAGCAAAATAATATAACGCCCCTATTCGTTTCATAATCGATGGTTTTCTGCAATTTTTGTTTTCACTCAAGCAATTGAATACGAAGGAAGGAATGCGATCGTAGGCATTTGAATTTAATGCTGAATATAGTGCCTGTTGAAATTTGCGTTTTAATCAATTAACCTATTTTGAGCAGAGGGATCCGATCGTTATCAGGTAACCACCTTCGTCTGCTTTTCTGTTTAACGTGATCTCCAGAATTCTACTTGCATTGCAAGTTCGGAATTAGATGCAATGGCTCTGGTAACACGGACAAATGCGGTAATTGAATTTTGACTGAGACTGTACAATCCAGTATTTGGTACATTGATCCTTGTTAGCAGAGCTATTCTATTAGTTGCCGTTCTTTGTGTGTTTCAGATGCTTGAAGTCTTGTCACACTAACACGTGACTGCTGTCGATTACTTTTTAATTTCGACGTAAATAACACAGTCAAATTAATATCACAAACTAATTAACGTTTGATAAATGTTTACCCACTTATGTCACCCGATAAAGAATATTTGTCAGATAATTCGACCAAAAAATCTCCATTACCTCCGATTTTTTGTTTTTCTTTCTTTCCAATTTTGAATGTCATCCTTTTTCGATGTACATACATACAGTGTACCAACAGTACCAGTGTGCATATGTAGGTATTTGGCCATTTGTAACTGCCTTCCAGCTCTGCGGGAACTAAATTGATTGAATTCATACTCTTTTTCAGTGGGGATACAATTTTTTAGTATCATGACAGGATCTGAACACTATCAATATATATCTGGTACAGTTTAAATTTTATACCGCATAAATCGGAAGTTGATCTTTCGAAGATGTTTTACTTACAGCATAAAAGTATACATACATATATACCACAACCTCTCTTCCAATGAAATTACCTCCGAGCTCTTGATTTTTCAAATAACCAACCAATTTTGTGGATTTGTAACTTTTTCCTCAAAGCTGTGGAAACCACTTTCGGCGTTATCATCTTCATCTTTTCAATCGGAATCTGACCGAAACCAACACTAATCTTTACAAACTATAAACTAAGCCTTCTCCTTTTAACCATTTTTCGCTGTTAATTTCCTAAAAAGACGCTTCAAAATAAATGAAAATCGATTTGATTGTGAATAAAAAATTCTATACAACTTTCATAAATTGAGAAAACAGAGGCGTACAATGACCCTCACAGTTGGTGCATATACAATTTTCGCCAAAAACTGTCCAAATAAGTATCAAGGTATACTCCAAAAGCGAAGCTCGATAGAAATTTGTGGAAAAATTGACTTTCTTAAAAAAATAGTTTTGCAAATTTTTAGCAAATTTTCGCGATTTTTTTAGGTTTTATCCTTTTCTGCTATGAGACCATTCCGAATAGGTGCGAATTGTCAAAATATGTTCAGCCGTTATTGAGTTATAAGCGTAGTAACTAACATCATCCTTTTTTATAAATATACTCGTAGATTAAAAACGAAAGATAAAACTTGACACTTTCAATCAACAAAGTAATTGTGACTAGAGTTGTGTCGTTCATGAACGAACCGGTTCAAAGGAACGATTCCGTGAAAAGAACGAACGGATCCGTATCCAGCGCATTCTTTTATATCGTTCATTTAGATCCCCGATGACCGAGTCATTGCTGCTTACAAAACAAAACCACCACCATTAGCTTTGCATACACACAAGCACACAAGCAAGCAAAAAAAAAAAACGAATGCATTGGTTTTGCAGTCAAGCAGCACAAATTTCCACACAAAACAAACAATGATTCAGAGAGCTACTCTCGCTCAGTAACAACACATCTCGGTCATATCTTTCTTTTGCATCATTCGTTCATCTGGTTCTTTCATATCAAATCCAGAAACAAAACCACCCCCATTAGCACACAACGTGTCATTCGTGAACGAACATTTTCAAAAGAACGATTCGGTGAAAAGAACGACGGAGTCATATGCAGCGGAGAACGAACGACTTCAAAAGAAAATAACACAGTCAAATGTATTGTTGAACGAAAAAGAGCCAACGAACGAAGTGAAAGATCCGGATCTTTTTGGTGAACGGAATGAAAAAGATCGATCCGCTTAATGAACGAGATTGCCCAACACTAATTGTGACCCTCATACCAAACCTCAATATTCTACCTCTATCGCTTCACCCAATGTCGATGGTACCAAAAATAAGTACTTTTCTTGCGTGAAAATAAGAATATGTCAATTCTACCCTTTTTTCTATAAGCTTTTAAAGGTACTAAATGGTACTAAAATTAGTACAAACGGTAGTGAATAGAGCTACAATCTTGAAGATTGGTTGGTGGTCACTGTGAGTGAGTATGGTTGAGATAAGGTAGTTTTGGACATTTGTGAATGAACTTTAATGCATTAATTGTTATAGATGAAGTTTCTTTTATATTTTTCAGAAAGTGACACTCCTCTGTTTGTTCTCTTAAGTAATCTATTTTATAAAGAGAAGTGTTTTAATAGGAATGATACTAAGTTTGAGTACTTATATTAAGAGATAATTATAATTTATTCCCTTTATTTTATCCTATAGGAATTGGTAATTTTTGTTTGTATGTTTTATATTTTCCAACAATTCGTAAAAGTTCAACATTGAATGATTCCAAGGAAATATTCGCAAAAATAGGATATTGAAATTATTTCTTTGCGGTTGGTTCATTCCCCCGACACTTCCCATTGTGACACCGTATATTATTATAATGATGATTTCTAGGAAGATAATAAAAACTTAATACAGTGTTGAAATAAAAATACTAAATCGGATATTTGGGTCCTTTGTTACTTCCCCGGAGTCTAGCGGCTATATTTTTGGCGACTCCATAGATTGTTATAAGGTTGCCATCCCATGCGACCAACTCTAACATATAATATGTATGGTGATCGGACTTAACCACCCGTAGCATAATTGTTGATTTGTGGGATTTCGGTAGATTCAAATTTCAATGTAACTCTAAAGGCCTCGACACATAAGAAGCATGGCATTCTTTCTGAAGTCATATCTGATAAAAGACTAAAGACCACGTTCGACCTAATAAAAAGATTTCAGAATCACATTTGAATTAGGTCGAACTCGTTCTTTAGTCATTTACCAGATATGGTGACTTAAGCAAGAATGCCATGCTCTTTTTGTGCCGATCCCTAAAGGTCATAATAGCTCAACTCAAAAGAGTTGCAATTAAAAATAGAATTTAGTAGTAATACCCTAGACCAGTGTCGCCCACTATATTTCCATCAATACTAAAACATGTGCGTATGCATGGGTGAAAAAAACAACAACCACATGATGTTCATTGTTTTTTATGTACACTTACACTGTACGTGAGAGAGAGAAGCAAATGCAAAAACAACTCAGTGGGCGCCCTCACTATAGAAAGAAGCAAAGAAGCACGACCCTGCCCTAGACAGACGGCAACGTTCATTTGCATTAAGATGGGCATTTAATTTTTACCTGACAGACGACAGTTTCTGCATTTACGAAACAGCTGTTTGCTGGTAAACAACTGTTTTGTTGTTGGTTGCAATGCAAATTGTGTCTCATAGCAGGGATGCCAACTTGTCCGAGGTAAAAATCGCTACAGCCACATACGCGATTAGTATGTAGCGATTTTTACCTTAAAACAGTTGACAGTTCTGCTTAAATAGTGGTTTTTGTACGTTTAAAATCACCACAAGTATTGGGAAAACAACCAACCTGGCACCCCTGTCTCAGAGCATGAATATATGAATATTCTCTCTCTACTACGTGAATATAAGCTCTCTTTTACAGCATTGTCATATTGAAATACCTAAATTCAGTTTAAATTCGCTTTGATTTTATGCATCAAGAATGTGGATAATACAAGAATTAATTTGAGTACTTTCGGAATAAATTTCAAACGATTCGAACTTGTGATGGAGTTACCCGTAGATGTTTTTATATATAGACCTTCGTGGAACAAGTTTCGGCCAAATCGGATACTCAGTTCGCAAGTTTGTGTGCTCATCAGTCATTTCAGGTGGCGTCGGCAGGACCATTTAGAGCTTTTGGTACATTATCTCAGGTAGTATGGACTTGCCCAGTCAACAATTGTACCGTTGTAAAAGGGGTCGCAAGCACAATCTGGTGCAAAAATTTCATGCCCATGCGACAAGAGTCCCTAAAAACTTATGCCACAAATTTTGAAAATTTGTGTGGTAAGCACTCGTAGGAGTGGACCGATATATGTATGTATGTATGTAATCCATATTCGAAGCTGATCTATGTTTGAAGGACATATTACGACGTGCAAAGTTTGAATCCAATCGGTTAAACACTTCGAGAGTTATTGTGGTGCATTTTAGTGAAAAGTGAGAACTTTTGTAGAATTGACCGATATGGTCCATCATCGATCTTAAACTAATTTTTGACAAAATGTTACGAAAAACAAATGTTGCACCAAATCGGTTGATCGGTTCGAGAGTTATCGTGCGCTCCAGCTAGACAGACGGACGGGCATGGCTTAATCGACTCCAAATTGTATGAAACGGATTTCGTGCAAACATTATGTCGACGAGGCACATTTTCATCTTATCAAAGTGTATATATCCCTATTAGCCTAGAGGTCGGAATCGAAAAAAATTATTTGCGCTAATAAGCAATTTTATTGAAAACATTATTGTGTTGAATTCAGATTTTATTTCAGAACTAAAAAGTCCACATATACACTTCTGAAATATAGATAACAAAACCCCAAATTGTTATTGATGCAATTTAAACAAGTGAATGTGTTAGAACAAAGCCTTTCAAAGTGTTCAAAACCCCTCATTAAATTTAAATTATTTTTTTGACAAATATTTTGTCATATGTTGGTCCTGGTAAAGGTTTTGTTAAAATGTGAGCAATCATTTCTACTTCTCTAAGACAGAAGCTGCAGATAATAATCCCTTTCTAGACAAAATCATTTGTAAATTTATACTTGGTATCTATGTGTTTTGTTTTGAAAGAAAACTTATCATCGTTCACACGACAATAGTTTCAAAGCTGGCCCTATTTTCATAAATTTTTGTAGAAATCGGTTTTTAGCCACAGCAATGAACTGGTAAATATTGGAAAATAATTGTGGCCTGCAGAGCGATTTCCTGAAAATTTGCCTTTGGCACCCATACAAAGTACTATGGAAATAAGGATCGGTCAGGTGACACGGGTTGTCGTTAACCGATCATCATAAATTTTTGTAAAATTCGTTTTTTTAGCCACAACAATGAACTGGTAAAGTTTTTTCATCGATTGGACCATATTGCGGCTTTGCGGCTTTCAGCTTTGGCCCCAAATGACTTAGGGCTAACTGAACCAAAATAATTAATCTATTATATAAAACTCAAATGGCGTTAGTACGTTAATCAAAAACTGGACCAATTTACAACCGGTTTGTTTCGCGTTTATCTTAAAATGTTTATATTTATCCAAGGAAGAATCTGACATATTTTATTTTTAGATATCGCGAAAAATCCGCGAGAATTTGCAAAAATATATTTTGTAGAAAGTTAATTGTTTCCTCACATTTGTTGGAGGCTTTTGTTGTTGACTTATCAATCAAATATTTAAAGATCCAAATTGTCAACGATATCACTGTGCTACAAAAGTGGACAAAATTTTTTTGCAGGGGTTCTGATGCACAAATTCGGTATTGTGGGAGTCTATGGAAGACGAAAATATCTTTTTTGATTTTATAACCGAAAATGAAGTGAAAAACTGGGTTTCTTGGATTTTTAACTTAAAACGGACATAACTTCTTTTTTCCACAATGAAAATTTACAGCTTATTTTTTATTTAAAAGTTGAAAATCAAGCCATAATTTTTAAAAATCGGGTAACAAATGGTTCAGTTGTAGTGATTTAAGTGTGACAAAAACGCAATGAAAAACAGGAAAATGCTTTTCCTCGTGCTCTCGGCTGCGTAGAAGACACCAAGCTGCGTAATTATTTACTTTTATCAAGGAGGAAATTTAGTTAGCTTTACAAAATGGGGAAACCAATGAAATCTGTTGAATAGTGCGTGAGTTATGCCATCTTTAGTGTTTTAACTTTTTGGTTTTTCCTTTATAAAAGATTGGTACCTTGTGCGTAATTGTTTACTAGACAAATTCAAACTACAATCATACGCACCAAGGTACCAACTTTTATAAAGGAAAACCCAAAAAGTTAAAACACAAAAAATGCCATAACTCACTCATTTTTCAACCGATTTTATTGGTTTTCCCCATTTTGTAAAGCTAACTAAATTTCCTTCTTGATAAAAGTAAATAATTTTGCGGTTTGGTGTCTTCTACTCAGCCTAGAGCACCAGGAAAAACATTTTCCTGCTTTTTAATGTGTTTTTGTCACACTTAAATCACTATAACTTAACCATTTGTTACCCGATTTTTAATTAAATTTTATTAAATTTGCCGTCTTTCGTGCTTCAAAATGTAAGGTTTTTTGATGCTGAACACCAAAAATATCGCTATAGGGCGTTGTCGTTGTATGGGTGCTATGCCGAAACGTGGAGCTTCGCCGAACATTTTCGGCAAGAAATGTTTGTACTTCGACCGACTGCCAAGATCAGAATTGCATACGATGTGGCTAAAACCAACAAGATATCGAAAATATGTCGGTATTGCTCTACTGGCACTATGGGCCTACACCGACAATTTTCTAGAACATAGTGGTATACATCTAAATTCCGAACCTTCAAAATACCGAAAATATGGTTGTTTAGTCCGCTCTATATGGACTTGGGGGGAACAAGTGTATCAACGGCTCTCTTAATAGAGCCAGTACGCCCAATGCGTAAGAGTGGCCGTCGCACGGTGGTCGAAAGCACTGATCTAGCGGCGCGAAATTAATAACTTGCAAACGAATCGAGATACGTCACTGAAATTTTACACAAACTCAGCTTGTACCTGTGGCTAATAATGGGCTATATATGAACAATATCGGCTAATGTTTTGGTATAGCCCACATATAAAGGTACCTTCCGATTTTCGGTATTTTGAGGATTTAAGCCACAATTTCGTAGCAAATTAGGTGTAATTTGGTACTTAGGGTTCCTAGTAGTCACAAAATATTTTCATCAAAAATTATGGACATAGGTGCACGTTTTGATATAGCCCCCATGTAACCGTAGCTCCCAATTTAAGGTATTTTGAATATCATGACCTCATTTTTAAACCAACTTGACTGTAATTTTGCATTCCGTGTTCTCACCGCGTATAAAATCTTCTTGCAAAACATTTTCAATACGGGTTTATGTTTCGATGTAGCCCCTTTTATGGTACCCCCAATTCGTTGAATTTTTATTTGTTACCCCATATTTAATAACATATTTAGCTATAATGTGGTATTATTGTGTCTCCGGGGGTAGAACTCCTCCTTGCACACATAGGTCCATATTTTGATTTAGCTCCCATACAAATGCACAGCTAAATTTGTATGAATTTCATGCAAAATCCCTTATTTTAAAAGTGCAGTCATCAAAAGATTTGCAAATATTTGCAGCCCTAATGTGGTTATTCCGTATCCAGAGAGTGCAATTGCATTCCCCAAAAAATAATAGAACCCAAGTTCGGCCAATTTTACCAGATGCCCTCTATGGAACAAGCGCGTACAACCCATAAAAACACTAAAAAATTGAATTTTTGAAAATTTATTGCTATACGAGTATAACTAAGTACCTCCAGACCCTAAATTTTTATAATTTAAATCATACCCTCTGCTATTAATTAAAAATAAATCTTGTCCAGTTTCATTACGAATTTATTTAAAATTTAAACAATAATGAAGCTATTTTTTTTTTTGCTTAAATTCTTTAAAATCTGATGCAACAAAAACTCTTGTATTTGATAGTGAATAACTGAGTGAATATTTACAACAACAAAAGTGAAAAAACAAAATCTTTGCCTGCAAAGGGTCTGTAATCGATACAATGGAAAATATTTCGCAATTTTATAGTTCGATTTGTTGACTTTCGCGCCGCTAGATCAGTGGTTTCGAACAGTGTGCGTCAGTAACAACGAAAATAGAATAAAAAATAAAACACAATAGTTTTATGAGTGAAAAGTTTGGCTCAATTGCCGGTGTTTATTTATTGGTAAACAATATTACCTTTGAGAATAATTATGTACAACGATATGTACGATGCTTGCCATAAAGCGCGGGTGTTGCTTGCAAGTCAAGCTGTCGATCGATCTCCTTTTTATACCCTCCACCATATGGAGGGTATAATTAAATTTGTCATTCCGTTTTTAACACATCGAAATATTCGTCGGAGACGAAAATTTGGTACAGAAGTTTTTATTACTTGCAGAATGGTTGGTATTGAAAATGGGATATATCGGTCCACGTTTAGATATAGCCCCCATTGAACGGTACCTCCCGTTTTTCGGTATTTTTAAGGTTTTAGCTTCATTATCCTACCAAAATGGCTGAAATTTGGTACGTAGTCTTCTTTAGGGGTATAAAACTTTCTTCCAGAATTTTGTCGGTATCGGTCCACACCTTCATATAGCCCCCATAGAACGGTACTTCCCGATTTTCGGTATTTTGAAGGTTTTAGCTTCATTATTACACCGAAATGGCTGAAATTTGGTACTTAGTCTACGTTGGTGGTATAAAACTTTCCCCAGAACTTTGTCGGTATCGGTCCATGCCTTCATATAGTCCCCATTGAACGGTACCTCCCGATTTTCGGTATTTTGAACTTTGTGGCCTCAATATTCCACCGAAATGGCTGAAATATGGTATTTAGACTTCGTTGGGGGTACTTAAACTTCCCTTTTAAATTTGTCTGTATAGGTCCACGCCTTTATATAGCCCCCATGGAAAGGTACCTCCCGATTATTCGTATTTTGAAGGTTGTGTCTTCAATATTCCACCAAAATGGCTGAAATTTGGTATTTAGTCTTCAATGTGATATAAAACTGTTCGCCAGAAATATGTCTGTACAGGTCCACGCTTTCATATTGCCCCATTTCTGACTAAAATTCGTCGGTATAGGTCCACGTTTCGATATAGCCCCCATAGAAATTCGTTATTTCGTCTTCCAAGAGTTATAAAATATTCCAGAAGAGTATTATCAGTATAGGTACACGTCCTCCAATATCCCCATAGAAGCTTACTTCTTGATTTTCGGTATTTTTTTAGTTTTAGCCACATACTCTTACCGAAATATAGGAAATTTGGTATTTAGTCTTCTTTGAGCCTAAAAACTTTTCGCCAGAAATTTGTGGGTATAGATCGACGTTTTGAAATAGCCCCCATAGAATGGTGCCTCACATTGTTTTACCGAAATTGCTGAAATTTAGTATTAAGTCTTCTTCATACACGAAAGGAAACTAATTATTCCATTTTACTTCAATACAACTTCTGGTGGAGGGCATGGGACAATAAGAAGGTACAGCGCCAAAAACAGCTGATTTTCAGACTAGTTGTCAAAATGCATTATTGTGAATAAAATCTCATACAAAATGTAAACAAGCAATTCACAGCACTGCATTATTGTGATCAAATTTGACGTTTGGTATGATGTGATGTTACACCTTCTTATTCCACCATGGTGGAGGGTATAACAAGTTCGGCCCGGCCGAACTTAACGCCGTTCTTACTTGTTATTGTTATGTTGTGTTTGTTGACATCTGCATGGATGCTTCAAGAGGGCGGTTGTCAAGTCAATATTCGTTGAAATCTCTCATACTATTACAGGGGTGTAATAAATGGGTATGAGGAGATTTCAACGAATACACCTGTGCAATTCATAGGGCCAATTTAAATGAAATAATCAATTCTAACTAAAACAATGGTATTATTCTATGCAGTATATTTTTAAAACATGGTCCCATAAAATCCATCTTTAATAACTAAAATACTTCTTCTCTGTCTGCCAATCCGTATTCGGATGTTACCGTTCATATATTTACAATTAAGTGTTCATATAATTAACTTAACTAATTGTTAAATTTATAAATTAAAATTACACAAGTATATGACATTTTTTATCAATTATCGAATGGCTTCGGCTTCTGGCGGCTTTCAAAAGACTTCGTTCTTCTGCAGACCCGTCCAAAGTCTTAGGAGTTATATAATTTTCATTAAAAGCTCTATCAAAAATTTTGAGAGCTTTGTCTAATTTTCAATAGACGGGCGAACTAATGGACTTTGAATTGGTATTTTATGCAGATTAAACATCGAAAATACCTCATAGCTGTGTAAAAACGCTTCCTCACTGAGTGCATGAACGTTTTTCGTTGCAATTATTTCTTTTATTTCATTACGACAGAAAGTCGTTCTTAATAAAGGTATTTTTATTGAATTTGAATATAATCTTTAATACCAACTATTCCAGACAAGTCTATGTTATACTTTGTAACAAAACGCGTTTATCTTAACGTAAATCTAATATATCGTCACCATAAATGCCCAACGACGTAACTAAAAAACGCAATTTTACAGTAGAAGCAAAAAACGTTATACACTGCACCCCGGTTAACTACCTCTCTCTCAAAAAATTGGGGTAGTTATACGGGAAAGGCAGTTACGAAAATCTCGCATATCTACCTCATGTGGGTAGTTACAAAAATCTCATCTCAACCTTACAAAAAATTACAACAATTAGAAAACAATAAGTCAATGAAATAAAACAAAGAAAAAGTCTAATAGTATAATAGCTGTGTTCCTTTACTTACCTGTGGTTACCATTTTTACCATTTGTTACCATTTTTAACTTGCAAAGCGTTCCTTAACCCCGAAAAGTGGCAAAAAAATGGCAGAACTGATTTTTCGACTTTTGTTTGACGTTTATTTCACAATAGGGGTGTCTTTTTACTTACTAAATGTTGCTGAAACATTTTTTCAGCAACTTTTCCTTTATACAACTGTCAAAATCTGCAACATTAGTAATAATTATTACAAATTATCACGTAAAAAGACACAGCTAATGAAAAAGAAAATGGACGAAAAACAGAAGAAAAAGTCGAACGCTGACAAAACTAAATTAAAAACTGTGAAATAAAAGACGAAAACTGATTTTTTATGTTTCTTTTTGACATTGCTGCCAGATCTACCATTTTTCCGTTCCTTTACTTTTCTGGTAAAAATGTTCATGAGAGAGCAATTTTGACACTTTTCTTTTTTACCACCCTTACCATTAAAAAAGTAAAGGAACAAAGCTAATGTAAGTTGTATTATCATTAATGTAAGTTGTAGTATCAATAAGAAATTTATTCATCTGTGATCATAACACCATGACATAACACTGGACATCTTCATCACAATTCACGTAGTCATCGAAATCGATTGTCTCAGAAATATACCATTGCGGGTAATAAACCGAGAAAATTATTAATGAATGTTCTTTTTGGAAAAATATTTGACAGGTAAATATCCGCATTGGGTACTTATAGAAAAGTAATTAACCGGGACAGTTTGAATTCATTTATATGAAAAAATTTTGGGGATTTAGATTATGAGGCAATTAAACGGGAAAGGCAGTTAAGCAGAGAGGTAAATAACCGGGGTGAAGTGTATAATGCAAACTGCTTTATCTTATGAGGGCGAGCATTTTGGATATTACCAATCATAAAACCAAAACCGCAAAACGCTTCATTACAACAATATCCCGAATGCCATTTCATGAATAGGATCGGTATTTTTAAACGTAGATTTTTATTTTTGAATTTTGCAACAGCATGTATTTTAGCATTATGTATCAGATTTGGAGCCACGTCTTTGGGCATTTATGGTTACGATATATAAAATTCTCCTTATTTCTCCTTATTTGTTATAATCCAGAGACGTTCGTTAGATATAGTTTGTGGCCACCATATTTATACCCTACACCACTATTTGGGTATTATAAGTTTTTTTGGTAAAAATTCATGTAACACCGCGAAATATTCGTCGGAGACCCCCAATGTGGTATACCAATCTTCATATCTCGGCGAGATAAAGCGATTTTGAGATGTGTGTCCGTCCGTCCGTGTGTGCGTCTGTCCATTATAAATTGTAATCAAACACCAGGCCGCAATTATGGAGCGGTCGTCAAGAAATTTGGTATGGGGGTCGGTTTCACATCAGAATAGATCGCTATTTTAATTGGTGATGATCGTGAAATATTTAGCGGGTGAAATGGACCAAAAACATAATTTTTATCCGATTTTGTAACTGCACTGTAGGTCGCAATAATAGTCCGATCGCCTCGAAATTTTAAATAAGGTAAGAGTATATGACATAGAAGAAGCTTGCAATTTGAGATGGCGATCAGAAAATATTTAGAGGGTTTAATGGACCAAAACTTTTGTGTGAAAATTATGAAAATTTCTAATTTACAGGTTGTATCTTTATTCCTGGAAGAGCCATTCCGTGCAAGTAAGCTATACTTGCAAGAGGAACGCTTGGCCCTTTTATTGATGTCAATTGTGTTGGTGTACATGATAAGATAACAGAGTTACAGCCTAATATACCCAGTTATTTGTTTGTAGTGTAATCATAAACACGCTAGAGGTCGCAATTATAGCTCAATAATCACGAAATTTAGCACGTGGTAAGAGTTTAGGTAGAAGAAGATGATTACAATTTTGGATGATGAAAAATACAAAAAAAATATTTTTGGGCTATATTTTTATTATTTCATGGAAGTCATATACCGGCAAGGTAGACAACATATGGAAAAAGAACTACTGACCTTTCCCCCTAATGCAAATTGCAATAACGTGTCTCCCAGATAACGGGCCTACTGCTTAATATATAATGGATTTTGTGTAGAGAACCACATTTTCCTATTCCCAGTTTTTGCATTACATGGTGCCCTAACGTTTTAATTGTCCAATTGGATTTTTATACATACATTGCAGCATGGGTCGCGTTGCCTTCTTTTTTCAAAAAGGATTCCCCAGACAGGCAAAATCAAATTTTTAACGGTTGCAAAATATCATTCAGTAAGGTTTGCGACATTTTCTGAGTATTTCAGCCATGTAAAACTTCTGTACAAGTGGTGTCTTAGGACAGCGAATATGAATCGGGGTACACTCACTCATTGATATGCGAGAAGTCTCCCTTGTCCCTTCTGGGATGTTTGTGAAACAATTATTATGTTATTATTTAAGCTTGGTGTGATACGGAAACCAGAATCCACAAAGTTACTTCTTACAATAAGTTTAATTGTTCCATAAAGAAATTTTGATATGTGGAAAGCTAATTCCCAGGGGTAAAAGTGTAGGGTATCACATGGGCGGCCCCGTCCGACTATAGCCTTGGCTTACTTGTTTTAATATGTTGCGAAGACATCTGTTTATAAATGGATGAATGGATGGAGCTAAAATCCTGAAATTAGGATTTTAGATTTTAGTTGGAGTGAAGGTATGAGATATGGAGGTTGTTTTGGAAGTTCATACTTATGTGTACTAAATGGTACTAAATTTTGTAAAATTTGAATAGAACTAAATCCTGAAATTTGGAATTAAGATTAATTTTGGAGTTTGACTTTGAAATATGGAGGTAATTTTGGAAATTCGTACTTATGTGTACGGAAAGTACTAAAGGGTACTAAATTTGATAGAGAAATGGTATATTTTATATTTTCAAATTTTTGAAAATATCAAATATATCACCGCATAACCGTGTAGAGCATGAACAACTACTATGAAATATTCAAACAAAGCAAATTTAAATTCAAAGAAAGCAAATTTAAACTTTTAAATAGAAAAAATATCAGAAGGGCTTTAGTAATCGCAGTCGGCGCGGAAACTTTTTTCAACGAATCGAACTAAAACACGCGTTTTAGATATCAGGACAATATTCCGCACAAGGTACTAGCCTGTTTCACTAAAGGGCTGTTTACACCATCTATCAATGTCATATGAGCTGCCATTTCTTTCACCCATTCGACATTCTCTATGTTTGTCAAAATTGACGTCATCCATACAACTTTCAATTTGTGCGTTCATACCTGCAAGTGTTATTTTCGTATGACATAACCTAAAAATATAAAAACAGCTGTTTTTGTCATTATTTACATTTATTATTGAGTTGCAATTTTGCGCAAATTTTAGTTTTGGTTGAAGGAAACTGAATTGGTAGAATTGGTGTTTGGAGTTATAGAGGCATTCACGTTTTTGCCACCAAACAATCATTTCAAAGACTGCTTCTTTCGACCAATTGATCTGAAAATAACATTATAAACGACATTTATTTACTTTACTGAATATTTAAATATACATACCTTTCCATTTTCTTTTTTAAAAGATTTTGTTTTTCATTTTTTGTTTGAGAATGTCAGAAAACAGCTGATAAATTCATGTTTACATACGAGAATGCCGTATCAAATAGAGCGCTCCCTAAATGAAAAAATTACATATGAGTTGCCAAATCATTTTGATAGATGAAAATTTTCATAGTGGTTACACTATGTGTACAACATTCGCAGGTAGAAAATTTGGCATCTCATACGACATTGATAGATGGTGTAAACAACCCTTAAGACGATTTTAATTCATATTTGTTCGAACATCTACCTTCTGGTTTATTGAAAAATTTTTAAAACTCATTTTTGTTTTCAAACAAACAAAAAATTCTAATTCGAACGAATTTGAATTGGAATCGTCTTACAGAAACCGGCCAAAGGGGTGCTGAAAGTAGTAATGTTGTACTGTTGGTATTGGGAAGGTTAGGAATCGAATTTTGTAATTTGAATAAATTTTTCAAATTTCATTTTATTAATTCTGGAATAAATAAAACGGGTGTCTGTTTGCATTCTCTTCTCTACACGCAGAAAAATGTATGTTAGAAATATGTTTGTATCCAAACAAATATTTGTTTGGGACTCGTTGCAAACAAATATATGTTTGATCCAAACATAATTTGTTTGTGTCCAAACAAATATATGTTTGCAACATTTTGTAACATATCTCAATTTTATTTGTTTGGGTACCAAAATTTTTTTATGTTGTCAAAGAGAGTAACAACAGGGCTCTCGCGGATTCCGCAGCTGTTTTATAAAAAAGATCTGTGTGTATGGTGTAATAGGAGACGCAGAAGCTTTGGCCAAACACGTGAGTTTCGTGCTTTGTTGTTGTTAACCAACGTAGCAAGCGAAAAGGTAAAGAAAAAAAATTAATTATGTTGTTCTTTTTTTCAGTTGTCTAAATAAAATCTTTGAGTAAAGACGGTAATGTGTGAATAAATCAGTGTTTTGTGTTTTCTTAAAGAAATGGTGCTTTTTAGTAAATGAAATGCCCAATACATTTTATAATTGAATCAAAAAGGTGAATGGAAATATTTTATTGGACGAGGAATAAATCGCATTTATATTGGTAATTACATCAATACATTTTTCTATTACATACGTACATATGTATGTTTGAAATATGGATGTACCTATTTATTACATTTATAATCATTTAATTCCAGATGCCGATTTACCACTTATGATTTCAACTTTGAGGAAAATGTGCTTTATTTCACAACTAAGGAGAAGGGTTCATCGATATTTCTATATATTTATTTCTTTTTAAAAGTGTAACTTTTTATAAATTATTTCATTTCGTTTTTCTTTTATTAAAGTCTGTTATGTATTTCTTTGGAATTTTTTATGTACCTATGTGTCTGTTGTTGCTTATTTCCATGCGTTTCATTAAACAACCACCATTATTTATAAATGTGAGTATATGTTACAGATATCCAGTGAGCCCTTATTGAGAGCAAGTGAGTATACATTTCAATGTTTTTTACATTGAAATTTACGCTTCCTTGCTCTCAGTAAGCGCCCACTGGTGCATGTGTTTTTTTTTTGTGGCTTTTGGGTTTGTATTTGTTTGCACCCAAACACATAATTTGTTTGCACCCAAACATATATTTGTTTGCCGGACCCAAACATATGTTGTGTTTGGGACTGCTTACAAACAAATATATGATTGCTGCAAAATATGTTGGGACATATGTCAGAGAGGCCTTTTTTTCTGTGTGTATAAATGGCAACTTTTCGCTAACGAAGTAGTGGGCACATGCTAGAGTTTCGTGAGTGAGTGACTGACATATCATCGCCCAGACGAAACCGCTGAAGCTAGAAAGTTGAAATTTTGAATGTAGGTTGATGTTGGTGTACAGGGGTGAGATAAGGCTGGGTTTTTTGAAATTCGTCCTAGAAGGGCACGAAAAGTACTAAAAGGTACTAAATATGGTACCTTCTGTATTAGGCAAACGGGAAGAGCTGGAATTCTGAAATTTGGATTGAAAGTCACTGTTAGAGAGTTGGAAAGATGTACTAACTACTGTTGAGGTGTAGGATTGAGATATAGAGGTATTTTTGGAAATTCGTACTTAAAAGGTACTAAAAATGGTACTATTTGGATTTGATTGAACGGATAGAGATGGATTTCTGAAATTTGGAAATAAGATTACTGTTGCTTTACAGGATTGAGGTAGTTTTGAAAATTCGTACTTATTGCGTACGAAAAGTACTAAATGGTACAATTAGTACAATTTGATTTGGGTGAACGGATAGAGCTGGAAACCAGAAATTTGGGATTAATATTACTATTGGAGTGTAGGATTGAGATATGGAGGTAGCTTTGGAAATTCGTACTTATGTGTACGAAAAGTACTAAATTTAGTACAATGGATTTGGGTGAATGAATAGAGGTGGAATCCTGAAATTTAGAATTTAAATTACTACTGAAGTGTAGGATTGAGATATGAGGGTAGTTTTCGAAATTCGTATTTATGTGTACAAAAATTACAAAATGGTTAGTTTTGGAAATTCGTACATATGTGTCGAAAAGTTGTACAGTATAGTCTCGGTAATCCGGACACTCGTTAATCGGGACAACGCGGTAATCGGGACCCTAGAATTTTTTACATTGTACAATCGTTAATCCGGACATCTCATATTTTTCGTACCTCGATAATCCGGACATCAATATTTTGTTCCTATCTTGAGCATTAGATTATAAATTATTTTTGTTTTTAGCAATAGCAATTGGTGTATAAATAAGAAAAATTAAGTTTTTCAAAGTTTTCGGCCCACATCTCGTCTTTCTGGCTAGCAGCTGTTGACTCAGTTATACAGTCAATATGGAATTAACTATTAACTATCGATGCCTGACTATGATAAACAACAGTATTTTAAACCTAGTGCTGGGTAGCCTAGTTCGATGAATGGTGTTCTTTCCTCTAAAATAATTAGTTAATTAGGCCTCCAATTAGTGATAAAGTCCCTTAGAACTGTGTAATGAGTTCTAGTGACATTTTACAGTACTTAACGACTACTTCCTTGATCGCTAACTTACCGAAAAATATCGTTAATTACAGAAATTATAAGCAATTCAATTCTACCGATTTTTCGGTATCGCAAACAAATGAGTTGGAGAATCGCAGTTCTTGTATAGGAATTGCAATCAGTTATTTAAAAAACGCATGTCTGTTTTTATTTTCATTCTTTTATATACAAAATCGCCGGTAACTACGGATTGTTGTATTGTATTCTCGTAATTATACAACCAATAGTTTTAAATTCCATTGTCTTATTCGAAGACTATAACATTTATATAAAGCAATAGCTTTTTTGGTTTTGACGACAAGGTAAAGTCATCTGCTGATGTTCATAGAAATGGGTAAAAATATTCACCATAATGATATGAGTGCATTTGAATTCTGAAGTTATATCTGAAATCGTAAGAGGGTGAACATATAGAGCAGGAATCATGAGATATTGAATTAAAATTACTGTCGAAGTTTAGTAATGGAAATTCGTACTTATGGGCACGGAAAGTACTAAATGGTGCTAGATGAATTCCATAGACGAAATAAATAAATATAGTAAATATAGATTTGGTACAATTTTGGTGAACGGATAGTGCTGGAATCCTGAAATTTGGAGTTAAGATAACTGTTATAGTGAACGATTAAAGTAGTTTTAGAAATTAGTACTTATGGGTACGGAAAGTACTAAATTTAGTACAATTCGGATTTGAGCGAACGGATAGAGCTGGAATCCTCGAATTTGGAATAAGGATTACTGTTGGACTGTAGGATTGAGGAAGTTTCGCAAATTCGTACTTATGGTTGTGAAAAGTATGTATTAAATGGTAACAATTTGGATTTGGTGAACGGATAAAGCTGGAAAGATTACCTTTGGAGTGTAGGATTGGCATAGTTTTGTATATTCGTACTTATGGGTTAGGAAAGTACTAAATTTGGTACAATTTAGATTTAGGTGAACGGATAGAACTGGAATACTGAAATTTGGAATTAAGATTGCTGGTGGAGTGTAGGATTGAGGTAGTTTTGGAAAATCGTACTTATGGGTACGAAAATTACTAAATGGTACTATATTTGGTACAATTACTTATGTTTATGAAAAGTACTAAATGGAACAAAATTTGGTACAATTTGGATTTGGGTGAACAGGTAGAGCAGGAATCCTGAGATATGGAATTAAGATTACCGTCGAAGTGTAGGATTCAGATAGTTTTGGAAATTCGTACTTATGGGTACGGAAAGTACTAAATTTGGTACAATTTGGATTTGAGTGGACGGATAAAGCTCGAATCCTGAAATTTGGAATTAAAATTACTGTTGGAGAGTATGATTGAGGAAGTTTTGAAAATTCGTACTTATGAGTACGGAAAGTATTAAATGTTACAAAATTTGGTGAAATTTGGATTTGGGTGAACGGATAGAGCTGGAATCCTAAAGTTTGGAATTAAGATTACTGTTTGAGTGTAGGATTCAGTTAGTTTTGGAAAATCGTACTTATGGGTACGAAAATTACTAAATGGTACTATATTTGGTACAATTTGAATAGCCCTGGAATCCTGAAATTTGGAATTAAGATAACTGTTGAAGTGAAGGATTGGGGTAGTTTTATCAAATCGTACTTATGGGTACGAAAATTACTAAATGGTACTAAGTTTGGTACAATTTGGTATTGGACGAACGAATAGATCTGGAATCCTGACATTTGGAATTAAGATGACAGTCATCTTTGGTATTATTGTCAGTGTAGGGTTGATATATGTGGTTGTCGAAATACGTACCATAAGTATACGAAAATTACTAAATGGTACTCAACTTGTTATTGGGTGTATAGACAGAGCTGTAGTGCGATTCTCTAACTCAGTTTTTGAGTTACCGACAATTGTCGGTAAAATTAAAATGCTTATAATTTCGGTAATTACCGCTGTTTTTCGGTAAGTAAGCGACGAATAAAAAGCAGTCGTAAAGTTCTACCGATAGCAAGAGTGTTACCAACTTTTATTTGAACTTCTCATTCATATTTTTGCGTTTTAATTTTAACGATTTTTGTCGGTAACTCAAAACTGTGTTAGAGAATCGCACTACTGGTGTGTAACGCTGGTATATGGGAGTGGTTTAAGAAATACGTACCATAAATTTACGAAAAGTTCAAAATCGGTTAAAATATGGAGTAGGAACAGAGCTGGAATCCTAAAATTTTTTCTTAAAGTCATTATTGGTATGTGAGGTAAAGATATGAATACTATGAAAAGTTCTAAATGGCACAGACTTTGTTACAATTTCTTATTGTGTAAAGGAGTTAGCAGGAATTTTGATATATTTGGAGGAGGTTTCGGGAATTCGTATGTATATATTTATATGTAAAATATTTTAATTGGTTTTGGGGGAACTGATAGAGTTGGAAATGAGAATCGAGGTTGGTGTATTGGGTTGATATAAGGAGGTAACTTTTTGAAGGTTATACCCAGGTGTACGAAAAGTACTAAATTTGGTACCATTTTGGAATTGCATTTTTTTGAAATGCGTACAAATTCTGATATTTGCCGTGAAGGTCGCTGAGGGCTGAAGCGTCGAAAAAGTCCTACATGGTACTAAAATTGGTATTCGGTTATTTTTTAGAATAATGTTTTACCTTCTGGGGACAGTAATACCTACCTCAAAAAATGTGCCTCGCTGTTGTCGTGTAGGGGTCAGATACGGTTGATTTTTTTTGAAAATCGACCTAAGTGGTACAGGGAGAACTTAAATAAAAATAAATATTAATTATAATTGGTATTAGTACAACAAAATGTCCTGTGTTCACCATTTCCATATTAAATATTTTTTATGTGTCTTTTATATCCTTTCCGCATAGGAAGTAGCGGACATTTTGCTAGTAGTACTATAAAAAACTAAGGTCTTGTGGGTCGTCCAAAAACGTCCGTTGTCGCCTGTTTTTTTTTTTTTTTTTTTTTTTTGCAAAACTGACCATGTGATGACTATACGGCTTGAGAAACGTAGGATGGTTTATTCTGAGTGGATCACTACAATTTGTTTGCTCATACTTCGATCACTGATCAGCGGCGCAAAAGTCAAAAAATCAAAGTATAAAAGTGGTTTACCTCCGCTATACCTGATTTTTTTTAAACGCTATTTTAGCAAAACTGAATGGAACGATTGAATTAATTCTTCCGAACTTCCACCCTCCGAACCACTTTTTAAATATGTTGTATATTCAAAACTACTGAATTGATTTTCCTGAAAATTTCAAAGAAAATTTTGTTGAATTTCAGTGGGGGCGGGGTACCTCCCTATACCTGATTTTTTTAAACGCTATTTTAGCAAAACTGAAACGAAAGATTGAATTAATTCTTCCGAACTTTCACCCTGCAAACCACCCAGCTCCGAACTTCCACCCTCCGAACCACCCCGCTGCGAAATTCCACCCTACGAACCATCCTGCTGCGGACTTCCACCATTCGAACACCACTCTGATTTGAACTTCCATCCTCCGAACCATCCTGCTGCGGACTTTCACCCTCCGAACCACCCCGCTACGAACTTCCACCCTCCGAACAACCCTGCTCCGAAGTTTCACCCTCCGATCCACCTCGCTCCAAACTTTCACCTTCCGAACCACTCTGCTCCGAACTTACAGTGTGAACCACATTTGAATGAAGGGCACATATGCAATATTAAATATAAGTTATCATCTGGAACGGATGTACGATGGCACATACAAATTCCCTAGAAGCTTTAGATCGATTCTTGAAGGATTTAAGAAGCAATTCACGTTTAGATTTCCGACAAACACTTCCAGTTATCCTATTCCAGCAGATGAAATAAATGCATGCCTCAAGTCATCAGCTTTTTGGCGGTATGTTAAAATTATATATTATATTTATAGACACTTGCAGATCCCGACAAATTAACGATGCAAGAAAAATATAATTGATGACTTAAGAAAAGGTCACATAAAATTGTTTTAAGCTAAACAAAGTTTATTTTTAATGAATAGGGAAGGGTGTAAATTAAATTAAAAAAATATATAACAATAAATTTTCAAAAATTATTATTTTCTTGTGTTTTTTTTTTAGTGTAATATACTTTTGTTGAATGGAGCGTAACTACAAATGTTCTGTAATGTTCAGTCCAATTCTTTTAAATTAAATTGGACTTCCCAGATTCCGAATAAACAAAATTTGGTTGCCGCAAATCTTGCTGATAAATGCTTAAATCATCAAACCAAAAACCAGACTGTTTAGTTATATATCAAAACGTATACCTATGTAAAAAAATTTTGGTGGACTACTGGGAATCCCAAATACTAAATTACACCTAATTTGGTCGGAAAATGTAGCTTTAATAACCCAAAATACTAAAAATCGGAAGGTACCTAAAAAGGGTCTTTGACCCTATGGACCTATGTCCACAGTTTTTGGTGGAAAATTTAATACCAAATTACAACTAATTTGGAAGAATTTCGAGCCGCTAGATCAGTAATTTCGACCACTGTGCAGCGCCTTCTTGGCCGAACAAAACGTGGAATTGAAGGGTTGTCCTCCGTACAGCTCTGACTTTGAACCCAATGACTTCATTGGATTCCCGCACATCAAGAAAAAAGGCGTGTTCAGAAGATGCTGTTGATGTGTTCTAAAACCATGTTTTGGAGGTGTTTCAATCGGAGTGGAAAAAGTGCTTCAACAATTGGTTTGAGCGCATAAAAATTCATCCTGGAGACTACTAAGCTACCGCTTCGAAATTTTAAGCATAGGAAAAAGATGGAAAAACCTTTGGATATAGCCTCCTTATAATGGTACCGCTCGATTTTTGGTATTTTGATGATTTGAGCCAAACTTTCCAACCGATTTAGTTGTAATTTTACATTTTGAGTTTTGAGTGAATAAAATACCTCCTTGCAAACACGTTTAGATGTAGCCCCCATATAAAGGTACCGCCCGATTTTCGGTATTTTGACGATTTTAAACCAAATTTGCTAACCGAATTGGATGTAATTTTGCATTCTGAGTGAACAAAATACCTCTTTCCAAAGAATGTCCAACATAGGTTCACGTTTGGGTATAGCCTCCATGTAAATTCACGGCCCGATTTTATTTGGATGATTTTATAGGCGTGGTAGAAGGGAAATATCTTATCGGGTGGGAGATGGGGCAGCTGGATTTTGTTTTATCGTGAACTAGAGACTTTCCCCTGTATTTAAAAAGAAATATATATGGAGTTGCCCTAACGCAGCCAACATCAGCTAAACTTAATATAAATCATTTACAAAAAATATATTTTTAAGGAAGTTAAAAACTGCACAGTGTCCAATTTTACGAAAACCCTGTCCAAAACTCTAAAAATGAATGGATTTTTCATATTATTCAACCTTAGGAGGTCATTAAGGGGGTATTTTTGGTCCCTTCTCCTATAAAATGTGATCGTATCAGATCAAAATATTCTACAAATTTGTTTGCCATCAAATTTTACTATAGGTCCTAGAATACACCAAAGCTCTATATGTTACCTAAACTCCAGAAATATGCAAAATTAAAAACACATTTTAGGGTTGGCAAAATTGTCATACAAAACATTATTCTAGAAGAATGGTATCAGCTCAAAATATTCTACAAATTTGTTCGCCATAAAATTTTACCAAAGGTCCTAGAATATATCAAAACTCTAGATTTTATCTAAATGCCAGGAAGTTACCCTATACTATATTCTGACATACGAAAATATGTATATACATATCTGCAAGACAAAATATCATATAAAAACGAAAAGTGCAAGTATGTGGCGGATGTTTTGATGGAAATTGGTAAAAACTTTTCCCTTTTTATGAAATGATAAGTTACACAGCCCAACTCGATCTTACTCACAACTATTTCATCATTTATTGTGAAAATGGACTTTGAACAAATCAACAAGTACGGACATCAATTATTAATGAACGCACACTTCATTGGCGACATCGAACATCTTAAATACGTTTAAACATACTGTCTGCTCCGTCGAAAAAGGTCGTAAGTCCCTTTTCATATATTTTTCAGGAGGAAGAAAAACATTCCAGCGCTTTCTTTATTAAAGATTTTCCCAAAATGATTTTGGGCTTTATGTCCGCTGCGTTTTGCGGACATAACCCCCAAAATTCGTTGGAAGTTAAGTCCGTGAAGCAAAGCGGACATAACAGCCAAAAACAATCGCGGACATAACTCCCAACGATTTTTTTCTTAACTTATAAATTATTTCTTTGCTAATTTTGAAATTTATAGACATATTTTTTTTTTTAAATTTTAGAGTAGAAGTTTGAATGTAAGCGGAAATATACATTTGAGAAGGCCTAAGTGCCAAGCAAAGTATCCACAAAATCCTCCTGATTTTATTAAATTATTTAAAAACGTAATTATGTAAGTAGCAGTTAGAAGAAAATCGCGCAATTTTTCTCAAAACAGTTTTCGTCTGCGGCGCATTTCGTTTTTCAGAAAGTATTTGAATATTTTTACAAACACTTTTTATCTTCTTAAATTTTTGTAAAAAATCGCGCGATTATTTTCAAAAATATTTTCGCGTTTTTCAGAAAAGTATTTGAATATTTGTATAAAAAAATTTTCTTCTAAAATTGCTTGAAAATCGAAATGGGACTAAAGAAAATGTTGTAGCTATGAAAATTCTCTACAATATTGAATTTTATGATATATTCGTAGTTTTTATTATTATTGAGATATAGAAGTTCCAATTAGGCAATGGATTGACTGTATCGCTTCCTTATATTACAATGTTATGCCCAGTGCACCTTAACTAACTTTGCATGAAAACCGCTTACACCAGGGAAGTTTTTGCGGATTCTGAAACAGCTATGTTTATAGATGACAAAAATCCAAAAAAAAAAAGAAAAAATCGCTGGATGGATTTTTTAAAAAATCGCGATCAAATTTTTCGCAATTTTGCTTGGAAACCGCAATTCCTATCGAAATGGGACTAAAGAAAATGTTGTAGCTGTGAAAATTCTGCACAAGATTGGCTGATTGGTACTTTCCTACGTTTTACCATTTTTGAGATATAGAGGTACAGATCAAACTTTTAGACTTTTTTCTTAGGTCCTCAGGATTTAGCTTGAAAACTGCAAATCCTTTCGAAATGGGACTAAAGAAAATGTTGTAGCTGTGAAAATTCTCTACAAGGTTGGATTTCATAATTTTTTCCTAGGTAGTACCATTTTGGAGATATATAAGTTTAAGTTGGGAAATTGCAGTCATGACATTGTTTTATAAGGAGCCGATAAAGTCAATCCATTGTCCTAATTTGAATTTCTATATCTCAATAACGGCAAAAACTACGAAGTTATAATAAAGGTCAATCTTGTAGAGAATTTTCATAGCTTTTTCTTTCGATAGGACCTGTGGTTTCCAAGCAAAATCGTGAAAACCTAAAAAACCCTTAAAAATTTCAACTTGAATAACGATTTATTCACAAAGCGCTCCGGCGTATTTTTAACGTCCAAAATACCGAAATGAGGGAGGTACCGTTCTATGGGTGCTATATGAAGGCGTGGACCTATACAGATAAAATTCTGGGAGAAAGTTGTATACCCCCCAAAGAAGACTAAGTACCAAATTTCAGCCATTTCGGTGAGATAATGAAGCTAAAACCTTCAAAATACCAATAAACGGGAGGTACCGTTCTATGGGGGCTATATGATGGCGTGAGCCTATATAGACAATTTTATGGGAGAAAACATTGCACCCCAAACGAAGAATAAATACCAAATTTCAGCCATATATGTATACCAAATCACAAAGCTCTATCTTAAAAATTACGAGCTGTATCTTGATTTCAACAAATGGACGGACCCTGATCAAGAATGTATATACTTTATAGGGTCGCCGATGAATGTTTCGATATGTTACAAACGGAATGATAACTTTAATTATACCCTCCATATTATGGTGGAGAGCAAAAAAATCTTTAGAAATGTTGGTGTCGATATGCAATTTTAACATACCGCCAAATAACTGATGACTTGAGGCATGCCGACTGTGTCGTCCTTCTACCTTCTTATAATGTATCTTATATACCTGATGAAGCTATAGCTACGATAAAAAAAAATCGCACGAATTTTTACAAAAAATATTTTCACAATTTAAGAATATAAAAAGTGTTTGAAAATATTCAAAAACTTTCTAAAAAAAAACGAAAAGCGCCGCAGTCGAAAATATCTTTGAAAAAATCGCGCGACCTTTTACAAAAATATTTTCACAATTTTAGAAGAAAATTTTTTTATAAAAATATTCAAATACTTTTCTGAAAAACGCGAAAATATTTTTGTAAAAAATCGCGCGATTATTTTCAAAAATATTTTCGCGTTTTTCAGAAAAGTATTTGAATATTTTTATAAAAAAATTTTCTTCTAAAATTGTGAAAATATTTTTGTAAAAGGTCGCGCGATTTTTTCAAAGATATTTTCGACTGCGGCGCTTTTCGTTTTTTTTAGAAAGTTTTTGAATATTTTCAAACACTTTTTATATTCTTAAATTGTGAAAATATTTTTTGTAAAAATTCGTGCGATTTTTTTTTATCGTAGCTATAGCTTCATCAGGTATATAAGATACATTATAAGAAGGTAGAAGGACGACACAGTCGGCATGCCTCAAGTCATCAGTTATTTGGCGGTATGTTAAAATTGCATATCGACACCAACATTTCTAAAGATTTTTTTGCTCTCCACCATAATATGGAGGGTATAATTAAAGTTATCATTCCGTTTGTAACATATCGAAACATTCATCGGCGACCCTATAAAGTATATACATTCTTGATCAGGGTCCGTCCATTTGTTGAAATCAAGATACAGCTCGTAATTTTTAAGATAGAGCTTTGTGATTTGGTATACATATATGGCTGAAATTTGGTATTTATTCTTCGTTTGGGGTGCAATGTTTTCTCCCATAAAATTGTCTATATAGGCTCACGCCATCATATAGCCCCCATAGAACGGTACCTCCCGTTTATTGGTATTTTGAAGGTTTTAGCTTCATTATCTCACCGAAATGGCTGAAATTTGGTACTTAGTCTTCTTTGGGGGGTATACAACTTTCTCCCAGAATTTTATCTGTATAGGTCCACGCCTTCATATAGCACCCATAGAACGGTACCTCCCTCATTTCGGTATTTTGGACGTTAAAAATACGCCGGAGCGCTTTGTGAATAAATCGTTATTCAAGTTGAAATTTTTAAGGGTTTTTTAGGTTTTCACGATTTTGCTTGGAAACCACAGGTCCTATCGAAAGAAAAAGCTATGAAAATTCTCTACAAGATTGACCTTTATTATAACTTCGTAGTTTTTGCCGTTATTGAGATATAGAAATTCAAATTAGGACAATGGATTGACTTTATCGGCTCCTTATAAAACAATGTCATGACTGCAATTTCCCAACTTAAACTTATATATCTCCAAAATGGTACTACCTAGGAAAAAATTATGAAATCCAACCTTGTAGAGAATTTTCACAGCTACAACATTTTCTTTAGTCCCATTTCGAAAGGATTTGCAGTTTTCAAGCTAAATCCTGAGGACCTAAGAAAAAAGTCTAAAAGTTTGATTTGTACCTCTATATCTCAAAAATGGTAAAACGTAGGAAAGTACCAATCAGCCAATCTTGTGCAGAATTTTCACAGCTACAACATTTTCTTTAGTCCCATTTCGATAGGAATTGCGGTTTCCAAGCAAAATTGCGAAAAATTTGATCGCGATTTTTTAAAAAATCCATCCAGCGATTTTTTCTTGTTTTTGGATTTTTGTCATCTATAAACATAGCTGTTTCAGAATCCGCAAAAACTTCCCTGGTGTAAGCGGTTTTCATGCAAAGTTAGTTAAGGTGCACTGGGCATAACATTGTAATATAAGGAAGCGATACAGTCAATCCATTGCCTAATTGGAACTTCTATATCTCAATAATAATAAAAACTACGAATATATCATAAAATTCAATATTGTAGAGAATTTTCATAGCTACAACATTTTCTTTAGTCCCATTTCGATTTTCAAGCAAAACCTTAAAAACCTGAAAAAACCCTTAAAAGTGTCTACTTGATTCGCGATTTATTTAAAAAGCGCTCCAGCGATTTTTTTGTTTTTTGATTTTTTTCATCTATGAACATTGTAGTTTCAGAAACCGCAAAAATACCCAGGTGTAGCACCTTCCATTTAAATTTGTTTCAAGAGAACCGTGTCCTTTTTTGTCTTTCCAAGTATTTCTGCCCCAACTTCTGCATCTTTTGTTTTTGTCTAAAAACCATGTAGAATCTTCAGCATGAAATCTTTTTCTGCGTTTAGGAAGTTCATCATCAGAGCTTTCAGAATCACTGTGAAAACCATAGGGAACTAGACCCAGGACACCGTCGTCTAATTCCATTCCAAATTCATACTGCTCTTTGTTACCAAAACCCATGATGTCTTCTTAGTTTAATAATAAAGATAAACATTGCTCTTACCCGTCCGTTAGACGGTGTTACTTTATTGAATTCAGAATACAAACTAATACCGTTATGTGAATAAATGTCCCTAGAGAAACCACAAATTACCAGTTAATAAACAGAAAAAAACAGTAAAAATTAAGATTTTTTTTTACAAATTTTTTAATATATGAGGTATATGAACACATACAGCATCCCAATTTGTATCAATGACAAGGCCATAATCAGTTCGCTTATAGAGGAAATTAGATTTCAAATGTAAATTTTCGTTGCAATATAGAAATGATCAGATTTTTGTTCAAAAGTTTGGTCCATTGGCTCCGCCAAATATCACCCGATTATCATTAAAAGGATAGGCTAGTTCTTAGCAATGTACACCAACCATGGATGGCGTAAAACATTATATCTGATCTACATTAACTGTGGTCTTACGACCTTTTCGTACTCAAATTTGTACGTTTTGTGGACTTACGACCTTTTCCAACAAGGCCAAAACATATAGAAAAACGCGACATACAACCATTTTCTTGGTATCATACGACGTGTTTTGACTTGTACTATCATTCCGTAACAAAAACGCGATTTCCAAAAAAAAGTGGACTTACGAACTTTTCATTACAATTACAAAAAAAAAAAATATTTAAAAACTGTTTTTTATTTTGGATATTACACAGTTTTATAAACAACTTAAATATTGAGACAAAAAAAATTAATTAAGGTCACTTATTAAATTTTTTTAATTTAATTTTTATAACTACATGCTGTGGGAGGGATCCTATAAAAAATATTTGACCCTATTTAGTGTAAATTTATACATTTTTTCAGATTTTTGACCAGGTATTTCGGAAAATTGGATACTGTACAGACAATAAGTTTCATTTCGGAAATTGTACATTCATATCTTCATTCTTTATAATTTTATATAAAAACTACAAACGCTTTGCAGATGTACTTTACGTTTTAAGGCACCACATACAAATCTCAACTTCTACGACTTAACTTAGCATATTACCGCTGTAAATTGGCAAAAAAAAATGGATATGAAAAATTTGATCTGTTTAGAGAATATTTATTTCGATCAAAATCAAATTTGTCGTCATAAATTTTTCGATTTTTGTTCGCGGGCGGAACCACTTGCACCAGGGATGACGATATACACTATAGCAAGGACGTACGCACACTGGTCCCAACCTGCGACAAAAATCGAAAAATCGATATCATCAAAAGTTACGGGCAATTCAGCAAATTATCTCTAAACATATCATAGTTTAATATTCCAACACAGTTTTTATACCCTACACCACTATGTGGGGAGGGTATTATTATACCCTACACCACTATGTGGGGAGGGTATTATAAGTTGGTTTTGGCCAAAAAGTTTGTAACGCATCGAAATAATGGTCGTAGACCCATACTTATATATATCAAAATGAATGTCTCGACGAGCTGAGTCGATCTGGCTATGTGTGTCCGTCCGTCAGTCCGTCCGTCCGTCCGTCTGTCCGTCTGTCCATCTAAACCTTGTAATCACGCTACAGGCCGCAATTTTGATCGGATCGTCACGAAATTTTGGATGTTGATGGGGGTCCCGGAGGGGAAGAAGCCTATTAATTTTGGTGATGGTCGGATAATATTTAGGGGACGGAAAGGGCAAAAAACTTAGGTGGATAAAAAGACAACGTTTTTTTCCAAAGCCAATATCTCAGCTTCTATATGGGGTATACCAAAAGCAAAACCTGACAATGAAAGCAGAAAATATCACCTTTCTAACAAACAACGAACATATCGCAATAGTAGCAAATAAAACCCCAATTTTCATTTTTGCGATTTTAATTATATTGACAAATATCACAGCTTTGGTTGAAAATGTTCCAAAAGCAAAGCCTGACTATGAAAGTAGAAGATCCCGTCTTTACAATGATGCAAACTAGGTCGGCGTAGGTAATCAAATAACGGAGATATCGCAATAGTCGGTAATACATCCCATTTTTCTATTTTTTTGGAAATCAAGCTACAGGTCGCAATATTGATCGGATCGTCACGAAAATTTCAGGGTAAATGGGGGTCTCACAGATGAAGAAGCATATTGATTTTGGTGATGGTCGGATAATATTTAGGGGTCGGAATGGGCAAACACTTATTTGGAGAAAAGTCAACATTTTATTTCAAAGCCAATATCTCTGTTTTTTTAAGAGGTATATCAAAAGCAAAACCTGGAAAGGAAAGTAGAAAATATCACCTTTACAACGGTGTAAAGCAGGTTGTCGTAGGTGGTCAAATAGCAAAGATATGGCAATAGCCGATAATGCATCCCATTTTCCGATTTTTTTGTAATCACGCTACAGGTCGCAATTTTGATCGGATGGTCACGAAATTTTGGGGGTTAATGGGGGTCCCAAAAAGAAAGAAGCCTATTGATTTTGATGATGGTCGGATAATATTCAGGGGTCGGAATGGGCAAAAACTTATTTGGAGAAAAGGTCTACGTTTTATTTCAAAGCCAATATCTCTGTTTCTTTAAGAGGTATATCAAAAGCAAAACCTGGCAAGGAAAGTAGAAAATATCACCTTTACTACGATGTAAAGTAGGTGGTCGTATCTGCTCAAACAACAGAGATATCGCAATAGTCGGTAATGCATCCCATTTTCCGATTTGTTTGTAATCACGCTACAGGTCGCAATTTTAATCGGATCGTCACGAATTTTTTGGGAGTTGATTCGGGTCCCACATAGGAAGAAGCCTATTGATTTTGGTGATAGCCGGATAATATTTAGGGGTCGGAATGGGGAAAAACTCATTTGGAGACAAATTCAAAGTTTTATTCTTTGTGAATATATTGGCTTCTAGTAGGGGTATTCCAACGACAAAGCATGTCAATGGAAGAAGAAAATATTACCTTTACACTGGTGTAAAGCAGGTTGGCGAAGGTGGTCAAACAAGTGAGATACCACAATAGTCGGTAATGCATCCAATTCTTCAATTTTTTTGCAATCAAGCTACAGGTCGTAATTTTGATCGGATGGTCACGAAATTTTAGTTACTTATGGGGGTCCCAGAGACAAAGAGGCATATTATTTTTGGTGGTAGTCGGTTTATATTCCCTAAAAGAAATGTTTACCAGTGAAAAGCTTATGCACAGGGGTAGTGGTGTAGGGTATCACATGGTCGGCCCCGTCCCGACTATAGCCTTTGCTCACTTGTTGTACTTTATAACGGTATTTAACAAAGCAAAGCAGAAGAAGATGACATTTACGTATGATCATTCAAAAACTTTAAAATCATCAGTAAGGTTGTGACTTTTTACAAGGCAAATAACTCAAAATTGAAAAGATAAAAATTTTGTGTTTGAAATGGAAGTTTTAGTTCAAGGTATTCTAATTACTTTTACATACAAATTTTTACATATTGCTCGAATAAAACGTGCTGGAAATTAAATTTTTTTATAATACTTTTTTTGTGAATTTGTTTCCAAGTCTTAAAAATTGGAGTTGAGTTTTACTAACTTCGCCATCCTTCGCCACTCTCAATTTTTTTTGGAGAATGTTCGAAATAGTGTCAAGTTTACAACAAAATTGATTCCAGCTGCATATATTTGCGCTTCCGTGCGTGACATCAAAAATACTGATGGTACATCTGGTCGTTTCAGTGAATATGCCGTATTACTGTACTCTCAGTTTCTTCTTTGTTTTGTGTGTTAATCGTTTGTTTTTTTTTTTTTCTTTAAAGATTTAGACATTTTTGTTTCGGAATCTACCTATGAGTGTGTTTTTTACATTATATTATAATATATTTTTGATATATGTATAATGCTACATATAATATGAAAAAAAAGTAGAAATGTAAACTTCGGCCGCACCGAACTTTATTATATCCCCTACCTAGAAATATTCTGACCTCAAATGGAATAATTTGTTTTCTTTCCTGTCCACGATACCAGTCGGAGATGTTTTTTGACCACTAAGGACTCCAAATAGCAAATTACAACCAATTCGAACCGAAAATGTAGATAAAAACCTCAAAATAACAGAAATAGGGATGTACCGTAATTTGAGGGCTATACCGACACCTGGACCTAAGACCACAATTTTTGGCGGAGAAGGTTTTCGATTTTTGATCATTGAGAAGAAGGTTTTTGGCCATTGGGAACCCCAATTACCAAAGTACAGCCAATTAGGGCCGAAAATGTAGATAAAAGCTTCAAAATACCTGAAATCAGGTGGTACCGCTACATGGGGGCTATAGGAAAAACTGGACCCATATTGCTGATTTTTTGGCTAAAGTATTTTTTACTTATTTTTAGCATATACTGAAAAAATCAGATCGATCCGACGATTATAAATATTTTTGTCGCACCTTCCCATACAAGTGGGACCACTGTGGTATGGGGCCCGCCACCCCTCAATATGAAAATTGTTCAATCAATTTTTGAACATTTTGTTTCCAAAATTTCACATTCGTTCTAGTGGGCCCACCGGAAATAAATTTCTATGAACGTTGGTGCTTTATAGTGTTTCCAATGAATTTATTTAACTTTCGAAATACTGTGCATTTAAATGTGTATGTGTTTTGAAAGCCTGATTTAGCAAAGAGCCAAACCATATTGGCAGACAATTTTCAAAGAGTAACTCCTGCCACAACTGAAAATACAGTAAGGTGTTTCGTGTAAACCGATTTGAATCAAAAGGCACACATAAACAGTAGTAGCACACACACGGACTTTTACAGCCAAATAAAACGCGCATTCTCTCTCGCCTGTTCTGGTATTTGTTAATATTTTCATGCTCTTTCGATGGTTTTTCTTAAGCAGTGTACAGGCGACGTTTCCGTCAACAACAGCAGCAACAGCAGCAGCAGGAGCAATAACGACATCGAAGAGAATTGCCAAGCAATGATGATGGTGCTTTTCGCAAAGCGGCAGCAGCCAGAGCTTTCAGTCCCGGATTGGCTGTTGCTGGGTAATGTCACCCACAGAAAACGCGAACGTGTCGACGCAAAGAATTGTCTTGTTTTCCTTCCCCTCGAACGCGCTATAGCCAGCCTAATATATTTGCGGTTGTGATTTCCCAGTTTTCCATTTTCCTCTAAAAAATTTTCATTTTTTTCTGGTTTGTCCAAAAGAAAAATATCCGAATTCTATTCTTTAATTGGCTAGCCAAGAAGAAAGAAAAAAAAAAAATAAAAATTGAAAAAAAATCCAAAGTAAAAAAAATGTGTGGTGGTGACATTGAAGAGTGTTGTTGAAAAAAAAAAATCAAATAAATATTTCCGAAAGATTTAAGAATACAAAAATAAGATAGAAAAATATATACACACACACGTATATAAATACACATTTGTACAAATATACTCTACATCTGTATTTTACGACCGCAGAAGTTGGCCCAAATATCCAGTCAAAGAAGAATTTAACAAAATTTATTTAAAAGAAGTTAAAGCTGCGGCGAATTCAGTGAGAGCGAATCTGCATTAATGCTCTAATTAAGAATTTAATTGAAAGAAAATAAATAAATACAATTCAACAATTAATTAATGAAATATAAAAAAGTGAAATAGAATACGAATACGGGATAAATCCGTATAGGCCCACACAAACACTCACACGTGCCTGTATGTGTGTTGTTGCGGCATTTGGGGGATTATTTAAGAGATTTCCTTAATGCACGAAAAAAGTACTCGCCAGTGAATTACATGGTCCAGGAAAGTGTTTAACCTTCAGCATCTCGTAGAATCCGTACGCAAAACATCATCAGCAGAAGTAGCAGCAAAATTTCATTTGTTGTGGCCAGATTTGACAGTGACTTTTGTTGTACCTTTTTGTAGCAATTCCTCTTAGCAAAGGAATACCGTTTTCATAAAATACACACACATACAACCATATATGAAGAAGGAATCAAATGAAAATAATATCAAGTTTAAAGTCATCTGGCATCTGGTGCTATAGGCAAATCAACCCTGAGAGAATTGGATTAAAGAGGACCACGGACTACTACTGTTCAGCCAACCGGCCAGCTCAACAGCCTCTTTGGCACCTATTGCCCATGCTCTTCGATTGATTGCGAAAGTAAAACAAACGTCTATGTGTATGTGCTGGCGAGCTTGTGCTTTCCTTTGGCTCTTGCTGGGACTTCCATCTTCACCTCACACTCTTCGCACCGTGTCGCGCTCTCGTATAAGCCCGGCGGCTATTACCCCAACTCCCATGAGTACTACCAACTGCAAGGTTCACCTGCTCACCTGTATCACAAAGTAATCGCATCTATGTTTGGTGTCGTTGTTGCTTCTTCTGCTGCTGACAATACTCCAGTTCCAGTTGGAGTAAAAATGTCTCCCTCTCGGTGGTGGTGAGTGTGTGTCTATCAAAAGATAACTAACCTCGGATACCAATTATTGTCAAATCTCGAACATCTACTATAATCTTCACAGTTGTCGCCGTCGTCGTCCTTGTCGCCGTTGACGTTGACGTTAACGTAGCGCTGTCGTTGTTGTTCGAAATTTTAATGCCGTTATGTGTAGGCCAAAAGCATACATTCATGTTGTTTGGTGTTCGCTAGCCAGCAAGTGTTGTCGGAAGCACGTAAATCAAATGAAAAAATAGACGACGGCAAGAAGAATTAACTTCCGGTTAAAATGTTGTTGGTTTAAGCGTGTGCGTGTGTATTTTCATGTTCTCGCTCTCTCTCTCTCACATACTCCTATCTCTGAAGAAGCCTATGCGTTGACTGTCTACAATGTTCAAGGAGAAAATGAGCAAAAGAAGAATCCAAACATTATCCAAATGAAAAAATGCAATAATCATACGCAACGTGGTACTATTACAACAATTGAAAAATTAAAAAAATTGTGTTCTAGCGTATTTTTTTATGTAGCGCGGTGATAATATGCTTGCCAGTGTATGTGGAAGCCAACAGTTGTCTGCGCCTTCGGTATCACGCTAACAATTCGGTGTGAACGTGTAACTTGAAAAGGAGTGAGCCCATAAAAATACAACACATACAAGTGTTGGTGAGGTGTTTCAACATGTGTGTATATGTGTGTAAATGCATGCGTGCGTAAACATGCGGTTTCCGGTTAAACGAAATTTAATTCAAAAATTTCTCCATACTTCCTATCCTAAGAAATAATATAATAATTTTCGTGTTTGTGATTTGTGCGAAATTTCTTAAACCTCAAACAATCTCTGCGACGTACGACATAAAGGCGAAAATAGTAATAATAACAACAACAACAAAACATAATAAAAATTCTAATACAAACATCAACATACATACACACATACTGCCAAAAAGGAAATAAACGTCAACTAAAGAGTAAAGTAAGTTTTCCGCTACTGTTAACGAATTGTACAGCAACAACATAAGAAACTGACAAGAAAAGAAACATAAAATGAAACAAAATGAAAATAAGGAAACACTTAAGTAAATGGGAATAGGTTAAATGTAAAGAGGTATCACATGTCGATGATGCTGTTGTTGTCATAGACTTTGAAAGAAGTCATACATACACTTAAATACAAGTAAATACGTATATGTACATATGTATATTAATGGTTGTTTTTTTTTATAAAAAAACAACTTGTGTTTTATTAAGTCGACGTTGTGTCAATTGCAACGTCTAATTCACTGGTGTCGGATTTTTTGGAATCGATTTTAATATTTTTTTCAAAAAAATCTCTTAAAGAGGTTGTGTGCAATCAACATTTATTCAAACAGATAAATTTTCCACTCGTGCCGATCTTTTACGCTGATTCTCCAATTTTAAGTTCCTTTCCATCATTTCGTATTGAAAGGCTTGGATGGGTTGTTTATGTTATGCCATAAGGATTTTGCAGGAATACCAAACTCGTATATGGCTTAAAACATCTGCGATTGTATTATGCTGTTAGAGTAGGTTTTACATTCGATAATTATATATATATATATATATATATATATATATATATATATATATATATATATATATATTCATGGTGATTTTTAGGTTATGGCCGAATCGTGGGGGCTATGAACTTTATATTATACATTTGAATACTGGATTATATAGTAGACACCCTAAGCATATCCGGAGTACCATATGAAGATCCTATGACTTCCCCCGATGACGTAATTACAGCTTAAAGTACTCAAAATATGCAATTTTTGCAAGGTCCGTCGTATATTTTCTATATTTTTTTGATATATACTCACCATAACTATTTCAAAACGATTTGTAGCGAGCGTACAACATCTCCTTAATATATTAATGTCGAAAAACAAGGTCCGTCGTATATTTTCTATATTTTTTTGATATATACTCACCATAACTATTTCAAAACGATTTGTAGCGAGCGTACAACATCTCCTTAATATATTAATGTCGAAAAACCCACAAAAAATATTTGTTTGTATCCGAAAATAACGAAAGTCTGGGTTAAACACGTAAAACCAGATTTTAAGCTATATCTCAAAAACAAGAGCTGATGGAGAAAACCCGGGACTGGATTTGGAAATAACTCGCCGATTTCATCTAGAAACAACTGCAACTTCGGTTGAAACAAAAGTCCTGTTGACCAGTGTAATTGTTCCACAAACATCCCAGGCGGGACAGGGGAGACTTCTCTCATATCAATGAGTGCACCCCGATTCATATTAGCTCAATGATATGGGACCTACTGTTTATCGCCGAGTCCGAACGGCGTGTCTAAGACACCACTTGTAGAAGAGTTGCACAAAGCTGAAATACTCAGAAAATGTCGCCACCATTACTGAGGGGTATTTTGCCACCGTTGAAAAGTGTTTGATGTTGACTGACCGGGGAATCGAACCCACGACCTTTAGCGTGCAAGGCGGGTGTGCATACCATTGCACCACGGTGGCACCCACACCAACATTATACCACCTAATTATTGAATGTAAAATTACATGCGAAAATTACAGAAGATGGCATTGAATGCCGGTGCCCGGACATACATATTTCCCATGGCCATAACTCCCAAAATGATTTTGGGATTTATATCCGTTAATGAAATTGGATATAACTCCCAAAATTTGCTCGTAGTTTTGTCTACTACATATCCGCGGACATAACACTCAAAAAAATTGTATGCGTAGTGAGTTTTGGATGTTGTTTGTCATCTTAAATTTCTACATGTGTCGAACTCTATGAGTTGTAACAACTAGAAAAATAATCTCCTTAAAGATACATCTAATATATGCTTTGATACATTTATTAGTCCATATTTTAAGCCACATGTATGTGTTTTGCGTTTTCCAATCTCGTTAAAGCACAAGGATCACAGTCGGGCGGGGCCACAGCACCACACAAGGTTTTCTAGACCAAATTCCATCACATTTTCCAAATTTCTTCAATTATCTCTCTTTTATTGCTTTTTGTCAATATCACTGTGCAACATTTTTAAGGTAATCTTGTGCAAACAATTTGAGCTTAGGATTTTTTGAAAGTACAGACCCAAATGACAAAAACCCTAACTGGGTTTTGTTGTGTGAATCTTCATCTGACTTTTGAAGCAAATTTGTAGATAAGGACAAGGAAAATTACATTTATTGCCTCAAATTTTATAAAATATCGAAAATTTCCATTTAACAAATATGTCAATGATGTGGTGAAATCCGAAGTGCGAGAATGAACTGTTGGTGTGAACTGTGTTTGAAACAACATGAAGTAAGCATTTTAGAGTTCCAGAATGTTCTGAAGAATTGCTGACAACTTTATTCGGAAGATTTTTTCAAATGGTTACTTGGTTCAACTCCCAATAGTTTAGCTGATACTGACCAGAATTTCAGCAATTATGTACAATTTTCTATATTTTATCGATTTTGATGCCCTAGATGGAGTTTTTCTTTTGCGGTCTGTCCGAAAGATAAGTTCTACTAGTTTAGGGCTACAATATTGCCATAGGCAGTAAGGCCAAATTCCTAATTGTTACTGAGATAAATACTCGATAAATGCAACTGTAAGTTTAAGCTGTAGTTTAAGCCCGGTTTAGATGAGACCATAAAATCCGAACTGGATCTGACAGGACAAAACCCTACTAGGGGTTTGGTAGTCTCAACATGTACTTTCAAAAAATTCCTACTAGAAGATGTTTGCATTTTGAGTGTTGCATATTGTATTTTTAGGATCAAACTCGCTACATTTTTGTGGTCGGAATCAAGTTTGAATTCTGTGAGGAAATAAGCATATTCTTTTTGTACGTAAAATATGTTTTTGAAGGCAGCGAAATATGACTTACTTACTTAGCTGGCTTTCTACAGAACATTTGTTCCATAATTCGAACTAAGAAAAGATCTCCAATCCTCTCTGTTTGCTGCTGTATTTTCCCAATCTGGGATATGAAGCTTTCTGATGTCTCGTTTCACTTGTTCGCTCCAACGAAGCTTTGGCCTTCCAGATCTGCGTGAACCTCCATGCGGCCCGTATTTATACGCCTTTTTAGCGGGTTCATCATCACTCATTCTTATGACATGGCCTAGCCATCGCAATCGTTGTATCTCGATTCGTTCAACTATATTGATGTCGTTGTATAGTTGATACAGCTCGTTGTTCGTACGACGTCGTTTTAATATCCGACAAACTACAAAACCTCAACCAAACTCATGCTTTTTGTCATGGCAGCTATAATACAGTGCGTCCGTCACCTTTAGGTGTTGTTGTGACGTCTTTCCCAATCCATCATATTTCCTGTATGGCAGTTATATCGGCCTTGTAATTTTCAAGTACATCTTCCAGCGCGTAAACTGCACCTTATTTATAAAGAGTACGAACATTCCAGATGCAGATTCGCAGATCATGGTCCTTAAAACGTTTGCGGGGGTCGTCAACTTTAGATGGGTTTGTTTTTCTTTTCTTTCGTATTTTCATAGTAGGCTGTTTTTTCTTGGGAAGGGTTACTAACCCGACGCCCAAACCCAAGTTTTTAACGTTCTTATGGGTGAACGCGTGGCACATGTTAGCTCACTACCTTTAACGGGTGTTAAAGGCAGCTCCCCTGGTGAGCTCAGTGTCCACTTGACATGAGAGAGGGACCAAAATAAACCCTGGGCTTTGCCATTTTAAAGCCGGTCAGGACAAAACTTTACTTTTGCCTGTAAAAATTTAAAGGATCAATTGGACCAACAAATAGAGATAAAAAGGCTAGACTCGATAATGTGAATCGTCCTCTAACTTATGGTGAATGGATATCGATGAATAGTCCTCTAACTTAGTATAATATACCGTTTGCTTAAAGATTTTCTTGAAGCTTTCTTTTAAAATAAATAATGATTAAAAAAATCATATCTATAATGTAGGAAAAATTTGCTCGTAGTCGAGTTATTTTTTTCGACTCTAACTCCGACTCCAACAAAATTGCTCAACTCCGACTCCGAAATCCTGGGTAGCACACAAATACCACGCCAATTTTCACATTGCTCCAAGTCTGCCTTTTTAACAATTTTAGAATAATGAAATCTTTCTATCCGCTCGGAAAGGTCTCTTGCTCCCAGACTTCTGATTTCAATACTAAGATTTATATCGGTGTTGCATAATTCGTCGCGGCGTATACCATCAATATCGACAGCTTTTCTATTAGGTAGTTTCATGATGGTGGAGGAGACTTTACTCAAGCATAGCGTTGTTGCCCATGTCCTTGAATTTACATCATAGATGGTGGTGTCAAAGTAGGACTTGTGTAGTTCAGAATTAGTTTCCATATTCAAAAGGTTCAAAAAGTATTGCCTCCAGCGAGGAAGCAGTTCTTTGTTGATGTTGAGAAGATTTCCTGCCTCATCTTTTATGGGGTGTTGAAGAAGTATATTGCGATTTACCAATTCTTTGGTGATCCTAAATACTGTACGGGAGTCAACAATGTTTGCTGCCTTTTCAGCTGTATTTGCCAATTTATCAATATGGCTGCTTTTGTCCCTTCTGACTGGGCGCTGCACTACTTTATGGAGGGTTCGATATTCCAACTCGTATTGGGCTAATGTTGCGGGATTCATGTTTTCCATCGAGTGGATTTTCTCATTTAGCTCCAATCCGTATTTGTCTGCCATTAGTCAGAGGACTCAGAATATCTTTTGCGCGTTTCATACATGTGTGTCTGGTAATATTCCATTTTTCTGTAGCCGTCGATTCACGTTGAACATTTGTTCTGTATGTTAATTCCTGCAGTTTGCCAATAAAATAGTTTTATCGATTCGGTACACTGTCAGCTTCTTCGGTCGTTTCAGCCGGTGATCTTTCTGTATAGGTGAGGCTCGGAGGCGCAATTTAGATACTACCAGCAAGTGGTCTCCTGATTGATCAATATCGGCACCGCCCAAAAAGGAAACGTCGGCTTATGCCTAAGTTATCTATGTCGTTGGCAGTATCATAGCGATCACACGCGGTCCATGTAGGGTAATCTAGTTCCTAGTTCACTGTACTAGTTTCAAAACGTATGAACAACGTCATTAAATCTAACGTGTGATATTACGTATACACAGTTTGTTCATACAAATGATGTGGACCATTGGAACTGTGTGGTGAACTAGATAGTTACATATAGTTCCTTTGGCACACTCTAGAAGATGGTGTCACCAATAGCCATCATTGGTGCGTTGCAAAAGTCCACCAGCCGTTCTCCATTGTTATTTCGAATTCCCAAGCCGAGTCTGCTCATTACATGGTGCAGTTCGGTACTGTTGGATCCGACCATATCATTTAGATCACACACGACGCATATTATGTTTGCACGAGGAATTTCATCGTACACTGGATTTAGTTGGCTGTAGAAGAGGTCCTTCGATTCTTCGGAGGCACACTCGGATGGGGCATAGCATAGTCATAATTCTGTCTGAAAACGGTGTCCATGACATTAGACCTTTTCGAGTCTCTGTTGTTAATAGCATCCCCCACACCCGATTCATGGTTACTGCCAATAGGTTTCCCAGAATATAAGAATTTGGTTTTACCGTTGGGGGAGTCATATTTCCCTGAACTTTGCCAACGTACCCAGTATGGAGGTCCTATATTCAACTTGGAGAAACTTGGAATTCATATTTGTCACGTCGTCATCATCGCTGTCTCTACGCGTTATCACATTCCAGAATCCAATCATAGTCCTTTTATGATATCCAAAGGTCGTGAACGAGTATTTCGATTTATTTCTACAATTTTTGATTAACGATTCGGTAGCCAGAATAATTCAGAAGTGTTCCTAGTTTGGTGATAGAGCTGCTATTTATGTGTTCAACCACAAACCCGTGTGACGGTAATATTTGGATACCTGCTTCAGTGAATTTCCCCAGCTGTTTTCACCTACTTACCTGAGATGCCACTCAGCATCGTGACCATTCAGGCTACAGAGTTACATGTCCATGATCGTACCGTCCATGATTGGTAACGTGGGGTCCGCGGTGTCATTAAGCTCGTCATCCCTTTTTAAGGAATGCTCCTGCTGGCAAATTTACATTACTTGGTTATAAAAAATTTAATACGAAAATGTTTTGCAAATTGTGAAAGGCAAATTATATTGCAACGGGAGGGAACGCTGTGGGGTATGGGGTTTTGTTATTAATGCTTATGTGAATATTGAACTTCAATGAAAAACTATTGCCTATTATAAATCAAAATCAATTTATGCAGAGGTTTCTTTGTCATTTCGTTTTGCAATTACACGGAGAATGGAGAAAACGTGACAATATATTGCAATTGTTCTTCGACCTCTTTTCTATTTTTCTTATTACAGAAAAAGAACAAATGTTTTATTTTATTGTATGAATTCATCATGTACCCTTAACGGTCGTTTGGTATGGTTTTGGGGCTACACAAATTCTATCGCACAGATGTGGAGCCATCAGTATTAGAAATATGTATCGTTGGCACGATTTAGATGTGTATGCTTGTGAGGAAAAATAGGAAATTTTGAATGTAGATATTTGTCTTTTCTTCTTGTTAAATATTTTTTAAAAATGTAAATTTGATGCGGTACTTATTGTAGTGATGATATATTCAGTTTATGCTTTCAATTCCAAAGCTGTGTTTATATATATTTACATTTGTGTATTATCTAAAAAAATATCTTCTTTACTACACACAAAATTTATTCAATAAACAACAAATACATAGAACACACATGCATTGGGACAGAACTTATTTGTTCATGTGAAGGGAAATTTTTTGTGTAAGAGGACAAAATTCAACCAAATTCCAACTTCATGTTTTCTGTTTCTTATTACTCAAGTAACGGTCAAGCAGATTTAAGTTTCTTTAGCTATGGTCAACATATTGTGGTTATGAGCAATTGTAATGCAAATAAGACTCATAACTAACTAAACTAGAACCAAAGTAACGATGAAGTGAGCAAATGCATTTATTGGGTTTATTTAGTCAGCCGCTTGGAAGTTGGTTTTGTCCCAAATGTTATAGGGACAATTAGGAAATTGTTACGATATTCTCAGATTTTCTGTATATTTTTTTAAAATGTTTTATTCAAATTGTATTTTTCAATCTGTGTATCTAATTGTAATTATACCCTACACCACACTTTGTTTACATTTGTATGTAACTTGCAATCGCTGTCTGAGTCGATTTATGCATGTCCGTCCGTATGTCCAAGTATTTTTGCAATCAAGTTACAGGTCGCATTTATTGTCCGATTCAAATAAATATTGGGGAATATAATTTTTGACCAAAGGACGAATGGTAGTTATTTTGGAAACAAATCGGTTCAGATTTGGATATAGCCATGTATATATTTTTTCCGATTTGAGGTATTTCGATTAAAATTGGAATGTGTGAAGGAATTGGGACTAAACAGAAAAAGACTCGCCTGCTTGCTTCTGATAAAAGGATAAAAAAGTGAAGGGCAACCTAGTTCTTTATTCGTTTATCAGAAGCAAGCAAGGCAAACAGGCGAGGCATCTTATGTATCTACGGCTTTAAGATAAGGTAACAAAATTTAATTTATATCGGTTCGGAGTTAAATATTTTATTTACAACCCAATCACGAATGAAAATTTCTTGCGGAATTTCTCTCTTTTCCCTTCTTTCCTGTCACAAACAAAAAATCAGCAAAAAAAATTCCGATTGAGCAAAAATAGGAATCATGAACGAACATGTGTTTTCCTCCAAAAAAAATCTCCTTTGCAAAACTGAAGTGAGATTACAAAAAAAACGTAGTATTTTCCACAAACTTTGTACAAAACATGCAAAATAAACACTTTTTATGGGATTTTATACTGTAATCCACAATTTGTGGTTGGAAATTTATTAAAAATTTAACATATGTATTTTACAAAATAACATTACATAGTTTGCAAACACAGTAACTCTCAACTTTTTGTACCGATCAACGATGGTATGGGAGAATTTTGCACATACAAAACACCGGTAATTTATTGTTGAAAATAACACTGGATAAATGCATATTATCAATTATTTTTACTTCAAAATTCATGTTTTTTTAATTTATGTCATTATTTAATTAAAAACGCTCGTTTTTAATACAGTCATGATAGTGACAGTTCCACAGTTTACACTGTATCCTTGGAATTTTCCAATCTCATTTAATGTGTTTCATCAAATAGCATTCTCTGAATATCTTTGATGCATAATAATGTAATTTATTTGATTAAATTTGTTTATTTTTTTTCGAAAAACACAAATAAGAGGTTTTTCTTTATTTTTCTGATTTTGCAACTTCTCTTTATAAACAAAGACTTAACAGTGAGCAATGGAAGGAGAAATATGATCAGGAACATTGCTTCGAGACTCCAAAAAAGTTCTTATCATTTTAAACGATGTATCTAACTGGGAAAATGGGCAACTCAGAAACTTTTCCATCATTGTCTGTTTCATTATCTTCCGAATTTAAATAAAAAACAAATGATAAACACAATGTTCTCTCTTGTTACTGTTACTGTTGATGCATATCACTGATTGACACAATTTTTATTCGTTATAGAGAAAAATTCGTTACAGGGAAGTTCGTAATAGAGAAGTTTGACTGTATAAAAATTACTTGTATGTAAATTTTTATTATAAAATTAGGACAGGTAGCGAACAGTCTATAGCAATACTGACCTATTAAAATTAGTTAAGATTATTAAGATATAAATCCGTCCGATTTCATGTGTATGTACATCTTCTTTCACATTTAATTATCTCATAAGACGTTATATGTACAGGAAAAATGAAAGGCGGTCAATAAATCCACTGTTTTACTCCCTTACATTTGCAAGACTAATAAACCGATTTTTTGCATTTTCAGAGAATGTATACGGTTGCCCCCGATGATAATAGGCTATATATGGGGATTTCTGAGTGAAATCGGACACTTTTTCAAGATGAGGTTTTTGATTTCCTTTTTTTTTGCTTTGCTGATGCTGCTTATTAGCAAAACATTTTAGTATATTTTCAGATTTTTTTGACTAACGGTTCCAGAGATATCGCGCCTTGAGAAAGTCAAATTCTGTAAAAACTACATGCAAAGAAATACTCATAACTTCTTTAATATTCGTCCAATTTGACAAAAATCTGTTTTTGTATATTTTGTTGTTTTATCAGCTATTAAATAAAAAATTGCAAAAAAAATTGCACAGTGGGCTTGGATGCTATTGTCGCGATTTAATATTTAAAATAAATTTTTAAAGATGTTCGACCCCTTCGATTTTCTTTATTTTTTTTTTGTTTTAAACTAAGTTCAATTACAAAAATTTTAAGTCCTATGTGGTATTGGGGTTCGGACGATTACTATTTTTTTTAATTTTTTAAAATTCGTCAATACAATTTTTCCTTTATAACTTCGTGCAAAATTTATTATTTTATTAAAAAATTAAAAGTTTCATTTATAAATATTTGTTTTGATTTTATATTTATGAATTTATCTCAAACATCTTAAAAACTGCGTCATTTTTCGATTTTGAAAATGCATCAGCGAAAATTCCATTAAAGCCCACTATGCATGTTTTTCTATCTTTTTATGATAAACATATAATATATAATGATAAATATGTACTCTTAGCTTCAAAAATACAGTAAATACAAATTTTGGACAAAGGTATTAAGGAAAAATTGTATTGACAAATTTTAAAAAAAATTCAGAAAAAATAGTAATCGTCCGAACCCCATTACCACATATGACTTAAAATTTTTGTATTTGAACGTAGTTTAATACAAAAAAAATTAAAGAAAATCGAAGAGGTCGAACATCTTTAAAATTTGATTTTAAATATTAAATCGCGAAAATAGCATCCAAGCCCACTGTGCAAATTTTTTGCTATTTTTTATTTAATAGCTGATAAAACAACAAAACATGAAAATTTTTTTTTCAAATTGGACCAATATTAAAGAAGTCATGAGTATTTCTTCGCATGTAGATTTTACAGAATTTGACTTTTTCAAGGCGCGATATCTTTGGAACCGTTAGTCAAAAAAAAAATCTGAAAATATACTAAAATGTTTTGCTAATAAGCAGCATCACCACAGCAAAAATAAAGGAAATCAGAAACCTCATCTTGAAAAAGTGTCCGATTTCACTCAGAAATCCCCATATGTATTTTGTTGAATCTCGGAGGGGGCTGGGTACCTTTCCTATGTCATATTCAAAAAAGACGCTATATTTGCGAAAATTACGAATGCATCGGTTTGAAAATTAATTTGCGAGACAATTGCGGGTGGTTGTGTTTTCAGCCCTACGTACTTATTTGGGGCCTAAAGACCCGGCCAATCCCACTTTTTAAATATGTTATATCTACTAAACTATTGATGGTATTTTCATGTAATTTGCAGACAATGATTAAAGTCGTCTCAACGTGAAAGTAGAAAATATATTTTGATTAATCTCGGAGGGGTATCTCCCATCTGCCGTTGTGGACGTATCGTATTGATTTGCAAAAAATGGTGGTTGCATCTCAGAATCTAGGTACTTATTTGGGGCACTAAGACCCAACCACGCCTACTTTTGTAAATGTGTTATATATCAGAATCTTATCAAGGTTTGCCATGGTACCTTGCCAACGTTTTTTTCTTTAAAAGCTAGATATGCGGAGCTTATGATCATATAGGTTTCAGCATTAATTTTGGGTGACAATGGGGGTTGTCTCCCCGACCCGATGTAATTATTTGGAGCCAAAATTCCCGACCACAGCCACTTTTTTAAATATGTTATATCATGAAAAATGATTACTATAACCACTCTTTTCAATACATTACACTTCCAAAACTACTAAATTTCATACAATTTTTCAGAAGAAAATTTTTAGGAATCTCCCGTAATGAAAATAGTCTATATATTTGTTGATGAATATCGGACGGGCCTATTATTCTAAAATTGCTATATTTGCTACACTTATGAACGCATCGGATTACAAATTAATTTGTTTGGAGACGAAAACTGACGAACCGATTGTTGGCATGAATTTCGGAGGTGGTATATGTTCCGGGTATATGTTGATAATTGATTTTCTTTTCCCCATAAACTTGGATATAAACGGAGTAGCTATCATAAAAGAAATCGAAGAGCAATTCAAAATAAATTTAGGAGAGTCTTTACATTCCTACCACAATCATAAAAAATTTCATCCTTTTTCTTTAATTGTGAGAATAATAAAGAAGATCAATGTTTTCCAAAGAGATTCGATTGGTTAAAAGTGAGATACCTCCACTTATGAACTTATATGATTTAAACACCGAACAAATTAAAGAAAAAATGTCCACAAAAAATATTTGTATAGTGGCTTGTGCGTAATCTTTTTCAATATTTAAATGAAATAAACTTTATATTAGTTATTAATGGGCTGTAAAAATATCTAAGAATAAAGTCGAAAAGTCATCACCCTACTTTGCATCCAGGTTTGGACCAAAGATATTCTAGGTCTATACCAGGTCGGACAAAAGAACCACCACTTTTCACAAAAAAAAAAATAATAGTTTCTTTGAATTTCAACTTACAATAGTTGTTTTTTACTTTTTCAGTAAGATTTACTCAGTAACGTCTTTTCAGAGGGTAAGAAAAATGTTACTCTTTCACACGGAAAGTAAAAAAACAGTATTTGGTAAACTTTAGCAAGATAACCAGCCGTTGATTACCAAAACAAAAATCTTTGGCGTCAATGTTTGAAAGAAAAACTAAATCAAAAGCAATGAAAATTCTTAAATATTAAGTACAACAAGTAAATAAAATAGTATCAGTGGGCTTTGCCGATGTGAATTGAAACTTTCATCTACGGATAGATCGAATGTATTTAGGGTCTTTTCATTTGAACTTGATGACAAAAATGTGGATTAGGATTGAAGTGCAAAAGTGTTGCGGAGGAGGTACTTGAAGGAATGGACCAACATAGTCCATTATGGAAGTGGATCTTATTTTGGGAGTGATATATTTTCGCTAGATATCGCGCCCACTAATCATTTCAGTGGGTCATAGTGTAACTTTTGGACCACTATGCCAGGAAGCATGGACTTGTCCACGGAAAACATAATATCGCTGTAAACAGGACCACAACGAACAGCATCGGTGTACATTTCCAAAGGATCTTCGAACAGACCCTAAACTGCACTTAAACACAAATGCTGAACTTTTTTGTGGGAGGTTCTCCAAGGAGAAATTTAGACAAAATATTAGGAGATCCAAAGTTTGGACCAAATTGCTTGCCTCGTTCAAGGGATATAGTGCATAAAATTTTAGTGACATTTTTTAAATTTTGGGGCGGGGCAAGTACCAGAAGTTGTGGACCGGTATTGCCCATCTTCGAACCAAAACTAAGTTTGGAAAAAATCGGTTGATCAGTTCGAGAGTTATCGTGCTCTTCAGCCACTACATATGGTACACCTTTTGGACTGTTTTCTCAAGAAGTATGGACTTGCCCCTGAAAAAACTTTTACCGTCGAAATTGAGGCAGCAAATTCAATTTGCTTCAACAAAAATCAAAGTGTTTCGAGAGCTGGTCTTAAAGTGAACTTATGCGAAATTTTGTTTGGGAGGTACCTAAGGCAGTGGACAAATATAGTCCATATAGTCCAGTATATTAGGATGTGTAAAATATGCACCAAATAGGTCACCCAATACAAGGGTTTTCGGGCGCACAATTATTCGAACATTTTTGAACTTTTGTGGGGGAGGCTTATATATGGCTTAGCTTTGAACTTAAACTAAGTTTGGACAAAATTTTACGAAGGCCAAATTTTGGACCGAGTCGACAGATCCGTTCGAGAGTTATCTTGCGCTCCAACCACTACACACGGTGTTTTTTGCAACTTTCAGGCTATTTTCTCAGGAAGTATGGACTTGCCCCTGGAGAAACTTGTACCGTTGTATGGGAGGCAGTGAATACAAGTTGTTACAACAAAAATCAAAGCAATTCGAGAGAAGGTACCAAGCAGAACTTCTCCGAAATTTTATGTGCGAGGTCCATATTGGAACCTCATCTAAGTCTGGTATATATTTCACGATATGCAAAGTATGGGATATATCGGTTACTCCGTTCAGGAGCTATCGTGCGCACAAATTTTCAGAACATTTTCGAACTTTTGTGAGGTAGGTACTGGAAGGACTGGACCGATATAACCCATCTTCGAACTTAAACAAAGTTTGGACAAAATATTACGAAAGCCAAATTTTGGACCGGATCAGTTGATCCGTTTGTGAGTTATCATGCGCTCCAGTCAGACGGACGGACATAGCTAAATCAACTCCAAATTGTCTGAAACGGATTTCGTCCAAACATACTTGGGGTCTAAACCCATTATTTCGGTACCCTCGTAAGCATAAATGCTGAGGGTATAAAAATAAAAATAACTAATAGATTAATAAAATAATCTATAAATATAGTTGAATCGCAATATTTGTATTATTTTTCGCCAAAAATCAAACAAACTTTGAACACCTGACCATTAACAGGTGATGGAAAAACAACTGATCGAACTTGCTAAATGTTGCTGGGAAAAATTCTTCTAGCAAACTTTAGCAAGTTCTCAGCAAACAACTGTCAAAATTGTTCTCTCATTTCGCTCTCTTTTACTGAACTTTTGTCTAAAAAGACAGCATTTAGTAACATTTCCTAATAATTATTACAAATTATCAGGTAAACAAACACAGGTAATACAATGTATTTTGACAGCACACTTAATAATCAGCGGTTATTATTGGTTGACCTGGTATAGACCTTGATATTCTCCTTCCCTTTTTATATTTTCAGTTGAGAAACATTCCAAGGATTTGCGAGTTTAAAGGATTCACTTTTCTTATGCCCTACAGTTTTAAAGCGATGACAACAAATTCTACATAAAACAGTGGCAGAATATGTCTCCAAATGGTGTCATAATAAAAAAGATATTGCTTTTACAACAGTGCTGTGTGGTTCAAGTTTTCGTTGGTGGATTAACATTCCAAATATTTTGACATTTAGTTATAAATGACTGTGTCAAATATTTGAGTTATGCTTGTGTTACAGTCATTCCCGTTTTTCTTTTGTATAGTATTTGAAATTTTTGCTGTTGTTGGTATGTTTGTTAAAACAGTAAAAATGAGTGTGTTGGTTTTGAATGGAGACCGATTTATTATTGCATGAGAGTTTTCCATTCTAACACTGGGCTATGGTTGTGTTTAAAGTTCGACAACATCTTCCTCTTCCTAATTGATTAACATACCGCATAATCTGTGTTACAAGGATTTAACATGATTATACCACTCCCCTCGCCCCACCTTTCTGGTCCAAGTAACTCTCCCACTTTGTTTTTATTTCCTCCTCAACGACATACATACTCGTACATGCGTATACTTTTTTATGAGTGAATGTCAGTCTGTCTCTAAATGGTATGGTTCATTGTTTTCGAGCGTCTGGATGAAAGAATAACTCAGTAAATGTGTGGTTATGTTTGAAAAGAAAACAATACCCAGTAGTCACACTTCTTACTATCTTCTGTCGAGAGAAATGTTCGCCACTAGATTTTCCAGACCATTAAGTAATAGATGGAAATAATGACTCCCGACATGGTTGTTATACACCAAGTTTTCGTATTTTGCTGTAATTTTCTTTTGTGTGTTTTTGAAAGCAACAACAATCACAGAAAACCGAAGAGAAAAACATGCTGGGTGCTACACTTTGGATTAATTAAACTGTTCGCTTTTGGCTATGCTAATGATTTGCGATGTACCATTTATTTGAATACTTCAGATGGATATTAACACCGTGGTGTCACACTTACTGAATGGTAGAAGTATGTACATACGAGTATATACATATGTATGTAGAATTGAAAGTATTCAATATAATTTGATAAGTTGGAGTGTCCTTATTGGGACGGATATAGTAGTTAATAGTTACAAATTGAAGGGTAGCACACACTGACACTTTTGAATGACAGTCAAAGTATTTTTAGGATAATTTTAAAGAACAAAACTATTTTGTTCATCAAAAAAACTTTTAAAGTATAATATATAAAATACTTACTTACTTAGCGGCAGTAAGGAAAGATCTACATTCATCTTTATTTGTTGCGTTATTTTGTCAATTCGGGATACCGTGTTTTCTGATGTCATCTTCCACATGTTTACTCCATCGAAGCCTTGGCATTCCAGTTCTGCATGCACCGCCATTCGGACGTATTAATACGCCTTTTTACCGAGTTCATCATCGCTCATTACTATGACACGATACGTTTAACTACGTTGATGTACCTTTGAACGTAGGGGACTGTCGAAGGATGCTTTATAATCGGTGGTAGGTGTCGATCTGCATCTCTAGGGTCTTCTCCAGTATTTGCCGCAGGGTAAATATCTGTCAATGGTGGACTTTCAAGGTGTAAAGCCGCATTGGTATGGCTGAATTATTTCGCTCACCATAGGCTTTGTCGTTCGCACAATATCCCTGACACTATCTTGTAGGCAATAGGGAGTAGACTTATGCCCCTATAGTTAGAGCATACAGTCTTATCTCCCTTCTTGTGGACGGGGCACAGGATACTCAGGTTCCAATCGTCGGGTACTCGTTCGTCCTGCCAGATGGTGCTAACTAGCTGATGAATACACCTTATAAGCGCGTGAACTCCTGTTTCGAACAGCTCGGCTGGTAGGCCATCGGCTCCTGCTGCCTTATTATTCTTCATCCGGTTCCTGTCAATACCTTATCAGAATACCATATTCTGGGATTCGATCTGGGGAATCTTCGTCGTCTTCGCTAGTATTGGGTACCAATAGTTTGGAACATGCTCTTTCTTTCCATATCCCCAGCACACTATCTGTATCAGTTACCAACTTACTTGGCTAGTCTCTTCAAGAGAATGTGGCTGTACCGAAGCCATCTGTTTGATGTTTCACCACTTTTATAGAATTTCCGGTTTTCATTCTGGCTACTGTATATTTCGATGTTTTAACCCTCCCGAGACGAGGTTCCTCTCTCCTTTTCACCCGATACCTCTCTCTCACGCTACGCGTTGCTACTGATTGAAAGTAGCCCTATATGCCGCATTTTTCTCTTGGGTAGCAGCACGACACTTCTGGTCATATCATGTGTACCTTGTTGAAGGTCTCTGGTATCTAAGTATGTATTTTCAGGCTTCTGCATGGAGTGGACAATACTTTGCCATTGTGCTGATATGTTATCGGAAGGAGGAGTGCTTTGATTAAGCAATTGGACCAGTTGGGTGTAATATGCTGCGGCCATCTGTTGTGATAAAAACAGCATATCAGCAAGACTGTCGTCCCGTCATCTTCCTGAACTACACTCCCGTCAACCGCAGATCTCTAATTCATAGGAGATTGCTACGTGGATAACTTTTGGTCGGTCACAATTTCCCTTGTTCAACACTTCTAGGGGCAAATGCTTCTTTTTTGGTAATATAAAAAGATCAAATTCGGAATAGATTAGATTTTTAACTACTCCGATCTACTCTGGTATAAGGAGCATAATTTTCGATGTGTTCCACCCACAAAGTGATTTTGGGGTAAACAAGTAAAAAAAAGTATCAGTCGATTTTGTCGACACTGAGAGATATATCCTCAGGCTTTGTTCTATGGACAGATCGAATACCGGCTACACAACCAAAATCCTTATTCCCAAAAATTCTGTATTTGGGGGGTTTTCAGAATTTGGCGGACCTTTTTGAATGTATAAACTTGCCGACAAAAATATAGATTTGCATTAAAGTTCAATAGTGTTGTGGAGGAGGTGCCTAAAAAAATGCACCGGCATAATCCTTTTTGGAGGTAGTTCTTCTTTTGGAAGTCATTCCTTTCTATAAATATGGACCAAATCGGTAATTGCCTTCGGAGTTATCATGCGCACCATTTTAGTGCAAAGTTTTGAACTTTTGTAGGGAAGGTACCCAAAGCAGTGAACCGATATGACCTATCATCGAACTTAAACTAAGTTTGGACAAATTGGGAAGGCAAAATTTTCGACCGAATCGGTTTATTTGTTCGAGAGTTAATGTGCGCTCCAGCCAGCTAGACAGACAGATGGACGGGCATGACTAAATCGATTCAAATTTGTCTAAAAAGGATTTCGTCCACTTACTTACTTACTTATTAGATGTGGAACATTTTGGTCGTATGAAAGTTATTGGTGTTGCACAATGATTTTATTATATGTTTGTAATTTCATTCTTCTGATTAATCTGGCTCTGGGTCTATCTCCAGTTCTAGGAATGCGGCTGCTTTGATACGATGTAACCACAAATCTACTGGAGTTAATTGGTTGGGCAGGGCAGTTGAATAGGTGCAGTGTCTCGGGCGGGCCTGTGCCGCAGATGTTTTCCACAGTGTCATCGATCCTTTCCGTATTGGAATTTAGGCTGATGCACCATCCCGAGCATAGTTGAGCGAAAACGACTCTGATTTGTCGTGACAGCTGGCGCTTATCAGCTGCAATAGATACGGGATGTAATCCGAGAACCGCATTTTCTTTTTCGTTTGGTCCCACGCCTCTCGCACCCGTCCCTGCCGACCGAGGGGCCACCTCCCCGTTCGTAGGGACCGCGTACACACCAAAGTCCGGACTAAGGCGGGTTAGCATGGATTTAAACCGGCTACAGAAAATACATCAGCCGGTAAAATAAAATAATAACATGTTAGTATTTATAACTTATTACATACATACACAGATAAATAAATTATGACGCAAAAGAAAATTAAAGAAACGCTGTTCATTGGCTATTCTACTGTTCCGCAGAGGGATTTGTAGATTAAGTGCTGGATGTTCAATCAGCTTATACAAGGTGGAAAGTAAACCAAGATCTAAAATTAATGTTGACAACTATTGCTCAAACGCCGGTTCTACTAGTTCCGCAGAGGGAGTTGTAGATAAGATGCCGTAAAAATGAGCTCTTACATGTAAATTACAAAATACAAAGTAATGATGCACATCGTAGGTTATATAGTAAAAAATTACATACGTGGTATCAAATTATTAATTCTCTCTAATGAATTATTTAAACAAATAGAGTTACATAAGCTGTTATAAATTACACAGAGGGATCTAATTGGGCTATTCAATTCATAATTAGTTCTTGCAAACGATAGCTTTAACGGTTCAAAATTACGTGTTCTACGAGAAGGAACATTGTAGTTTATTTCAGAAGTGAGAAATGGAGAATCAATATGACCGCGTAATAATTTAATAATAAATAATGCTCGTAACATGAAACGTCTTCTTTCAAGTGTTGGAAGATCTATTAACAATAAACGACTCTTATAAGGTGGAAGAGGTAGAGACGGGTTCCAATTCAGATCTCGTAAGGCAAAAATTAAAAATTGAATTTGTACAGACTCAATTTTATCAGAATAACATTTGTAGAATGGGCTCCATAATATGCAACCGTATTCCAGAACTGGACGAACCAAACTAACAAATAATCTTTTAGTGACATAAGGATCATCACACTCTTTAGACCATCGCCAAGGGTCAATGTGTAAATGAAATCGTTGTTTTGGATCTAATATAACGCCAAGATCAACGAAAGATTCGACGCTATCAAGTTTGTAGGAGCCAATAAAATAGTTGGATAATATTGGCTGCGATATAAAGAATGACAATTTTTTGCATTTTTTTTAGATTAAGGGACATACCATTTGCACTACACCAATTAACGAGGGAGTGTAAATCGCATTCATACGATAGCTGTTTATGGCATCTGCGACTGCATTCGTATGAATGCTAATCAAACCTGCTTGATATGCCTGTTGATTAAGGGGTTCTCTATTGTAACACTGGACTTCTCTCTCTAGATCATGAAGGTCCCTCTTTACCGGTCGGTCCTATGCAGCATATGGTGATTAGGATGGCTCTTGTAGTCTGAGGGTATAAAAAGAAAGAACAACAAAAATGTATTGTGTGCAAAGGTTCAAATTATATATGAGTCGTAAACCACAGGAAACCATACTATGCATTTGTACTTGTTAGTACTAAAACACTGTGTGTACGTGTATATCTTTTGTGTGCGTGTATGCATGTGTCGTATAATATGCATTCAAATCTCTAACCTAAAAAGTTATTACAAAATGTAAACACATTATCCATCATTATTATTATAATTTATTTTACACCTACTTACGCACACATATACATTCACTTACATGTATGCCTGGTTGACTTGAAGTGTACTTGAGTTTTCAGAGAAAATCTACAAATTAATTAGTTTGTTGATGATTTTCTCAAACATTGCACTCACACCCATAATGGTGTGCCGCCACACACCGGGGGAAGGAATCAAGGGCGGCAGCACTAACGTTGTTAACCAACAAAATAAACCAACCCAACTACCGACCCAACGATGTCGATGCAGTCAGTTATGATGCACTCACTCACTTGTCATTGAATACCAAACAAGCTGTTTCCGAGCTGCACCACTTTTATCTGGCCATCAAATTGGAACTTGGATCGCAAATTGTTAGTGCTTAGCTGAAAAAAGATGACCCTGATTTGCCTCGAGTAAATTTTGTTTTCGAATTAGTTAAATGACTTTGCATGGCAATGAGAAACTGATTTGTCAGAATAAACTACCGAAATCAATTTCATAATGTATTTTTGGCTTGTACATGAATTTACATGGGCGGCGGCATGAGTGTGTGTATGTTTCTAAGTTTTGGCACCTCACTTAACACGGAAGTGCACTCACTCACTCAATGCAAATCAGCAATAAAATAAAAAGGAAGACAAAAATAAAATGACGTTACAAAGCATTCAAAGAAATGCCAAAAAACTAATTTTATGACAAATATTCATCATCATCACTGTCAAACACATTTCAAATGAGAAATTATGAAGAATTGCTATAATAAAGGCACGTAAGAAAGGTCAAATAAGAAAGTATGGCAATCTTACAAATAACCGATTTGAAATACAACTTATTATTTCCAACACATGCATTTGTGGAAGCAGGTGATGGAACTTATGTCACTAAACAAGGAATTGAATGGCATATTTTTAGATGAAGGTATTAGGTGGAGAATTGTTTTCGTGTTGTTAAATTTCGAAGGAGCAAATACAGAGATCTTTGAATGAGTATTTATACCCAATACATTTAAATTCTGTAATTTTTGGGAAATCATTTTTTGAAGATCCCGTTGTATTTCTATGAACCAAATAAGGTATTGTTACGGAATTAGATACAACTTAATCCCATGTAGACGTTGTTTTATTCCCCGATACGATTTGTACCAAATAAAACGAAGCTTCGTTTTAGATTACGATTCTACAATGCTTTATTGGCGTTATTCACTTATTCACGCAGGAATTTACTTTTCTTCTAAGCACAAAGCTTATCTCTAGTAAGCACACAGCTTTACTCAATTCTGATTACTCTTTACTTCTTCGGTTACATTGACCGTTTTAAGTCGCGGTCTGAATTACTACTTAAACGCCCATCTGCTACGCCAGCGAATTTATACCCGCTTGCGTATGCATAGACTGTTCTAGTACCCTTCATTTGGGAGGTTCTTCAATGTTCAAACGAGATACAGATGCACATACATACATACTCGTATACTAACGGACAAATTAGTGTAAACAGCTAAAGCTATAACTGAATGTTCAAAACAAACAAACAAAGAGAGAGAGAGAGAGAGAGAGAGAGAGAGAATACAACAAAACAATAACTAAGTTATCAGTGTAAATCAAGACTGATTTAAAACTCCATACAGTAGTTGTTGTTGCAAAAAATAAACGAAGTGCTTAAAAATATTTTCCTTGCAACTCAAATTCCTAAATTAACCGAAATTCATCTAAATTAACTTATGTCTACCAGTTACATTCGTAACAGTATTTTAAGATCCCAACTAGCAAAACTGGACGCATTACATTACAGTTGTGATCCAACTCTATTAAAACTTCCACTAAATTTGAAACAAAAATTTACATAATAATCGTACGTCACAAAATTGAATATTCTGATTTAATATCTTTTGGTCCAGGCTTAGAATGGTTGTGAAATTTAAAGCATGTACACGAGGTTAATTTAAAGATCTGAAACTGAGGTGCCTATTCGTTCTATCTAGCTATCCATCAGAATAGAACCAAAACATAGTCAGATCTTAACATACAATTATATTCTTCCGAGAAAAGACCACGTTTACATTATCTTTTATGGGGGGTTGGCGTATTGTTGTTGTTGTAAAATTATATTTATTATATGTTTGATTTTCTGCTCATTCAAACTCTGGGTCTATCTCCAGGTCTAAAAATGTGGCTGCTTTGATGGGTTGTAGCCACAAATCTTCGGAAGTTAGTTGAGTAGGTTTGGCAGGCCTATGCGTGCGGGCCTGTGCCGCATATGGTGATTAGGATGACTCTCACGGTAACACCATGACTCTCACGGTAACACTTCAACGAAAGCATGCCAATACTGGAAGAATGTTTGTCTCCTCATGTAGATAGTCCACTGAAGAAGGCACCCTGTTGCAGTTCTCAGGTCGGCATTCTGACAGGTTTGAATATTTTTCCATTGCGTTGTAGTTATTTCGCGGACCACACTGGTGCAGCATAGCTTACCACAGATCGATCTGTCGCGTTATATGTGGCCAACAAGGTTTCTTTATCTGCACCCCAAGTGCTGTCGGCTAGGGACTTGAGGACGTTGTTCTACATCTCAGCTTGTCGAAGATAGCTGAGGCATGCGAGAACGACTTAAAAATGCGGTAAGATGTAACCTTTAGAATTTTGGGGTAGTTTATGGTCGGAATTCTGCTATCGTCAACCATAACATTAAAATCAGCTCTCACCTCTGCCGTCCTTGTGATGAACAGAGTAGCCCCAGATTTAGTGGCGGATATTTGCATATTCCTCGCGTGCAAAAAGGTCGTAAGATCAGTCAAATAGCAGTTCAAATGGCATTAGGGAAGGTACTGATGCCAAGATTGTACAATCATCCGCATACGTTACGATCTCAATCCCGTCTGGAGGGTGCGGAATACCCCACCTTAGAGAACACCCAGTTTCACTCTAGAGGACTGGCGTCCACATATAATTGACTATCCAACATTTAAAACTTGGTGGGAGGATTGTCTGTTCGATATCCTCAAACAGTGTGGAGTGTTTGATAGTACCAAAGGCTTTTGATAAGTCAAGCGCCACCATCATAGTTCTATCGCACGGCTTGCTCTGGTTGAGTCCTCGATTAATATGTGTAAAGATGGCGTGCAGCGCTGTTGACGTGCTGTGCGCCTTACGGAATCCATCCTGATTATTGGCAACTGGATAGCTATTTCTGAAGTTGGGGAGGATTAAAACTTCAGGGGTCCTGGCTTCAGTAGCGGGACCACCCTATTCATTTTCGATTGAAATAACTTGCGCACCTCTTCGGATCAGCCAGCGTAACGTCGCCAAACGGGACTGAGGTCCTATCTTCCTTCTTTCCAGGGTTCGAGAGTGACTTAACCGTTGCTAACAATTCGTTTATTCCGGCGCCAATGTTGCAGCTCTTCAGATGATTTAACCACTTGTTCCGCTTATGCTCACCGACCAACCTGTTAACATGCAGTGTCAGCTCCCTGACTCTGGGGTCACAGGATTTGGCACGACGAAGCTCAACACACTCATTTGCAATTCCCGTTGCCACTGCAGGGAAGTTTGGTCTCATTTCGGGTATTCGACCAGCAGGTAAATGTGGATGATGTCTCGGAACGTCCTTTCGGCTACCCGAAAATCGGAAAGGTTGGACAAATCTCTGAAGCGGCGATAGGTGAACTCTCTGAAATTCGGCCAACTAGCTTTCCCATGATTGATGAATGTGCGGCGTTCAGAGGAGATGAAATCGGGGGGTGTGCTGATGGAGGAAATTATGGGGAGATGGTCTGATACAAGAGAAACGAACTGTGACACTCTCCGCTAATTCTGCTATGGGCCTATAACCTGGAGTACAGCTATTTGTCGGCGGTGTAAACGTTCAGCAACTCTGCCTCGGCAGTTTCACACCTATCTGCTACCCCCATACATTCCAAGTACGGGTTATTCGAGCCATGCCCAAGCAAGATAGGTCTATATTGAACAGTCTGGTGCAATAGGAAAGCCAATCCCCCATCTCCACTTCTGGTGCGATCATTTTTTAGTACGCTATAACCATAACAACGCTGTAAGCTGCATTTGTTATTGAGCTTGGTTTCCTGCACCGCCGCAACAATTACACTGTGCAACATTTTTAAGGTTAAATATTGAGTTTTTGAAGAAATTCGGGGCTATATCTCTGAAACCAATGCGAATCTTCTTCTGACCTCTGAAGCAAATTTGTAGATAAGGACAAGAATAAAATATTTTGAGAAATAATGAACTCGAAAAACTACATTTATTGCCTCAAATTTCAAAATATATGCAAAAATTCCACAATTTTTATACATTTCGCACCGTATCTCCAAAACCGTTAATTTTTTCTGAATATTTTCTTTTGGAAAAATGTTCCCTGGAATGTAATACATAACTCTTCAGAACATGTCATTGTAAAACGCCTCTATCCCGTTGTTTTCAGTACATTTCTCAACGACGATTTAATAAATATGTCAATAATGTAGTGAAATCTGAAATGCGAGAATAAACTCTTGGTGTGAACTGTGTTTGAAATACGTGTTGTAAAAGATATGATGCAGAATACCCACGAAACACCATGAAGTAAGCATTTTAGAGTTTCGGAATGTTCTGAAGAATTGTTGAGTACATTATTTGGAAGATTTTTGTTAAAGCTTACTTGGTTCAACTCCCAATAGTTTAGCCGATACTGACCAGAATTTCAGCAATTATGTACAATTTTCTACATTTTATAGGTTTTGATGTCCTAGATGGAGTTTTTCTTATGTGGTTTTTTCAAAAGATACATTCTACTAGTTTAGGGCTACAATATTGCTAAAGACAGCGAGGCCAAATTACTATTCGTTTCTGAGATAAAGCCCTGATAAATGCAAAAAAGTGTAGATTTAGCCCGGTTTAGATAAGCCCATAAAATCCGAACTGGATCTGACAGGACAAAACCCTACTAGGGTTTTTGTAGTCTAAATATGTACTTTCAAAAAATGCATACTAGAAGTTGTTTGCATTTTCAGTGTTGCATAGTGTTATATTCTTCCGACTCATGAAATCCAAGAATGCAGTTCAACAACAACGGTTGCCTTAAGTGCTGCGTATGTGGCTGCTGTTTGAGTGAGTGCGGAGGAGTCGCGTATTCTGATGACGACGACTCATTTAGGGCTCACGCAGCATGCAGAAACATAGTCCCTGTCATTGTCCCTCGCATGGAATAGTCTAGACAACCCCTGAGATGCACCCACTCCCGACATCTATTGCCTCTCACCGAAGTTTGAGTGTGGTCCCTGTAACCGAAAATTTGTCTAGAAAAGTCAAATCTTAACTTTCAAACAAGCCATATTTTTTAAATCGACAAACAAATGACTTTGTTGTAGTGGTAGAAGTGTGAAAAGAACGCATTAAAAGCAGAAATGTTTTTCCTCTGGCTCTAATCTGTTTAGAAGATACAAAACAATTTGCGAATTTATTATTACGAAAAAGAAATTTTAATAGGCCTTCGAAAATTAAAAAAAAAATCGGTTACAAAATAGATGATGCAATTTCGGAACCCTAGTACGTATGATTATTATTATGTTCTTTCCAATTAATAGGAACCATACGCAATGTAAATATATGTATACAAAATAGGATTATGACTTTTTTACAACCTCGTATACTGTATCATATTTTGATGAGTTTTTACCTAAGATTAGATAAAATCGTAATCATAATGTGATTCGATAAAAATAGCTATCGTTCAAAGTCATTTTAAAATTTATCTATGTGAGCTTTTTTGATTATCTTTCGAAAACACTATAATCACATACAATCATATGAATTAAAATTGATTTGGGCGGGAACTTTTTCAATATCTAAATGGAATAAAAGTTATTATAGTCAATACTAGGCAGAAGGTCATTCAATCGTGCGACAGGAAATGGGTTGTGTGTGACTTTTTATAATATTTAAATAGAATAAACGTTATTTAAGTCATTAATAAGCAAAAGTTCATTCGTTCCTGCTACAGGAAATCATTTCAAAAAAAAAAAAAAAAGATTAAAAAGTCATAACCCTAATGCAAAATATTAATAAAAACCCAAACCAAAGTAATGTCAGCCTGGCGTATCATTATGATTAATTAAAACGAATATTATAATAATCATACGCACTGTGATTCTAGCAGCTTAGAGTCCGAGGAAAGTTGTTTCCGTTTTTTTTCACACCGACTAAACAAGTATGTGGCTTTACATGGGTCCATAGAAAATCTTAATACGCTTTGCCACGTTTCACTTTGAGTCGAGTGAAATAACAAACCTCTGAAAAATCCCCGAAACTATCTAGTCTTGGACACAAATAAACATTGGAATGTCATAACATAATTAAACTTTACAAACATGTTTAGACCAGGGTTTCGGAGTCGAGGTGTTTTTGGCTCGACTCCGACTCCGACTCCAGACGAGTTTTTTTTCACGACTCCGGCTCCGACTCCGACTCCGGGTCGACTCCGAGAGTGAATTCCTATACCACTAAAAATGAATAAAATATACACAAAATTTTAACTTTTTCGTATATTTTGGCCTATATCGGCTAATGTGTTAGTTTATCCTTACATATTCAGTAGAAAGGACATTCGTTGGAATACATTCGAGCATATCAATATTGTTTCTGCCGAATCTTACATTGAAAAACAGCAAAGTTAGAAAGTTTTTGTCGGTTTTCCTTTTTTGCACGAGAATATTCTGGACGAAATTCATTCGCGTGAGAAAATCTTTAAGCTTTCAAAATATGTGAAAATGAAGGGGCAATACAAATCATAAGGACTACATGCAATAAAAATTATAAGCAATTCATGACCAAGTTTCAAACTGGATGTAAGTCAACATTTTAGCGTGCTTAGCCTCAAAAGGAGACCTCCAGTTGTAAAGCTCAATAAAAACCATTTTTCATGATTTTTTTTGAGAAAACTACGTAGCTTTTTGGCAGATTTTTTTCTTCATCCGAAGTTTTGAGGCCATCTACGAAATCCTGTTTATATTAAAGCATTGTGCGGTGTCAACTCTAGCTCGAAAACTAATTAATCAATTGTCATATATTTATGTGGCCGATTTCGAGAAAAACACAGTTTATATGCGGCATACAAATTAAAATAAATTGTTCTCATCCAACGCTCACACTAAGGCAATATTGTTCCGATCAACTTAAAAATTTGACCACCTATTCTATGAAATTTATACTTTCTACTTTTTTCTGAAATTTATAAGTAGAGATCAACTACAATCCAGAGCTCAAAATTTGGACTTTGGTGTGGAGTGAATAATTTTATTGAAATATTTGAGATATATTGTGTATACTACCCAACACGTAGGCAGATGGATGTTTTCAGGAACTGAAAAATTAGCAGACGATGAGATTTCGTGCATGAAAATATTCTACAAAAATGTTGCTAAAAAAATGTTATGTAGGGTCGGTCCATTAGGACAAGAAATCTATATTGTCATGTTTTCATTGTCCTTTATCACTTTTACCCGATCCTTTCTCATGAAAACTCTATGATTATGTATTTCATTGAATTTCGAATATGCAATTGATTGTGTAGAAAACTCGGATACACATGAACTATCTCTGTTCCTGGCGGACAGATCCTGTTATTTGAATGTCTACATCTAAATGAATCCTAGAAGAAAGATTCGCCGTTTGTCAGACTTCTGAGATAAACATACGGTTTTTTGAGAAAGTAACGGGTAAAACTGACAAAGGACAATGAAAACGTGACAATATCGATTTGTTTTACTTTTTGAGTTCAAGAACAAAAAGGACATGGAAGGAATTGAGTTAGAAGGACAGCATGTTCTATAGAAAGGTTCCTCACTCTATTTAACTGAAAACATGTCATCTAAAAATTATGAAACAATATCTCCAAACAGAGATATAAAGCTATTTTCTCAATGATTGATGGGGGTGATTCATTATGTCATAACTCAGAAATTTCAGCTATGGGATCCTTTGGGGGTTCTCCATTGGGGCTTTCATTCCTAACAAGAATTACCCCCCCCCCCCCCTAGATCTTGACTTCGATTTTGTGTAACAGGGTATTCAGTAAGATTTTCCATAGAGACCACAATGTCTTTAATAGAATACAAGGATGACTTCTCATAAAAACAAGACGAGAATACTAATAGACCTTTGTGAGAAGACCAGTAAAACTTCTTAACTTTACTTTACTTAAAAAGACTTTACTTTTGTTTGCAAAAATGTAAAGAAATTGGATCAACAAAATAGGGATGAATAGACTACACTTCAGAGGATCGTAAATATCCTGTAAATTGTCCCTTAACTTAGTATAAAATACCGTTTGCATATATGTTTTCTTATACCTTTCTTTTAAAATAAATAATGATTTTTAAAAAAATGTTCTTGTTCAAAATTTAATGTTACATTTCTATAACGTGGAAAAAAATTTGCCCGGAGTCGGAGTCGAGTAATTTTTTTCGACTCAGACTCCGACTCCGACTCCAGCAAAATTGCTCGACTCCGACTCGTAGACTCCGACTCCGACTCCGACTCCGAAACCCTGGTTTAGACACAAATTCGATTTAAATTGTGCGTATGGATATGCAAAATATCATCATCATCATTTTCGGCCATTCAATGTTAAGCCCAAGGTAAAAATGTTTGCCAAGTTCCTATAATATTTTCATCATTGTTGCGATTCATACAAGCGAATAGAATTCACAGCGTCTTCCTTTCTTAGTTGGCTTGTAATATTGTGTGTGTTTCGCTTGCATTGATTTCATAGCAGTGGCAGAATTAACAACGGCGTAAAAGTAGTCGTCAGCCGCAACCAATGGCCACCATTTTGCAAACTTAACATTGCAGAATTGTGTAGGTCACAAACTGGCAGGCAAGCAGTCAGGCAGTTACATCTACACATCAATTTTGTGCTAAGAACAACTATGAATGCGTGTGTTTGTTATTTTGTTACGGATAATTTGTGACCGACAGGCTGAGTGTTGTTTGTGTACGTATGACTATCATAATGGCATATCAGATATCGGGTGTGTAATTTCTCCAGTACTTGATTTCGTGTATATCCAAGGTGTGGTGTGTGTTTAGCTCCTAGAATTTGAAGACAGTGTAAACAATTTCTAAACTGTACAGGTTTCTCAAATGGTGGCTTGCCAAATCCATTACCAGCATATCTGACGGGCATGGTGGCAAAGGTAAATAGGAAAGAGACATGCATACATATGTACACATTATTTAGATATCCATTTACTTCAAATAGCGTGGCATACATACAAATGTAAATATGTGCATATCTTAGGGTGGTACTCCCGCAACAGTCGACAAACTTTTGCCATCAGTGACGTCAGCAAGTTGTTCAATGTGTGAAATGCATCACAATGGGAGCCACAAAACGGAACGGCATCTATCACGCAATCTAACAAATAAATCAAATTCACTTTACCATGCCGAGTTGTGTTGAGGTCATGAAAGTGGCGCAAAGTCGGCAGCTCCTTCAGTTCGACTGCAGTACAAAGCCACATTTACAATACATACCAGTTATGCATTAATTTCCAGCGGGCGTTGCAGACTGATTGCATAAAAATGTTAGGCACAAAGAGAATCCAAAGTAACAACAGACCCAATTTCATAGCACCACCACACATATCCGGCCATTGTTTTTAGTGTGCACTACAAATTTTCTAAGGCTTTAAATGCCAGATTGTAACGTCCCTTAAAGCTATTGAGGGTGTTGAGTAACATACATTCGTAGATATGTGTACGTTTGTGCATATGTATGTAAGTGACAAGAAGGTTGGTTAACTGCAACATCGTTCGTTCAACAGCACACATCAGATAATCCACGTGTTCGATTCGATTGCAATACAGCTACTGATACATGGTTAGATTCCTTTCATTCTGTACACAATTAACGGAAACCATACATTAGACATGGTTGGGCAATGCATCCATGTCACATTTCACACTATTAGGTTGTTATTTAGTACACCCACCAATAGAAAATACTGCAAACTATCGGAACAATTAATTGCTAGAGAAAAAACTGAATGCATTTTGAGACAACGGACAAGCAAAATATCCATATAATGGGATTACATTTGGATCTTATCGTAAATTGGTTTCTCCTGTCCAGAAAAAAATTCAAGAATTTTTACATATTTTCGTTGGTGATGCAGTTTTTTTCATACTGTACAGGAACCTCACATAATAAATATATATGTATGTGCAGTTTCTTATATCCATCCGAAAGCCACTATTTTTTTAAAAAATATGTAAGATTTTCATGAGATACAAAATCACTTTCCTATTTTCCTTACATTCCCATTGTTTTCTCTCATATTCATATCTTGTTTGGTAAATGCTCTCAGCTTTGTTCTTGGTCTCATGTTCTCACCAGCCAACAACAAAGAGAAATTTTGATTCGTATTCTTTCCGATTAATTTCCGAGTACTCTGCACATACTCTGAAGGGAAATTTTAATTCGATTTCGATAGTTTCCAAGTACGCTGCACATAATCCGAAAGAATTTTTGATCTGTTTCTTTTTCTCGCGAGCAAGAGTCCCGAACTCTGGTTGAGGGTTGATTGTATACAAACAACGCCAACGGCAAGTGAAATTTCTTTGCTTTGTTTGCATGCTGTAGCTTTTTTTAGTTATTTTTTATTTTTTTCCGAATATCGGATCAAACATCCAATTTTTTTCCGAATATCCGATGGTCTTCCGATTTTTTCCGAATATCGGATCAAACATCCGATAATCTTCCGATTTTTTTCCGAATATCGGATCAAACATCCGATAATCTTCCGATTTATTCCGAATATCGAATCAAACATCCGATAATCTTCCGAATTTTTTCCGATTTTCGAATTTTCCTTCAGAGTTTTTTTTCCGAAATTGTGCAGATAATCGAAAATTCCCTTAAAATTACCCTTTTTGTCATTCGAGTTTTTTTACGAATTCGTTCAGAATTCGGAAAGAAACTCTAATATTACTTCCGATTTTTTCCGATAAAACTTTCCGAATTCGTGGGCACCTTCACACAATTTTGTTCCGGTTTCTGAACGAATTCGCCATCAGAATCGCATACTTGTGCAGAGTTTCGTTCCGAATTCGGAAAAAAATCGGAAAAATTTGTTAGCTCGGTAAACGCTTTACGCTAAACTACCCCCGTCGTAACAACTAAGAAACCAAACAACTACAATGCGTTTGGTGTCGAAAAAAAAAACAAAGTACGATATAGTTCGCATCTACAATTTTTTATTTTTTTTAATATAAAGGCAACATCTAATATCTAAAGCTAATGCTGATAGATTCAACATGTAAATGTTTCTAAAATATTTTTTTGAAAGTGAAATTAGGTATTTTTTCCATAGTTTAATGCTTCAAAAATAGACTCCCGAATTTCCAATGATACCGCCCGTTATCGGTATTACTCACTCTGACAAGGGTCCAATCCCTACGCTCAAATGTTTTTTTGCTTCTCCCCTATAACCCGCCACCCTACCGGTGAAGTACGTATGACTGATATCAGTTAAAAAATTTTACTCACCTTTAGACTTCCCAAAACAAAAGAAAATGGTTTGAATCGTATAAAAAATTATAGTTTACAAAATATTGACAATTTTCACATACGATTAGGATTAGTTGGATATGTTTTGATCATTAAGGGCCTGTTTATGTATGTCGATAAGAAAACGAATGCGGAAGAAAAACTACCAAATTTGAGTGTGTATTTCAAATTTGTTTTTTGTTTTGAAGCAAAAGCAAATGAAATAATATTTCAAAAACTAAAGTTTGGGTGTCTTTCATGCGCACACATTTTCGTTTCGAAATACATAAACTGGGGGTAAATTTTAAGGCTTGTTGTGTATTTTAAATATTTTTCGTAATTGTTGTTGTATATCGAGTCAAAACTTTTTGTTTTATTAGTTTTGAAGCATTAAACTATAAATAATTGCAAAAAAAAAAAAAAAAAAACAAAATTTTAGAGACATTTTTCTAAAATGTGTAATTCTGCTGCAAATGTATTGGCCACCACTGTAAGTACATATGGTTCATATTGTTCTGCTACGCTCACAAGACGATAACAACTATAGTGAAGATCATTAGAAGAAACGGTAAATTACAATAATACAAACCTTACAAGACTTTATGAACACTATTCCTAAAATACAGAATTTTTTTTCTGTGTGGGTATGATTGGAAAACACGGTTATCCTAACAAGCAGTCAAATTATATAAATTTGTTACGTGGACAACACCCGATACCAGACATTAATATTTTTACTTATAAACGATTTGACTTCAAATATTTGGAATTTGTTCGACCTTTTTTCTATTAGTTTTAAAATGATAAGATTTTTTGAGCTTGAGGTCTGTTTTAATATTTCGCAATTGTTAAAATTGCATCTTCAGGGGTATCTACAAATATATAAATATATCACAGCGCAAGTTATTTTTAAATATAAACATTTTTCCAAAAAAGATTTTGCAAATTTGTGCTTACATTAAATACGTAAAAAAAACGATTTGGTTAGGAGTTCTAAAGTCAAAACTATTAATGGTTGACTTCCTGACTATTCATAGCTGGAGGAATTGATCCAGATCTCGATACTTAATTATAACCCATACCACTGTACTTGAAGTATGTATTGAAGAATAGTTCAGATAGTTAAATAAATAGAAAGATTGACCTGGAACACGCAATACCCGTGTCCCGGCCAGCGGCTGCCACCTTGTTTGTATTTGTATCGTTTTCCTGTGTTGGGAGCAGCATATCCCGGAATGTCTGCTCCGGATTCTTTTGGTCCTCGCTGGGACGGAGTTTTCCTCCCAGGACCAATATGTTAGTGCTCGGTTTGTCACACGCCCATCTTCACCCAAATCCAATCATTGGTGAGAAGCAATAAATGTCGGGAGAGTATGCCTCTAAAGGGTTGTTCTGGACTTGTCCATGCGAGAGACTACGACATGGACACACAGCTCCCAGTGAATCGCCTTCGTCAGATTACGCGACTCGCCCTCGGTCCCCACAACAGCAGCAGCACACGCTACATTTAACACCAGCCGTTGTTGTTCCAATCCCTGAAAACGCATTATTTTTGCAACTTAACTGCAAGGGACTCCGAGTAGAGTTGTATAGCTCATGAACGAACTAGTTACATTGAACGATTCATTGAAAAGAGCGTATGAACTAGATCGGTCGATATAGTTCAATAGCTCACTGAGCTCCGACCGAATGATCCACGAAGAACGACCAACGAACGAACGATTCACAATCTAGTTCATCATGCCATTCACATATGAATAAAGTAACGCCGTCTTCGGTGCTAAGTGATGTCTTCGTAATGGAATGAGTTTTGTTTATGTTTTAGATCAATGTGAAGTATCAACCCCCATTGTAATGATAGTAATTTCTGCATAAAGAACATTTTTTACATAACATATCCCAATATCCAATCCAATATGCCTTGTTTTGGATAGAAAAAGGAATAATAAAAAGAATCATACATACACAAAGTTTTTTTTTCGAAGTAATAATTTCTGCACACACACAACACAAGATTTTTTTTTGCCAGCCACTTAAATGAAATTCTAATTACAATTTTATTCCGAACGAGTTCGTTTTTTCTAAGTTTAATGCAAACTCAATCTTTCTACTCCGAGATAAGATCGAGGAAAGAGTGGATTATATGAATCGGAAAAATATCGTGGCCACGGCGGTGCAAGAAACCAAGCTTAACAACAACTTCAGCTTACAGCGTTGTGATGGTCACAATGTACTGAGGAAGGATCGAACCAGAAGTGGAGGTGGGTGTTAGCTTTCCTATTGCACCAGTCTGTTCAATACAAACCTATCTCATTTGAGCCTGGCTCTAATGACCCGTACGTGGAATGTTTGGGGATAGCAGATAGGTGTGGAACTGCAGAGGTAGAGTTGCTGAACGTATACATCCAGCCGACAAATAGCTGTACTCTAGGTTATAGGCCCAATATTAGCCCGTTTTTGGAAGATCATAACCGCCTGGTCGTGGGGGACTTTAATGCTCATCATGAGTTGTGGCATTTGGTCCTCGGAAACGACCAGAGGGGAATAGTGTTGGTTGAGTAGATTGATAGCCCTACGTTTTGCACGTTCAATGAGCACGCCCTACCAGAATTAGCGGAGAGTGTCACAGTTCGCCAGACATAATAATCGTGCCACCTGGTTTGACCTGGCAATCCGTCATATCTCTTGAATCTCCCCATAATTGTCTCCATTAGCAGATCGCCCAATTCCACGCTGCACTTTCACCAATCATGAAAAAGCTAATTGGCCAAGTTTCAGAGAGTTCACTAACCACCGCTTCAGAGATCTGCCCAAATCTTCTGATGTTCGGGTAGCAGAAAGGAGGTTCCGGTCGGATACCCGAGGTGAGACCAAACTTCCCAGCAGAGGCATTTCCGTCGCAAATGAGCGTGATGAGCTTCGTCGTGCCAACCCCAGTGACCCCAGAGTGAGGGAACTGACACTGGAAGTTAACAGGTTGATCGGTGAGAATAAGCGCAACAAGTGGTTAAATCATCTGAAGAGTTGCAACATTGGAGCCGGAATAAGTCAATTGTGGGCAACAGTTAAGTCACTCTCGAACCCTGGAAAGAAGGAAGATAGGACGTTCAGTCACATTACGCTGAATGAACCATAAGAGGTGCGCATTAGGGTTATGACTTTTTTACAACCTCATATCCCTGTATCATAGCGTGATGAGTTTTGCCATAAGATTACATAAAATCTTAATTATAAGGTGATTCGGTGAAAAAACCTCACGCACAAAATGATTTTAAAATTTGAATTTATCAAAATTATGGACAATTTTTTGAAGTCACTGAAAACAGATATATAATTGAAAATAAACTTTAGAGCCACATGAGATAATTGAAATGACATAAAATTTATTTCTCACTATTTTTCTTCAATTCTGAGAATCGTAAAAATGTCGTAAACGCTTTTATTCAAAAATATAATTTTTTAACAAAAAACAAAAAATTTAAAATTTTTCAAAGTGACATTTTTCGCGACTTTTTTAATATTTGAATGAAATAAACGTTATTATAGTTATTAGTAGGCTTATATTTATTCATTCGTGCAACAAAAAATAATTTTGTGAAAACATTTTTTTTTTTCATTTCATATATTTTTTCAAAAAATTATTTTTTTAAAATCGATTTGTTCGTGAACTTTTTTTATATTTCAATGGAATAAACGATGGCATAGTGATTAATAGGCAAAAGTTCATTCATCCCTGCTACCTAGTGCGCATGTTATTTCAACCTGGGGGTGATAGGGTGAAGAGAAGGATACTATATCAATTGTTGATTTAACAGGTTTAAAAACGCATGGGTATGACCTGATTATTTTTTTGACCTTAAGGTTTAGACATTCACACAAATAGGAGACTTATGCCTCTGTAATTGGCACAAACCGTCTTGTCTCCTTTCTTGTGTACGGAACATAGTAAGATGAGGTTCCAGTAGTTGGGTATGCTCTCTTCCCACCAAATTTCGCTAATTCACTGATGCATCGATTAATTGCTGGCATTACCTCGCTTCGGCTATGTGGTAGATATTAAACCCCGTCGTTTGCGATTGGTACTGGGGTATTTTCATCTAAGCTTCATGAAATGCTCCTTCCAGATCCTCTACGCTATCTGTATCAATTACCAGATTCCCTTCATCATCTTTGAAGGAGTATGTGCCTGCACCCTACCCTCAGTTTTGTGTTTTATAATTAAAATTTTCGAACTTCATTCTGACTCCTGAACATCTTGAATTTCTCACGTTCACGTTTTTCTTGTTCTTTCTTCTTTCTCCTGAAATACGCTTCTACTCTCTCCTCTTCTTGCGATATTTGTCCTCGGCGCTTCGAGTTGCTACTGTCCTTGGCGCTTCGAGTTGCTACTGAATGCAGGGTTACTCTGTATGTTGCGTTCTTATCTCCTGATCGTACCATGGATTTTTAGGTGGTGGTTTTTGTTAGCGAAGTATAGATTTTGCAGCAGTTTTAAACGAGTTGGCAATTCTTTGCCACTGCGCATTGCACATTATCAGGACAAAGAGTGTCGTCTTCTCGCATGTGGGTCAGTTGATCGGACTAGGCTTGCGCTATCTGTTGTGTTTGCAGCTTCTCAACATCCAGCCTCCGTCCTGTTTGCCGCAGCATTAAGACGAGAGCGTACCTTGGCTGCTACAAGGAAATGGTCCGAATCGATGTTCGTTCCTCGAATCTATAGGATATATAACATACTGGAAGAGTGTCTTCCGTCTATCGCAATATGATCGATCTGGTTTCTCGTTTTCCCATCTGGTTTACAATTATAGTATTCATACATATATGAGCGGGAATTCCCCGATTTCTCGGAAAATGAAAAGGACCGGGAAAAGGAAAACATTTGTGATAAGTCAATTCTCATTACCCTCTATTTTCTATATACTTTCTATACTTTCAAAATTAATGGTAGACTAATTTTTCTTCCGTAAATTAAAAATCATTGAACATATTATAGGCTAGTTTACTTGCAGAATTGCATGCATACATATGTACACACAAATATGTAAAAGTTTGCCTTTTATCTGTAAAAAAACAATTTCATTGTATTTTAATGAAAAAAAAACAGAGGTATAAATATATACCAAATATTAGGAAGCATGCACACCAAACAGTCGAAACTCGTGTTCCATACACACCATACATGTGTGTGTGTGTGTTTGTGTACATCACTTAATGAAATAACGAAAAAATCACATTTAATGCTCCCTCTTAACATGGTCAACAACAATAAATTATGACAAAACATGACATGGTACGAGGTAGCGCCAATTCGCTAAAATGTTCGCTGGCCCACTTGTTATGTGTTCCTCCCTATCCATTAAAGTTGGTCATTATTACGACAACAAATTATGTGTCTGCCCTTTAGTAATGACAAGTTCTCTACTACAAACTAACATTTATTTGAAACATTGACAATGTATTCTGCCGGGGCAGAAATTCTTTGACATGTCCAAAATGAATATTTGAACAGATACAGTTCCGCAATGAATATGGGAAAAATTTATGTCAGCAGGTGAAATGGTAATAATATAAGGGATCGATTCTGTATTTCTATGAAATGTCGTAACATTAAGCAGTTTTTAATTGGGTTTTCTCATGGAATGTAAACTGGTGGAAGTGAGGATACACCATGCTTTGAGGTTTATATTCAATATTGGCATTCAAAATACGATTAGGAAGTGTACGCAAAAGCTTTCGGAAAAGAAGAAGTTTGACTTGATATCGAAATAACTTACACATGATAAAAGGTAATAGAGCGATGATAAAAGTATACAAGTTAAAATTGCTTTGGTAACAACTACAACACAATTTATTCGGACTTATTTAATCGTTTAAATATACAAAAAAAAAAAACATTTAAGAAAACATTTTTGTCGGTGTTATATTGGTGAATGAATAAACATTCCTGTGTTTCACTGACATAATATAAATAATTGTTCCACAAACATCCCAGAAGGGACAAGGGAGACTTCTCTCATATCAATGAGCGCACCTCGATTCATATTAGCTCAATGATATGGGACCTACAGTCCGAACGGCGCACAGTGCTGCCGCTTCCATACAAAAGTGAACAAAAATAGAAGGCGTTGACCTAGGTTGATGATTTTTTGCACAAGTACTTAGAAATTGAAAATATCAACTTTGGTCCATATCGGTTCAGATTTGGACATAGCTAACCCCCAATTTTGATCGAAAAGCCTTCAAATTTAATATGTGTTATTTTCTTAAACCCATGAACAGCTACACCGATCGGTTCGGATTTGGATATAGCCCCCATATATATCTTTCCCCGATTTTGATATAAGTCGGTAAATTTTAATCGAATAGCCTTCATATTTTATATGTGATATTTTTTAGGCACCTGAGGAGTTTTACCCATTTTCGCAAAAATATATCTTTCACCGATTTTGCTATAAATCTGTAAATTTTTGGAAAATAGCCTTCAAATTTAACATAGGATGTTTTCTTAGGTCCTTTTTAAGTTTCACCGATTTTGATAAAAATCGGTTTAGATTTGGATATAGCTCTCATATATGTATGTATATTTTCGCCTGATTTTATGAATTCGATGCACTTAACACGCAATGTATGCGAGATATTGATTAAATTAGGAAAATGTGACGTAATTATCCTGAGTGACATCGGGCGAAATTGTATTTGGAAGCCATATTTAAACCTGAACCGATATGGACTAAAGTTAATATTTTTTATTACTGTGACCTCATAAGTACTTCTGCAAACTATTCATCAAAAATTGAGCGAATTATAGCAAAATTGGGGAAATATATATATGGGGGCTATATCCAAATTCGAACCGAAAATATGTGAAACTACTGAGGGGCCTAAGAAAATAACACATACTAAATTTGAAGGTTATTCGATCAAAATTGAATGAGTTGTAGCAAAATCGGGAAAAGATATATCTCTGAAGGTTGCAGGGATGGGCAAAATGTTTTCACACATTTCGCTTCGGAAGAGATGTCCAATTAACGGAAATCAAGAGCCGAGTTGGCAATATATGGCAATCAAAAGATATACTCTACGAAATATTAAGAAGTTATATTTTTGATCAAATTTAAATTTTTAATTCTTGATAAAGGTACTTTCCCCATGTCCAGTTGATGTCAGCTTATTGTACTAAAATTTTATATTTATAGGACCCATCAAATCCCCATCCAAAACATTTAATATTATCAACAACATTTTCAGAAATAATTATTTTAGTGGTCGTCTAATTTTCATATGATTATCGCTTTAGATTAACCTGGGAAATATTTTTCATATTTAAAGAGCTATATCTTCGTTATGGATGCACATATCGACAAAATTCTTTCAGATTCGTCGTATCTGATGTGTTTACTGTAAGAAAGAAACGTAAACATATAAAAAAGTTAACATCACATTACCTCATTTTTGTCCACTGCATCAACACTGTGCGGCGTATCTTGTGACACCACTTGTAGAGAAGTTTTACATGGCTGAAATACTCAGGAAATGTCGCCAACATTACTGAGGGGTATTATGCCACCCTTGAAAATTTAATGTTGCTTGGCATGGAAATCGAACCGCAGACCTTCTGTGTGCGAGGCGAGTGTGCATACAATTGCACCACGGTGGCACTCACTGTAATCCATTAATAAGATTAAGAAAATAGATTTTCTTTTAATTTTGTCCACAAATAATATAAACTACTTTTTAATAGAAGAATATACTTAAATATATTAATAATATTATTAGCATACACTATTTGCGAAGTAAATTAGAGAAAGACTTTCATTTCAACCCCAAAAATGATGTTCTCGCATAACTGTTCTCAAAGAATCCGCATGGCGCCAATTAGCATGATGTTTCTATGTTCTACCGTATGACTGGCTGGTTGGCTGGATGTGATATATTTGTAAGAATGACAAATTCTTTATTTTTATGTTGGACAAAAGACAATTTCTTTTATCAATTGGCCTTTACAAATGGAAGGCCATTCCACTGAAAATATATAAAAAGAAAAAATTTCTAAATATATTCGCCAAAAGAGCCGATGAAAAAAAAAGACAAAAACACAAACATTTAAGAATGAGTGGAAACAAAACAAAATAAATACATACATATATGTATAGATTTATATATGAAAGTGTTGATAAGCCTAACAATGTCTGAGCAGAGATACAAAATTTTGAATACGTTTCAAAAAAATCAACATTTGTGAAATATTGCAAATTGTTTCATTACAGAAGCTCGAAACGTATTTAATATTTTCAGTTTTCTATTTTTTGTTTCAAAACAAATAACAAATAATAACAATCTACGTAAAGGGTGATCCATTTAAAGGTTCCTAATTTCTTTAAAGAAAAGAACACAGAAAAATCAAATTGAATGGGGAATGTTTATTATCATTTGAAAGAACATTCAATGACATTTATTTTTTGCAGATTATTTCTAACAAATATTGGCCGTGGCTACGTCTCAGACGGTCCATCCGTTGAGTCCAATTTTCAATGACTCGTTCAAGCTTTTCGAATAGTAACTGGAGAATGGCTCGTCTGATCGAATTGGAGTCGAAGCCGCTTTATCCGCATACAATTTTGACTTTACATATTCTCATGGGAAAAAGTCTAACGGAGTGATATGAGACGATCTGGGTGGCCAATTGACTGGTCCAAAACTTGCTCACCGAAGTGTTCTTTCAATAAATCCATTGATTGATGCGATGGGTAGGAAGTGGCGCCGTTTTGTTGAAACCAAATGACGCAGATATTACGAGCTTCAATTTCAGACATCAAATATAAATAACGGCCGTTTCCACCGACCCACAAACCGTTAATTTTTTTTTGGATGAAGTGGCAGCTCTTGAATCTCTTTAAATTGTTCTTCTTCCCAAATGTGGCAATATTGCTTCTTTACATACCTATAAAGACAGTAATGTGCCTCATCACTGAACGCGAATTTTCGTAATAAAGTTGAACGATTTGTAAACGTTATAGAGGCGTAAGCTTTTCCATGATAAAATGTCAAACAGTACTAAACAAAAATAACATGAACACGTGACACGAATCACGCGTGATCTGTCAAAAGAAAGGCTGTTGAAAAAAGTACCTATTGTTGGATCACCCTTTATATCAGCAAAATAAAAAAATCAGGGTATTTTATAGCATCGCCTGAAAGTAAAATAGGCTATATTAACTTTTGAAATTTTTTGAAAAATGTAGATTTTGTATACGAATGTCTATAGAACACGCAAATTCTGTCTAATTTTGATGAAATTTGGAAAATATCACCAAATTCTGGTTCCTAATTATGTGATTCGAAATGTGTTTCAGACAATTTTGAGTCGATTTGGCCATGTCCGTCCGTCTGTCTGTCTATCTGGCTGGCTGGTGCGAACGATAACTCTCGAACGGATCAACCGATTCAGTCCAAAATTTGGCATTCGTAATATTTTGTCCAAATTAAGTTTAAGTTCCATACATTGCACATCGTGAAATTTCTACTAGACTTAAATGATGTTCCAATATGGATTCAATCGCTCCAATCCTTCGGGTACCTCTCACACAAAATTTTGGAAAAGTTCGGTTTAGTACCTGCTCCCAAATAGCTTTGATTTTTGTTGTAACATCTTGTATTCACTGCCTCCATACGACGCTACAAGTTTCATCGGGGGCAAGTCCATACTTCCTGAGAAAATAGCCTAAACGTTGAAAAAACCCCTATGACACCGTGTGTAGTGGTTGGAGCCCCAGATAACTCCCGAACGGATCTGCCGATTCGGTCCAACATATAGCCTTCGTAATATTTTGTCCAGGCTTAGTTTAAGTTAGAAGATAAGTCATATCGGTCCCATCCTTCAGGTACCCCCCACAAAAGTTCAAAAATGTTCCGAAAATTGTGCGCACGATAACCTTTGAGGGGAATGACCGATTTGGTCCATACTTTACACATCCTAATATATCTACCAGTTATAGATCAGGTTCGAATATGTACTATATTTGTCCACTCCTTCGGGTACCTCCCACCCAAAATTTCGGATAAGTTCACTTTAAGACCTACTCTCGAATTACTTTGATTTTTGTTGAAGCATCTTGCATTCGATGCCTCAATTACGACGGCAAAGTTTTTAGGGGCAAGTCCATACTTCTTGAGAAAACAGCCCGAAAGATGTAAAAAGTACCCCTATGTCACCGATTTGGTCCAAAATTCGGGCTTCGTCATATTTTGTCCAAACTTAGTTTCAGTTTAGTTCAGTCGGATCTCCTAATATTTTGTCCAAATTTAGTTTAACTTCTAAAATGGCCCATATTGGTCCTTTCCTTAGGGTACCCCCACAAAAGTTCAACATTTCTGTGTAAGTGCAGTTCAGGGTTTGTTCGAAGATCCTTTGGAAATGTATACCGATGCTGTTCGTTGTGGTCCTGTCAACAGCGATATTATGTTTTGCGTGGACAAGTCCATGGTTCCTTGCATACTGGTCCAAAATTTATACGATGACCACTGAAATGACTTTGGGCGCGATATATATCGAAACGATATGACTCCCAAAGTAAGATCAACAGTGGACTATGTCGGTACATTTCTTTAAGTACTTCCTCCGCAACACTTTTGAACTTTAGTCCTAATCCACATTTTTGTCGGCAAGTTCAAATGTCCAGAAAGGACCACAAAATTCTGAAAAGACCCTAAATACATTCGATATCTCCGTAGATGAAAGTTTAGATTCAAATAGGCTGAGGGTATATCTCTGTCGGCAAAGCCGACCGATACTTTTTTACTTGTTTTAATAGTATTTCTCAAACGACTTTTCCGAATTTTTATACCCTACACCACTATGTGGGGAGGGTATTATAAGTTGGTTTTGGCCAAAAAGTTTGTAACGCATCTAAATAATGGTCGTAGACCCATACTTATATATACCAAAATGAATGTCTCGACGAGCTGAGTCGATCTGGCTATGTGTGTCCGTCCGTCCGTCTGTCCGTCTGTCCATCTAAACCTTGTAATCACGCTACAGGTCGCAATTTTGATCGGATCGTCACGAAATTTTGGATGTTGATGGGGGTCCCGGAGGGGAAGAAGCCTATTGATTTTGGTGATGGTCGGATAATATTTAGGGGTCGGAAAGGGCAAAAAACTTAGGTGGATAAAAAGACAATGGTTTTTTCCAAAGCGAATATCTCAGCTTCTATACGGGGTATACCAAAAGCAAAACCTGACAATGAAAGTAGAAAATATCACCTTTCTAATGATGTAAAGTAGGTGCTCGTAGGTAATCAAACAACGAAGATATCACAATAGTAGCAAATAAAACCCCAATTTTCATTTTTGCAATTTTAATTATATTGACGAATATCACAGCTTTGGTTGAAAATTTTCCAAAAGCAAAGCCCGACTATGAAAGTAGAAGATCCCGTCTTTACAATGATGCAAACTAGGTCGGCGTAGGTAACCAAATGACGGAGATATCGCAATAGTCGGTAATACATCCCATTTATACATTTTTTTGGAAATCACGCTACAGGTCGCAATTTTGATCGGATCGTCACGAAATTTTGAGGGTTAATGGGGGTCACACAGATGAAGAAGCCTATTGATTTTGGTGATGGTCGGATAATATTTACGGGTCGGAATGGGCAAACACTTATTTGGAGAAAAGTCAACATTTTATTTCAAAGGCAATATCTCTGTTTCTTTAAGAGGTATATCAAAAGCAAAACCTGACAAGGAAAGTAAAAAATATCACCTTTACAACGATGTAAAGTAGGTTGTCGCAGGTGGTCAAATAGCAGAGATATGGCAATAGTCGAAAATGCATCCCATTTTCCGATTTTTTTTGTAATCACGCCACAGGTCGCAATTTTGATCGTATCGTCACGAAATTTTAGGGGTTAATGGGGGTCCCACAGAGGAAGAAGCCTACTGATTTTAATGATGGACGGATAATATTCAGGGGTCGGAATGGGCAAAAACTTATTTGGAGAAAAGGTCTACGTTTTATATCAAAGCCAATATCTCTGTTTCTTTAAGAGGTATATCAAAAGCAACGGGTCGGAATGGGCAAACACTTATTTGGAGAAAAGTCAACATTTTATTTCAAAGGCAATATCTCTGTTTCTTTAAGAGGTATATCAAAAGCAAAACCTGACAAGGAAAGTAAAAAATATCACCTTTAAAACGATGTAAAGTAGGTTGTCGTAGCTGCTCAAACAACAGAGATATTGCAATAGTCGGTAATGCATCCCATTTTCCGATTTTTTTGTAATCACGCCACAGGTCGCAATTTTGATCGTATCGTCACGAAATTTTAGGGGTTAATGGGGGTCCCACAGAGGAAGAAGCCTACTGATTTTAATGATGGACGGATAATATTCAGGGGTCGGAATGGGCAAAAACTTATTTGGAGAAAAGGTCTACGTTTTATTTCAAAGGCAATATCTCTGTTTCTTTAAGAGGTATATCAAAAGCAAAACCTGACAAGGAAAGTAAAAAATATCACCTTTAAAACGATGTAAAGTAGGTTGTCGTAGCTGCTCAAACAACAGAGATATTGCAATAGTCGGTAATGCATCCCATTTTCCGATTTGTTTGTAATCACGCTACAGGTCGCAATTTTGATCGGATCGTCACGAATTTTTTTGGAGTTGATGCAAAGTATGTTGGCGTAAGTGAGCAAACCGAGATATTGCAAAATTCAGTAATATACTCAATTTTTCCATTTTTTGTAATCACGCTACAAGTTGGAATTTTGATCGGATGGTCACGAAATTTTGATTGCTTATGGGGGTCCCAGAGAGAAAGAGGCATATTATTTTTGGTGGTAGTCGGATTATATTCCCTAAAAGAAATGTTTACCAGTGAAAAGCTTATGCACAGGGGTAGTGGTGTAGGGTATCACATAGTCGGCCCCGTCCCGACTATAGCCTTTGCTCACTTGTTCTTGTTATTTTGTGTAGAAAATGTTGACATTTATTTACTAGATTAATTTTTTTCCTTTAAACTAGGCCTGCTCAAACACATACAAATACATTTTGTTATTGTGTTGGTTTTGAAATACACAAATTTCAATGTTTTCATTTTTCCTCTGTAGACTGTGAGAAATATTGTATAAGTTTTTTTTATTTTATGTTTCAAAAGTTAAAGTAGAAGAATTATTTTATTTTGACCAAATATGACTGTTGATGTTATAATTTGTTGCAAATCAAGTTCGTGACAAACCAAAGTGCGTTGACAAACCAAACACTCTAATTTGCCGTAATAATTTTCGGCAAATAAAAATTCGTATTCAGTATCTTCATTCATTTTTTCAGTGTACGCATATAAATTCATAGACAAAATCGAAAATAGAACCTTCCTCATTAAATGTTCAATAGCGACTGATTTGTAATTTTGAAAATATTCAAAACAAAAACAAAAGCTCTCTTTATACCCTACACCACTATGTGGTAAGGGGTATTATTAGAGCTGGCAAACCATCGATATTCCCAACATTAGATATTTTCGATATAATGTTTTAAAATATCGATTGTTATCGATATTATCGTTAAGTTGTCGTCGCCATTAATATGGAGATAAAAATGGCGAAAATGTCAACGATTTTCTTGAAATTATGCAAAAGTAGTTCACAGAAATGTAAAGGAGAATAAACAAATGCTTTTATTTTATAAAAAATGTAAAAAAATACATTTTATTTTACCGAAAAATTTGTACGTGTGACTACGGACTTACTTTCTTACACACACATAACCGAAAAGTAGCGAAATTTCTATTTATTTCAATGGATTTCAGGTTAGGGGTTTTTATTCCGATAATATCGATAGGCAAAACTATCTATCGATATTGAATTTTTAAATAACAATCGATATTATCGATAGTGACATCGATTTTTTGCCAGCTCTAGGTATTATGTGTTAGTGCATTTGTATGTAACATACAAAAGGAAGCGAGATAGACCCATAGTTCCTTCTAGGGATATATATACATTAGGGATATAACTTTTTGCACTTTTTTGCAGATATCGAAAATACCACCACATAGCCGTGTAGAGCATGAAAAACTATTATGAAATAAGGTGTAATTTTTTCCCTATCGCGAAAAAAGTTTCCGCACCAAATGCATTGAAGTTCAGTAATGCATTTTTGAATTTTATCTGTTATAACAAAATGTTTGCTTTTCATTAAAATTTTTATTTTTTTGTAATCTAATTTAAAATCATTATCAAAGCGTTCTGGACCAATTTGATCTCAAATCGCGCCATTTCGGAGCATATTAGGAATTTTTGACACTATTGCATTTTTTGGTTTTCCTTTATAAACTCGTGAATTTTATGTTTATATTTTTTGTACCTATCGGACAAGAGAATATGGTGTCATTTGCAACAAATTCGCGAAAGTTACAGACCGTTTTTAATGACTTTGCCTGAGAGAAATGTATTTTTGTCTATAAATATTTATTCAAACAAAGCAAATTTAAAATTATAAGTAGAAAAAATACTAAAAGGGTTTTAGTAATTGCGGTCGGTGCTGAAACTTTTTTCATCGAATCGATCTTAGAAACGCGTTTTCATTATTAGGGCAAAATTCCCCACATGGTACTGGTGTTGTATTTTTGTAGAAAACGAATACAATTCTCACAGGCAAGGTTAACAAAAACAGCCTGTAACTTTCGCGAATTCGTTGCAAATGACCCCAAATTCTCTTGTCCGATAGGTACAAAAAATATAAACATAAAATTCACGAGTTTATAAAGAAAAACCAAAAATTGCAATAGTGTCAAAAATTCTTAATATGCTCCGAAATGGCGCGATTTGAGATCAAATTGGTCCAGAACGCTTTGATAATGATTTTAAATTAGATTACAAAAAAATAAAAATTTTAATAAAAAGCAAATATGTTGTTATAACAGATAAAATTAAAAAATGCATTTCTGAACTTCCATGCATTTGGTGCGGAAACTTTTTTCGCGATAGAGAAAAATTGACACCGTATTTCATAATAGTTTTCCATGCTCTACACGGCTATGTGGTGGTATTTTTTTGGTTATAGCCCTAATGTACATAGAATCACTTTCTGAGTCGATTTATGCATGTCCGTCCGTCCGTCCGTTCGCAACATACAGGTCGCATTTGTTGATCGATTTCGCTGAAAATTGGGGAATACCATTTTTTTAGCCGTCGGAAGATCAAGTTCGAAGATGGGCTATATCGGTCCAAGTTTTGGTATAGCCCCCATATAACGGTACCTCCCGATTTAAGGTATTTTAAGGATCTTAGCCGCATTTGTTGCCCAAACCAGCTGAAATTTTACATTTGAGGTTCCCAATGGCCGCGAAATTGCTCCACTAAAAATTGTCAAGATAGGTCCGCGGTTCGGTATAGTCCCCATATAACGATACCTCCCGATTTAAGGTATTTTATGGATCTTAGCCACATTTTTTGCCCAAACTAGCTGAAATTTTACATTTGAGGTTCTCAATGGCCGCGAAATTGCTCCACTAAAAATTGTCAAGATAGGTCCACGGTTCGGTATAGTCCCCATATAACGATACCTCCCGATTTAAGGTATTTTAGGGATCTTAGCCACATTTTTTGCTTGAACTAGCTGAAATTTTACATATGTGGTTCCCAGTGGCCACGAAATTTCGCCACATAAAATTTTTAAGATAGGTCCATGTTTTTTTGTAGCCCCCATATAACGGTACCTCCCGATTTTAGGTATTTTAACGATTTTCCCCAAATATGGCTCCAATTTGCCATTTGGAGTTTAATGAGTTCAAAAAATTTACTTTAATGTTTGTTTTGGGTTATTAAAAAAATTCTCCACCAAGAATTATGGACATACATATGTCCACGTTTTGATATAGCCCCGAATTTTGGTATAGCTTCCATATTAAAGTACCGCTAGATTTTAGGCACTCTGCAGTTTTTATATACTTTTTATACCCTATATAAGCTAAGCATTTGCGTATTGGGATGTATACTAATTATTCCATTTTTACATATTTCGACTGGTGTAGGGTATTTCATAGTCGGTCCCGCCCGACTTTGGTCTTTTCCTACTGGTTTTAAATTGTGTGTGTGAGCAAATTGACACACACCGACAGGGGAAGTGCGCACTTTGAACATCCTTGCTTTAAACCAAAGGCAATAAGAAATCTTTCAATTTAGCAATTTAGCTACGAGAAATTACTCGCAAATTTATGTTCAACAACTCGATAATTTTACTCGATAACGAATGTTGTGATCACAACTTTGAGTTCTCTGTTCGCAACAACTCGATATCGAATCACATAATTAGGCCCCTGAAATAAGTTTGCCAAATTTTATTGAAATCTATTCAGATTTCGACACACAAATTCTGTCAAATTTTGATGCAATTTGGAAAATGTCACCGAATTTGAACTTGAAATATTGAAATGGGCTTAGATTTGGATATAGCTCCCATATATTTTCGCCCGATTTGAGGTACATATTTGGTGAACCAAAAACCAGTTTTGATGCTATTTGGAAAATGTCTACAAAATCAAAACCACGGTGCTCTTGAAACAAATTTAAATGAAAGGTGCTTACACCTGAAGTTTTTGCGGATTCTGAAATGTTTATAAATGAGAAAAATCCAAAAACAAGAAAAAAATCGCTGGATGGATTTGTTAATAAATCGCGATCAAAGTTCACATTTTTAATTTTTTTTTTGGTTTTTACGATTTTGTGTGGAAACCGCAAGTCCTATCGAAATGAGACTAAAGAAAATGTTGTAGCTGTACAAGATTGGCTGACTGATATTTTCTTAGGTTTTACCATTTTTGAGATGTAGAGGTTCAGATCAAACTTTCAGATTTTTCTTAAGTCTTTAGAATTTAGCTTGAAAACTGCAAATCCTTTGGAAATGGGACTAAAGAGTATGTTGTATCTGTGAAAATTCTCTGCAAGATTGGCTTTCCTAATTTTTTCCTAGGTTGTACCATTTCTGAGATATATAAGTTTAAGTTGGGAAATTGCAGTCATGACATTGTTTTATAAGGAGGCGATATAGTCAATCCATTGTCCTAATATGAACTTCTATATCTCAAAAATGGTAAAAACCACGAAGATATCATAAGCCCAATCTAGTAGAGAATTTTCATAGCTACAATATTTTCTTTAGTCTCACTTCGATAGAACTTGCGGTTTCCAAGCAAAACGTAAAAATATAAAAAACCCTTAAAAATGTCAATTTCAATCGAGATTTATTTAAATGCGCTCTTAAATGCCTCTGAAAAAACTCGTACCGTCGTAATACAGGCCGCAAGGCCAACCTGCTGCCAAATAAATTCAAAACGTTACGAGTGGTGGTCTTAGTCCGCACTTTTGCTAAAAAATTTTTGGGACCATTAGTGGAGTTCTGTAACTATTTTTTTGGTTACCGACAAAAGTAGGTAAACTTTCTAATTTACCGGCAATTTTTGTTAATTTCGGTAATTAATAATTTTATTTTATGTTTATCTGTTAAGACTATGATGATCATATGATCGAATTTTGTTGTTTTTCTCTTTCGAGACAAATATCTCTTTGCCGATATTTGTAGACATCCAACAAAAGATGTGAGAAAATCGCACTACAGATTTCTGTCTGGAAGAACGACGTGCGTGAGTTATCGTGAGTACCATTTTAGCGAAAAATTAACTTTTGTGGTGGAGGTACGGTAAGAAGTCTACCGAGCTTGAACTAAGTTTGGTTAACATATGTATTAGGCCAGCCAGATCGACACACAGACGAACAGGGCTAAATCGAATACAGACTGTCTGAATCGGATTTCGTTCAAAAACGTGTGAGATCTAAACCATTATACAGAAGAGGCAGAGTATAATGCATCACGCCACAGGTCTACATTTTCAAAAATACAACCCAGCAGTTAGTATTAGCAGCAATTGCAAATTATGTTTTGAAATTTTTAATTTAATTTTTAAAAATTAAATAACATATCCTAAATATTCTGAGTGTGATAGAATACCAAAAAAAGAAATGTGTCCCGCCATTTTTCCCACCACTTGCATTTTTGCGGTTATGGGCTCCGAAAGAATTAAGGCATTCATTTCTAAGGGTTCATTTTGTTAGGCGCATACCTTCCAAACCGTTAAGAATTTTTATATACTCCCGGAGGCAAAGTCACAAAGAACATTAGTTTCCATCAAACTTCATCTCCAAGGTCAACATTGTTAATGTCAAATTTCTTTTCCGTTCAAAATTCACGGAAACAATCATCTACAAAAATGAGCCTAGGATCTCAGTAAACAATTTTCTACAAAGCATTTCCTGGAATGATTTTTAAGCTGAAATTCACAAAAACTTCGATTATTGTTAATCATTTCCCCTGCTCAGGTTCGTAAATAAAAAAAAAACTTTTTTTTTGCTTTGATGTGTATATTTGTATACCGGGCTGTTTCGGTCAGATGTACATGAGATAAATAAAACTAATTTATTTCATTTTTACTCTACGTTTCGTTGGTTTGATTCCAACTTCATCAGGAGTCTTTATTGAAAATCCTAAGACAAAACATTCATTTTAGTTCCAAATCATATTTCGAATTTCTTAGTTTAAAGTTTTACTTACAATTAGTTTCTCTTACATAGTCGTGGTATTATTGTTAATTATAAAAAACTGGACTTCACAACACAATTTTTTGTATAAATAAAAATAATAATCACAAACTTAAATAAAAAACAAGTGAGCAAAGGCTATAGTCGGGACGGGGCCGACTATGTGATACCCTACACCACTACCCCTGTGCATAAGCTTTTCACTGGTAAACATTTCTTTTAGGGAATATAATCCGACTACCACCAAAAATAATATGCCTCTTTCTCTCTGGGACCCCCATAAGCAATCAAAATTTCGTGACCATCCGATCAAAATTCCAACTTGTAGCGTGATTACAAAAAATGGAAAAATTGAGTATATTACTGAATTTTGCAATATCTCGGTTTGCTCACTTACGCCAACATACTTTGCATCAACTCCAAAAAAATTCGTGACGATCCGATCAAAATTGCGACCTGTAGCGTGATTACAAACAAATCGGAAAATGGGATGCATTACCGACTATTGCAATATCTCTGTTGTTTGAGCAGCTACGACAACCTACTTTACATCGTTTTAAAGGTGATATTTTTTACTTTCCTTGTCAGGTTTTGCTTTTGATATACCTCTTAAAGAAACAGAGATATTGGCTTTGAAATAAAACGTAGACCTTTTCTCCAAATAAGTTTTTGCCCATTCCGACCCCTGAATATTATCCGTCCATCATTAAAATCAGTAGGCTTCTTCCTCTGTGGGACCCCCATTAACCCCTAAAATTTCGTGACGATACGATCAAAATTGCGACCTGTGGCGTGATTACAAAAAAATCGGAAAATGGGATGCATTTTCGACTATTGCCATATCTCTGCTATTTGACCACCTGCGACAACCTACTTTACATCGTTGTAAAGGTGATATTTTTTACTTTCCTTGTCAGGTTTTGCTTTTGATATACCTCTTAAAGAAACAGAGATATTGCCTTTGAAATAAAATGTTGACTTTTCTCCAAATAAGTGTTTGCCCATTCCGACCCGTAAATATTATCCGACCATCACCAAAATCAATAGGCTTCTTCATCTGTGTGACCCCCATTAACCCTCAAAATTTCGTGACGATCCGATCAAAATTGCGACCTGTAGCGTGATTTCCAAAAAAATGTATAAATGGGATGTATTACCGACTATTGCGATATCTCCGTCATTTGGTTACCTACGCCGACCTAGTTTGCATCATTGTAAAGACGGGATCTTCTACTTTCATAGTCGGGCTTTGCTTTTGGAAAATTTTCAACCAAAGCTGTGATATTCGTCAATATAATTAAAATTGCAAAAATGAAAATTGGGGTTTTATTTGCTACTATTGTGATATCTTCGTTGTTTGATTACCTACGAGCACCTACTTTACATCATTAGAAAGGTGATATTTTCTACTTTCATTGTCAGGTTTTGCTTTTGGTATACCCCGTATAGAAGCTGAGATATTCGCTTTGGAAAAAACCGTTGTCTTTTTATCCACCTAAGTTTTTTGCCCTTTCCGACCCCTAAATATTATCCGACCATCACCAAAATCAATAGGCTTCTTCCCCTCCGGGACCCCCATCAACATCCAAAATTTCGTGACGATCCGATCAAAATTGCGACCTGTAGCGTGATTACAAGGTTTAGATGGACAGACGGACAGACGGACACACATAGCCAGATCGACTCAGCTCGTCGAGACATTCATTTTGGTATATATAAGTATGGGTCTACGACCATTATTTCGATGCGTTACAAACTTTTTGGCCAAAACCAACTTATAATACCCTCCCCACATAGTGGTGTAGGGTATAATAAAAAAACTTTTTTCAGTCTCTTATTACACACAATTGGAGAAGTCTATCAGAGCTTTAAATCAGTAGCAATTTGTAAACTGAGTTCAAATTTAGAACATAAAAAATTATGTCTAGATATCAAAATATTCCGACATCGTTCCATATTTTATCTATTTTATGATTAAAAAATTCAACATTATTAAAGATAAAAATGTTTATTATGGACATTGATTACAGTATTGGAAAAAAACGATTCAAATAGAACTGCACAGGTCACGATATTTCCGTCTTTTGTGCTCCTTAATCACGATGAACTTAATGGGTTGTTGATTTTGCCTGCTTACAATGCAAAAATTATTAAGTACATCTACAAAATATATTTACATGCATACATACACACATAAATATGGTACAAGTCGTATGAATGAATCTTTGAACGATTAATCCGATGTGTCCTTGTTACACATGTCACCCAGGGCGGCGGGCAAGGAAATTGATGAGTATGTGGGCGATGTGGAAAGGAATGTTTAGGCAAAACAATTGTTTCCAATGAGATGACACTAATTTGACACATTGCCACGGCCATACAGTATGTCCAGTTAATGTTTTCAAACGAGAAAAGTTTGTATTGCTCAAGAGTACCTAGTTTTCTCCAAAAAAAAAAAACACACCGAAAATGACCATATCTGAGACTACGTCGACGATGTTTTGCTGGTTTGTAATACTCGTAGCTATTGGCTCTAGTTTTGCATGGGTCGTTCCAGGAAATATGGACGTCAGTAGGGTGCATACAGGGGATAGTAGTAAAATGACTAAACATATTTTTTCGAAATCAAACCGAATCGCAAAGTGTAATTAATTGACATCGTACTGCAATTGAACATGTCATAACTGATGCAAATAATTGTTTTTACAAAATAAATTCGCATCTGCATTGTGTATTAAATATGGGATAATTTTCGATGACACACACACACACAACTCGTAAAATGTTGCTGTCTATTAAACAGATGTTTATTTTTGCACCACACAAAGATTAATTCAAGGATTTATTTTTATTTGCTGCGTCAGTATTGTCGCATGGCCGATTTCGATATCATTGTTTGTGGTTCTGTTCCATTATTCACAATTAATTATTAATTTGACCATTTTTTTTCATTTTTGATGCAAAACACAAATATTTGCATATATTTGCAATCGTTAATGAGTGGCACAGTGTTTCTAAATATACTAAAGAGATTTTAATTGAGAATAAAAAGTGTACAGAAAAAAATAAATTATATACAGTGTGCTGCGAAATATTTACAGTCTTTGCATTTCCAAGGTTGAAGACTACGAAAAACCATTAGCAAATAATATAACTCGTGTTTCATAGCTACATATATTGGCCCGTAGATCTTACGAAGAATTTTTCTCTCCAACAACCCAAACACTGCCTTATCTGCTGCACAAGTACCAGTTCAGTTAAAGTTGCTTGGAATATCTTTGTACCTAAGGGGCTTGTCGAAGCCTGCTCTATAATTGACAAAGCGGTGGAAAATGTCGATCTGCATCTCTTAGGTATTTTCCAGGATTTGCCACACGATAAATATTCGCTCAATAGCATTGGTATGTACCAATTATTTCGTATGCCATAGACTTTAGTCTTTCGCACAATATTCCTGACACTATCTTATAAGCAATAAGTAAGAACGGCGATAAGTTCTAAAGGACCACAAACTTTATTAAAATGAAAGCGAATAATTAGTTTCCTTTCGTTTATGAAAGTAATATGCACTGTCTCTTATTGCAGGAGTAGTATATACCAACTGATAATACTCAAAAGAGCTCATATGGGGCGTCATCGTAGTCCTTTCCAAAACATGGATCAATATTTACAATTTTAGGAATTAAGCTTTTAAACTCCTTGCAACACACAATATAAAGTTACAGCAATCTGGGTTCGAAAATTTGACAAAAAACCCTCGAAATACATAAAATTGGGCAATACTGGCTCGACTTAAACCTAGACTGTTTATTGCGAGTAAATTTGGAAAGTTTTATACCCACAACGAAGACTAAATACCAAATGTCGGGCATTTCGGTGGGATATTGAGGCCACAACCTTCAAAATACCGAATATTAGCAGGTACTGTTCTATGAGGGTTATATGAAAACGTGGACCTATGAATGCCGACAAATTTTAGGTGGAAAGGTTCACACCGCCTACGAAGACTAAATACCAAATTTTAACTATTTTGGTGTGTTAATGAGGTGGGATATTGAGGCCATAACCTTCAATATACAGCTAACTAATATGTTTTTTGCCGCTGCGAAGTCAGCCTCATTCCATTGTCAAATCTTTCACTGTGGAGATTAAATTTTCTGACTGTTTGGCTAAAGACATTCCTTTCAAATTTTGGCATTAAAACCGCCCAGAATAATTTTCATGTCATGTCAGCGCTCGTAACATATATCCTTGTCTTCAGTGGGATCATGAGCGCAAATATAACTTTTATCCGAATTGTAGCAAGTTTTTGATTCAATGCACAGTGGTCACATTTGCATGGGAAGGTGCGATAAAAATATTAATAATCGTAGGATCAATCTGATTTTTTAGTATATGCTAAAAATAAGTCAAAAATACTTTAGCCAATAAATCATCAATATGGTTCCAGTATTTCCTATCCCCCATGTATCGGTATCACCCGATTTCAGATATTTTGAAGCTTTTATCTACATTTTCAGCCCTAATTGGCTGTACTTTGATATTTGGGGTTCCCAATGGTCAGAAACCTTCTGCGCCAAAAATTGTGGTCTTAGGTCCAGGTTTCGGTATAGCTCTTATATTACGATACCTCTCAATTTCAGATATTTTGAAGATTTTATCAACATTTTCGGCTCGAATTGGTTGTAATTTGCCATCTGGGGTTCTCAATGATCAAAATCCTTCTGCGTCAAATTTCGGTGCGACCGAACTTTACATTTTTACTTGTTTTTCATATTATATGTAGCATCATACATATATCAAAAATATACAAATGTAAAAAATACGCTCATAAGTATGTCTAAATCTTTAAAGAAAAAACCCAAAACAAACAATTAAAACACAAAACAAAGAAGAAACTGAGAATACAGTAATACGGCATATTCACTGAAACGATCTGAGGCATCGTCAAATTTTTTGTAAACTTGACACTATTTCGAACATCCTTCAAAAAATTTGGCGAGTGGCGAAGGATGACGAAGTTAGTTAAACTCTACTTCAATTTTTAGGACTTGGAAAATAATCCACAAAAAAAGTATTATAAAAAATGTGATTTCCAGCACATTTTATGCGAATAATGTGTACACATTTTTATGTAAAAGTAATTAGAAACCCTTGTACTAAAACTTCCATTTCGAAAAAGATAATTTTATCCTTTCAATTTTGAGTTACTTGCCTTGTAAAAAGTCACAACCTTACTGATGTTTTAAAAGTTTTTAAGAGATCATACGTAAAAGTCAACTTCTTCTGTTTTGTTTTGGTAAATACCGTTATAAATTACAAAAACAGTGCTGGAATATTAAAATATAATATGTTTAGAGAAAATTTGCTGAATTGTGGCAGAGATTTGCTGACATCGATTTTTCGAATTTTGTCGTAGGTTGGGACCAGTGTGCAATGGTGTGTTGCTGCACGCAGGGAAAAACTATTTTACGTTTTTTTTTTTTGGAAAAACAATATCTATTTTTTTTTTAATTGTTGTCTTATTAGGACGAAGGTCGTTTATTTGTGAGAGTGTTATTTAATTGAATTAATTGAGCTTATCAAGACATAAGGAGTTTTTGTTCTATGTTTGTTCCAACAATTCATTTATTTTGTTCAAGCATAGCAATTGCAAATCCAAAAATACCATCGTATGCTCCAAACGTACACAACAAAAACAACTAGCAAAATTCCTCAATATTGTAAAAATCATTGACAATACCCTATGGTAGGAACTATCATAATCAAGAATTTTTACAAAAACTATTGCCATTTGGTTTTTTGTCTTGAGTTGTTTTGTTCTGTTTTTCTTTTTGCCAACTTAATGACGTTGCACATCCTGAAAAGTGCGGCAGGCGAATTTTGCTAAAACAAAAACAATTCCGACCGATAAAAAAACCAAAAATGGTATTTAAACAAGACCATTGTTGGGTTGTTTGTTCGAAGAATGTATGGAGACATTTCAAGGGCCTTTCTGTGCGATTTCATTTCCGCTCTGAATTTATGGTAATCTGTCTCATCCACCACTACACAAGCTTTCACGTATTGCATTCCACCAATGTCCACATTAACATACATTCAAGTAATTCGTGTGAGTTTTGGACAAATAGAAGTTGAAAGTTAATTTAAGTTAGGTCGATGCGAACCTTTATGACCTCCAATATTAAGAAACACAAAACACAAAAACTATTGCCAGTCCAGAAAACCTGTTACTAAAATTTTTGATTTGATCGTATATAATTATCGTATACACTTTCCACATAACCAGGTTTTGCCAGGTTTAACTAAAAAGACAACAAATCAAATGAAGAAACAAAACTATTCTATTTCGCTCATCTTCCAAGCACCTACCCCCACATAAGGAATACCTAAAACCTCAACAAATATGAAAAGAAAACACAAATTACGACCAAAAATACATATAACTCAACTATCAAAACACAAAGAAGAATGAGAAAGAAGAAACAAATAAAAACAAGAATCTCAAGGTGTACATACACAAAAAAAGAACGAGCAAAGATAGTGTTAGTTTTTTTTCACCACGGCATTGAATACCGAGAGAAGAGAATAAAATTATCGAAGAAAAGCGAATAATATTGTCCAACAGACAAAAATTATTGTTGGATATGACAACAACTATTGTTGAATATGACAAAAACAATTGCTCTAATTAACAAAAACGACTTTCGGACTCACAATACTTCTACATGCGGAATCTAACAATATCTTTACAATACATATTTTGCTCTTCGAATATTGTTGGATCAATCATATTTTTTTCTCTGCGTGTAGAGTCCAGATGTTTTAATCTCCAACTATAAAGCCGCAACCAAACTCATGATTTATGTCATGACAGCTATGGTACAGTGCGTCACCTTTAGGTGTTGTTTTGACACCTTTCCCAATATTTCTTATTTCCTGTTTCATTTGTTTTCTTTTGAGAAATAATATTTTTGACCAACCAAAATAAAAGATTTTGCAAAAATGCGTTTTCAGTTGTCTATTAAATTTCCAGCGCACAAATGTGAGTTATTAAATAAATCTCTCCTTTAACATTCATCATAAAACTGATATAAAATATTACCCTTTCTTTTATTATTCAAACTGTCCCTTCAAAGCAAACAAAAAATAAATGCGCAAAAGATTTTCTTTGCATTTCCGCTATAAATTTGCTGCACGTCAGGCAAATCTACATCGCGATTAACATTTACCTATATTCGTTATTATATAACCAATTATTCCATTGCATATTAGTATGTCTGTACATGTGTGTGTGTGTGTTTATATTTTTCAACAACTAATTGCCAGCTTTAAATTTGTGAACATTATTCCAAATGAAAGTATTTTTCTGTTGAATGGATTTGTCTGACCACAGTCGTTGCCGTAAGCTTTCTTTAATTAGGACAACGTCTGCAAGACGAACGTATGGCGAGTAAATCATTCGTTTCCATTTATTCAATCCACTCCTCACCGAATAAAATCGGATGTGGTTTGGTGGGCTTACCAATGATGACGGTGGTAACATAGGTTGGGTAGGTGGGTGGCAAATTTTTGGCAACACTATAGGGACAGTATTACTTCATTGCTTCCGGAAACATGGTTTGAGTGACGAATTATCAAATAGACCGACCAGTGGGTAAATGAATGAATTCGAAACTTTACATGTAATCAACACAACCGTATCGACTGACGGACGATTTAAACCCCACTCCCAAAACAACAAACGAACAAAACACGAAACACCAGTGTTAGCGGTGAATAGTTTTTAATTTGGTTTTTTTGTCTGGAGTTGTTTTGTTCTGTTTTTCTTTTTGCCAACTTAATGACGTTGCACATCCTGAAAAGTCCGGCAGGCGGATTTTGCTAAAACAAAAACAATTCCGACCGACAAAAAAAGCAAAAATGGTAGTTAAACAAGACCATTGTTGGGCTGTGTGTTCGAAGAATGTATGGAGACATTTCAAGGGCCTTTCTGTGCGATTTCATTTCCGCTCTGAATTTATGGTAATCTGTCTCATCCACCACTACACAAGCTTTCACGTATTGCATTCCACCAATGTCCACATTAACATACATTCAAGTAATTCGTGTGAGTTTTGGGCAAAAAGAAGTTGAAAGTTAATTTAAGTTAGGTCGATGCGAACCTTTATGACCTCCAAAATTAAGAAACACTACCTTGTTGGTAAATGCTTGAAATAGAATGTCTAAAATTAGAGCTGTTGTATAATGAGGAACCATTTCATTCCCTAAATTTAAAAACGGAGTTTAAAAATTTGGGATCCATTAGTTATTATTAACGAACTGGAAAAGCTGTATTGAAGTAAAATGGAACAATCAATATCGTTTTCTTTTAAACAAGTTCAATACCAATGAAACATCGATGTTTTCAACTCATTCAGAATTCGAAATATCGTGGACGATGCGTGAACAACCTTTAAAATACGTAAAATATCATATTGCGAATATAGTCCAGTCAAATAAACATTGAAATAGCAAAAATTCCCACAAAGCTGAATTTTGGTGGAGAGCTAGGGTTTGCCATTAGAAGCAATGTCCTAAACGTCCCCATTAATCCCATGTGTGCAAAAACAGTTATTCGGGGTCAAAAGTCAAAATTTTGAGATTTTTTAGGTTTTCGGATTTTTTCTTGAAAACGGCGAGTCTAATCAAAAAGTGACTAGAGAAAATATTGAAGACAGAAACTCTATACAAGTTTGGCTTTTATAATTTTTTCCTAGAAGGAGCCTTTATTGAGATATAGCGTTTCCAAAAAACACATCATTTGTATGCACTTATGAGGGAAATGCGCACATATTCAGGTGAAACGGCTAAAATAACAGGAGTAAACGGGTCTGTCGCCCAAAAAAATATACATATGTTTCCTTGAAGAGCGAAACTATACCTATCTTTTAAAAAAATGCCAACAGAATCGGAGCGTGATTAGCAGAGTTATTCTATGTTGGGGTCATTTTATGCAAAAATAACCCATTTAACCCACATGTGTAATCGAAAGCCCAACGGGAACGACCCCAACGAAAACTCTCCGAATTTTTTTTAATTTTTGTCAAAAGGAATGGCTTGTTGCACATAATTACGGAAATGCATAATTTTCGATAGGCCAGATTTAAAACCGGGTTAGACTCGGGTTGGACTCGGTTCTACTGAACCGATTCCTGCATAGTGGGTATCGTTTGAAAGCTTATGGAAATACCTAACACATGGCGGTTTTATTTCAACATGGGATCGACGCGGACTTTTAGGACGTTACTTCTGATGGCAAACCCTAGCTTTCCACCAAAGTTCAGCATTCTTAGACGCATGTCTATTTTGTCTGGACTAATATACCAAAACATAAACCTATATTGATCATTTTCTTTGTGGAGATTTTCTACCCTATCAAGTTTCAGTCACTTCAGTAGACTAATCCTTTAGAAGACTACACATCGAGCGATATCGTGCCCGCATGGAAAAAATATTTCTCGCTTTTGTTGATATAAGAATATCTATTTTTGTTCCAACAATTTATTTGATTTGTTCAAGTATTGTAATTGCAAATACAAAAATACCATATATTGCTCCAAACATAAAAACCAACTTATGAAATTCTGCAATATTGTAAAAATTATTAACAATACCGATGGTAGGAATAATCATAATCTAGAATTTGTACAAAAACTATTGTCAGCCGAGAAAACTTTCCATGTAGCTTTGGTATAAATGTCACGTATAACATTAATGAACACCAATACACCTAGCAAGCATTTTCTGAGCTCGCATTCTTTTCGATGAAGGCTAACCGTTCGGGAAGAAATGAACCACGGCCTCGATTCTACTTGTGAATGTCGATTTCGTGACTTCAAAAAAGTTATTTTTGCCAAAAATTTAGTTTAATTTTCATTTTTTGTTATTATTATTTTTTATTATTTTTTTAATTTTCTATTATTATAAACATTTTTCAAATGTACATGTTTTTAAAGAACTATTCCTAGTTGAAATTTGCCGCCTACATTAATTTTGTCATTTCAAAATGTTGTCTGGCGTGGGAATCAAACCTCCAGCGTGCCATACAAACATCTGATAGAATAATGTCTTATATTAGTTCAAGTTTGTACACGCCTTAAATGAATGTAAACAATCGAAAGTTTCTGCATAGGCGATAGAAGGTGTCTGTACACGCGATAGTCGTACGCTGTAAGGATAATCGCATTTTGTCTTTTTCCCTGACACCAAGCAGTTATTCCAGATGATCAAAACTGGACTGCAATAAGTTTGTTTTTAGGTCTGTTCGATAACCCAAAAGGTTGTACAAATTTGTACAAACGTTTACAAAATGCTGTTCGATAACAAACTTGTTTAGTAGAAGAGAAATGAGAAGTAGTTGCAAGTACTTGCAAGAACTTGCAAATACTTTTTGCCTGCGAAGGTATCGAACAGGCCTATAGTAAAATTCTAAAGTGCCGTTTTTACAGGAAATAAGAGTCGAATGCCATTGCTTTTGTTAGATGGTGTGAGTAACACACTTCCAAATACTTACAGGGCATGGTCAAGTTTTGCTGCTTTAACTGAAAACAAAGACAAACATAAATACTCCAAAATTGTCGTAGAAAAGAGAATAATATTGTCCAGTTGACAATAATTTTTTTTGAATATAACAAAAACAATTGTTGTAATTGATAAAAAAGATTGTTGGAGTCACAATACTACATACGGAATCTAATAATAAAAAATCAATCATATTTTTGTCTCTGCGTGTAGTATTTTTCAATCTGAGAACCCGTTATACATCATCTATCGGGACTATATTAACACAATTCTCTGTAGGCATGTTTTATACACATGTCGAATATTAAATACCAAATTTCAGTCATTTCGGTAGGATAACACTATGCAACACTGAAAATGCAAACAACTTCTAGTATGCATTTTGTGAAAGTACATATTTAGACTATAAAAACCCTAGTAGGGTTTTGTCCTGTCAGATCCAGTTCGGATTTTATGGCCTCATCTAAACCGGGCTAAATCTACACTTTTTTGCATATATCAGGCCTTTATCTCAAAAACGAATAGGAATTTGGCCTTGCTGTCTGTAGCAATATTGTAGCCCTGAACTAGTAGAACTTTTCTTTTGAAAAAACCACATCAGAAAAACTCCATCTAGGGCATCAAAATCTATAAAACATAGAAAATTTTACATAATTGCAAAAATTCTGGTCAGTGTCGGCTAAACTATTGGGAGTTGAACCAAGTAACCTTTTGAAAAAATCTTCCAAATAAAGTTCTCAACAATTCTTTAGAACATTCTGAAACTCTAAAATGCTTACTTCATGTTGTTTCAGCGGTATTTTGCATCATATCTTTTACAACACCTATTTCAAACACAGTTCACACCAACAGTTTTTTCTCGCATTTCGGATTTCACTACATTATTGACATTTTTATTAAATCGTCGCTGAAAAATGTACTGAAAACAATGGCATAGAGGTATTTTACAGCAATAACATGTTCTGAAGAGTTGTGTATAACATTCCAGGGAATATTTTTCCAAAAGAAAATATATTGGAATATAAATAATATTCCAAAAGAAAAAATTAACGGTTTTGGAGATACGGTGCGAAATGTATAAAAATTGTGTAATTTTTGCATATATTTTGAAATTTGAGGCAATAAGTGTAGTTTTTCGACTTCATTAATTCCCCAAATATGTTATTCTTGTCCTTATCTACAAATTTGCTTCAGACGTCAGAAGAAGATTCGCATTGGTTTCAGAAATATAGTCCCGAATTTCTTTAAAAACTCAATATTTAACCATGTTTAGATGGGGCCATAAAATCCGAGCTGGATCTGACACAACAAAACCAAACTAGGGTTTCTTGTCGTTTGGGTCTGTACTTTCAAAAAATCTTGGGTTCGAATTGTTTGCACAAGATCACCTTAAAAATGTTGCACAGTGTAATGTAGGTAAACCCTTCGAAATACGAAAATCGGGTTCTATAGGGGATATATCAAAATGTAGACGTATACCGACAATTCTTAGCAGGAAAAGTGTATATCCCCAACGTACCTAATGCGGATCTAAAAAATACCGAAAAGTCGAGCGTTACCGTTCTGTTGTGGATATATCATACCGACAATTCTTTGAAGGAATGTTGTATATCCCCAAATTTAATTTACGCAATCTTGTAGGGTAATGCTTCTAAAACTTGATAATACCAATAAGCAGGCAGTACCGTTCTATGGGGCTATATGAAAACGTGGACCCTATACCGATAAATTTATGGGAGAAAGTTTTGTAGCCCCAAGGAAGACCAAAGCTATTTCGGTAAGATAATGTGGCTAAAACCGTCATAGTACCGATATAGCCTATTTTCAATACCAAACATCCTAGGAGTAACAGATACTTGTGTACCAAATTATAAAGCTCTATTTTAAATATTGATTCTTGATTTCTGACGTAAGGACGGACAATGTTATATCGACTTAGAAACTTAATGTGATCAAAACACAAAAAATTTCACAACTTGTTGTGCAGGAATGCCCAAAATGCAAAATCGTTCACCTGGCCAACAAAGCAGATATCTTTAAAATACGTCAATACGTTAATACGAGTACACCTATTTCAAATAGATTTTTCAAGAACCGCCTATGTGCCTCCACATTCTATTTTGGGTGAAATACCCATATTTCTCGCGTATGTCTGTAATTTATGAAACATGTTTTTGCAAATATTTTAACCGCGTTTAAAGGATTCGATTTAAGTAAATATTTGTAAAGAAAATCTTGGTTTAGTATGCGGATTTGTCAAAATATATTTTTAGAGATTTTCCTATTTTCAAGGTATCCAAATTAGTGCTCAAACTTTGGTTATATGATATTAAAATCTGCTGTTATTGGTATTGTTTATCACGGTGCTCTTGAACCAACTTTAAATGAAATAAGCTTACACCTGGGGTTCATAGGTGGCTCATAGATTAGAAAAATAAAAAAAAATCGACGGAGCATTTTCTTTAGCCCCATTTCGATATTACTCGCGGTTTCCAAGCACAATCGCGAAAACCTAAAATAGACCTAAAAATTTGAACTTTTACCTTTTCTGAAAGTGTCTTTATACTCAATGTTTGTGGTTAATTATCATCTGATGAGCTTTTTAAAGCCTTTTAAATTTATATAATCCAAAATTTCCAGTGATACCGCCCGTTATAACTTTAATGGATCAGTATCCATAATTCTGATAGGGACCCAACCCCTACGATCATAAGTTTTTCGAGACCCAGACTTCTAACTTTTGCTAATAAATGATGCAACTGCACTCTAAACTTTAGATTTTATAAAATAGGCAACTGAAATGTGAAGAAATGTCCATTACTTTTGAAGTTTTTGATCCTTGGACCCATGTCCATGCTTCTCCCGTATAAACCCGTACCTCCGCCGATGAAGTACGTATAACTAATACCAGTTTCTAAATTTTATTCACTTGTAAACTTCCCAAAAACAAAAGATTTGAATCATATAAAAAATTATATTTTAAAAAAATATGGAATATTTTTTCATGGGATTTGGTTCAGTTGCATATGTTTTGACCATTCAATTCTAAGACGTGTTATGTATTTTCATATTTTTTCCAAATTATTGTTGTAAATCGTCTCCAAATTTTTAATTTTCTTATTTTTGAAGCAATGAACTATAAATAATTGAAAAAAAAAATAATTTTAAGTTCAAAAAAATATTTTAAATAAATTTTTAAACAAAAAATATTTTTTATCCCAAATATGAGCTTAGTTTTGCTACACATCCAAACTATGATACCAATCTTTTAGTACGGTTACATTAGGGTTTTTTGCCGGTTAACCCACTTCATGAGGATTTATTTGACGTTTGCGCTATGTAATTGACATTTGAAACCCAAACCCACTGGGTTAATCCGGTTAAGTGTAACCGGGGTATTTATCTATTTTTAGATTCATCGTGAAGTTTTGATTCAAAATTTTAATTTATGGCGGATAAATGGACCTACATATATATTGAAAAAAGTTGGGTTACATTAATTTTTTTTTTAATTTTGTTTTTCAAAATAGTCGTTGTTTTAATATTTTATTAAAACAACTTTAATTTTTTTTGGAAATTGAATATGAAAAAAAAATTGACACCATTTGCCAGTCAAAAAGATATTGAAATAGCAACAAATCCCACAAATACATATAAATTTTGGTGCAGAGCTAGGGTTTGTTATTAATGTGCCAAAAGTCCCCATAGATCCCATATTTGAAAAAGACTTATTTGGGGTCAAAGGTCAAATCAAGGTCAAAAGTTGTTGGGTTTTTTTGAAAACGGTGACTAGAGTAAATGCTGTGAATGAATTCTGTTACCTTTGATCCATGTCACAACAATACAGGTACAACGGCAAAACAGCTGCCTAAATGCATTATAGTGAATAAAATCACATTCAAAAGGTAAACAAGGAATTCACTGTAATACGCTATTGTGAAAAAATTTTGGCGTTTGGGATGGTAAATGACACAATTATTGTTATTGATGTAACACCTTCTTATTCCACCACGCTTTGATTAAAGCAAACATTTTGGAATGAGATGGTTCTATTTAGAAGTACTAACGTCTTCCAAAAATTGATATATAAACCATAGATTCACCATACAAACGCTCTGTTTGTATTCATCATTGATATAAACCCATTATTTTGTAATAGTAATTTTTGCTGGAATGAATGCCAAAGTCACAGATGTATATTTTATATTTATGGCATTTATGGACTCAGAAAAATAAAGTTATAATTGAACCCTTTTAAGTATGATAAGAATGTGTTTGAGCGTTTTTTGAAAGTTTAGTGAAATCCAATATTATAGAAAAGTGATATGTTCCAGCTCAATCTAGTCATATACTCGTATGTATTTAAGCACCTACATATGTTAATGTATGCTATGATTTTTTACCACCTCTTTTCCCTGTATCATATTTTGATGAGTTTTTACATAAGATTAGATAAAATCTTAATTATAAGGTGATCCGATCTTTTTCTATGTGAGCTTTCTTGACAAACTTTAAAGTCACTATATGCTGATGTATAACTAAAAATAAGCTTTGGAACCACACTACATATCCAAAATGACATAACATTTTGTTTCTCATTACATATATATAATTTTATATAAAATGGTTTGTGCGGTAACTTTTACAATATTTAAATGGAATATACACTAGCGATCATCTGAATAGGTTTGATTTTTTTATTTTTATATGTTAAGGTATCTTCTGATGTGTTCGTATTACTGATCCATACTAGTTAGTTTTTGAGAGTCCTATATTATGCCAACATTCCCAAGAAAAAACTTGACGGTGTTGCCATATTTTCGGAAAGTATCCCAATTATAGTAAACAATGTACAAACAAGTGTCCAATTTTTGCGATCATCAGAATAGGTTTGAATCACATAAAATTGAAAAATTGTACTACCCATGCAAATATTGCGCAATTTGTTGGTTTAGTTTAGTAAAATGGAACATTCTGATAAATCTAACAACAAATTTGATAGACTTTATTAGGAACGTGGGTTCAATTCTCAACATGGAAAAGTTACCAAGAACTTTCAGATAAAATCAAAAAATATTCCAACAAAAACGTTGTATAAACCTGCTTTAAATGACTTTTTGATTTCGTTAGATCTCTTCTGAGCTTCGAAAATTGTCTGAAAGCAAATACCAAGTGTTAGCCATATTATTAGGATGGATTAGGAAATGTTAAATTGGTTTTGGCCAAAAAGTTTGTAACGCATCGAAATAATGGTCGTAGACCCATACTTATATATGGTAACATGGGGCGGCTTCGCCACTGGAGCGCCTTCGCCAGCGCCGATTTTCTTGATAACTATAACTGCTAGAGAAATGCCGTTAAAGGGAAAATTGTGAGTTTAACGAAGATCTTTCATCTCCCAATAATTGGCAATTCTATCAAATATATGTTTGCTGATGCACGCTGTTTCAAGTTTTTGGGGTATTGCGAAAAATATTCATGGTAGGTATATTTTGTGATATCTTGTATACCTTTTGTGATATCAAAATTTTATTTTATACCGTTAATAGACAACTACTGAAGAATAATTTGCGTGATAAAAGTAATTATAAATGTCAATATATTCATATTACGAACTATGTAGGGATGGGTAGGCTACGCCATGATAGGGGTGTTGTGGGTTAATTTGAGAAATATGTCAGGTTTAACTTAAATTGTTTATGCTATTGATATACCACGCTATAATGTGAAGTTGAAATCAAATATTGTGCTAAACCTATCTAATTTGGCAAACATTTCATTTTTATGCCTAAATTCAAGGTACCTACTTCAATTAACGGCTAGAATATGTTTCTTTTTGTAAATTTTAGAATCATTTTTGATTATTAAATAGAAAACATGTTCCTTTTATGCATAATGTTGATATATGAGGAGGAAGTATGGTAAATGCCAGTTTTAGAGTCCGTTGATATATGTCCTATGTCGATGGCGAAGCTACCCCATGGGTGGGGAGGCTTCGCCACTTTTTAGACATTTTGTAAATTGTCAAAAACAATATTTTAAAAGCAAAATTATACTCATTTATATCAGGAAAAATGTCTAAAATTGTCTTTTCCATTTCAAAAAAATCCAAAAAAAATTTGATACTACATCAATGATTTTTGGTACATAGATTAAGAAAAAAATCAGCATTTCAAATCTGTTTTCATTACTAATTTTGATCGTTGCGCGCAAAAGATATGACCGTTTTAATTATTATAATTAGAAAAAATTCTAAAAAAATCGCGGCTTAAAATAGTTAGCTGTTATATCCTATTATCGTTAACTGAATTCGTACCCTTTGCGATGATGCAAAAAATAATCGCAAAGTCTCAATGGATTCGCGAAAAATCAAATTTGTTAAATAATTTCACGTATTTACAAACATATTTTTGAAACAATGGCGCTCATACTTACGAAAAATATATAAAAAAATTATAACAGCATCCAGACATTTTGAGGAATAAAATGAGACCTAAGCTGTGAAGGTTGGAGCTATAGTATTCATTTTATTTGCAAAATTACGAAGAAAATATTACGAAAAAATTAAAACCATATTATTCTAATTTTATTTTTTTTATGGTTTTATAGGAAAAGTTGGAGAAAAAATGTTTGAGTTCTTCGGCATTTTCGTCAAAATTTCACGCAATAATGATGATATTACGTTGTAACAAATTTTTCACTTATAGTTTTCCTATTGGATAATATTATTAGAACCTTATATTAAATCACAAGGAATTCCAATTGTGGCATAACGTTAAAATAATGTTATATTGAATATTACAACATTTGAGACGCATATAAACCGCGTAATTATGAAAATGACATGATGCGCATCCGATTTTCAAACACAGCGAATCAATCCCTCTTTTTTAATGTACAGTTTGTCAAATTCTATTTGGCGGCCACGATGTAGCATCTGCTGTATATTAGGGTGCAAAATACAGTAAAATGGTCATAATTTCCGCGAAGTTCATTTACATTTTATGCGCATCCGATTTCAATAATCACCATTAAAGAATACATCATTCTATGCCGTTTCAATGCGATCCATCAAGAACCGTGGATGTAGCATCGCACTCAATTTTTAGATAAAATCTATTATATCTCTGGATTTACGAGAGTTTTTTAAATATCTGTTTTCGCGCAGTTTAAACACGCGTATCGATCTATTTATTTAAGTAGAACTGACACATCCAAAACGCGTTTTAATGTGCGATATTTTCAAAATAATTTTTTGCAAATTTTCGAAATTTGAGGGGTATCATGTCCGCCGATCTAGTGGGTGGATTTTTATGCGTCGTGGCTTGTTAGATTTAGAACGTAAAAAAACTAAATTTACGCGGGTTTCCACGGAAATCGAAAGACGTTTGTAAATTTTAAACCAAAAAAATAGGTTTTTGAGAAAAATTTCGTGTTTGGACGCAGATTACTGTGATCCTGTGAGGGCTACACCCTCATGTTATACATTCAAAAATGCGAAATCGCGAGTACTACAATCAAATAATAAGCTTTTAGGGAAATCCAGCTGCGCGTCCCGATTAAAGCAACAATTCAAAAAACCCCGTTTTTCAGGTTTCAAAATGTCAGCATCCGTTTGAGGCAGATACAGTGGATATATTAAAAAATCATACATTAGAAACTTCAACTCTGAAGTGTGCTCTTTAACTTCTCCTTTGAGCATTAAGCTCTACATTGTGTTGTAAAACCACTAATTGGAAAATAACATAATGAAACTCGTTTATTTCAACGATTTTTTCCGATTTTTTTACCTTGGTACGACCACAGCTTCCGCTCAAATTATTATTTTAAGAAACCCCTCGGTGAATCGGGCTAAAACAGTTTATTTTACCGAAATGCGGTCAAAAGTTATGGTATAGTAAAACTGATCGCGAGTTACAATACCCCATACCTCAGTTTCAACATAAGTTAATTTTCTACAAAAAGCTTGATATATCAAAACTTATAGTCAAGATATGCTAGTATTCTTACCAAAAATAGTATTTGGAAATACTTTAATGATGTCGATATGAGAACATTTTAAACAAAAACGTGGCGAAGGCGCCCCTTGTTACCTTGATATATGGTATGAATGTCTCGACGAGCTTTGTCGATCTGGCTATGTGTGTCCGTCCGTCCGTCTGTCCATCTAAACCTTGTAATCACGCTACAGGTCGCAATTTTGATCGTATCGTCACCAAATTTTGATTTTGGTGATGGTCGGATAATATTCAGGGGTCGGAATGGGCAAAAAATTATTTGGCGAAAAAGTCAAAGTTTTATTTCAAAGCGAATATCTCCGCATCTATAAGGGGTATATCAAAAGCAAAACCTGCTAATGAAAGTAGAGAATATCACTATCATATTGGTGGTCAACGAAGACAACGAAGATATCGCAATAGTCGCTAATACAACCCAACTTTTCATTTTTGCGATTTTAATTATAATGACGAATATCACAGCTTTGGTTGGGGAGCTTCCAAGAACAAAACCTGACTATGAAAGTAGAATATCCCACCTTTACAATGATGCAAAGTAGGCTGGCGTAGGTGGCCAAATAACGGAGATATAGCAATAGTCGGTAATACATCCCATTTTTCAATTTTTTTTCGAAATCGCGCTACAGTTCGCAATTTTAATCGGATCGTCACGAAATTTTGGGTGTCCCACGTAGGAAGAAGCCTATTGATTTTGATGATGGTCGGATAATACTCAGGGGTCGGAATGGGCAAAAACTTATTTGGAGAAAAAGTCAACGTTTTATTTCAAAACCAATATCTCTGTTTCTTTAAGAGGTATATCAAAAGCAAAGAAGGTAGAAAATATCACTTTTACAACGATGTAAAGTAGGTTGTCGTAGGTGATCAAACAACAGAGATATCGCAATAGTCGGTAATGCGTCCCATTTTCCGATTTTTTTGTAATCACGCTACAGGTCGCAATTTTGATCAGATAGTAACGATTTTTTTGGGAGTTGATGCGGGTCCCCTAAGGGAAGAAGCCTATTAAGTTTGGTGATGGTCGGATAATATTCAGGAGTCGGAATAAGCAAAAAGCTTATGTGGAGAAAAGTCAAGGTTTTGTTCTTATGCGAATATCTCCGCTTCTGGTATGAGTATTCCAAAAGGAAAGCCCGTCAATGGAAGAAGAAAAGATCTCCTTTATGCTGAAGCAAAGTATGTTGGCGAAAATTGACAAACAACCGAGATATCGCAAAAGTCAGTAATATATCCAATTTTTCCATTTTTTGTAATCACGCTACAGGTTGGAATTTTGATTGGATAGTCACGGAATTATGGGGGTTGACGGGGGCCTATTGATTTTGGTGATAGTCGGATAATATTTAGGGGCCGAAATGGGGAAAAACTCTTGTGGATACAAATTCAAAGTTTAATTCTTTGTGAATATATCGGCTTCTAGTAAGGGTATTCCAACGGCCAATGGAAGAAGAAAATATTACCTTTACATGGGTGTAAAGTATGTTGTCGAAAGTGGTCAAACAACGGAGATACCACAATAGTCGGTAATGCATCCAATTCTTCCATTTTTTTGCAATCACGTTACAGGTCGCAATTTTGATCGGATGGTCACGACATTTTGGTTGATTATAGGGGTCTTAGAGAGAAAGAGGCAAAAAGTCATAACTCTAATGTACACATATATGTATCGTCACCAAAAATGTCGGAAGACGTAACCCACAAAATCACAACTATACAGGAGAAGCAAAAAACGTTATAAAATGAAAAACTGTTTTATGGAATATAATTCTTATGAGGGCGAGTATTCGGGATATTTTCAATCCTATACGAATGGGAGTAACAAATTAAATCAAAACAGCGGAAACGATTAGTTTTGGGAACCGTCATTACAATAAAATCTGCAATATTATCCCATTTTCCGAAATGCCATTTCTTGAATAGGATCGTTGTTTTTGAGCGTAGAAGCTTAAAAATTTGCCAGCGAATGTATGTTAACTTTATGTATCAGATCCCATCAAAAAACGTATTTCGATTTGCGTGTGGGTTTCGTCTTCGGGCATTTTTTGGTGACGGTATGTACATATTGTGTATTGATGACGTATACTCTTTAAACAATTTAATTAAGCAACATTGAGAAATTATTTCAAATGCGCTCTCTAAAAACTTGGCTCAATGACAAATTTTCACAATGGAATGTATTTTTCTATATATAAATACATACATACCCAGCAAAATGTTTGATGCCAAAGAAGATGTTTTTCGATTAAAAAGTCATGATCAAAGGAGAGGATGAAGTATTTTGCACTAGTACATTCGAATGAAAACGATGGCGTTCACTTCAATGAATATTTCCCACAATAAATAAATAAAATAATTTTATAAGTTTTGTTAATTGTCAGTGACGTCAAAATCTGTACTTGAATTTTCCTCCCAAGGATTTTTTTTACTAATATAAAGTTTGCATCATTTCAAACAAGTATTCTAGACAACTATTTTCACGTTCCTACCCATTTTGCAAAAATTATCAGCCAGTTCTTCATACTTTTTCTTCAAATTTTTGTTTATATCTACATTTTACCAAATACTTTTGCGATTATTCAATTCAATTCAATTCAATTACTTAAAACGATTAATTGATAAGAAAATTTGATAATTCATTTGGGATTTTCACGAGACTGTTTAAACTGCTCCTAAAAAAGTAGTAAAAACCTTACTCTTTTCGTTAAATGAATGTCATTTGTTTTGGCTGTGACTACATATGCCATGTATCCATCCCTTCTAGACTAAATGGTTGATGAAAGTGTGGTGGAAAAGATTAAGAAACAGTTTTGAAAAAGAAAAAACTAGCTGTGCTAGTTGTCGTCATTGTTGTTTCTGTTATTGTTACCATCGTCATTGACTTTGGTTGTAGTTGTGTTGTTTGTTCAAGTCGTAGATGTTTCATTCGGATAATGAAACAGCAAAAGAAATGAGGCATAGCCAAAGGACAAAGGCAAAGGAAAATAGAACCGGCGTTCGACCTCTGACACTTTTCTGCCAATATAAATGACTTTTTTCTCTATGTCTCCACTCTCTTTCTTCTTGCGCTATTTCGTGAATAACTTAAGTCGGGTATGAACTCTGACTTACTGATGATGATACACCACACTCCGAGTTGCACGGTCATAGTAGTAAAATAAAGTAATAAACATTACACCATCATCATCAGCGTTTGTTCAATTTGCATATTTTAGTTGGGATTTATTTCGACAAGTAGAAAACATTTTTTTTTTTTTTGCATTTGGAAGAAACGGATTGCCTGTCGCAAATACACTCTACCTGGTCCTTAACGAAAAATGTGTGTCCAAAAACAGTATTGTATGTACATTAGGGCAACCAAAAACAATTTTTTGGAACTTCTAAACACTAAATTTTTTCCATTTCATCCAAAGACCTAATATACGAAATTTTATGGCGATCGGTTACCGTTAACTCGTGTCACCACTGTAATTATACCCTCCACGATATGGAGGGTATAATTAAATTTGTCATTCCGTTTGTAACACATCGAAATATTCGTCGGAGACCCTATAAAGTATATATATTATTGATCAGCATAAAATTCTATGTCGATTTGACCATGTCCGTCTGTCCGTCCGTCCGTCCGTCAGTCCGTCCGTCTGTCTGTCTGTTGAAATCAAGATACAGCTCGCAATTTCAAAGATAGAGAGTCAAAATTTGGTACAGAAGTTTCTATTACTTGCAGGATGGTTGGTATTGAAAATGGGATATATCGGTCCACGTTTTGATATAGCCCCCATAGAACGGTACCTCCCGATTTTCGGTATTTTTAAGGTTTTAGCTTCATTATCCTACCAAAATGGCTGAAATTTGGTACGTAGTCTTCTTTAGGGGTATAAAACTTTCCCCCAGAATTTTGTCGGTATCGGTCCACACCTTCATATAGCCCCCATAGAACGGTACCTCCCGATTTTCGGTATTTTGAAGGTTTTAGCTTCATTATCCTACCAAAATGACTGAAATTTGGTAGGTAGTCTTCTTTAGGGGTATAAAACTTTCCCCTAGAATTTTGTTGGTATCGGTCCACACCTTCATATAGCCCCCATAGAACGGTACCTCCCGATTTTCGGTATTTTGAGGTTTTAGCTTCATTATCCTACCAAAATGGCTGAAATTTGGTACGCAGTCTTCTTTAGGGGTATAAAACTTTCCCTTAGAATTTTGTTGGTATCGGTCCACACCTTCATATAGCCCCCATAGAGCGTTACCTCCCGATTTTCTGTATTTTTAAGGTTTTAGCTTCATTATCCTACCAAAATGGCTGAAATTTGGTACGTAGTCTTCTTTAGGGGTATAAAACTTTCCCCCAGAATTTTGTTGGTATAGGTCCACGCCTTCATATAGCCCCCATGGGAAGGTACCTCCCGATTTTTCATATTTTGAAGGTTGTGTCTTCAATATTCCACCAAAATGGCTGAAATTTGGTATTTAGTCTTCAATGTGATATAAAACTGTTCGTCAGAAATATGTCTGTACAGGTCCACGCATTCATATTGCCCCATTTCTGACTAACATTCGTCGGTATATGTCCACGTTTCGATATAGCCCCCATAGAACGGTACCTCCCGATTTTCGTAATACTGAAGATTGTGACGTCAATATCCAACCGAAATGGCTGAAATTCGTTATTTCGTCTTCCGTTATAAAATATTCCAGAAGAGTACTAGAAGCGTACTTCTTGATTTTCGGTTTTTTTTAAGTTTTAGTCACATTCTCTTACCGAAATATAGGAAATTTGGTATTAAGTCTTCTTTGAGCCTAAAAACTTTCCGCCAGAAATTTGTCGGTATAGATCGACGTTTTGAAATAGCCCATATAGAATGGTGCCTAACATTGTTTCACCTAACATTGTTTTCACATTGTGGTGGAGGGTATAACAAGTTCGGCCCGGCCGAACTTAACACCGTTTTTACTTGTTTTAATTTGTATGGGGCCAAATGTGCATTTGCAATAAAATTCTCTAAAGACCGCTATTATGGACCAATCGATGAAAAAGCTTTACCAGTTCATTGTTGTGGCTAAAGAAAATCCTACAAACATTTGTGAAGATATGATGGGATTTTGATATAGCTTCAATATGCATATCGCCTAACGGTACCGCCCAATTTTAAATGTTTTAAAATAGTATGTAAAATTTTCTGACCAAATTACTGGTAAATTGCCACTTAGGATCCCAACGGCTAAGAAACTTCTCCACCACGTTTTGTAATTTGAAGTTTCTGACCTAATATAATTTGACAACTGTCAAAAAACTTCTCCACCCAAAACTGTAAACAGCAAAGGATACTACTTATTCCCAAACATACTACACCTTTTCAGATGTAATTCGAATTATTTTAATTGTAGTTCGAGTATTCTATTTGTAATACGTAACATTTCATTTGTAATTAAAATTATTTCACTTGTAATTCGAATTGTTCCATTTGTTATTCGAATTATTCCATTTATTATTCGAATTATTCCATTTACAATTCGAATTATTCCATTTGTAATTCGAATTATTCCATATGTAATTGGAATTGTTTTATTTGAAATTCCAATTATTCAATTTTTAATTCGAATCGTAGTGTGATGAGCTTCGTCGTAAGAATCCTGAAAACCAATAGTTACGGAACTTATTCTTGAAGTTAATAGGCTAATAGGCGAGAATAAGCAAAAAAAGTGGCTAGATAACCTGAAGCAATGCAACATTGGTACCGGATTAAGTAAATTGTGGCAAAAGGTGAAATCACTCTCGAATCCGGAAAAGAAAGGCGATAGAACGGCTGTGGCTTTCAATGGCGTGACAGTGTCATATCACCTCCTTGGACCGCGTGTTATTTTAACCGATAGTTTATAGAGCACCCCGAGAGTGTAAGTGAGAAGTGGAGTATGCTACGCCGTGTAAGAGCCCTCTCAGCCGAGGAGGTACCACCACAATTCACGATGAGCGATGTTGCAGACGTCACCTGAAAGGCGAAATCATCTAATGCATTGGAACCACGAGGAATCTTAATAGTAATGCTTAAACAACTGGATGAAACGGAGTTGAGTATTTAACAAATGTCTTCAATCTATTCTTAGTCACCCATATTGTACCAGAAGTCTGGAAAGTTGGCAGGGTGGTCCTGATACCGAAGCCAGGCAAGGATGCCAGCAGGGGCGAGTCGTGCAGACCGATCTCCCCCTTGTCGACAGAAGCAAAGATTCTAGAGGCACTTCTCCTCCCCATGTTGAGAAGCAGTTTTCTAGTTGCTCAAAATCGGCATATATATTGGAAAATGTACATCACCACAGCTGAATTACACGCCATATGACATATCATATCACATATCAGTCGAGGACTAAACCAAAACAGGCCGTGGCACCGAACAGTTATCGTAGTTCTCGGCCTAACCAAAGCCTTCGATACCATCAACCATGCCAAGCTGTTCAAGGATAGAGAAAACTTCCCTCCAGCCGTGTTGGAAACGTGAATAATCAAATATATGTGAGGACGCCAGTCGTTTGAGAATTCAGGAAGAAGAAGTCTAAGACCCGTAGAGCGAAACAGGGACTTCCCCAAAGCGGAGTGATATTTCCGGACTGTTTAACCTCTACCTTTCTGAAATAGAGATCTTAATGTATCCGGATTATGGTGCGATCTTGGCGTAGGGCACTATTGTCGTGGGTCTCTAACGATGTGATAGGTTAAATGTCTATGTAGCTGACTTAGGACAGTTCTTCCAATCCGTTAATCGTTTACAATAACAAAATTAAAATATATTTAAATATACACAATATATATTATATATTATTATCACTATTACTTACAATCTGTTTTTTTTTCAATTTATTTTGCAGGACGTCTGTTTTGCACAAAACAATCTCATCGATTTTGACATCATACGAGTACGACAATGTAAATATAGAAGCGGTTCAATTAAGAAATTAAACAAAATGGTAAAATATTTCCCAATGGTGATAACATTTACGTGAGTGTTTACCGAAAATAAAAGACTGTCTTGAGAAATACGGCAGGTAAGAACGCCGGCAAAGAAGGAGAATCCATCTAAGAGGTGGAAGGAACCCCGAAAAGATTCCTCTCATTTACGATCAAACGATAACAAATAAGCCTCAATGCACGCGAACATGACATCTGATAAGAGCGGCGGATCATGGCGTCTGCCACCGGACGAAACGCTACAGATACAAGATCCAAAGCAAAAAGATCAAGACTTAGACCTGGACGAGGGTCACAATTGGCGATCGATAATATTTTCGCTGTTAGTTATAAGTTTTGTTATAGCCGGCATTATAACAGCCATATATTTATTAGGGTAGGTACATTGAAATGTATAACCGTACTTACTTATTTATATGTGTCGTTATATGTTTTCTGATCTTTGCAGTTATGTAGATGAATTACTTTATTGGTCAGGACGACGAATGATACTCGACGAGTATTTGCAGGGAGATTTAACACCCACCCGCCTACAGCCCGCTTGGGTAACTTCCAAGAAATATGTTTTCCAATCCGATGATGGCGGCCTCTCGGTACTGGACACAACCACCAATAAGGTCAGTACATTGGCAACTAATCACACCCTCAGACAACTAAATGTCCAGGGCTATGAATGCTCGAACGATCTGCGATATGTACTCTTCAGACATAATGTTAAGAAGGTAAGATGTGTGGCTTCAGTTTCAAAGTCTCATTCTCACTAAGGCTCTTCTTGTAGATTTTCAAAAAATCATTTAATGCATTTTATACAATATACGATGTTGACAACGATCATCATATGCCTGTGAAATTAAAAGACTCACCTAAAGTCCAGAGGACACGCCTGCAATATGCAACCTGGCTGGGGAATACAACCTCACTGATTATAGTTGCCGACAATGACATTTATATAAGACAATCACCGTCCGACGAGGAGGATGTTCGCATCACATTCAACGGTTATCAGAATCTCTTTTATAACGGGGTACCTGATTGGCTGTATCAAGGTGAGAGTAATTTTAAATAATACTTTAAATACATTCGTGTAAATGGGGTTCCTTATTTCCAGAGGAAATATTCAATGAACCTCAAGCTATTTGGCCCTCTCAGGATGGAACATTTTTCATGTATGCCTCCTTCAATGACACCAATGTCGGCATGATGACGTATCCGTGGTTGGCTTCAGGTGCTGTCATAACCGGCAGTGGTGTTTCTGCTGGGAGCTCATTTCCAGAGACGAAAAATGTCCGTTATCCAACACCGGGCACACCCAATCCCGAAGTAAAACTGTGGATAGTAAACATAACAAATATCACAGAAATCCAACATATACAATTAAAGCCGCCTCCTTCGCTGGACGAACAGTAAGTACAAGTACACAATAAATAAATAATTCGAACTAGAAGGGTACGATTGAGAGCTAGAAAGATGCACCAACGCGTTTTTGGATATTCGATCTATAAGTGTACGAAAAGTACTAAAAGTTACTAAATTTGGTACTAATTGTATATTTTGAACGGTTATAGCAAGAATCTTGAAATTTCGTATGAGAATCAAGTTGGGGAAGGGGAGTTATTATAAGGAAATGGTTTTGGAAGTTCATATTTATGTGTACGAGAAGTACTAAATGGTTCTAAACTTGGTAAAATTTAGATTTGGCTGAACGGATAGAGCTGAAAACCTGAAATATGGAATTTAGATTACCGTTGAAGTGTACGATTGAGATATGGGGGTAGTTTTGGAAATTCATACTTATGTACACGAAAAGTACTAAATGGTACTAAATTTACAATTTGGATTTGGATAGACCTAAAATTTGAATTAAGATTACTAATGGAGTGAAGGATTGAGGAAGTTTTGGAAATTTGTACTTATGGGTGCGAAAAGTACTAAACGGTACTCAATTTGGTATAATTTGGATTTGGGTGAACAGATAGAGCTGGAATCCTGAAATTTGGAATTAAGTCTACTTTTGGAGTGTAGGATTGAGGTAGTTTTGGAAATTCGTACTGATGGGTACGGGTACTAAATGGTACTAAATTTGGTACAATTTGGATTTGGGTGAAGAGATAGAACTGGAATCCTGAAATTTGTAATTCAGTTTACTTTTGGAGTGTAGGATTGAGGTAATTTTGGAAATTTTTACTTATGGGTACGGAAAGTACTAAATGGGACTGAATTTGGTACAATTTAGATTTGTGTGAATGGATAGAGCTAGAATCCTGAAATTTGAAATTAAGGTTACTGTTGGGGTGTAGGATTTAGGTAGTTTTGGAAATTCGTACTTACGGGTATGGAAAGTACTAAATGGTACCAAAATTTGAACAATTTAATTTTAAACAATTCGTACTTAAGGTACTAAATGGTACTCAATTTGGATTTGGGTGAACGGATAGAGCTGGAATCCTGAAATTTCGATTTGAGGGTACTGTTGGAGTGTAGGATTGAGCAAGTTTTGAAAATTCGTACTTATGGGTACGAAAAGCACTAAATTTGGTACAAAGTGGAGTGTGGTGACCGGATATCGCTGGATTCCTAATATTTGAAATTAAGATTGCTTTTGATGTGTAGGTTTGAGGTGGTTTTGGAAATTCGTACTTATGAGTACGAAATTACTAAATGCTACTTAATTTGGTTCAATTTGGATTTGGGTGAACAGAGAGAGCTGGAATCCTGAAATTTGGAATTTAGATTACTGCTAGAGTGTAGGACTGAGATAGTTTTGGTACAATTTAGATTTGGGTGGACGGATAGCGGTGGAATCCTGAAATTCGGAATTACTGTTGAAGTTAGTTATTGAAATTCGTACTTTCATACGAAAAGTATTCGTGGTATTATGAGTAGAGGTGGAATTCGGAAATTTGGTATTATAGCCGTTGTTGGTGTGTAGGTTTGAGATATGGATGTGGTACAATAAGTGTACGAAAATTACTAAATGACACAGAAATTGGTTCAAGTTGTTATTTTGTAAAGGGGTAGAGCTGAAATTGTACAGCAGCTTTGGAAATTCATACTTATGTATACGAAAAATACTAAATCGCGGTTGGGATATAGTTTTGGATATAAGGAAGTTATTTTTAAAACATACTTATTTAGTATTGGGCTAAGGAATAGAAGAGGAATTCTGATTTTTTATTTATTTGTCAGGTTCATTGTTAGAGGTGGTCGTACAATAAGTGTACTAGAAATATTAAATAATACTAAATATTGAAGCACTGGTATTGAGTGAATCGATAAATGAAATTTGGTCAGTAAGCTCATCTCTAACGAGAAATTAATAAAAAATTGGGGAAGAAGCCAATACTTATATATACCAAAATGAATGTCTCGACGAGCTGAGTCGATCTGGCCATGTGTGTCCGTCCGTCAGTCCGTCCGTCCGTCTGTCCGTCTGTCCATCTAAACCTTGTAATCACGCTACAGGTCGCAATTTTGATCGGATCGTCACGAAATTTTGGATATTGATGGGGGTCCCGGAGGGGAAGAAGCCTATTGATTTTGGTGATGGTCGGATAATATTTAGGGGTCGGAAAGGACAAAAAACTTAGGTGGGTAAAAAGACAACGTTTTTTTCCAAAGCGAATATCTCAGCTTCTATATGGGGTATACCAAAAGCAAAACCTGACAGTGAAAACAGAAAATATCACCTTTCTAATGATGTAAAGTAGGTGCTCGTAGGTGATCAAACAACGAAGATATCACAATAGTAGCAAATAAAACCCCAATTTTCATTTTTGCGATTTTAATTATATTGACAAATATCACAGCTTTGGTTGAAAATTTTCCAAAAGCAAGGCCTGACTATGAAAGTAAAAGATCCCGTTTTTACAATGATGCAAACTATGTCGGCGTAGGTAACCAAATAACGGAGATAACGCAATAGTCGGTAATACATCCCATTTTTCTATTTTTTTGGAAATCACGCTAGAGGTCGCAATTTTAATGGAATCGTCACGAAAATTTGAGGGTTAATGGGGATCTCACACATGAAGAAGCCTATTGATTTTGATGGTAGTCGGATAATATTCAGGGGTCGGAATGGGCAAACACTTATTTGGAGAAAGGTCAATTGACAAATATCACAGCTTTGGTTGAAAATTTTCCAAAAGCAAGGCCTGACTATGAAAGTAAAAGATCCCGTTTTTACAATGATGCAAACTATGTCGGCGTAGGTAACCAAATAACGGAGATAACGCAATAGTCGGTAATACATCCCATTTTTCTATTTTTTTGGAAATCACGCTAGAGGTCGCAATTTTAATGGAATCGTCACGAAAATTTGAGGGTTAATGGGGATCTCACACATGAAGAAGCCTATTGATTTTGATGGTAGTCGGATAATATTCAGGGGTCGGAATGGGCAAACACTTATTTGGAGAAAGGTCAACATTTTATTTCAAAGCCAATATCTCTGTTTCTTAAAGAGGTATATCAAAAGCAAAACCTGGCAAGGAAAGTAGAAAATATCACCTTTACAACGATGTAAAGTAGGTTGTTGTAGGTGGTCAAATGTCAGAGATAGGGCAATAGTCGATAATGCATCCTATTTTCCGATTTTTTTGTAATAACGCCACAGGTCGCAATTTTGATCGGATCGTCACGAAATTTAGGGGGTTAATGGGGGTCCCAAAGAGAAAGAGGCCTACTGATTTTGATGATAGTCGGATAATATTCAGGGGTCGGAATGGGCAAAAACTTATTTGGAGAAAATGTCTACGTTTTATTTCAAAGCCAATATCTCTGATTCCTTAAGAGGTATATCAAAACCAAAACCTGGAAAGAAAAAAGAAAATATCACCTTTACAACGATGTAAAGTAGGTTGTCGTAGCTGCTCAAACAACAGAGATATCGCAATAGTCCGTAATGCATCCCATTTTCCGATTTGTTTGTAATCACGATACAGGTCGCAATTTTGTCGTCACGAATTTTTTTGGGAGTTGATGCGGGTCCCACAGAGGAAGAAGCCTATTGATTTTGGTGATAGTCGGATAATATTTAGGGGTCGGAATGGGGAAAAACTCATTTGGAGACAAATTCAAAGTTTTATTCTTTGTGAATATATTGGCTTCTAGTAGGGGTATTCCAACGGAAAAGTCTGTCAATGGAAGATGACAATATTACCTTTACATTGGTGTAAAGTAGGTTGGCGAAGGTGGTCAAACAAGGGAGATACCACAATAGTCGGTAATGCATCCAATTCTTCCATGTTTTGCAATCAAGCTACAGGTCGTAATTTTGTTCGGATGGTCACGAAATTTGGGTTGATTATGGGGGTCCCAGAGAGAAAGAGGCATATAATTGTTGGTGGTAGTCGGATTATATTCCCTAAAAGAAATGTTTACCAGTGAAAAGCTTTTGCACAGGGGTAGTGGTGTAGGGTATCACATGGTCGGCTCCGCCCCGACTATAGCCTTTGCTCACTTTTTTTTGTCTAAAATAAAATGTCTCAAAAAGTATCTGTAATATAGGGTAACATCTTTTGAATAAAGGTTTTCTACATTTGGATATCACAAATTTCATAATTCGGTTGGAAAATGTGAATAGAAAATATGGATACAATTTTCAAAATACCCATACCGTTCTAATAAAACATGGACTGGAATATAAAATGTAGGCCGCTCTTGAAGTGTAGAGTTCTTTTTTTTTGAAAATTAGAACAAAACGTGTACCAAGTGTACTTAAATGAAATTAAATATCAATTCAAATAGGTATTAGTACATTAAAATGTTCAGTGTTCACCATATTAAATATTGTTTATTTGTATATTACTCCTTTTTTTGCTAGTAAATAAATAAACAAATAAATAAGTACATGGATCCACCCCTCCCCGTTTTAGTAGAGCTAAATCCTGGCTATTGCTCATCTGTAGAAATTAAACTATAATTTCTATTATATTAATTATTTTTTCAGCGATTACTACTTAACGTCAGCCGGCTGGGTAACGGACAGCAATCGTCAGGTATCTGTAGTTTACATGATGCGATCTCAAAATTACAGTGTAATATCGACATGCTTTGCAGACGAGAATTGGGAGTGTTCAGAGGTACATACTATGTGTGTGTATCCATCATGAAAAGTCTTTAAACGTTCAAATATATTTTCAGATTCACACCGAACGCGCCCCGGAAGATGAATGGCTGGATATACTTCCACATCCTGTCTTTTCACCAGATGGCAACAGTTTCTTGATATTGGCCAGTGTTCAGGAGTCAGGAACGGAGCATTTCACTCACATCAAACATGTGACCATATCACAACAAAGGATATCAGTAATATCTCATGGACGATATGAGGTTCGTCATTAGTCAATTAGCGTAAAGTATTTAATTGTGGCGCTAATTTCGTTTTTTCTTTTGTGTCTGCAGGTACTGAAAATCCTTTGTTGGGATACCGCCCACCATCTCGTGTACTATTTGGGGACTAAAGATAAGAAACCCGGCCAACGTCATCTTTATACCGTCAGAGATCCAGTTAATGATGACAATCGAAAGTAAGTGTTAATCTCGAAGTTACATTTGCTATACTCAACTATATATGTTTATGGGTACTTTCAGAATGGAACCCAATTGCATTACTTGCGATTTAGGAGAAGCGCTTTGGAGCAGTCGCTACTACTACTCGAACTGCTCACATTTTGATGCTTTTCTGGCACCAAAAACATCCATAGCAACGGCCGAGGGAATTGCTTATTATATCCTGGATTGTCAGGGCCCCGGTTTACCCGTATCGGGTGTACATGCTTCCAAGACTCACAGTCTGGTAAAGGTTCTGTACGACACCAGGCTGTTCTACACAGAGCGTTTGAAAAAATTGGCCTTGCCTACCCAAAGGTCATTTGAAATATCCCTACCTCACGGGAGTAGGGCACAAGTTCAATTATTGTTACCGCCCAGTTGGCGTGAAGAGTTGAGAGATGCCGCTTTCCCTGTAGTAGTAGAAGTGTAAGCTATAGCTGAATTCATTTTAGAAAATAATAACTTATGTTTTATTCTTTTTTGGCGTCGTTTCCCCTTAGAAATGGAAGACCGGGATCAGAGTCAGTGTCTGAAAGATTCCGAGTTGATTGGGGAACGTATATGTCATCACGAAATGATGTTATTTATATACGTTTGGATGTACGTGGAGCAAAGGGTCAGAGCAAGAAATCTCTGTATCGACGCTTAGGTGGTGTAGAGGTTCAGGATCAAATTTCCGTAATACGGTAAGTTGGAGAATTGCTTGTTTTAATTTCCACATTTTTCACATAGTATAAATACTAACAAGTTTCGATTACAGCTACCTCTTGGACACGATAAGTTTTTTAGATGAGACTCGTGTTGGAATTTGGGGCTGGGGTTATGGTGGCTATGTCACCTCTATGGTTCTAGGTACACAACAGGATGTTTTTAAATGTGGCATAGCCATTTCACCAATAGCCGATTGGCTTTATTACAGTAAGTAACTTTGCTTATTGGTTGTCCATGTGTTTGTGAAATAACATATTCTTCTTCACCTCTTCCCTTAAGATTCTGCATTTACAGAACGAATACTAGGTCTTCCAGCAGAAAATTACAAAGGATATGTGGAAGCAGATGCCACACAAAGGGCACGCCTCATAAAATCGCATTCGTTTTTTCTGATTCACGGCTTAGCCGATTCCACAGCCCCGTATATACATGGTGTTCAACTAGCAAAGTCCTTAACCGATGCCAATGTTTTGTACAGATATCAGGTAAAGAATAATTCATAAATATATATTTCATTAAGTGTTTTTGGTTTTATTTTTTACATTAAAGCGCTCTTTATTGAACCGATGGATTTGTTTTTATATCGCCCAGCATATATTGAGGGCATAATTCTATTTGTCATTCCGTTTGTAACACTTCGAAATATTCTTCGTAAACCTTATAAAGAATATAGTACACATATTTTTGATCAGTATAAAATTCTAAGTCAATATAGCGATGTCCGTCTATTACTATGAGCGATGTCATCAAAACGCGAAATCATTCAAAGCGTTGGGCCAACAAGCAACAGAATGAACCCTGAGTTGGATGCCAGTACAGGACGATCTCCCTCTTGTCGCCAGTAGCAAAGATGCTAGAGGCACTACTCTTCCTCCCTCCTACCGTCAACCATGAAAAGCTTTTCGAGGATATATAGCCGTGTGGATATATAGCCGTGTAGACACCAAAACATGGTTTTGGTTAGTGTAAGAATATTTAAACCTGCCATGAGGAGACGAAGATTTCACCGGTACATCAACACAACAATACTGTGTCGATGCAGTACCTGATAGCGTGTTACAGCCGTGAGCATCTCTGGCGCGATCTAGGAGTAGGATCTAGGAATAGGATTCCCCTTACCCACGCACGTCAGAGGAGATCTTCATGATCTGGGGGACCTCTCTCCACCCGAGAATCTCTAGCATTCACACTTATGCAGTTGCTCAGGCTGTACAAAGTTTTAGTGTGAATCTTGTATTCGGAGACCACCCCCATCAATCGCGGCAGAAGAACGCCATCTGCCAAGACAAGGTTAGGTTTAGGTTAGGTTAGGTTGAAAAGAGGGGCGAGTACTCGCCACATGTCCTGGTGGACATACACATAAGCCATGAAAGTAGGCCTGTTGTGCGCTCTAGTCTAAGTTTTTGAAGAAGGGGACTCTACTATAATTTAATTAAGGAACTCTGTTCCCTTAACAAAATCCCGTAATTGTTTTAGGTCGTCTACAATTACCTGATTAAGATCTGGTATTGTGTCGTTCCCTAAGAACTGGGATCTGATGTTTGCGAAAGCGGGGCATTTGCAGAGAAAATGCTCCAATGTTTCATCATCCTCTCCGCATGCCCTGCATACGCTGTTGTCTGCACAATTAATTTTGTGCAGATGAGCTTGTAAACCGAGGTGACCTGTAAGAACACCTGTAAGTCTACTCAACTCTGCTTTACCTAGCAGTAGTAGGTTTTTAGTTTTTTCCTCATTTGGGTCTCCCCATAGGATTTTTGTGGTTTCCCCTAATTCCTCTCTATTCCATAGGGATAAATGGGCATTTTTTGCCCAATTTTTTAACTCTAGCCGAGACGCATTTAGTGGCTTTGCGTTCGCTAGGTTTACAGTTGCTAATTCCCTTCCCTTTTTTGCCAGAGAATTTGCTATCTCATTACCTCTATTCCCCGCATGTCCCGGTACCCATATTATACGCACCGTGCCATGCTGAGTATAGCTGTTGATCGAATTTATACAATCCAGGACTGTTTGTGATTTTACTGTCTTGGATGTTATTGCTTTGATTGCAGTTTTACTGTCCGTAAGGACGTTTACAGTAGTTGGCCTCGTGTTGGCATTAAGCCAGTTCAGACACTCTGTGATCGCTCGGATCTCCGCTTGATGGACCGTATTGTGATCCGGCAAACGAAGAGATATTTCGGTCTCTGGTTCTTCAATAAAGAGACCCAGTCCCGTTCTCCCACCTAGCATTGAGCCGTCTGTATAACAGCAGTTTCCAGTCGGCATTTGTGCTAGATTTCCGCCGATCCACGAGTCTCTGTCTGGAATTAATGCCTCGCATGAGGCAGCTACAAATGTTTCAGGTATACGGTCCGATGCAATGTTATCCATTGACTCTCCCGTTGTTACCTGTAGAATGTTTTGATGGTATGTTACGTGGTCCTTACTGATCCACTCGTCCATCGCTTTAAGTCGAATAGCTGCGACAGCCGCTTCATACCTTATCTGGATTTCTATTGGGTGTATATATAGAATAGTTTCTAAAGCCCTCGTTGATGTTGTTCTCATTGCGCCGCTTACACTTAGACAGCACATTCGTTGGACTTTCTGTAGTATTTTAATATTACAATTTTTATCCATAGCTGTCCACCAGACTACTGAAGCGTATGTTAGAATAGGTCTAACTACGCTTTTGTATAGCCAGTGTGTCATCTTAGGATTAAGACCCCACTTGGCGCCTATAGCCCTTCTACAGGTTGACCAACATCTATGAGCTTTATTGGCTCTTTCCTGAATATGGTCTTTCCATTTAAGTTTCCTATCCAGAATTACTCCCAGATATTTGACTTTATTGGAAATATTGATCGTCTTGTTTAGGAAAACTGGTTCTTCAAAGTGTCCCAGTTTTGTTTTCCTAGTAAACAGACATATTTCCGTTTTTTCCGGGTTTACATTAAGACCTCTTGGTCTAGCCCAGTTATACGCTATTTTTAGGGCTGATTCAGCTCTTCTGCATAGCAAGTTTGGATTCTTACCCCTCAGAAGTATTATAACGTCGTCTGCATAACAGACTGGGTCAAATCCCTCATCGGTTAAAGTCCTTAATAGACTATTTATGGTAGTGACCCATAGGAGTGGGGATAAAATCCCCCCCTGTGGCGTACCCTGACCAACTTTGTCCTTTATTTTTACGTCAAGTAGCCCGCAGCTTATCCATCTATTCCTTAGCATGTGGCTTATCCAGTCCCTGAGGGCCCGATTCACCTGAAACTTATCTAAGGATTGGATAAGGGTTTCGGTGCTGACGTTGTTGAAAGCACCCTCGATATCAATGCATACCGCCAGTGTATACATCTTCCTGTCGAAGGTGCTCTCGATGTGGTGTACAACCTCATGTAATGCGGTTTCCACTGATCTACCTTTAACGTATGCATGTTGTTTGTATTTAAGCATATCGTTTGGAATCTTGCTCTTAATCATGGTGTCGACTATTCGTTCCATGGTTTTAAGCAGGAAGGATGTTAGGCTTATCGGACGATAAGACTTAGGAATTGCGTAACTAGCCTTCCCAGGTTTGGGGATAAATACTACCCTCGCCTCCTGCCAGGCTTTAGGAGTATACGCAAGTTTTAAGCATGCGTTAAAAATTCCAGATAGTTTGGGCGCAATGTAGTCCATCTCTTTCTGGAGTAAGGCCGGAAATATCTCATCCGGCCCCGCTGCTTTGAAAGGTTTGAAGCTCTTGATGGCATCCTTTACCATCGCTTCATCAATTGTTGGTGCTTCCTCTGTATCACATTCCCTCATTACCGGCAACCCTGCGTGCGTCGCAGTGTTCGGCGGGATATGTGTATTCATCAAAAGCCCCAGCGTGTCCTCGATTGTTTCCATCTTATTCCCCATATCATTCACCATGATCTCGGTTTGTGTATGGGTTTTCGATAGAAACTTTTTTATTTTGGATACATCATTTACGCTGTCTACCTGTTCACAGAAAAGTTTCCAGGAATTGCGCTTTGCTGTTCTAGTCATTTTGTTGTATTCTTTAAGTTTTGTGTGATAGTTGTCCCAGAATACAGCTAATTTCTTTCGTCGAGCTCTGTTGTAAAGCCTTCGGACCTCTTTGCCTTTGTTACGAATTTCACCTGTCATCCAGGGTTTTTCGTAGGCAGATTTCCTCTCTCGAAGGGGACAACTTTCTTCGAATGACTTTACTAAGACCTCCGTTATAATGTTGACATTTCTGTCTATATCTTCCGTGCTTAGGCATTCATATCTATCGTGCCCTAGCCTATCTTTTATTAGTTTCCCAAATTTTATCCAATTGGTTTTGGATTTATTTCGGAAACTTATAGGTTTCGGCGGTGGCCGTGTTAGTTCAAATCTTATATAACGATGATCCGAGAAGGAGTGCTCTTCCGAGACCCTCCAATTCTGCACCTCGTTTATAAGATTTTCGGAACATATTGTTATATCTAATACCTCTTCCCTAATCTTGTTAACAAAGGTGGCTTTATTGCCTATGTTAAGGGTTATTAGGTCGTTAGTATTCAAGAAATCTAAAAGGGCTTGGCCCCTTTTGTTAGTATTAGTACTACCCCACGCAATGTGGTGTGAGTTAGCATCGCTACCTACTAGTACTTCGTTACCTGTTTGTTTTGCTTTCCTCACCAACCGCTGCAGTTCCGACGAAGGTGGTAGTGTCGGCGAGTCGAACGGTAAATATACTGATGCAAGGTATATATTGCCATTCCCCAGCTTCAGCACAGTTGCGTCCGATGTTGACAACTCTGGAGAGAAAAGAAAACTTAAGTTTTTGTGACATATTATACAGGTTCTCGGTCGAGACCCCGTATTTGCATAAAACAATTGGTAGTTTATATGGTTTAGTCCAGAGACCTTGTTCTGAATAGTCCAAGGTTCCTGGATCAAGCCAATATGGATTTTACCTGTATTGATTTTCTCCATCAGGGCCATGGTTGCCGTCTCGCTCCGATGGAGGTTTATCTGGATGACCTCAATCATTGGTCCTCCAGTAAACGGGCTTCTTGAGAGTCGGTGATTACGGCATCGACTCCCTTTACATTGTTGCTGGGAGGTAAAACCTCTTCGCTATTTTGTTTGGCTTCCTCGCTTTCGCCGATTACCGCCTTTCCTGCTTTGAAGCGGACAGCGTTGGAGATGTAGAAAGCCCTGCCCTTAGTCTTTGTCAGACTAGCCATGGAGAGGTGGTCAATTCCGACCACAAGGAGAGTTCCGTCCTCCTGCTCCTCCCTGTGGAAGACCTCCCATCTCTTCACGTCCAAGTCCTTGTTTTGACGACCAAAGACTTCGAGCATGCGTTCCGTCTCGAACTTGCTGCCCCATCCTCTGACGAATACAGAAGTTTTTGTTAGTTGAGGAATTTGGTCTTTCCTCACCAACTTTAGTTTGCCGTTTTCCCATGGAGGTATTATGCTGCTGATAATATCCTTGAGGGCGGCAACGTTTGCATGCTGGGCAAATTGGAACACCATCACGTCCCCTTTGACCCCGCTGCTGATGATTTGAATTGGATCACCTCCAATCATTATGTGATCTAATATCTTATTGTTGACCATTTCCTCAATTGCTGGAAGATGGTCTTTGGGTAGCTTTCCGGAACCTCTATTGGTATCGATCACTGCATAGCAGAGTTCGTCCCTATAGCGTTTCTTGGCTACCTTTGCGTAAGATGGCGGCTCTCTACCAGTCTCCGCAGCCCTCTTCCTCTTCTGCCGGGTCCGGGATTTCTTCACAGAATCCCCAGGCACTGCAGTCGATTCCGCGGCTGGGCACACCCTCTTCACGTTCGAGCTGACTTTGTCGCCCTCTGCCAAAGGATTCTCGGAACAGTCTCCTTTGCGTGGTACTTGACGCGGTGCACTCGGAACGTTTGGGGATGTGGAGCTCTTTTTCTTCTTCGTCGGCTTTACAGTGTTCTGCTCTTCGGGGGATCTGATCCTCTTCGCCGCTTCCGAAGAAGTGGAGGGAGTGTTCATGGTCCCTGTGGGAGCATCCTGCGATATAGCCTTTTTGCTTGTCCGTTGCTTCCTGAACTTTCGTCGTTGAGCACCAGACAGCTGCTTCTTGTGTGTTGTGAGCTTTGCAATACTGTCGCTCACTTCGTCTACCATCTTGTGGACCTCCTCCTTTTCTGGGATTTCCATGACGGTTATATTATTTTTGCTTTCGCTATCGGATTTGGAGTCTGAGTCGCTACCTGTATCTGAAGGCTGGGTCGAGCATGAACTTCCCCTTAGCTTCTCAGTCTCTTCCTCCCTGTATTTGCCCTTAGGCTGTGTGCTTGTCGCATTACCTTCGACCACAGGTGCCAAGGCACCCACACCTGTGGGAGAGATTTGCTCACGATCGCATGATGACGACGGGGTGTGACTCGTGTGCAGATCAACATCACCCGCCGGTACTGGGTTTATTAAGCCCTGCACCGTAACTTTTTTACTTTGTCCAACTTTCTTCATATTGTGTTTTTTGTTTTAGGGGAACACCCCCATAGTCAGTTTGTTGTCCGCGGGGAAAATAAATTTCCCTGAGGCAGGTGATCGTACTAATCCGCTCCGGAACAGGTTTAATCACAAATGAATTCCCTAGATCTAGAACAAATTAGTACGGTCATCCGCCTCCCCCTATCCGCCGGTGGGGACGCGCCCGGTAGGAGAACTGACAAACACCCTCGGGATCTGCCAAGACAAACAGCTACTACATTTTCTCCAATCCCATTTCCAATTTTAGTGGACTAGAAGTTTTAAGGAGCAGCACGGAACAAAGTTTGGTTTTCCAAGAGTGATGCCTGGGAGTCTCAACTTTCGTGAAAACATAAAAAATCCTAAAAATGTGACCTTTGACCACGATTTATTTAAAAATCTCTCCGGTGATTTTGTTTTTTTGATTTTTCTCATCTATGAACATTATAGGTGTAAGCTCCCTTCATTTAAAGTTAGTTCAGAAGCACCGTGATAGTCGTCCGACTATAATACTTTATTTACTTACCGAAATTGGTCGAAGTTGAGAAACAGGGTATCAGACAACAAGAAGATGGCGTTTTTGCAAAGACAGAGCACCCATGTTCTACACCCATATAAACTTTTTGTTGTTAGTTTTGAATAATCACAGATATTGTTAAGTGTAATACATGACAAGTGTGATAGAATATCTTTATCGTAATAACCTGACTAAACTAGACTATGAAAGCTCTAATGAATACCTGTTTAACTCCATTTTACATGATTTTTTTTCTTCAAACAACATGAAAGTAAATTAACAATATCCTTTGCTTTATATCTTGTTCTCTTTTCCAGACTTATGCTGATGAAGATCACAACCTGGAAGGTGTTCTCGAACATGTTTACTCATCAATGGAACATTATTTTTCGGAATGTTTGAGCTTAGATCCAGATGACACCAAACCAAATCTGGATCAAATTGTTCCGGCTGAATAAGCAAGTCAACATGACGATCTAATGACAAAAATCAAATGAAAAAAGCCTTGTCACATCACATTAATCCTACTTCCTGTTATATAATTTACAAACATTCATCCGCTCTTTCTAGTCTGAGATGTAAAAAAGCTAAGAAAATAACAAATTCTTAATATATTTATTATATACATACATACAAACATATGTATAAAGAAAATAATGAATTGCTCAACATTTTATGAAATCAATATTTAAATATCTCTACTATTTATTGCTAACACATACAGAAGACACACACACAAATAATTATTTTATAAACTGTAAAATGATGTTAAGGAATGTGATTTGGAATTTTTTTCGAAACAGTAGTTTTTTGTAATTTGTGTATTTTAGCAATGAATTTGCATATTCAAATTTGTATATTTTTTACCATTTTTATTTTTTCCAAAATATATTTAAACTTTCTTAATTCTTCAAAATCATTATTCAATAACATTTAGAATGTAACCTTTTTATCGGTATTTAGCATTGACCTGAAACTTTTCCCATCACATTAACCAGCCGTTTAAACCAATGAACGGAAAGAAACAAAACGATTCCCGTACCAATCACACAAAGCCACAAACTTTTCAGCTTCTCTGAATCGTTTCATTCTCACAACCAAAACAAAAACACAAACTTTTCAACGTAAAAAGATGGAAACCGTACGATTGGTGAAATGTAACTTCGGCTATGCTTTGGCGAGTTGTTTCATTCACCACCGAAACGACAAGTATTTTTGGGAAACGTTTGACGTTTGCGTTATGGTCAATGACACACTCAGACACACACACACGCATGTGATTGCTTAACAACCCTATAAGTTAGCATCAGCATACCACAGTGAATTTTATCAATCACCAAACGTTTTTGATTTATTCACATGTGTTAAGTACTATTTAGTTTTCTATCTGTTGTTGTGGAGTTGAGTACTTTTCGCTTTTCGTTTTGTTCGTACTCACGAATGTAAACAAAACGAAACTAAACAGCGAGCTCGGCCAACGAGGGTTATGTTTCGTTTTGTATTGTTCCTATGGAAAATACGAAACGAAACGATTGGAAATTTTATTTAAAGTATTTTTACGTACTCTGGTTTAAACTAAAAACAAACACAATTTGGAAACATGTATATTCGTACCTTTCTTGCCAATAATAGCTTTCAAACTGTGGAACATTCAAAATCGAATCAATAGTTATATATAATTCTCTATAACTAATTGTTTTAAAAAGTATAACTATGAGTCAATCATAATATAGTCTCTTTTAACGAGAAATTCGTAGTGTCGGCCAGTTTAGTTTAAGGAGCGGATCATTATTTTCGAACGAAATTATAAGAACAAGATGAACTAAAAGAAACTATGGAAGGAAAAGAACAAACTACTCAACAAAAAACAAAACAAAAAGATCGATCTATTGAGTCCGAATTCTGCCATATCCCGATGCTTGCAGATACAAAAATATTCAATATATGCTTACTTACTTAGTTGGTCCTCTACAGAACATTTGTCATATAAGCCGAACTAAGAAAATATTTGCATTCCTCTCCATTTGTTGTTGTTTTTTTTTTTAGTTTGGAATACCGCGTTTTTCAATGTCGTCTTCCACTTGCTTACTGCCCGTATTTATACGCCTTTTTATCGGGTTCATCATCGCTCATTGTTATAATATGGCCTAGCCAACGCAATCGTTGTATCTCGATACGTTTAACTATGCTGGGGCCTAATTACGTCATTCGATTCGATCGAGTATTTTCTCGTGAAAAAGATTTTCACACGATAAAAAAGCGGCATGACGAGATTCGATCGAAATCGTTGATCGAATGTTTCGAGAGTAACCGGTAATCGAACTATGAAAACCTATTGGTCTGTTCCAGAACTGCAAGAATCTACTAATTTTTACTATTTTTTCCGAAAAGGAAAAAATGTTATCGTAGTAGAAAATAGTAGCTTCTTGCACGTTCTGGAACGGAGGATATGTGTTGCTCAGGGAATATTATGAAGGTAGATGTAAAAAAATTGTTTATTTGAAAGCAAGAACTAAAAAACAAAATTATGAATGAACTTTTCCCAATTTCTCTTGTTATTTTGTGTAAAAAATGCTGACAATTATTTACTAATATCGGTTTTATTCTATAAACCGACAACAAACAACAATTTTTACATATTTATCAAAAAGACAATAAGAAATCTGTCAGTTTAATTGTTTACGATATGCAATTTGGCTACGACAAATTACTCTCAAATGTATGCTCAATTACTCGATAACGAATGTTGTCATCCCAACTTTGAGTACTCGGGTCGAAACTACTCGATATCGAATCACATAATTAGGGCTTCTGCAAATCTCGATTTTTCACACTACCGCTTATCCATTTCTCTCTTTTTCCTGTGGCAATGATGTTTCTCCACTTTCCTTTTCTCTTTCCACTCTCGTGCGGCCACTTTGTAGAGTGGCGATTCGGTATCTGTGGACCAGAATCGGATAAAAAAAAGTGTAAAAATTGAATATTTTCAATAGTGTTTTGTTATTTTTACCAATACGAACCGTTCATAGACATTTCGCATGTTCCAGAAAGTTATTTATTGGTGCCTTTGCTACATTATTGTAGTTCGTTGTTTTCTAGAATATTGAACGGTTTAGTATCTGTGGACCAGAACCAGAGAAAACATGATACAAATCCCATTTGCTTTGCCATTTTGACCTTTAAGAACCGTCTATACATAGTTCATATCGACACCTCCAAATAATAGTATGCTAAGTCTAAAAAGTGAGTTTTGCAGGAGAAGCTCTCAAAGTGAACTTCAGTACTATGCTAAGTCAATATTTGTTTATAACTTCTGTTCGAATTGACTGATCATTACCAAAATTTGAAAGAATTTAAGTTAAAGGACGCTCGACACCTCCAAATAATAGTTTTCTAATTCTGAACAGTGAGTTTTGCAGGACAAGCTCTAAAAGTTTGGAAATTTCTTTGACCTTCAGTACTATGCTAAGTAAATATTTGTTTATAACTTCTGTTTGGATTGTCCGATTATTACCAAAATTTGACAGAATTTAAGTTAAAGGACGTTAAATATAAAAATGTAAAGAACTTGAAAACATGCTAAGTCGACTTAGCATACTATTGTTTGGAGGCGTCGATATGTTCTACAAAGATGTTTATTGAGATCTGAGGTACATTTATGTAGTTGCTTGTTTGCTTCAAATTATATCGGTTTGATGGCTGTAGACCAAAACTTGAGAAAAAGTTTTAAAAGAAATTTGACCATGGCGATTTTGACCTTGCAGATGAAGTTTGATGGATTACATAATTTTTGTTCTTTAAGACAAGAGCTACTACTTTGCCTCTGAGATAAATTCAAATTTCCTAACGGTTTGGAAGATATAGTCCTGACTAAATGATCCTTTTTACATCAAAACCTCAAACCTTTGGAGGCCTATAACCGCGAAAATTGATGAGATAAGAAAAAACGGCGAGACAGGTGTCCCATCTTTTTTGGTCTTCTATAACGCTGCGGTGTCAGAATATGGTTAATAATTATTATTTATTATTATCATTATTATAATTATTATTATTATTATTATAATTATATGTTGCGATTGCAGCTATCGCTGTTCAACTTCCGTGTTGTGTCTCTTCCTACTTTATTTGCTACGTTTAATCGGGTACGTACCTTTGCTGCTACAAAGTGGTGGTCCGAGTCTGAGTCGATGGATGTCTTCCATCTATCACAACGTGATCAATTTCATTTCTTGTTTTTTAGTCTGGATTCAGTCAGGTGATTTTATGAATGTCGAGATGCTGGCACTGTTAACTACCATGTTTTTGCCGCTGTGGAGACTAAATTTCCTGACTGTTCTGACAAAGATATTCTCCTTTCCAATTTGGCATTAAAATCACCTAGAGTAATTTTAATGTCATGGGTACGACAACAGTTATATGATTCTTCTAAGCGCTCGTAAAATTTATCTTTGGTCTGTTCGTCTTTGTCTACAATGTGGGGGCATGAGCGCAAATAATGCTGCATGTCTATTATTCACTGGGGTAAACCTCCAACTACAAATCCGCAACCAAGCTCATGCTTTATGTCATTGCAGCTGTAATACAGTGTGTCACCTTTAAGTGTTCTTGTCATGCTTTTCAGTAATGTCGGCCTTGTCCGTTTTAAGTACATCTGCCAATGCGTAAACTGCCCCTTCTCAATAAGGAGTGTGAACATTCCAGGTGCAGATTCGCAGATCATGGCCCTTAAAACGTTTGCGGTGTCGTCTATTTTAGAGGCGCTTGTTTTTCTTTTTCTTTGTTTTCTCATAGTATGTTGCTTTTTGGAGGGATGGGTTACTAGCCCAACCCAAGTTTTTAACGGTCGTATGGGTGATCGCACGGCTCGGGTGTAAAGGCAACTCCCCACCTAGAGGATATCAGTGTCCACTTGCTATAAAAGAGGTACCAAGATAAGTCCTGGGCTTTGCCATGTTAAAGCCAGCCAAGGCCGTTGCTTGGCATCTTGGATGGGTCAACAAACTTCCTGCGACCTAACATACCAAAGCCCAATTAGGTTTTTTGGGTCTCGAACCATACTTTCAAAATATGCATATTTCCATTTTTAGTGTTGCACAGTATAATTTTTACTTCTCGGTAATTTAAAATTTCGTATTATATTTCTAATGGAATTCACACACAATCATACATTTTGCTTTCATACAAAACCGTACAGTTTTTTTTAATCCAAAGCATGTCATCTCCTTATTCTACAGTATATTTGTCAAATTGTTGAAACCGCATATACAAACATACATCATTACTACGACTACTACAAATAATTACCTATTATACATTTAAGAGATTACGAAAATGCTACACAGAATCACAAGTCGATTAAAACATATTTAAGTTAATACATTTACAGAAAATTTATATACAAATTCTATACAACGTAATCACCCCTATCTCAGTCACTCCCCCTGTTACCGAGAATGGGGCCTGCCAGTTTATACCACGGAGTTACTCCTTGGAATTGAAACTGCAATAAAAGAAACCTTCTAACTGCAAATATCCGAATTAAAACAAATTCACAAACACACACACACCCACACACATGAGGAAGAAAACTACAAAGTAACATTTTGCAATATTACGACATTCTTAAAACAACAAATACAACGCGATTTTAAAAACGACTTTTACTTGATGCCAGATATTAAGAACTCTATAACTATATACAAAACTACATCTATATACATACAAACATATGCTAATTAAATCAAGTTATAAATAATCTATGAGATATTCTACATTTACAATTAGTTAAATTTAAATCAAAAACAACAACAACAACAAGAACAAGAAAATTCTGAATTGTATAAAGAGAAAAAAGTGAGAAACATTAACATTTAAACAAAAGTCATTATAGTGTCGTTATTAGTCCATTGACATATCATTTGTGTATGAATGTGTGTTTAACCCTCGTATTCGAATCATTATTTACTTTTATCCAAATACACTTATTTTTGCCAAGTAGTTGTTTTAATAAGCCAATCAAAGAACGTGTCCGTGGACTTTAATCATTTTTTCAAAGACATTCTTATACTTACCCCCAGTTTATGTATTTCGAAACGAAAATGTGTGCGCATGAAAGACACCCAAACTTTAGTTTTTGAAATATTATTTCATTTGCTTTTGCTTCAAAACAAAAAACAAATTTGAAATACACACTCAAATTTGGTAGTTTTTCTTCCGCATTCGTTTTCTTATCGACATACATAAACAGGCCCTCAAAGTTGCTTCAGTAGGATTCTCTAACGCATTTTTTTGTTACCGACAAAAATCAGTAAAATTAAAGAGGTTTTAATTTCGGTAATTAACGAAATTTATCGGTAAGTTAGCGACCAAAATAAAGTTTTCGCTAGGTACTACCGATAGCATCGGTGTTGTCAACTTTTATTTGTAACTTTCATTCATTCATAATTTTGCGTTTTAAATTTACCCATTTTTTTCGGTAACCAAAAAATGCGTTAGAGAATCCCAGTACAGCTGTTCGTCACACTGTGGCGTATACGTTGTTTCGACATAACTAATACTGCATGGTTTGCAAAATTATGTGCCATGTTATTTATGTCACTAAGTTTGTATACATGTATATGTAAACAATATTTACAAAAATATAAATAGTAATAGTAATGTTTTTTAATTATTAATAATAATAATTTTAAAATTTTATATTGGAAAATATGCCTTGTGGACAATTAATTTATTTTAAATTAACCCTTTCGGTGATTCTATGCCATATGGCATAACCAGTTTTTGAAGCCCGTTTTAAGGCAAAATACTTATGGGCACCCTTTTTTTAATAATTTTGTATTTTTCCCTGAAGTGATATCTAAAAATAATTCGACAAAAATTTTTGATTGGTGGACCCTATACATTGTTATGTCTCAAAGAGCAAGCGCTCCTCGTTCGATTTAAAATTTGCATGAAAATACCATCTTATAATTTTATATATTTTATTAACAAAAATATTTGTTTTGTTAACTTTTTGTATTTAATTTAGTAGATAATCATTGCCTTAATAATTAAAACGAAAAAAAGATCCGAAATATAGTTCAATGGAGCTGCCAGATTTTTTATATTTCATACTATGCCATATGGCATAGATTTTTCCCAACGGAAATGTTTCACTTTGTTTGACTCCCAGATCTTCTATTGTAAAACCCCTAGATCTTCTATAAGAAGACCTCCAGATCTTGTATAAACAGACCTCCAGGTCTTCTATAAGAAGACCTCCAGATCTTGTATAAGTAGACCTCCAGGTCTTCTATACGAAGACTTCCAGGTTTTCTATAAGGAAACCTCCAGATCCACCATAGGTAAACCTCCAGATGATGTATAACAATTCTTGCAGATTTTCTAAAATAACTCCTCCAGATATTATATAAGATGGCCTCCACGTCTTCTACAAGCTGACCTTCAGATCTGCTATATGAAGACATTCAGGTCTTCTATAAGAAGTCCTCCAGTTTTTCTGTAAGAAGGCCTCAAATCTTCCATAAGAAGACCCTAGGTTTTCTATAAGAAGACCCTAGCATTTCTATAAGAAGTCCCTAGGTTTTCTATAAGAAGACCTCCTGCTCTTATATAAGAAGACCTCCTGCTCTTATATAAGAAGACCTCCTTCTCTTCTATAAGAATACCTCCTTCTATATGCAAACGTCCTTCTCTTCGACGAGAAGACGTCCTGCTCTTCTATGAGCAGACCTCCTGCTCTTGTATAAGAAGACCTCCTTCTCTTCTATAAGAATACCTCCCGCCTTCTATATGCAAAAGTCCTGCTCTTCTATGAAAAGACTTCCTGCTTTTCTATGAGCAGACCTCCTGCTCTTATATAAGAAGACCTCCTTCTCTTCTATAAGAATACCTCCTGCCCTTTTATATGCAAACGTCCTTCTCTTCTATGAGAAGACGCCCTGCTCTTCTATGAGCAGACCTCCTGCTCTTGTATAAGAAGTCCTCCTTCTCTTCTATAAGAAGACTTCCTGCCTTTCTATATGCAAACGTCCTGCTCTTATATGAAAAGACGTCCTGCTCTTCTATCAGAAGACGTCCTGCTCTTCTATCAGAAGACGTCCTGCCCTTCTATATGTAAACGTCCTGCTCTTCTATGAAAAGACGTCCTGCTCTTTAAGAAGAGGACCTCCTGCTCTTCAAGGAGAGGACCTCCTGCTCCTTTATAAGAAGACCTCTTGCTCTACTATAAGAAGACCTCCTGCTCTTCTATAAGAAGACCTCCTGCCCTTCTATATGCAAACGTCCTGCTCTTCTATGTGAAAACATCCTGTCCTTCTATGAGACGACCTTTTGCTTTTCCAGGAGAAGACATCCTGCGCTTCTATGAGAGGACCTTCTGCTCTTTTATGAGAAGACGTCCTGCTCTTCTATAAGAAGACCTCTTCCTCTTCTGTAAGGCCTCCTGGTCTCCTGAAAGATGAAATTTAATTAAAAACTTGAATATTTTAGTTTTGTTTTTTTTTTTCCTTTAAATACATTCTATGCCATATGGCATAGTGTCTAAAAACCACTTTTCCAAACAAAATGGTAAAAAATTAGTTTTGATTATTCATATAGTGGGCTTAAGTATATTTAAAATTGGAAAAATATATTTTTCAGATCAAAAACAAAAAAGAAGCACCGAAAGGGTTAACAATAATGCCAAGAATTTAAATAAAAAAATTCAATTTTGTTTTATATTTCCATAAGTTCCGGCTTATTAAAAAACATTAAATCACAAGAACTTCCCTTACATTTTCGAAAAAATTAAAAAAATAATATTATAACAATAACAAAACTACCCATTACACATACATACATAAGTATGATCCCACATCATCCTTCATCATCTGTAATATAAGTTCATTAGTAATGTTTATACAATTTACTATTATTATTATACACTAAAGACGTATTGTGTTTTTAAACAAATAAAACACACACATAACAATTAATTGTAAAATAGTTAAAGAATATTTATAAATATACTAAGCATTGAATTGTATATTTGAGAAAAATTTCTTGTCGTTTATATTGTTAAAATTTAAATTGTTTTCTTTATATTATTTTTATTGCTATTATTAATATTAAAATCATCACACAATCAATCATTCATTAATCGAAGCAAAACAAAAGAAGTGTAATTAGCAAAGTTGTATTATAAATTAAAGCCATATGGTTGTGAAATTCGCAATTAGAGCTTAGGTTAAATTTGAGAAAAAACCAAAAAACAAATTTATAAAATTTATTTATTAAAAAAGACACATTAAATCTCAAAACAAAAAAGAAACAAAAAAATAAATACAATTTAAACACCATTCATGATATGTAAACATTCATTTCAAGGCATTTGTATCGTTGACATCTTCTGGTTAGCAAAAGCATCGTAGACTTCACATACATATGTAGATTCTGGGCTATAATATGCAACAACTTTAATGGCAATATAAAAAACTGGACAGAAACAAGCCCAAAACAAACCCGAAATATTTTTCATTCGACTGAATGAGTCAAAACAAACATACTCCGTCCGTTAATTTCTTGTTCGAATGCACAATCGTTAATACAGAAAATGTAGTAATTTGAGTACGAAAAGGTCGTAACTCAGCTTTTCGGATCAGTGAAAGAGTTTACTTCAAAAAATTAATAATGGAATAGCTGCGTTGGAGTTCTCACCCACTTAGATATTATGTATGTAGATTTTAATTAGGTTTTTTTTAATGAAAGGGCGGACACACATATATTGATCGCTATATCCCGTTGAGATATGAAATACACGACGAACACTTCACCATGTTATATGTATTTTGGGTAAAAACAATTTCTATGTAATACCCTTTCAATGTTGTGGTTTAGGGTATAAATTGTAGGAAAAGGTCGTAAGTCCCAGCAAAAATACAGAAAGTATTCAATGATAAGGTTATAAATCTAATTAATCCCAGTAATAACTATTGTATGTACGTTCATATAAGTACGCCTATACATCCTTTGGTTCCACCAGTGTAATGAGTGTAGCCTTGTACACAACATATAAATACATACATACATACATATAGACATTTTCAGCTATGTCATGATTTTCGAATCGATTTGGAATGAAATCGATTTGGCCAAAACGATTGAATTGTATTTAGATGTGATGGAAACCGCATCGAATTTCAATTCAATTTTCTGTAATTTCATTTCATCCCCATAAAAAACAGACTAGTAACCCATTTTTCATTTCAAAACGGCATTTTGTAATAAAAACTATTATCATAAAAAAAGATCTTTTCGCGAATCAATATTTTAAACATATCAATGTTTATAAAAATCTTTTGGCGGATCAGTACTTTAGTTCATTGTAACCGTTTTTCTTTTGTTTTAAACGCGTTCATTGGGTTGGAACGAATAAAATAGGTAAAATGAGAAGAGGGTGTAGGAAAAAAAGTTGTTCGTTATATCCGGCGTTCCTTATAAACGTGTTCGTCTGTAAAATTCTTATTAAAGCCTACTTTTAAATATCATATGTTAAAATATTTGAAACAATGCTTAAATTCGTCGCTATCCGCTTGTGCTTTAAAGCGCGCCTGAAAATCCTAACAAATTGTAAAAAATTCTACTCGCGGGGTAACAATTTTTGTTTGTTATAATCGTGGTCGTATTAAAAAGTTGAATGTGTGTACAAATATTAAGAAAAATTCTTTGGAAACATACGACTTTGTTCGCTTTAAACGTAGTTTCTTATAACCGATGTTCGCTATATCCGAATTTTACGTTGTAATTCTTTGTTTTATCATTCTTTTGCATATAAAGCAATAAAAATGTATAAAAAGCCCACATATCCACCGCTATTAATTTTTGCCTCAAAAACTGGCCAAATTACCTATAGTGCAGTCGAATAGTTGTGGACCGACAATTGCTACGTTATAGAAAAAATTTGTTATAAAGAGAACGGGTCAAAATGGTCTAATTTGACTTTTATACATACATAATCAAAAATCATACATTGAAAATTCTACGTATTTTTAGGCAATTTATATTCTAAAAACGTTGATAAATGAGTTTTTCTTCTCCTTTAGTGTGAACTGTAATAAAATTACACTGTGCAAAATTTCTAAGGTACTCTAGTGCAAACAATTTCTGGTTGGGGATTTTTTGAAGGTACAAACCCTAATGGATTTTAAGGCCTCAACTCATTATGGTTAAATATTGACTTTTTAAAACAAATCTGAAACCAATACGAATCTTGTTTTGACCTCTGCAGCAAACTTGTAGGTACAAGCAAGAAGAAAATATTTGGAGGAATAATGAACTAAACTGAATTTATTACCTCTAATTTTATAATATATATAAAAATTAATTAAATATATGTATCTAAAAATTTGAAATCGGCAAAATTGTTAATGTTATCTTTAGGAAAATATTCGCTATAATGTAATACACAACTCTTCAGAAAATTTCATTGTTGTGAAACACCTCTATCTCGTTGTTTATAGAAAAGTTTCAAGATATGATATAAAATATCGCTTAAGCAACGTGAAATAAGCATTTTAGAGTTTTAGAAAGTTCTGAAGAATTGCTGGACACATTATTTGATAAATTTTGAGAAAGGTTGCTTGGTTCAACTCCCAACAGTTTAGCTGCTACTGACCAGAATTCCAGAAATTATGTAAACTTTTCTATATTTTAACGATTTTGATGAAGTTTTTCCTAGTTCGTCTGTTTGACACGTAAGTTCTATGTACTTTAGATCTACAATATTGCTGAAGACTACAAAGCAATATTCTTATTAGTTTCCGAGATAAAGGCCCTAGCAGTAGAAAAATGGTTTAGATATAAAAATAAAATCCAAACCCGATCTAACACAAAATCCAACTAAGATTTTTGTTGTCTGGATACGTGTTTTAAGAAAATGCCAACTAGAAATTGTTTGAATTTCCTGTGTTGCACAGTGTAATCAAAAGAAGTGACTTGCATCGGTCTAAACGTTGCACATCGTAACGTTTCTCTCAAATGTACATCAAGTTCCAAGAAGATCTACATACCACCACCACCCACCAGCCGGTATTAGATCTGTCCATAGAAGAAAGTCTCAATATTCACACAGGCCAAAGGATATTTGTGCCGGCAAAGCCGTTGTTTTTTCTGAAATACTTGTCCGGATGGATAACTATCAAGCTCTATATTATGTATTTAATTTGTGCATATTAACAGAATTAATAAATTATAAGGCCCTTACATGCCCTTACAAATTTCTGTGTAATTGTGACTAATATGTAGTGGCCAAATTCAATATTTTGTGACAAAATGCCACATTGTGCACACGGACGCGTTCGCTGCCCTACTAATTGCACACTTCATTAACATTTAGTGTGCAGAAGTCTATGTTATAAACATAGACCAGAAATCGGCACACAACAACAACAATTTGGTTTTTTAGTTATTTAGTGGAGAGAGAAGCTCTCGTTGCTTGCTCGCGAGTAAAGGGCTGCTGAATGTTGGTATAGACGAAGAAATCCTCTCACTGAGTGTGAATTGAGTCAGTTGACTGTACACTCAATTTTGAAAATGGCAATAACTATAAATTTTAAACTATGTCCAAATTTACATTAGGCGAGTTTACTTGCGGCAATTGTCAGTTTGTTGGTGAGAGAGGGGGCTGAGAGGCAAAGGGTTACCATATGCCTCACCTCTCTCTCCATCAAACTGACAATTGCCGCAAGTAAACTCGCCCAATGTAAATTGGGACTATTCTGTATGCCTATTCTGTAACTTTTATCGATTGAAAAGTTGTTAAAATGTCTTTTTTTTGTAACAACTACAAAACAAACAAATGAAATTGTTGTAAAATAAACAATGAGTAAAGTTGTTAAAAAGTTACAGAATAGGCCCCCTGCCCCCTATTCAGTAACTTTTTCCCTGGCAACAACTCTTGTATTTTAAGATTTAGTTCATTCACATTCACATTTTTGGTGCTAAAATCGGTCTTTCAGACAGCCATTCATAGTTAATGAATTGCGCATGTATATCAAGAAAAATGTGCTGAATGAGAGCATCTTGAGAATTTACAATTGTGCAGAAATCTGCAGATAGTTTTATGCATCCAGTTTCATTAACAGCTATTTTTCCATCGCCGATGTCTAGTAGTTGTTTTGAAAACGTTTCAGAGGATGGATCTCGAAGCATTTGAACGCGCATATTAAGTTTTAATGAGAGTTTTTGTACATTACCCCACAGTGGAGATCTCCTCAGCATAAGTTGAGGAAGGTATAACAGGAAGAGTTTGCCTAAAGTCACCTGAGAGGAGTAACAAAGCGCCTCCAAATAGTTGATCGTTGTTCCTGATGTCTTTCAATGTCCTATTTAACGCTTCCAGAGAGTGTTTGTGCGCCATGGTACATTCATCCCACATGATAATTTGACACTGTTTTAACACCGCGGCCATACACGACTGTTTCTTGATATTGCAGACAGCATTGGGGTTATTGTGAATATTTAGTGGCAGCTTAAATACAGAATGAGCTGTTCTCCCTCCATCTAATAATGTTGCCGCAATTCCAGACGATGCAACAGCCAGAGCAATAGAATTTTTTGAGCGTATTTCTGCTAGTATATGGGAAATATGGAATGTTTTTCTAGTTCCACCTGGTGCATCCCACCTTGCCCAGCGGAAACTGCTGCCATAATGCAGTCGAAAATAATTTTTTGTTCATCATTCAATAATGGAACATTGCGAGTAACTAACGCTGCCATTTCTTAAGTATTGTACTGAAGTTCGCGATTTAGTTCAGTGTTAGATACATCAGATGCATTTCGATTTGGTGAATGCATTCCAAAATGGCTGAGTCGCAAATTAGAAATAAGAATACACTGATCTTCAATAGCAATCAATGCCTTATTGTAGATGTCTTCATTAAATGATATTGTAAGATCATTGCATCGAGTTCGTTCTTGGTGTAAAATATCTTCGCTCATTGCATCTTTGTGATTATCCCATAGTATCTCTGCTCTTCCCGGAAAACATGATGTCAACATTATGGCGAATAAACAACGAATTTGTTTTGCTGTACAATTTAATGTTGCTTCTGCAAGCATACATTCCCACAGGTTATCATCTTCCAGTAAACCGAGTGCTAGACATACATCTTTATACGTTGGATACTGTTGCCCATTCACGTTACGAATACCTTCAAATGACAATGGACCTTTGACATTTACCAGCAACAGCCTAAGATAAAAGCATTCAGTCTGTCTTGGGTTAACTGCAAACACTCGACCCAGTGTGTTGGACATGTATAAACCAGGACATGCTGCAAAAGGTGCACCTTGTATGCGAGGCATCCATTATTTGTTTTGAGCCCAACATATAAAATAACGTGGTACTTCAGAATACAGTAATGTTCTGGGGAATGCACCAAAAGCATCTGCATTGTTACACAATAGAACAAATTCTGTAAGAGTAGTTTTGGGTGGGATTTCAGCTCGATTAGCAGCTGTCTCATTTGTGAAATATACACGCTGACCATTTTCAAGGTGGACAGCTAAGCGGATTACAGCTGGATCGCGTTCATGAATTGGGAAACCAAAGATACGCCAAACTGCCTCATTCGAACTGATGTATCGACCAATTTGATACATTGCTATTTCATCGTTGGTATTCACTGGATGAGCATTTGCATTTTGAACTCTAAACGCGGCCATATTTATTGACATACTTGCATATATATTTGATGCTCTTCACGGAACTACAGAGTTCAACATTAATATGAGTATTAAAAGTTTTGCTAAGCAGGGGCGAATATGGTACAACCCAACGATTATCTATGTCAATGTCGACACAATTTGTAGTGGAATGTCCACCAGCATCTGGACTCCTACGACGATATATTGGATATCCATCAACATCACTGACTGTGTCATTCGTGAATTTGTTAGGGAATCCTTTCGTACATTTCCCATCTGACATGCATGGCGATAAGGGATTCAACTCTCCGCATGGACCATGAATCATGATTGCTGTGACAATATCAGACAGCGATTTATCAGTGGAAGGATCTGGAATTTCTGCTCAAACAATATGGTCAATTTCTTCAGGTCGTATATTGTCGATAAGCCATATTAAAATATGCGCATGTGGTAATCCGCGCTTTTGCCACTCCACAGAATACATCCAACAGCGAACGGCTCTGAAAACTTGTAATTTTGTGATAAATTTTTTTTTTTTAATGATTTTAATTTTTGTCTGAAGACACGTGTGTAATGTCATGGCGATGTATTGGTCTTTGCCCAGGCATTAACAATGAGGTACTTTCGGCCAATTTGGATTACAGGTGAACGTAATAAATAAACATGGTCGACCATATTCCCGCACGTAAGTTAACGCATCCTGTATATATTCCTGCATATGACGTGGACTACCTGTGTACGTTGCTGGAAGAATAACGTGATTCCCAATGTCGGTCGCATCCGAATTATTGGCTATAGCGTCTCGCAAGTGGATGTATTCTTCGGCCCGCAGCTTTTGCTGATTAAAACGTAGATACCGTAGCCTTTCACTTTCTATTTTCATGTTCATATCTACCATGAATTGTTGACTAAGTTCACGACAACATAGAATAATGTTTTCTTGATCGGATCTAATCATTAAATGATACACATAGTATTCCTTCGCACTGACGTTCTTCCGTTGCTGTGAACCTGTTGAGGGATCACGCTGCTTAATGTTGATGCTATAACCGTCCTGTCCCTTCCAGAACATTAGTGGATATTGCTGGGCGTCATACGATCGGTGCGTATCAGCAATGAACTGCAGGTTATTATTTCTCCTTCGTATCACAATTTCTCTAGTTGTCGTTTGATCACCAACCACGATTCCTGCAACGTTGTGTTCGTTCAATAGACCGTCTGGTTTGCTTACAATGCGCCGTTAAATAATCGAATCCAAATTGCAAACCGTTTTTCTACTCGTTCATTCCACTACCCAAAAAATATATTTGCAAAAATTTATGCGATTCATTTAGCATTGGCAGCAATGAACCTATTTGGTGGTAAATTTGGCCTTTTATTTTAAAGGTTGATGCAAATTCCTGTTGCTCCAAAAGATGACATCTGGAAGCATGAATTAAATGTTCGTATATTCCTCAGGAACGTTTTCGAATCTGGATAAGTCCCTGCTAGTAAACCTTTCAATGGCTCTGGTGGCGATCCAGAATGACACAATTTCGTCAATTTGAATCTGAAGACTTTCGGTCTGAACGTAATGCACAAAGGAGATTTCAGCAAAGAGAAGAACGTCGTTTGAATTTAAACAGCCGTAGAGGTATCGAACAATCATTCATGCGACTGGCATTTAATTATGAGCCAGATGTGGAATATGGCGCTCATTCAAAAGTGGTAATTGATGGAATGGATAAAGTATGTCATTTTGCAACGCCTTAAAATTTAAAAATGAGCCCTCAGGGATGTATTGCGCATCCGATAAAGTTTAACTGCCTTGATTCTTCCTCGTCCCAAAGTAGCGCTTCTGCGTCTTATTGGCATTGTTTTTGAGATAATAATTGTATATAAATTTTTGTTATACTACTAATTTACACTACTATCTATCTTACCAAAAATTCGCAATATTCCCTTTCTTCAAATATTAAAAAAAAAATAATTCACACTCTAACAATAGAATATACATGTGTGTTTATTACAATGACAATAATTTCATTTTATATACTCGTAACAGAAAATATGTTTTAAAAATCCAAATGGGAAAGTAGAAGCGCTTTCAAACTATCGGGGTTTTATTGTATTCTAAATTGTGAAGTTGATCGCGATACATCACTTTTTGAAGTCAGTGTTTATATTTACAGCACATTTGAAGCGACACTTTAAAAATATTATCTGTAATCATATATTTTTGAAAAAATTATGCGGACCGCGATATTTTACATCCGCGATGACCTTTCAGGGTCATGACAGTAATTACCATAGTGTAGCAAACAAAATTTAAACAATACATTGAAAAATAGCTTTGATTTCACGTTTTCTTAAAAAATTTTGTGGGGGAGGTAGCCTGGTCACTCCACTGACCACTATAAAAAGTAGTTAAAAACCTATTCTCAGACCTACAAACTCCACATACAAAATTTCATCTAATTCGATCTAGCCGTTTTGGAGGAGTTCCGTGACAGGAGAATTTTATATATACAGCTGCGAAAAAAATAATAGCACCACCTCCTAAAAGGCATTTTTATTTTCATGTGCAAATTTTGCTGACCGTTTCATGCGATTTTGGAACAAAACGACTCTAAGGGATATAAAAGTAACAACAATTGCAATTATTTTCGACACTTTTTTAAAAAATAAACCAAATTTAACAAAAACTCCAAAAAGTGGGCGAAAAAAATAATAATACAATTGAAATTTTTCTTAAAATGATAGAAATTGGGCAAATGTTTTCACTTTAATGGTCAAGAATAGTAGTACATCAAGAGAAACAAGTGCCTACTGATTTATTGTTCACTTGAATTCGATAGTAACGCCTCGGGGTAGGCTTGGTATCGAACAAGCGGATTCTGGTATTGTTCGCAGGATTATTTTCAAAGGACCTCTTAATAACTATCCAAAATGATTTTCTGATCTTTGGTTTTGATGCTGTAGTTGCCTTATTGACCTTAGCTAACACTTTGTTGATTTGTCATAGCCTAGGGACAACGCACAACCTTAGAGAATGGCCAAGGAACTTCTAAACGACAATTTCTTTGACTTTCTTCCAGTTTATAACCCAGTTTATTACTGTTCATATCCTTTTGGAAGGACCAAACTTGTGCCATCTTATTTTCTAAACGAAGTCATATTTTCTAGGATTTCAACGATAACAAGTTATTTCTTTATAGTTTTCATGCCATGTATAGGGCTTAGTCTCTAACGACAAAATCAGTTCTATACTATTACGGTTAAACAATCCTTTCATAATGGTTTTTGCTACATATCCCTGGTTCTATTCATAGTTTTTTGAGAACATGTAACTGAGAAATGAATTTATTTTCCTCCAAACATAAATATTTAGAACCACAACTACATAAAATATTGCCCCACAGTTGGTCTTGCAAATGTAAAATTTCATTGTGACTATTATTCGGCTCTGTGTGCTTTTAAATAATGTTCTCTGAGATATTTGCGAACTTTTTGTACTGTTTCCGATACAATATGGTCCTTTAATAGCCTACAAGGACCTTGGAAATAGTACCATTTTGTATTTCAGATGGAAATTTTGACCTGATGTTATGTCAGGGATCAACTAATTCCACTACTTTGTGCATTTTCTTCACAGTTAATAGCGTGATGAATCATTTTCTTAGATTTTCAAAAAAATCTGCCAACTTATCTGTAAAACTTTGCTATCAACAGAGGTGTTGTTCATTAGTTTGGGCTTCTTTGCACTGTAGGCCCTTTTACGATCTATTTTAATTTAAAACATAGTATTTTTTTGAAGGTGGAATGTCAAAAAATTGAAATTAATGTTTAATAAGTCAAACAAGTGTTTAAATGCAAGAAAATGTCCCAAAAGTAAAATATTTTCTAGAGAAAATGTAAGTGGTGCTATTATTTTTTTCGCCTCTTTTTTTGATAGTTTTTGGTTAAAGCTGCCAAAAACAAATAGTTATAATAATGTGAATATAAATTTTACTTTTTTGTAAAAGGGGACAACTAAGGATATGCACCTAAGAACAACATTAGTGGAAACAACAACAATCTTGATTGTTTTTGTAGTGGCAAACAAATTGTTCCACGGTGGTCCACGGTGGTGCTATTATTGTTTTCGCAACTGTATATAGATTTTCGTTCTCAACTGGCTGTAATTTGGTATTTAGGAAAGAAAAATAATTATTTTATTTTTATTCAGGATATTTACGGAAACTGCACCGTCTTTTCACTAAAATGCAAGGTTTTGTTGACATTTTTTATAGTGAGAGGATTTCTTCGTCTATACTTTCTTTAGTCTATGTTATAAATCACCCTGTATTTCAACAGTTCAGTTTCACATTTCATTTTTCGGCCTATGGATCCCCCTGTAATTCCACAGTTCAGTTTCACTTTTCATTCATTTCTATTTCATTTCATCTGTTTGGCCTGTTCCAATATTGTTTCAATAACTGTATAAAAATGCTGCATACCTTTAGGCATAAAGAAATTAATGCATTGAAGTGAAACTCTTGATATCAACCGCTGTACTGTATGTACTGTATAGAATTTCATTAATTCCTCTAACCCCTCTAACCAATTGAACACATAAAACAGATTGTACGTCCACTCGGTTATGAAAATCATATTTCGAGAGTTGTAGTAGTTTCGTTTCTTTATAATGCGTGTCTTTTATAAAAGTGATATAAACTGCAAGCAATGTTGATTAAAAAATACTAATTTAACACATACATATCGTCTGCTCCGTCGGAAAAGGTCGTAAGTCCCTTTTCATAAATTTTTCAGGAAGAAGACCTTTTCCTACAATTTACGGATTTTTCAAAATAAAATATTTATACTTTACAACACAATGCGGAAAGGGTATTATAAGTTTGTTTTGTCCAATATTCCTGTAACATCGCGAAGTATTCGTCGTAGATCCCCTTGCCACTATGTGTGTCCGTCTATCCATTAACAATTGTAATAAAACTCCATGGTTGAATCTCCGACCCTAAGTACTTATTTCTGGCCTAAAGACTCGACCACGTCCACTTTTTTGAACATGTTATATCTTCGAAACTTCCAAACCGACTTCCATGTAATTTTCAGATCATGCTTAGGGACGGCCCTTGGTGGAAGTAGCCTATATATTTTGTTGAATTTCGCAGGAGCGGGTTACACCTGTGCCCTATTTTTTAAATGCGCTATATATGTATGTAAAACTTACGAACGTGTCCGTTTCCCGATCCTGGGTACATATTTTAACCATAAGACGCGGCCACTCCCACATTCTTAAATATGCTACAAATCAATGGAAGCTTTGGTCTTATTGAAAGCAAGTGTTTAGAACAGAAGGCAACATATCGATAGCTATAGTTTCATCAGGTATATAAGATACATTATAAGAAGGTGGAAGGACGACACAGTCGGCACGCCTCAAGTCATCAGTTATTTGGCGGTATGTTAAAATTGCATATCGACACCAACATTTCTGAAAATTTTTATACCCTCCACCATAATACGAAGGGTATAATAAAATTTGTCATTCCGTTTGTAACACATCTTAAAAAGTATATATATTCTTGATCAGGGTAAAATTCTAAGTCGGTAGAACCATGTCCATCTGTCCGTCCGTCCGTCTGTTGAAATCATGATACAGCTCGCAATTTTTAAGATAGAGTTTTGTGATTTGGTATAGAAATAATACTCCTCGGATGTTTGGTATTGAAAAGGGTGTATATCAGTCCACGTTTTGACATACTAGTCCCCATAGAACGGTACCTACTTATTTTCGGTATTTTCAAGGTTTTTTGCTCTATTATCCCATCAAAATGGCTGAAACTTGGTATTTAATCTTCGTTGGGAGTATACAACTTTCCCCTAGAATTTTGTCTGTATAGGCCCACGCCTTCCACAATGCCCACCAGGTCGGCTAATATTTAATATAAAACATTATTATTATAATTGCTATATCCTTATTCCTTTAAGGCACGTTGTACATGCAACCTTTTCTTTGTACAGTTTTTGTATTTTTGCTGCGACTTACGACATTTTCCTTCAATATGAATTTCATGATTAATTCCGTTAACGTACGTGGTTTCTTCTACATTGTAATCCCAAATAGTGCCCTTTTTTGTCTTCCCAAGTATTTCTGCCCCCACTCCCTGCATCTTTTGTTTTTGTTTACAAACCATGTAGAATCTTCAGCATGAAATCTCTTCCTGCGTTTTGGAAGTTCATCATCAGAGCTTTCAGAATCACTGTGAAAACCATAGGGAACTAGACCCATGACACCGTCGTCTAATTCCATTCCAAATTCATACCGCTCGTTGTTAGTAAAAATCATGATGTCTTTTTAGTTTAATAACATCTCCATAAATTAATATTTTAGAATCATTTAATAAGATAAACATTGCACTTACCCGCCCGTTAGAAGGTATTGCTTTATTGAATTCAGAATACAAACTACGAGGGCGGTTCGGAAACTTTTTAGCTTATGAATGAAAGAGAATAGTTAGTTTTCCAAAAATATTTTTATTTTTCAATATAATCTCCTCAAACTTCAATACAATTAGTCCAACGCTTTTCTAGCAATTCTATCCCTTGATTAAAATAGTTTTCCTCAAGGTCTTCAAAATAGTGGTTTACAACTGTAATTGCATCTTCATTTGAGGTAAAACGCTTGCCAGCAAGGATTTTTTTTAGATTTGGGAACAAGTAAAGGTCACTGGGAGCTAAATCAGGAGAATAAGGTGGGTGGTCAAGCAAATCGTACTTTAATTCGTTGATTTTAGCCATTGTTAAAACACTCTTGTGCGCTGGTGCGTTGTCTTGATGAAAAATTATTTTTTTGTGTTGTAAGCCAGGACGTTTTTCTCGAATTTGTACATTTAATTGATCTAGAAGGTTGCAATAGTACTCTGAATTTATTGTTTTACCCTTTTGCAGATAGTAAATCAATAAAATACCTTTGAAGTCCCAAAAAACCGTTGCCATAACCTTACCAGCCGATTGAATTGTTTTTGCCTTTTTTGGGGCACTTCCTCCAGCTTCAGTCCATTGTTTGGATTGTTCTTTTGTCTCTGGAGTATAGTGGTGGATCCATGTCTCATCAACAGTTATGAAACTACGCTTAAAATCCATTTTATTTCGCTTAAAACGATCCAAACAAGCTTGAGAAATGTTCATTTTTATGCGTTTTTGATCGACTGTTAACAAATGCGGCACCCATCTTGCAGAAAGCTTTTTAATCTGTAGTTCTTCATGCAAAATTAAATGGACTCGATCATTTGAGATGCCCATGATATTAGCAATTTCACGCACTTTTATTCGTGGATCATTAAATACCATATCATGCACTTTGGCTGCAATTTCTGTTGTTGTTGCTGTTTTTGGACGTCCGCTACGTGGTTCATCTTCAATGCTTGTACGACCACGTTTAAATTCAGCAACCCAATTTGTTACTGTTGCATATGAAGGTGCACTTTCACCAAACACATTCACCATATCATTATGAATTTCTTGTCCCGATAAATCTTTTTTATGTAAATATTTAATGACAGCACGCATTTCTAATTTTTCCATTGTAAAAAAATTGCGGATGCGTCTTTTTTGAACACCTGTTTCTATATGAAGGAGTTGCCAGATCGAAACATGTGTTCATAACAGAGATGAAAGTTTCCAAAACACTTAATTTTTTTCTGTTTATACCGCGCTTTTTGTGCTAGGCTAAGAAGTTTCCGAACTGCCCTCGTAATATCGTTATGTGAATAAATGTCCCTAGAGAAACCACAAATTACCAGTTAATAAATTGTGATTTTTTTTTTAAATTTTCAATATATGAGGTATTTAATACAGCATCCCAATTTTTTGTATCAATGAAAAGACCAGAAGTCCGTCTTTCATAATCAGTTCGCTTATAGAGGAACATAGATTTCAAATGTAAATTTTCGTTGGTCTACTGGCTCCGCCAAATATCATTCGATTATCATCCAAAGGTGTAGGCTAGTTCTTTGCATTGTACCCCAACCATGGATGACGTTAAACATTATATCTGAACTACATTATCTGTAGTAGTATTTTAAAGTGTACATTTTCCTGTGGACTTACGACCTTTTCGTACTCAAATTTGTACGTTTTGTGAACTTACGACCTTTTCCGACAAGGGCAAACCATAAATACGACGTTTTTTAACTTGTACTATCATTCTGTAACAAAAACGCGATTTCCAAAAAAGTGGACTTACGACCTTTTACGATGGAGCAGACGATATGTATGTACAGGAGTCAATTAAGTATTTTGCCTCTTTATACCATCAGGTATGTTTGTGGATAGTTTAATATCCAATATCTGCAAGAACCGCTGCGAAAGGCTTAATGGTCTTCTAGATATTGACAAAAATCTATAACAAAACAAACTATTTTACCTCAAAAAAGTATTTTACCTTTTACATATTTTTTTAAGAAATAACATTTTTGTTACACGCTAAAGATTTTTATAGCAACCGTTGGAGATTATCACATTCTACAACCGTTTCGGCTCCAGTTCCTCCATCTTGCGACATATTTATTTCTTCGACCATATATTACATTAATTTACCGACACTAATCTCTAAGATTATCAGTGAAAAATGATTCGTCGCTCCCTTCAAATCATAAAATATGCGTAAAAAAATAAATAAAAAGCTAAGATGCATCGCAGATGTTTGGAACTATGAAAATCAAGAACAGAGGCAAAAAAATATTTAAAAAATCACGAAGATCCTTCTGGCCGCTTCCAAGAATTAATCGGGTCTTCAATATCAATCTCGGAACCAATGCCTTGGATGAAGTGTCATGACCTCTAAAGTTATAAAATTGGATCTTAAAAATGGTGCGGTTTAGTGGCGAAGGTATTAAAATATATTTGCATCGGATGACCCTCACATGTTGCGGGAAAATATCAATAAAGAGTAATCTATTTTGTCTTATTTATTTCAAAAAAAAAAATTGTTTTTTCTTGCCATAATACCGTCAATACCAAGACACTGGTTCCGAGATTAATATTGAAGACCCGATTAATTTTTAGAAGCGACCAGGAAGGATCTTCGCGATTTTTAAATAATTGTTTGCCTCTGTTCTTGATTTCCATAGTTTCAAACTGTAATTTCTTTCACTATTTGCGATGCATTTTAGTTTCTTATTTATTTTTTATGTATTTAAAATAGCAATATAAATTTTCTTTGTCACGAAAAACATTTTTACTTTTCTAATTAAATTTTTCTGCAATTTACACACATACAACTCGAATATGAACAAACGCGTAAGTAGGAGAGCACATGATTCGATTTGGTGCTGTGCTGTTGCTTATTTGAATTTCCATATTTTTATTTAATATGTTTAAATAAAGACTTTCAGATAACAAATACAGCTCTCTTTTCCCAAAGGACTTGGCTTAACTTGTGATTTCTTACTCTTTATAATGTTGATTTGTTCGTTAATAATGGTATTTGTTTTTCACTTTTCTTTCTGTAGCATCTTTCAGAAAAATAAACTCAATGAAAAGATTTCATGGCTATAATTTACAGGATTGATATTCAAGGATGTCATATCATCATCGTCACCATCATTGTCATCATGCATTAGTATCCCCACATTTATGTATATATATTAGAAATATTATATAGCTATTTAATATTACTGAAATCTATTGATATTATTTTATTTAAAATATATACTTATATAGCAATAATAAAGCTATTTAAAGCAAGAAATTTACTAAACAAATATATTTAATAAAAAAAAAAAAAACAAAAACGCTTCAATGTTGACATACATACATATGTACATTACAAATTTATAATCATTAAAATAAAACTATGAAATTCAAAAGATAATTCAAAAAATGAGACATTTTATATCAATCAAATATTGCCTTGATAGATAGTTTATAAAGAATACAATTTAAGTCTAATACATAAGTAATTCCTGCTAAAATTAAATAACATTTTTTCTTAATTTTTAACGATACATTTTCTTAAAAAAAAAACAAACAAATAAACATAAGTGAAAATAATAATATAGTAAAATGAACGATTGTGAATGTCGAATGAAAATCAATGCAAGTGAAAATAAACTCAAACGAAGGGTAGTTCTCCCATGTATTCTATATGAAAAACACATGTATGTACATTAGGGCTATAACCAAAAAATACTACACCAGTAGAATGTGAGGAATTTTGTCCTGATAATGAAAAGGCGTTTTTAAGGTCGATTCGGGGAAAGAAGTCCCGGAAATATATATTAGAAAAAATATGTATTAGATTTATATATAACAGTTATTGCAGATTATATTATCTTACTTACTTAGATGGTTTTATATTCTAAACCAACGTTTATACATATTTTTATATATATTTTTTTATAATTAGTGTCATGGATTATTTTAGGCAACATTTATGTTACAATAAATTAAAAAGAAAGGAATAGAATATCAAGAAAAATTTAATAATTATTCTCCCTCCCTCTTTTATTAGAGAGTATTTAAGGGAGAATTAATATTAAATTTTTCTTGATATTCTATGCCTTTCTTTTTAATTTATTGTAACATAAATGTTGCCTAAAATAATCCATGAAACTAATTATAAAATAATATATATAAAAATATGTATAAGTATCAGCCCTGTTCTAAACAGAACGTTATGTTCCATAAGCCGAACTATGGCATATTATTTGCCGTTTTGTGAAGGTTTGGTTGATTTATCAGGTCTAAACACGAATTGGTATAACCCCATTATTTGATTGACCATAGGTTTTACTCGTAGATGTTCACACTGTATGACTTATGCAGCTGTAATTGGCACAAACCGTCTTGTCTGCTTTAATGTGTACGAGAAATAGTATGCTGAGATTTTGTTGAAATATTCAGACTTTATTCTAACGCCTGAACATCTCGAGTTTCTCACGATCTTCCTTCTGAAAATATGCTTCTCCTCTTCTCCCTATATTTTTGTTTGCGCTTCGTGTTGCTACTAAATGCTCTGTATGCCGCGGTCTTCTCTTCAGTAGCTTTACGACACTCCTGATCGTACCATAGGTTTTCAGGTGGTGGTTTTAGGTACCTAAGTATAGATTTTGCCGCAGTTTGAAAAGATTGGGCTATTATTCTTTGCCACTGCGCTCCATATTATCGGCACATAGAGTGCCGTCTTCCAGCATATGGGTCAATGGAGCAGAGTAGGTTTGTGCTACATATTGTGCTTGCAGCTTTTCGACATTTCGCTTCCGTCCAATGTTAGATCGCTGCTACAAGGAAATGTTCCGAACCGATTCTCGCTCCACGAATCGATCTAACACACTGGTTTCTCGTTTTCCCATCTGGGGATATCAACGTGACCATGTGTATGTCGAGGTGTTGGAACTTGGTGCTGCTCACTACCATCCCAGCTGTCTTTTGGCGTGACTGGTTTTAACATCGCAAATGTTTAATATTAATATTGCGATGTTAAAACCAGTCAAGACCGTTCCTTGGTATCCTGAACCACGTAATATGCTGTTTATATTAGAGCTTTTTGGGAGGTTAGCCTTCATTATCAGGATTTGTTTGACGTATATGTAATGGAATTGACATTTAAAACCCAGTGGGTTTGTTAAATCCGGTTATATATAAACGTACTATAAGTCACCCGAAGAAGATTATATTAAATTTCTATAAAAATAGTTTTCTGTCGTAATGAAAAAATTAAATATATTGCACTTATATTTTCAATGTTTTCATTGGAAAACTTGCATTCAATCGGTGCGGGAACTTTTGTTAATGTTTTAATATTACGGAGGGTATATTACCCAGCAAAAAAATCCTTACTAAATAATGGACATTTTAGCTAAATTTTTGACCGAACTATCCGTAATTTGACATTTGAGGTTCTCAGTTGTCCCGAAATAGCTCCACTAAATATCGTCAATATAGGTCCATATTTTGGAATGGCCGCCATATAACGGTATCCCCAATTTTGTGTATTTTGAAGATTTTAGCTACAATTTTCAACCGTAATTTGACATTTAAGGTCTTCAGCGGTTACGAAACTTCTTCACCACAAATAGTCAACATCGGTCCATGTTTTGATATAGCTCCCATATAACGTACCCCCGATGTTCGTATTTTTTTTTTGAGGATTTTAGCTACAATTTTTGACCGAACTAGTTGAAATTTGAGGTTCTCAGTGGTCCCAAAACTTTTCCATCACAAATCGTCCACATAGGTAAATTTTTTGGAATAGCCCCAATAGAACGGTACCTCGCAATTTTCGGTATTTTAAGGGTTTAGATACAATTTTTTACTGAACTAGCTGTAATTTGACATTTACAGTTCTCAGAGGTCCCGAGGTCCAAGTTTTGGTATATCCCCCATATAAAGGTATCTAAAGATCGAAGGAATTTTTGACCAATTTAGGCATTTGGGGTATCCGAACAATTTTTGCACCTAACAAGAAACTAATTATTCAGAATAATTTATAGTGGAAGGTATAAAAAGTTCGGCCCGGTCGAACATAATGTTTTTTACTTGTTTACGTTCTACACGGCTACGTGGTGGTATTTTTGATATTTTATATTTTCAAAAACAAGCAAAAAAGTTACAACCCTAATGTACATACATACTTATGCATATTCTCTGAAATTTTCTTTACGCCGTATTTCAGGAATCAATTAAATATTATCCTATTTTCAGGCAGTATGAACTTTGTGGACAAATTTAGACGTTTCGAAAAAATTCCCTTTCCATATTACAGCTAATACTATTGGAAAATGTGAGTTATGACATTAAAAATCCAGTGGATTTATAAAATCCGGTTATATGTAAACGTACTATTAAACAAAGTTTGGAAAATATTACGCTGCACAAAGTTTGGACCAAAACGGTCACTTCTTTTGAAAATTATCGAGCCGGACTGATAGACGGATAGTTCTAAATCGACTCCAAGTTGTCTGGAACGGGTTAGTCCATAACTTATTTATGTCAATTTATGATGAGGTACATTTTTGATTGTCTCAAAGTGTATATATCATCTTTAGCCATAATGCTGAGGGTATACAAATTCGTTTGTAAAAATGGTAATGCGAATTCGTAAAATTCGTTTATTGGAATACTCGAAGTTGTGTCACTAACAACCACTTTTGGTATATTCTAGAACTGCAAGAAACTACTAATTTTTACTATTTTATTCGATATCATAAAGAAAAAAATGTTATCGTTGTAAAAATTTGTAAATTATTATATTGCACTTTCATTTGGAAATCCCAAAAAAGAATTTATTTTGATAACGATTTTCATTCGATATTCTTAAACAGGCCGTTAGAAATTTAACTGTGCTTCCATGTGTCATCCTGTTAGTTTAATTTGTTGTTTTCGACATACATACATACATGTTGTATGCCAAATCCAATGTGTAGCATTAAATATTAGCATGTTTGTATTGTTCATTATTATTTTTGTAAATAGTTGCAATTTTATTTGTTACTATATGCGTGTGGTGGATCAACCTATTGTTGCCGGAAAAAGAAAACTATTTTAGGTAATTTCAAATTTATTAATGTGTTTAACCTAAAATTATATGTATTTATTATAATTCTTATTATTATCGTACACATTCATGGTCACTATGAAAAATCACAATTAAATAAAAATAAATAAATTAAAAAAATGTGCGTACACACAACTACTTTAATTCGTCTCTAATTATAATTACGAAACATTTATGAATTTCATTTATGAAAGGTAAAAATAACTCATCTAGATTCTAAGACAAATCTATTTGTGTCTATTAGGGTGTACCAATATGTAATGGAGTTTTTCTAGTTTTATTACTTTAGCTATTTATGTCGTTTATCACATTGTCTACAGTTAAAAAATAAATATAAATTAAAACAAATTAGTTTAATTTTTTAGAAACAATTGGCAGTTTACAAAAATTCTGGAAGATTAAAAATTTATTTTATTTTCTTTGTGTTTTTTTTTTCTACAAACGAATCTGACACGTGTACACCCAAATCATACATGTAGACACATACAAACATGTAATAGGTACTAAGAAATAAATGAAACTGTTTTATAATTAAGAAATGCACAGAGAAAAATATCTCTGGCAAAAAGAACACCAATTAGGTCATAGGAAGTACTTTAATTGAAATTAATTTAATAATAAAAAAATAAATAATAAAAATTAGAAATATAACCAAACAACTTTATGATGTAAAATGAAAATGTTTTTTTATTTATACAAAGGATCATTGTTTAGATGTCCCTTCTCAGGAAAGTTATTCGTATTTCATTTGCACATTTTTGCAAATGTAAGGAAAAAAAGTAGACTTTTACCTTTCCTGTTACATACATATTCCCCCAACATCCGTGAAAGGACAATTGAGCCTTCTCTCACATCAATGAGTGCACCCCGATTTAAATTAGCCAAATGATATGGGACCTACTTTTCAAAGCCTAGTCCGAAGGGCGTCTGACAACACCTGTAGAGAAGTTTTATATGACTGAGATACTTAGGAAATGCCGCCAACATTATGCTGAAGGGTATGTTTGCCATTGTGGAGTATGTGGTGGCAATATTGATTTACTCCATTTATACACACTGCGACGAAAACAAGTACAGTCGGAATCGCTTATATCGACTGTCAAGGGACCGATGGAATTGGTCGCTATAAGCGATATTTGTCTTGTGTGGATAATAAAGGCCGCAGAAATTTGGGACGTTATAAGCGATGGGTGCCACCGTGGTGCAATGGTATGCACGCCCGCCTTGCACGCAGAAGGTCGGTGGTTCGATTCCCCGGCCAGGCAACATCAAACATTTTTCAACGATGGCAAAACACCCCTCAGTAGTGTTGGCGATATTTCCTGAGTATTTCAGCCTTGAAAAACTTCTCCACAAGTGGTGTCATAAGACACGCCGTTCGGACTCGGCGATAAGCAGTAGGTCCCATATCATTGAGCGGGGTGCACTCATTGATATGAGAGAAGTCTTCCTTGTCCCGTATGGGATGTTGTGGAACAATGTTTTTTTTTATAAGCGATTTCGACTGCATTTTGTCTTGCGTTTGTTTTGTAATTTGCATCATAAGCGGGATACACACTGTCAGTGTGACCGTTCTCGTTTGTCATTCACGAATATTTTGGTTGATGGATATCCAGAAATTGATAAAAGAAATGATCCTCGCTATAGAATACATAGGGCTTCCAACGAAACCGCTCTACTTATTGACCAATCCATAAAAATTTTACCACTTCACTTGTTGCTAAAAAACGAAGCCCCGATTTACATTAGACGATTTTCCTTGCCGCAATTTTTCTCGTTCTCTTTTAAACTTGCCTCTGCTTCGTTTGTTTTCAAAAAATTGGAAAAAATTTCAAAAACGAAAAATATAAAATGGAATGCCTGAAAATTGCCGGTACGAGCAATTTTTCCCACTTCCATACACCTTACGTGTCTCTGCTGCACACTGAGACTTGCAGCAAGAAAACTCACCTAATGTAAATTGGGACTTTGTTAGGACACACATAATAGGTCTGTCTGGTTACTCAAAAGTTTGCAACAATTTGTACAAATTGTAACAGAAAGTTTCCTGTTAACTCACTTGTTCTCTGTTAACTCTCTGTTCTTCATTAAAAATATTGCGGGATGAAGTCTTTTAAATGATTAGTTTAATGTAGTGACTGTAACTTGGTATTTCGGATTCTCAATGGGTAGAGAAGCTCCACGAAGAAAATGATCAATTTTGATGGCTGTTCATCGATGTCTCATGGGAATTAAACCTTGTATAAAAGAAAGAGCCATTCTTCAGTTAGCGTGGCGGAAGAGCTTTAATTTCACTTCAATACAAATCGTGGAGGAGGTTATAAAAAGATAGACCTGGCCGAATTTATCGACTTTCTACTTTTTTCCTTTATACATTTCAAAAATAGTGGATTCTTGCAGGTTCTGCAACAGAGCATATTTCGCCATCTTCCATGACTTTGGTATTTCCAAACTCTCGTAAAGTGAATACTTGTTTTTGAGATTTCTCAATACGTAAAGGCCTCGTCACATAAGAGGATTTCTAGCTTAATTCATAAAGATGCATGTTCTTCTGATGCGGCGACTCTACGAGGCTGAATGTGTGCTGAAACACGATTTTCGTATGCTTTGACTTTTGACTTAAAGCCGGGAGAACATGTAACTTAATGAATTAAGCCAGAAATCCTCTTACGTGACGAGGCCTTAACATCCTCGTGTGAGGGTTTGGCGGTAGATATGTATGTTCCTATTTTGTAGTATGTGTAATAGGTGGGACTTTCCTTTGCTGATAGTTTGTCATTTGTGAAATATTCGTGTTATATTCTGTTCCTCATTTGTCTTCAATGGGATATGGGATATTCCTTTGCCTTTTTTTAAAGGCTTACCATGTTCGTCCGTCAACCGATTTGGTCCAAAATTTGGTTCTCGTAATATTTTGTCCAATCTTAAATCAAGTTCGAAGATGGACCATATCAGTCCATTCCCTCGGATATCTCCACCACAAAAGTTCACAATTTTTCGCTAAAATGGTGCATACCAACCCGGTTTGCATATATTTCTTCCAGACACAGATGAGCTTCGAATGTGGACTATATTGATCCACTCTTTCGCGTACCTCCCACATCCATTTTTTAAAATGTTTGGCGCATGTCTAGTTTTGGATCTTCATGATCAACAGCATGTTGTGCTCGCGACCCCTTTTACGACGGTGGTAATCATACTTCCTGAGATAATGTCCCAAAATCTCTAAATAACCCTGCCGGAACCAACTAAAATGACCGATGAGCACGAAAACTAACGAATTGATTATCCAATATTGCCGAAACTTTGCATATCCTAACGTGTCTTCCAAACGTACATCAAGTTCCCAGAAGTTGTTTTTCATTTAAAGATTTTTGGGTAGGTCCCTCACAAAACTTTGAAGATCGTTGTAAAACATACTGTCGGCATTTATTAATTTCTTTAATATCCCAGCAAATCTAGAAGGGAAACGAATTATATAGATATTTGTAATACGAACCAAAAGGTTCATTCAAACGATCATACACATGAACTTGTAAAACATGAACAGAACTGCTGTAATGTGATTGGCTGATAAGACGATTTCGAAATGTTTGATTTAAATTCCTGTCATTTGTTTCTTCTTGCGCACAGTGGGGAAATGTATGTTAAAAGTTGAATAAAACTCCTAACAGCCTCATTTGCGGTCCGATTGACGTAAAATTTGGCACAAATCATACTTTCGGTCTAAAGACTAACTCTGCAGAAAATAGGGAGAATTGGTACAGATTTAGATACAGCGCCCATATATATTGGCATCTGAGTTAAGATAAATCATACACAAAAAGCGCTATATACATTTGATAGAAGCGGAAAGTTAAATAATGCATCAAAACTTAGCCGATTTAAAGTACATATTCCTAATTTTGTCCAAATCAGTTCAGATTGATGTGTAGTCCCAATATACGTACATATTTTAATTCCATATTTTGTTGAAGTTCTACAAAAGCCACAATATACCTCATATCACAAATATATTTGATAAAATGTATCCTAAATTTTTGCTAAGTCTGTTTCGATAGGAAACGACGGGGAAATAGACTCTTTCAATTTTGGAATTTTAATTTATTATAAAAAATACGCATTAAAAGGAGATGTACCACCACTATTAAAGAGTAAGATGCAAAAACAATTTGAATATTTTAGAAGCTTATCTTTATCAGATACTTCACAAAAACAATAAATTTTGAAAAATACACATTTTCGCTAAAATAACATCATTTTAATGTTCACCTAATTTCTTAGTATTAGAACATATACTTTTTTGCTTTCTTTATGGCCGAGTTCATGTCCGTAATTTCAACACGTAGCTATCTATGAGTTCACAGATATCTACAGTGTAAGCAACATTTTATAATTTCAACGCATAGTTAACGTTACCGAGTCAAAAACGGCCGTGTTACTTACACCAAGGATATTACCTGGTTAATCGTTGCCAATGTGTTAAAAGTTGTAAAACACTTCTATGTGGCAATGATTTTGCGAAATCATGAATGAAAATCACCTATATTACCACATGATTTCAAAATTTACACGCCCCGGTAAATGGCATGTAGAAATTACCAAACGCGTAGGTAAAGATAACTAATAGGTAGCTACCTACCCGTTTACCCAGACGTTGAAATTACGGGCATCAATCGACTACTGCTTTGGATTGGTTAACCTCAGAAAGTTGCTGATGGTAATAGCGAATGGAGAAAAGAGTCAGATTGCTAGTTATCAACCCTATTTTCACAAAAATACGATTTTCGCATTTTGAGTTTTGAGCAACTTTTGGCCTATGTTTCTCTGTTGTGGTTTGTTAGTTTAGAAGAACAATTATTGTATTCTTAAACAACCTTGTAGGAAACCTTGGGTCAAGTGTCGACCAGGGTTTCGGAGTCTAGCAAATATGGCTGCAGTCGGAGTCGTGAAAAAAAGTTCGACTCCGACTCCGGGCGAAATTCTTTTCTTCTAATTTTATTAAAACAATTTTTATTTTATTTTTATATGGTAGAGAGATGAACATTAATAAAATTTTGCGAATCGTTTATTCATTTTATAGGAAAACTATGAGAAAACATGTAAGCAAAGGCTTTATTATAATTACGTTTTGGTCCAATTGATCCAAATCATTTTTGTAAAAAAAGTATAGTTCACCTTTTCGTGAGTGTTCAAGCTGAATCGATTCCTTAATATAGCATCATATTTATGGCAAACTTTATATGGACAATATTTTTGAAAATTTAACAGTGTTGGTTGTATATTATACAAGTTAAATACTTTCGGATAAAATGAAACGTATTTAGACTTGGCAACAAATATTGGCCTTCACAGTTAATTTGCGTGGAAGCTGTGGCAGTATTTATGTTAAAAAATGGATAAAAATGTCATGAAGCCAGCGTGTCTTTTTTGGTTTTCTCTCGATTTGTGATTAAACCACACTTTTCCCAATTTTTCTGTTCAAAGTAAAAGTGGAAGCCAACAAAATAGCCAACATCTCACCATTGTATAACTTTTCAATATTTGATCTGCATCTACCATTAAATGACGCTGACATTTTGAAGCCAGATTTTAAGTGTTTTTTGAACATTTCTTCTAATTTCGTTCCGCAAACAGGTTTTTCAAAAAATCATATATAGGATTGTAGAACTCGCGATTTTGAGTAATTTGATATATGTGTTGGGAATGTAGCCTACACAGCTTCACAGAAATCTGTATCGAGATACGAAACAAAAAACATAATATTTTCGAAAATTATGAGAAATTCAGTTATAGTTTTTTTGTGGTGGTTTTCAGACAGAATCTACTATAACTTAGCCATTTGTGAACCTATTAAAAAAAAATAACTTGTTCGAAAGATATTATTCACCCCTTTAAAAGGAAGAAGGATCAATAGAAATCCGTTGTGAAAAAAAGATGATTGCCCGTTTAAATTTTAAAATGTAAGAAACATAGATTTTCACTACTTTTACCGGTATAAAAAAATAAAACGAAGTGACCCAAACGAACTAAGGGCATTTCCGTTGTCCATGGATCCCAACACGATAGAATTTTGCATTAGAACGCTTGAATATTTTTCTGGTCAACTTTTGTAGCACAGTGCCATTTATCGAAATTTTCCGAAAAGTTTGCACCTTCTCAAGGCCAAAACTGCCTGAAGGAGCGTTCCAATGCTTTTGCGATGTATTAGAGAGTTCTTACTCACTATCTTGGCTACAATTTTTGTCTTTGCATTGGATGGAAAATCTCAATGGTTTGGCCGTTATATGCTAAAATGTCCAAAAAACGTGGATAAAAAACTTAAAGTCAAAATCGGGAGGCTCGATTTTCGCGGTACACCTATGAACTAGAGGACTTTTTTGCTCAGTTCAATCCCAGGAATCAGAAATGCGAAGGGCTCATTAAGGTTTTCAAATCGCCCCGGCCTAATATATATCGATGTGGATTTTCATGGTGACATTGAAACCGGATGCGGAACAGAATTGTATGCACTTTGCGCAAATTAACGATGTTTTATAGGCTTTTAAATACTAAGATGTAGCCGATGGTACATCTTAGCGTCAAATTATATTTCTAAAAATATATACAAATTAAAAGATATGGTCTTGCTGTACATGAAAATCACATGCGGACAAAATTATTTGGATAATTACGCGATTTACACATATTTAAAAATTAATATAAATTGGAACGATTTATTTGAGCTCTATTTCCGGTTAAGAAGCCTAATGATTTATCTCAAGAACCCGATAATTTTCCTCAATGGGAAACCTTCTATGTGAATGTAGATAAAACAAAATACGACTATTTTCTTGGGAGTTTCAAGAAAAATAAAAGAAGTACCTCTATAGATTTTTTTTCTTAAAAGCAGAAGTAAAGCCGGGGTAACTTTTGTCCGCAACAACCAAAAATTTGCTCGCGAGCGGATTTGTACTGGGGAATTTTTTTCTTAATTTTTTCATACCATTGAACATATCATAGGACGACTTTTGGTTAGAAAACTTCAGTATTATTCATATGGCATCGATTTTAAGAGATAAGTTGCATATTAGAATTGATAGGGTGCCAATGTTCTTGCTATTTTTGTTATTAAATGCTTTTTCACTTATTATATGTGGTCTAAAGATGCGTTTGGAGGATATAGATGGCCTAATTTTGGATCTTTACTGAAGTTAGGTGCTTGAAAACTTTATATAATATTTTAGCCACATGACTGAGAATAGATAAAGTCAATTATATTAGAGGGATTTTGTAGTAATTTTGTTACATATACATATCCTGACTGCAGGAAATGCTGCAAATGATCCAGTCATTGCCGTAATACATATTTCACTTATTATATGTGGTCTAAGGATGTGTTTGGAGGATATAGATGGTATACAAATCAAAAACCTTTTAAAATGTATATGTTGTATGTGGTTTTTAATTGCGAATTTAACTCATATTGACCAAAACTTTATTATATTTTGAGGATCAAGTCCAATATGAAATACCGATTCAATAATATCGTCTTCTATGGCTTTATGGACAAAACTTAGCGGCAAAATTGTACTCCTATTCTGGAATAACACCGAAATATTGGGGATTATTCTGAACGAAAATCACCCGTGAGTTTCAACTTAAGGGAGAAAGTGAAAAAACTCACGGGGAATGTTCATTCAAAATAACCCCAATTTAAAACAAATATTTTCATATGAAAGGAAAATTACAGATTTTCTGCCGTCAGGATATAGATCGCAACGTTATGTAAAATATTGCGACCCAATCGTTCGTAAATAGTGCTTAAAATATTATGTAAAGTTCTCAGGTACATTATTGAAGTTCCAAAAATCAAGCCGATAATATATTTTTCTTTCAATAAGGATCTGTAATATGTATTGTATGGAATGCAGTCGCCTCTAATATGCAACAGATCTCTTGAAATCGATGTCTAATGAATAATACCCAAACTTTCTAACCAAAAGTATCCCTGTCGAATGATTAATAGTACCAAATTTGATATTAGATATTATTAAAGTGGTTCATTTTGACGGTGTGTCCTTTATTAGATTCTGTTATGTATCTTCCTATATAACTATGTGGGCAATATATATAATTTAAATTCAAAACATTTCTTCGGAAGCTAGTGTCCAGTGTTCGTACTAGTGGTAGAATATTTTTTATTTACAATTTCAGAGTGTATGAGTATGCGAAACAATAAATAAAAAATAACATCTATATATATATATATATAAAAATGGTGTAAAAAATGTATAGTAATTCATAAAATGAGAACGGCTAGGCCGATTTCTGTAAAATTTTTTGTCAGTTATTCGTATTTTCGAGGAGAAGGTCTTTACGGAAGAAAATTTTGGAAAATCTCTCTGGAAAAGTCGGAAAATTGGAAAAATCGAAAATTGAGTTTTTGTATGAAATTTTATTCCTTAATAGCGAGACGAAGTTCGCCGGGTCCGCTAGTTTTATATAATAACAAAGAGGCAATGGCCTAGGGCCGCCTGCCTATAATTAAATATATGTATGTATGAGTTAAAAATATGTTTTTGGAAGATACAAATTAAAAATTGAATTCAGCTACTAGTTGATTTAAATATTTGATACAAATTCTGATTAAACTTGCAACGTTTTTCCAATTTACGATATATCCATTCAAGATATTTATTAAATCGTTTTCATCAAGCAAAACCTTTTGGAAGAACATAATTCGAAATTCGTTAAGTTATGGGCAGCGACATAGAAAGTGTTGAATGTTCTCAGCTTCCATCAAGTTGCATAGTGAGCACAGTGGGTTCCTATGTGGTTCTAATTTGTTGAGGTTTAGTTTGAGAATGTCACTTCTAGCTTTGAATATCCACATAACCATAATCCATATAAATTTGACCTACTGACGGTTCCAACTTCGAGTAGATTCGGGTTGTCTGGTTGGCTCCTTCTATGGCATCAGACCAGTATTTGAGATCTATAGATTTTATAAGGTTATCTTTTTTTCTCGATAACTTGGCTTTTGGTGTTGTTTAAGTTGAATGGTTCGATATGGTGTTGCGATAGCAGTGTGCAAATATCTTTCGCCCAATATATCTGGTGTTCTAAAATTATTTTTGCCAGTTTATGAGGTAAACGATTATCATTATAATCAAATAGGACTCGAATAACATATTCTAGATGTGTTTTCGGGGCAAAAATATGGCTATGACCCATACCTGTATCAAGTCTTAGTATGTATGATGGCGTAAAATTAGGGAGCATTAAGACCTTTTTCCAAAAGTAAATCTCCATTTTGTCCACATCATCAAAATTTGCGTATCCCCATATTTGCGCTCCATATTGTTGGATTGATCTACAAACGGCCAAAAAAGTTTCCATTTTGATGAGATTGATACATTAGATTTGCTTATAAATGATTTCCATGTCGAGTTTATGCTGTTTTTGGATGAGTTATTTCTTGCTTGTATATGTTTTGTAAATGAGAGTTTCGGTGTTAATAACATTCCAAGATATGTGAACTCAGAGGTAATTGATATGGGTTGACCTTTATATTGCCATTTTTGTTCCGAGATATTATTCCGCCTTTTCTGAAAATCATTATCTTACTTTTTTCCAAATTAACCGTGATATTCCACATATTACAATAATCTTCCAATCTGTATATCATTTTCTGTAATACATCCACTTCGTTTGCCAAAATTACTATATCGTCGGCGTAAAGCAGTATTCGTGTATTCAGCCCATCAATCTCGACTCCATCTCCGATATAATCATGAAGATCGTCTAAATATAATGCGAATAGCAGTGGCGATAGCAAACAGCCTTGTTTTACACCAGCAGATGTCAAAAACTGATCAGAGAGGTTATCACCTGTCCATACCTTGAAATTTGTATGTTTATAAACATTCTCAATTAAACGTATCACTATTGTTGACACACCAATAGTATTTAGCTTATATAGCATAGATTTTCTTGACACATTGTCGAACGCCGCCTTAAAGTCTATAAAAAATGCATACGTTTTCTTATTTTTAAACCAATTTATATGGACAATTGATGTGAGACTAAATATGTTATCGCTCGTGAAGTAACATTTTCTGAATCCTGATTGATATTCATTGATTTTTTGGTTTCTTTCTGCCCATGTTGACAATCTTTCAGTTATTATTCCCATCATAATCATAATCGAATCGTTCAATGACCTTGGTATATTATTGGATCATCGTCTTAGCTTTCGACAGCATATTAATTCTATGGTCAATAAAGCCAATGGAGCACTGGGCTTTATGAAACGATGGGGTAAAGAATTTGGGGATCCGCAAATCACCAAACGTCTTTACATATCTTTTGTTCGTAGCATACTTGAATATGGTGCAGTAATATGGGATCCTAATTACACTATATACGAAAACATGATTGAATCGGTTCAGAAACAATTTCTTTTATTCTGTCTGCGTCATCATGGATGGAATTATCAGAACCTACCTTCGTATGAGACAAGACTTAATATGATTAAACTGCCTACATTGAAAAGTCGTCGAGTAATGCTTGGTTTAAATTTTGTTTTAAATATCATTCAAGGAAGAATTTATTCAGACCTGATAATGAGTAGGATCATAATAAAAACTCCCATCAGGCAAACAAGAAATTTTCAACTGCTTCAAATTCAATACTTTCAGAGGAATTATGCCAATAACGATCCACTACGCTACCTTCTTTTGCAATTCAATAAATTTTATAATCAGATCGATCTGTCTGAAAATAAGGATGCTTTAAAACGGAAAATAATATTACATCTTAATACATAACACTTCCATCCAATCGTAATTGTATATATGTATATTTTTAGTCTGTAAGGATACATGTATTATCTATAGACTTAATAATAAAAAAAAAAAAAAATTTGGGTAAGCAATTCATGAATGAGATTCCTCTATAGTTCTGGGCTTGTGTACTATCTCCCTTTTTAAATATTGGATAAATTATGCTAGTTGAGAATGTTGAGTTTACTTCTCCGGTGTGAAAAATCATATTGCAGGATTTAACTATTTCATTAAGCAATTGTTCTGGAGCATACTTATAAAACTCGTATGGGATACGGTCTTCGCCAGGAGCCTTGTTTATTTTACATTTTCTCAAAGCATTCTTCAACTCTATTATTGATATTGGCTTGTCCAGATCATCATTGGTCAAAAAATTTGCGGCATAATGAATATCTGGGGATGTTTGGGGTGGGTTAAGCAATGTTTCGAAGTGCTGTTTGAGTTCTTCCGGTTCGGCAAATATTCCACTTTTGTTTGTGTCATTACGAATTTCTTTGGCTATCTTCCACCAATCTTTGCTGTCTCTAACACTATCCAACTTTCTTTCTATTCTTTCGTGATATTGTTGTTTGGCGATTTTACATTTGGTTTTATATTTAGTATTACTTTCCAAGTATTTTCGTCTGTTCTCCGCTGTAGAGCTTTTTCTGTTCGTACTATTGCTCTCACTTGTTTTGACTTATTTGTTTTTTTTTTATAGAAGTCCTACAAGTCTTCTGCTAGAAGTCCTACTGGTCTTTTCATCTTATCGTCTATGAGAGAGCATATTGAACTACTATGAACGACCTTGTGGTCTTCTACGAGAAATCTTACTGATCATTAACATGAAGATCAACATGTTTTCCACATGAGTCCTAAGATCTTCTATGAGGAAACATACTGGATTTCAATGAAGAGATCAGAACAATTTCTATGCCTGCCTATGTGCTGGCTGGTGTTCACGATAAATCTGGAATATTTTGATAAAATTTTCCAATCAACTGTTTGGGGTACAATTACACAAAAGTTCAAATTATGTGGGCTAATGTTAGGTACTACAAACTTTTGGAGTGGATCCAGTTTAAGACCTGGTCTTGAATTGCTTACCTCATGTAATACTTATGATCCGGATGAATATTACATACATTTTCAAGTTTTGGCATTTGCATTAAACAATCCAAAGACGATTTTGTTCTCATATCTCATATTCCCTGCCTACTTCAGAGCCTCTTATACAAGCGTTAAAATTTTGATGATATATGCAGTGAAATTCTTGGACATCATGGTGATCTCTCCTGCATGTAAAATTATCGCCATTGCCTTCATTCGCAGTCAACCTTGATAAGGATGATATATTAATTTCAATTGCTGTGAAATCTGTTGCTACTTTTCGATGTAAGATGCAGCAAACTTAATATGGATGCATGTTTTATGAATTTACAGTGGTATAGTAAATTACCCTCGGAGTCGGCTCGGAAGTCGGAGTCGAAGAAAAAATGGCTCGACTCCGTAGCCCTGGTGTCGACAGGTCAACAATTTGTCTTCTATTATGGCGACTTTGCTAACATGTCATGGTAGAACAATAAAAGGTAACAGCAATACACAGCTGACTGAACTGGGTTGTAACGTTAGTGTCAAGTTCCATACGACATTTTATATATTTATTTCTATTTCGATGTATATTAGGGATATATATTTTTTTCAGAAAAATATATCATTCCGAAAAAAAACTATTTCCCAGAAAGACTTCTTCATATCAAAAAATAAAGCCCTGATAAACATGTGCTTCTTTCATTTCAAGAACAAAAGATTAAACCAACTTCTTTTTTCAATGAATTTCCAGCGACTCCAAACATTTTTGCAAGAATTCTACTTTCTGCGAGGAATAATGCATTTAATGGAATGATATGGAAACATTCAGTTTAAAAATGTAACGAATTTTTATTCATGTTTTCCAAAATATTCAATAAAATAGGTCTGTCTGGTTACCCTAAAATTTGTAACAACTTGTACCAATTGTTGCTGAAAGTCGTCTGTTAACACAAAAGACCAGCAAAAGAGAGCGATTCGAGAGAGACATTTCGACAGTTCTTTCACTGAGAGTTTGCAAATTCTTTCTGGACAAATTTCATCTAGCAAGCACTAGCAATTCTTCTTCTTCCTGAAAACAGTCAATCATCTGTTTTTAGTTTTTTGTTGATTTATGTTTGTGAAAATTAAAAACAGTTTTATTGTGGAAATAACATAGTCTAACTGTACTGTTTTATGTAGAACAAATTTGTAAAGTGGAAAAATACTTTTTTGTTTCATTTTCTTTTTTATTTTTAATAAAATACAACGTGTTTGCTTCCTTTTTTGGCGGACAAATTGTTCTGTTTTGGCAAGCCAGCTGATTGCTTGCTGGTTTTTGCTGGGAAGGTGTCTGTTTACTTTTTACAATTTTCTAGCCAAAGAGAATAAAAACCCCTTACTCTCTGAGAAAGTTCTTGCTGGGAAAGTAACCAGACAGACTTAATGTGAAAAATTATTAATTTTTTGAATTCAAATAATTTATATACATTTTCTTATTTTGTTTACATATACCTTTGACAGTAACATTACAAACAAAAACAAATTTCTATGTGGTTGTTTTGAGTTGTATTTGTTGTAGTATTTACTTTACCTTATATTTGTTCTACCATGACATGTTGTTAACAATCTTTACTTTGCTTTATTTTTTTAATAAATTTTACAATGTGCACAAAAGCGCAACGTTTTAACTAATAAAACATTTACATATGTATAACCGGATTTCGTAAATCTAAACGTATTATGCATCTAGCTTTTAAATCAACAAAAAAGAACCAAATAAACCATCAAATCTAGAAGTGAGACTCTGGTACTAATGTCTCAATATGGCCCTTTATGAACTATTAACTCACTACCTGTAATGTCTCTATTGGCCCACCACCTGCAAAGTCTCTATTGACTCACTACCTTTAATGTCTTTACAGATTTACTACCTCCAATGTCAACAATAGAATTGTGTAGTTTCGGAACGAACTAGTTCCATGGAACTATTCAGGAGAAGGAACAATTGGAACTATATCCAGCACTTGTGTTCATATAATTCTATTAGTTCATATAGTTCCTTTTATTCTCGTTTTTTTAATGCCACACTCCAATCTTTCTCGAACGTTTCGCTCGTTATCCATGACGGAATGTTTTTGAAGCAAATTTCTTTATTGTCAATTAAGGTACATAGATGCATACATAAAATTTTCTGAGAAAAAATTGTTATTGCAGTTATTTTTGTTTGACGTAACAAAAAATACCAGCTGATTGAAATTGAACTGCCAAAATAAGTTGTTGTAAATTGAATTCTCATACAAAAAGACAACAAATGTTGACATTTTAGATGTACAACAAGACAGCTTGTTTCTATACAACTTGTTTCTATACAGTTCGACATTTCTCTACCTGTTACATTTTTCACGGCAAAATCAAATGACAAATACGAATTTTGACAGCTCAAATCGAAATCAGCTGTTATTGGCGGGGAATCTGTACAATTGGGCAATGGTTAAACTATTCCGGTCGCGGAACTATTTGGAACGAAGGAAATAAAATGAACGAACTATTTGGAACTATATTAAGGAACTAGTTCCTTTTAGGAAAAGAAACTAGAAAGATCGATCCGCTCCGGGAACTAGATTGTCAACACATTATTCCTCAGGAACTACTGACTTACTACTGATATAATAGTTCCAATGTAACTAGTGGCTTCATATAAATTGTGTGTAGGCAAATGCATAAGGTTGTTGGTCAGTAGTTCTGGTGACAACGTCAGTAGTAAGACAGTAAAGATTTACTACTGACATGGAAATTAAGGGAACACACACATGTGTATTAAAAAGAGAGGAGTTACAGTGGAATAATGCAACTGGATTAATTAATTACTGATTAATGCTGATATTTTGTCATGGAGAAGAAAACGAATATAAAAACACAATACACATTTTGTTTCCTTACGTTTTTATTATTTAAGTAAATTTGTCATTGGACGAGTATTGTTGCATATTTGAATCAATTATCGTTACAGCAATTAGGGAGTAAAGTCTCCGAACGGAATGCCACGGGCAGACAATTTTTCCGAAATCCAAGGACGCAAATATGGTACATTTGCATAAACACCAGGAACATTCTCTTCAGCACAGCCGACACCCCACGCCACAATACCAGCCTGGTAGAAACGATCATTAACACCGGGAATGGGGCATACCAGGGGAGATCCACCATCACCCTTACATGTATCCTTGCCCTTTTCACCACCGGCGCAAATGAAACTTTCGTGAAGGTTAAAATATAGACCCAAACGAGTTTGTCTCAAATTAGATTGGCATTTGTCGTGTGGTACAATGGGCAGATCGATTTTCTTCAAAATCACCTGATACTGGCCATCGCGATTGAATTTATCTTTGCCCCAACCAGTAGCATAGCAACGGCTATAATCGAAATTGGTATTAGGATCGGGCAAGCAGATGGGACGAATGTTTTCCTGCCATTCGAAGGGTTCCTCAAGGATGAGCAGAGCCACATCATTGTACAGTGCACCCTTGTTGTACTTCTCGTGTCTGATGATCTCGCGAACACGTTTGTCTACATGGGGCAAAATTTCATTGGTATTTTGAGTATCCCATTCGCCGCCACGAACGACCAATTGATTAGCTTCGCGATTAATAACACAGTGAGAAGCAGTCAAGACCACATTGTTGGCTATCAAAGAGCCACCACAGTCATACAGATGGATAATTTCACCGGCAGCATCCTCGGTACGTAAAATTGCCACCATCCAAGGGAATTCGGCGAACTGAGATTCATTGTCGTTGTCACCGGTAATTCTATAGCCTACACCGTCCTTGTTGCGCCAGCCACAACCGCCATGTACTACAGGTGGTAGAGGAGGAATAACGGGTTCCGTTCTCTGAAAAGAAAAAATGAAAACAAATTAAGATTATTTACTGAGTACGCCATGTTGTCGAACAACCAAATTACCTTGTTGGGAAGATCACAGCAAAGTTCATTGTATGCACACACGGAATCATCAATACGAATATCAATGAAACCTTCACCCGTTGTACCAATAGCACCATCTACACAGAGATGACGGGGTACACATTCCTTGTCAAGGCCACACGATTTGTATGCACCACCACCACTACCAGAACCACCAGAACCGGTATCCACTCTAGATGCTTGTGTCGGTGTTGATGTGGTAACAGTTGCCGGGGTTGGTTGGAAAACCGTTGTTGTTGTTGAGTCTGGTTTAGGAGTAAACACATTGTTAATCAAATCCTCCAAAGACAATGCCTGTCCATGAGTGCCGGCGGTTAGTAGCACTAGGACCAACAGCGAGCTGGCCACCTTTAACGACATACTATTCGATGTGATCTGTAAGTTGGTGGAATCATCGAAAGCAATTAGAGTTTAGATATTTATTAACAATGTGCATATACATATGTACAAATGTATGCATGTGTAAAATCAATTGTTAACATAGACATTCTCAATTTCTAGCTGCTTGAGAAACGATGAGTTTGTTTGGATGATAAGATTGCTACAATTCTGAGGCTAAGCTGAGGTTATTGTGGTTATCAAAACTAAGAATTTTTTTTCTGTAAAATAACAAATGATTTGCTATGTAAACTTGAATATGTATTTAAATGAGGTCACTAAATTTATAAGATGTCAATACAGCAGGGCCTTGTTAATCTGGCGATGTGCCCAATGTCATAAACAAATTTATTAAAAACAGTATTCAAGTTAATACATGAAATGAGGGGTTATTAGGGTGAATTGTTTTCGTTTTGAAACAAATGCTCATCACAGCGATGGCGAAACCCATAAGTGGTGTTTTATAATGTTTGCCACACATGCAGATTAGTCGATGTGAATTAGGTTCTTTTGGTATGGACCGTGTTATTCTTGGGAAATACAGAGATAATAGGCACACCCGCTAGTGTGGGGTTCTACTGTCTTTCCCTTTATAAATATTATATGTGTGTCATGCAGATTGTGAAAGCCGTTGCTTATCATGGGTAGACCAACTAACTAAATCTTAAATTTAAATTGCTGATAAGGCAAAAGTGAGAGCTAACTTATGTCGAACTAAAGTGTTCATTTCGACCCATTGAATAAAATTAATATTGCGAATGTGTATGAGTTACATTTTTGAAATGTGTATATTAGAGGTTCTCAAAAAGCAATTGTTGCTTTTTTAATGATAGCCTTAATCTCTTTTTTTACTTTTAATCCCAAAACACAAAATATAAATAGAATTATATAATGCATAGGCTCTATCCCAAAACCTGAAAAAGGAACTATTTTTTAAATTTTTTGAAAAATGTATAAACGAAAAAATTTTCTAAATTAAAAAAGTGGGCTATTATAAGTTCTGGAACAGAGCAAAATTGATATGTCGAGTTTAAATATAAATGCTCTGTTCCAGAACCTGCAAGAATCTAATATTTTTGAAATTTCTGTCGAATTTATAAAGGAAAAAATTTCCAAATAGTAGACTCTTGCATTAATGAAGTAGATCTTTTTGTTTTTGTTTACATACATACATAGTTAATAAGATGACATACATATGTACGTCTACTGCTGTTAAATCGAGAAACGTGATTTTTTATTGCATCTTGCTAAACAAAGAAATGAATCGCACAATTCGAAAGCTTTGTTAATTTCATTGGCAAAGTAAGGGAAATCACCGAAATGGATTTTTTGGCGGTGTGCACCAACGTACACAAAAATCGAAGACATAAAACTATAAAGACTGGAAGAAATGCATTTGATATACGAATAGTTTACAAAAAATTGTACGGGCGTTGCTGTATTACAGAGACAAGTTATAAATAAAAATAATTGTATCCCATAACACACAGTTTATACAGTTGGACACTAAGCCCACCTGATTGTTATGTTTGTTGTCAAAAACATTATTGTGATTTAAAATACAAAGAAACTCAAATAACAATAATATAAAATCTATTATGTTTGTTTCTATAGGCCTTGGTCTATAACAAGGTCAGTCTTGTAGAGAATTTTCACAGCTACAATATTTTCTCTAATCCCATTTCGGTAGGACTTGAGGTTTCCAAACAAAACCGTGAAAACCTAAAAAACCCCTAAAAATGTGAAAATGAATCGCTATTTATTTAAAAAGAGCTACGGCGTTTTTTGTTTTATGATTTTTCTCATTTATGAACATTGTAGTTTCAGAATAAGCAAAAACTTCCCAGGTATAAGCTCCTTTAATTTAGAGTTGGTTAAAGAGCACCGTTTTTAAGAAAACTACGGGGAAACAAAAAGCTTTTGTTTCAGATAGAGGACAGTGTTTCAAACACTACTCCTTGTATAACTGTTTTGACAACAAAATTAATATATGAAACAAAATGAATGTAGGAATACTTGCTGGAAATCTGAATCTTGCCTTCTATAAGAATTCATTCTTGTTTTCTCTGAAGGACCTATTGGACTTCTATGAACTACCTTGTGGTATTTTAAGAAAAATCATATTGACCTTCAATAGGATGTCCAACTGGTTTTTTAAAGAAGTGTTATTATTCTGCTATGAGGAAACCTACTGGACTTCTTGCGGAATTTTTAAAGGAAACCCTATTCGTATGCTATGAGCAATAGGGTTATGTGTTTTTTACAACCTCATATCTCTGTATCATATTTTGATGAGTTTTACCTAAGGTTGGGTAAAATCTTAATTATAAAGTGATTATATAAAAAGTGATTCCACAAAATGACCATTTTTTGAAGGCACTGTAATCAAATATATAACTGAAAACCAGCCTTAGAGCCACGCAACATAACCAAAATGACATATCGTTTTGCTTCTCTATAATTTTATCATTATATCATTATCATTGATTTCATATATCATGTCAATTAAAAGTGGTTTATGCGTGGCCTTTTTCCTTATTTAAATGGAATAAATATTTAAAGAAAAAAGCAAAAATCCTATACCTAACGAGCAAAGGTATTTATCTTCTCAGAGAAGACCTTTGATGAAGAGAGTTTTAATTGAAATGAAATAACAAATCGACATTAAATTACTTGTATATGGATTTAGCCATTTCCGATTATCTGTTGAAATTAAGATAGAGCTAAAAGGTAGGTAGATCGAAAATTGTCAATATGTCCCCTCTATTTGACATATTTTGAAATATTAAATATTTTCTGGTATTCTGGTATTACCTGCATGGAGGCCAGGGGAAAACCCTGATCTTTCACATATATATTTTTTGTTTTCTATTAAACCTATCCTCTAATATAAACATCCAGCAAATTAAATTACAAAGGAAAAATGATTTACTAATTACATTTATAAACACTAACTATTATTATTCACATAAGCGGGCAACACCTCTTTCCCAAACAAATTTGCGTTAATAAATAAGCAGCAAATGCACTATTACGTAATTAACATATAAAAATGTAAAGAAGTAAGTATAAAATAAATATTGGACACAGGCAAAATATTTTTCTTCGATTAATTTATATTAATGAATGATTTTATGATTTATCATTGTGCTGGAAAAATATAGCAATACTTTCTGTTATCAGGTGCTAGATGTTCGTTAGATGAGTTGAGTAATTGTTCTTCGATATTTGGTAAGAAGGGGAAAATATCGGGTTCTCCCCCTTTATACCTCAGGCTCTGAGACATAGAAAAACATTTCAGACATTCTCTAGCATCAATCCAACAAAATATGTTTGTAACCTCTTCTAAAAACATTTGTGGTAAGCAGGGTTTCGGAGTCGAGCAAGCTTTGTTTCGACTCTGACCCCAGAGTCGGCTCCAAAGGTAATTTCCAATACAACTCAAAATGAAAAAATAAATTTTTTCGTTTTTCCTATATGGCTTTTTCTTAAGGAGTTCCTTGAAAAGGTGACCTCCCCGCTGGGGTGCTGCCTTTAACACCCGTCAAAAACTTGGGTTTGTGCCTCGGTTTAGTAACCCTCCCCTAGAAAATACCAGCCTATTATGAAAAAAACGAAAGAAAGCCCTCTAAATTTGACGACCCCCTCCACCGTTTTAAGGACCATGAACTGGGAATCTGCACCTGGAATGTCCAGATTCTTAATAGAGAAGGTGTATTTATGCACTGGCGGATGTACTTGCAAAGCACAAGCCCGGTATACCTGCCATACAGGAAATACGATGAGCTAGGAAAGGCGTCACAACAACACCCAAAGGTGACGCTCTGTATTAAAGCTGCCATGTCGTAAAACATACTTTTTTGCTGTTTTATAGTTAGTCGGAGGTTAAAATATCTGGTCTCCAGTTTCACCCCGGTGGATGAAAGACATCAACATCCAACATCAGTCTTGTTTGCACTCATGCCCCCACCAAAGACAAGGACGAGCAGACCAATGATATATTTTACGAACGCTTAGGAAAAACATATGGCCGTTGTCCTGCCCATGACATTAAAATTATTCCGGGCGATTTTAATGCCATAATGTAACATCTGGCAACGGAATGAGGCTGATAGACTTAACAGCAGCAAAAAATGTGGTAGTTAGCAGCACAAGATTAAAGCATCTCGATATTCAAGAAACCACCAAGAGAAAACCAGAAATCAACAAGCCCAATTGCTTAATGAAAGCATCCCTCGTCCCGATAACATATCAGCACAGTGGCAAATTATTGCCCACTCCATGCAAAAAGCCGCAAAATCCATTATTGGATACCAGAGACCTCCACTAAGGAATCCATGGTATGACCCGTAATGCCGTGCTGCTACCGAAGAAAATAATGCGGCATATAGGACAACTCTACAATCACTATCAACACGTAACGCGCGAGAGAGGTATCGGGTGAACAGTAGAGAAATAAAACGTCTTTTCCACAGGAAAAAGAGAGAAATGGAAAAGCGGGAGTGCGAAAAGATCGAGTTGTACAGGAATGACAAATATTGATGATCAAAATCTTCTGATACAGATGGACAAATACAAATAAAGGTGGAAAAAGCTGCCTTAGTATTTGTAATAAAGCATTGAAAAATAGAGTTACCAGCCAAGTCGGACTATAGGAAAGGTTTGGAATTAAATAACTAACATTGATATAAATAAATAATTCGAATATACAATTTTCGAATGATTTGTGGTATAAATGCTAGTTTCTAAGCTTAGCCTTCGTCCACCCACTAAAAATAACATTCTAATATGCCTGATCATCAGATTTAACCAGCCGTGAAACCTAGCATAATGGTTGAATGTGTGGGACTTCGGTGGATTCCTAATTTTTCAATGACCTTCGCCTTAATAAAGCAAAAAAAAAGAAAATACCATTGGTTCCTTTGAGTCACTTTCTTTTTATATAACGGTAAATGTAGTGAAATACGGTGATTCTAAAAATTTCAACTTTAAATGGGCATAACTTCTATTTTTCACAACGAATTTCTATACATAGTTTTTTAAAGGGTCGAACATGTCATTTAGTTTTGAAATCGGTTAACAAAGGACTAAGTCATAGAGGTTGAAGTGCGAAAAAAAACGCATCAAAAAAACGGGAAAATGATTTTCCTCGTGCTCTAGGCTACTTAGAAGATACCAAACAGTACAATGATTTATTTTCACCAAAAGGAAATTAAGTTAGCTTTCGAAAACGGGAAAAACTAATGAATGCGGTTAAAAAATAGATAAGTTATGCAAATTGTTGTGTTTTTACTTTTTGGCTTTTTATGCAAGTCCGTCCTCCGCTCATCTGTGGTAATCTCTCTAGCATGCATAAAGATTGAGATAGGGCGCTGAAATTTTGGAACGGCTGGTCTTTTATTTCTAGGCGAGTCAAGTTCGAAGATGGAATATATCGGTCCACATTTTGGTATAGCCCCCATATAACGGTCCCGCCCGATTTCAGGTATTTTGACGATTTTAGCTAGATTTTCGGACCTAATTAGCTATAATTTGACATTTGGGGTTTCCAGTGATCAAGAAACTTCTCCACCAAAAATTATGAACATATGTCCAGGTTTTGTTCTAGATCCCATATAACGGTGCCGCCCGATTTCAGGTATTTATATTTTATTTTTTGAACAAAAAGTAGACCTATGTCCATAATTTTTTATAGAGATGTTTCCTGATCATGGAGAACCCTAAATGCCAAATTATAGATAATTCGGTCAGAAAACGTAGCTTAAAACGTTAAAATATCAGAAATTGGGCAGTACCTTTATATGGGGGCTATATGAAAACGTGACCTATGTCCATACTTTTTGGTGGAGAAGAAAGAAAGAGCATCATTTCAAAAAAGCTGAAAAGCCAATTGAAAATTCCATTCGCTGGGATGCAATCATGATATTGGTAGCGATCAGCAAAACTTTGCACCACTGTAAGCTCTTTTTGAAAACATTACTCTCTGTAGTAGAGAGCAATGATGAAGTTATGCCATTGGGGTTTATATTTCACTTCATTTTTTGTTTTTTTTTTTTTTTGGTTTGTTTATTGGCGTTTTACCTTTTTTTACTAAATTGGAACATATGAAAAACTCAAAAACACTTATATTTTGATGACAGCTGAGTTTGTTAACAGTCGAACCAAAGAAATTATGAAAATATCTTTATCCGTTCAAAAGTTACAGAGTTTTGATCAGAAAAAAACGATTCGGAACCACTGTGCGACGTCCATTGTATTTCATCGGCTTTTGTTCAGGAATATGACCAACGTGAGAAAAATCTCTGTTATAGATTTTGATCATTGTTTTTCATTTTGTACTTGCTTTACCATTTTTATTCTATCACGCAATGTATCATGGAACAACTTAAAAATGAAATACATTTTTATACCCTATACATGGCACAATTACCCAGGTAGTGGTATCGTAAAATTTTGAATATGAAATGTTAAAATTTTCTTTATGTTGTTGGGGATATTACAACAAAAATAATTTTTTTATAAAGGGATTTGACATTTCATATTCGAACAGCTGGCGTGATACCACTACCTTGGTAATTGTGCCATGACCCTATACCACAATGTGGAAAAGGGTATTATAAGTTTGTTTTGGTAAAAATTCATGTAACACCGCGAAATATTCGTCGGAGACCCCAATGTGGTATACCAATCTTCATATCTCGACGAGATAAAACGATTTTGAGATGTGTGTCCGACCTTCCGTCCGTCCGTCTGTCCATTATAAATTGTAAACACGCTCCAGGCCGCAATTATGGATCGATCGTCACGAAATTTTGTATGGAGCTCGGGTTCAGATCAGAATAGATCCCTATTCTTATTGGTGATGATCGTAAAATATTTAGCGGGTGAAATGGACCAAAAACATAATATTTATCCAATTTTCTAGCGGCTCTGTAGGTCTCAATAATAGTCTGATCAACGCGTAATTTTAAATAAGGTAAGGGTATATCTCAAAGGAGAAGCTTGCAATTTGAGATGGCGATCGGATAATATATAGAGGGTTAAATGGACCAAAACTTTTGTGAGAAAATTGTGAAAATTTTTAATATACAGCTTATATCTTCATTCCTGGAAGTGACATTCCGGACAAGTGAGATATACTTAAAAGTGGAACGCTTGACCTTTCAATTGATGACAATTATGTTGGTGTGCATGATCAGATAACAGAGTTACAGCCTAATATATTCCGTTATTTGTTTGTAGTGTAATAATAAACTTGCTAGAAGTCGCAATTATACATCAATAGTCACGAAATTTTGCACCGGGTAAGAGAATAGGTCGAAAAAGATGCCTACAATTTTGAATGATGATCTGATATTCTTTAGCGGGTGAAATGGACCATTACTTTTGTATGAAAAATATAAAAATTTAATTTTTAGTTGATATTTTAATTCCTTGAGGACATATATATTTCGCAAAGTAGCCTACATATGGAAAAAAAAACTACTGACCTTTCCTCTGATGTAAATTGCAATAAAGTGTTTGCTAGATAACGGGCCTACTGCCTAGTATATAATGGGTTCTGTGTAGAGAACCACATTTTTATCACATGCTACATATTGTCTCTCCAAAAGTTTATGTAACACCACGAAATATTCGTCCTATACCCCTTATTTGGTATGTCGAAATTCATATCTCGACGAGATAAAGCGATTTAGCGATGTGTGTTCGTCCATTAAAAAATTGTAAACAAGCTTAAGGCCGCAATTATGGACCGATTGTAACGAATTTTTTAAGGAGGTTGGGTTCGGGCCAGAATGGAAATGATTACTTTTTGGTGATGATCGTGAAATGTTCAGGGGATGAAATGGACCAAAAACAAGTTTTTAACCAATTTTGTAGCGGCTCTGTAGGTCAAAATAATAACCCGCAAAATTTTAAACAAAGTTTGAGTTTATGATGAAGAAGAAGCGTACAAACCAACGTGAAGATCAGATAATACTTAGCGGGTTAAATGGACTGAAACGTGTGAAATTGGTAAAAATTTAAATAACGTAGCGGTTAAACAACGGCAGTAGTAGTACTACATAAGTGGGTTTCATTACATTTTAGTTTGGGTGAACTAAATTTTCCTTTCCTGCTACAAAAATGTCTTTGTCATGCTAGATAACTTTTTGGTTTTGGTCATAAGTATTATACATTACATCTCTGATATATGATAATTAAATTTTCACAATCATTGAAAAGAAGTTCCGTGGAGAGCGATTGTCCAGGGATAGTGGTATAGGGTATCCAATGGTCGGCTCCGTTCGACTATAGACTTTTCTTACTTGTTTTTTTTTTTCTACTTAAATTAATAACTCAATCGCAATAGATATGTATATATGTACATTTTTAATTTTGGTAAACAAAATTCGAAGAAATCCAATAAATGAACTTGAAAATTGCAAACAAAATTAAGCGAAGAACAGCCTCAAAAAAATTACACACAATGATTTTGTTAATAAAACAGGTTTTTTTCTATTCTGACGGGTAAAACCACATTAAACTGCACAACCACACGTAATTAAAGCCTAACTTGCGAAGCAATCTGAGCAGACTATACTATTTATTCACACACGAGTCAGACTGTTGCTTTTTAACCGGTCATTCTATGGTCTCATCATCCAAATTTATCGTACATGCGCTTGTTTATCTGAGTCTTATGAATAAATATGTACTTTGTATATGTGTACGAGTATGTATTCTTCGTGTATGTTAACAATCAAGTTTATTTTCAATAATTCAATTTTTAAATATTATTTTGATAACGTAGATTAGGTTTAACTCACTATTTTAAGAAGGGCTTAAAGAAAACGACCGACCACTTGGACGATCTCCAAAGAACTGATTTGTATTTAGCGTCCGTAATCAATTCCACACAGAATCAATAATTTTAATCGCAGCTACAACAGAGCAGCAGATACTTCTCCGAAGTGAAGATGAGCAGTTATTTAATTTATGTGTTATTCGTTTATACATACATACATATATTGTTCTTATTAAGTTTTTAGTATTGCATTAAGCTCTCTTTCCATTGTAAGCTTTAATATTATGTGTTTGTAAAGAAAACAGATGGCGTTCGCGTCCAACAAAATTAATTAAATAAGTCTAAATGAGTGGTGTCATAGCTAAGAAACCAAACAAAATGAACTCTTATGGTTTTTATACTTATTCGAACAAAACCCTAACAAATATAATAGAAATTACAATGCACGGGTATATAAAGTTAATAATTCTCACCACGTCATAGAAGTATGATCGGCACGGAATAACAATAGTTATAATTGTTCCACAAACATCCCAGGCGGGACAAGGGAGATCGGCACGGAATAGCATAGTCAAAATAGACATGCGTATAATGGGTAAGTATCAAAAATTCTTATGGAGCTGAATTTTGATAGGGTTTATCATAAGCACTAATGTCCTAAAAAAAACCAAAAAACCAATGGACGCAAATATGTTATAAATGGTCAAAGGTGATTTTTTTTTGGGTTATTAATTTGCTTTTTGGACTTTTATATAATTATATTTGTCACTCCGTTTGTAACACATCAAAATATTCGTCAGAGACCATATAAAGTATATACATACATATATCCTTGATCAGGGTTATAACTTTTTGCACTTTTTTGCAAATATCAAAAATACCACCACATAGCCGTGTAGAGCATGGAAAGCTATTATGAAATACGGCGTCAATTTTTCTCTATCGCGAAAAAAGTTTCCGCACCAAATGCATTGAAGTTTAGTAATGCATTTTTTAATTTTAGCTGTTATGACAACATATTTGCTTTTAATTAAAATTTTTATTTTTTTGTAATCTAATTTAAAATCATTATCAAAGCGTTCTGGACCAATTTGTGGTCAAATCGCGCCATTTCGGAGCATTTTAGGAATTTTTGCCACTATTGCAATTTGCAATCGATCTTAGAAACGCGTTTTCATTATTAGGACAAAATTTTTGTAAAAAACATATACGATGCTCACAGGCAAAGTCAACAAAAACAGCCTGTAACTTTCGCGACTTCGTTGCAAATGACCCCATATTCTTTTGTCCGGTAGGTACAATAAATATAAACATAAAATTCGCGAGTTTATAAAGAAAAAACAAAATTGCAATAGTATTAAAAGTTCCTAATATGCTCCGAAATGGCGCGATTTGAGAACAAATTGGTCCAGAACGCTTTGATAATGATTTTAAATTAGATTATAAAAAAATAAAAATTTTACAGCCAGTTTCTGTATGTCGAAAGAAGAATGTGTGCGAAAGAAACTCTTGTGTGTTTTTCAAATATGTTTTTTGTCTTGAAGCAAAAGCAAAGGTAAAATTATTTCGAAACCTAAAGTTCGGGCGTGTTTCATTCGCACACATTATTTTTTCGACTTACAGAAACTGGCTGTAAATTAAAAGCAAATATGTTGTCATAACAGCTAAAATTAAAAAATGCATTACTGAACTTCAATGCATTTGGTGCTGAAACTTTTTTCGGGATAGAGAAAAATTGACGCCGTATTTCATAATAGCTTTCCATGCTCTACACGGCTATGTGGTGGTATTTTTTTGGTTATATCCCTAGTATATATGCAAGAACATAACACAAGAAAAATATGTTACAATACAAAATCTTTTTTATACAAAAAAGTGACAACTTTGACACTGCACCAGCTAACGACGTCTATCGGTATTAACAAAAACTAATTATTTTCGGTTGAACTGAAGTGGCTTATATTGCGCTAAAAAAATTAAATTTTTAAACCTCCAAAAAATAGTTTTTTCCAAAAATTTCTTGATTGAAACCGTAATAGTTAGAGATGGGAAATGGGTAAATACCCATTAAGGCCTAAATACGTCCGTATTCCCAAAGCGTTTGTGGTGAAAAAGTAGAACACATGTATTCTTATGAATGTTTTTTTGGTTTAAATAAATATTCTTCTTCGATTTAAGTGTGTAAATCTTCACAGTTTGTTACAAAATATAATATAATTCAATGTAGACATAAGAAATATAATATAAATAACGGAACAAATACTCCGCACGGGAATGACACATTTTCGGGAACATGCACAAAAAACACTATACACTTCAACAGTTCTCAAACAACTGACTATATTTTTCACTTCTGTCGATTAACTTTAAAACTAACGGGAATTGTCGTCAAATTGACCGATTACATATAAACAAAAAACCGGTTTAAAGCATTTTTTTTTTTAATAAACACATTGGCGCACGGGAATGACAACAAATAGGGAAACGACTAAAATGTCTCAAAATCATAATTTAAAAAATAAAATTATATTTATGAAATTAATGGGTCGATTCCGTATTGCGACGCGAGTCGTGTCGCGTTGCCAGAAGCAATTTTTCCATTCCGTATGGCAATATTCGCCTGACGCCGTCAAATTTTGCCGCCGTAACGTTCATTTTCCGGCGACAACATGCATTTTTACAAACGAATAAAAAAGAAAAACATTTTCATTTATTTTAAGTCAATTTATTTAATATTATATACGATTTTTGGTGTTTCAGTACTTATAATGGTAAAAATTACTACAAGACAGCACCCAAACGTAGCTCGTAAAGTCAGACTTTTTGGCGAAACTAAAACTAGTTTTGATGAGGTGTGGAAGGATGTTGTGGAGCAATTAAATAGTTGTGATCCACCAACCTGTACACCAGATGAATTTCACAGAGTGTGGACACATTTTAAATCCAAACTAAAGAAAAAATATCTCAAAATACATTACAGCTACAGGAGGTGGACCATCACAAGAAATATCTTTGTCGTCAATGGAGCAAGCGGTAGCAGACTTACTGCAAATTAATATGGTTTCAAATCCTGAAATTGGACAATCTGCTGAAGTAGAAAATGAAAGACCTCAAAATGAAGTAGAAATTGACAACGTACTTGCCAACAAAACGTTCAAACTAAAATATCGTTTTCTATTCAGATATAAATGGCGAACATCTTCCTTTGATCCCATTATATGTACGTGTGTTCCGTCAATGAATCCCAAAAAATAGTTTTTATTTTGAAGCTTTTGGAAACAATCAAAATTCTACACCGTTTTTCCCTATCTTAACTCCAGAACTTCGCTTAATACCTTTGACAATGTGGGTTGAGCCATCCCGAGGTTGAAGTCATTGCCATGGGATTTTCGAAAGCTTCCTTCTGCCAAAATACCTTAAAACAGCACACACTTTAAGGAGTGGCTTTATTGCTGTTGATCTGTTGTTTTTTTTAGACATTTTTCAATGCATCTACCATATAAATAACAGCGTCTTTTGGAAGCCGAAAATAGGCTTTAAACCTAAACAATTAACAATTATTTTGATGAATGTTGGAAACCAAACATGCTCACAATACTGATGGCAATTCTAAAGGATTCGATTTATCTCTTAAGTCTCGTCTGATAGATGCTACGTTAACTATATCTTCTTGACTATCATCAACAAATAGTTCCACTGAGCTTATCATTTTAGAAAACTATAACTGTTGTGTACAACTTGTTCTGATATTTTTTTTCTAATTTATTCAAATCAGAACAAAAAACGCTCCGCTACATCACCGATAACTTTTTATCGACGATTATTTTGTACCGCTTTACGTAGTACATTTTTTAAATTGAAATTTATTTAAATTGAAATTAAATGACTCGCGTCGCAATACGGAATCGACCCATAAAATAGACTTTGTTCATTCTTCTAGAATAACTCGGCGTACTTCATTTATATAATATATTTTGAAATATTAATGAATATCAGTGGTTATTGAACACAAAACGACTGGGGAATCGCCACGGTAATGAGTATTTGCACCTCGCGACCATTTTTTTCATATAAATATGTAGAATATTTTATTTTGATTTTCGAGCCTTGTCTAAGGATATTTTGTTTTACTTTTTCCTTTTCAAAGAATTTAAATTTTTTCAATATTTTCAACCCTAAATGCGTCGGGCACAAAAACAAGACTTTTCGCAATATTTACCCATATATGTATGTATGTGTGTGTGTTTTCTATTTTGAAAACAAAAATCAAACAAATCATGAAAATCTATTTATTGCAAAAGAAAATTATTTGTGTCTACGAATGATTTCGGGTAATTCGGACGCCCCAAAGCGCTTTTGTGGTACGATGGTGAATGGTTTATGATGGTCGCGTTGAATATTAGGTATAGGCGTAAAAAAGGTAAATTGGATACAAATGGGTAAATACCCAGGTATACTCGTATGAGTGGGTATAAACTACAGAAACTAAAATCATCCAATTAGATGCAAAAACGCAGAGTTTTAGCGGATTTTAACTGACTTTGAATAAAATTACCTTTTTCTGGATACGAGGCAAGTAGGGTTTTGGGTAGGGAAATCCCGGACCGGGAATTCCCGGGAATTCTCGGTTTTTTGGCTACGGGATTTTCCCGGAAAACAAAATCATATTTCCCGGGAAATCGGGAAATATATTTTTACATTTATCACAATTAATATTGAATGAATGAATAAACTAACCATAGATTTAATATTCGAATAGATTTTACAGAATCTGCAAATTACAAAAGATTTGGAAATAACTTTAATCTACAAAAGTGTTTTCAAGGAAAAAGTTATAAGAGTCGCACCAAAAACATGGCGGCGGATTTTTAACCTGTTCCATTTAAGTTCGAAAGAATATTTTCTATTTTAAAGTCCCCTTTTATACCCTCAGCCTCTGTTCCGTCCGACAGGCTGGCTGGTTGGTGGCTTCCGAGATTTTTTTTCAAACTTAGTTTAAGTTCGAGGATAGGCCATATCGGTGGTCCACTATTTCCGGTACCTCCCTCACAAAAGTTCAACAATTATCGCTAAAACGGTGCGCATGTCGACTCTCAAAGGGAGTAACCGAATCGGTTATAATTTTGCATATGGTAATATTAGTTTCACATAGAACGGGTTCCAATATGGGCTATATCGAGTACACTACTGCGTGTACTGCCCACACAAAATTCGGAAAAAGCGAAGTTTAAGAGATTCTCTCGGATCGATTTGTAATTTGTTTCAGCAGTTTGTCTTTACGGCCCCCTTTACGATGATACAAATTTTGTCGAAGGCAAGACCACACTTCCTAAGATAATGTCTTAAAGCTCCAAGAAACCTTGACGGCAACAATTTAAATGGAAAATTGGCAAGATAACTCCCGCAGGAAGTTTCTGATTGGTCCAAACTTTGCACATCGTATTATTTCATCTATTCATGTATCAGGTAGGAATATGGACTATTTCGGTCCAGCCCTTCGGTTACCTCCAACATAAAATTTAGGAAAAGTGCAGTTTATTTCGGATAATTTTAAACAATTTTCCAAAAAATTCCACTTGAAGGCCTTGTTACGACGGCGCAACTTTTTTTGGGAGTGCAAGTCCAGTCTTCCTGAGGTAAAGGTCCAAAATCTCAATAAAAAGCCTGCTGGTACCAACCACATTGGGTAGTACGTAGGATAACCGTCGAAGGGAGAAATCTCCCACACTATCCCTTTTAAATGTTTGGCAACATGTTTTGTATGCGGCCCTAGTTTTTTTTTTTTTTTTTTGTTTATTGAGTTCAAATGGTTAACAATTACATTTCTATTAATAAACAAATAGATAATTAAACTCTATGGTAACATTACACTGTCCCAAAAGGGGATACTCTAGTAATCTAATTAAATAAATAATTTTATGTTACATATCTTTTTTGAATACATATATAAATATATATTAATATAATATATCGTAATGAAAAATATTAAAAAAACATTACTCCAAGAATACAATTTTTGGGTTCAAAAGTGTGTCAGGAAATAAAAACAGAAAGATTATGGAATATGCCACCAATATTTTCCAACATTTAAAAAATCTTTTTTATCTTTTTGAGTAATGGTGGTATCAAATCGTATATCATTATCTCCAGAGTTTATATCAAAAGCTTTAACGTTGGCTCTTCTGTATTTGTGGAAAAATAATGGAATTCCCACATTGTTTTGTATACATTTATTTTTGTCTAAATAAAGAAAGGCTTCGGGGGGAACAAACCCCGATTCCAGGCATTTTTCAACGTATAAATCGTCGACGTAATATGGTGTCATTATGAAGTTATTTGTTTCATTTTCAGTACACTTCCATATATGGTTTCTTATTAGTTTTATAATAAAGTTGTCTATTCTATTTACATTAGATGCTTCATATAGTTTTTTATTAGATACATATTTCATATATCCACTACATGAAGATCTATAAAGAGAGGTACAAGAACGTAAACATTTTCTTTCGAATTTTCTCAGTTTGCGGCCCTAGTTAAAACGGTACACATTTTTTCGTTTTTTCGGGGCAAATCCATACTTCCTAAAAAATTGGCTCAGAAACCCAAAAAGCCCGTAGAATATTATGTTTGCTTCTTTTCTTTAGGTCCGAGGCTGAGGGTATAAGAATAGAATAAATAAAACATTCGGTTTTCGAGGTCCATAAAATTAACAATAACTTCATTGTTTGAGCCAAATCACTTTCCATCGAGCGATTTCTATGAATTTGAATAATGGAAATGGTCAGTGTAGGCAAAATCCGGGCAACATGGTGGCTGAGGCACAAGTTCGAAATCCAATTTATGAATTTTTCCATATTTTTTTTCGTTTTTAATCGATAGAGCATTTTTGCGCCCTGAACTCTTTGAAAATATTGTATTTAATATAAGTTACTATGAGAAGATGAAAAAACCACGGAAATATTGATCCACTCTCGTATTTTAAAATTTCCCGGGAAATCCCGGATTACCGGGAATGGCGGTTTTGTGATTCCCGTTTCCCGGGAATGATAAAAACCGGGAAAACCCAAAACCCTAGAGGCAAGTTAAAATATGACCAATTTTGGTCCATATATTGGTAAATCTCTCATATTTTGTGACAGCATAATTTTGATATGTGAGAACTTTTAGAGCGGTTTGTTGTAGTTCTCCATGCAGAAAAACATAAATGCTGGATCAAGATCCAAACTTTATCATATATCAGATGGATTAACCCACGATTTCAGTGAATAATTTTGAGATTTAAGTCCTCCTCGACAAAGCTATAATTTTTGCATTCTTCGTCAACTTTTTTGCACAAGCAACTCCAACGACCGATTTGTCATATAAAAAGTGTAGTCCGCGTGGTTAAAAAGCTTTTGTTGTATTCTTTTTGATTTTCTGTCTGACAAAAAAAAACAAATTTTTGATTTCAAAATAAAATGTTATTTGCCCAAATAAACACCCAAAAAAAGAAATTTATTTGGTATTTACCCAACCCATTAAGGGTTGTTTAAAAGCTTACATGTGCATCACCATCTGTTTTTTATTTTGTTAAGAAAACAATCGCGTGCCGGCGGTGAGCGTTGAACACACAACCCTAAAATTATAGTTGCACACACAAGCTATGTGTCACAGTACTCATAACTCAATAAGCAGTAATATAAGAAGTTATTTTTGTTTACATTACTTTGTAATGGGTTACATAATGACTAACGGATCCGAATTTTTGCTGGGTATAGCACTCGCAGATTTTCGATATTTTATTAAACCGAAAATACTGAAATTTTGCATTATAGTCCGATTCGAATACAAATTCGTTCGAACTACAACAAAACATCTTTTTTTAAATTTGAGTTGTTTTTTTATTTTCAATCAAGCAAATATTTTCTACAACAATAGGAGTTTAGTCTTTGAAAAACAGGTCATTACTCTTCGTTGGATTTACAAAACTTTCCTTCAGAACTCGGGTCAGGTCCAAGATTTTATACAGTACCATAGTACGGTACTCCCGATTTTAGGTACGTTTTTGAATGTTTTAGCTGGGGATACAAAACATTATGACATGTATAAAACGTTCTCTATTATTAAAACTATTCTATATTCCAGTTGTGAGAATGAATGAACTTTTGCCTATTAATGTCTAAAATAACATTCATTCCATTTTATTATAAAAAAGGTTTCGCACAAACCACATTGAAAATGTTTTTTTTTTTTTTTTTTTTTTTTGAAAAAATGCTATGAAATGAAAAAAATATTTTCTCAAAAAATTATTTCTTGTTGCACGAAAGAATGACCTTTTACCTATTAATGACTAAAATAACTTTTATTCCATTTAAATACTGAAAAAGGTCCCGCACAAACCACATTTAATTTTTATGTTATATTAAATAATGTTATATAATATAAAATTATATATATGTAGTAATACGATGATAAAATTAGCGAGAATAAACACGGTTATGTCATTTTGGTTATGTTTCCCTTATACTAGAGTTGGGTAATCTAGTTCCTAGTTCCCTGTACTAGTTCCAACACGTATGAGTAACATCATGAAATGTAACGTGTGATATTAAGTATACGCAGTTTGTTCAAAGAAAAAATGTCGGCCATTGGAACTGCGAAGTGAACAAGATAGTTCCATATAGTTCCTTTGGCACAACTCTAACCTATACCTTGTTTTCAGTTAAATATCTGCTTACAGTGACTTTAAAAAATTACCAAAAGTTCTGAAAAATAAAAACTTTAAAAGCTTTTTGTGCGGAAGTTTTTTATCGAGTCACTTTATAATTAAAATTGTATGTAATCTTAGGTAAAAACTCATCAAAATATCATGCAGGGATATGACGTTGTACGAGGGCAGTTCGGAAACTTCTTAGCCTAGCACAAAAAGCGCGGTATAAACAGAAAAAAGTTAAGTGTTTTGGAAACTTCCATCTCTGTTATGAACACAATTTTTTTACAATGGAAAAATTAGAAATGCGTGCTGTCATTAAGTATTTACATAAAAAAGGTTTATCGGGACAAGAAATTCATAATGATATGGTGAATGTGTTAGGTGAAAGTGCTCCTTAATATGCAACAGTAAAAAATTGGGTTGCTAAATTTAAGGAAGGAATTAAAATTCCTTGCTGGCAAGCGTTTTACCTCAAATGAAGATGCAATTACAGTTGTAAACCACTATTTTGAAGACCTTGAGGAAAACTATTTTAATCAAGGGATAGAATTGCTAGAAAAGCGTTGGACTAAGTGTATTGAATTTCAGGAGATTATATTGAAAAATAAAAATATTTTTGAAAAACTAACTATTCTCTTTCATTGATAGAAGTTTCCGAATCGCCCTCGTATAATAGTCATAACCATATTCTATATAGTCCACATATAATGGTACCACCTCATTTAAGATTTTTGATTTTTTCTACGGAAATGGTTGTTAATTGGAATTTTCGGTTCCCAAAAGATAGAAAACTTACTCGCAAAAAACTATTCGTATACGGCAAAAACCAAAAATCGTTTGCAATTCCATTTGAAAAAATTAAAAAATTTTTTGCGAGCACATCTACAATTTTTGCATAGAGGTTAAGAAAAAAATTCTGGTTTCAAATCTGTTCGCGTTCACAAAATTGGACGATGCGCGGTTTTTATTCTCATATAAAGAAAAAATATTTAAAAATATCTTATTTGTTGTTATGAGAAAGTGTATACATAAATAGTTAACGGCATTCCATATCTATTCGTAGATGTTTAAATAGTTATTAAATTTATTATTATTTTCGCGGAAAATCAACAAGTAATAAAAAAAATTTGAAAAAAATAAATTAAAAAATATATGCGGAATCTAGACAATGCGTAGAAAAATATGATACGAAATTTATATAGATTGGGTACATAAATGTTTCACTCAGCGGTCAAAGTGTGCCGGTAGTTGCATAACACAATGCAAAAAAAACTTAAAGTGGGTAAAAATCGCGCATTTTGCATACGATTTTGATGCGCATCCGGTTTCAGTAGCACCCATCAAAAATACGTATATATACACATATTTCAAATAGATTCTTCAAGAACCGCGGATGTGCCTCCACATTCTATTTTTAGTAAAAACTCATATTACTCGCGAATCTCTGTAATTTATGACACGCGTTTTCGCACATATTATAAACTCGTATAAAGGATTCCATTTATGTAAAAAATGTTAAAGAAAATCGCGGTTTAATACGCCGATTTGTCAAAGTACATTTTTGCCAATTTTCGTATTTCCAAGGTATCTATATCCGCGGTTTTAGTGGATGGATTCGATCGCGGAAGGTCTCATTAGATCCGTCGCGTAAAAAAACTAAATTCACGCGGGGTACAAAGGAAATTGAATGGCACTTGTAAATTTCAAACGCAAAAAATAGGTTTTTTAAAAAAATTCACGCATTAAATATTGGCCTTTAGACTCCAATTACTAGGATGCTGTTAGGAGCACACTCATTAGATATGCATTAAACAACGTAAAATCACGAGTTCTATAACCCTATTATGAGTTTTGAATATTATATTGTTGCGCGTCCGAATTATTAAAAAAATTCAAAAAACCCCGAAATTCCGGCTTCGGAATGTCAGCATCAATTTTAGGTGCATGCAGTGGATATATCGAAAAATGATACACTAGTATCATATTGCCCATGAAGTATTCTTTGAGTCTTTCTTTGGGAATATGTCTATAAAATGTAAGGTTAAGCCAGAAATCGAAAGGGAGCATACTTCAACCCAGCTTCAACCCATTTTTACCTAATTTTCTACATTGATGCCAACACAGCTTCCACGTAAATTAATTTTAATGGTCGACCTTATGGGATTCCTCCTAAAACACTTCATTTTAAAGAATTTCAATCATACTATATAGAATATGTTAACAGTTCGCGAATTCTGAATGGGTAAAACTCGGATTCATCGTTTGTAAAACAATTTTGGTTTTCGCCATATATCGAGCTCAATCGGTATTGCCCAATTGCATGCATTTCGAGGGTTTTTGTCAAATTTTCGAACCGAGATTGCTGTAATTTGGTTTTGTGTGTTGTCAGAGGATACAAAAGCTCAATTCGGAAAATGATAAATATTAGTCCATCTTTTGGAAAGAACAACGAAGACGCAATGTGACCTCTTTTAAAGGATTTTTCTTTCTGAAGTGGATGTACCTTGATATTTTCGAATGTGTCGACGAAAAAATTATCAAAATAATGTTAAGATATTCTGATCCTCCAAGCAATAAGCCCTAAGGCCATGTTTATATTATAGCCTTTTGCAGGGTTAACCTTCTAATAAGGATTTATTAGAAATATAAGCAATGGAATTGACATTTGAAACCCAGTGGGTTTGTTAAATCTGGTTATATATAAACGTCCTAAAACACAGGGGAAGAGCTTATTACTTTCATAAATGAAAGCAAAGTAATTATTTCTAGTATTACAATAAAATTCGTGGTGGAGGGTATGATAATTCGACCCGACTGAACTTAATGCCATTCTTAATTGTTGTTTTTTAAAAAGATGAATAAAAGTACCAACATTTTTCATTTACGATACCTCAGTCATGTAAGGTCATGTGATAAATGTGGAGAAAACAGTTTTGACCAGAGCCGGACTCGAGCAATTTTATTCGACATAAAACGAAAATGTCTTAACTTTTTTTGTTTCTTATTAATTTACTTTAAATTTAAATTATTTTATTTAAAGATACTTTGTCTTTTTATAATTTTATTAATATACATTGCCTTAAATTAATAAAATTTAACTTAAAGTCCGCTGCTGGATTTTTAAATTAACATTTTATAGTGTTGTATTTTAGTCATATATGTACATACAATATAGGCAAATACAACCCTATTGTTTTTTGGAACACTTTCATGTGAAAACATGATTCCTACTTTCATCACTGACGTCAACATTGACAGTGGAATTTGTTCGAAGACAAATTCTCAGTGCGCAACCGCTGTAATGCTTCTGCTACATCAGAGCAGTCACGTTCTTTCTCATAGCCACCGAATGTAACGAAACATTGCCAAATTGATGTATTCTTTTCAGTCGTTTATTCAGTATTGAAAAAATTCAACGGGAATTGTGGAAATTCTGTTAAAATACATACACTGCCACATAGAGTGGGAAATTAATTTGTGAAATACGATTTAATTGAAATCAATTGAAACGCTAATTTGTTTGCTCGCGTCGCGTTTTGCTTTTTACAGTTTCAACAAGAGCAGTAGTAGTTCGCCACCATTTATCGAATCGTAGCCCCAACAAAATCATAAGAGTGTAGGGCGGCAACGAACAAAATAAAAACGCATAAACAAGCATTTCAATACGAAATTCATTTATTTGTTTGTTGCGGATGATAAAAATAAACACTTCGAACCCACCCCCTTTGCAGCCCTCACCACTCTAAACTTGACGTTTCGTCTGTCTCCAGCACACCAAATCCAATACACAGAGAACTGAAAGAATTCTCATTTGCAGAGCTCATCAGTTTATATCTACTCGCAGTAAGAACAACGGCCTCGCTATTTTCCACCGTAGAAATTTTATAGAGAATTTTCATATTTTTTTCATTTTGTGCGATTGTGGTTATGTTTATAAATCTCGCGTTGTAATAACGAAATAGAAGAAAAAAGATACAAATCTAAACATTTAAATTCCGCATTGGAAGCGTACCTCTTTGGCCCGGTCAGTCCATAGGGATATGAACAAAATGGGCATCTCTACCGATCCAGCATTGCTCGACGTTGAATTGCCTCGTACATTGATAGAATCACCATCGGTGTCAACATTTCTACCCGAGGAAGAGGCTTCCATTTGTCCACTGTTGTCCTCGAATACCAATGGCTCAACTACACCGATGACATTTTCTCATCCACTGACACCGTGCATAGATAACGACAACGACAGCAATACCTCGGCAAATTTGTGTAACGAGGATGGCAAGGTCGAGACAAGTTCATCATCTGGCAGTAGCTCCGGCATTGGTATGAGTGTGCCGGATGAGACCTCAGCAACACTCTTCAATAAACACTCGTACAAACATTTGCAAAATAATAACACATCAACACAGGTAAGTAATAACTATTGGATATTGATGCCAAAAACAAATTAAAAAGAATAAAAGAAATATAATCTCATTTAAAATGTGGTTTAGTACAATAGTGTTTATGAAAGCTTCGATGAATTTATATAATGCTTACATTACTACCTACACCATTTCCTATGGCAATGTGCAAACAAACATTCCAATGTACAATTGCAAATTTAAAAGCAGAAAAATCAAGAACTATAGGCCTATTTTGTAACTTTAACAACTGTAACAACATTTTAACAACTATGAAATTGTTGTAAAATAAACAATGAGTAAAGCTGTTAAGAAAAATACAGAATAGACCTACAGGCATCCTTTGTATATGAAAATACTCAACTCGACAAACTCATTTCACTTTCCATTTGATTTGCTATTTAGTCGTCAAAAAATAACATGAACTGCAACAATTTATATTGATATTTTGTTGTTGTAAAAACACAATTTTTCCACTTCGCACGTTTACGTTGTTTATATTTTGTGATACCGACTTAGAACTAGTGTCGAAAGTTAAAATAACCTTTGTTTTTATACCCTACGCCACACTGTGGTAAGGGGTATTTTGTCTTTGTGCAAAAGGAAACGAGATAGACACTTGTCCGTCCGTCTAACCATGTCTCTTGTAATCAGATCGCAATTAATATCATATCCAGGAGAAAATCGAGAATGATAATTTTTCCAAAGCCGAACGCTATTGCATTTGGCAAGAATCGTTTCAGATTTGGATATAACGTTACATCTGTCCAATTTTGATAAAATTTCGGTATTTGATGATTAAATAGGCTTATATTTAAATCGGTTGAGATTTTTAGATGCATATATGTAGTTCACATCAGAGGTCCGCAAAATGCCACTCGCTTTTAATGCATATTCGGGATTTCGTGCTTTTTTCATTGCTTGCTATTGCCATCTCTGTTTAATGCTATTGCTTGCTTTGCCTTTGCTTTCATGAGTGTGTACCAATTGCACACACACAACACACTACAAGAGCTCGTTGCCTTTTTTTTGCACGCTGCCTTCGAAAAAGCACGTTGCATTACAAAAAGCAGTAGATATTTCTGGTCAAATTTACATGTTAATAACATAAAAAAATAATGTTGAGACAATAAAAACAATTACTAGTTTAGTTTATCCTATTATTAAAAAAACTCGAAGAAAAAACGAAATTTGGAAAATGTATTCATTTATTCAAACAGAAGATGGTACGATACTGTGTGGTGGTATGCAGTATTGTGCATACTGCATTTGCGAATCGTGTGAATACAAATGTAAAAGCAAGCAAGCATGCACTAAAGCAGTGAATCATTTTTTGGGGTGAATCTGCTTTTTGCACATTCATATTTTTTACATGCAAGGCACTGCACTATTCGCTTTTGGGAAAAGGCAATAGAGTGTGCCTTTTATATGCATTTTGCGGACCTCTGGTTCACATATATAAATTTTCGCCAGATTTCAGATAATTCATGCAAACCAAACACTCCATGTCTGTCCAACTTTGATGAAAAGTTGAATGTGTTGCGGATATGCTGGTTTCAACTCAAAGTAAAACCAGTAAGGAAAGGATCAAAGTCGGGCGGGGCCGACTATATGATACCCTACACCACTGTGAATATGTAAAATATAAATCGGAGCTATATCCAGATCTTAACCGATTTTGATATAATTTGGCACATTTATTTCCAGACCGAATTCATTTACACATTCCAAATATCATTTAAATCGGACTTATATATCGTGTTTGGAGCAGAAAATACACGAAATCGGCCGAACATATATGTATATGGGTGCTATATCCAAATCTGAACCGATTTCGATATAATTTGGCACATTTATTTCTAGACTGAATTCAGTCACACATTCCAAATTTCATCGAAATCGGAAATATATAGCGTATTTGGTACAGAAAATACGAGAAATCGGCCGAAAATATATATGGGAGCTATATCCAAATCTGAACCGATTTCTATATAATTTGGCACATTTATTTCTAGACTGAATTCGGTCACACATTCCAAATTTCATCGAAATCGGAAATATATAGCGTGTTTGGTACAGAAAATACGTGAAATCGGCCGAAAATATATATGGGAACTATATCCAAATTTGGCACACTTATTTCTAGACCGAATTCAGTCAAACATTCCAAATTTCACCAAATCGGACGTATATAGCGTGTTTGGTGCAGCAAATACGTGAAATCGGGCGAACATATATATAGGAGCTATATCCAAATCTGAACCGATTTCGATATAATTTGGCTCATTTCTAGACTGAATTCAGTCACACATTCCAAATTTCATCGAAATCGGACATATATAGTGTGTGTGGTACAGGAAATACGTCAAATCGGCCGAAAATATATATGGGAGCTATATCCAAATCCGGACCGATTTCAATATAATTTTGCACACTTATTTGTAGACAAAATTCAGTCACACATTCAAAATTTCATCAAAATTGGACGTATATAGCGTGTTTGGTGCAGCAAATACGTGAAACCGGGCGAAAATATATATGGGAGCTATATCCAAATCTGAATTGATTTTCACCAAAAGCAATAGCGTTCTTCCTATGGCTAAAAAAGTTGTAGTCCCCAATTTTCAGCTGAATCGGACAAAAAATGCGACCTGTATGTTGCGAACAAAAATACATGGACAGACGGACAGACAGACGGACGGACGGACACGCATTAATCGACTCAGAAAGTGAATATATGTATGTATATCCCCAAAAGGAACAATGGGTCTATTTCGTTTCCTTTTGTATGTTACATACAAATGCACAAAGACATAATACCCCATACCACTGTGTGGTGTAGGGTATAAAAATCGATGTCGGATTTTGTAGGCCCCTCTAACGTATAAAGTTTTGTTAGATTTTAAGATTTCCTAAAAAATCCGACGTAGATTTTATGGCGGAGTTCGGCCTAGAAAAAGTATGAAATCTGAACCGATTTGACATTTTATACCCTCTACCATAGTCAGAGATGCCAGATTTGCCGATTTATCGGCATTTTGCCGATTTTTAGTCCAAAAAAATAGAAATGCCGATTTTTACCCCTAAAATGCCGATTTTTAGTTAAGGCAACTTTTTCACATAAAATTTCCATTTTGTATGAAAATTGTGGTTGCTAGAACTAATTTAATACAATAACAAAGACAACTATATCGTCAAGAGTAGTTTGATTAATAATAATAATAACATTTTTTAACATTTTATAAAAACAGTTTGAATTTTCTTGATTACCATATACCAGTATATACGTCAAGAAATTGTTCAAAAAACGACATTGTCGAAAAGTGGGTTAGTGGAAATAATTAAAAACTGCACAAATTTTTACATTGAATTTTGTGGTTAGATTTTGAAGCGGTTTAATTTTGAAAATAAATTTAAGTTCCTAGCTTCAATAAATCAAAGTTTTATAATAAATGGCACACAAGATTCATTTTTCGACATTATAAAGGAATACGAATGCTTTATAAACATAAACGAAAAGCAAGAATCACGCGAACTTTCACGTTTAAATTTCAAAAATTTGTTTAAAGATAAAAAATAGAGTTGCTGGAGTTTTGGAAAACAATGTGTGAATTAATATGTGCAAATTCTGAATCATTATTTCCTATTTTGTCCAAATTTATTAAACATGTTTTAGTCTTGCCACATTCTTCAGCAAATGTGGAAAGAGTTTCTAGCCAAGTAAATTTAAATAAAAACAAGTGCCGAATTTAATTGTAAACCAACATTTCAAAATTCCAATACAACTAGTAAGAAAGTGTCAGTCGACTTTGCTGACAGAGGTATATCTTCAGCCTATGTGAATTGAAACTTTCTTCTACGGACAGATCGAATGTTTTTAAGGTCTTTTCAGAATTATGTGGCCATTTTTAGACATTTGAACTTGCCGAAAAATGTGGATTAAAATTTAAATTCAAAAGTGTTGTGGAGGTGGTACTTAAAGGAATGGACCGACATAGTCCATTAGGGAAGTGGATTTTATTTTGAGAGTTATATCTTTTCGATAGATATCGCGCCCACTAGTCATTTCAGTGGGTCATCGTATAACTTTTGGAATCGGTTGATCAGTTCGAGAATTATCGTGCTCTACAGCCACTACATTTGGTGCCATAGGGGTTTTTACACCTCTCGGGCTATATTCTCAAGAAGTATGGACATGCCCCTGAAAAAGCTTTTACCGTCGTAATGGAGGCAGCGTATTCAAATTGTTTCAACCAAAATCGAAGTGAATCGAGAGCAGGGGCTGGATTCTTGTTCTATGAAAAATATTTCCTTTATATTTTTTTTCATTTGACAGTTTTCTCCTTTGTAAAAGTATTCATTTTACATTTTCATAGAAACGGAATTGGGCCTGAGGTCTTAAAGAAAACTTATTTAGTGTGGGAGGTACCCGAAGGAATAGACAAATAGAGTCCATATTCGTACCTAATCTATATCTTGTAGACATATTAGGATGTGTAAAGTACTAAATCGACTAAATCAGTCACTCCTTTCAAGAGTTATGGCGCGCACAATTTTTCCGAACATTTTTGGACTTTTGTGTGGGAGGTTCCCGAAGGAGTGGACCGATATTGCCCATCTTCGAACTTAAACTAAGTTTTGACAAAATATTACGAAAGCCAAACCTAGGAAAAATCGGCTCATCCGTTCGAGAGTTATCGTGCGCACCAGTCAGCCAGACAGACAGACGGGTGGACATTGCTAAATCGACTCCAAATTGTCTGAAACACATTTCGTCCAAACATACTTGGGGTCTAAAACCATTATTAATAACCTCTTAAGACAATATTTGTATACGTTTTGTTTAGCTTGAGTGAATTGAAAATATATTGATTTCATATATGTATATATGAAAGTACTTATAAATATATACTTATAAATATATACTACATATGCATATGGTCAAACCATTTATTTTCATACATATTTTGAATTATTGCCTTGGTTTATGAATTTTTAATTGTTTTGTTGCACTTAAAATTTTATTTGTTAACGTATGCTTATTACATATAGCAATAATTTGAACTGAAATAAACGTTATTTAATTTGCCGATTTTGAAAAATTTTTGCCGATTTTGCCGATTTTGGCACCCGAAAAGTGACGATTTTTGATCAAACTTATCTGGCATCCCTGACCATAGTATGAAGAGTATATTATATTTGTTATTATTTATCCGTCTGTTGTAATCAATTTTTTGCACCCAAGCGTCTTTATACCCTACATCACATTGTGGAAATGGGTATTATGTCTTTGTGCATTTGTATGTAACATACAAAAGGGATATATGGCAAAAACCAAAAAATGTTTTACAATATATGAATCCGAGTTTCACCCTTTCAGAATTCTTAAACTGTTAACATATTCTATACAGTATGACTGAAATTCTTTAAAATGAAGTGTTTTAGGAGGGGTTCAATAATGTCGACCATTAAAATAATTTTCGTGGAAGCTGCGTTGGTGTCAATGTAGAAAAATGGGTAAAAATTGGTTGAAGCCAAGAAGTATTTTATATTCCCTTCCGATTTATGGCTTAACCTTACATTTCATAGGCCTATGCCTAAAGAAAGACTCAAAGAATACTCCATGCGCAACATTATACTATTGTATGATTTTTCGATATATCCACTGCATCCACGTAAAATTGATGCTGACATTTTGAAGTATTGAGTCTTTTTGGAATTCCGATATTGTGTACAAAGGTAACAGTTGATGTGTAGGATTGATATAAGAAGGTTGATTGAGAAATGCCTACTACAAGTAAAAAGTACTAAATGGTACTACATTTAGAGCAATTTTGGTATTGGATGAAGGGATAGAACTGGAATCCTAAAATCGGGTATAATGGTTATTGTTGAAGTGTAGGGTTGATATGAGGAGGCGGTTATTGATATTGGAACTATACCACTATACCGTACCAAACGTACTTTATGATACTACATTTGGTACAAGACGAAAGGATAAAGCTGAAAATCTGATATTAGGGTCACCGCTGGTGCGTAGGGTTAAGATAAGAATGTTTCTTTGGAAATGAGTACTACAGATGTACATAAAGCACTAAATTTGGTAAACCTTGGTATTGGATGAAAGGATAGAATTGAAACACTTAAATTTGGAATGAGAGCACTTTTGATGTGTTTGGTCTGGTAGTAATTTGAACTAATTTGACTTCGAATCGTATTACACAAACCGGCCATAACTGCACGAAAAGTAATAATTGTATATCATTAGTATTGGGAAGGTTAGGAATCGACTTATGTAATTTGAACAAAATTTTCAAATTTTACTTTATGATTTCTATTTGTTCGTTTTTTTTGTTTTCAAAATAATCTGGCTTAATCCCACTGTTGTTTTAATATTTTAAAAATAACTAATTTATTAGTGAAGAAACTTTAACATTGATCGCTAAGGGGTCAATAAAAATTCTGCTTGCAACCTCTTTTCTACAAACGAAAACTTTTCGCTAACGAATTAACGGGCATGTGCTAGTATACTAATAAATAACGAATATGCAGAAAAATTAAACATAGTTTATTTCTGAACCAAAACCGATTAAATGTCAAAAGGATAATGAACAATATGTATGAGAACCGTACATAAAATCTTCTGAGCAACATTTTTGTAGAATATTTGGATGCTGAAAAATCTCATCTTGTGGTACTTTTACTACGGTTCAAGAAATAAAAAACCAAAAAGACGTGAAAATAATTGAGTTACAAGGATGAAATATTCTACGTAAATATTCGCCATTTAATTTGACTTAATACATGTCATCTCAAAACGAAGCTACAATAACGCCAAACAGAGATATAAAGCTATTTTTTCATGCATAATAGGGGGAAATCAAAAAGTTCATCACGCGATATCTCAGAAACTTGTCCTATGGCTAAATTTTTTTTTGGGTTCTTAATATACTCACCAAGGGCTTTCATCTCCAAAAGGAATTTTCCACTCCCCAAAAACGCTGCTGCACAGTGTTATCGGAAATGAAGTATTTAAAAACTCTTATTATTTTTGGATATATTAACGAACGTCACTTTGCCTGGCTATTAAACCAAATTACAGACAACAAATATACATATTTGTTTCTTTCATAACTAGATGCAGCGGATACTTTTGAACTAAATTTAAAAGTATTTAGTGTACATTTGTATTTTTAATATGTTAGATATTTTACAATTTAGGCTGAATTTTACCCAACAAAGTACTCGGTTAATTGATACAGGGTTCCCAGTTGTCAAGGAACTTCTCCAACAAAAATTGTGAACATAGATCCATATTTTGGTATAACATATTTTCCGCCAAAATTGACAATAATTTTTCATTTCTAGTTCCCAATGGTCAAAAACTTTTCCAACAAACTTGTGGACACAGGCCCAAGATTTGGTTAGCCCGCATATAATTTGGTGTTATCAGCGATCAATAAACTTCTTCACCTATAATTGTGGATAGCAAAGGAAACTACATATGTACTTAATTACACCAGTTTAATGCAGAAGAAGTTCGGTCCGGCCTTAATTTTCTATCTTGTTTGAATTTTAATTGTAATGACAAATATCCTAGCTTTGGCTGGGGTAATGTCTACAAAAGTGACCAATATTAAAAAAGTCCCAATAGGGCGTTGGTGCTCTCTTTATTCATATGGTAACCCACTTATTGAGGATATTCTATACTCAATATTGTTGATACCTGTTAATAGTTAATCCTTATTAAGAACAAAATTCTTAAAATTTCATGATTTTCAAATGTTTACCGAAAACACGGGGTAATTTGGAACCTCCATTACATTTCGAAAACATTTATTTGACACTTTACATTATGTGTAATTATTGATTTTTGTTTTTATTGCTGTACTACGGTTTAATTTTTTGCAAAAATTCCTTTCGGTTTTTATTGGTTCGAAAACGTATCCTGTCTTTTTGTAAACAAAATGTTCAAAACAATTGAAAGTACGTCCCTGGTATGCGTTGATTAATACATATTTAGTAATTATAGTTACCGTAATTCTCTGTTTTTTGGTGTGAGAGACAATGAGGAATGTAACACCTTTCCTTTCAATACCCTTTCTCACCATAAAACTCAGAATAACGACAATAAAATTATCTAAAGAAAATTTGACTATGAGTACTTACTATCAGTATAATTACTCCATGTTGTTTTATTTGACAATTCTTCAGAACATTCTACTCTTGCAAAATGCCTTTATTACGCTGTTTTTTAGCACATTCTTCTGAGACAATTTGACAAAATATATCAATAATGCATTGAAATCCCAAATATGAAAAAACTGCCTGCGTGAACATGTTTTATAGAAAGTATGATATGAAATACGGCCTAAACAACATGATGTAAGTATTTTAGAGTTTCAGAATGTTCTGAAGAACTGCGGAGCACATATTTTGGAAAATTTTTGCGAAAGGTTACTTGGTTCAACTCCAAATATTTTGGCTGCTACTGACCATAGTTCCAGAAATGATGTTAAATTTCTTATTTTTATAGATATTGATGTGCTAGATGCAGTTTTTCCTACTACTTTAGGTCAACAATATTGCTGAAGACCGCAAAGCGAAATTATTATTAGTTTCTGAGATAAAGCCTCGGTCAGTGGAAAAAAAGGTTCGTTTTAGCCCGGTTTAGATAAGGCTATAAAATCCAAATCCGATCTAACAACATGAAACCCAAATATGTTATTTGTAGTTTCAATATTTACTTTCAGAAAATGCCCATTATAAGTTGTTTGCATTTTCAGTGTTGCACAGTGACATTCGAGTCAACTGCCTGTTTTTATTAACACAACTTTGATTTATTTGCTGTTTTAATAAAATAATAAAACAACGTCTCTGGGCGTCTGTCTGACTATTTTGAAAAAAAAGAAAAACAAAAACGCAATATGTTAACAATAAATTCGTGACTTTCGGATCAATTTCCTACTTGATTATATGAAAGGGTTAGTTATACCAGTCTATAAAACTGAAGGTTTGGATAGTAGATAGAATAACAGAGTATTATTTTTTTAACAAACTTTACGGAAAGACATTTTTATACCCTCCACCATAGTATGGAGGGTATATTAAGTTTGTTTTTCCGTTTGTAACGCATTGAAATACTCATTTGCGACCCTATAAAGTATATATATTCTTGATCAGGGTAAAATTCTAAGTCGATCTGAGCACGTCCGTCCGTCCGTCCGTCTGTGGTAATCACTCTAGCATCCACAAAAATGGAGATAGGACGCTGAAATTTTGGGAAAATGCGTCTTTTGTTTGCAGGCAGGTCAAGTTCGATGATGGGCTATATCGGTCCACGTTTTGGTATAGCCCCCATATAACGGTACCCCCCGATTTACGGTATTTTGACGTTTTTAGCTACATTTTCAGACCGATTTGGCTATAATTTGACATTTAGGGTTCTTAAGTATCAATAAACATATATAACAAAACTTGTGGACATAGGTCCACGTTTTGGTATAGCCCCCATATAACGGTACCCCCCGATTTGCGGTATTTTGACGTTTTTAGCTACATTTTCAGACCGATTTAGCTATAATTTAACATTTAGGGTTCTTAAGTATCAATAAACTTATATAACAAAAGTTGTGGACATAGGTCCACGTTTTGGTATAGCCCCCATATAACGGTACCCCCAGATATACGGTATTTTGACGTTTTTATCTACATTATCAGACCGATGTAGCTATAATTTGACATTTAGGGTTCTTAAGTGTTAATAAACTTATATATTAGAAGTTGTGGACATAGGTCCACGTTTTGGTATAGCCCCCATATAACGGTACCCCCCGATTTGCGGTATTTTGACGTTTTTAGCTACATTTTCAGACCGATGTAGCTATAATTTGACATTTAGGGTTCTTAAGTGTCAATAAACTTATATAACAAAAGTTGTGGGCATAGGTCCACGTTTTGGTATAGCCCCCATATAACGGTACCCCCGATTTGCGGTATTTTGACGTTTTTAGCTACATTTTCAGACCGATGTAGCTATAATTTGACATTTAGGGTTCTTAAATGTCAATAAACTTATATAACAGAAGTTGTGGACATAGGTCCAAGTTTTGGTATAGCCCCCATATAACGGTACCCCCCGATTTGCGGTATTTTGACGTTTGTAGCTACATTTTCAGACCGATTTAGCTATAATTTGACATTTAGGGTTCTTAAGTGTAACTAAATTTATATAACAAAAGTTGTGGACCTAGGTCCACGTGTTGGTATAGCCCCCATATAACCCCCGATTTACGACATTTTGACGTTTTTATCTACATTTTCAGACCGATTTAGCTATCAATTGACATTTAGGGTTCTTAAATGTCAATAAACTTATATAACTAGTGGACATAGGTCCATGTTTTGGAATAGCCCCCATATAACGTTACCGCCCGATTTCAGGTATTTTGAGAATTTTACCAACAAGTTTTAACCGAATTATCTGTAATTTGAACATTTGACATTTGAAATTCTTAGTGGTCACCACACCTCTCCACCAAAAATTGTCAAGAAAGCCCCCATATAACGGTACCTCCCGATTTTCAGTAATTTGATGATTTTAGCTACAATATTAAACCGAACTAGCAGTAATTTGACATTTGAAGTTCTTAGTGGTCACAACATCTCTCCATCAAAAATTGCCAACATAGGTCCATGTTCGGATATAGCTCCCATGTAACGGTACCTCCCAATTTTCAGTAATTTGGCCATTTTAGATACAATTTTTAACAGAACTAACTGTAATTTGACATTTGAAGGTTGTAGTGGTCACCACGCATCTGCATCAACAATTTTCAACATAGCTCCAATATAACGATACTTCCCGATTTTCGGTACTTTGAGGATTTTACTTAAAATGTTTAACCGAACGTAGGTCCATGTTTTTGTATAGCCCCAAAACAAACCTCCCGATTTTCCGTACCTTAGCTTTATTTTTGGACGAACTTTCTGTAATATGAAATTTAAAAGTCAACAAAAATTCTGCAACAAAAATTGTTCATTTAAGTTCATATTTTCGTATAGCCCAGATACCTCCGAACTAGCTGTTAATGACATTTGAAGTTCCCACGTTATGTACCGATTTTCGATATTTTGAGGATTCCAGCTAAATTTTTTAAGCGAATTAGGAGTTATTTGACATTAAAGGCTCCCATCAAAAACTCTCAACATAGACCCATGTTTTATTATAACCCCTATATAACAGTACCTCCCAATTTCTAGCCCACCAAAAATTGTCAACAGTTAGATATAGGCACCATAAAAAAGGGCCTCCCGAATGCAGCATTTTATGTACATTATCTGACATTTTAACGTACTCACTTAAAGTTGGGGACAGGAATGAATATTTTATGGTGGAGGGTATGAAAAGTTCGGCCCGGCCGAACTTAATGCTTTTTTACTTGTTAAATATTCATTCATAGAGTTTGTCAAGGTAATGTTTTCGAACCAAGAAACGAACACCTTTTAGTAATAATTTATGAAAGAATGGCAAATAGTTGTGGTAAAAATGCCAGATTTTCTGCAAAATTAGTTGGTTCACTTGTTTAAGACAAGTTTGGTTGTATGAATAAAAAAATTAACGCATTTAGTACAACAATAATAACCAAACCCAATAATTGCATATAATGCATAGTACCGCAACAAATGTTTTCGAAATAAAATGGAGGTTCTACAAGACGCGACTTTGGTAAATATTTGAAAAAAGCATTACATTTCACAAATTGTATTGTAAGAGGGGATCAGTAGTGGGATTCTTTAAAGCATTTTCTGGTTATCGACAACAATCCATAAAATTAAAATGCTTATAATTTCGTTAATTAACGAAGTTTGTCGATAAGTAAGCAACCAAAAACAAAGTAGTCGCTAAGTACTACCAATAGCAACAGTGTTGTCAACTTTCATTTGTATTTTTCATTCATAATTTTGCGTTTTAATTTTACCAATTATTGTCGGTGGGACCCACAGTCCTTTCGGTGGAATCTTGAGACCAAAACTTTCAAAGTACAGAAAATCGGGAGGTACCGTTCTATGGGGGCTATATAAAGGCGTGTACATATAACAACAAATTTAAGGTGGAAAGTTTTATACCCCAACGAAGACTAAATAGCAAATTTCAGCCATTTCGGTGTGATAATAAGGCTAAAACCTTCATAATACCGAAAATCGGGAGGTACCGTTCTATGGGACTATATCAAAACGTGGACCGATATAGCCCAGTTTCAATACGAAACATCATAGGAGTAATACAAACTTCTATAACAAATTACAAAGCTCTAACTTAAAAATTGCGAGCTGTATCTTGATTTCAACAGACGGACTGACAGATATATCGGTATTAACGTGGGTACCTACCTTCCGGTCTAATCCCACGGTGCTCTCAACAACGGACGGAGACAATGCGTCCATCAGCGCCCTCAACACCGAAGTGTGGGTACCAATTTGTTCCTACGCATTTGGTCGTATTCACCCCATTGGTTTGGGAGGGAGGATCTAACACTAATGTCTTTCTGTGGGTCAGGCACCCGGTTGATAATACAACTCCACTCTCGAGCCGAAACTCTACCCACGAGTTGGGTTTAAACCACAGCCACCGCGATGCTCCCAACAGGGGCTTGGACCAAACAGTCAGGCCAGATCTAATGGACCTAGGAGCTCCTGACACCTGCGGTACCGGAATATAGCCTCCGGTCAGGCTTCGTAGTATAAAAACTACTACCACTTGAACTCCAAATAATTCGGGACTGGTGACCCACGGACGGACAGACGGACATGGCTCTTTCGACTTAGAATTTTATGCTGATCAAGAATATATACTTTATAGGGTCTCCAACGTATATTTCGATGTGTTAGAAACGGAATGAAAAATTTAATTATACCCTCCACATTATGGTGGATAGTCCAGTAAAAATAGACAGTGAAATAGCAAACATTTCCACATAGCTGGTGAAGAGCTAGGGTTTGCCATTAGAAGCAATGTCCTAAAAGTCCCCATCAATCCCACATGTGCAAAAACAGTTATTCGGGGTCAAAGGTCAACATTTAAGGATTTCGGATTTTTTTTCTTGAAAACGGTGGGTATTGTCAGAAAGTGACTAGAGCACATATTGTAGACAGAAAAATTCTCTACAATTTTGGTCTTTATAATTTTTTCCTAGAAGGAACCATTCCACAGTGGATCCACCCATTGGCCAAAAATAAAAAAATGAATGTCAAAATTTTGGTACAACATCTGGCAACTCCGACAGCTATGATATGGACCTTTTTAAAAATATATTAGTTTTTGTTTCATTCGACCGCGATCTTCTTAAGAACAGCATCAAAAGTCGGAACATTTGACTAATATTTTTTGTTGTAAGTACTACCTATATTATAAGTGCAAGTAAATATATTCAAAATATCGCGAAACTAATACGTATAGCAAAATATTATAGTGGCTTTTGAAGGAGGAGGTAATAGCTTAGTTTTCATTAAAAAATAGTGTTTTAGCGTGTTGCGGAATTCTAGTTAGCTGCATATCTTCTTAGTGTATTTTGTAACGCCATTTCGATCATATACTTAAATTTGACCTAAGGTTTTAGTCATGATGCCCACCAGTGCCCACCTCGGGAATAATTTTCCAAAGTAGCTCATGGGTTTAAGATTATTCAGTGTTAAAATCAGCTGCCATCTAGTGCCAGACTATAAATGGTGGGCCGCTGACTAAAGCTGCCCTAGAATAGGGTTTGTATGGATATATTAGCGTATAACTCTGTTATCTGACCACGTACATTAACATAATTGGTATCAGTGGCAAGATGAAGAAATCTTCTTCCAAATTTGTCTTACGTTGGCGGTACGTGCCTTCCAGGAAGAACTCTATAAGATCTATATTAAAAATTTTACCAATTTTCAGACAATAATGTTGATTTTTTTCATCCGCTTAATTGGTTGGATTTTATGTTGTTTTGGAGATTGTTTTGTTTCCCCAAGCCTATTTTTGCATCATAAGATAATCGGGATCTCTGTTCATGTCATTTTGTATTAACAACATAAAACAATTCTTACCGTATACCCCCTCCAGAGGGGAAAGGGGGGAGAATGTTACGCTCGTGGTTTCTTAAAACACTCTTCGCAGCACCACAAAGCTGTAACCAGCGCATTGGTTTGATATTTACACGGGAAATATTTTTGGCCACTTTCTCCATACAAGTGGATCCACTGTGCATTCTTGAGATATAGCGGTTCTAAAAAACACATAACTGAATTATTCGGGTATGTTCTGATACACACTTCACCTCTCACTTCATGCCTCAAGCATTTTGTTCACCACATTTTCGCTTATATTTCGAGTATTTTATGGACGGACTAGGGTGTACTCTTCTTTTTAAATACCCTAATGAGTCTTAGCCCCAATAAATTCCCAAAAAATTGGAGTAAATGGGGTGAACAAAATGCTTGAGGGGTGAAGTGAGAGGTGAAGTGTGTCTCAGAACATACCCGATTACTGAAATACGCACATATTCAGGTGAAACGGCTAAAATAACCGGAGTAACCGGGTCTGTCCCCCCAAAAAATATATGTATGTTTCCTTGAAGAGCGAAATTATCCCTATCTTTTAAAAAATCTAACAAAATAGGAGCGTTTTTAGTGAAGTTATTCCATATTAGAGTCATTTTATTCCAAAAATGAGTAATCGAAAACCCAATGGGAACGACCCCAACTAAAACTCTCCGATTTTTTTTACATTTTTGTCAAAAGGTAGGGTTTGTTGCGTTGATTACGGAAATGTATAATTTCCTATTGAAAAGTGATAAAGATCATTCTTATAGACAATTTTTAAGCCTTACCGTTTTTGAGAAAAATCAAAAAAGTGAATAAGGCCTCCTAAAAATGACCTTTGACCCTGAATAACTTCGTTTGCAAACATGGGATCAATGAGGACTTTTAGGACGTTACTTCTAATGACAACCTCTATCTTTCCACCAAAATTCAGCTTTGTGGGAATTTTTGCTATTTCCCCTTTATACGCATGTCTATTTTGACTGCATTAGGGGGATATAATCAAATGTCGTTCGTTGTTCATGGCATCAGTTGAGAACGACTGGACTGATTTGGATAATTTGTTTTGAATGTTCGTCATAACCCAACTTAGGTTTTTACGAAAAAAATTGACTTCGCTCTTATTTACGCCCACTTTTTTTTAAATATAAAAAAATAACTAAAGTGACTTTTTCATGGAATGAATGTTGCCCCCGCACAGTGCGAAATTTGGGAAGTTTAGTGGAACTTTAAGGGATTTTCAAAGAAATGAAATTAATTAAACTTTTATTGAATTCGTTAGCTAAGTACTCCACTGCAAATGGTCAATACTCAGTTTGCCGATTTACTCCACGAAACGGCTAAAAAATGCACTTAAAGTTGCACTTTTTTTTGTAAGAAATGTATTTTTGATTCATTAAAAAAAATGGAGTGGCGCGGACAAATGGTAAGTCAGTATGCCATGATTTATTTTTCTTAATATTTTACAAAATAATTATGATATTTTACACTTTAAAAAATGCAAAAAACCCTTATTGTTTTCGTGCAATTTTAATCGGAAAGAAGTGATTTTTTGAAGTTTTCAAAATTGTATTTTTTTATTTTCCGTGGTCATTTCAACAGTGAATTACGTACATTCACGTGTTAAGATATATATAATCTGAAAGATTGGATTCTCCTCTGTTCACAAAGCTATAAAACTGGTGCGGTATCGCGCGGTCTTTGGAGATATTCAAGATTTTCTAAAAAGACTTCGGGAATTTCATTCAGTTGCATTTTCCAAAAGTTGAAGGAAAAAGCGACAATGAACGCCATTGTTGACTGTGTTTTGAAGAAATGGACTCACTATTTCTAACAGTGATAATTTCTGTAAAATTAAGAAACCTCTCGCAATTTTTGATAGTTTTGACCTCTAAATGTTGGTGATTTACATATAGTGCAACATTTTTAGATGCTGCGGTACAAATACCAAAATACGTTAAAAATTGTAATGCAGTGCAGACCTGAACTTGATCTGAAAGACATTATTAACAAAATTAATGGTACAGACCTGCTGAATGGACCAATAAACATTATAGATACAAATGAAAACAAACACAAAATTTACATTTTACTCCTTAATAGATGTGTAGGGTTGTAAGGGCTTCACCCAGAAGTGGACCTATGTTGACGGCTTTTGTGTGAGGAGGTTTTTTATTCGCTAACATCTTAAAATTTACATTTGCATCAAAATCGGGTGCAATTTTTGTCTTTAACCTTTAAAATACCCATTATGAGGGAACCCGGCATGTGGGGCTATTCCAAAACGCGAACCTATATTGAAAATATTTTGTACATAAGTTTTCTATCCGCTAAAAACTCAATATACCAATTTGCATCAAAATCGATTGAAAAATGAATGTAAAACGTAAAAACGGCAGCCACCGTTACATGACCGCTACAGGAAACCACGGGTCTATGTGGCCCAATATGAGTCCCACACTCTCAACTAATATAAGAAACATTTGTGCAAAATTTTAGGAATATACACCTTTTCCTTTAAAAGTTATTAGTAAAGTTCCGCTAAAGTGCTCATATTTTGCACTGTGCCCCGGTGAAAATAGGCGACTTATTTTGTTGATTGATTTCGGAAGGGTACCCCACCAATTCCACCTCTCTTACGCCTTATTTTTTAAAAACGCTATAATTGCAAATATTACGAATGTATCGGTTTGAAAATTAATTTGGTAGGCAATGGTTGTTGTGTCTCCGACCTTACGTACCTATTTGGGGTCTAAAGAACCGAAATATTATATATATTATATCTTCCAATACTTCTGAACCTAATTTCATAAATTTTTTAGAAGTTTTAGGCTATATATTTTTACTGATTAATATCGGAAAGCCTTTTTAAATTGCTATATTTTCTAAACTTATGAACACATCGGCTTGCCAATTAATTTGCGAGACAACGGTGGTCGGGTCTAACGAATCAACCTTCATAAAATTTTCTGGAATGTACCTCCCATATTAAGAAAAACGATATATTTACAAATTGCCTTCAACGGTGAAAAAACGTAGATCTTTCCACCAGCAAAGAAAAACTAAAAGTATTTACTTATCAATAAGCGACTCCGACTTCAACAATTTTTTCAAGGAAGAGAGACGATTAATAATTCTAAACAACATCATTCCGTTGGAGAAAAGAAAGATTACAGATAAAATCTGTTGATAAATTTAAAATCCTCAATGAATAACTCAGAGGTAGAAATAAGGTAGAAAATACCTACTTTTTAATTGTACAACAGGTCCTTGTAGCTCATATTACGACAGTACAATTATTAATGTTGCGGAAAAACAACCCATACTGGGTTTTCTTTTTGCCATTATGTCAAAGGCTGAGGGTATATCACAGTCGGCAAAGCCGACTGATATTTGTTCACTTGTTATTATAAAATTCGTTTGTTTTTGTTCTGTTACTTATATTCGATTTTTGACAATGTATCAATGGAAAATTTGAACAAAAGACTAAAAACTGATTTATAATTTCATGGTGGGAGGTCGCGGGACCCCTGGACGCCGCCACTGTAGCTACTTTGATATACTCTCAAAAAAAATTCTACACAATATCGCTAGTAGTTACCCAGCAAACCAAATGTCTGATGTCCGACACGTCTGAACAATTTCGGAAGAAAAGTCGTTCAGATTTCGTTCCGATTTCTAAACGATTTTTCGAAGAGGAAATAGTTCGGCTTTTGTACCGATTTCGGAACGAATGTCGGAAAGAAGTTTCCTTTCCGAATTTCCCAAGCATTTTCTTCAGATTTCGTTACGAAATCGGACCGAAATCGATCCGATGTCGCTCCGACATTTCGTTCCGAAATTATGTCAACCACTTCATATAACTTTCGTTAAGATATCGTTACGATTTCGGATCAGATATCGGATGTATCGTCCGAATTTTGTTCCGATTTCGTTATGATGTCGGTACGATTGGTTTGCTGGGTAATTAAACCTAGTGTAGGGTAAACATTAACAGATTAACAATTCCGCTAAATTTGACCGAAGCTTTTGAGAGGTGTGAAAAATGTTTCCACGCATACAAACACACCTTCATACAACACTCTTTGGCTTATTTTTATCTAGACTCAATTGAAGAAAGCTTAACACCAACAATCACTTTTGCAAAGAAACTCAACGATAAGCCGGTCTATAAACGAGTTCAGTAAAAAATATACCTTGGAATCCAAAATATGGTTAATGCTAGTACTAGGAAATATGCTACTGAAAAAAACCAAACACAATATTCCGACGATTAATCATTCTCTCTCTTCTATATTTGTAGGATTCAAATGGTCATGGACCAAATGGAAATATACCGCTTGGCAAAGACACACCCTCATTCGTATCATGGAATTGGCCGCTAATACGGAAATGTACATTTTTTGTTTTCATGTCCAGTTTGTTGGCCATGTGTGCCGTGGTTGTGGCCATGATTGTTACTCTGCCAAAAACCTGTAATCCAAAGTGAGTACTAAACTTAACGCTATTATTTGGTAAGGCAGAAACTAATAATTTAATTGCATTTTAGGACAATGTGGTACCGTGGCAGTGTTTTCTATGAAATATTTCCGGCCAGTTTTCAAGATTCAGACAATGATGGCATTGGCGATTTGAAGGGCATTGTCAAGCGCAGTGACTATCTCAAATCGTTGGGAGTATCGGCAGTTCGTCTAAATTCTATTTTCCCTTCACCTCACTATCCTGATGATTTCAAAAACGTAACCAATCTTACTGAAGTGTCCAAAGTTTTGGGTACCACCGAAGATGTACAACAACTTAGCCAAGCCCTACATTTACGAAATATGTCACTTGTCTTGGATTTGCCCTTGTATCCATATCTAAAGGAATTAGGAAAATCCGATGGCGCCACTGTTGTAAAGGTTTTGGCTAGTACCGCTTTAAATGCTTCAGAGGCAAACGATGCGACAACCACAACAACACCAAGGCCAGTGATCACAACAAATTTAATTACTAAAGCCTTGCAACATTGGATCCAGTTTGGTGTTGATGGTTTTTACATTAAAGGACTGGAGGAATTTGACGAATTGGAAGATATCGACTATCACATGGCCGAATGGAAGGACATCTTGGGTGAAAGTCGAGTCCTCATCATTAGTGAAGAAGTCATGCTTAAAGTTAAAGAACCTCAAAGAAGTCTACTTCTTAAGCACGTGGACCTTGTGGACGTCCATCTGAATGTGTTCAATGGTACGACCAGTTTAGAAGAACGCATTAATAAAGTTCTAGCCTCCGAAATAGCTCCAGCCGATCCAGGAGTTTGGGTTCAGTGGTCAATTGCAGGTGTGGATAAGCCACGTCTCACCCGCGATGGTATAAATGACAACTTTACACTGACGGCAACATTGATGCAACTCATGCTACCTGGAACACCGAACATTTTCTATGGCGATGAAATCGGTCTCCAAGCTGTAAAAGACCATCTAAATGAACACAACGAGACAAAGCATCTGCATCATTTGTCTACCATGCAATGGCCTGAAAACTCTACGCAACAATTTACTAATCGCGAAACCTTGCCATGGCTGCCCAATGCTCCCACAGCAAACTTCAATTATTTAACAGTTGTATCCCGGATGATTCAGTTACGTGATCGCTCGCCATCAATATATAAAAACGCCATATGTAAGACAGAAACAGTCTTGCCCAACACAGCCATTAGACGAAGTGACGACGACATTTTGATAATCGAGAGATTGTATCCGCGACGTAATGCGTTCGCTTCAATTTCGAATTTTGGCCAAAAACAATTAACCTTGGACATGTCATCGAACTTCTACAGTGGCGTCGTAATGCTACACGACAGCAGTGAAAAAATATACTTTAGTGACTTCCAGATTGGACCTGCGGAAAGCATTATCGTACGACTGGATAAATAAGATGGCACAGAACCATGCCAACCAACATCTTCAAAAAATCCACCGTATCCTGTACTTAATGTTTTATAAAATTTAGTCATTTGTTATATTGCATACATTTTTATTATCGAATAAATGTTGTACTTTAATAGAAAACGTATACAAATTACGAACTGCTATACGGGGCTTATTCTTTAAATATACACGGTGGGCGAAATCCTTATAATTAATAAACTTATCATACTTTATAATTATAATAATGATTAATTTACTTGCAGATCAACTTATTAGCACCAATATGGAAAAATTACCAAAAATCAGAATGACTTGAGAAAAAGTGAAACAAGTGTATCGTTTCTAAAATTGAAACTTGGTAGGTATATTTGGAAGAGTTTAACAGTCAGACTCTATAACATTCGAATGGAACGCATTTGAGTGATTTACTACGAATGTATCACTTAGGTTGGTAGAGTAACATACCCGAATTCTCTCAATTCCAAATTTGCGTCAGAATAAAGTCCGAAAATGTTAATACAGAATAAAAGCTAAACGACTTTTATGGATAGATACCCCCGAAAAACTGGTGAAGGTAGTCAAGATGCCAAACCACAACAAATAAAAACAAGTTACAAAAGTTACAGAGTATACATAAATATATCTTCTATATATCGACACCTCCAAATAATAATATGCTAAGTCTAAAAAGTGAGTTTTGCAGGAGAAGCTCTCAAAGTGTGTACATTTTTTTGAACTTCAGTACTATGCTAAGTCAATATTTGTTTATAACTTCTGTTCGGATTGACCGATCATTACCAAAATTTGACAGAATTTAAGTTAAAGGACGTTAAATATAAAAAAATTGTAAATAACTTGAAAACATGCTAAGTCGACTTAGCATACTATTGTTTGGAGGCGTCGATATATAAAAGAGTATTAGTGAGTAGTGAGGTGAGTGACTGACTGACTGATTGACTGACTGATTCATCAGCGCCCAGACGAAACCGCTGAAGCTAGAAAGTTGAAATTTTGGGTGTAGGTTGCTCTTGGTGTGTAGGGGTGAGATAAGGCTGGGTTTTTGGAAATTCGACCTAGAAGTGTACGAAAAGTACTAAAAGGTACTAAATATGGTACCCTTTGTATTAGGCAAACGGTAAGAGCTAGAATTCTGAAATTTGGAATGAGGGTAACTGATGGAGAGCTAGAAAGATGTACCAAAGGGTTTTTGGAAATTCGAACTACAAGGGTACGAAAAGTACTAAATGGTACTAAATTTAGTACAATTTTGATTTGGGTGAACGGATTGAGCTGGAATAATGACATTTGGAATGAGGGTCACTGATGAAGAGTAACAATGAAAGGTTTTTGTAAATTCGAACTAAAAGGGTACGAAAAGTACTAAATGGTACTAAATTTAGTACAATTCAGATTTGGGTGAACGGATGGAGCTAGAATCCTGAAATTTGAAATTAGGGTCACTGGTGGAGAGTAATAAAGAAAGGTTTTTGGAAATCCGAACCATAAGAGCACGAAAAGTACTAAATGGTACTAAATTTAGTACAATCTGGGTTTGGGTGAACGAATAAAGCTGGAATCCCGAAATTTGAAATGAAGGTTACTGATGGAGAGTAAAAAGAAAGGTATTTGGAAATTCGAATTACAAGGGTACGAAAAGTACTAAATGGTACTAAATTTAGTACAATTTGGATTTGGGTGAACGGATTGACATGGAATCCTGAAATTTGTAATGAGGGTCACTAATGGAGAGTAGCAAAGAAAGGTTTTTAGAAATTCGAACCATAAGTGCACGAAAAGTACTAAATGGTACTAAATTTAGTACAATTTGGATTTGGGTGAACGGATAGAGCTGGAATCCTGAAATTTGGAATGAGGATCACTGATGAAGAGTAAAAATGAAAGGTTTTTGAAATTCGAACTATAAGTATACGAAAAGTAATAAATGGTACTAAATTTAGTACAATTTGGGTTTGGGTGAACGAATAGAGCTGGAATCCTGAAATTTGGATTGAAGGTCACTGATGAAGAGTAAAAAAGAAAGGTTTTTGGAAATTCGAATTGCAAGGGTACGAAAAGTACTAAATGGTACTAAATTTAGTACAATTTAGATTTGGGTGATTGAGCTGGAATACAGACATTTGGGATGAGGGTCACTGATAAAGAGTAACAATGAAAGGTTTTTGTAAATTCGAACTATAAGGGTACGAAAAGTACTAAATGGTACTAAATTTAGTACAATTTGGATTTGGGTGAACGGATGGAGCTAGAATCCTGGAATTTGTAATGAGGGTCACTGATGGAGAGTAACAAAGAAAGGTTTTTAGAAATTTGAACTATAAGTCACGAAAAGTACTAAATGGTACTAAATTTAGTACAATTTGGATTTGGGTGAACGAATAGAGCTGGAATCCTGAAATTTGGAATGAAGGTCACTGATGGATAGTAAAAAAGAAAGGTTTTTGGAAATTCGAATTAAAAGTATACGAAAAATACTAAATGGTACTAAATATAGTACAATTTGGATATGGGTTAACGAATAGGGCCGGAATCCTGAAATTTGGAATGGGGGTCACTGATGAAGAGTAAGAAAGATGTACCAAAGGTCGAAAAGTCCTAAATGGTAGTGAGTTTAGTATGATTTGGATTTGAAGAGCTGGAATCCTGAAATTTGGAATTAAGATTACTGTTGGAATATAGAATTGAGATATGGAGGTAGCTTTGGAAAATCGTACTAATGTGCACGAAGTAGTACTAACTGGTACGAAATTCGCTATAATTTGTATTTGCGTGAACAGATTATTGTTGGAGTGTAGGATTGAGGTAGTTTTGGAAATTCGTACTTATGGAAAAATGCTAAATGGAACTACATTGGAAATCGTGTACGAAAAGTGCTAAATGGTACAAAATTTGGTACCTTTTGGTATTTGTTATATGGTATAGAATTTTGTACAATTTGTGAATTTGTAAAGGGTAGAACTGGAATTTTGAAATTCGGTATTAGATTAGCAATTGGTGTTTAGAGTGGAGGTAGGGAGGAGGTTTTGAAAATTCGTACTTATTTATACAAAAACTACTAAATTGTCCTCAAATGGGTTTCAGGGGAACTGGTAAAACTGAAAAAGTGGATTGGGGTTAGGATATATGTTGAATATAAGGAAGTAATTTTTGAAACGTTTACCTATGTGTACGATAAGTTGGGTAACATGTTGGTACCAAAACCATTTTAAATAGTTAAGGTACTAAATTTGGTGTTGGGTGTAGGAACAAAACTGGGATTATATAATTTGGAAATACACTATTTGTACAAAAAATACGAAATGGAAAAATATTTGTTATGAAGATAGCTCTAAAATTTGAGACAAAGTTCTTAGTTTGAAAAATTGTACTGAATATTGTTCCATTGATTTGATGTTAACGCCAAGGAGTTTCTAAATAATATACTGAAATTAAGTAGTCAAACGTGAAGTATCTTTTCAAAAAATGTTTTTTGTTCTGACCGCTTTGGTATGTAAATTTGAAAACGTGGTCCAATGCGACAATTTTGTTAACTAGAAGGTATTTACCCCCTGATATTAAAAAATCCTAAATTGAAATGCCTTCAAAAAATTTTCCGTTATAAACGGTGGACATACCCGTGCACATTAAGTACAATTTTTTGTAAAGAAGTATTCTATCCTTTTATGCCACGGTTGGAAAATGTGCAGAAGATTTTCAAAATATTCTAAATCTTCAAAATATCTCTTCTAATAAACGTGGATTGAAGTGGAGATTTTTTAAATTGAACTTTTATATCCTCTGAGTATTCAAGGTCCAAATTTAAAGAAAATTGGACAATATACATTTGTTCTTCTTTACTACAATCGAAAAAATATTGGTAATAAAAATAGGCCTTAGTACAACAGAATCTCCAGTATTCACCATTCCTGTATTAAATATTGTTTATACATATATATTTCGTTTCCTTTCCGCATACGAAGTAGCGGGCATTTGCTAGTATATATATATATATATATATATATATATATATATACTAGCTGAACCCGGTGCGCTTCGCCACCCAGACTGAAATGCTATAATTATATTAACTTCATTTTTTTAATATTATAATGCTTAAATTGGCCGAAAATATATATGGGAGATATATCCAAAAATTTCGCAAACTTATTTCTAGACTAACTTCCGTCGCACATTCCAAATATCATTGAAACTGGACATACGTAGCTTGGTTGGCGCATCAAATTTCGATTTCAATATAATTTGACAAACTTATTTCTAGACCGACTTCCATCACAAATTCCAAATTTCATTGAAATTGGACATACATAGCGTGTTTGGTGCATAAAATACATGAAATTGGGCGAAAATATATATGGAAGCCAATGCGATTTCAAGTAGTCTTGAAATCTGAAATCTTAATGTTGAAATATCATGTCGAAATCGCACCATGTGCACACCAGACGTGTCATATAACAGGATGCTTTGGTATAATACCGACACTAAAAGTATATATAACCACGTAAAACTAGCACTTTTTGCAAAAACACTTTGACAAGTAATTGTTTTCAAACTAAGAAAACGAACACTTTCCATGCATTAATTTGTGAAAAATGACAAACAGTCGTGATAAAAAGTCTTTTTTTGCAAAAGGCAGTTGATCAACTAGTTAATGACCAGATTAAACGCATAAATAAAAAATTATCCCATGCAGTTCAACAATAATAACAAAAACTAATAATTAACATGTTATACAAAGTGGCAAACAAATGTTTTCAAAACGTAATGAAGGTTTCAAAATACCCCATTTATTCGGTAAATACTTAAAAATCATGACATTTTATGATTTTTTTCTTAATAAGGATTAACTTCTAACAAGTATCAACAATATTAGGGATATAATATCCCCACTAAGAAGGACCATATGGTCGCAGAGGGTACCAGATCGTATTACATGTAAACAATGTCCTATAGGTCTCAAACCGAGAATATTTGAAAACTAAGAAAATTTATGAGTTTTTTAGTTCACCAGGATGGACTGCCAGAATTACAATAAATATTGCCTACAGGATATAGTAACATGCACTAAAAAATGCTTCGTTGTATCAATGAACGGGTTTCATTGATTATTTTTCACTGATGCTATGAAACTTTCCATTAATATAGTGAAATGTTTCATTCATGCAATGAAACTTTACGTTATTTAAAATTCAATAATTTTTGGTTTCATTGTATAAACGAAACGGATTTCATTGATGCAATGAAACTTTTAATTTCTATAAATTTAAGAAAAATATGTATGTTTTGAATTCAAACTAAAAAGAATGGGCTAAAAACACTAGTACGCAAACATCTTTTTAAAAAAATGTCGAAAAATTTATATATTCGATGTGTTTGATTTGCTTTAAAAATGAATGAAACAGTTTCATTAAATAAATGAAAGAGTTTCATTAGATAAATGAAAGAGTTTCATTAAAAAAACAAGTGAGAAAAGACTATAGTCTGTACGGGGCCGACTATGTGATACCCTACACCACTACCTCTGTGCATAATCTTTTCACTCGTAAACATTTCTTTTAGGGAGATACGAAAGTTTTCACCTATCTGGCTTTTATACCAAATGACTTAAGGAGAACTGAATCAAAATAAATAATATTTAATTTTATATTTGACTACTATCGACATCACCAACATCAATATGCTTCTATCTCTATGAGAAAGCTTCGTGATGATCCGATCAAAATTCCGACCTCACACTACAGGTGCAGAAGAAGTGGAAAAAAGGGATGTATTACCGACTATTGCGATATCTCTATTATTTGACCACCTACGCCAACCTAATTTGCATAATTTTAATGATGGGATTTTCTACTTTCTTAGTCAGGCTTTGCTTTTAGATGGTCCCCAACCAAAGGTGTGATATCCGTCATTATTATTAAAATCGGAAATATGAAAAGTTGGGTTCTATTAGCGACTATTGCGATATCATCATCGAGTGACCACCTACGACAACCTACGTTACATCGTTTCAAAGGTGATATTTTCTACTTTCATTGCCATTGAAAACTCCCCAACCAAAGCTGTGATATTCGTCATTATAATTAAAATCGCAAGAATGAAATTTTGGGTTTTATTTGCGACTATTGTAATATCTTCGTTGTTTGATCACCTACGAGAACTTACTTTACATCATTAGAAAGGTGATATTTTCTACTTTATAGAAGCTGAGATCTTCGCTTTGGAAAAAAACGTTGTCATTTTATCGACATAAGTTTTTGCCCATTCCGACCCCTGAATATTATCCGACCATCACCAAAATCAATAGGCTTCTTCCCTCTGGGACCCTCATCAACACCTCAAATTTCGTGACGATCCGATCAAAATTGCGACCTGTAGCGTCATTACAAGGTTTAGATGGACAGACGGACGGACTGACGGACGGACACTCGCAATGTTATAGACTGGTGAATTTAAGATGTCATAGGAAGGGATGTCATAGGAAGGGGTCTATTGTCCCCTCACTACATTACCAGTAACCACCCAATTCGATAGTTGTGTGAAGGCAATTGTCTCTTCATTGCATTACCAGTAACCAATCAATTCGATAGTCTTAGGAAACCCAATTGTCCCTTTATTGCATTACCAGTAACCAGTCAATTCGGTAGTCAGAAATGATAGCCAAAATAAGTAGTAACTTGAAGTCAGAAAAATGGGTAAATGCATACATATATGCATTAGCCACACTTTATTTTATTACACGGAGTGCAAAAATTTTACAAATGACAATATAATCTTGTATACTTATGGATATGATAGGTCCATCTTGATCCTTGATACTGGAACTAGAGCGTTGCTACTTCATACATCGACTTATGCTTATTTGGTCTTTGGAATGTTTTTCTCGTGTGTCCTTCAGATCATTCAGAAGTTCCTGAAATAAAATGTATACAAGTTTAATGAAATGACGCGATAATGTATTCCGTCAAGATAAATATCAATACTTACAACAGATATATTATAAACATTCTTCTTAAATTGTTCATCCTTTCTATGATTTAGCTCGTAACACGTTCTTTTTTGGCATCTTAAATTTTTGCACAACAAGCGCATAAAAATACATTTTTCAATTATGAATAAATAATATGACAGAATATTTTTTTTATATTTTGTAAAAAAAAGGAAAAAATAGGTTTGTCCTTGTACTTTCTCAGTAAATATTACTCAGTAACTTCTTTTTAGAGACTAAAGCATTTTATACTTTTTCAAAGCAACAAATTAAAAAAGTAAAAAGACAACATTCAGTAAAAATTTTCAATTTGATTAATATTTACGATTATGATATTTGAATATTTTAAACCTCTGACAACTGCCTAAGCTACAAAATGTTACTGAACAAAATTCCTTCAGTAAAAATTATAAGTTCTCAGTAATAAAAAGTTCAAAATAAGTTTCTCAATTCATTATCTTTTACTGAACATTTGTGTAAAAAAACAACATTCAGTAATAATTTGTAATAATTATTACAAATTATCGAGTACGCAGACACACTTAATGTCGAAGAGAGATTACAAGAGAGAAACATTGTCGATTACACTATCCGTCGGTAGTCTATAAAAAAGTCAATATATTACACGCCAGGCAAACATCAAACATTTTTCAACGGTGGCAAAATACCCCTCAGTAATGTTGGCGACATTTCCTGAGTATTTCAGCCTTGTAAAACTTCTCTACAAGTGGTGTCTTTAGACACGCCGTTCGGACTCGGCGATAAACAGTAGGTCCCATATCATTGAGCTAATATGAATCGGGGTGCACTCATTGATATGAGAGAAGTCTCCCTTGTCCCGTATGGGATGTTGTGGAACAATGTTGTTGTTTGTTTATTACACGCCGCATTACCTGTAACTAGTGAATTGACATGATAGGCAGGAAAGCTCATTTCCAGTGGCAAAAGCAGGCTATAGGCTATTTTGTGTGCAATTTTTGGGTGTAAAATAACTAGGATCAATTAGTAACTAGTTACATAACTATGCCAAAGTAGACAATTGCTATTTATTGAACAACTGGGTATTGGTTACATACATACATATGTATAGAATCACATATATAAATATGTATGTATGCATGAATATTTGCCAAAACTAGCAGAAACGTCAGCAACTGTACAAAAATTCGCTACTGTCGCCGATTGGCGTTGGTATACATAATTATTCATCCACATTAAAAAGAATGCTCTTCTCAGTTCTTGTTATTGTTTGTATTGTCGTTCATTGAATTCCATTTGTGGTTGTGTGTGAGTATTTAAAAAGCAGAAAAAACACGTGTTGGCAAAACAACCACCACTTTCTTAGCTACATCAAACAATGTTCAAGAACATTGTTTTAGTTTGCGATAAACCACAGTCAAGTGTGGATGAAAAAAAAGTTATTTTACGTCTGGTGTTTTCAACTTTAAAAACTGTGATGTGTTTAACATGAAAAGTAAATGTAAATATTATTTTTTAGGTGTTCATTTGATCTTTTAAGTGAATTTTCATTTATATTTTTCTTGTAATGGAAGCATTCAATAGAAAATCTAAAGATGAGTGGAATGGCGGAGAAACTGTTACCATTGGCCAACGAAGCATCTCTCACTTAGAAAAAAAATGTTGTATTGTTGTATAGTTTTCTGTCCAACGGTGAAAGTTAATGTTTAGAAAGAAAACCAGATAAATTACTAAAAATTGTTTTAGGGTTTTCAATTTTGCTTACAGATGACAACGCTCAAAAGGATAATTAACTTCGTTGAAAGTAAGTATGCAGTGTTTAATAATGTAAAATGAAAATTCAAATATTGTTTAAATCATATTTTGTAGTTTTTATGTGTTCGTTTATTTACTTTTTTAATTTTCATTTATAGTTGCAATGGAGATAAAAAATAGAAAATCCAATGATCAGTGGAATTACGGAGACTGTCCGTGGCCAATGAAGCACAACTCCCTTAAGAAAAAAATGTTGTATCCTAACATCGTGGACGTACACAGGGGATGACTCAGCGGCAGAAGTTGGAGGTAAGTTATTGTTTAGAAAACCAGTCAATTTGTGAGCAATTTGTTTATTGTTTCAATTTTACTTACAGATGACAACGCCCAATACTATCATTAATGTGCTTAATACCTGAGGTATTAAATATGACTTGTTGTATTAATGGTCAAAACTAATTGCAATAAAATGAAATAAACATATTTTTAAGTTTTTGCCTTTTTAGGGGCGAAGGCCATTATTTGTGAGATTTAATTAATTTAATTAATCGAGCTTTTTTATGACCTAAGGAGATTACATTGAAAAATTGATATCTAGCAAAGTCCTACACACACATCAACCACTATGCGACGATCGTTTCGTTAGCTGGTTAGGCTAACATCATCAGGCATATTAGATGTTGTTGTTGTTGCTAGACAGTTTTCGCCATTTGGAGCTTCTATTTATACATCCAAGATTGCAAATTTGCATTTGTGAAGTTCAAATTGAAGCTTTTTATTTCCAAAGACGACTCATTTGTCCCCCTTCTATTCCAGAAATCAATTTTTTCAATGTTACATTCATATTACAGTCGATGGCTTTTTTCCATCGTAGACTGTATATATGTCTTTCACATCGAAAGATATTTTAAGTGGATTGTGGTTTAGAACGCTAAGACGTCAGCAACATTGTCTGTTAGTTGGCGACGACCCATATTTAGCATTGACTTCATTTTTGTTCATTACGTGAGTATGAAATGACTTTATAACATGAATGAAATCCTACGTTGTATCAATGAAATTTGTCATTGATTTTGAACCAACGTAAGGCTTCATTGCATAAATGAAGACGTGTCATTACAACAATGAAAGTATCTCATTGCATTAATGAAAAAGTTTCATTGCATCAATGAAGGACTTTCATTGCATTAATGAAAAAGTTTCATTGCATTAACGGAAAAGTTTCATTGCATCAATGAAGAAGTTTCATTGCATGAATGATGGAGTTTCATTGCATTAATGAAAAAAATTCATTGCATCAACGAAGAAGTTTCATTACATGAATGAAGGAGTTTCATTGCATTAACGAAAAAGTTTCATTGCATTAATGAACAATTTCGTTAATTTAACTTCAATGAAACTTTTTTCATTTATTCAATGAAGCTCTACGTTGGCTCAAAATCAATTTCAAATTTCATTGATGCAACGTAGGATTTCATTCATATTACGTAGCTTTTTCTTTCAGTGTGATTGCCGCTTCTGATTGGCTGGTAGCCCGACTTTGACATTTATTCCAGTTTTATTGACGTTTTTTTCATTTTTCCGTTCCCGTACATTATGAATAAAGTTGTATGTATATCTCATTCTTCACAGTTCGTTCTTTTACTACTTTTACCATTCAGATGAACAGTATAGTTTTTTTGGTCCCAAAGAGGTTGAGAGTCAACGATGACTAAATACCAAATTTCAGTCTTTGCGATGGGATATTGAGAGCACAACCTTCAAAGTACCGAAAATCGGGAAGTACGCTTCTATGGGGACTATATGAAGACTAGGTCCACGTCTGATAATTCTCTTATGGAATATTTTTTACCCCCATGGAAAACCAGATACCAAATTTCAGCCCTTTCGGTGGGATGTTTAGGCCAAATACCGAAAATCGCGAAGTATCGTTCTATGGGGGTTATATGAAAGCGTGGACCTATACCAACAACTTTCAGGTTGAAAGTTTTATACCTCCATCGAAGATTAAATACTAAATTTCAGCCATTTCGGTGGGGTATTGAGATCAAAACCTTCAAAATACCGAAAATCGGGAGGTACCATTATATGGGGGCTATATGAAGACGTACATCTATAGCGACAAATTTCAGGTGGAAAGTTTAATACCGCCAACGAAGACTAAAAACAGAATTTCAGCCAATTCGGCGGGATATTGAGGACACAACTTTCAAAATGCCGAAAATTGGTATGTAGCGTTCTATAGGGGCTATATGAATACGTGGACCTATACCAACAAATTTCAGATGAAAAGTTTAATATCCCCAATAAAGACTAAATGACACATATCAGCCAGTTCACTATGATAATGAGGCTAAAACCTCCAAAATACTGAAAATCGGGAGGTGTCGTTCTATGGGGGCTATATTGAAACGTGGAAAGATACTCGTAAAGCCCATTTTTAATACTAAACATCGGTGGATTAATAACAACTTCTATACCAACTTATAAAGCTATATCTTAAAATTTCCTAGGTGTATCTTGATATCGACAGACGGACGGACAAACGAACATGGTTATATCGACTTAGAATTTTCTGCTGATCCAGAATATAAATGCTTTATACTGTCTCCGACGACTTTGTCGATGTGTTACAAACGGACAAATTTTATTATACCCTCCATATTATGGTGAAGGATATAAAAATGGGTACCGCCCAATTTAAGTTTTATTTACGTTATTATCAACATTTTCGTCCAAAATTGCCAGTAATTCGTCATTTAGGGTTCCCAGTGGTCAACAAACTTCACCATTAAAAATTGTTGACATAGATCCACGTTTAGGTATAGCCCCCACATACCAGTACCGCCCAATTTCAGGCATTTGAAAGTTATGATTTGCATTTTCGTCCTAAATTGGCTGCAAATTGTCATTTAGGGTTCCCATTGGTTCGCAAACGGTCAAAAGTTGTGAACATAGATAGGTCCAGCTTTGGAATAGCTCGCAAAAAACGGTACCGCCAGTTTTAAGGTATTTGGATGTCAATAGGAAAAAAACTTCTCGGACAAAAATTGCAGACATAGGTCCACGTTTTGGCATGGCTCCATAAAACGGTATCACCAATATGTTTTTTCCCCTTTTTGGACAAGGTTGGATGTCATTTCACATCCAACAGTTAAAAGCTTCTCCAAAAAATATTGTGGGCATAGGTCCACGTTGTGGTATAGCCTCATATAAGGGTGCCACCATATATAAGGGTACCACCTGATTTCAGCTATTTTCACCACTTAAAACTGTGGGCATTGGTACTTTCGTGGCAGAAAGAAAACTAATTATTCCATATAAGTTCAGAATAGTACATCATGGATTAAGGCTTGTGTATTGTATCACTGTTGCATTTTTGTAGTTATTGTTTAAATTTGTAAGCCGCTGATGTTTCTTTTTTGTGCGTGTACACAAAGGAGTGGGCCGGTTTATTCCATATTCGAACATAATCACTATCTGCAAAATATATTATGAAATGCGAATGTTGGACTAAATCGATTACTCCATCACCTAACTTGATTTAAGTTTTTGCGAAATATTACGAGGATCAATATTTGGAACAAGTCGGTTGATCCGTTCGATAGTTATCATGCGCACCGGTTAGCAAGACAGCCAGTCCTTCTGATTCAGAAGGACTAATGAATGAATGGTGTTGTGCATTCATTTGATGAATGCATTCATGCAGATGTTTACTTCTGAAGTAAGTCCGGAAATAACTTATCTGGTTCTGTTGCTTTGAATGGTGAGAAAATCTTAATGGCGTTCCAAACGATTGTGTCATCAATTTTTGAAGCTTCTTCTGTCAAAGTTTTCTATTTTCGCCGATATCCATCCGTACACCGTAGTGCTGAATGAAAAGTTCTTTTGCATCAGAAGTCTTAACATAGTTTCTTCCATCTTCTTGTCCATATTGGCCACCATTATTGCAGAAGTGTATGGATGTTTTATAGAATTTTTTTTAATATAGGATTTTTTCGTGCAATATCGAATATATGATATTCCGAAGGATGCGTCTATTTCTTGACGATCATATTTCATGACGGTTTTCTGGCACAAAGTCGAAAGTTGTGAAAAGTAATTTTCATTCCATAAACAACGCAACAACGTTTATGCTAAAATATGTCAAACTCTCCAATGGAAATGTCAAATGGTGCGTGGTAATACGTGGTGTTACCTATGTCAGATTCGTCAAAATACTTATCTTATTATATAAAAGAGCTTAGTGATAAGTGAGTGACTGACAGATCATCCCCCATACGAAACGGCTGAAGTTGTTGGTGTGTAGGGGTGAGATAAGGATGGGTTTTTGGAAATTCGAACTGGAAGGGTACCAAAAGTACTAAACGGTACTAAATTTTGTATCAATTGTGTATTTCTAACGGCTATAGCTAGAAGCTTGATATTTGGTATGGGAATCAAGGTTGGTTGGTATGTGTTCCCAAAGTACTAAATGGTACTGAATTTAGTACAAGTTGGATTTGGATGAACGGTCAGAGCTGGAAACCTGAAATGTGGAATCAATATTACTGTTGGAGTGCAGGATTGAGGCAGTTTTGTAAATTCGTACTAATGTGTACGGAAAGTACTTAATGGTACTAAATTTAGTACAACTTGGATTTGGGTGAACTGATAGAACTAGAATCCTGAAGTATGAAACTACGATTAATGTTTGAGTATAGGATTGAGGTAGTTTTGGAAATTCGAACTTATGGGTACGAAAAGTACTAAATGGTACTAAATTTGGTACAATTTGGATTTGGGTTAACGTATAGAGCCGGAATCCAAAAATTTGAAATTAAGATTGCTATTGGGGTGTAGGATTGAAGTAGTTTTGGAAATCCGTACCCACGGCTACGAAACGTGCTAAATGGTACTAGATTTGGTACAATTTGGATATGGGTGAACAGATAGAGATCGAATCGTAAAGTTTGGAAATAAGATTACTGCGGGAGTGTAGAATTGAGGATATTTTAGAAATTCGTCGAACGGATAGAGCTGGAATCCTGAAATTAGTAATTAAAATTGCTATTGAGGTGTAGGATTCAGGTAGTTTTGGAAATTCGTACTTATTGGTACGAAAAGTACTAAATGGTACGGATTGAGCTCGAGTCCTCAGTTGGAATCCGTTTTGGAAATCCTTACTAATGGATACAAAGCATACTAAATGGTACTAAATTTGGTAGAATAGGATTTGAGCGAACGGATATAACTGAAATCCTGAAATTTGGAATTAAAATTACTGTTGGACTGTAGAATTTAGGAAGTTTTGAAAATGTGTACTTATGGGCACGAAACATACTTTATTGTACTAAAATTGGTACAATTTGGATTTGGTTGAACGGATATAGCCGTAATCCTGAAATTTAGAATTAAGATTACTGTTGGAGGGTAGAATTGACTAAGTTTTGGAAATTGGTACTTATGGTACGAAAAGTACTAAATTTGGTACAATTTGGATTTGAGTCCACGGATAGAGCTGCAATCCTCGAATTAGGAATTAAGATTACTGTTGGAGTGTAGGATTGAGTAATTTTTGTAAATTCGTACTTATGGGTACGAAAAGTACAAAATGGTACTTAATTTGGATATTGGTGAACCAATAGAGCTGGAATCCTGAAATTTGAAATAAAGATTGCCGTGGAAGTGTGGGATTGAAGTAGTTTTGGAAATTCGTACCTATATATACGGAAAGTACTAAATTTGGTACAAATTGGATCTGAGAGAACGGATAGAACTGGAATCCTGAAATTTGGAATTAATATTACAGTTGAAATGAAGGATTAAGGTAGTTTTGTAAAATTGTACTTACACGCAGAGAAGAGATATTGTAGGAGCAATCATATTCTGAGAACGAAATAGTGTATTTTAAAATTCTGAAAATATATATTGTTGTTTCAAACATATATTTTATGTCAGGAAACAAAATATATTGTTGTACCAACAACAACAATATAATTGCACCACGGTGGAACCCCGTTGTCGAAATACGTACCATAATTATACGAAAATTACTAAATGGTACTCCATTTGCTGTTGGGTGTAGGGGCAGAGCTGGAATCTTTATTTTTTGGAGTTAGGATGAGTATAAGTGCGTAACATTGGTATATGGACATGTTTTAAGAAATACGTACCATAAATTGACGAAAAGTACCTATGTGGTCTAAATGTTGTATCGTGTGTAGGTATGTGGGGTTAAGATATGGAGATGGTTTTGAAAATGCATACTATGAAATGGTACAGAATTTGATATAATTTTTTTTATTGTGTAAAGCAGAAATTTTTGAGGTTTCGGAAATTCATACCTGTGTATTTATATGTAAATTACTATTATTGGGTTTAGAAAAACTGATAGAGCTGGAAATGAGATCGAAGGTTGGTATAACAAGTCAATATTTTTAAGGTTATGCACAGGTGTACGAAAAGTACTAAATTTGGTACCATTTTGTTATAGCATGGACGAGTAAGGAGTTTTTTTGAAATGCTTACAATTTCTTACAGCCTGTTTCACCATGTCGAACGAAAATGTAAACGAAAGACAAACATCTATGATTTTTAAATTTTGTAGTTGTTTTAAAGCAAACACAAAGTCATTATTGCCATGAAAACCAAATTTTAGGTGTTTTTCGTTCGCAATCATTTTCCTTTGACAAGTGAAACAGGTCCTGAAATTTGGTATGCGGGTCGCTGATGCCTGAAATGGTATTGGAAATACCTACTATTAGGCTACAAAAACGACTCAATTGGAATACAATTGGTCTTGGGTGTAGACAGAAAACCCTTAATTAAAATGCCGCAAAACATGTGGCTCGCTGTTGATGTGCAAAGGTGAGATACGGATGACTTTTATTTTTGCGATTTTAATTATAATGACGAATATCACAGCTTTGGTTGGGGAGCTTTCAAAAGCAAAGCCTGACTATGAAAGTAGAATATCTCACCTTTATAATGATGCAAAGTAGGTTGGCATAGGTGGCCAAATAACGGAGATATGGCAATAGTCGGTATTACATCCCATTTTTAAATTTGTTTCGAAATCGCGCTACAGGTCGCAATTTTGATCGGATCGTCACGAAAAATTGGGGGTTAATGGGGGTCCCACAGAGAAAGAAGCATATTGATTTTGATTATGGTCGGATAATATTCAGGGGTTGGAATGGGCAAAAACTCATGTGGAGACAAATTCAAAGTTTTATTCTTTGTCAATATATCGGCTTCTAGTAGGGGTATTCCAACGGCAAAGCCTGTTATTGGAAGAAGAAGAAAATATTACCTTATTATGTTGGTGTTAGTCGGATTATATTCCCTAAAAGAAATGTTTACAAGTGAAAAGCTTATGCACAGGGGTAGTGGTGTAGGGTATCACACGGTCGGCCCCGTCCCGACTATAGCTCACTTGTTTTGTTTGAAAATCGAACTGAAGTGGCACGAACAGTACTTAAATAAAATGTTATACTGATTAAAATTGGTATTAGTCCAACAAAACTTTCAGTGTTAGCCATTTCCATATTAAATATTGTTTATTTGTTTTTTTTTTTTTATATTCTTTCCGCATACGAAGTAACGGGCACTTTGCTCGTAGATAAAATAATAAGAAGAAGATTTCACAAAAATAGGGACAAGCAAAATAAGTGCATTTAAAACAGCAAAAATAAACCAGTTCAGCCCCACTTAATCTAAGTACGCCCCAGCGAAGAACAAACACAACAAAAATCAAATGTCACAAAATGAAAGCATCCTGTATCTTTGATTTTTTTAGACTGGAGATTGCAAGTGTTTCTATTGACCATAATGTTAACGAACTTAGAACTGATAGATCAAACAAAATGACTACATATAAACAACGAGAATGATTGGATTATTTGTGCTCGGTGTGCCTATTGTTGGGTGAGAATAAAAAGATCCATTCTCAATATAATAAGTTGCTGAATACCAATGAAATTGTGATTGGAATTCTTACCTAAAATAATGTTTCATTTGAACGACGCCCTACTTTTCTATTAAAACCACCAACGAAGTGCCAAATAATGTCAATTCGGCTAATCTCTCATAAAATCGAAAATAAACAAAAGGTCAATTTTTAACAGATGCCGTTGACTTTGAAAAAATATATAATTACTTGGAAAGAAATTTAAAAACGAATATTTATTCTTCATAATTGCTTCTAATTTTAATTGATAATACAAAATAAAGTTGTACGCACGTCATACTCTTCGATACTGTTATCAGCTTTAAATATTTCTTTTTAATATTCCGTCTCTAGAAATCCCGTTAAAAAAATATTTTGTAAGATATGTAAACTCGATAATGCAATAATATAATGAAAAATTATTTATTTAATTTACTCGGATTTCTTGGCCAAATGCACACAGAATGTGTTATAAAATTCTGATATAATTAATGGTTATTCATGCCAAATATTAGGGGAACTGCAGGCAAGGTACTTGAAATAGGTGTTAATGGACCTGGTTGATAGAAAATTATTATTTTTCTTAAAACTGCCTGGACCAAATTTGACTTTTTGGAAGCAAAATTTTCAAAAATTTTATGAACATTTTCCATTTCCGGCAGAACTGAGCCATCGTGAAAACAAAAAATTAGAGTTAGAAGACAAAAAATTAAGGCACTGCGGTCAATGACTTAGTATCATTGGAATACGGAGCTTAAGCACGGTGCTCCTTAACTATGACTTAGTATCATTGGAATACGGAGGTTAAGCACGGTGCTCCTTAACTAATTTAAAAAAACAATGCTTACATCTGGAAAGTTAATGCAGATTCTGAAACTACAATGCTCATAGATGAGAAAAATAAAAAACAAAAACCGAGGTCAAATGCCACATTTTCAGGGTTTTTTAGGTTTTCAGGATTTAGCTTGACAACGGCAATTCTAATGGAAATGGGACTAGAAAAAAAAGTTGTAGTTGTGAAAATTCTCAACAAGATTGATATTTATGATTTTTTCGTAGGTTTCACCATTTTTCAGATATAGAAGTTGAAATTGAGACAGACAATGCTCGCACCAGAAATGCCATAGAAGGACAAGCGCATTGATCTTACATCCAGTCATCAAGTACTTTTGGAGTAATGGAGAATTGCCATTGTCATCCGACCTAAAGTAAGATCTAGTAATAAATGTGCCAAAAAGGCAAACTTGGGTTCGAATTTTCGGCTTTCCTTGCATCATTGGTTATTAAGCTCGATTCCAACGAAAAATTAAGGAAAATAGTACATGTTTGCAATTAATTGTAGTTTAATACAAGAATATTCGAGAAAAATCTAAGTGTACAATTATTGATAAAAAATTTTAAATATTAAATCGCGAAAATTGCATCCGAGCCCACTGTGCATAAATGCATGCAAAAATAAAAACGACAAAAAAGATTTTTTTTCTATTTGGACCAATATTAAAGTTATGATTAAAGATATGATGAGCAGCATCACCACCGTAAAAAATTAAGGAAATCAAAAACAACTTTTTGATCGAGAGATGCAAAAAGAACCTGAGGAGCCAACTGAACGAAATGAGCTAACTGAATACATATGTTATTTAAAGGAACGATATTAGCGAATATGCTTCCGTTCGTCCTATTCGCCGAATCGTTCTTTTGAAAAAGTTTGTTCATGAACGTTACAACTCTAGTGTTCTAATAAAAATAATTGATCTTATCAGAGTTCTCCTTGCTGACTCCCGACAATTCGTCGGTGTCATTCTTAAGTGTTCCATACGCCATTTTAACTTTTTGAGATACAGGTGCTTTCTAAGGTTTTCCGGTATGCTTCTTCAGAATTTTTTATTGGCGTCTTCCTATCTACTCTAGTTGCCGAGATATCAACGTTTCGACGAGGAAGCTCACGATTTCTTCAGAAATTAAATTAATGTTCTAATAACTTACAAGCTAACCCCCCGTTTACACATACAAGTGACAGTTCGAAAAGTACCAATACACTCACACACCAATTATCAACCTCACTGCCGACAAAATTTCCTTGTCAGTAATCAATAGCTCTGTTCCAGAACTAAAAAGTTTTTAAAATTTTTACCACTTTTACACATTTTGCGTTCCCGTACACAAAATTTATATGAAAATAGTTTACGACTTTTACCACTTTATAAAGTAAAGGAACAAGCCAAATGTAAGTGCTTTGAAAGTAACTACAATTTTTTTTCCGAACGTTGACACATGCAAGTGTCATTTCGAAAAAATTGAAGTTTCGGCTATAATATGTATACACAACTGTCTGCAAGTTACTTGCGTGTGTAATCACCGGATTATTGAGGCAAAGATGGGAAACATTTTTGTTTCCCGAAATACGTCGAGCGTATACTTTTTGTAAGTTGAACAAATTCAACTATGACAGAACGTTTTGTATGCATGTATGTGTGTGTTTTGTATTTTGAAAACAAAAGCCCAACAAAACCTGAAAGGAAAAGGAAAATTATTTATTTTACGAATGAAAACATATATGTAAATAAGTTTTGGTCGCGGATTTGGTGTTTTAAATGTGATTTTGTACTCAACGTATTTGGGTAATACGGACGCTCAGAGAGCGTTGCTGTGGTAGAAAGGTGAAATATTTGTGTACGTCACGTCGTTATTTAGGTTTAGCAGTAAATGTGATATACAATTGCTCTGTTCCAGAACCTGCGAGAAGCTACTATTTTTTACTACGATAAAATTGTTTCCTTTATGTTATCGGAAAAAATAGTAAAAATTAGTAGATTCTTGCAGTTCTGGAACATTTGTGTCATAAGTGTGGATAAGGAAAAAAAGACAAAAATTCTATTTTTAAAAATGTCGGTATTACTTTTAAATTCCAATATAAGTATCTCTAATTTTTTGCAAATACATTCTATATACTATTAGCAATAATTCAAGTCAAAAATATAAATTTTTTTAGTCATCTCCACGCAGTTGTGAAGCAAACTTTAAAAGGCGATTAAAAAGCGGGAAAATGACGTATGGAACACTTAAGCATGACACCGACCAATTGACTCCAGAGAATTAAAGACAAGAATGCGTACAGGAGTAAGACAAGGATGTAGGTCCGCTTCTTCTTAATATTATTTTGGACACAATAATGGCTGGCGGTATATATTGGCAGACTGAAAGATGTAGACTACGCTGGTGGCATATACCTTTTGTGGCATCAGAACTCAAACATGCAGCATCATATAAACCATGTGCAAGACTATGCTCAGAGTATATGGCGTTCAGATAAACATATGTAAGACTAAATACATCCACATTAATGCTAGAAACGCAACACCATTAACCTTGAACAACACCGCTTTAGAAGAAATGGAGTTTACCGGTTTATACCCTCCACAATAAGATGCAAAGTTTAATTATATTTGTCATTCTGTTTGTAACACATCATCGAAGATATTTGTCGGAGACCCTATAAAGAATATATATTCTTGATCAGCATTAAATTCTAAATCGAAATAACGGTATCCGTCTATCTGACTAATGAAATCAAGATACAGCTCGCAGAGCTTTATAATATGGTACAAATTATAAAAATCCTAGCCTGTTTGGTATTGAAAATGAGCTATATCGGTCCTCGCTTTGATATAGCCCCCATAGAACTGTTTTTGGTATTTTCAAAGTTTTAGCCCCATTACCACATTGAATTGATTAAATTCGTATTTACTCTTTGTTGGGAGCATTAAACTTTCCCTAGAAATTTGTTGATATAGGTCCACGTATAGCTCCCATAGAACGGCATCTCCCGATTTTCGATATTTTGAAGGTTTAGCCTCATTATCACACTTAAATTACTGAAATTTGGTGTTTATACTTTGCTAGGGGTATATAGATCCACTATTTAATATATGGTAACATGGGGCGCCTTCGCCACTGGGGCGGCTCCGCCAGCGCCGATTTTCTCGCAAAATACAAGTGCTAGAAAAAATCCGTTAAAGGCAAAATTGTGAGTTTAATGAAGATCTATCATCTCCCAAAAGTTGGCACTTGTGTCATCGGTATGATAGCGGACGCACGTGGTTTTGTGTTTCAGGGTATTGGGAAAATAATTACACTATGCAACACTGAAAATGCAAACAACTTCTAGTATTAATTTTTTGAAAGTACATATTTAGACTACAAAAACCCTAGTTGGGTTTTGTCCTGTCAGATCCAGTTCGGATTCTATGGCCTCATCTAAACCGGGCTAAATCTACACTTTTTTGCATTTATCAGGCCTTTATCTCAGAAACGAATAGGAATTTGGCCTTGCTGTATTTAACAATATTGTAGCCATAAATTAGTAGAACTTATCTTTTAAAGAAACTACATAAGAAAAACTCCATCTAGGGCATTAAAATCTATAAAATATAGAAAATTTTACATAATTGCTGAAATTCTGGTCAGTATCGGCTAAACTATTGGGAGTTGAACCAAGTAACCTTTTGCAAAAATCTTCCAAATAAAGTTCTCAACAATTCTTTAGAACATTCTGAAACTCTAAAATGCTTACTTCATGTTGTTTCGGCGGTATTTTGCATCATATCTTTTACAACAAGTATTTCAAACACAGTTCACACCAACAGTTTATTCTCGCATTTCGGATTTCACTACATTATTGACATTTTTATTAAATCGTCGTTGAAAAATGTACTGAAAACAACGGGATAGAGGCATTTTGCAACAATGACATGTTCTGAAGAGTTGTGTATTACATTCCAGGGAATATTTTTCCAAAAGAAAATATTTAGAAAAAGTTAACGGTTTTGGAGATACGGTGCGAAATGTATAAAAATTGTGGTATTTTTGCATATATTTTGAAATTTGAGGCAATAAATGTAATTTTTCGAGTTCATTATTTCTCCAAATATTGTTTTCTTGTCCTTATCTACAAATTTGCTTCAGAGGTCAGAAGAAGATTCGCATTGGTTTCAGAGATATAGCCCCGAATTTCTTTAAAAAGTCAATATTTAACCATGTTTAGATGAGGCCATAAAATCCGAGCTGGATCTGACACAACAAAACCCAACTAGGGTTTCTTGTCGTTTGGGTCTGTACTTTCAAAAAATCTTCAGTTCGAATTGTTTGCACAAGATCACCTTAAAAATGTTGCACAGTGTTATAGTAGGTATTTTTGTGATATCTTCTTTACCTTTTGTGATATCAAAAACACATTTTATACCGTTAGAACTAGAACTAGAACTACTGAAGAATATAAATCCCAATAATTCGCATGCAAAAAGCAACTGCAAATGTCAATATATTCTCTTCTTTATTTGCCAATTCGTTTTCCGAATGTTAGCGACCAATACAATTATAAATAGATTTGTTTTAATAAATACGTATATATACAATATTTGTTTAAAGATTGCTTAGTATGTCTGCAAACGCATTTCTATCTCTAGCCTTTGATAATAGGGTTGTAGTATCTCGGATGCCCGTCCATTCTGTAATATTATCCATCCATGTTGTCTCCTTTCTTCCTCTAACAGGTCTTCCTTCTATCTTTATGTGGATTATATTTTGTAGCAATTTATATTTTTGATTTCGCATTATATGCCCCAGGTATGCAGTCTTTCGTCTTTTTATTACTGAGATAAGTTCTCTTTCGCAGTGCATCCTTCTCAGTACATCGGTATTTGTCATATGGGCTGTCCAGGGAATTTTGAGTACTCTCCTATAAATCCATATCTCAAAAGCTTCCAGTCTTCTTATATCAGCACTTTTAATTGTCCATACTTCCGTTGCATATAATAACACTGACCAGACATATGTTTTGATAAAACCAATCTTTGTTTCAAGATTAATGTCATGACTCGTAAGTACTCTCTTATATTTTGAAAATGCTTCTCTGGCCTGTTCAATTCTGCATCTTATTTCTTGCGAGGACTGCCACTGTTCAGTTATTGTAACTCCCAGGTATTTAAAACTTTGAACTCTGTCAACATAAGTATTGTGAATTTTTAATGTTGTATTATTGTGTTCATTCTTCTTGCTTATAACCATGCATTTGGTTTTGCGGATGTTAATTTTCAGACCGTATTTTTCGCTGTGTATTGCGAGTTTATTCACAAGGTTCTGGAGTCCAGATATGCTATGCGCTAGTAAGGTTGTATCATCAGCATATCTTATGTTGTTCAGAAATGTTCCGTTTATATGAATGCCGATTGGGATTTTGTTTATGGATTCATGAAAAATTTTTTCTGAGTAGATATTGAATAGCAAAGGTGACAATATGCACCCTTGTCTCACTCCCTTAGATATGTCAATTCTATCTGTCATTTCCCCGTCCACTTCTATTTGTGCACTTTGATGCTAATATAGACTTTTGATACAATGCACTTCTTTCTGGTCTAGGCCAATGGAGATGAGGATGTCAATCAACTTATCGTGTAACACTGTATCAAAAGCTTTTTCGTAATCTATGAAGCATAGAAATACGTCTTTTTGTGCGTTTTTACATTTCTGGACCAATGTTTGTATAGAAAAAAGTGCTTCTCGGGTTCCCATACCTTCCTTAAATCCAAACTGAGATGTTCCCATGGCTTTTTCACACTTTGAGTATATTCTGGAGTGAATTATCCGTCAATATATTAATATTAATAAATATGTAAGGGGTGGGTCGCCTACGCTATGACAGGGGCGTGGTTGGTTAATGTTAGAAATTTGTCATGTTTGATTTAACTTCTTTATTCCATAAATATACCACACTATAATGTGAAGTTAAAATCAAGATTTTCCTAAACGTATATTGTTTTAGTTATATAATGATTTTTGTACCTAAATTCAAGGTACCTACTTCATTTATCCGCTAGAATCGGTTATTTTTTGTGAATTTTAAAATAATTTTTGATTATTCAATAGACAACATGTTCCTTTTTAGCATAATGTTGATATTAAAGAAAGAAGTATGGTGAATTACAGTTTTAGAGTCCGTTGGAGAATGTTCAATATAGATGGCGAAGCTGCCCCATTGGTGGGGAGGCTTCGCCACTTTCTAGACAATTTGTAAATTCTCAAAAATAATATCTTAAAAACAACATTATAAACATTTTTATATCAAAACTTATAGTCAAGATATGCTAACATTTGTACCAAAAATAATATTTGAAAACATTTGAACGGTGTCGGTATGAGAACATTTTGAACAAAAACCAGGCGCCCCATGTTACCATATATCGATACAAAAGTTTAATCGAAAAGTTGTTAATACAGGGCAATGTCTTGTTAGGAACATTTCAATACAACTCGTGTAAAGGGTATACAAAATTCGGTCGGGCCAAACTTAACGCGTTGGTCTAGATTTTGCATACTACCTGTAAACTATAATTTAAGATTAGCAACATAATTTGTGTGGGATTTAAGAAGTCTTTTTCACATAATTCTTATTCTGGCAGAACTACTTCAGTTATTTTCTAAAATGAATTTTGATTAGATTATGCACAGTGGTTGGTGCTGTAGGGTAACACATGGTCGATCTCATTCCATTTAAAACATTTTTCTACCCTACCTGCTAAATGTATCTTGGTTGGGAAATTCGAAAAAGATTTCTATAAAATTAAACTCAGGACAATGACCTTAAAATTCCTGCACCAATTTGAATGTCATGGGTTATGTAAATGATCGTAATGCTCATACACACACATACACATACATACACACGCGATCATTTAGGCATTATCAATGATATAATTAGCCATCAGTTACAAAGTTTTTCATAATCACAAAGGCATTTGCTGATACACATACATACATATGTACAATGTACAAAAGTCGATGACTATGTTTACTGGAAATGACCTGCGATAATATAATGTTAAGCTACTCCAGCGTTGGAGATTGCATAAACAAATTATTTTTTTAAGCTTTGATCTTCTCATCTCAAGGTGCTGCTGCTGCTGGCTCATCACTCAGCGCTTTTGCCATAGAAGAAATTCATTCAGACATACGAAAGTCGTTAAACTACTTGACAATACAAAAAAACCTAAACAACAACGACAATAGCTGTCGGTCAATACGGAAAAAAGAGTAGCTGGCAATGGATGGGTACATGCTCAACGTAACGGGCGACTGAGTGACGCACCTCAGCTTGTAGTTGCCAACTAAACCTACCTCACTAACCAACCAACTCCAGACAAAATGCGCTAAGACACACACATGACTACAGGTTGGTGCCCAAACGAAGACAACGATCAGTTGGATTGTAACACTCAAAGTTGAGAGAGCACGGCGGACGGAACTAAAACAAAAAGAAAATCTACGTTACGCATAAACCACCATTCGAATTGCCTGAGGCAATCAATAGCAACACAATATTCAGTCAACAAACATCTAACATTGGGATTATTTTGATTCACCTTCATTGATCGATTGTTTCACGCATCAATCAGTCAATCACTCCATACTCATTTACTACTATCGTCGTATCGTAATCCACCGACAGACAACCGTAAGAGTTTAATATTTCATCATGCTGCAGCGATTAACGGTGACCACAACATTGCTGCTTTGCTTGGCGGTTTTCGTTGTTAATGCCAAGGTCATTGCAAAACCCAACAGTTTGCCGCTAAATATGGTTCATAGCAATGCCGCTAACACACCAAGGCAACTAATTCTGGGATCTGGAAAGGAAACTTCAGCACCCGACTTCATACGATTGGTAGTGATGCGCCTAATCTATGGTCTAGCCACGACCATGGGAGTGGAAGAGCGATTGGAAGGTTTGTTTAATGGTGCCTTCGTTCCTCCAAATGCGGATAGTGATTTCTTCGGTTTTGGAGGTTTGGGTGGCGGTGGTGGCGACGATGGTGGTCTTGGCGGTTTGCTAGGTCTTGTAGATCTGGAAGGTATCGTGGGAGGAGATAACTTATTCGACGACGGTGGCTTGTAACGTACATATCTGAAATCTACAAATTGATATCGGCATTCCAATTCTTCACAGGCTAAATACACATTTTGGAAGCGGAATAGCGTTATCGATATGTTGTTATTCATATTTATGTTTTAGTTAATGTGTAATTTTAAGTAATTTATTTATCTATTTATTTATAATTATTAGATATTATTTATATTAAATTGTGTTACTGTAGTTGTAATAAAGTAAATACAATAGAATTGTAGAGAAATTAAAAAAAAAATAAACACACACACTTGCGATTATGTAAATGATTTATGGCCGAGTTATGACATCTGATCTGTCTGCCATTAACAATTAATGACAACTTATGGCAAAATTAGAGCTCATTATCACATTCATCTCCTACATACTCCATCATTAGCTGTTTTGTATGTCAACGCATAAAAGATTGAAAGAAAGGCTTGAGGGCGAAATTCGTTAACATTTGGCTTAAAGCCAAACCAAGTCATTGCTTATATCCGCTTAAACAATATCTCAAATAAACTCTGCGCCCGTTTATTCGCCCTTTTTTGTGTGGCTCTGATCGTTTGTGTCGTCATATCACTTTCTTTTTTGTTTACATTAATCGCATGGGGTCTAAGTGGTGGGTAAACAAATAAATTGTAATTAGTATTCATAACCTTCGTCGCCTGTTGCATTCGCCAGCCAATGGGGACCGACCGACGATTATGTAAATATTGACACTTTTTTGTCTTCGATTCTGAAGACAGGGTGTCAACGATTTTCCCCTGTGATACAATGCCCGCTTACCAGTTAATATTTACAAATGCATGCATAAATTTGTCCACAAACTAAGTGGAAATATTTCTTTTTATTAATACCTGAAATATGTATGTAACCAAGCCATTAATATGTAAAATTACAATAACTTCGGTTATTACTTAATGCTTGGGTTTTGTTGTGATATTTTTAGAAAGTATTCTTCAAACATTCAAAGTCGCACGAATTGGTGTATCTGAATATTGACCCACACTTTAATAAATAAATATGTATATTGATATTATCATCATCGCTTCATCTTCAAATATTTACTGAGATCATAGTAAAAATGAAAGTGTGTTGAATCATATTGTATAATAAACAAAATAATACATATCTGGTTTAAATACGCACCACAAGATGCGGGCGTTAACAAAAAAAGGCCTTTAACACTTCTAACAGTAATTAATAAAAATAAATATTAATATTCCACTTTAAATGATGATTAGCGTTTGGCCGAATAGACGACGAACATCAACAATCTTTTTCAAGAATGAGAACAAGTCAGAGAAAATGTCGTCGAAAAACATTTTTACTTTTTTTGGATTTAGAACAAATAAAAACATTGGATTTGAAGTCTAGAGATTTCAAAGAGTGATCCGATATACATAGGAGTCAAATATAATAATTGTTCTACAGACATCCCATACGGGACAAGGGAGATTTCTATCATACCAATGAGTGCACCCCGATTCATATTAGCTCAATGATAAGGGACCTACTACTGTTTATTGCCGAGTCCGAACGTCGTGTCCTAAGACCCCACTTGTAGAGAAGTTTTACATGGCTGAAATACTCAGGAAATGTCGCCAACATTACTGAGGGGGAGTCAAATATAGCAGCATGTTATTCATAAATATGGGTGAATGCTTCAGATCCCTGCCAATATGTTACGTAAACCCTTGGTATTTGCCTCATTCCTCTAGACTAGGGTCTTTAGGGTCCTAAATATATAGATGACTTTACAATGTTTATGTATATTTATTTACCACATACCCATCATTGGAAGCTTCGTATGCATTTCTCGAAATTTTTGCAGATTTTATAGCAAAATTTGTGTAGGAAACGAAAGATACGAAAGATATGAACAATCAAATATTGTGAAGTCTCTTCAGGGGGTCCATTACAGTAACGGAGTGTGGATAAACGGCTTTTATAGGTTCCGGGATATTAGAACAATATCTTCCACTATATTTATGAATAACATGTTGCTATATTTGACTCCTATGTATATCGGATTACCCACTGAAGTCTGTAGACTACAAATCCATAGACTACTTGCCGAAAAAAATGTTGAGAGGTGGAAACTTCATTTTGACGCTCACTGTATATCCCAACTGATAATACTCCCTTCAAAACAGCTCATATGGGCGTCATCGTTGTTCTTTCCAAAACATGGACCAATATTTACAATTTTCCGAATTGAGCAAAATACATAAAATTGGGCAATACCGGTCAGGTCAAAACCTGGATATTCGGGGTTTGGATAGTTAACAAACATCGGGAGTACGGTACTATGTAAAAAACTTTGACTCGTACCGTTCTTGTAAATTTCTGGAGGAAAATTTTGTAACTCCAGACTAAATACCAAATTTCAAAATGCCGAAAATTGGGAGGGACCGTTCTATTCGGGCTAGATAAAGACATGGAAAAAATGCCGGAAATTTTCAGGTGGAAAGTTTTAAACCACCAACGGAGCCTAATTATTAAATTTCAGCCGTTTCGATGGGATATTGATGGCACAACCTTCAAAATGCCGAAAATCGGGAGGTACCGTTCTATGGGGGCTATACTGATAAATCTCTTCTGCAATATCTTGTACCCTCATGTCTATGTCTAAATACCAAATATCAGTTCATAGTATATTGAGGCGGCCAATTTCAAACACCAGAAACCGATAGGTACGGTTCTATAGGGGCTATGTGCGGCCACAACCTTAAAAATTCCGAAAATCGGGAGGTACCGTTCTATGGGGGTTACCTGAGGAAGTCGACCTATACCGACAAATTTCAGGTGGAAAGTTGAAAACCTCCAGCTTTTATCTTCAACCAAATTTCAGCCAGTTTGGTGGATATGTAGGTCACAACCTTCAAAATACCGAAAATCGGGAAGTACCGTCCATGGACCGTCGTGGACCTATACCGACAAATTTAAAGTGGAAAGTTATATACCCCGAACGTAGACAACTACCAAATGTCAGTCATATCGATGGGATATTGAGGACAAAACCTTCAACATACCGAAAATCCGAAAATCGAGAGGTACCGTTCTATGGGGGCTATATGAAGACGCGGACCTATACCGAGAAATTTCCAGTGGAAAGTTTTGTACCCCCAACGAAGATTAAATACCAAATTAAGGTGTGATAGTGAGGCTAAAACGTTCAAAATACCGAAAATCGGGAGGTACCGTTCTATGGGGGCTATATCAAACCGTGGACCGATACCGACAAATATCTCGTAGAATGTTTTGTAGTGGTACACAAGACTTAATACCAAATATCAGCCATTTCGGTGTGATAATGAGACTTAAACCTTCAAAATACCGAAAATCGGAAGTATCGTTTATATGGGGGCCTACATCAAAACGTTGAACGACACCGATAAATTTCAGAGGAAAAGTTTTGTAGCCCCGAAAAGAGTAAATACCAAATTTCAACGACTTTAGTGTGATAACGAGGTTAAAACCTTCGAAATACCGAAAATCGGGATGTACCGTTCTATTGGGGGTATATCAAAACGTAGACCTATACCGACAAATTTCGGAGGGAAAGGTTTATAGCCCGGAAAAATACTAAATACCAAATTTCAGCCACTTCGGTGAGGCTAAAACCTTCAAAGTACCGAGAATCGGGAGGTATTGTTCTATGGGCGCTATATAAAAACGTGGACCGATGCCGACAAATATCTGGTAGAAAGTTTAGAAAGTCCCACACAAGACAAAATACCAATTTCAGTCATTTCAGTGTGATAATGAGGCTAAAACCTTCAAAATACCGGAGGTATCGTTCTATGGGGCTATATCAAAACGTGGAAATATATAAACGTTTTTGGTAGAAATGTTTAATAGCCTAATTACAACTGATTCTGTGGGACTAATGGGACTGGGACACCGAAATGATTTGGTCCGAAACAATTTTTTTAGCTACTTTAACAAATTATTACGTGTTTTCTCTAAAATGAATTTTATTTTTGAAAATTTAAAATGAAAAAATATTCTTCAGAAGATTCTGCACTGAAAATGTATTTTATTAACAAGTTGTCTAAGAAATATTTAAATTTTTTTGTTTGAATACTCCTTTTGAGAGAAACTTCCAGTAGAATCAAAATTACTTCTTATGACATGGCATTTCATTATCAAATAATAAAATGTCGCGGGAATTTGTACTGAATATAAAGGTCTTGAGACTTTAAACTCATTCTGTATTCGAAAAAATTACGACTTCAGTTTTGAGATGATTAGAAGTGCATGCAATGGCACAAAATGAACAATATATCACGGGTTTTGCGTAGAGTATATCTCGAAAACCAATTAGAAAATTGTTATAATGCCTTAACCAAATTTTAGATAATTTTTTTGCTAAATAGTAGTAGAAAATAATGGAGAAAATTTTATTGTTATGGGTAGACATCGGATTTTTGCATGTTTTTTATTTCTCATCCGATTGGACTCAAATTTTGGATCTAGGCGTTTTGAGGGTCAATTTTTCGATATTTGGGGTCATATCAAAAATATGCAAAATATATGCCAAAAATATGCAAAATATGCAAAAAATATGCAAAATATGCAAAAAAATATGCAAAAAATATGCAGAATATGAAAAATATGCAAAATATGCAAACAGTTTTTGGTCGAAAATCGTCAAAAAAGTCGTAAAATTTACAAGTTGGAAAGAATCATCAAAAAAACTTTAAAGTGTCCTAAATTAAGACTGTTGGCCATTTAACGTCGATTTTTTAGCAGATTTTTGTGTTATTGATGCCTCTTACGACGGTTCGGTGTAGGGTATTTGGTATTGTAATACTAGTTTTATTGTTAAACTATGCAAAAATATAAAATTTGATAAAATTTTAATCATTTTATGTAAATTTAATATTTTCTTTGTCTTAATTTGTAGCTTTAGGTTGGTTTTAACTCAAAGGGAAGAAATCGATTTCGGATTTTTTTAGGCGGGGGTGCCGCCTAAACTGTTTACTTAGATTAGATTTTAGATAGATTTAAGATTAAGATTGCCAATTGAGCATCATTTGAATAAGTTAACACGTGCTACTGGAGCCTCGAAGTTATGAAGTTATATTTGCCCGTATTATCCATTAAATTTAAGGCCATTCTGTTTATTTTATATTCAAAAACAAAATGCGTAAGTATTTCTGAATTCGATATAGAAAGCCAGTGTCCCGATTAACGTGACTACGTACGCCTTAGGGCGAAAATGGAGCCTATCTGGGTATAGCCGACTACTTGGAGAACGCATTGTTTTAGTTGTTCGTCCTTTGTAATGAATTGGTTGTAATCTGTGGTGAGCTCGACTCGGAGTTAATGTGACTTTTTTATGAATTTCGAACAGTTGTTCTTTGTAAGTTTGGGTCGAATATATCCGGAGAAGTTTCCATCTTCGCTTTGTTAACATTTTTGTCGCCAATAATCAAGCGCAGCTTGAACAAAAACTCCTAACCATGAAATTGTCATTGCTGCTGGATCCCTGTAAAGTGTCCTATAGGAACGTTAGTCGTATCATTTTTTTCTACAGTAGAAGCTCTCGGAGAGGACCCCAACAAGTATATGATCTTTAGAAGCTTTATCCGTTTAATCCGGAGAATAAACAGTGGAAAATACTAGCAACAAATTCAAGGAAGATATAACAAAACAAGGATATTTGCGTGCACTGGCATGGAAAACTATTACCAGGTATTCCCAAAACAGTGCAGAAAGAACGGGTTGCTGTTCTGGTATCATCTGGTATGGGGGTAAAAAACAACTCCTGGGCGTTCCTGAAACTGACAGTAGCTCAGGGGAGACACATGACTTAGCAGTGTACGAATGCCTAGAATAATGGGGTCTTACCAGCTTGAGCAGATGTTAAGTCGAGAGCTTCTGTACCTGCGTACAGATCTATATGAGAGGGATTTTTGACTGCAAGTTTGGCAGCACATACGGATATCAAACAAACATGTTCACGCGATTTCTATAAGAATAGTCTGCGATTGACAAATCCAAGTTCGATGTAGGCGAGAATGTTTTAAAAGTACTTCCCAGCTGACTTCCCAAGATCAAGAGGTCGTAGAAGCACTTTGTGTTTTCATCTTTCGAGCCCGGTTTAACGCGCCCAGAACGTTTCTTATTTTATAAATTAGAGTGTGGGTTATTGATTTTACAAAACCTATAATGAACAAGATAATGGTTATGTAGATATAATATTGGATGGATTGGGTAAACATAATCAATAGGTTGAAAAGGATTAGAGACAATAGATTGAGTTTAATATAACAAATAGTGAAAGCGAAATTCAGAAATATTTTTAGGTCCAAAAAAAGACCTAAACCGCATTGAAGTTTTATTGAAATACGAAACAAATATCAGATAAAGGAAATAACAAAATCATATATCATCTGTGGTATCTTAGTCCTGAACTTGTTGGCCTGATCTGATAGTTCAAACCACCGTAAAGAGCCAAATGCGACAAAAATCTTAACAAATCAAGCAGAAGAAGATGGAAAAAACCAAACTAATAGTACGGTTACACTAGAGTTTTTATGCCGGGTTAACCCAATTCGAGAGGATTTATTTGACGTTTGCGCTATGGAATTGACATTTGAAATCCAAACCCACTGGGTTAATCCGGCTAAGTGTAACCGGGGTATAACAAAAGAACAACTGCCGAAATTTCCAGAAAAAGTCTACCTGGCGTAATTACAGGGTATACTTGTTGTTCAAGAGATTAAGCATTAACTCCGAATTTCTTGAAAAAGATCCTGTAACTTGACCGCAGAACATCAATTACCAGGAAGGGTAAAGTATGTTAAACAACTTGAAAGTTGTGAACGACATAGCAGAGCAAGGAGTCGAGTTCATCACCAAGTAGTCATCTTTACCCAGATGTCTCCAAAGTCACATTATGTCAGCCCCTTAAATAAATGTAAATATGAACAAAATGTAAAAGACATTTGTTTTCATTGATAGTATGGGAAGAAATAAAAAATAATTTCAAAAATTAAGTTACAATGTTTTATTTATAAAAGCACTTAAAACTAGAACATAATTTTTAATGATGAATTCTCTCAAATAAAACGCTGGTGGCCGTTTAATATTGCCACAATTTTTAATTTAAATGCAAGCGTTTTATTTGAGAGATTTAATAATTAAAAAATATTTTCTAGTTTATTTTTCTTATTTTTTAACTATTTTTTTATTTTTAACTTGTCAGCATTTAATTTTTTTGACCACTGGGAACCTCATAACAAAATTATAGCCAATTTAGGCCGAAAATGTAGATAAAAACTTTAAAATACCTGAAATCGTGTTGTACCGTTATATAGGGGCTATATCAAAACCTTGACCTGAGTCCAACATTTTTAGTGAGGAAGTTTCTGTACCATTGGGAACCCCAAATGCCAAGTTATAGCCAATTCGGCCTAAAAATTTAACCAGAATCCTTAAAATACTTTAAATCGGGTGGTACAGCTATATGGGGGCTCTAAGAACAAAATGGAACCATATTGGTTTTGGTTTCATATTTATGTATTGTCATCCAAGTCTGAAAAGTGTGCAAAGTGTGTGGAAAATAAGTTACTAGATTTGAACTAAACAGACACCAAAGCAAGTTAAATTAAACACAGTAAAAAGGGTTTTTTCACAATAGACTCCATTTTCACCCTAAGGCGTTTTCGGGACATTATTATCTTGAATTCAGTATTACTTACGTACTTTGTTGTTCGGCAATAAAAATATTAAGAATAGTATGGTATTTAATTTAATGCATAACACGGGCTAATAGTTTTAACCGTTTCATAGATATGGGTAGCTGAAGTCGTCAAATAGCCAAAAAGTCAAGATTTTCATAACTACGAGGACCCAGTGGCATGTGTTAACATATTCCAGTTGTGCTCAAACTTTAACAATCTTAAAATCTAACCAAACTAAACACTTTAGGGGAGTGGCGCATAAAAAAATCCGACATCGATGTTTTCCCTTTGAGTTAAAACCAGACTAATGCAACAAATTAAGACAAAGAAAATATTGAATTTTAAATAAAATATTTGACAATTTAACAAATTTTATATTTTTTAATAGGTTAATAATAAAAATGGTATAACAATATACATATAGCCATATTTTTATATCCACACTGTGGTAAGGGGTCTCAATAGCATAAAAATCTGCTAAAAAAGAGACGTTAAACGGCCAACAATTTTAATTTAGGACACTTTGATGATTTTTTTCAACTTTAATTGTCAATTTTACGGCTTTTATGACGATTTTCGGCCAAAAACTGTTTGCATATTTTGCATATTTTTTGCATATTCTGCATATTTTTTGCATATTTTGCATATTTTTTGCATATTTTGCTTATTTTTTGCATATTTTGCATATTTTGTGCATATGCAAATATGCAAAATAAATACAAAATATGACCCTGCCATTGAATTTAGATTTCTTTGAAACGAATTTTAGTCCAATCAGAATCTTCGTATCTCTATTATTAAAAAATATGCAAAATCCGATGTCTAGTTATGGGTCATAAAGTGCTAGTATCTGCTATCATTAGCATACCCACCTGAATTTTTTCATATCATTAACAAAGTAGTAGCTGAAAACAACCGTAAACGAAATTTATGCTCAAACATTGGTTATATGGTATTAAAATCTGCTGTAATTTGTATATTGTCCCTCAACCTTTAGACTAACGATAAACATGTATAATTATGCCCTTTGACTTCCTTATATTTTGAGGCAATCCGCTTCAAACAATTTGGAGTTGATTTAGCTTAGTTCGTCCGTTTGTTTGGTTCGAGGGCATGATAACTCTCGAACGAATCAACCGATTTGTTCCAATTTTTGGATCTCGCAATATTTCGTCCAAACTTTAAGCCAGATGTTTTGCCAAAATGGTGCACACAATAACTTTCGAAGGTCCAAATCGATTTCTCTTTCAGGTACCTTCACACAAAAATTCAAATATCCGATTTCACCGAAACTTTGAACATCCTAAAATTACCTCCAGACGTACATAGATCAAGTACCAAGATGGTCTATATGGGACAACATCTTCGGATACCTCCCTCACAAAAGTTCAATATAAGAGCCGTTTATGGGCTGTTCGAATATCCATTGGATATTTTGCGGTCTTGACATAATGGTCCACAAGCTCTAAATCTTTCGGTACCCGACTAAATTTCGTCTTGAAAACAATGGACTATATCGGTCCGTTCTTTCAGGTATCTTCTCCGGACAAGTGCAAAACGTATGCGCTTTTATCGAAGTCAAATTTATGAGCACAACATAAGAATTTATTCGCGACGCCCACAATCGTGAGATTATATACCCCAAATGTTTCAATATTTTTGTCGGAAAGTTTTTACGTCCAAAAAGGCCCTGACTACACAATTTTTAGGGAAAATATTTTGGTTAGCCTCATCAGTTATGAATTTTCATAAGTTTGCATCCGCTGTGCCGACCAAAGATTAATTAATATTTGGGCATAGTTTTTAATGTCATCGAGTCCATAAACATCTACCATACACGCAGAAAAATTTATGTTAGAAATATGTTTGGATCCAAACAAATATATGTTTGGGACCGGTTGCAAACAAATATATGTTTGGATCCATACATAATATGTTTGGGTCCAAACAAATATATGTTTGCAACATTTTGTAACATATCTCAATTTGATATGTTTGGGTAAAACATATTTTTTATGTTAGAACATTTTTTTCATGGGTGGAGAGAGGATGTTTGTCAACGAGAGTAATAACAGTGCTCTCGCAGCTGTGGAATGCTGTTTTATAATGAAGAGTTGTGTGTATTGTATAATAGAAGACGTAGAAGCGAAGGGGGCTTTGGTGGCGTGTATGCGTCAAACTCGTGTGTTTCTTGTTTTGTTGTTAACCATGACATGAAGAAATGACATGAATTATATTTTTTGCAGGTTAAGGATTGTTTGGCTGCAGGCTTTTTAAATAAAAAATCTGATGTTCTGATTTAAATTTCTTTATTTTCCAATATTTCGATTGGAACCTCCAATCATCTTCAGGGAATTGAAAGAGAGTTGTGGTAAGTTTGCTGCCAAGTACTTTCTTCAATAATATAATAATACTAGCGGACCCGGCGAACTTCGTCTCGCTATTAAGAAATAAAATTTCATACAAAAACTCAATTTTCGATTTTTCCAATTTTCCGACTTTTCCAGAGATATTTTCCAAAATTTTCTTCCGTAAAGACCTTCTCCTCGAAAATACGAATAACTGACAAAAAATTTTACAGAAATCGGCCTAGCCGTTCTCATTTTATGAATTACTATACATTTTTTACACCATTTTTATATATACAGATAATGTTTTTTGTTTTGTTCAATATTTATTTTGAAAATTATGAGAAATTCCTTTATAGGTTTTTTGTGGGGTTTTTCAGACATAAACCACTATAACTTAGCCATTTGTTAACCGATTTAAAACAATAATAGCTTATTCAAAAGACATTATTCACCCCTTTAAAAGGAAGAAGGATCAAAAGAAATCCGTTGTGGAAAAAATAAGATATGCCCGTTTAAATTTGAAAATGTAAAAAATCCAGATTTTCACTAATTTTACCGTTATAAAAAAATAAAACGAAGTGACCCAAACGAAATAAAGGCATTGTCGTTGTCCATGGATCCCAACACGATATAATTTTGCATCAGAACACTTGAATATTTTTCGGGTCTAATTTTGTAGCACAATGTCATTTAGTTGTAATTTGTGTCAAAACACTGTAATTCATATGGAACAGTATAGAAAAACACAAATTTTTACCCATGTAATTTCAATAAATTGAAAAAAAGTGTTAAACGGACGGGTACGGGTTGGAAGAGGAGACTTTCGGGCATCTTTCTGTGAAAACAGAACTTTGTTCCATGTTGTTCCACAAAAGTTCTAGTCCACTAAATTTGGAATTTCACAAAATTTAGTACCCGAGGAAAAATAAAATAGATGTAAACGCTACCTCACAAAAAAACAATGAACACAATAACTATTATAGTTTCAGAGAAATAGCTTCGAAATTTGCAAAAATTACGTATTTCCCAAAAATGGGGAAAATTCTCGTCTTTAGGGGCACGCCACGCGCACACCTTCCAATATTTGGCCTAATTTTTTGGTTTCCTTAGTTTCAATATGTTTACTATCGTATCCCATATAGAAATTAAATATCTTTGACAAAACAAAATTTTGATTTTTGGCCAGGAAAATCGATTCCTGAACCATTGTGCGCCGTAGAGAATTTTTGATTGGAAATATTCGATCCAAGTCTAATATTCACTAGGATTTATTTAGTTCAATTAATTAATTAATGATAACATTAAATGATTTTTGAGATAGATCTTTTTATCAGAATCAGTCCTCGTGGTCAAGAATGTGTTCAATTGAAAACTTAATAACGCAAAAGTAATACAAAACGTTTTTAATGGGACAGAAGTTAGTGTATAATATCTGGATATGTATTTTAAAGAAGAAGAAAAGGCGTTATGTTCGGGCCGAACTGTTTATATCCTCCACCATATTAAAACATTGCCTCTATCTCTATTCGACATATTCGCGAATGCAATCCCTGTATTCAAACGTGGATCTGTTTTAACCACTTTCTGCATGGAGGTTCTCCCACCAAAAGGATTTCCAAAATACATATTACAGACAGATATATATTTATAAAACCGTAAACCTGTATAGGTAATATTCATTTAAAAGATTGTTTAGTTATTGCGTCAATACTGTTGGAGAATTTGGTTTAAATCTTTAAAATACTATACATCCAAGGACTAATGTAGTATACTCTGTTCCAAATTTCAAACTTGTATCTAAAAAATTGTGCACTCTCTCTCTATTGAATTTATACAATTTGTGTCAATATTGCATATAAAATTACCTAAAACCCATTTAAATTGCTTTACGAAACGCTACAAAACGTTTTAAAATTTCATGATTTTTGGTACAGCTGGGCCCCCCCGAAATGAAATCCTGCGTACGTCCCTGACCTGCCAAAGAAACTGCACTTTCTATAAAAAGTCCGAACATTACAGGTGCAGATTCGCTGTTTATGATCCATAAAACATTTCCGAGGTCGTCAAGGGGGTTGTTTTCCGTTTCCTTGTTTTTCTAGTACGATCTTTTGGAGAGATGGGTGTTGGACATTGGGCTAATACAATGCCCAACACAAATTTTTAACGTTCTTATGAGTAAACATGTTAGCTCACTCCCCTTAACGGATGTTAAAGGTAGCTCCCAAGGTGGCAACACGGTGAGCTCAGTATCCACTAGGCCGGGCCGAACGTTTATATCCTCCACCGTCAAGTTTTCTGAACTAAAATCTGCAGGTACCATTATATGAGGACTATACTATAAGGTGGACTTTATAAACAACTTTTGGTAGAAATTTGTTTTAACCTCTGCAAATACAAAATCCCAAATTACAACGCCAAATTGGGCTTATACATGCTAAATTCCTAAAAGCGACAATTCGTGTTATATGGGACTGTACCAAAACGTGGACATACATACATAAAATATTTCAATTTAAATATTTGACAATATTTCAAATAAACAAAACCTGTTGCATTTGATATTAGTCATTTTATGTTATAAGCAAATCGGCATCAGAGTTGTTTTTTTACAGCTACACCTAAATTACGTCGCGACGTACAAAAATTATTCACCTATCTACCACAACAACGCTCTCTGAGCGTCCGCATTACCAAAATACGTTGAGTCCCAAATCATATTTAAAACACAAAATCCGCGACCGAAACTTAATTAAATGTTTTCATTCGTAAAACAAATAATTTTCCTTTGCAATGAATTGTATTTCATGTTTTCTTGGGCTTTTGTTTTTAAAATACAAAACACACACACATACAAACAATAACGTTCTGTCAAAGTTAAACTTTTTCAACTTACAAAAAGTATACGCTCGCCGTATTTCGGTAGTTCTCATAAGAATACATGTGTTCTACCACACACGCCCTGGCTATACGTCCGTATATAGGTATGGGCCTTATAATTTCATGAACCTGTCCAACCTTCTAATAATTGAACCATGAGAACACCTGCAACATTTTTTTAACATTTAAATTATAGTCTAAATTTCCACAACTTTTATGAAGGACCGTTAAACGTCGATTTCTTGGCTCTAGCGACCGGCAGGGTGCGCTTACTGAGAGCAAATGAGCGTAAATAATGCATTGAAATTTATGCTCACTTGCTCTCAGTAAACACACACTCCCTATCGCTGGAGCAAATATTTGCCTAGTGTGACCCTAGCTTAAGACTCTCCAGATATTCCGCCAAAGCAATAAATCTGGACTAATAAATATACATAGATATCACAGTTTATACAGTTGGACACTAAAGCCACCTGATTGTTATGTTTGTTGTCAAAAACATTATTGTGATTTAAAATACAAATAAACTCAAATCACAATAACATAAAACCTATTATGTTTTTTGTCAAAAGTTGTTAACAGAACTCTGAATGGCCGACCTTCTATAGGCCTTGATAGATATAAACAAAATTAGTTTCTGAGTCACTTTAGGCTTGTCCGTCTGCCCATGTATTTTTGAAAACAAGGCACAGGTCACATTTATTGACCAATTCGCATAAAAATTAAAGAAGATCTTTTTTTGGCCCTAGGGCGATTCCTATTTATTTTGGTAAGAATCGATTCAGATTTGGAATTATCAAATTGTCCGGGTTAACGAATAGTAAGGAAAATAAATTATTTTCTATGATTAAATGACTCGTGGTAGTTATATAATAATATTTTTTTAAATTGTAATTGCTAATACCGAACACTTAAATGAAATATAGAAGTAAAAAGTGCTCCACGTGTAAAAAATAGTGAGATTTTTCTCTCGACAATCCGGACAATTTTATTGGCATTGCCCGTCCATGTTCCTTTCCTTACTGGTCACCAATTTACTATGCAACAAGACCATGGCACAATTACCCAGGTAGTGGCATCGTAAAATTTTGAATATGTTATGTCAAAACTTTCTTTATGTTGTTGGGGAAATTACAACAAAAATTATTTTTTTATACAGGGATTTGACTTTTCATATTCGATCAGCTGGTGTGATACCACTACCTGGTAGTTCTGCCATGAACAAGACTCAAAGTAGAGCTAGAAATATGGCGTGTTTAAAGTTTACATCAGGATGTAAGCAAAACACGGGACAGGTGTGAAATTACATCTTTTTGGAAATTAAGATTCCTTGAAATCTTTGCCTTTTAGGTGTATAGTAAGTGCCTTTGGCAACTTTAATGACAATATTGCTGGGAATATTTTCTTAATATCTTTATTTATATCCTATACAACAACACTAATCTATCATAAATTAATTAATTGTGTATACAAAAAGGTTATGATCAAAATTGTTTTCCTATAGCAGGAATGAATGAACTTTTGAATATTATTGACAAAAAACGTTTATTCTTTTTAAATATAAACAAGTAAGAAAAGCGATAAGTTCGGTCGGGCCGAACTTTTTATACCCTCCACCACAAATTTCAGCCATTTCGGTGGATTAATGTGGCCACTACCTGGGGGAAAGTTTTATACGCCTAAAGAAGACTAAATACCAAATTTCAGCCATATCGGTGTGATAATGAGGCTAAAACGTTCAAAATATCAAAAATCGGGAGATATTGTATTATGGGGGCTATATCAACACATGAACCTATATAAACATTTTATGGTAGAAATGTTTCTTAGCCTCTGGAAACACAAAATACAAAGTTACAACCGATGCTTTGGTCAAATGGGTCTAATACATTCAAAATATATTAAAATGACGCGTACTTTATAAGGGGTCTTATGTGGGGACTATACCAAAACGTGGACCTATATAACCCAACTTTGGTAGGAATGTTTTCTGGCCTTTGAAGACACAAAATACCAAATTACAACCAATTCTGTGGTCAAATGGGTCTAATACATTCAAAATAAATTAAAATGACGCGTGCTTTATATGGGGCCTTATATGGGGGCTATACCAAAACGTGGACCTATGTAACCCAACTTTGGTAGGAATATTTTTTGGCCTCTGGAGACACAAAGTACCAAATTACAACCAATTCGGTGGTAAAATGGGCCAAATATCTTAAAAATTCCTTAAAAAGACGACGCGTCACGCGTCATTTTGTATGGGGGCTATACGAAAGCGTGGACCTACATAGCCCGCTTTCAATACCAAAAGTCCTACGTATATATAACATATTTTCCCAAAATTTCATCAACCTACGTCAATCCGTTCGGACGCTAGAGTGATTTCCACAGACGGACAGACGGACAGACGGACAGACGGACGGACATGGCTATATCGATGTAGAATTGCACGCTGATCAAGAATATATATACTTTGTGGGGTCTACAATGATTATTTCGAGTAGTTACAAACGTAGTGACAAACTTAATATACCCCCATCCTATGGTGGAGGGTATAAAAAGGTCACACAGAAACCTATTTGAAACTATATTTTTAGCATTCCAAATGCTTTTCCAGCAGAAATATGTAAGTGATTTTGCCATGTTAAAGATAATTCCAAGGTGTTTGACTTCTTTTACCACTACCTCGTCATTGTGTGGTTTTTCTAAGTGATGTCATTTTACACTAATCATTGGGTGTTCTTCAGTTTGCATATCATTATTCATCATGGATGGGTATAATAATAATTCTTTCTTTTTCGCCGAGAATAGACGCATTAATCCATCGAAATAACTGAAATTAGGTATTTTGTATTCGATATGGGTATAAAACATTCCTACCCAGCAAAAATCCTCATTACAAACCTCCATTCCCCCCCATTATTTTAACAAGGGCATGTCGCGCGAAATTTCTGGTTATTTTGTAACCACTGAACAAAGTAGATTGTAACCACCGAAATAAGTAGATACTGAGTAGATTCTGACTACTTATTTCAGTGGTTACAAAATAACCAGATATTCCGCGCGACATGCCCTTGTTAAAATAATTGGTGGGAAACGAGGTTTGTAATGAGGATTTTTGCTGGGTATAGACACTTGTGGGTATAGATGTATTTTTATACCCTCCACCATAGGATGGGGGTATATTAAGTTTGTCACTACGTTTGTAACTACTCGAAATAATCATTGTAGACCCCACAAACTATATATATTCTTGATCAGCGTGCAATTCTACATCGATATAGCCATGTCCGTCCGTCTGTCCGTCTGTGGAAATCACTCAAGCGTCCGAACGGATTGACGTAGGTGGATGGGAAAATCTATTATATGTACGTAGGACTTTTGGTATTGAAAGCGAGCTATGTAGGTCCACGCTTTCGTATAGCCCCCATACAAAATGACGCGTGACGCGTCGTCGTTTTAAGCCATTTTTAAGATATTTGTCCCATTTTACCACCGAATTGGTTGTAATTTGGTATTTTGTGTCTCCAGAGGCCAAAAAACATTCCTACCAAAGTTGGTTTATATAGGTCCACGTTTTGGTATAGCCCCCATATAACGCCCCATATAAAGTACGCGTCATTTTAATATATTTTGAATGTATTAGTCCCATTTGACAACAGAATGGGTTGTAACTTTGTATTTTGTGTTTCCAGAGGCTAAGAAACATTTTTACCATAAAACGTTTATATAGGTCCACATTTTGATATAGCCCCATAGGACGACGAAGGTTTTGGCCTCATTATCACACCGAGATGGCTGAAATTTGGTATTTAGTCTTCGTTGGGGGTATGAAACTTTCCCCCAGAAATTTGTAGGTATAGGTCCACGCCATCATATAGCCCCCATAGAACGGTACCTTCCGATTTTCGGTATTTTGAAGGTTGTGGCCACATTAATCCACCGAAATGACCGAAAATTGTGGTGGAGGGTATAAAAAGTTCGGCCCGACCGAACTTAACACTTTTCTTACTTGTTTAATATAGCCTTGTGTTGGCAAACTATCGATAGTTCTACTTTCGTTTTGATCGCTGTCGTAAATTGTTTATATTGAACTCTAATAAAATTATTTTTTAAATAATTCGTAACAGACAGCCCAAAAACATGTCTTGGTGGCCGATGTTAACTTTGTTTTACGTGAGTAATTAAAGCAATAGTCGGACTATCGATAGTTTGTTAGAACTAATGTAGCCCATAGAAGAGGTATTGCAACTTCTCAGCTTGGAAGGTACTACGATACTGCTCGCTGTGAAGTCTTTTAAATGACTAGTCTACTTTAGTGGCTGTAACTTGGTATTTCGGTTTCTCAATGGGTGGAAGAGCTCCACGAAGAAAATGATCAATACAGGATCATATTTTGGTATTTTTTTCATTGCATTGTTCCACAACATCCCATACGGGACAAGGGAGACTTCTCTCATATCAATGAGTGCACCCCGATTCATATTTAGCTCAATGATATGATATCATATTTTGGTATATTACCAGTTTAAAGGTACATACATTTTGCATATATAAACATTTTAATCTAAGAAGCAAAGTGTGAACTTTGCATTTTTAGTTGCACATAAAATTTTTCAACCTGTGGGACTAGAGTATGTGAAATTGTACTGAATTGGCCGCGGGGGTACTTCGGTACTTTTTATAGTGAAATGGTACTGTAAAAGTACTATTGCACTGAATGGCTGACTTCCGTATTGTCAGTTGCATTGTATTCGCGCATGAAACTAGGGGTTCTTAAATCGAGTTCCATACTAGAGTAATTTTATGAAATTGCAGCAGTGGGGAAATCGATTTAATCGATGCACGAATACAAAGCAACTGGCAATACGGAAGTCTGCCAATTTTCCATCCCTGACGTATGTCGATATTGTATTTTGTCATCTCTTTGTGTACCTGGTTGAGTCTAGAAGTTTCCGAGAGAGTTTGAACGTTCCAGGTACCAATCATAATACGTTGTTTGAAGCCAAAACATGTCGACGTAGAGGGGGTTATTACTTCATCTTTTGACATTTCATTAAAATACTATTTTATGAGATTGGATTATTAGTCCAACCTTCTTGAGGGATAGGGACCCATATAAAACTGATGTTTCAAATACTACTTCCCAAGACGCTGACAGCTGACCGCCGGTTTGGGGGTCTCGGGTTTCCCTCTTCCTTTATCCGGGCTTGAGACCGGCAAGCTATGTGTACATGGCACATAACTAGGCAGAGTCCCTGTAGTCACTTTTTTGTCCGCGGGAAACTGAAGGTTTCCAGAGGTAGGTGATGGTACCACACTACCCCATACTTGTCACGTCACAAAGTAGTACCATCCCTCCCCCACTATCCGCCTGGGGCGACCTTCGAGACAGATTTTAATAAAATGCGACATTTAAGTTGGGATTTACATTAACCACCTGTTCATGTATGTCGCACGGAAACTTGTACGAAAGGAAAGCAGTCACTCACTTTCGTCTAAAAATGCGTTCATGTATTTCGCAAACTATCGTGCGAATGCCGTTACGTATCCTATGTTTATAAATGAGAGCCAAATGAGAAATGAAAACAAAATCCACATATACATACAAGCATTGGAATATGTGTGATTTGTTTTGTTTGAAAAATAAAATGTGTCGGTATTTTGAATTATTTTATTTTATTGATTTCTTCCAAATAATGAATGAAACCGCCATTAAAACGTGTCTATAAAATTTTTACATATTTTGTTTCAAGAATGTGTTGAATAAATTTGTTTTAAGATTTTCGGTGTTATTCGCGAGTTTACGTTCTACTCGGCAGCTACAAACCAAGTGAGTGATTTTAACATTCTCTTTCTATAATCCTGCGTTTACACATGACAGGACAGTAGAGTTCATGTATTGATTGTCAAAAGTCCAAAATTTGCCTGTGTGACGTAGGCGTCCAGACAACTGCAAAAACAGTTGTAAAATTATGAATAAAAATCGTCGATTCCGTTTCGTTTTACGTTCACACATTTTGTTTTCGGCACATTTGAATTATCATCTCACTTCTTTTTCACAAAAATGTCAAAAATTTGTTAACCCGACTGTCTGTGGAAAAATGATGGACAGCTGGAAGACAACCGACAAATGTATGTATGTGTTAGTGAATCAGAGTTGTATTTGAAGGCAGACTGTCTGGTGTAAACGCCTAGTAAGAGACAGTCCTTTCGAAATACATAAACCCAAATTTAATGGAAAAGTGTACGTTTACGTGTTATTTCGTATGGCTTGTCGGTCGCATAGATTTTCGTTTCGAAGGCGTTTACATGAACAGAAAACGATTTTTTTCCACTTCCGAAGCGCAAAAAACCTTTCGGTCGACATACATGAATAGGCTGTAAATATCTGACAAAAATAATATACGTATTAATATGTTATATGGTACTTTGTAAACAACATATGCATTTTGTCCAATCTTCACTAATTTGTGTCCTTGTATTTAGCGTTTGTGGTGAGTAAAATCTTACGCACACGCATTTGGTTAAGTATAAACCTAAACTCAAATCGTAATTCAAAATAGTACAAAAAGAAAACTAACAATAAATACAATGATAACATTTGTTATTGTCATTAAAAAAACAAAAACATCATATTAAAAATTTAACAACAATTTTTGCGTACGCATACGAAGATTATGACGTCCAATACCTCACTATGGCTATTTTGCAGCAGCGAAAAGGTAAAGTTCAAATATTACGCTTTCTCATTGATTAAAAGATGGAGGGATAATGATTCGATTTGTGATTATATTTTAAATCAATCAACGGCACGGACAACGTCACCGCTGTAACACAGAATTGCATATTTCATGGCTTCTTATCAGTCTCTTCTTAAGTTTACATATAATATTCCATTTTAACAAGATTTTTGTGTTTTTCCATTAACCTGCATTTACACAGGCCACCTCTAGATTTTTCCAACTTTCAGCTGCACTGGCAATAAATTTTCCTGGCAGTAAATTTGTCAAAAGTTCACATTTAATATTCCATTTGAACGATTTTTATGCTTTTCCGTTACACATCCCAATAATAAGATAATTATGAACAGTACAGTAAGGAATTATAAAGAATCACTCATAAGCTACATACTATATACATATGTGTGTATATGTACCACCTCACAAGCAAATAAACTTTTCAAATGGATTCTGGACATTTTGCGCCGTGTATCAATTGCTGATAACCTTAAAATTCGAACATCGGCTAGTCTTCGACAACCGACAATGATACAGAACGAACTGGGATTGTATTGGTGGTCGAATCAATGGGCCTGTGGTATGGTGAAACGGGTAGTGGCAGCGGAGAACGGTATTGGTATTTTTTCCTGAATGCGCTGTAGTAGTGGAATAAATCCTCCTTATCTTTGTTATGCTATTACGGTGTGTTATTACTTTTTAGAATCATAATTTGTGAGACAGTCTCAGTTTATAGTCGTTTAAGCTTCTAGTGAACAGAAAGTTGAGAGACAAAAATTCTGAGACAGCATTTTAAAATTCTTCTATCCCACAACGGACAGGGCATCATCTGCCTAAAATTGTTTTTAGTCATCAGTGAACCGTTGTCGCAAAAAGTTGCGAGAATTTTCGACATTATTTGCAAAATTCCGGTCGGGTCGTCAATATAACGCTTATCGAAAATTGCCGGAAACGAGCTAGTTTGAGTGTTCGTTAAAGTGACAATTTTAAAGTGTACCCGCCTAACGACAATAAATCGAACAGATTTCACGAATGGTGCAGTCCAACACTATGCATTTGATTGTATATTCGGTTTATTTCCTAATTGTGTTCAGTGGCATTTGCACTACTGGGTAAACTTAAGACTATAAGACCCACAATTATCCGAATAAACACAACACACATAAATAGATTTTCTGCTGCACAGCGAAAATAGACAAAATAAAAATTACTGCGTAAGTGTTTACACCAGCGTCAAATCATTATCTGCATCTAAACTTTACTCAAGTTCCTTCGAATTGTTCTAAATACATAGATGAATATACGAGTACCTATTGAATATACCAAAAAATCATTCCGAACAATATTGTTTGGAAGCACAAAGCTCCGTCTGCTGTTAGCGGTACAAATGCTTCTGAACCATATACGTATATAACAACATGATATCAGTGCATTATATGAAGTGACATTTGACTGGCGAGTAACTTTTATTGCCGTTCCCAAGTAGCATTTATAAGCCAATATTATGCCCCATTTTATCTCTAAGCTGATGTTATCTGAAGAAAAAATCGCGTCTTACCTGAAAGTTCTAGTTTCCAACTACCACTATCTTTCAGAGTCTTTCGATGTTTTGTGGATTAATACCATTAACACGGTCTTTTTGCGGTTTACAGTTTGCTAAAGCCAATTTTTTAAGTTCCCGAAGAATTATCGATGCCATCTGCATAGGCGAGTAAGCTGTGGAACTTTATTTTTAGGTTGTTCTTTCTATTCACTTTCGCATCTCGTATAACCTTCTCTGATGGGATGCTGAACATATCACACAAATCTTATTTGATACTCAATTGTTCGGAGAGCTTTTATACACTACAAAACATGCATCAGGAAATGAGATAGACCAATAGTTCCTTTTACTTTCTGAGCCGATTTTTGCACGTCCGTGCCTACAATTTTTGGTGCAAACAAGTAAGAACGGCAATAAGTTGGGGCGGGCCGAACTTTGTATAAAAAAACTTAGGAAACAAATTGTATTTGCGTGGAAGTTATGCCCGCGTAAATGAATAAACATAAGCAAAAACACGTTGAAGCTATCGAGGTTTTTTACATTGTCATTCGACTGCCGGTTAAACCATTCAAATGACGTATATCTGTCCAAAGTAAAAGTAGACGAATATAAAATTAAACTTCTAAAGTAGCACTTCTCAAAATTTCCACTGCATCCATCTTTTATGGATGCTGATATTTTTGATTTAACTTGGAAGCGCACTCGGGTATTCCAACAATCCAATCATAGTACAAAAGTACTCGCGATTACGCATAATTTGATATGTATATTGACTATGTAGCCTACACAGCATCACAGTAATCTATGCCAAAATGTAATTGCGATATTTTTTTCTAAAAAAAACTATTTTTTGGATACAGTATTTACATTATCCTTTTGAGTATGCTGGTACCCCGCGATATTTTAGTTTTTCTGCTGTCCGCATCATATAAATCATAGATCGTGAAAATCAATCGGGTAGATCGGCGAAACGGCTACTGAAAAAATTGAGAAATTTGCGAAAAATGTTTTTGAAAATATCCCCAATTTAATCGCGTTTTCTGTGGATCGTTTCTTTTTCAATTAAGAAACCGACACATCACTCGCGTGTTTGCGCAAACAGAGGTTCAAAAAGTTAAGCGGTATAGAAATTGTATCCGATTTATCCCAAAAATACTTTGTGATGCTACATCCACGGTTCTTGATGGATTTTATTGAAATAGGTTTAGATTCATGTATTTTTTCTCGGTTGAAAGTGAAATTGGAAACGAAACGAAAACAATTCGTTGTATCAAGTAATTTTGGGGATTTCGCGATTTACACGCATTTCAAAATGTATATTACCCGATACAGTTTTCCTTCAAAATTATTCCCCTTTTAGTCCGGTCAAAATAGACATGCGTATAAGGGGGAAATAGCTAAAATTCCCACAAAGCTGAATTTTGGTGGAGAGCTAGGGTTAGCCATTAGAAGCAACGTCCTAAAAGTCCCCACCGATCCCATCTGTGCAAAACAAGTTATTCGGGGTCAAAGGTCATTTTTGGAGGCATCATTCAGTTTTTTTAATTTTTCTCAAAAACGGTAAGACTTAGCAAAAGCCGGCTAAAGTAAAAGTTGTAGATTCAATAATTGTCTACAAGAGTCGTCTTAATGATTCTTAAAAAAGACTTACCATTTTCGAGATATCGCGATCTAAAAGTCAAATAAAAAATTAGCCGCGTAAGTACATTATAAGGCGAGCCGGTTAAAGTAACGACACTACGTGTTAGATACTTCCGTAAGCTTTCAAACGATATCCACTTTGCAGTAATCGGTTCAGTAGAACCGGGTCTAACCCGGTTTTTAAATTTGGCCTTTCGAGTCGAATAACCGCGAACCTGATCCGCAACCGTGGAAAATTATACATCTCCATAATCAGCGCAACAAACCCTACCTTCGGACAAAACTTGAACAAAATCGGAGAGTTTTCATTGGGGTCGTTCCCTTTGGGCTTTCGGTTATACATGTTGGTTAAATGGGATATTTTTGCATAAAATGACCCCAACATTGAATAACTCTACTAAACTCGCTCCGATTTTGTTGGGATTTTTTTAGAAGATAGCTATAATTTCGCTCTTAAAGAAAATATATATTTTTTGGGGTGACAGACCCGATTACTTCGCTTATTTTAGCGGGTTCGTCTGAATATGTGCATATTTCCCTTATAAGTGCATAAAATCATGTGTTTTTTAGAACAGCTATATCTCAAGAATGGTTCCTTCTAGGTAAAACATTATAAAGGTCAAACTTGTAGATAATTTTTCTGTCCACAATATTTACTTCAGTCACTTTTTGATTAGATCAACCGTTTTCATGAAATAAATCCGAAAACCTAAAAGCCCCTAAAATTTGACCTTTGACCCCGAATAATTTTTATTGCACACATGGTATCGATGGGGACTTTTAGGACGTTGCTTCTAATGGCAAACCCTAGCTCTCCACCAAAATTCAGCTCTGTGGGAATTTTTGCTATTTCAATGTCTATTTTGACCGGACTATTTGAAAGGCACACAAAATTTATATAAACATCTTCTCTATCTTTCTCAAGATGTAATCGTGAATTCGGGAAATGATTACAATGATAAATGTGCGTTTTTGCCTGAATTTTACCTAAAATAGATGAATAACTCCGACCTAGTTTTCCTACATTTTCTTAAACTAACTCACAAAATAAATTTGGAAAAATTATTTTTTCTTACAAACGTTTTTTTTTTTAATTTGCTCAATATATTTTTTTTTTGTTTGTTTTTGCTATAATATGCGAACCGCTAAACAGATTTGTAAAGTTTTGGTTTCATTTGAATGTTCGAGATGTTTACATTATGTACATATATTTTTAAATATATTTAAGATGCATTTTTTTATTCCTTTATTTATTCCGCTTGGGAACATAGGGCTTCTACAAGAGAATTCCATCTTACTTTATCGTAACAAATATTTTTTAAATTTTCAAAGTTTGTGTTTTGCTTTTCCATTTCATGCAATATCGTTCTTCGCCATGTGCTTCTTGGTCGTCCAGGACGTCTGCTACCATTCTAGCAATACTATGCTGCGGCTTCCGTAGCGTATGGCCTATCCATTTCCACTTCCTTCTTGTTATTTGGCGGATTATGGGTTCTTCACTTGTCATTATCCACAGATCAGAATTTGTAATTCGGTTTGGCCAAAATATACGACATATTATACGGAGGCATTTGTTCACGAATGCCTGTAGTCTATGGATCACATTTGTCGTAGTTTTCCAAGTTTCGCTACCATAAAGTAGGGTGGATTTTACACAAGCGTTGAAGATTCGTAGTTTCGTCTTCAGTGAAATTTGTGTGCCTCGCCATATGTTATTCAGTCGACTGAAAGCTGCGCGTGCTTTACTGAGTCGGTTATAAACATCATTATCGATTCCTCCATCTTCTGACATTACACTACCCAGGTAGCAAAACGTACGTATCGTATTCTATCTGTTGATTCTCTATATGTATGTGCATATTTGTAGTGTTGTTTATCCGCATTGCTTTTGTCTTTTCTATGTTTATTTCTAAATACCGTTTTTTGGCCAATTTGACAAGCTCGTTGAGTTTTTCTTGCATATCGGTAAATTTATGGGAGAGTAAACAGATGTCATCTGCGGAGTCAAGGTCCTCTAGTTTCCGATATAAATTCCAAACAATTCCTTTTTTCTTGGATTCGAGTTGTAGCATTATTTGATCCAACGTGATGGCAAATAGGAGCGGGGATAACGGACACCCCTGTTTAACTCCTGTATTTGTTTCAAATAAATCGCTGGTTGTTCCGTTGTGGCGCACATGTAGTTTTGTGTTTGAATACATAGCTTTAATTAGATTTATTATTTTCTGGGGTACTCCCTTTTTCTTCAATGCCGACCAAATTGCACTTCGCAGTACAGAATCGAATGCTTTTTTGAAGTCGACGAATACCAAGTAAAGTGGGGACCTCCATTCGACTAACTGTTCGATTATAATACGCAGTGTGTTAGTCTGCGATTATAATACGCAGTGTGTTAGCTGGTCTGAACCCAGCTTGTTCTTCGCGTAAAGATTCTTCCACACAGTGTAACCTGTTGTTGATTATAGTGGCTACTATTTTGTATACTGTATTAAGTAACGTGATGCCTCTCCAATTGTTACAGTCTTTCCGGTCGTTTTTCTTGTGTAGCTTTATAATGGCACCGTTTGTCCACTGGCTGGGAAATATTTCGTTGGACCATGTTTCAAATATGTGTGGGAATAGTAATTCGGCTGAAGCGATTGGGTTTGACTGTAAAAGCTCCGGGGGTATACCATCTTCTCCTGGCGATTTATTTGTTTTTAGTTTTTTAATTACACTAGCGATTTCTTCTACGCTTGGATGTTCTGATGATATTCGGTGGTCCACTATATAATCCTCATTTGGTGAACTATTTGCGTTTCCACAATTGCTTATTTCCATGAAGTGCTGTCTCGAATTTTATTAAAACATGTGGCAAACTATCAAGTTTTTTAATTCGTTCCACTTTTCCGCGAAAATTTACAACTTTCTCACTAAAGTTATGGGACCTCAGTAATCCTATGGTATGTAGGAAGCCATTAATTTACAATGTTTCTCAATATAATGAGTAGCGCCTTTTTAAGATTTTTTCTGATTATCGGAATTGAAATCGCTATAATTTTTACGCGCAATCTGTTCGAGATACTAATTTATCTCGAACAGATTTGAGAATTGGAAATTTTTCTCAATCCATGTTACAAAAATCTTTTGTGTAGCTTAAAAAAAATTCAATTTTTATTCGATGGAAAACAAAAAAAATTGTCTTTTCCTCATATACTTTATAAGGTCATCGACGAGTATTTCAATGTGTTACAAACGGAATGACAAATTAAAAATACCTGAAATCGGGCGGTACCGGTTTATAGCGTCTATGACAAAAAGTGCACCCATATATTTTTGGTGGAGAAGTTTGTTTGATTAGTTTAAACAACTTCAGACATATAATGTAGATACATATCTTTAAAATAATTGAAATAGGGTGGTACCGTTATATGTAGGCTATACAAAAACATGGAAAATGTCCAAAAATTTTAATGGAGAAACTTTCTTACCACTATGAACATCAAATGCCTAATTACAGCTAATTCGGTCTGAAAATGTGTATAAAAACATCAAAATGACAGAAATCGGGTTTTACCGTTATATGGGGGCTATATCAAAACATGGACCAATATAGCCCATCTTCCAAAATTCCAGCGCCCAAAAAACGAAAATTGCTAACTCAAAAAAGCGCATTTTTTAGTTATGCCACTCTTTGAGTTAAACAAAATATTAAGTTAAAAATTAGATGTGATTAGTGTATTCTATTTATATTAAAAGATTAAATTATACTTTCGAACTGAGTTGATCCGATTTTCTATATTTGATTAGGATTATTTTCATTACCTATGCTGTTAGATTATATTATAAAAAAAATTACATAATTTGTTTATTAATTATTGTTATTATTGTAGTCAAGTTTATTATTGGTCTAATCTTAAACTAGAAATAGCTGCCTGCAATCACGTGAAATGTGTTGTCATGTGATGTGTGTACTTGAAATAAGTTCTAATCACTTAATTTGTAATACATTTTCGGCAAGCTGATTTTGAGTAGAGTTGTATAGATCATGAACGAACTAGTTCAATTGAACGATTAATTGAAAAGAGCGTATGAACTAGATCAGTCGATATAGTTCATTATAGTTCAATAGTTCACTGAACTATAATCAGTCGGTGACCGTACGATCAACGAACGATTCACAATCTAGTTCAACATGTCGTTCACACATACATAAAGTGACGGCGTCGTCTATGTTAAGGGATGCCTTTGTAATGTGATCAGTTTGTTTGTTTTGGATCAAGGTACGTGGAATAGCTGTCCGAAAATGAAGATTTCTACAAAAACATACGAGACATAACATTTTACCATATGTCGAATCCAGATTCAATCTGCCTTTTTGAATAGAAACAAGTAAGAAAAGCGTTAAGTTCGGTCGGGCCGAACTTTGTATACCCTCCACCACAAATTTCAGCCGTTTCGGTGGATTAATGTGGCCACTACCTTCAAAATACCGAAATTCGGAAGGTACCGTTCTATGGGGGCTATATGATGGCGTGGACCTATACCTACAAATTTCTGGGGTAAAGTTTTATACGCCTAAAGAAGACTAAATACCAAATTTCAGCCATATCGGTGTGATAATGAGGCTAAAACGTCCAAAATATCGAAAATCGGGAGATTTGTATTATGGGGGCTATATCAACACGTGGACCTATATAAACATTTTATGGTAGAAATGTTTCTTAGCCTCTGGAAACACAAAATACAAAGTTGCAACCGATTCTTTGGTCAAATGGGTCTAATACATTCAAAATATATTAAAATGACGCGTACTTTATAAGGGGTCTTATGTGGGGACTATACCAAAACGTGGACCTATATAACCCAACTTTGGTAAGAATGTTTTCTGGCCTCTGAAGACACAAAATACCAAATTACAACCAATTCTGTGGTCAAATGGGTCTAATACATTCAAAATATGTTAAAATGACGCGTACTTTATATGGGGCCTTATATGGGGGCTATACCAAAACGTGGACCTATATAACCCAACTTTGGTAGAAATATTTTTTGGCCTCTGGAGACACAAAGTACCAAATTACAACCAATTCGGTGGTAAAATGGGCCAAATATCTTAAAAATTCCTTAAAACGACGACGCGTCACGCGTCATTTTGTATGGGGGCTATACGAAAGCGTGGACCTACATAGCCCGCTTTCAATACCAAAAGTCCTACGTAAATATAACATATTTTCCCAAAATTTCATCAACCTACGTCAATCCGTTCGGACGCTAGAGTGATTTCCACAGACGGACAGACGGACAGACGGACAGACAGACAGACGGACGGACATGGCTATATCGATGTAGAATTGCACGCTGATCAAGAATATATATACTTTGTGGGGTCTACAATGATTATTTCGAGTAGTTACAAACGTAGTGACAAACTTAATATACCCCCATCCTATGGTGGAGGGTATAAAAAAGGGGGAAAAATAAAAAGAAACACACACAAAGCTTTTTTGCAATGACAATTTCTACACACACACACAACATACGATTTTTTGCCAGCCACCTAAATTAATGATGTTTTTCTAAAATTAATTAATCTTTCTTTAAGAATGCAATAAAACTATGCAAATGTAATATTTTTGTATGTAGTAGTTAAATTATATTAGTCTTTTGTTTGTATTTGGTGTACCTATGTATGCGTTTTCATCAAACGACCGATTAAGAGCCGTTGAACGATTTTGATCCCAATGATTGAACTGGACAGTGAACTATGAACTAGATTACTGACCTAGTTCAGTTTAAAGAGCTGAGCGATTGAAATAGATCTTTCAAATGAACTAGATTGTACAACTCTAATTTTGAGGTCATTCACGTGCAACCTTAAAAATTAGATTCAAGTCAATAGAAAAAGAAGTAAGAAAGTATCAGTCAGCTATGCTGACGTAGATGTGCCCTCAGCCACTGACCAATTATGCCGTATATAAAATATATTGATTTTGTATCACCAGTTTGCTTTAAAATACGTTGAATCTTTAGCTACCGTAATCATCGACGTATACAAACAATTTTTAGTAAACAAACCTCTTATTCATAGAGAACTCGAAATACATCGAAATTATAAAATTTTGGCTCATTATCTCAGGAAGTATGGACTTGCTCCGGAAAAAATTATACCGTTGTAAATGGGGTCGGTAGGACAAAGTACTGAAAAAGGAATCAAAACCATCCAAGAGGAGCCCTTAAACATCACTTTTTTTCGAATTTTGTGTGGGAGGTATCCGAAAGAGTGGACCGATATAGTCCATATTCCAACCTGATACATGACTGGATGAAATAATACGATGTGCAAAGTTTCAACCAATCAGAAACTCCCTGCGAGAATTATCTAGCGGATTTGCCATTTTAATTGATGTTTCAGGGATTCTTGGAGCTTTTAGGTCATTATCTCGGAAGTATGGACTTGCGCCCAAAAAATTGTACCGTCGTAAAGGGAGCCGCAAGGACAACCTAGTGAAAAAATTTCAAAACTATCGAGAGGAGCTCTTAAACTTCACTTTATTCGAATTTTGTGTGGGAGGTACCTACCCCACACAAACGATTGGTCCGTTCGAGCGTTTTCGTGCGCACCAACCAGCCAGACAGACGGACGGACGGACATGGCTAAATCGATTCCAAATTGTCTGAAACGAATATCGTCCAAACACACTTGGGGTCTAAAATCGTTATTTCGATGAGGCACATTTTTTGGTCGCATCAAAGTGTATATGAGGGAAAGTAAAAAAAAATAACATTGATGAAGCCAAGGTTTGCACTATTATAATACCACAAAATATGACCATAGATGGACCAAATAAAGTGTTTTTGATCGAAGCTCAAAAATGTGGCTAAAAAATTTAATTTGCGGGGAACCTATGACCGCGTAAACGATTAAAAATAGGTAAAAACACGTTGAAGCAAACAAGTTTTTTTAGGTTATTATTTGATTGCTGGTCAAACCGTTTAAAGTACGGATATCTGCCCAAAGTAAAAGTAGAAGAATACAAAATGAAGATTACACTTCTAATGTATCACTTTTCAAAATTTCCACTGCATCTGCCTTTTATGGATGCTGACATTTTGAAGCCAGATTTTAGGTGTCTTTTTTTTTTTTTTTTTTTATTTAACAGGGACGCGAATTAGCTTTTTCTAAGAACTATTAATAGGATTAAAGTACTCGCGATTATGCATGTATATTGACTATGTAGCCCACACAGCATCGCAGTAATCCACTGTCAAAGGCCAACATTTAGTGCGATATTTTTTCGAAATACCCTATTTTTTGGGTACAGTATTTTCAATATCCTTTTGATTGTGCTGGGACCCCAAGATATTTTAGTTTTTTAACGGTCCGGATCATATAAATCATAGATCGTGAAAATACATCCGCTAGAACGGCGAAAACAGCAACTGCAAAAACCGAAAAATGTGCGAACAATGTTTTTTGAAAGCATCGGGGACTTAATCTCGTTTTCTGTGGATAGTTTCCTTGTCAATGAAGAAACTGACACATCACTCGCGTTTTTGCGAAAACAGCGGTTTAAAAAATTTAGTGGCATGGGAGCTGTATCCGACTTATCCCAAAAATAGTGTGCGATGCTACATCCACGGTTCTTGATGGATTTTATCGAAATAGGTTTAGATCGATGTATTTTTTCATGGATGATAGTGAAATCGGATGCGCATAAAAAGTGTATGCACTTTGTGCAAATTATAAGGCGATGCTACACCTTAGCCGCCAAAGCAAATCCTGGCTAATGTGTACAAATTAAAGGTAGAATTAGACGTGACATAACCATAACGCCATAAGGCCATATCAATCTGCTGATTGAACCAAACCTATGGAAATCAATGTAATCAATTAGTAGTAACTTAACATAATGCCACAGCCACAACCATATGAAACCAATTAGGTTTTGGTTTTCTATGGATATGGCGTAGCCATAACGTCTAATTCTACCTTAAAAGAGAAGTATATATTATTAAAAAATTAAGCTATACTGTTTTATTTATAAATGCACTTAAAACTACATAGAAAATCATTTTTCATGATAGAATTTCTCAAGTAAAATGCTGGCATTTGAATTAAAAATTGTGACAATATTAAACGACAAGCGATTTATTTGAGAGATTCCATCATGAAAATATCTGAAATCGGGTGGTACCGCTATATGGAAGCTATACCAAAACATTGGCCTATGTCCAACATTTTTGGTGAGGAATTTTCTGTACCATTGGGAACCCAAATGCCAAATTACAGCCAAAAAATGAAGATAGAATCCTTAAAATACTTTAAATCGGGTGGTACCGCTATATGGGGGCTATAAGAAAAAATAGACCCATATTGATTTTGTTTTTATATTCATGTATTGTCATCCAAATCTAAAAAGTGTGCAAAGTTTCAGTTCGATTGATCAACTGCAACTGCGTTAAAAATGAGTTACTAAATTTGAACTAGTTTAGATGTGTTTTGTATATGGGGATTTCTAAGTGAAATCGGACACTTTTTCAAAAAGAGGTTTTTGATTTCCTTTATTTTTTCTGTGGTGATGCTGCTCATCAGCAAAACATTTCAGTATATTTTCAGATTTTTTCGAAAAATTCGAATTCTGTAAAAACTATATGCAAAAAAATACTCATAACTTCTTTAATTTGAAAAAAAATTGTATGTTTTGTTTTTTTTTTCGCGATTTAATATTTAAAATCAATTTTTATTCGATTTTTTTAAACTACATCAATTACAAAAATTTTAATTCCAATTAGGACTTCAAATTTTTGTAATTGATCGTAGTTTAATACAAAAAAAATTCAAAAGATCGAAGGGGTTAAACATTGATTTAAAATATTAAATCGCGCCCACTGAATTTTTTTCTAATTTTTATTAAATACCTGATAAAACATACAAAAAAGATTTGTTCAAATTGGACCATTATTAAAGAAGTTATTAGAATTTCTTTGCATATAGTTTTTGCAGAATTCGACTTTTTCAATGCGTCATATCTCTGAAAATATACTGAAATTTTTTGCTGAAGAGCAGCATCACCACAGCAAAAAAATAAATAAAATCAAAAACCTCATTTTGAAAAAGTGTCCGCTTTCACTCAGAAATCCCCATATATTTATCGTATAAATTGAGACAAAATACTTTATTTTTTGAAAATATTTTGTCATATATTTTTTAACAAGAATTTCTTTGAAAAGGTAATAAACACTTTTTACTAAACCTAGTTAAAAATTTTTAAATATTAACAATTAAGATACAAATAATATAACATTTTAACAGTTTACTTTTTAAGGGATTTAATATATATATATATATATATATATATATATATATATATATATATATATATATAACAAATGACTCACACTGGTATGAAGGAAAAATTGTATTGACAAATTTTAAAAAATTAAGAAAAAATAGTAATCATTCGAATCCCACTACCAAATAGGATTTTAAATTTTTGTAAGTAATCGTAGTTCAATACAAACAAATATCATGAAAATCGAAGAGTACAATCATTGATAAAAATTGATTTTAAATTTTAAATCGCGAAAATTGCATCCAAGACCACCGTGCAAAAATTTTTTTCTATCTTTTAATATATACCTGACAAAACAACAAAAAATACAAAAAAAGAATTTTTCAAATTGGGCCAATATTAGAGAAGTTATGAGTATTTCTTTGCATATAGTTTTTACAGAATTTGACTTTTCCAAGGCGCGATAACTCGGGAACACTTATTCAAAAAAAATCTGAAAATATACATACTTAAATGTTTTGCTGATGAGCAGCATTATCACAGCAAAAAATAAAGGAAATCAAAAACCTCATCTTCAAATCCCCGTATATAATATCATTATGGAAATTTCCATCAAATACATCAAATCGTCCAAAAATATATATGGAAGCTATATACTGATTTCAATTTTGTAAAATTATTTCTAGTCCGAATTCGGTGAATTTTCCAAATGCCATCAAAATTGAACAGAATTTGCGTCTTTGGTGCACCAAATATCTTAAAGCGGGCGGACACATATCTGGGAGCTAAAAAGTGTTGCCGACACTTTTTGATCGGAAATCGTCAATAAAATTAGGAAATTCGTCAACATGCTCCAAAACTAGGCAGACAGTTTTGAATGTCAGCTTTTGTCAACCACGTACATTTTGATTATTGGACAGTCGGAAATCGATAAAAACTTTCATTTAAAACTGACTGATTGCTTAAAGGGGCATTACTAGGAAGTTAAGTAAGATGGACTCATACATTTTAAGCTGATATAACACTATGCAACACTGAAAATGCAAACAACTTCTAGTGTGCATTTTTTGATAGTAAATATTTAGACTACAAAAACCCTAGTAGGGTTTTGTCCTGTCAGATCCAGTTCGTATTTTATGGCCGCATCTAAACCGGGCTAAAATTACACTTTTTTGCATTTATCGGGCCTTGCTGTCGTTGGCAATATTGTAGCCCTGAACTAGTAGAACTTATCCTTTGAACAGACCATATAGGAAAAACTCCATCTAGGGCATCAAAATCTATAAAATATAGAAAATTTTACATAATTGCTAATATTCTGGTCAGTATCGGCTAAACTATTGGGAGTTGAACCAAGTAACCTTTTGCAAAAATCTTCCAAATAATGTTCTCAACAATTCTTTAGAACATTCTGAAACTCTAAAATGCTTACTTCATGTTGTTTCAGCGGTATTTTGCATCATATCTTTTACAACACTTATTTCAAACACAGTTCACACCAACAGTTTATTCTCGCATTTCGGATTTCACTACATTATTGACATTTTTATTAAATGGTCGTTGAAAAATGTTCTGAAAATAGAGGCATGGAGGCATTTTACAACAATGACATGTTCTGAAGAGTTGTGTATTACATTCCAGGGAATATTTTTCCAAAAGAAAATATTCAGAAAAACTTAACGGTTTTGGAGATACGGTGTGAATTGTATAAAAATTGTGGAATTTTTACATATATTTTGAAATTTGAGGCAATAAATGTAGTTTTTCGAGTTCATTATTTCTCCAAATATTTTATTCTTGTTCTTATCTACAAATTTGCTTCAGAGGTCAGAAGAAGATTCGCACTGGTTTCAGAGATATAGCCCTGAATTTCTTTAAAAACTCAATATTTAACCAGGTTTAGATAGGGCCATAAAATCCGAGCTGGATCTGACACAACAAAACCCAACTATGGTTTCTTGCCGTTGGGTCTGTACTTTCAAAAAATCCACAGTTCGAATTGTTTGCACAAGATCACCTTAAAAATGTTGCACAGTGTAATTCGAAGATGAGGCAAAATACATCAAAATATGTACCTGTATTCTAGATAAGTACCTAAATATCGCCAATCTGGCTGGATATTGCTAAGAACATTAAAAAAGCTCATAAAATTGAGTTTTCAACATTATTTTCCTTAAAGTCTTTTGTGAAATTTTGGTCAAAATATAGATATCATATTTTATTACATGCAATTTTGGCTTAAGTGAAAAATCGTCATTTTATACCATAAAATCGTCAAATCGTAATTTTTCAATTTTGGACCAAAAATCAACAAAATGGCGATAAATCGCCAAATTCGGCAATACTGGAGCTAAATCCAAATCTGAACCGATTTCAATATAACTTTGCATACATTTTTTAAATTCCCTCACACATTTCAAATTTCTTAAAAATTTAACGTACATAGCGAGGGAGGTGCATCAAGTACCTAAAATCGGGGGAAAATATATATGGGAGGTATATTCAAATTTGAACCGATTTCAATATAATTTGGCAAACTTTTTTCAAGACCAAATTCCGTTACGAAATTCAAATTTCATCAAAATTGGCTATAGCGTTATTCCTATGACTAAAAAATGATCATCCCCAATTTTCAGGTGAATCGGACAATAAATGCGACCTGTACGTTTTGAACGGACGGATAAGCATAAATTTGACTCAGAATATGATTCAGTGAATATCCCTATATGTCTATTTAGTTGGAACATTGGATCAGTTTAAAATTTAAATCTTCCCTACCATTTTCATTTATTCATCACTAAAGTTATCCAAAGCCTTAATAATCATTAAAAATTACGAAAATTCGCAACTCCTAATATTATCATTTCGTTTTCAGTTAAAAGCGGACCAAGTTGGAATTGGAGACGAAGACAACGACAAAAGCAAACCACAACTAACAACAACAGACAATTTTTGGAATCGTAAAATGGCTTTGGACTTTTTGGCTGGTTGTATTGGAGGTAAGTTTAAGCTTTTGCATGGCTTTGACATGAATATCTAGAGTTGTTAATTTTACTCTCTTCTTCATTTCTAAGGTTGTGCTGGTGTGTTGGTCGGACATCCATTGGATACTGTCAAAGTTCATTTACAAACTCAAGATCCCAAAAATCCCAAATACCGTGGCACATGGCACTGTATGACCTCTATTGTTGCACAAGATAAATTGCGTGGTCTATACCGTGGCATAACAAGTCCAATGGGCGGCATTGGATTCGTAAACGCAATCGTATTTGGAGTCTATGGCAATGTTCAGAGATCAAGAACGGATCCTGACTCCTTGTCGTCACATGCCCTGGCCGGAGGCGTTGCTGGGCTATTCCAAAGCATTGTTTGTGCACCCATGGAATTGGCCAAAACACGGCTTCAATTACAACATGAATCGACACCTGGCAAAAAGTTCAAGGGACCACTAGAGTATCTGAAACACATTGTAAAATATGAAGGCCTGCGCGGCACAATGAGAGGTTTTTTGTGCACAGCCATTAGAGACGTACCAGGTGAGCAGCGGATATTTTTCATCGGCACTGCAGAAGTTTTTATTCATGTATTACCCTTTTTCGCACCCTTAGGTTTTGCCAGTTATTTTGTGAGCTACGAATATATGATGCGACAGTCTAGTCAACCAAATGTTCTATATGGTCTATGTGCTGGTGGTCTGGCCGGTATATGTTCCTGGTTGGCAACCTATCCCATTGACGTTATAAAAACCTGCATTCAAGCTGATGATAGCAGAAATCCTAAATACAATGGATACATGGACTGTATACGAAAAGGCTATAACAGTGACGGTGTACGCTTCTTCTTTCGCGGTATGACATCGACCTTGATACGATCGTTTCCAATGAATGCTGCCTGCTTTTTTGTAGTATCTTGGATAATGAGCTGGACCAAGAAACAAGACGTCAACGTAGTGGTCCAGACAGGCGATGCTATGGCCCTGTTTGGTGTAGCCGCCACCACACCCCTGTGTCATGTTCACAATATTGACCGTAACGAGGAGCTGCTGAGAGAGCAAAGATCATTAATTGCTCAGAGCCTTCGGTCATTTGATGCATTCAATGAGGCTGTTTGCCGCACAGAAGTAGAAGAATTGGCTACGGAATTCTATCCCGACAAAGAGAAATACTACATTTTTGAATATGATCGACTTTTACTTCGTGCTGCAGCAGATCGTCCAGTCCATTGTTAACTAGACTTTAAATTTACTCAAAATTTAATTATTAATTTATTACTTAAGTTAGTTATTAGTTATGTATGTGTAGTAATCATTGCGCAAAAGCAAGCAAAGCCCCAAAAACAAGCATTCCAAAAAAATATACTGAGATGAGGAAACTTCAATATTCTTCAAGAGAAAATAAAACTCTGAAAATATACATTAAAATAAAATTCTACTGAAAAGAGACTTTAAGTTTCGTAAAATAATTTTTTTATTCTCTTTTGTTTTAGTGTAATTTTACTCTATATATTTGTGGCTTAATGTAAATTTCTACTTGTTGTAACATGCCTCTGTTATATAGCGAACGCCTCTACATTATTTCGTAAATTACTTTTTCAAAATGAGATTTCCCTAGTTCAGTGGCGCCCGCAATAATACCATCAAAACAAAAACCTTGTATGTATGTACGAGTGGAACAAGACAACAAACATATGAATAAGGTCTGTTCGATAACACAAAAGTTTGTACAAAATGCTGTTCGATAACAAACTTGTTCAATAAATGAGAAGTAGTTGCAAGTACTGGCAAATACTTTTTACTTGCGAACTTATCGAACAGACCTATAATTTATTTTTGTTGACGTACATCAAAGTGAGGGAAGCAAGTAAAATAACGGGCGCCCGTATAATACAGTATTTGTAAAAAGTGCGGCCCTAGTATAGTCCCATGGTATAAGAATAGAGGTAACAAGCAAGTGTTATTGTACAACAATCCCAGTAATAACCACATAGACATTTGCTGTTGTAAATAATACGCATTGTATAGTAGAGCTCCTGCTAACTACAATGTTTTACGAGTGTTGCCGACTTCTATATGGGGAATTCTGAGTGAAATCGGACACCTTGGACCCTACGCCACAATGTGGAAAGGAGTTATAAGTTTGTTTTTCCGAAAATGCATGTAACACAGCGAAATATTCATCGTAGACCCCGCATGTGGTATACAAAAATTCATATCTTGACGAGAAGAACCGAGTTTGAGATGTGTGTCTGTACGTTCCAGGCCGCAATTATGGACAAATCGAAATTTTGTATGGAGGTCTATCGACGCGAAATTTTAAGTAAGTTTTGGGTTTACGACAAAGAAGAATCGTGCAATTTAACATGATGATCAGATAAAATTGGCGGGTGTAATGGACCAACAGTTTTGTGTGAAAAGTGGTAACATTTTAAGTATAATAACTATATCTTTATTCCTGGAAGACCTTTCCATTGCTGCCAATTATGCTGATGTACGTTTTTAGAAAACATGGTTACAGCCTATTATATACAGGGATCCCACAGTTTTTATTGTTTATAGTGTAACCCGTAATCACGCTAGAGCTCGCATTAAATTTTAATAATTATAATTGTTTCACAAACATCCCAGACGGGACATGGGAGACTTCTCTCATATCAATGAGTGCACCCCGATTCATATTAGCTCAATGATATGGGACCTACTGTTTATTGCCGAGTCCGAAGGGCGCGTCTTAAGACACAACTTGTAGAGAAGTTGTATATGGTTGAAATACTCACGAAATGTCGCCAACATTACTAATGAGTATTTTGCCACCGTTGAAAATTTGATGTTGCCTGGTCTGGGAATCGAACCCACGGCCTTCTACGTGCAAGTACGAAGTAAGTGGTTTGGTCAAGGAAGATGTCAATTAACTATTGACCATTGTGAGTAAAATATCCAAATTTAATTTTTGGTCCAAATTTTAAATTCAGGGGCGGCCATATTCCAACAAATTATGAATGAGAAACCAACTATTGATGCAAATTATAACAATAATAAATAATGGGAAAATATGAATCAATAATTATATCAAAAAACAGTGCCCAGAGAATGTGGTGTAAGGTATCACATGGTCGACCCAGTCCGACTATAGCTCTCTCTCTCTAACTTGTTTTTGATTTCCTTTACTTTTTTTGCTGTGTTAACTTCCAAATACTATCGTTTGTAAACGTCAGGTAAGCACCAAAAATACAACAAATGCAATTTTTTCACAATGGCATATAAAAATAATAAAAAAAATTGTATTTATTAAAATCCCACTACCAAATGGGTCTTAAAATTTTTATAATTCTACGTAGTTTAATACAAAAAAAAATCAAAAAGTTTATAAGTTTAAGTTTATTGAGACTCATACAAAAAACATTACAAAGGGTATTGGGAAACGAATACACAAATAAAGAAACTTAAAGCTATAAGGTGTAAACATTAATACAAATTGAATTTAAATATTAAATCGCAAATTTGCATGTAGCGCACTGTTCATTTCTTTATTAGACAGCTGATAAAATAAATTTAGAGAATTTGGATATAGTATTTAGATAATTTAGGGTTTTTCAAAGATTGAAGTCTCTGTAACCATTAGCCAAAAAAATTTTAAAAAGTACTGAAATATTTTGCTGAAGATCAGCAGCAAACACAGCAAAAAATAAAGGAAATCAAAATCTTTTCTCCAAAGTGTCCGATTTGACTCTGAATTTTCCATAATATGGGAATATTATATTATTAATCCACAGACATCCCAGAAGGGACAAGGACGACTTTTCCGTTGAGAATTTGAATTTGCCTGTTGTGGAATTCTGTAACGCATTTTTTGATTTACCGACAAAAATCGGTAAAATTAAAATGCTTATAATTTCGGTAATTAAAGAAATTTTTCGGTAAGTAAACAACCAAAATATAGTTGTCGCTAAGTCCTACCGAAGCAACAGTGTTGTCAACTTTTAGTGATACTTTTCATTCATAATTTTACGTGTTAATTTTACCGATTTTTGTCGGTAACTCAAAAAATGAGTTACAGAATTTTACTACTGACCTGGATGTAATATACTACTAACCCATGCATGTAATATAAATAATAAATTTCTACAAATTGGAAATTGGAATAGCTGAGTGCCTTTCTCTACTATATATCTAGTACATGACCACTTTTGTAACGCAATTTAGAGCTCAGAAGGTCTACTTTATATTCGTCATTTTTGCCGAAAACGTTGATTATTTCCCCACAGAATTCTTCCTCTATAAGAACTCCATTTCCCCTCAAAATTTCGTGACGATCGGATCAACATGGTGTCCTTTGGCGTGATTACAAGGTTTAGATGGATATACGGATGGACGAACGGACACACATAGTCAGCACATCAGGATGGTCGACGACCATAATTTTGAGCCAAACCCGCCATATAATACCCCCCCAACATAGTAGTGTAAAGTATAAATCTCTATTAGAAAGAAGGTGTGGAGTCGGAAACATAAAAAAATTAATGTTGTCTACCCGTAGATTTGCTAACCATCGGCTTTCTAACCATTGCACCTCCATTATATCTTGCTTTCTAATAAGAGGACAATCAAAAATGTTGTAGCGGTGTGTCTGTCTCCAGTTGTGACTGTCTCCTCCTATTATCCAGTAAAGCAATTGTCGTGCGTCAGACAAGTCTGCTCAAAGTCGGAAGTCTTTTTCCACGGCTCACAATGATTGAGAAATCGATTCTCCCGTCGAAAACCCAATTTTTTTGTCGTCACCGATTTTTAATTGGATTTAAAGACACAACTTTCCCCCCTTTTGGAAAATACGCAAATTTCTACAGAAAGAAATAGCTATTTCTCGGAAACTATAATACAGATGACCGTAGAGTTTACACAAAATGATACATTTTATTTTTCCTCATGTTCTATATTTTAGTAAAATTTCAATTTTAGTGGACTAGAACTTTTAAGGAACAATAGGGAGCAAAGTTTTGTATTCGCAAAAAGTGAGTATCGTCTTTCAGTCCATATGTAAAAGTCCCGTTAACACTTTTTTAAATTTATTGAAATTACACGTGTAAAAATGTGTGTATTCTCTTACCGTTTCCCATATTAATTATTATTTTACACCAATGATTTTTAAATATATGAGTTTTTATATAAAAGAGATCTATACCTGAAAAAACAATGAGATTTTTTCATTTAAAATACATTAAATATTTTTAATTCTTTCTTAATTAAAAATTGTTTAAATATTTTTTATTTTTATAGTTTATTGGGGTTTGATATTTTTTAATAAAGAGGAGGATATAAAAAACACAAAAAACGTTATATTTGGATACAAAATATTATATAAGTTGGTCGTATTACAAGTCGAACAACAACAAAAATTGATCAGGAAAAAACGATTCTGAACCACTGTGCGGCGTCTGACAGCCTAGTTCCCATTAGCATTTGCGGAGATACAGGAGGAGGCTTCTCTCATATCAATTCTATTTTTTAGCTCTCTCAATACTGATTTACTTATTAATGTTCCATAGCTAGCAAACCCGGGTCCGCGTTGCTGGCCCACCGTTTTGTTTTTTATGACAACTTTTTATGCCTTTTATACTTTACAATTCAAAAGTAGGTAGAAATCATTTCTTCGGGTGCGAACTTTTTGCTAGTAGTGACTCATCTTGCCAACGCAAGTTGAACGTAGCTTTTAATAATATTATGCGCTACATATACGGATTAAAAAACCCAACATCTATCTAATCTAGCCAACTTTCATTGTGGTGTTAGTTTTAATTCATTTCTGAAAATAAGGACATTTATATTCCTGCATAAAATTATTGTAAACAGAAGCCGTTATATCTCTTCGAAAATTCAAATTTACTAAGTCTAACAGAGGCAGGAAGCTAATCCCATTAAGAAGGCGAAGCCTTGTGTCAGAATGGCAGTTTTATATTAATTCCATACGTTTTTGGGACACTCTTCCAAACCATCAGCAACCCGTTTACTTAAAAAAACCTTTTCAAATATTATACTAACTAAATTTTTGTTCAAATTGCTTGTTTAAACTTAACGTAATTTTAATATAATTTTATGATGAATTGTACTATCATCATAAATTAACCATATAATTATATCAATTAACTAATTAGATAAATTATACATTACAATCAAGCCTGTACCGTAATTATAAGATTTTGTATTGTTGTGCAGATATTCCACAAATAAATAAAATGTGGTAGGGCATAAATAGGGCAAAGAGAGAGCACCCCTCCGAAATGCATCAAAATATAGTTTTTGTTTTCCCCCTTCGACAAATTTAAACATTGTCTACAATTTTCATGAAAATTCGTTAAGTAGTGTTGTAGTTAAAATAATATTATAATTGTTCCACAAAAATCCCATGGGACCTGCTGTTTATCGCCGAGACGACGGCGTGTCTTAATACACCACTTTTAGAGAAGTTTTACATGGCTGTAATACTCAGGAAATGTCGCCAACATTACTGAGTGGTATTTTGCCACCGTTGAAAAGTTTTGATGTCACCTGGCCGGGAAATCGAACCCATGACCTACAGCGTGAAAGCGAGTGTGCATACGATTGCACCACGGTGTTGCCCAGTATTGTAGTTACATATAACATATTTAAAAAAGTGGTGTGTGGCGTCTTTAGGGCCCAAGTAAGGCCGGAGGCATAACCACCCCAGCCTCGCAAATTAATTTTCAAAACGATACATTCGTAATTTTTGCAAATATAGCGTTTTAAAAATATAGGACATTTGGGAGTTACACGCCCCTCCGAAATTCTATAAAATATATACCTATTTTCAACGGGTCCATCCCTGTACATTTCCTGAAAAATTCAGCAAAATTAGTTCAGTAGTTTTGTAGATATAACATATTTAAAAAAACCTAAGTTGGACTATGGCGAACATTTCAACACAACATTAGTCAAATCGGTCCAGCCGTTCTCAACTGATGCAATTACCAATGAACGACATTTGATTTTTATTTATAAATATTAAAAACAACTTTTTTTGGCCTTCTATCGTAAATTTTTTCTTTTCGTCCTGAAAGCTGTGCTTTTATTATCCTCAAAATATATTTCGAATACAACACTTCTATGATAGGGGCGCCATGACTACTTTCCGCCTTAGTGGGATCAAAATTAATTAGTTAATTAATTAAACGTTCTTAATTCAAATATCCATTTCAAAATATCAGTCAAGAGTTGTAAGAAAAACGCAGCAGATGCATACAGCATTAAATGTTTAAAAAGTGCAGCTGCCTTCCTGGAATCTAGGGGTGGCTTAGGTAAATGTTCATTGCTTAGGCACATACTATGTACATGCGGTAGACAAATAAATTAAGACATCAGTTGATGTTACCAATGACAACCTGTTTGGATTGTTTACAAGGATTAAATAAGTTGTCAATAAGTATATGAACCGACAAGGCTTGTGACTTTTCAGACTTATTTGAAGTGTATTTGTGGAAAAAATATTTTTAATTCAATATTGAATCCGAAAAGAAGTGAAATGTCGTTATCCAACAAAAAGTTTGTCAATGGCGGCCTCGAAGATGCAAATACGAACGGAAGTGATGGAGATAACATTCGCCGAGAATCATGCGAATCGGATAAAGAACACAAAGCTGAGAAAAATTACGCTACGGACGAAGTGCCTCTGGCCCTCTTGCCACCCGATCATCCTTTGCTTCAGAAGTTCCAACAATCACTTAAAGAGTACCTACTTCGCACTCGAGATAAACTGATCAATGAAATTGAAGAAATCAAATATTCGGTTAAGCAAAAGGAACAACAACGCGAAGAACAGGGCTCAACATTATATGATATGCAGGAGGAAATTGAACGCCAAAACAATCAACTGGAGGAGTTTACCAAAGAAATAGAAACAAATGTCCAAAGGCGTCTCCACGAAGAGGAAGCAATACGTTTGCTCAAAGACGAATATGACAAGAAGACACTAGTCACCAAGGAGCAAAAGACTCAATACAACAAGCGGATGTCTGAACTGGAAAATATGCAGGAATTGGAAAGGAATATACGCAAGTGGGCCGATGATGTTGAGGATGAAGTGAAAAATGCAAAACGCATTGTAAGTCGAGATGCTCAATTGCAACAGCAACTATCCGAAGAAAAGAAGAAATCCGATCTACTATTCTATCATCTGGATGTCGAAGTTAGAAAAAGCGAAAAAGAATTGCAAATGGTGCAAAATGAAGTTAAGGATATGGAGGAAGTTATGGATGTACTCAATATGAGTGTGGCGAATGCTAATGCTGATTTGGAAGCACTAGAAACTGAACATAAGCGTTTGACGCAGGCATGGTCAGAGGTCATTGTTGCAATATCTCTAAGAGATCGTATACTTTATCAGGTCCAGGAAGCTATTAAGTATGGCATAGTTTCTACTCATTGCCCCAGAATATTGCATGTAATGATTTATCGATTTTCCCTTATTCTATTCTTTTTAGCAAGGAAAAAGAAGCTATAAAATTAAATACCGCCGGCATTCAGGCTATCAAAAAGCAGATACGAAAAGAATTGGAACTCAATGAGAAATTGGAAACATTTAAGAAAAGATTGTCGAATGATTATACATTACTAAGAAGAGAGTGTAAGTATTAAAAAAAAAAAAAACAAGTAAAAAAGTATCAGTCGGCTTTGCCGATAGAGATATGCCCTCAGCCTATGTATGTGAATTGGGTGGAAGTACCGGAAGTTGTGGACAGGTATTGTCCATCTTCGAACTGAAACTAAGTTTGGACAAAATATGACGAAGACCAAATTTTGGACCAAATCGGTTGATCAGATCGGGAGTTATCGTGCTCTCCAGCCAGCCAGGCAGACATACGGACATGGCTAAATCAAGTACAAATTGTCTGAAACGGATTTCGTCTCATTTTGTGTCACTGTGTAATAGATACTTAGTTGGCCCTCCACAGAACATGTGTCCTGTAAACCGAACTAAGAAAAAAATCTCCACTTATATACTTCATCTGAGCTTTGGACTTCCAGTTCTGCGTGTACCGCCATGCGGCCCATATTATAGCTCGTGGTTCATACGACGTCGATATGCACCGTCAACACATATTGGCCCGTAGATCTTTCAAAGAATTTCTATCAAACACACAAAGCACTGGCGTATCTGTTTGCGCAAGTATCCACACTTCCATCAGTGTTTTGTAAAGTGTTACTTTTGTTTGACGAGATGTGGCCTTGTTTTAAACTGCTTACTTAAGCCAAAATGTTTATGGCGGTCCCGAGGTAGACGAAGTTGGTTCGTGTCTATGGACGCATTTCTCGTTGATGCCTTTAGCTTTGTCTTGCCGCCATTTTCTGTCGCACCCACTTTAGTAGATTCTCTTTCGACTTTTTTATTAGTTACTTCTTTTCCTGCTCGTTAACATCTCGTATAACATTTTCCATCTGGATGTTGAAGAGCTCACACGAAAGACTGTCTCCTTGTCTGAAACCTGTTTTGGTACCGAACTTTTCGAGTAGTTCTTTCCTATTTTAACTGAGTCATCCTACAAAGCCGGATGAGCTCTGCAGGGTACCAAATTCAGACATGGCTTGGAATACCTTTCAACCTAAGGGGCTGTCTTTTCCAGAATTTATTTGCCAGGTGTAAAGCCGCGCTGGTATGCCCCAATTATTTCGTTGATCATTGGCTTTAGTCGTACAATATCGCACACAATAGGCAGCTCCTATAATTACAGCACACAGTCAGTCTGACTGACTTCCGTATCGTCAGTTGCCTTGTGTTGTTTAAATTTCGTTAAAATATTTCAGTTGCACACTCATACATTGTACCTCGAAAATGCAACTAAATATATCAGAAATAAAAAAGAATACATGCTTGATTTTTACCTGCGTTAAAAATTCGTATTTTTGCTATCGATTTTCCTGGCCAAAACCACAATTTTTTGTCGTCACCGATTGTTAATTTCTATATGGGATTCGATAGTAGACATATTGAAACTAAGGAGACCAAAAAATTAGGTCAAAATATTGGAAGGTGTGGGCGTGGCGTGCTCCTAAAGACGACCTTAATTTTCGCAATTTTGGAAAATACGTAATTTTTGCAAATTTCTGGAGAAATAGTTATTTCTCGGAAACTACAATAGATATTGTTTTTTTAGGTAGGTAGGGTTGTTATCTTTAAAAATCGTTTCAATAAATTACCGTAGCGTTTACATGAAGTGAGCTATTGTATTTTCCTTACACGCAGAGAAAAAATATTTTTCGCTTTTGTTGGAACAAAAATATATGTTTTGGTTCCAAAAATGTATTTGTTTTGCTCAAACATTGTAATCCAAATCCAAAAATACCATCTTTTGTTCCAAACATAGAAAACAAAAACAACTTTCGAATTTCCGCAATATTGTTAAAATCGTTAACAATACCGATTGTAGGAACTATCATAATCTAATTTTGTTTACAAAAAGTATTGTCAATACAGAAAACCAGCCCAGAAATTTTTGATTTGAGTGCATATACTTCTCATATACACTTTTCGCATAACTTGGATATAAATGTCGCGTATAATATTGCAATCATTGATGAACACAATACATGGTTTGCTGCATTGGCTGACAACAAAGACAAACAAAAAGCCACAAGAACCCACCACAACATAAGGAATAATTAAACACCATAACAAACATGAAAAGGAAAGAAGAATGAAACAAAACAGAAAAAATTAAAACAAGAGTCTCATTGTTGAGATACATACACACAAAAACAAAGATAAAGGCAGCATGTCATACAAACACACCACAACTCACCAAAATTGTTTTTTCAACACGGCATCGAATAGCGAGAGAAGAGAAACAAATTTTCGAAGAAAAGAAAGAAATATTGTTCAGTTGACACAAACTATTTTTGGATTTACAATACTACATGAGGAATCCAACAATATGTTAACAATACATATTTTGCTCTTGGAATATTGTTGGATCAAACATATTTTTTTCTCTGCGTGTAGGTACTAAATTTTACTGAAATTCCAACTTTAGTGGACCAGAACTTTTAGGGAACATTTAGGAACAAAGTTCCGTTTTCCCAGAATGATGCCCGAGAGTATCTTCTTTCAGCTTATATACTTTTGTACCCGTACCGTCCGTTTAACACTTTTTTAAATTTTTAAATTTAACACTTTAAGAAACATAATACTTCGCAGATTTTCAATCATTTGTAAAGCAACTGACGATACGAAAGTCAGCCTTTATCTATTTCTTGTGGACGGGTCACAGGATGCGCAGGTTCCCGTCGTCGTTCTTCCTGCCAGATGGTACTACCTAGCTGATGCATACGCCTTATCAGCGTATCGCCTCCTCTTTTGAAGAGCTCGCTTGGTAAGCCATCGTCTCCTGCTGTGTTATTAGTATGTAGACGTTTTATTGTGGCTTCTTCCATAGGATGTAGCCACAGATCTACTGGAGTTAGATGGGTAGGTTCGGCGGGGCAGTTGAAAAGGTGATTGGTGTAGTACGGACCCATGCCGCATACTGGGCAGATGTCTTGCACGGCGCGATCGATTTCCGCCCAATAAGAATTTAGGCGACTGCAATATCCCGATCGTAGTTGGTTTATTGATGTCTTTAGCTCACGGAAAACACGTTTCTTCTCTCTCTTTTTCTCCCGATACCTCTCTCGTGCGCTACGCGTTGCTACTAATTGTAGCTCAATTTTCTCTTCAGTAGCAGCACGACACTCCTGGTCATAGCATGGGGTTCCTTGGTGGAGGTCTCTGGTATCCAAGTATGGATTTTGGGGCTTTTTGCGTGGAGTGGACAATACTTTGCCACTATGCTGCCAAGTAATCGGGACTAGGAGTGCTTGATTAAGCAAACTGGGGCAATTGAGTGGAATATGTTGTGGCTGCAGCTTACCGATGTTCAACTTCTGTGTTGTATATGTTCGTACTATATTTGCTACGTTTAGCTGGGTACATACCTTTGCTGCAATATGTGATGGTCCGAGTCTATGTTTGCTCCTTTTCAGTGATCAATTTGATTTCTTGTTTTTTTTTTTTTGGTCTGGCGACAGCCAGAAGCCCTTATCAATGCCGACATGTTTAAATTAGATACTGCTAACTGACATGTTTTTGCAGGTGTGAAGTCTATCAGCCTCATTCCATTGTCAGTTGTTTCAAAGATATTCGCCTAGAATAATTTTAATGTCATGGGCAATGCAACGGTCAGATGTTTCTGCTAAACGGTCGTAAAACATATCTTTGGTCTGTTCGTCCCCGTCTTTAGTGGGAACAAAAGCTGATGTTGAAAAATTTAGTTTTGGCGACAGCCAGAAGCCCTTATCAATGCCGATATGTTTAAATTAGATACTGCTAACTGACATGTTTTTGCAGGTGTGAAGTCTATCAGCCTCATTCCATTGTCAGTTGTTTCAAAGATATTCGTCTAGAATAATTTTAATGTCATGGGCAATGCAACGGTCAGATGTTTCTGCTAAACGGTCGTAAAACATATCTTTGGTCTGTTCGTCCCCGTCTTTAGTGGGAACAAAAGCTGATGTTGAAAAATTTAGTTTTTATCCGAATTGTAGCAAGTCATTCACTGGGGTGAAGCTGTAGACCAGATGTTTTACCCTCCGACCAACTACAAATCTGCAACTAAACTCGTGCTTTATGTCATGACAGCTATAATACAGTGCGTCACCTTCAGGTGTTGTAGTGACGCTTTTCCCAATCCATCGCATTTGCTGTATGGCAGTAATATCGGCGTTATATTTTTCGAGTACATCTATAAAGATTGCCAACGTTCCAGGTGCTGATTCTCAGATCATGGTCCTTAAAACGTTTGCGGAGTTCGTCAACTTTAGATCGGTTTGTTGGTGTCGCTAACGACAGATTGAGGACATTTGTCAGTCCCCGGGATTATCCTGTTGCTTAAGCATTACAATTTAAATTTCGTGTGGCCCAACGCTTTGTATTATTTCGCGTTACCATCGTAAATTGTTGTGCTCTCTTCTTATACGAAGTACCACACTCCTCTCGGGGTGCTCTATGAACTGCCTGTTAAAATAACACGCGCACTACTTCCGGTCAGTTGCCCACAATTTACTTAATCCTGTACCAATGTTGCATTACTTCACTGAGTCTATCCACTTTTTCCGCTTATGTTTGTACGACGAAACTCATCACGATCATTTGCTAGTCCCGTCGCTTCTGCTGGGAAATTTGGTCTAATTTCGGATACTCGACCCAGAAAATTTCTCAGCTACTTAAGGATCTGAGGCGGGGATTGCCAAAATCTCTGAACAATTGCCAATCCGCTTTCCCATGGGTAAGAAAAGTACGGTTGTCAGAGGTTATGATGATCGGAAGATAATCTCAGCCAAGAGAATTGAAGGGTACGTAATTTATCAGGCCGGGTACCACATATCCATAGGCCGGGGATCTTCTTTGCTCTCTCGGCACGAACCAAAGGAGTTCGAAGCAGCCATTCCGGGATATATTGCCGCTTCCATGGTGAAAAAGTATAGGAACACAAACACATAATTGTTGAAGTGACAGCCCCTGGTCAAAGATACCTCCGAGTCAATCTGGTGCATAGAACCGACCGCCGCACAGTGGTTCAGAAATTTGCGTGCTCGTAAAAGCGACAATTTTGCCCAAATTTGGAAAATACGTCATTTTGCACAATTATGGAGAAATAAATAGCCATTTCTCGGAAACTATAACAGATGAACACAGTCATGGTAGGTAAGACTGTTGAATTTAAGAACCATTTTAATGAATTACCGTAGTGTTTAAACGATGTTAGCTGCTTTATTTTTCCCCAGGTACTAAATTGAAGCGAAGTTCCAAATTCGCAGAATGATGCCTGAGAGTATCTTCTTTCATACTCCATATATTTTTGCACCAGTCCCGTTACGTCAGTATAACACTTTTTTTAATTTATTGAAATTACATGGGTAAAAATGTGTGTTTTCCATATAAATTACAGTTTTTTATGCAATTGGAAATTTTTTTAAGTATTTGAGGTTTTATATGAGTTATATGAGTGTTATCGAATTTTAAACTTTTTGAAAACATTTTTTTTTCAATTATTGATTATGAAAATATCTCTGACCGTTCAAAAACTACATAGTTTTGACCCGACGAAGACTTTTCTAGGACATTAGTTGTATTGGTAAACTCTACATCTCTACCAATATTCAGCGCTGTGGGAATTTTTGCTTTTTTCAATGTCTAGTTTGAATATTTCAACGTAATACCCCCTTCGACTATAAATTAATATGAACTTTTTGCTACTTTTATATATTTACTTAAAAGGCAAGAGCCAATCGGATATTTTGGTAGGATTAGAAGAAAAGCTCATTGAAATCCCTATGCTACTCGAACAAACGGAAAAGGATCTTAAGGAGGCGAATATGGAAGGTGCCACTTTGGATACAGAAATACGTCGAATACAACTGAAGATTGACAAACAATACAACCAAAAATATCTGACCGAAGAGAATATTCTAAAATTAGCCCAGGAACAGTTGATAACCGACAAGGCCAGTGAATATCGTTTAAAATTACTGAACAATTCACAGGAAGAGAGGCGTACCATGGAACTTAATTTAGCTCAGGCACAAAATCAACTGGCCGAAACACTTTTAGAAATGGAACGTTACAAAGCAAATAATTTCCGTACCAGTCAAGAGAATGAGAAACTCAACGAAAAACTAGTTAAATTGGAGCATAAAGCCGATTTCATGGCTACGGAGTTAAAACAGCTAGAAACACAAATTGAAATCAAAATGAAACGCATGGATAAATTAAACAGTCAATTGGACGAACTGTTACGTTCCAATGAGGGCCAGGAAATTAGTCCAACCGAAATGAAGGTAAATTCGCATAAAGGCGGAAACATTATAAGCACGAATAACTGTATTACTGACCATATTGTGATGGATTGGGCTTTAACTTTCTTTTTTAGATAAAACAAATGGAAAAAACGAATCAAGCTCTGGATCAGCAAATAAGGGACTATCAACAATTTTGGATAATGTTACAGAATCATTACGTCAATTTAACACAAAAGAGGAGTGCCCAAATGAATCAAATTCAAATAACCAGAAAACGTAAGTACATAAATTTTACCTCGAATAAATCATATGTATGTGTATGCTAAATAAATCAATACGAAAGTCAATGTAAACTTAGATCGAACTAAACTCTTGCAAACTACCCCATATCCCTAATTAGTCCATCTTCCATCCCATTACAGAGCTATCTGTTATTAAACAAAAATCCTTAAAATTGGACCAAGATCTTGAACAGACGGAAAACAGTACCAATGAGCTAAATCGAGAAATACAATTATATCAGTCGAAATTGGAATTGTTGAATGCCAAAATAGCAAAAAAGCGACAGCAACATGAAACGGTTGAAAATGAATGCGAGCAAGAACATGGTGAACTTGTGGAAAAACTCAAGGTTGGTAAATATGACGTTTTCTATTGAAAAATAAGACAAACAATCAGGAAGCAATCAGTCCCAAACAAATATTTGTTTGGATCCAAACATATTTCTAACATATACTTTTTTTCTGCGTGTATACATTCAAATTTTAAAATCATTTTGTGCGTGACGTTTTTTGACCGAATCACCTTATAATTAAGATTTTAGGTAATCTTATGTAGAAACTCATCACGCTATGATACAGGGATATGAGCTTGCAAGAAAGTCATAACACTACACCAATGTACATATGTACTAAGCTCTTCCTCCACGTTAAGGCTTATTTCTTACAATATCATAACTGATGAAAATCACTTACATTGATAATTTTCTGCGTTGACGTTTTTTATATCGGGATGTACCCCTCTATGGAGCTTTATGAAAAAGTGGGCCTATACTGATAATTCTCTTATAGAATATTTTAATTTTAATTTCATCCATTTCGCTTTGATAATAAATACTGAAAATCGGAAGGTACCCTTCTATTATTGCTATTGGAAGACGTTAACCTATACCGACAAATACCGAATATCAGGATGTACCCATTTATGGGGGCTATATGAAAACGTGGACATCTATATATATAAAAGAGTAAAGTGATGACTGACAGATCTACAACGCCCAGACGAAACGGCTTAAGCTAGAAACTTGAAATTTTGTGTGAGGGATAGTCTTGGGGCGAAGGTGCTCGATAAGGGTGGGTTTTTGGAAATTCGTCCTACAAGGGTGCGAAAAGCACTAAAACGTACTAAAAATGGTCTAATTTGTTTGGCTGGCCGCCTAATAATCAACGCCCAGACGAAACGGCTGAAGCTAGAAACCTGAAATTTTGTGTGAGGGTTAGTCTTGGGGCGAGGATGCTCGATATGGCTGGGTTTTTGGAAATTCGTCCTACAAGGGTGCGAAAAGCACTAAAATGTATTAAAATGGTCTCATTTGTGTGGGTGACCGACTAATAATCAACGCCCAGACGAAACGGCTGAAGCTAGAAACCTGAAATTTTGTGTGAGGGTTAGTCTTGGGGCGAAGGTGCTCGATAAGCCTGGGTTTATGTACTAACAATGGTCTCATTTGTGTGGCTGACCGCCTAATAATCAACGCCCAGACGAAACGGCTGAAGCTAGAAACCTGAAATGTTGTGTGAGGGTTAGTCTTGGGGCGAAGGCGTTCGATAAGGCTGCGTTTTTGGAAATTCGTCCTACAAGGGTGCGAAAAGCACAAAAATGTACTAACTATTGGAGTGTGGGATTGGGACACCTTTGAAAATTCGTACTTATGGCTACGAAAAGTACTAAATGGTACCAAATTTGGTACAATTTGGATTTGGGTGATCGGGTACATTTGGAATCCTGAAATTCGAAATTAAGATTACTGTTGGAGTGTTGGATAGAGGTAGGTTTGGAAATTCGGACATATGGAAACAAAAAGTACTAAATGGTACTAAATTTGGTACAATTTAGATTTGGATGAACGGATACAGTTTTTCAATTAAGGTTACTTATGGATCGTAGGATTGAGGTAGTTATGGAAATTCGTAGTTATGGGTACGGAAAGTACTAAATGGTACTAAATTTGGTACGATTGGATTTGGGTGAACAGCTAGAGCTGGAATAATGAAATTTATAATTAAGATTACTTATGGAGTGCAGGATTGAGGTAGTTTTGGAAATTCGTACTTATGGGTACAAAAAGTAATAAATGGTAAAGTAGTAAATGGTACTAAATTTGGTACATTTTAGATTTGGGTGAAGGGATAGAGTTGGAATAATGAAATGCGAAATTACTGTTGTTGAAATTCGTGCTTTCATACGAAAAGTATTAATGGTATTATGAATAGAGATGGAATTAGGAAATTTGGTATTATAGCCGCTGTTGGTGCGTAGGGTTGAGATATGGATGTGGTTGTGGATATACGTACAATAAGTGTACGAAAATTACTAAATGGCAGAGAATTTGGTTCAAATTGTTATTGTGTAAAGGGGTAGAGCTGAAATTGTGAAATTCGGTATTAGTATAGCACTTGGCGTTTAGAGTGGAGATAGAGAGGAAGTTTCGGAAATTCGAACTTATGTATATGAAAAATACTAAATCGCGGTTGGGATATAGTTTTGGATATAAGAAAGTAATTTTTGAAACTATTACATATTCTAAATACTAAATATGGTACCAGTTTGGTGTTGCATGAATCGATTAGTTGTCAATGAGAACCGTACCTAAAATTTTCTGAGCGACATTTTTTGCAGAACATTTCGAAGCTGAAAAACGTCATCTTGTGGAACTTTTATAGCGGCTCTTAAAATAAAGGACGAAAAGGACATTGCAGGAAGCGAGTTAGAAAGTCGAGGTACTCTACGAAAATGATCCACATTCGATTCGACTGAAGACATGTCATCTCAAAAATAATAAAAATAATAAAGCAATAGTGAACAAAGATATAACGCTAATTCCTGATGGCTTACAGGGTCGCTAGCAAAAACTTCATCACGCCATAACGCGGAAGTTTGACTCACGGCGGATCTGTCCTTCGGAGTTCTTAATATACTCACCAAAATTCGGTTGGAAAATGGGGATAAAAAATGTGGATAAAATTTTCAAAATACCCATACCGTTCTAATAAAACATTGACTGGAATTTCAAATGTAGGCAGCTGTTGAAGTGTAGAGGTGCGACAAGGTCAATTCAATTTATTTTCCAAAATTCGTTACAAAATATCTTATAAATAGACTCTTATTCTACTTTGTATCTAACGTATTTTCATACTTATCTAGATTTATATCAATTTATTTGTTGTTTTGAACTATGTGGTAGGCCAGCCCATTCAGATAATTATGTGTTATTAAAAAAGACATTTGTTATTCGAATCTTGTGAAAATGGAAAAAACACAAGTTGTACAATTACTTATAACTACGACGATGACAGAAATAAAATAAAAATAAAAGAGAAAAAGGAAATATTTACAATGACTTTTATAAAGTCTTCTGTTACTGGTTAGTTTGATATACTAGATCCTCGGTGTTATACGATTTATACCTTCTATGATAGAATACTAGTTGTCCTGAGGAGCTATATAAACCTCCGGTGTTATTAAGGTGTAGTAAACACATGGCTGGAAGATATTTATTCGCGTCTTTTAGGCTATAAAAGTCCTCAATAGATATCGCTAAATTTTGCACCATTTGGTTAGAATGGGTGCCACATTTCTGTAAGCAATTGATGGCTGTTCTTACTGTGAACCTGTCAAATCTATCTAGTTTGAATTGTTTGCTAAGTTCATAAATTTTCTTATTTGAGGGGTTTTTGTAATAACCCTCTTCGGTTAGCCGTCTACGAAGCCCAAGGCAATGAGACAAAATCTTTCTTTCAAATACTCTTATCCTCTCCATTTGGTGGGAGGAGATAAATGCCCATACAGGGAAGGCATAGCTCATTGATGGCCTAACTAATTGTTTATACATTAACAATTTTACCTTTCGATTTAGTCTTTGTTTTTTCCCTAGCAACCATTGGTAGCTTTGATAAGCTATCCTACCCTTTTTAATGACTAAATCCACATGCCTAATGTAGCTCATGTCTTGTTCAAAAATAACTCCTAAATATTTTAATGTTTCTGTATTTGCCAATGTCGCACCCCCTATTGATACATTTGGTATGTACCTTCTGGCGTTTTTGTACAAATTACAGCCCTTTCCTTTAAATATTATTGCTTTACTCTTTTCAACATTTATAGAAAGGTTCCATTTTTCAAAGTAATCCCTGAGAATTATAAGATATCGATTTACTTTATTGTTATCTGTTCGAGCTCTAGGGTGAGTAGCTGCTATCAATATATCGTCAGCATATATTAAAAGCAGCATATCATTTTCTGGTTGTGGGATATCAGCCAGGTACAAGTTATAGAGTACTGGACCCAAGACAGATCCCTGGGGAACTCCAGCTCTTACAGACTGATACTCAGATTTTCCGTCATCAAAACATACATAGAATTTCCTATCTTGAAGGTAGCTATGGATGAGTTTTGTAATGGATGTATTGACTCTATACACATTCTGCATTTTATAGGTTATGCCTTCTCTAGATACCGTGTCAAAAGCTTTATTAAAATCTAAGCTAACGGCAATAGTCGCGCTTCGCTTGTTAAGCCCAGCAATAATTTTATCGTTAAGGGCTAAAAGTGCGTGAGTTGTTGAATGGTGTTTTTTAAAGCCAAATTGACAGTCTTTTAAAATATTGTTGTCTTCAATGTGTTCATTAAGACGACTCAATATTATTATTTCAAATAACTTACCCATGGAGGATAATAAAGATATTGGTCTGTAGCTTGAAGCCTTAGTGGGATCTTTTCCCGGCTTCAATATGGGAATAACCATTGAAGTTTTCCATTTACTAGGATAGTAACCAGTGTTTATACAATGATTAAACAAAATGGATAAAAATAACCAAACTCTGTTGTCAAGTTTTCGTAAAATAAAGTTTGGGATTTTATCATCTCCAGTCGATTTCTTGTTGTTGATGCATTTTAATAAACTACCTATTTCATTTGGAGTTGTAAGACGTATGGGAATTGTATTATTGGAATTCAGATTAGTGCCATCAGCTAAATAGTCTATTCCGAATTGGGTCATATGGTTTATTGGAGTATTTATATTTGATGTAATTATATTGTTTGTTGCAGAGATTTGGATGTTAGAAAAGGTTTTTGCCATTAACTCAGCCTTTTCATTATCTGAAGAGGTGCGACAAGGTATTTTTTTGAAATTCGAACAAAAGGTGTACGAACAGTACTTAAAAAAAATAAATATCAATTCAAAACTGTATAAGTGCATCAAACTTTTCAGTGTTCACCATATTAAATACTGTTTATTTGTATATTATTCCTTTTCCGCATACGAAGTAGGCGGCATTTTGCTAGTATACTTATAAATCTCTTCTAGAATAAATTGCATCCCCATCGAAAACTAAACACCAAATTTCATCCATTTCGCTTTGATAATAACGCTAAAACCTTCAAAATACCGAAAATCGGGAGGGGCCGTTCTACGGGGCTATATGAAAGCGTGGATATATGCCAACAAATTTCTGTTTAAAAGTTTTGTACCCCAAACGAAGGTTAAATACCAAATACCATACATTTTGGTAAGATAATGTGGCTAGAGCCTTCAAAATATCGAAAATCGGAAGATACCGTTCTATGGGGCTATATCAGGACGTGGACATACATATACTGACAAAAGGTTTCGATATTTTTATCGGAACGTTCATACGTCCATACGAGGCCACAATATTCAAAGAACCCCTTCAAAAACATAGTTCTTGTGGAAAAGGATATCGGTAGTGTAGCCGGTATTCCATTTGTCCATAGGTGTCTCAATTCACACAGGCTGATAAGCATAAATTTCTAAGTCGATATATAAACCATGTCTGTCCATCCGTCTGTCTGTTAATATCAAGATAAATATCACAATATTTAAGATAGAGCTTTATAATTTGGTATAGAAGTTTCTATTACTCCTAATATGTTTGGTATTGAAAATGGGCTGTATCGGGCCACGTTTTGATATAGCTCTACTAGAACGGTACCTCTCGATTTTCAGTATTTTTAAGGCTTCAGCCACATTTCTTACCAAAATGGCTGAAATTTGGTATTAAGTCTTCTTTGGGGCTACAAAATTTCCCCAACATTTTCTTCCGATTTTCGGTATTTTGAAGGTTGTGGCCTCAATATCCCACCAAAGTAGCTGAAATTTAATATTTAGTCTTCGATGGGCGTATTAAACTTTCCACCAAACATTTTTTGTATAGGTCCATGTCTTCCGAAAATCGGAAGAAAATGTTGGGGAAATTTTGTAGCCCCAAAGAAGACTTAATACCAAATTTCAGCCATTTTGGTAAGAAATGTGGCTGAAGCCTTAAAAATACTGAAAATCGGGAGGTAATGTTCTAGTAGAGCTATATCAAAACGTGGCCCGATATAGCCCATTTTCAATACCAAACATATTAGGAGTAATAGAAACTTCTATACCAAATTATAAAGCTCTATCTTAAATATTGTGATATGTATCTTGATATTAACAGACAGACGGATGGACAGACATGGTTTATATATCGACTTAGAAATTTATGCTTATCAGCCTGTGTGAATTGAGACACCTATGGACAAATGGAATACCGGCTACACTACCGATATCCTTTTCCACAAGAACTATGTTTTTGAAGGGGTTCTTTGAATATTGTGGCCTCGTATGGACGTATGAACGTTCCGATAAAAATATCGAAACCTTTTAAGTATTTATCTTAACGTTTGTGGATGTTCCGAATACATTACCTTTTTCCTATTAAATTTGATTTGGATTAAAGCGCAATCTTTTGGGGAGTAGATACCTGAAGGAATGGACCAACATAATCCATTTTGAACGGGGATATTACATTGGAAATCATTCTCTTCTAATTTTTGTTTCCAATATTAGTTGGTCACCGTAGGATTTAGAGCTATTACGCCATTATTTCAGACCTCGTGAAGTCAAAGTTTCGCTCAATCCGCATGCTTATTTCGTAGGTTACACTATGCAACACTGAAAATGCAAACAACTTCTAGTATGCATTTTTTGAAAGTATATATGTATTTAGACTACAAAAACCCTAGTAGGGTTTTGTCCTGTCAGATCCAGTTCGGATTTTATGGCCTCATCTAAACCGGGTTAAATCTACACTTTTTGCATTTACCAGGCCTTTATCTCAGAAAGGAATAGGAATTTGGCCTTGCTGTCTTTAGCAATATTGTAGCCCTAAACTAGTAGAACTTATCCTTTGAACAAACCACATAAGAAAAACTTCATCTATGGCATCAAAATCTATAAAATATAGAAAATTTTACATAATTGCTGAAATTCGGGTCAGTATCGGCTAAACTATTGGGAGTTGAACCAAGTAACCTTTTGCAAAAATCTTCCAAATAAAGTTCTCAACAATTCTTTAGAACATTCTGAAACTCTAAAATGCTTACTTCATGTTGTTTCGGCGGTATTTTGCATCATATCTTTTACAACAAGTATTTCAAACACAGTTCACACCAACAGTTTATTCTCGCATTTCGGATTTCACTACATTATTGACATTTTTATTAAATCGTCGTTGAAAAATGTACTGAAAACAACGGCATAGAGCCATTTTACAACAATGACATGTTCTGAGTTGTGTATTACATTCCAGGGAATATTTTTCAGAAAAAATTGACGGTTTTGGAGATACGCACAGTGGATCCACTTGTATGGAGAAAGTGGCCAAAAATATTTAGAGTGTAAAAATCAAGCCAATGCGCCGGTTACAGCTTTGTGCTGCTGCGAAGAGTGTTTTAAGAAACCACGAGCGTAACATTCTCCCCCCTTTCCCCTCTGGAGGGGGTATACGGTAAGAATTGTTTTATGCTGTTAATACAAAATGACATGAACAAAGGTCCCGATTATCTTATGATGCAACAATAGGCTTGAGGAAACAAAACAATCTCCAAAACAACATGAAATCCAACCAATTTAACGGATTAAAAAAATCAAAATTTTTGTCTGAAAATTGGTAAAATTTTTAATATAGATCTTATAGCGTTCTTCCGGGAGGCACGTACCGCCAACGTAAGACAAATTCAGAAGAAGATTTCTTCATCTTGCCACTGAAGCCAATTATGTTAATGTACGTGGTCAGATAACAGAGTTATACGCTAATACATCCATAGAAACCCTATTCTAGGGCAGCTTTATTCAGCGACCCACCATTTATAGTCTGGCACTAGATGGCAGCTGATTTTAATACTGAATAATCTTAAACCCATGACCTACTTTGAAAAATTATTCCCGAGGTGGGCACTGGTGGGCATCACGACTAAAACCTTAGGTCAAATTTAAGTATATGATCGAATTGGCATTACAAAATACACTAAGAAAATATGCAGCTAACTTGAATTCCACAACACGCTAAACCACAATTTTTAATGAAAATTAAGCTAATAACTCCTCCTTCAAAATCCACTATAATATATTGCTATACGTATTAGTTTCGCGATATTTTGAATATATTTACTTGCACTTAAAATATAGGCTGTACTCACAACAAAAAATATTAGTCAAATGTTCCGACTTTTGAAGCTGTTCTTAAGAAGATCGCGTTCGAAAGAAACAAAAACTAATATATTTTTAAAAAGGTCCATGTCATAGCTATCAGAGTTGCCAGAAGTTGTACCAAAATTTTGACATTAATTTTTTTATTTTTGGCCAATGGGTGGATCCACTGTGATACGGTGCGAAATTTGAAATTTGAGGCAATAAATGTAGTTTTTCGAGTTAATTATTTCTCCAAATATTTTATTCTTGTCCTTATCTACAAATTTGCTTCAGAGGTCAGAAGAAGATTGGCATTGGTTTCAGAGATATAACCATGTTTAGATGGGGCCATAAAATCCGACACAACACAACAAAACCCAACTAGGGTTTCTTTCCTCAGTTCGAATTGTTTGCACAAGATCACCTTAAAAATGTTGCACAGTGTTATCGTGCTCATCGGCGATTTTAATTGGTACTGACCAGGTTTTTTAGAGGTTTTGGTCCATTATCTTAAGAAATATGAACTTGCCCCCAACAAAAAACTGTACCGTCGCAATAGGAAATGTTGTGTGGGAGGTATCTAAAGGAGGAGGAGTGGATCTATATACATAAGTCATATTCCATCCTGATTTATTTTTTAAGAAATATTACGATCTACAAAGTTTGGACCAAATCGGCTACTCCGTTTGTGGATGTTCCGAGGAGTAGATACCTGAAGGAATGGACCCACATAATCCATTTTGAAAGGGGATATTACTTTGTAAATCGTTCTCTTCTAATTTTTGTTTCCAATATTAGTTGGTCACCGTAGGCAAATCGGCTACTCCCTTCGAGAGTTATCGTGAGTACAATTTTGGCGAATTTTTCGTAACTTTTGTGAAAGAGGTAGCCAAAGGAGCGGACCAGAGATATAAAGTTTGGTGAAAATATTAGGAGTTTAAAAATTGGGCTCAATCGGTTACTCCGTTCCAGAATTGTCATGTGTTCCAGCCAGCCAGACAGACGGACGGACGGACGGACGGACGGACAGGGCTTAATCGACTTCCATTTTTATCGTAAAGGCTGTGGGTAAAAAAGTCATTGCTGCGAATTTTTTTTAACTTTAGAGGGAACGATTTGCAGAAATATTACGATATGCAAAGATTCTCAGAAAGTATGCACGTGCCCCTATACCGTTCTAATGGGGTTAACTAATACAAGTTGTTGCAGGTCTTAAACTAAGCTTTTCCGAAATTATGCGTGGGAGATACCCGAAGGAGTAGACCGATATAGTCCATATTCGAAGCTGATCTATGATTTTAACTTTTATGGGGTAGGTACCTGATGGAGTGGACCGAGATGTACAAGATGGTACCGACACATCCTCCTGCAGAGATGTAAAGTAATCTGGTAACAGATACAGACCGTGTATTCAGGTTATGGCAATAATATTTGTTCAAACTCTTAGTATCCAATACTAGCGAAGACGAAGAAGATACCACAGATCCAACTTCAAAAGAGACAAAGTGTATGTATCACCTAGGCTGTGTGCTCAAACTATAGGGTCATATTGTGCCAACGACTAAAGCCTAAGGTCAATGAAATAATTGGGCCATATCAATGTTAATATTGCTACAAATTCCAAAAGATCCTAGGAATGCAGATCGACATTTGTTATCTTTATGTCGATTAATAAGCAGCCATCGACAGCCCTGTACGTTCAAAAGTATTCCAAGCCAAGCCTAACATTTAGTATTAAAGACTAGATAAGCCAGGTCAAAAATACCTTTTCATTATTTTTTCGAGTTTTCAGAAATGTCATTTTGAGAAAAACGACTTGAAACGTTCAAACAAAAGTAGTTTGAGAATGTTTGATGCAATAACTGGGTGACCGTGTAAGTCCAGCTGATGTCTTCTGATACTGTCAAAATACATTTTTGTTTTAAAAAATATTTAAGTTAAACCAAATATTTTGTGCCAATATGTTATATTTCGTAGTTTTATTGTTTTTTTTTTGCATTCCTCGCTACAAAAACTTTTGACATCAAGAGAAGACTAAGACCTGAATTTGCTTTCTGGGTAACCTTACACAATGAATCCTTTAAGCATAGCATACACTATCAAATTTGATTGCCAAGCCGATGAACTACTTCTGCACGTGTGTGCTTAATAAGTGTATGGCAAAGCATTCAATCAGTCTTCAATCTGCAACGGAAAACTTCAAATTTTCCTCAAAAATGAATGGACTTAAATTTTTTTTATTTCTTCACAAACACAACGTTCTGTTTTTCAAAATTGCTTTTTGGAAATTTTCAAAATAAACCATATTCATCGGATTGATTGGGTTTCATTTTGAAAATCAAAACTATTTTGATTTTCTTCAATCCATAAAATTAACACACACATTCTCAAATTTTTAAAAATTTGCACATACTACTACAACTGTTGACATCAAAATTTGATAGTGTATGGGGCGCTTTAAACGGAGAGTGGATATTCTGTAGGTTCTATCGATGCACTATTATCGATTACATGAATGTGAGGAAGCCTGAATTTGACATATTTTATTCAAAGTGAAATGAATGAACCGTCGTTTTATATCGCTCCACGTTGGGCGCCAGTGAAACAAAACGTTTTCGTAGAATTCATCAAACTTATTTTAAATTTAAAGATAAATCACAAGAAGGAAAGTTATAAAATCACAATAATAAATGTACAACAGCTCTACAAGCGTTAAATATACATAAATTGATTCACTTTTGATTTGAAAAAATTGCATAGTTAATATGGTACATACATTAAACCCTTTTTACATATGTAGCACCATTGAATTCTGAATTCTGGGGATCTCTGGTATTTATGGTTTTTCGATAAAACCATAAAAAATGTCTTTTTGTAAGACTCTAATGTACATTTTTACACATACATATATCGATGATCATTATTTTTAAATTTTCTTCTTTTTTCTATTAAGGATCAGGAAATTCGAGTTCTACAACTTGAAGACGATATAAACGAATTACAAAATGAAATCGAACATTATAAAGATTTGGTTCTGGATAAACACAGAGAGTCTCTTTCCTGGGAAACTAAGTACAAACTCATTGAAGAAACTCTTCGTTGGCGAAAAGAAGAAGGGGCTCTGGACAGTGAGTTGGGAACTATGCGTACGGAAATTCATCGCATGCAAATAAGGCATCAGCAACTGAAAAGAGCCCAAGAGAAACTAATTCAAGATTTAGATCACTGTGTCATGCATCGTGAACAAATATCGACAACAGCATCGAGCAAACAGACACTCGAACAATCGAAACCGTTTAAAGTTCGTCAAAACTCAACTACCATTCAATACAAAATCAATGATTTGCGCAATAAACTCAAACAAATCCAAACGGAAATCAGCCAACTTTCCGATCAACAAATAGCACAACTCGAAACCGATTATCACCTTCTCGAAAATGATATAAAACGACTGAGAAATCTCATTGAACATGAAACCGACGAAAGTAACAAAATCAAAAATGAAATAGAAATTGGTCTGTTACAGAAACATCAAAATTTGGAAAATATCATCCGTAGGCAAAATCGTGCTAAAGCCTACCGTCGCCTAAATGGTTCAACACAACCCTTCAAATTGCCACGTTCCGAGGCAACGATTTTGAGTCAAATGCAGAAACAAATTGAAATGAACGATCATTTAGTGGAGGCCATCCAAATTCTCAGTACAGATCATCAGGAAAAACAAACCTATTTCGCAAAACTTTTACAAATTTTAAAAATTTAAGCAGATTAAATTTTGTTAAAATTATTTCGAATATCTATATTTGTAAGGAACTATGCATTTGCGGAAAAAATAAATATATACATTTTATAAAAAAGTTATAATTTCTGAATATGCGAGGTGAGTCACTCACCTCCGATTGTGAACCTCAAGCAGAGGAGTTTTTTTGGAAAAAGAAATTAAAAAAGTGATGTTAGTTACTATTCTTATAACTCACTTACCGTTATAACTTATAACTAACACTTATAACTAACTTACCATTATCTTACTCTTAAAAAACACGAATAGACCAGACCATTTATTTCCCCGGTACATTTTCAGTGGAATATTTATACATATTTACCTAACATCTTCACAGTATTATTGACAATTTTTGTGTTTCAGAACTACAGCTTTTCCTTACATTTTTCACCACCTTTACACTTGTTTCGCAAAAAAGCGTTCCGTACTCCAAATTGTTTCTTCTCTTTAAACAAACATGTTGCTGTATAGCATTCTCTTTAGAAACTTTTACACCACACATTTGGGTTTGCGTTTCGCTCGCTCTTTTGCAACTTTTATTATTAAAACACTTCGGGAACGGAGCTATAGTCTCTGCACATAGAGTCTGTGTGACCCATTTTAATGGTACTTTGTATATCCTCAGCCTATGGACTAACTAGGCGTTTACACCAGACAATTTGTCTTCAAATAAATCTCTGATTTGCTAACACATACATTTGTCGGCTGTCTCCCAGCTGTTGCATCATTTTTTCACAGACAGTCGGGTTAGCAAATTTTTGACATTTTTGTAAAACTAAGTGAGATAATAATTGAAATGTGTTGAAAACAAAAGAACATCAACGGAAAACAAAAAGAAACCGACGATTTTCATTCATAATTTTACAACTGTTTTTGCAGTTGTCTGGACGCCTACGTCACACAGGGAAGTTTTGGGTTTTTGACAATCAATACATGTACTCAACTGTCCTGTCATGGGTAAACGCAGGGTTACTAGAGTCATAACCCTATGCACTAGGGTTATGACTTTTGAAGTCAATATAAGCAGATATATAACTGAAATTATGCTTTGGAGTAGAGATGGGCGCGTGCCTAAAAAATTAGGCACGAACATGCACGAACACGGACCAAAATTTGTATGCACATTCACGCACAAACACGGCGTTTTTCGAGAAGGCACGAACACGCACACTCACGCACGAAATTACAAAACCAGTAAGGAAAGGATCAAAGTAGGGCGGGGCCGACTATATAATACCTACACCACTGTGAATATGTAAAATATGTATGGGAGCTAAATTCAAATCAGAACAGATTTCGATATAATTTTTCACATTTATTTGTAGACCAAATTCCGTCACATAGTCCAAATTTCATCAAAATCGGCCAAATATAGCGTGTTTCGTGCATCAAATACCTCAAATCTGCCTAAATATTATATGAGAGCTATATTCAAATCTGAACCGATTTCCATATAATTTGGCACACTTGATACACTAGGCCAAATCCAGGCAAACATGCCAAATTTTATTGAAATCGGACATATATAACGCGTTTGGTGCATCAAATACCTAAAATCGGACGAAAATATATATCCAAATCTGAACCGATATCTATATGATTTAGCGCGCTTATTTCTAGGCCAAATCCCGGTATACATTTCAAATTTTATAGAAATCGTACATATATAGCGCGTTTCGTGCTTCAAATGACTTAAATCGGGCGAATATATATATGGGGTCTATATCCAAATCTGAACCGATTTCTATATAATTTGGCACACTTATTTCTAGACTAAATTCCGTCGCAATTTTCAAATTTCATTGAAATCGGACATATATAGCGTTTTTCTTGCACCAAATGCCTTAAATCTATGTATATCCCTAAAAGGAACTATGGGTCTATCTCGTTTCCTTTTGCATGTTACAAACTAATGCACAAAGACATAATACCCCTTACCACAAGGTAGTGTAGGGTATAAAAAGGAGTAATCGATATAGCTGTACATTTGTTTTTAAAAAATATTCATATGTACTTCTAATTGTTCTATTCTTATTTAAAAACCATTATTTTGTCCAAGTTAGAACTCAAAAGTCTAGTACGCCTTTCGTTGAGAATATTTCCAGATGTGGAAAAGGTCTCTCGCTCGTTGCCGAGCTGACGGGTATAGCCAAAAATTTCCTGGCTAATTGTTCTAAATATTTTAGATTAGGCTGTTTCCAAAAGTTTAAAACATCAGTCGGGCTAGATACGGCACTCGATAATATGTATCAATTTCTGTATCAACTTTTTCATTTTTCGTCTTTTTGCCATTTTGATCCAAAAACTCTGATAATTAGTGTAAATGTGGCATTGTAATTTCCTGCTCATCATATGTTCTCACTTTGTATATCAAGTAACATAGCTTTTACATTAGCTAATAAAAAATCATCTTCTTATACGTCATTTAGATATGACTTCATTAGCCGGATTTAGTGCATTATCAGGTTTCATTTGCTAAAACCGGTCAAAATCTACCAGATTTCCCACACAAAAATAAATCCTCGTATTGGGTGGATTTATTTTAAAACCGGCATAAATCCTCGTATACAACTCTGTTTTTTGCAACATGTTGCTAGAAAATACAAAAAGTTGCAAAAGTTGAAACAAGCTAGATTCATCGGTGAATTGCCATTACAAAAATAATTTAAAATGTCAAAATTTGTAAACGATACGATAAAAATAAATTTGATTTTATATACAAGTTTGATTTGATACCAAGGCAAATATTTGCAATGTTTAAACCATAAAATAATTCTTTATTTGCTCATTAGTTTGCATTAGTATCATAATAAGCTAACATTTTCAATATTAAACAATCAATATGTAATTTGCTGTAAGTTTTTTTTTTCAGACGAGTTCAATTTACAACAACTTCTTCTGACGCTTCAAATTCGATCGGATGGGCTGATGCATCTACCTTGGTAATTGTGCTATGAACAAAAATCAGTTGATTGAAAAGGTATATCTAAATGCAATGAGATTTGTACTGGATTTATTAAATCCAGATGAGGATTCATGGCTAGTCTAAATGAGCTGTTAAACGGCGGAAATAAAAATGCCCCTATAAGGTGTGTCATTATTGGTACAAAGCGTTTAAGCAATGATTGTTTAGTTTTAGCTTTCAAATCTTTCAATTGAGCAGACTTTCAAAAGTTTTTTAGACCAAAGGGCAAAAATGTGCACAGTAGGGTACTTTTCCGAGAATATTTTATGAAAACCCAATAGAAGTTCTAGCAATGAAAACTTTAAGTCAGATACACGATCCAACTCATGCTTTTATAGCAAAATGCTCTTACAGCCAGTTTCTGTATGTCGAAAGAAGAATGTGTGCGAATGAAACACGTCCAAACTCTTGTGTGTTTTTCAATTTTTTTTTTGTTTTGAAGCAAAAGCGAAGGTAAAATTATTTCGAAAACTAAAGTTTGCGCGTGTTTTATTCGCACACATTCTTCTTTCGACATACAGAAACAGGCTGTTAATCTGACTCTGGACTTGGTATATGCTCTCAAGTATATATGTTGAATTCCAACGTGTTCTTATATCTTGCTTTAACATTTTCGACAATTTGTTGTTCAGCTCCGAGTGTTTAAAATATTTCACAACGTTTTTTTGGGAGTCAATCAGTTTTCTCAATTCGGGAAGATGATGTTTTTCAATAACATCATCGATAACAAATAATACAGTCAGATAAACATCTGATTTGCAAAGAGAGTATATTGCGTTAACCCTCATAGTAGTTTTTGTATTTGCTTCTCTCATGAACAAAACAAAACATCATCTTTTTTTACTCATACTCTGGCCTCTCCATAACAAAACGGCAATAAGTACCAGACTGCAAAAACGAAGCAAATAATTTTAGGAATACTTTGGTCGGTTTCTTTTTCGATGTTCGTGTTTAGTAAGGTATCTTGCACGACTTCTAAAGGGAGACCAAAAATTTAGCACGATCGTGTCTCATACTGCAGATCGTGTTTAGTCGTGTCGTGCAAAACCGTGTAGAACAAAAAAACACGATCACGCACGGCCAAGAATGCATTCCGGCACGACACGCACAAACACGGCGTTTTTCGAGAAGGCACGAACACGCACTACTCACGGCACGACACGCGCCCACCTCTACTTTGGAGCCACACGACACTAAATTTATCTTGTTATCATTACATATACATATGTATGTATGTCAGCTTATATCATATATAATTTTATTTCATATATCATATCAGTTGAAATCTTATATCATATATAATTTTATCATTTATGTATATCATATATAATTTTATTTCTTATATCATATCAATTGAAATCGGGTTCAGACAATTTGGAGTCGAGTCAACGATAACTATCGAACGGATCAATCGATTTGCTCCAAAATTTGATATAGAGGTTCGGATATGGACTATATCTGTCTTCTCGTTCTGGTACCACACAAAATTTCAAAAATGTTCGCACAAGTGCAGTTTAAGCATATATCGGATCGTTTTGATTTTGGCATCAGGTTGTTTCCGCGGCCCATATTACATTGTATTGGTGGGGCATGGCTAATATAGAAAATCCAATCTGGGCGTAATTTTTCACGTCGTAAATTTTCATCTCAACATATATCAAGTTGCAAAAAGGTCGAGTACCTACCTTACAAAAGTTCATCCAATTGGAAACGTCTAGAAGAGACCGTAACGCGATACTCAACGGAACGTATGTCCCGAGCCTAATTTTTGGATTATCTAAGCTCATTAAAGATCCAATTGGAATGAATGTCCAAAGAGGATAGACAACTCATTAAGGAACACAACTTCGGTAATTCTCCAAAAACCGTTGATTTGGGGTCCCGGAGGGGAAAAAGACTACATATTTTGCCGATGGCCAGATAATATTCAGGGAACGGAATGGACAAAAACTTATTTGGAGAAAACGTCAACGCTTTATTCAAAAGCAAATATCTCAGCCCCTATAAGGGGAATACCAAAAGTACGTTTCTAATGAAGTAAAGTAGGTTGCCCGTCAAACAACGGAGATATCGCAAAATCGGTAGTGCATCACACTTTCCCATTTTTTTAATTACGCTACAAGTAGTAATTTGATTTCGGAATGGGCAAAAAACTTGTGTGAACAAAAATTCAAAGTTTTATTTTTATGCGAATATCTCCTATTCCAAAAGAAAAGCCCGTCCATGGATGAGGAAATGTTCCCAATTGCTTTACCAAAATTGGCGAAATGCTTGTGATGTTGAAAAAGACTCTGGGATATCCCAATTTCCAATATATGCAAATTTTATTTCCATGTCAGATATTTCTGTTTTTGTTGGACATATCCCAAGGTGAGAGCTTGATAATGAAACTGAACCATCTGAGCTTTAAATTAATACAAAATGTAACATTTATGCAAAATATTTTAATATTTTGAAGTTTTTACTTTAATGACAAATACTTATTTTTCTTCTTTCTTTGGTGTATTAAAGATTAATCACGAAGACCAGTGAAGTTTTCAACCAGTACCAAGTAGATGTCGGCTGTAGGCACATATAAAATTTAATATTAATTATTTTGGTCCAGTTCGCTGTCATTTGGTATGAAAGCCATATACATATATGTTTACGAATGAAAGGCTTATGTACAGGTGTAGGGCATCACTATAGCCCGACTCATGGTACAGTTATTACAGGTAAAAGCAAGTGTTGATGTACAACAATCGATACAACAACCACATAGAAATTTGTTGTTGTACGTAATACTAGTGTCAACTTCATTTTTGAAAATTGTAAACAAAAATATAAAATGTCAATATGCTTTGAAGTCTCATAAATGTTGGTTTAATGAAATACAAATATATGTAAATTTAATAAATGAATTAAAAACTATTTAAACTAACATCAATGGTAATTCCGCGTGTTACTTTTCTTCAAAAATGTTGACAGTTGTAAGTATCACTGCATCTAAATATCTAGAATTACTAATAATTCCTGGTTAATTTCAGATGGGGCACATTGAATCACAATTTTCAATTAACCAAATCCAAACATATTATATGCGAAGAAAAGATGAAATCCACGATTCAGAATGAAATTTATCAACATTAATGAATAAACACTGCTAGAAACAAATCAAAAAAGCCGATGGTGATGCAGTACGGCAGAAAACTACATTCCTGCTATTCCTGCCATAATAGGAAATGCAGCCGATGTTGCCAGGATAAGCAAATCTATTTCTGACTCCCTTATACGGCATAAACAAATTAAACATCTCAATTCGATATATAAAATATATATTTATTCTATGTATGTACATATGTTTTAAATAAAATCAGTGTGTTTGGACATTATCCCCAAAAATTGTTGGCTGAAGTTCATAGATGCAAAACGGGTTCACTATTTTCATCCTACAGGTGTAACGAAAGGAGAGTTTCAACGTGCCTTATAGTAAGTTCAGATTTACGAAATCTGAACGTGGGTTTATGTTCTGTTTAATCCATCGCTTGACGTTTTGTGTAGCTAAAAACAACAACCACGTAGGACTGATTTAGTGATTCCAACCACAGCAACACTTGAGACGAAACTTCTGTTCTGATAACTCTTCCTTAGCAAGAGGGGCCTACTAGGGATATTTTGAACAAATCTGTTTCGTCATAACCAAAAAACACGACTGAAGTTCCATAATAGAAGTTTAATCATACATACCCATGTCTTATTCCGTATAATTCGCAGTGCATCCAATATATTGAGATTTCATTCATAATGTTTTCCATCAGATCCTTGTCTGCAATGAGATATTTTTAAGTGCATAAATACCCACTTGACCCTAAATAAATATAGCACTGACCTGTATCCGCCAATGCCTGACACACCATTTTACACGGCCTTTTGTTCTCTTACACCATCCTTACAGATTGCTTGTTATCATTACATATACATATGTATGTATGTCAGCTTATATCATATATAATTTTATTTCATATATCATATCAGTTGAAATCTTATATCATATATAATTTTATCATTTATGTATATCATATATAATTTTATTTCTTATATCATATCAATTGAAATCGGGTTCAGACAATTTGGAGTCGAGTCAACGATAACTATCGAACGGATCAATCGATTTGCTCCAAAATTTGATATAGAGGTTCGGATATGGACTATATCTGTCTTCTCGTTCTGGTACCACACAAAATTTCAAAAATGTTCGCACAAGTGCAGTTTAAGCATATATCGGATCGTTTTGATTTTGGCATCAGGTTGTTTCCGCGGCCCATATTACATTGTATTGGTGGGGCATGGCTAATATAGAAAATCCAATCTGGGCGTAATTTTTCACGTCGTAAATTTTCATCTCAACATATATCAAGTTGCAAAAAGGTCGAGTACCTACCTTACAAAAGTTCATCCAATTGGAAACGTCTAGAAGAGACCGTAACGCGATACTCAACGGAACGTATGTCCCGAGCCTAATTTTTGGATTATCTAAGCTCATTAAAGATCCAATTGGAATGAATGTCCAAAGAGGATAGACAACTCATTAAGGAACACAACTTCGGTAATTCTCCAAAAACCGTTGATTTGGGGTCCCGGAGGGGAAAAAGACTACATATTTTGCCGATGGCCAGATAATATTCAGGGAACGGAATGGACAAAAACTTATTTGGAGAAAACGTCAACGCTTTATTCAAAAGCAAATATCTCAGCCCCTATAAGGGGAATACCAAAAGTACGTTTCTAATGAAGTAAAGTAGGTTGCCCGTCAAACAACGGAGATATCGCAAAATCGGTAGTGCATCACACTTTCCCATTTTTTTAATTACGCTACAAGTAGTAATTTGATTTCGGAATGGGCAAAAAACTTGTGTGAACAAAAATTCAAAGTTTTATTTTTATGCGAATATCTCCTATTCCAAAAGAAAAGCCCGTCCATGGATGAGGAAATGTTCCCAATTGCTTTACCAAAATTGGCGAAATGCTTGTGATGTTGAAAAAGACTCTGGGATATCCCAATTTCCAATATATGCAAATTTTATTTCCATGTCAGATATTTCTGTTTTTGTTGGACATATCCCAAGGTGAGAGCTTGATAATGAAACTGAACCATCTGAGCTTTAAATTAATACAAAATGTAACATTTATGCAAAATATTTTAATATTTTGAAGTTTTTACTTTAATGACAAATACTTATTTTTCTTCTTTCTTTGGTGTATTAAAGATTAATCACGAAGACCAGTGAAGTTTTCAACCAGTACCAAGTAGATGTCGGCTGTAGGCACATATAAAATTTAATATTAATTATTTTGGTCCAGTTCGCTGTCATTTGGTATGAAAGCCATATATATGTTTACGAATGAAAGGCTTATGTACAGGTGTAGGGCATCACTATAGCCCGACTCATGGTACAGTTATTACAGGTAAAAGCAAGTGTTGATGTACAACAATCGATACAACAACCACATAGAAATTTGTTGTTGTACGTAATACTAGTGTCAACTTCATTTTTGAAAATTGTAAACAAAAATATAAAATGTCAATATGCTTTGAAGTCTCATAAATGTTGGTTTAATGAAATACAAATATATGTAAATTTAATAAATGAATTAAAAACTATTTAAACTAACATCAATGGTAATTCCGCGTGTTACTTTTCTTCAAAAATGTTGACAGTTGTAAGTATCACTGCATCTAAATATCTAGAATTACTAATAATTCCTGGTTAATTTCAGATGGGGCACATTGAATCACAATTTTCAATTAACCAAATCCAAACATATTATATGCGAAGAAAAGATGAAATCCACGATTCAGAATGAAATTTATCAACATTAATGAATAAACACTGCTAGAAACAAATCAAAAAAGCCGATGGTGATGCAGTACGGCAGAAAACTACATTCCTGCTATTCCTGCCATAATAGGAAATGCAGCCGATGTTGCCAGGATAAGCAAATCTATTTCTGACTCCCTTATACGGCATAAACAAATTAAACATCTCAATTCGATATATAAAATATATATTTATTCTATGTATGTACATATGTTTTAAATAAAATCAGTGTGTTTGGACATTATCCCCAAAAATTGTTGGCTGAAGTTCATAGATGCAAAACGGGTTCACTATTTTCATCCTACAGGTGTAACGAAAGGAGAGTTTCAACGTGCCTTATAGTAAGTTCAGATTTACGAAATCTGAACGTGGGTTTATGTTCTGTTTAATCCATCGCTTGACGTTTTATGTAGCTAAAAACAACAACCACGTAGGACTGATTTAGTGATTCCAACCACAGCAACACTTGAGACGAAACTTCTGTTCTGATAACTCTTCCTTAGCAAGAGGGGCCTACTAGGGATATTTTGAACAAATCTGTTTCGTCATAACCAAAAAACACGACTGAAGTTCCATAATAGAAGTTTAATCATACATACCCATGTCTTATTCCGTATAATTCGCAGTGCATCCAATATATTGAGATTTCATTCATAATGTTTTCCATCAGATCCTTGTCTGCAATGAGATATTTTTAAGTGCATAAATACCCACTTGACCCTAAATAAATATAGCACTGACCTGTATCCGCCAATGCCTGACACACCATTTTACACGGCCTTTTGTTCTCTTACACCATCCTTACAGATTGCTAAACTATTCGAAAGTTGCATCCTGTGGATCTATTTATTCGAAGTTCGAACGTACATATTACTCGTGAAGTCTATAACTTCAAAAATATGTGTTTAATGTTTGTTTATCAGAAAGTAAAAAAATATAAATATTAATTGACAATTAACGAAAAGAACAACTTCATATTGTATTTGACACTAGTATTACGGGTGAACCTAATCAGCTGGGACTTGCTTTTACCTGTAATAATTGTACCATGAGTCCGACTATAGCCTTTTCACACTTGTAGTGCTTTGATCAGTTTTAATTACTCTACGAACGAGTCCCATCTCTAAGTCCATATTTACATTAGGCAATTTTCCTTGCGGCAATTGTCAGTTTGATGGAGGAAGGAGTGAGGCATATGTTAACGCTTTGCCTCTCAACGCCCTCTCTCACCTACAAACTGACAATTGTCGCAAGGAAAATCGCCTAATGTAAATATGGACTAGCAACTAAGAGTATTTATCGAAATAAATTAATTATGAAAAGCACAATATTAAAACAGTATTAAAAACACAAACAATTTAGAAAAACTGAAAACATGAATGTAAAGTTAACGGTTCAACTAGGGTGTCCAAAAACCGGTTTTCCAAACAAAAAATTTTTCGGTTAACCGAAATTTTAAATTTTTTCAAAACCCGGATTTCGGTTTTCAAAATTTTTCAAAAACGGCTAACCGGTTTTGTAAAATAGGCACAAACTTGCTCATAATTGATAAATAGTTGATTAAAATAAGCTAAAAGGGGTAAATTAAGTATAACCACTTCGTTATTATATAATTATCTCATAATATCCCTGTTATTTTACATTCAACCTTAAAGTGGGGACAGCAAAATTACGACTGAAATTGTGCTCTAAGAATAGTAATAACCCTTACATATATAGAGATGAGAAATGGGTAAATACCCAAATGGTAAATACCCATTAAAATGAGTAAATTGGGTACAATTGGGTAAATACCCAGGTATTTACCCAATTTGTGGGTATAAGCTACAGAAACTAAAATCATGAAATTAGAAGCGAAAATGCAGTGTTTTAACAAATTTTAACTGACTATGAATAAAATTACCGTTTTTGGATACATCGCAAGGTAAAATATGATAAATTTTGGCCCATAGTTTGGTAAATCTCTCATATATTGTGACATCATGTTTTTGGTCTGTTTCGCACATACAACTCCAACGACCGATTTGACGTATAAAAAGTTTAGTCAGCGTGGTTTTACCGTTTTTCTGGTATTCTTTTTGATATCCTGCCTGACAGAAAAACAAAATTTTGATTACAAAATACAATTTTATTTACCCAAATAAACACCCAAAATAGATATTTATTTGGTATTTACCCAAGTTTTGGGTAAATACCGGGTAGAATCCCATCTATATACATATATAAAATTGTATACCAAAAGAATTAAGTTTAATTTTATGAAGTCTGGATTCTCCCTCATGCGTTGAGAACCTCAAATTATCGTGCCGGAATCAAACATACATTTTGTTATCGTTACCCTTTACAACCTTAAATTCGACAAGTTCTTAGTTTACTGTACTAATTCAAAAACGTATTGGTAACGTCATTAAAACTACCTTGTGATATTACGTATAAGCAGTTTTTTTTCATAGATCTTTCAATTGAAGTACTGCTTTGTTCATAGCTGCTATACAATTTACACAAAATATTTTTCAAATATAAAGGTAATTTAAAGGCATCCATTTATCTAAAAGTGCATAATAATGTGACAGAGGAGAATAAAATATTCCCATGTTTGTGTTGCAGACCATCTATGTTTGGTGTCGAACCGGTTACCTTCTAAACATACAACTCTGCAATCGGAGAAAAGCAAAAGGTTCAAAATCTTTTAAAAATGTGAATTTTAAAAATGTGACTTAAGCCTAGAATAGTGGTCCCAAATTTTATTTCAAAGCTTTCCTAAAAGATTAATATAAACAAGTGAGAAAAGGCTATAGACGGGACGCGGCCGACTGTGTGATACCCTAACCACTACCCCTGTGCATAAGCCTTTCACTCGTAAACATTTTTAGGCAGATACTAAAGTTTTCACCTATCTGGCTTTTTATACCAAATTTAAGTTTATATTTTACTACTACTACGAGGGCTGAACGATAACTATCTGGCCTAACAATGAAAACGCGAATATTTACCATCAGAAACGATTTTATTGTTTTCTTATGTAGTCTCCAGCTTGATTTATACACTATTTCCTGCGCTCAAACCTATTGGCGAAGCACTTTTTCCATTCCGATTGAGACACCTCCAAAACATGGTTTTTGAACGCTTTTACAGCATCTTCAGGCAACACGAAACGCCTTTTTTCTTGATGTGCTAGAATCAAGTGAAGCCATTGGATACCCAGTCAGAACTGTACGACGGATGACCCATCAATTCCACGTTTTGTCCGGTCAAACAGGCGCTGGTTTGAATCGATGTGTGAGAGTCCACATTGTCGTGATGCAGAATGATTTGTCTTCTCTTGTTCGTTTTTCGAACTTCTCTAAAGACTTCAGGCAAACAAATTATAGTGTACCACTCAGAATTAACCGTCCTATATTTTTTAAGCCGTATAGTCGCCACACGGTCAGTTTTTTCTGAAGAAACATGCAACCTTTTGCTTGGAAGTGCTTCTTACCTGAACATCTTTCGTTTGATTTGGCTGCTTTGTTTCAGGCTCCCAAGCATAGATCCCATATTCGTCGTCTGTGACGATGTTATAAACGTCATTTGAAGCAGCGCGATCGATTTTATGCTCAATTTCTTTGAACCAATTCACAGGAGCCTTTTTTGAGCGATTGTCCAATTTTGCTGGAACTAACGAGAAAAATCCATTTTTGCCGCCAGGTGTTTATGCAATATCAAATATTAGTTGGTGGAAGAAATGCCCAAGGATGCCTCTATCTCACGGTATTTAACATTGCGATCTTGCGTTATCCGTTCATGCACGGCATATTTTTTTCTGGCACAACGACCGATTTTTGGCGACCCTCACGACCTTCCTTTTTTGGCAAGTGCCGACCACGGTTGAATTCATTAAACCAGTTTTTCATAGTCCTATAGGATGGTCCTTTATCAACATACAAAGACTTAATTTGGTCGATACTCTTTTGCGGTGATTATCTACGTCAAAAGTTGTGGAAATTCTTGGACGAAAATGTTCACAAGTAAATTCCATTTTTTGCAAAGTGATTTTTTCAAGTCACTGTAAACAACACAACGCAAAACAATATGCTTGTTCGTGTGCTCGATAATAGCTGTGTCTTTTTACGTGATAATTAGTAATAATTATTACAAATGTTTCGAATTTTGACAGTTGTATAAAGGAAAAGTTGCTGAAAAAGTGTTTCAGCAACATTTAGTAAGTACGAGGACAAACCTATTGTGTTTGTGAAGAAATAAAAACAATTTAAGTTCATTAATTTTTAGAGGAAAATTTGAAGATTTCGGTTGCAGATTGAAGGCTGATTGAATGCTTTGCTACACACTTATCAAACTCACACGTACAGAAGAGTTCATCGACTAGGCAAGCCAATTTGATAGTGTATGGTTCAATTAAAGCTCAGATGGTTCAGTTTCATTATCAAGCTCTCTCCTTGGAATATGTCCAACAGAAGCAGAAATATCTGACATGGAAATAAAATGTGCATAAATTGGAAGTTCCCCAATTTCACCAATGTTGGTAAAGCAATTGGGAACAAACATATCTTCATTGTTGAAACGTATCTAACCAAAGCTGAGATACTCGTCAGTACAATTCAAATAAAAAAGCGGGAAAGTGGGATGTGCGCCTACCTATTTTGCATCATAATAAAGTTGATATTTTCCTCATCCATTGACGGGCTTTCCTTTTGGAACATGACTACTAAAAGCCGAGATATTTGCATAAGAATAAAGCTTTGAACTTTTGTCCACATATGTAAGTTTTTTCCCATTCCGACTCTTGAATATTATCCGACCATCACCAAACTCAATATGATTCTTCCTTTCTGGGAGCAATTTTGAAAGGATCGATCCTATCAAAATTGTGACTTGTAGCGTGATTACAAAAAATGGAAAAATGGGATGCATTACCGATGTTTGCGAAATCTCCGTTGTTTGACCACATACGCCAACTATTTTGCAACAATGTAAAGGAAAACTTATCTTCTTCCATTGTCGGCCTTTTGGAATACACCTACTAGAAGCGGAGATATTCGCATATGAATAAAACGTTGAATGTTCTCCACATACATTTTTCGCCCATTCCGGCAACTGAATATTATCCGACTATCAGCTTCTTCTTTCTCTGTGAGACCTCTATCAACGTTACAAACTTTTCGGACAAAACCAACTTGTAATACACTCCCCACATAATGGTGTACGGTATAAAAACAGCCGTTGTAAACGAGATGTTTCCTTACCTGGAAATCGAAGACGAACATAAAGTGTGCAAGGCAGGAGTGCTTACCATTGCATCACGGTGTAAAATTTTCCCTCAAAACAATTTATATTTTTCTGCACATTCTACTTCATAATGTGTCAAAATTTCATGTTGATGTCTTGAGATTGTTGAATTCTCATCTCATCCTGTTGAATCTCATTTACTTGAAGTTTGGAAATCAACAAAATTCACTAGTCAACTTAAAAGGCATGTAAAGAATAATAGATTTTTTGAGTTATGACACTCTTTGAGAAAAAAAGATAATACAGTTTTTTCCTCGTACACTCAATGTACTTGAAGCAAAATATCAATAACACATAACAAAGCATACTTTTAGGATTGAAGTTTAAAGTCAAGATTTGAGATACAGATAGCGCTGACTACCAACATTTTAAACGGTCAATTTTCTATGTCCACACTAATCATGTTTACACTTAACCTGATATAATGAAATGTAACAACGAGTTACATTTTTTAAATACAAAGTCATATGCTTGGTTTACATTTACGAAATCCACTCGATTTCAACTGTCAAATCCATAGGTTAAACGTCAAAAGAAATCCAGATGAGATTTCATTTGACGTTTGAGCTATGGAATTGACAGTTGAAATCGAGAGGATTTCGTAAATGTAAACTTAGCAATAGACTAATAAAGGTATAGACAGAGAAATTGTAGTTTGCTTCTTCTTTGTAGGTGTCGCCCCTACGGAAACTGCGCAGCTTTGTCACTCAATTGCACAATGCTTTCGGGTAAATTGCAATATATTGTTGAATATTATTATATGAGGATGTAGATCCGGCCAAATAATACCCAAAAAAATAGTTTAAAAATTTATAGTTAGTCCAACTGACTCAATTCACACTCAATAAGAGAATTTAGGCGAGAGGATTTCTTTGTCTATACTTTTATTAGTCTATGATAGTGTTTTCGTTTACTCAAAATTTAAAATTTGTATAAATTGTTACTTGATGTTGTTCGTTTACTCTACAATACAATGTAAAAGACCTTAAGGCCTCGACACATAAAAAGCATGGCATTCTTGCTGAAGTCATATCTGGTAAATGACTAAAGACCAAGTTCGACCTAATTCAAATGTAATTCTGAAATCTTTTTATTAGGTCGAACTTGGTCATTAGACTTCAGCAAGAATGCCATGCTTCTTATGTGTCGAGGCCTTTAGTCGATTACAAGAAGTTACTGGACTTGTACAAATTTCTACAAATTGTTGAGTAAACGAACACACCTAATAATTTGGCATATATGTTGGGGAGTCTAACAGATTTTCAATAGAAAGATAGTCATCTGATAAAAACTCTAAAGGCACGAATACAAAGCAACTGATAATACGGAAGTCAGCCTCTTTTTGTTTTAAATGTAAAATGTTGTTTGTTGTCGGTTTTTAGAGGAAAAACGATGTTAGCAAGGGCGTAGCCAGGATCAAATCTTGGGATGGACAACTTCTTTTTTAATGATGTGTATAGTTTTTACATACAAAATTTTAAAACCTTTGTTTAGATACTTACTTATTGAAAAACAATTAAAAAACGTCCAACATGAAATATCCTGAACTAATGTGGAATAATTAGTTTCCTTTCCGTTATGAAAGTACCATCGCCCACAATTTTAGTGCAGTGTTCGAAATTTCGAAAACCAGTTTCTATTTCACTCTCTATATTATGGTAAAATTGATCATCCACAAAAATTGAGAAAGGACACTGAAGTTTTGGAAAAACCGAATTAACTATTATTTGGCATTTAGGGTGACCAAATCTGCACCAAAAATTATGGACATATGTAAGTATAGCCCCCATATAACGGTACCGCCCGATTTCAGTTATTTTCAAGGTTTTATTTTATCTACATCTATATTTGCTTTAATTTTGAATTTAGGGTTTAGGCATTTGGAAGTTGCTACATACCTAAATTTTCGGCATAAATTGGCTGAAATTTGGCATTCCAAGTTCAAGGTGGTCAAACAATCTATCCACAAAAAAACAATAGCCCCCCCAAAATTTCGAACATAAGTCCACGTTTTGATATGGCATTTTTATACCCTCAGCATCTAGGATAACGAGGTCGTATACACTTCCATACGATCAAAATGCGCCTTATCGACATAATTATTTTAGACCCCAATTATGTTTGGAAAAAATCTGTTGCAGACAATTTGGAGTCGTTTTAGCCATCTCCTTCCTTATGGCTGGCTCGACGCACAATAACTCTCGAACGGATCAGCCGATTCGTTCCAAAATTTGGCCTTCGTAATATTTTGTCCAAACTTATTTTAAGTTCGAAGATGAGCTATATTGGTCCACTCCTTCAGCTACCTCCCCCATAAACGTTAAAAACTTTTCGCTAAAATGACTCACACCACTACTCTGGTCCCGTTATATTTCTACGAGGCATAGATCGTCCAAACATATGTACTTTAAAGAATTGCATCTATGCGTTCTTGAATAAAACCGATTAAACCAAAATATTTAAAACTGGCACAACACATTTTGACATCACAAATAATTAAGAGGTGGACCGATAGGGCCCTCTTCGAACTTAAACTAAGTTTGGACCGATATGATAAAAACTTCTACACCAAATAATAAAGCTCTATCTTAAAAATTTAAAGCTGTATCTTTGCCGTTATATAGTACATCAGAACATCTGCATTTTTTTCAACTTTTGTACAACAGTATAATTTTTCAAAATTTTTTTGAATGATCTAGGGGGCGGCATCTTCAACTCCCTGCCCATAGCTTGCTACGCCCATGGATGTTAGTAAATAATTGTCAGCATTTTTTACACAAAATAACAAGAGAAATTGGGAAACGTCCTTTGCATTCTATCTGAGAAATTGTGATAAAATAAATACATACATATGCACCCAAAATTAATGTTTGCAGTCGTTAGAAAATAAGTTGAAAAAATAAGCATTTCTGCAAAACAAAACAAAATATTTAATATAAATAGCCTTTATTTTATAGGTGAACGACTTTTAATAAAGTACATTTTAAACATTTAATCCCCCGTTGTTTACCAAAGAAAATACTCTCTCAGAGAGGCTAATGCAAAAACCCATCTTTAGTGAGATACTCCAATCCAGGCTCATCCAGCTGCTTCAGCATTACCATGGAAATTCCATCAGGGCCCAACGCTTTGGATGATTTAGCGTTTCTTATGGCATTGGCAACATCATCCATTGTAAATTGTGGTGGTTCATCCTCGGCAGGAAGAGATCTGATGCGACGTAATACTCTTCTCTTCGCCCTGTCACTCTCGGGGTGCTCGACAAACTGTCGATTGAAATTACTTGCGCACCTCTTCGGGTCAGTCAACGTAACGTCGCCAAACGTGACTGAGGTCCTTTCTTTCTTTCTTCCAGGGTTCGAGATTGACTTAACCGTTGCCCACAATTCACCTATACCGTCTCCAATGTTGCCGCTCTTCAGATGATTTAACCATTTGTTCCGCTTATGCTCGCCGACCAACCTATTAACTTCCAGTGTCAGCTCCCTTACTCTGGGGTCATTGGGGTTGGCACGACGAAGCTCATCACGCTCATTTGCTAATCCCGTCGCCTCTGCTGCAAAGTTTGGTCTTACTTCGGGTATTCGACCAGCAGGGATATGGCGAGCGGCTGCAGCAGTGATGATGTCTCGGAACGTCCTTTCCGCTACCCGAACATCAGAAGGATTGGGCAATTCTCTGAATGTGCGGCGTTCAGAGGTGATGAAGTCGGGTGGTCTGCTAATGGAGACAATTATCGGGAGATGGTCTGATCCAAGGGAAATGACGGGTTGCCAGGTAACGTCATTTGTCAGACCAGGTGACACGATGGTTATGTCTGGCGAACTGTGACGCTCTCCTCAAATTCTGGTAGGGCGTCCTCATTGACCGTTGAACTAAATTTCTCAACTTGTCGCTAGCCACCCTCGTTGTTCCCGAAGGCAAGGATGCCAGCAAAAGTGAATCGTACAGGCCGATTTCGCTTTTGTCGCCCGTAGCAAAGACACTTGAGGCCTTACTCCTCCCCAGTATCAGAAATAGCTATCAAGTTGCCGATCATCAGCATGGATGATGATGGATTCCGTAAGCAGCTTAACACGACAACAGCGCTGCACGCCATTACCACATATATCTGTCAAGGACTCAACCAGAGACGACCGTGCGATAGAACAGTGATGGTGGCGCTTGACTTATCAAAAGCCTTTGATACAGTCAGGCACTCCACGCTGTTTGAGGATATTGAGCAGACAACCCTCCGGCCAAGCTTGAAACGTTGGATAGTCAACTATATGTGTGGACGCCAGTCGTACGTGAAATTCAGGAATAAGAAGTCCAAACCCCGTAGAGTGAAACAGGGAGTTCCCCAAGGTGGGGTGATATCTCCGGAACTGTTTAACCTCTACCTCTCCTGTATTCCGCCCCCTCCAGACGGCATCGAGATCGTAATGTATGCGGATGATTGCACGATCCTGGCGTCGGGTACCTATCCTAATGACATCTGTGAGAGACTGAACAACTATTTAACCGATCTTACCACCTTTTTCCATTCGAGGAATATGCAGATTTCCGCCACAAAATCTACACCCACTCTGTTCACCACATGGACAGCGCAGTTTGGACGTGAGTTGAATGTCGTGGTCGACGGTAGCAGAATTCCGACCACAAACTGCCCTAAAATTAGGGGCACATTCGACACTACATTCACGTCGTGCGCACACGCCACAGCTATCTGCGACAAGCTGAAAAGTAGGAACAAGGTCCTCAAGTCCCTAGCCGGCAGCACTTGTGGTGCAGATAAAGATACCTTGTTGACCACATATAACGCGATAGGTCGGTCTGTGGTAAGCTAGGGAGAGGTCCAACGATACAGGAGAGAACCCCTAGATCAATAAGCATATCAAGCAGGTTTGAATAGCATTCACACGGACTCTGTTGCCAAGGCCTTAAGCAATTATAGTATGAATAAAGTACTCGGAGTACATCCCCCATCTATCGCAGCTGAGGAGCATCAGCTGCCACGACAAACCAGACAAACCAGTCGCATAAATTCTTATTGGGCTGAAATCGATTGCGCCGTGCTAGACATCTGCCCAGTATGCGGCATGGGCCGCCATCGAAGCAGCCATCTTTCCGGAACTGGAGACTGACCCAGAGCCAGATTGAACTGAGGAACGAACATACATACAAACATAATAAAAAACACTGTTACAACAACAACCAAATTCTCTCTCTTAGTTATTTTGAGAGAGAATTATTAATTTAGATCGGTGGTGCTCAAAATATTTTGCACATTAGTCTCTCTGAGATAGTCCTTCCTTTGCTAACCCATGACAGATGAGAATAATGAGTACGAATGTTGTTGTAGTCACGTTAACGTACATATATGGGTGATCTTGGCTGATTTAGATGTATTAGCAATCTGTTACAACAATGTCAAAAAGGTTTTGAAAATATTCAGGTATGTGATGAATTTCGAATCGATTTGCAATGAAAACGATTTGCCCAAAACGAGTGAATAGTTTTTAGTGTACGCTTGGTACCATGTTACAAAAAAATGCAACACTGTGTGTGAAATTTGCGAATATGATCAAAGAGGAGACAAAATCTCGTACGAGCAATCGTTTAAATGTAAAACACCACTTAGATGTGACGAAGTGCATTCAGGACGTCCAATTTTTGGCCACTTTTTCGAGCACTGCTGGCCGTATGTCACGAATAACACGAACAATGCTGGCCTCCAAGGCATCAATTGTTGCTGGTTTATCAGCATAAACCAGTGACTTCACGTAGCCCCACAGGAAATAATCGAGAGGTGTCAAATCGCACGACCTTGGAGGCCAATTGACAGGTCCACTTCTCGAAATCAACTTATCGCCAAATTTTGATTTCAATAAGTCGATGGTTGCGTTCGCCGTGTGGCACGTAGCGCCATCCTGTTGAAACCACATCTCCTCCGGATCAATGTCATCCATATTTTCAAGCAAAAAATCATTGATCATGGTGCGGTAACGATCTCCATTGACCGTAACGCGAGCTCCGGCCTCATTTTTGAAGAAATAAGGTCCGATGATGCCACCAGCGTGAAAACCGCACCATACGGTGCATTTTTCTGGATGTAATGGAGTCTGTAGGGTCTCTTGTGGATTGGTCTCACTCCATATGCGGCAATTTTGCTTATTAACAAACCCGTTAAGCCAAAAATGCGCCTCATCGCTGAACACAATTTTGCGATAAAACAACGGGTCATTTGCCAACTGCTCTAGAGCGAATCGACGACTGATTTTCAAAGTAAATTTGGATAATTTCGTAGCGTTGTTCAAGCGTAAGTCTATTCATGATGATTTGTCAGAGTATACTGAAACAAATAAAAAACAAGTTTCATCAAAATTTAATTTTTTGTGTTACTTTTTACAATTTAAAGTTCTATCTACCTTAAAAAACACCCTTTACATGCATCACACCTACAGTCGTTTTTGACTCGTTTTGAGCTCGAAATCGATCCATCACATACCTGATTAATTATTTTCTTAGCACAACTTTATTCCGAAATTATTATGCAATGTATTGTTCAACGAATTCCATAAACCTTTTTACATTTATACATTCCTAATTTTGTTTTGTTTTTTTTTTTTAGTTTTTGCTTTCAAATTTTCATAGTTCGATTACCGGTTACTCTCGATTTCGATCGAATCTTGTCATTGCCGCTTTTTTATCGTGTCGAAATCTTTTTCACGAGCAAATACTCGATCGAATAGAATCACCAGAACCTGTAAGAAGCTACTATTTTTTACTACGATAACATTTTTTCTTTATGTTCAGAATGAGGGGAAATGAAAAAAAAACTCCCACAAAATTTTATTCAGAATACTAAAATGTGGGAATGGGAAAATTTTCCCAACTCCCATGCGTTCAGAATAGGGTTGTATTTTTTTACGACTTCTACTTTATCCTGTGTCAAATTTTTATGTTGAGATCTCTAAAATTCAACGAATTACATCTTTTGTTTGGCGAAAATCAAGAAAAACGGTTCTTTTGAATTTATAAAACACTTCAAATCATACTTGATCTTTCACAGAAATTTAGCACTGATATCCGGCTAGCTCTTTACAAAAGATATGGTCCAAGTGGTTTTTTATTTTTTGTGTAAGATTTATTTTAAAGGCCTCCGGCAATTTTGTTTGTTTTTTTCATCTATGAACATTGTAGTTTCAGAATCCGCAAAAATTTTCCAGGTGCAAGCACCTTTTATTTAAGGTTGTTCAGGCGCACCGTGCTCAGCGTCTACTTTATTTTCTTCGCAAAACTTACGGAAAAAAAAATACTACTATTAAAAGTTATTGAAACTTTAAAATTTCCACTTACCGAAAATCTTCGGTAATTCTGTCGTTAACTAGTTACAGAATCGCAGTGCAGGTCTACATAACATACGTGGTTCTGAACGTGGTACCAATGCGCCAATACCTGAACCAATCAAGGAGGAAGAGGAGATCTTAATGCTGAAAAAATGGTGTACTGTCAAAGTAAAAATTCCGATTTTATAGAAAAAAATGGATAGTTTTTCGCCAAAAAAGTCTCTCGCTTAGGGACAAGATTGTGTGTGTATAAAAATCATACAAAAACATGTAAAGATAAGATCATCCGTTTTTTGAGCCACAGTGGGCACTGCTTTCAAAAATGTCATTTCGAGAAAAACGCGTTTGAAGTTTTTTCATTTTGTTTTTCGATATAGCCAATTTTTGTCCGCTCGACTCGAAATTTTTTGCAACATTTTCTATTGTACCTGCAAGTGGCTATTACCCCTTAATCTAAAACAGACAAATGAAACATCAGAACACATTGATAACAGTTTTTAAGTACATACAATATACATATGTATATAATATATTTTGACGTTTTTAATAGCATTTAATAATACATATTTTTTGTTTTATTTTATAAATTTTATTTATTTCGTTTCATTTTCATAACATAATTGTTGTTGCCTTTTGTTTTGCTTTTTTATTTATTTGATACAATTGAGCATAAAGAATAATCGATTTTTCGATTGAGCGACCGAACGATCGGCGATCATGACGTTTGTCAACCACTATAAATTAAATGAAACTGATAATGTTTTTGTTGTTGTTTTGCTTTTAAAAAATTGTATAATGTAAATAATACATACATATGCATGTATAAAGAAATTAAATTCAAATAAAATTAAGTATAAAAAATATTGTATATGAGCAATATACGACGATGTGTGTGTGTGTCTGTTGATCTATAATTAATAAAATTGATAAAAAAAAATTAAACAAAAAATTACATTTAAATAAAATTAATACAATTATAAAAAATTGTGTATATGTTTTGTTAAACAATGCTTAGGTCAAGTAAAATATAATAGTTATAATAAAAAGGAAAGAAATAATAAAACAATACAAAATTATGCTAACGATAACTATGAATATGTGTATATTTATATATGGATTTTTGTTGTATTTTGTGATAGATGCCTTTCAAAACAGATGTAGCTGATAGGTCAAAAATTAAGATTGTCACCTAAAAACATAGCTATTGTACAAGAATTATATATGTATGTATGTATGGCATGACAAACTTTACATGATTTAATATATTTTTGTTTAATTTATTTTTTTTTTAATTTTTGGTCTAAACTACATACAATTAGTTGAAAATTCCAGGTAAAGCTGTGTATGAAAGTTGTTTTGGGGGATGAATGTGTGCGTTTTCTTATATAAATGTGTTTCATTTTCTACACGTTATTTGCCTTCTTCTTCTTGGGGAAACATGTCTTTTTGTTTGTATCCTTTACTTCTTCGTTTAACGTGTATGAAAAATGTGTGGATTTGTGCGTGAGTGTAGATATCCAGCCGGCGGAGCTTTTGATAATATCCTTTTGATGCAATTGTTTTCAAATAAAAGACAATACAGAGCCTTCTTTCGATTGATAGTTCTCCTCACACCGATGTGGCTATGTATTGCACTAGTATTTTTGTTCCTCAAAGGGATTAAGCTTTAAAAAGATGTTATTAAAAGCTCCGTTGAATGTAAACTGCTTTGCAAAGTGATTTATTGCTAAATTGCAGACAGAATTTAGCAATAGAGCTCTTTGAATGCATTGACTGACGTTTACGCTGGCAATACTTGGAATTCTCTTTGACAATTTGATCTTTTGTCAAGGTATAAATAATTGTTGTGGATTTTAAGGGATGTGGATGGGGAGCGTGGGGATTTTTGTTCCTTATAGACTAATATCATCTTACAGGACTATCTCTTTTTTCAGTAATTTTGTTTTGTTTATTTTAATCGAATATACATTATTTATGTACCATTTCTTTTGTTTTCTTTTTTATATCCTCCTCATATCTATATATAATATGTATATAATCTATAAATTATTATTTTTGTATATAATTTAGCTTATTATTCTGTGTAGATTTATTTATGTAAGGATGATTATTTATTTGATTACTTTCTTTCAAGGACCTTAACGTTAATTATATATAAGTATTACAACAAACAATTTCTTTAAGTATGCATGTGTGTATCTATGTATATATGGCCCTTTACATAATCTTAGATAGAAAAACATCTCTAATCGAGATGCGTTTTAATCCAATCTCTCCTTAACTACTAACTGGCTGTGGATCGACGTTAATGCAACAACGTCTTCAAAATTGTCTATGATTACCTTGGCATATTTATTATGCGACGACGATTTGTGCTTGTAAAATATATTTTGCTATCGTTTCATTACTTGAAATAAATACAAGTATGTGCTATATTATTGTTAGATCTTTTTTTACTATATTTTTTAAGAAATCTAATTTCTTCTCGGATAAGCGTATTATCCAAATTCGATCCTTTATATGAATAGCACTTAGTTGTATTTACTTCGTTCACTTCGAAACAAATCGGTCAGCGATTGTTGTTTATAACCACCCTTTAGCATTTAAAGAATTTAAATAAAATACAAATATTATTGAAGTGAATTGAACTTTTAATGTATACCTAGCAAGAACAGAAAGGTAAAAAAGAAATCACAAAAAGTACGCGACAATATGCACGAATAAAATACAAATGGCATCCGAAAATCAATTGCTGGTACACAGTTGTATGAGAAAACAATATAAAGATTTGTTGTAAATCGAAACGTAAATAAAAAATGGTTGTCATAGAATAATATCACATGAGGATGTTACTATAAGGATTTGTGACATTTATCTTGCGACACGTGTCGCGTACCTTCTTCCTATAGAGAGCTAATGAATTTGTAAAAATTACAACTTTTCCATTTTATACACAACATTATTCTAAACTAGAATATGACGAACAAGTTGAAAAAATACGCACATAAAAATTTTAAAGTAAAATCAAACAGGTGGCCGAGTTTGTCTGTGGAAAAAAAGGGAAAATATGGAGTATAAAAGTAGGAGGGCATTACAAAACTAGAATAGAATCTGGCAAAGTATTTTATGATATAGCTATGTACAATTATAGGACATAAAGAAGCCGATACATCCAAAGCAACGGTATTTAAATGTGTGGTGTAGGCAAGAAGGAACATCATCACCTGCTTATGGCTGCCTACAGTTGGTGTTGATGATGCATGAGAAGATGTGGTGACGTAGGTGGTGGGTTGTGTTGCTGTGGGTGATGGGTGTTTGGCATGGCACCGGACTGCGCCTGTGGATGACGTCGTCGAAACAAACTCAGATTGCTCATCAGCTGCTGCTCCAGATCAGATCCGGAGGACTGATGTCGGGATTGATGCGGCTGTGAAGTCAGCTGATGGTGGCTGGTTTGATGTGTGGCGATATCTGTTGGCAGAAGGGAAGTGGGCGGATCGTTTAGACTGCTATGCGCCTGCTATTGTGTGTGGGGCGCGGGATTGTGGCTCTGTAAATGAGGCGGCAGTTGTACACCTGGTTGTTGCGCTTGCAGAGGTGATTGGCCTACAGGTGGGAGACCGCTTTGGCCTGTCGGTGGTAATTGTGGAGGTGGTTGGCCGTAAACTCCTGGTGGAGGCTGCGGTAGCATATGATGTTGGGCCGCCAATTTTGGTCCATCTTCGGCCTTCTCTTCTTCTCTGCGTTTGAGGCATGCTGCTTTGGGATTTAGGTTGCGTTCTCTCACCTGCTGCTCCAGTGTCATAATTACTTCAACGGCCATATTAAGAATTCCGAGTTTTGTCTGTGGCTTATCGGATTTTAGGTGGGTCATACACATGCGACCGAGCTCTTTTAATGCTTCGTTAATGTCTCTTATACGAATACGTTCACGTGCGTTATTCGCTTGGCGTCTCTCCTTCTCTCGCATGGCTTTAACAGCAGGTTCCGCATCATCGTCATCATCCGCTGATGAACAATAGCGACGTGGTCGTTTCGTGCCTTTTCCTGATAAAGGCCCCTGGCCGTGATGAGAACCTTCCATTGAGCTGCTTGGCTTTGTGTCTGTAACATCGAGCATGCTATTCATTGTTGATGTGGATGGAGCACCTCCACTGGACGCAACTGCCGTACTGGCCGATGGTTCCTTCCTTTTTTTACCCTTTGTCGTGCCCGATGGACCACTTGCGCTTACAGTCGTTGATGTGCGTTCCATCTTTATTTGAGGGGCTAGTCCTCCTACAACGCCACCCACATTTTGCACGGACGACGGACCCGCCGACATCACGTCGTGTGTTGTGTTAAGCACTGAAGGACCGGCACCGGCCGAAACCATACCGTGTCCGGACGGGGATGTTGGCACAAACGAAGACAATCCATCTATATTGTCCATAGCAGAGAGCGTCGCATTCACGCCGCCCAATAGCTCAGGTTCACAATGATTACGCAGCACATGGAGGGCGTCGTCAAGCGAATGTAGACCGGATGGCACCATATCGGGGGCATAGCTACCACTAGCACCACCGCTAACTGTGCTACTGCTACTGGGACCTGCACCGTTTAGAACTGTATGCCCCCATCCCGAACCGGATGGACCCGGCGCTCCAACACCACTTTTATCCACCATCATTGACTGTCCAACGAGGCCGCTTTGGGTTAGGGGAGGAGGTGAATTCACAGGTGTCGAAGGATTTGAACTGAAACTGCTGATGGACTGATCGGCCGGAGTTGATGACATATACATGTGTTGACGCAAACCTCCATTTGGACCATTCGCACCCGGCACACCACCTACACTGGATGTGGATGAAGTTTTCGGTCCAATATTAACGCCAACTCCCGGCACTCCAACTCCTCCTACAGCAAAGGCGTCATTTTGAATAGCGGGGCTATGTGGTGCTGCATGATGTCCTCCCAAAGGATGATGATTTGGGTGTGGTCCCGGCGTTGACATAGAACTGTGTGGAGTGCTATGAGGCTGTGGTGAGTTGTACAGAGCAGGAGAGTGTGCAGCCTGATTCCCACCAATTTGTTGTATGTTATTTGTGGTATTGCCTCGAAAAGAGCTCATCGGAGGCAACAAAGTGGGTGCAGGACTGTGCATGCCAACATGACCAGGATCCATTTGAAGGCCCATTGCTGAGTTTGGGCCCATATGATGTGCATCGGGATCATGGTGTTGAGGTGGACCACCCAAATGATGACTGCTCATGGGACCATTGTTTTGATACGCTGCCTGACCACCATAGGCACCAGTTCCGCCCACAGGTGAACCATACCAACCACCACTGCCACCAGCATTTCCACCATTGCCAATTCCTCCTTCAAAATACTGATCTACTGGTGCGCCACCAGAGAAGCGCATCCCACTGCCGGAGGCTCCTTCATGTATTGGATTGAAATCATCTCCTCCGTACATGCCATTTTCCATGCCACCAAGGCCGCCATATGCCGATTGATAACCACCATTACGATCACCGGGTCCACCGACATTAGCACCGGCTCCTGTTGGTTGCTTATTTGCTATTTTATTGAAACAATTCTGAAAGACTTCATACAAATGCATAGGTTCGTCATCGCTGGTGGCCATATTGAGTGTGGTTCAGAGGCAACAATAATTTCGTCTTGAGGATCAAAGATTGTTTGGCAACGACCAAAGACTATGGTATTGCGGAGATCCCTCTGCTGATTGTCTAATTTGTCCTTGAACGTGATGTTAAATCTAGAATGGCAAAAAAAGGAAATGAATTACATAAAGTATGAAATTATTTTTTAATATTCTATTATAGCCAATTAATTTGAATATTAGATAAATAAAAGTATTAAAAACTAATTAAATTTATGGACAGTTTTTTCTCCTCGTGGATAAGAAATGAAAGAAAAACTATTTAACCCATTCAGTTTTTTCGTTATAAAAAAGTTGTTATAAAGAGACCCATTTGTGTGAGAATTCACATTTTTTTTCATAAAACAATTTGTTTTTGGAGAATTATTCGTTATAGAAAAGTTTAACTGATAATAATACATATAATGAAAAATAAAGTTTGGGTGTTTTTCTTTGCATGCATTTTCTTATCGACATAGAAAAACAGACTTGTAAAGTTGTGGAATGATTCTTTCAAACACACATGTGGCGACGAATTAAAAAAACAATTTTTCGTGAATTTTTCCAAGAAAGATTCCAATAGTTTTTATTGCAACATTTTCATCTGAAAGGGCAAATTTTGAGCTATTGTTGAAAAATAATTGGAGCTCGAAAACAAATAGGCCGATCATCATGAATTTGGTACCTAGTAATCTTTTAGAGCGGACACCGACTTCATAATCTTCACAATCCCATGGCAGCGGGTTCTTTTGTACAGGATTGACCCGGAACCACACAACATCAGCGTTCCGGCCAGCGGCTGCCAACTCAGTGTAAATGTGTTTGTATTTGTTTCGTTTTTCTGTGTTGGGGGCAGCATATCCCGGAATGCCTGCTCCGAATTCGTTTGGTCCTTGCCGGGACGGAGGAGAACCCAGGGCCAATTTATTTGTGCTCAGTTTGTCACATTCGCATCTTCACCCATATCCAACCTTCGCACAGTGGTCGAAACCACTGATCTAGCGGCGCGAAATTAATAACTTGCAAACGAATGGAGATATGTTTCTGAAATTTTGCACAAACGTAGTATGTGTCCGTGGGTAATAATCTACTAAATATGATCGGTTAATATTTTGGTATAGCCCCCTTATATACGGCATTTTGAGGATTTATGCAATCATTTCCTTCCAAATTTGTTGCAATTTGATACTAAGGGTTTCTAATGGTCAATTAACATTTCCAAAAACCGTGGACATAGGTCCACGTTTGAGTATATTCCCCTTTTTAGGTGCCTACCGATTTTCATTATTTTGGGGGTTTTAAGTTATATTTTCCGCCCAAATTGGGTGTAATTTGGTATATCGAGTTCCCAGTGGACACAAACATTCTCCACCAAAAATTGTGCACATAGGTCTACGTGTTGATATAGCCCCCATATAACTGTACCTCCCGATTTTTGGTATTTTGAGTATTTAAGCTATATTTTCCATGCATTTATCAGCAAGATTTGTAGCCAAAAGTTGATTATTCGGAATCTAGGAAATCTAATTTAATTTGTCGAAAAGGAATTGGACAGAACATTAGAGAACTTTTGTAGTTACGCTCCATTTAACAAAAGTATATTACACTAAAAACAAAAGAAAAATAATAATTTTTGAAAATTTATTGCTATATAACTATGTACCTCCAGGCCACAGACAATTTCTTTTTTCATTCAATTTACACCCTCCTCTATTAATTAAAAATAAACTTTGGTTAGTTTTATTAGGAATTTATTTAACAATTAAACAAATATGAAGTCAGATATTTTGCAACAATTTTCTTAAAATCTGATGCAGCAAAGTTTCTTGCATTGGATAGTGAATAACTGAGAGAATATTTGCAACAACAACAAAATAAAAACAAAATATTAGTCACCAGAATGTCTGTAATGGATACAATGAAAAACATTTCTCAATTTTATATTTTGATTTGTTGGATTTCGTGCCGCTATATCAGTGGTTTCGACCAGTGCGCTTCGGTGTCAGGAGTGGGTGCATCTAAGGGGTTGCTCTGGACTTGTCCACGTGAGGGACTACGACAGGGACTACGTTGATGCATACTGCGTGAATACAGCAACACAATGATATGCTTTCGTTGCAGTAAATGCTTGGGTGTTACCGTGGGAGCCATCCCAATCACCATCTGCTGGCTAGGCCCAGGCATATCAGGAATGATATTTATGCTCTAGAGACGGAGGTCCAACAATATAGGAGAGAACCCCTAGATCAACAGGCATATCAAGCAGGTTTAAATAGTATTCACACGGATGCATGCCCCATCTATCGCAGCTGAGGAGCGTCAGCTGTCACGACAAACCAGAGTAGTGTTGGCTCAACTACGCTCTGGATATTCCAGCCGCCTAAATTCTTATTGAGCGGAAATCGACCGCGCCGTGCAAGACATCTTCCCAGTATGCGGCATGGGCCCGCACGACACAAAACACCTTTACAACTGCCCCGCCAAACCTACTCATCTAACTCCAGTGGATCTGCGGTTACATCCCATCGAAGCAGCCACTTTCCTGGAACTGGAGATAGACCCAGAGCCAGATTGAACAGAAGATTGAACATACAAACATAATAATAAATACTGTTACAACAATAACAACAACTTCATAAATTCCACTTGGAGAAAAACGCGTTTTAAGTTTCTATGTTAATACAAATTTAGGAAAAACCATAGAAGCCAATCTTGTAGAGAATTTTCACAGCTAAAACATTTTCTCTAGTCCCATTTCGAGAAGACTTGTCGTTTTCAAGCAAAATCCCGAAAACTTAAAAAGCCCTAAAAATGTGACTTTTGCCCTCGATTTATTTAAAAATCCCTCTGGCGATTTTTTTGTTGATTTTACTTATCTTATCTGGATGGGCGGAAAATCCGCAAAAACTTTTCATGTAAAGTTAGTTAAGGCGCAACGTGTACTGCGAGAACTATCCGATAAAGGTCTAAAATTTATCCTCGAACAGGACTCAATACTTTCTAAAGCTTTTTAACTTTTGTGGAGGAGGTAGCGGACGAAGTGGACCGATGTAATCCATCTTCGAATTTGACATAAGTTTGGAAGAACCACTACGATATGCAAAGATTGGATGAAATCTAGGGTTCCATTGTTGATAACAGTAGGGTTTTTACAGTTTTAGGGTAATTATCTTAGTTAGTTGTATTTACCGACGATATAAATTATACTGTCGAAAAATGAAAAATGTATAAAATTTATGCCATGGATTAGAAACATAAGTTCTACTACGTTAGGCCTACAATATTGTTAAGGACTACAAAGCCAAATTCCCACTCCTTTCCAAGATAAAGAAAAATTGTGTTCTGCCCCGGTTTAGTTAACAAAACCAATAAGGATTTTGTATTCTCAATAAGTACTTAAAAAACCTACTAGGAGTTGTTTGCATTTTCAGTGTTTCACAGTGTTATAAGTTGACAGGTTTAAGATATTTCCATTTTGAAATAAGTCAATATGCTTTCCCTGAATACAATATAAATTTACATATAAATTCCAAGGCAGAAATTAAAGAAACTATTCTATTAGTTTATATGATATAACTCAGATGACCGTAGAACTCACACTAAATAAGGAGAAAATACGACATGGAATTGAAATTTTCGGAAAATGATTCGCCTATAAATTGCATGGAACTTTAAAAATTAACTACTTTCAAAACTATCTTTCAAATTATCTATAGGTACTCTATTTCTGAAATTTGAGGTTTTTACAAACCAAAAAAAAAAAAAAAAATCATGACTATTGTTACAGTTACATCAACAGTTTACAACTGACATCGGTGCATTACAGTCAAAGCTTTATTTGATCGTAAAAACGGTATAGTATCTATCAAATTAGTTTTTAGAGTATAAAATGGTTAACTGTGGGTGTAATTAGATAAGCCTACACATACTTTCAGTTGTGAGTCGTTTTGTTGAAAAATATTTATAGTCTGTTTTTGTAAGGGAAATGCCTAAATTAATGCGTTCATATCTGTTTTTATTCATCACATATGTTAATGCCCTTAAATTAATACATTTAAATAGATTTCTTTGTGATGTGTTTGTTTTAATTGGTGTATGACAACATTTTTTGTGTAATATGAACGTTTAAAGAGCACTGTTGTTATAGTAAGGTAAGTAGAGTTATTATAGTATGCCGTGTCGATTTAAGGGTGCCATAATTGGAATAGAAAACCAAAGTAGAGAATAGGTGACAAACTAAAAGAGAATCGGAAATAATAGTTGTGTTCCTTTACTTGCCTGAGGTTACCATCTTTACCATTTCTAACCTTCAAAGCCCAAAAACCCCAAAAAGTGGTAAAACTGGTAGCAATTTTTAGGAAAGATAGGACTTTTTCTCTTTTACCACAGGCTACCAGACAAATTTCTTCGGGTAAAAAATGGTAGAAAAGATTTTGCGACAGTTGTTTGACGATTATTTGGCAATGATGAAAATTTAACAAAAACAAAAGAAAAATTCGAACGGTGACAAAACAAAACTAAAAACAGTGAAATAAAAAAATCGGATTTCTTTGTTTCTTTTTGACATTGTTACCAGATGTACCATTTTTCCGTGCCGTTACTTTTGTGGTAAAACTGGTCATGAGAGAGCAATTAAAAAAGCAAAGGAACAGAGCTAATTTTGAGAGGTTTTTTTCTCAATTTCTTCCTATAAACTGTTGCATTATTTTTGCGCTGTTTGCTGGAATGTATTATTTTCTTGGGGGACGGAACAGGTTATTTGACTGGAAAGGACGGTACAAAAATTGGGTAGGACACGGTTCTGCTCAACTCAATTTGGAAATACCTATCGAAAAAGAGATCATATGATAAGACTTTTTTCACCGCTTCAGAAGATATAACAAAAAACTGACTTTTTGTCTTAAGTCAAGTTTAAGGCCTTATCGCGTGTTACATTGTCATATGTACCGGTGGTAGCGCCAAGGGCTCTGATTACAACGATATACATTATGTCTTAGGGAAGCCCAAACTTCCCGAGATATGGGCTTTCAAAGTTCTGTAGGTGGTACCCACCCACAAAAACTTGTACTTTTTAATATGACATAGGTAAAATTGTGATTGTGATTTTTAGGATCTACTCTTTACAATCTGTAAACTATATCAATATTGGTTGGCTTTCAAAACAAACAAAAAATTAAACTATGGATACTTGGGGAACATTGAAGGTCCATATCTGGGGAAGTATGGACTTCCGCAAGAACTTTCAAAGGTAGTCATGTCAAAAAGATCTGTGATTAGGCATAAAACTTGAATTCTTCCTCCAAAATTGTGGTATGTGCTGCAATGTCTACTCCAGAATCCGATGACTAGTCTTAGAATATTTACAAGTCGTCTGTGGGGCTCATTTATAGCATATCTCAGAGTACCTTATGCGTAAAACTTTGGGTAGAAGGCAGCAGATTCGAATACCTATCTCTATATCAAGACAAGATATTGTAACATACCTAGGTAGCATCATTTTGGAAATATATTTTGAACCCCCCATGATGGACCCTTTTTCGACTGTTTGAGGTTTTACAAAAAATGGGTTTATCGTGTCGCCACTTTTTGGATATGCATTTCCAACGATATCCATTTTGTAGTATTCTGTTCAATAGAACCGTGTCGGATCCCGTATTTGTAGCCCGACTTTCAGGTCAAATAACCGTGTAAACTGGCCTGTACCCCAAATAAAATAATAATAATTGATAATTGCTGTAATCAACGTAAAAATGCCTGCCTCTGGAAAAAATTAAAAAAATTGCATAATTTATACTAAACCAAAGTAAAGTAGTTATTGGAATTGCTTGAATCTAGCTTATAAAAACACCCCGCATTTTTTGAAAGTTTTTCCAGAAGTAGATATGGTTGTGCTGATCATGGGACTGTATAATTTTCTTGGGGACGGACCCGTTTGCCCGGTTATCCCGACTCTACTAACAACAATATCTACCTCTTGAAAAAATTTAAAAAAAAATCGGGGAGTATTAACTAAACTAGAGTTGTTTCAGCGGACGTGCCCACCACATATACTACATGTTCTATCGTTCCAAAATCACTTACTTTGCGGTATTACATGCAGTAGAGTTCATGCAAAATGCATACTTGCCCTCTTACAGTTACATACATTCAAATCTGTTGAGCGGGCAAGTATGCACTTTCCTTGTTACCTCCATAAAACTAATCTTTATATGTTATAGACCAATAATTGATGCAATGAATATTAAAGAAAATATTAGAAAAAAAAAATTAAAATCCTTCATGGAATAAAGGGGATCATTGTAACGACCAAGGGAGGAAGGCCGTGCAACAACAAAACATATACATAATAAACAAATTGAAAATGTTGCTAACAAAAGAAAAACCAGTAGAACCAGAAATGGAAGGCACGTAAAAATAAACTAACAAAAAAAACTTGTTGCTGACAAAACAACAATAAAAACAACACATGTACCAACCGAGATATAAAAATAAAATCACATTTCACGAAAGGGAATTACAACGAACGAAATCGACAGTGATGAAAATGTGTGTAAATTAATATGAAATAATTAGCAAAAAAAGAGAATAAAAAAGGAAACATATTCAAATAAAAAATCTTCGATGCAGATTTACAACAATAAAAATAAAGAAATAATGAACACAAACATAATATACACACAAACACAAACGACGTTGTGTTGTTCGCTAACCCACAGCAGAGAAGCCAGCAGATAGCACGAGTAAAAACCACTAAGAAAGAAGTAAAAAAGGAACAAAACTTACATTGAGGAGAGGGAAAGAGGTGCAGCGCGCCCTCGTTTATTCAACCGCCGCTCGCGCTGACTCGCTCGTTCCTTTATACTACTGCACTTTGTCTTCCTCACAAACAGAAACCAACTTGATGTTTTGATTTGAGGACGATCAAAATTGTCAAATCCTTCCTTTGCAATGGATCAGATTGATTGTCTAATGGTCTTTTTCAAAGGTACACAAGTATCTTTCTTCTTTTTGATTATTTGAAATTTATCTCTTGTTCTGTTTTTGCTTCACATAGGTTTCGTGTTATTCTTTTTGTACGCAAGCAGACACCGTCACTCGCTTTTCTTTCCTTGTTACCACACTGCACACTGTCATTAGATTTTCTCGATTATACGATGAACGATCACGCACGATACGATTAGTAGTTATGTTGTGCCTTTTTCTATTATTTTTTTCTATTTTTGTATATTTTATTTTTGTTGTTTTCGCTATTTACTGCGTTAGATAGATAGATGACTATTTGTCTCCCTTTTCTTGTGGTGGTCAACAAGCTTAGCCTGTATTTTTGTGGCTGGCTGGCACAACTTGTTATTTTTCAGAGCTTCATCGCTCCTCGGTGCTGGTTTTTCACTTTTTTCTTTAGGTGGTTAGGCCAGGCAGTCAGCCCAGCACTCTGCTTCTTCTTGTTTTACACAACTCACTCACACTCTACGTACTCGGATACTCTTTTTAATAAAGGCAGACAAAAAAGCAACGAATCCACCGAATCGTTCACACTACTACACACACACTCTCTACACTTCTGTTTTGGGAAACGACTTTTCATGAAAAATTTGATTTTATTCTAAAGCATTTCTTGTTGCATTATTACGTAATTCTTTTTGTTTCCACACATTTTCCAAACGCTTATTTAGCGATTTCTCATAGTTTTGGCCAAAAATTTATTGATTATTTTAATAAATTTTATAAAATTGTTGCAATGAAAATTCTTTCTCCTGTTCGTGATATTGGTAAACTTTGACAAAGAAGCAGAAAGCGAAAACGGGGTGGAAGAGGAAGAAAAAAATGAAAATGGCGGCACTTGATTCCCAGAGTTTCTCGCCATTTTCGTTGCTGGTTCTTGTTATTCCTTGATATTCTCTCCACTTTCCGATAAGTTTTTGGCTTTTAAGGGCGAAAGAGACGAAACGTTGGCGTGATGAAAATTACAATTAATTATTAATTTCTAAAATATATCTTAAGCTGGGTACACATTGTCAGTTTTGAATGACAGCTTTGTTGTTGCTTGCTAGTGTGGCCGTTCATTTTTGTCATTCGTCATGCAACTACAAAATATTTTGTGGTTGCTGGACGGTTTGACAGTTATCGATAATTGCGAAATATCGACATTCAAAACTGACAATCTCATGGTTCACACATTCACAACAGTTGCTGCAATTTTACAATTCCGTTTTGACCGTTTTTCTTATGTTTAACAGAAGGGTTGCATTTGTTCTGTTCCAGAACCTGCAAGAAGCTACTATTTTTTACTACGATAGCATTTTTTCCTTTATGTTATCGGAAAAAATAGTAAAAATTAGTAGATTCTTGCAGTTCTGGAACGGAACCATTTTTTAGGATTTTTGCAACAAACATAAGCTGTGTTCCTTTACTTACCTGAGGTTACCATTTTTACCATTTGTAACCTGCAAAGCGTTCCTTAACCCCGAAAAGTGGCAAAACTGGAAGCAATTTTTAAGAGAGTGAGAGGGGAGAGAGAGACCGGAAATGGCTTTCTCTTCTACCACAGGCTACCAGCAAAATTTCTGCAGGTTAAAAATGGCAGAACTGATTTTCGACTTTTGTTTGACGATTTTTTCACAATGAAGAAGAAAAACAGAAGAAAAAGTTGAACGCTGACAAAACTAAATGAAATAAAAGACGAAAATTGATTTTTTTTATGTTTCTTTTTGACATTGCTGCCAGATCTACCATTTTTCCGTTCCTTTACTTTACTGGTAAAAATGTTCATGAGAGAACAATTTTGACACTTTCTCTTTTACCACTCTTACCATTAAAAAAGTAAAGGAACAAAGCTATAATTTCATTGTACGTTTTCTACCCACGTTTGCTACTTTTTTTTCTACCCCTGCAGAATGTGAAAATAATGGTCAAAACGGAATTGTAAAATTGCAGCAACTGTTGCGTATGTGTGAACCATAAAACAAGTAAAATAGTGCATAAAACAAGTAAAATAGTGAAAATAGAACTAAAACAAGTTGGGGCAAGTACATAATTTATTTGACAGATATTCTATGGATTTGACAACATAAATGGCGAATGTTCTATAAAACATATGCTCTGTTCCAGAACCTGTAAAAAGCTACTACTTTCTACTACAATAATTTTTTTTCCTTTATGTATTGAAAAAGATAGTAAAAATTAGTACATTATTGCAGTACTGGAACAAACCAATAGATGTAAATATGGCTGAAAAAAAATATACATATGTACCCATCAAAAAAGTTTGGAAGTAGTGGAATGCAGAGTTATGATTTCAATACATCTTTCGATGCAGTCCACACGGAGTTATGAAAAATGCACTCCGCTCGATACATTTTAGAAGCACTCGCTTATAGATCCCTAGCCAAGCAAGCCAAATTGTTGATCCCTACAGTCGCAGTCTTTTTTTCTGAACACAAGAAAGAGTGTCTAAAATTATAGGAATTTGTTAAAAAAAAATAAAGAAATACAAACTAAAGATACGAACATTGTTGTAATTCACGAGACGCAAATTATTTTTGAAGTGGAGTTAGAGTTTTTTTGGAAATCTGAACTGGAGTTGGAGGAAAACTGAAAAACCATTTGGATGATGAAGCAATATCAGTTGCGGTGTCACAAAAAGCAGAGCAGAGGAAATAAACTCAGTTATGATCAAATTTAATGGAGAGTTTTTATAATTTGTATTAGTGTAATAAAGTTAATATTCTTGTTTACACGAATAAGCAATGTTTTTTATTTATTTTGGGATATTTGCAATGGCTTGCATTTTATAGCATCTTTAGACTGCATTTAAATTCAATCCAAAACACTACATCAAAGGCTGTGATTTGGATCGAAAATGGAGTGCATCCTAGCTGTGTGCCATGGAAGCAAAATGGAGTGCATCCTAGCTGCGCGCTCTCTTGTAAAATTCATAGGTGAATTCATAGGAAAAGATGTACTCCAGCGGCAATTGTTCGAGTGATTTAACTGCATCCGTGGATGCAAACTTTTTGCTGGGTATGAATGTATGTGAATGTTGAAAACACAACGAATGTTTCGGTCAAATTTTGCGTTTGGCGTTGACGCCCAAATATTTATCTTGTTCTATTTCTCTTTGTTGGTCTGTTCCAGAACTGCAAGAATCTCTAAAGCCACACGTTGAAACTTTCATACGAAACTTTCACAGCTCTTGGGAGAGAGAGGAGATGAAGGAGGTCCTCCACCTTCACTCTGTCCCAAAAGCTGTGAAAGTTTCGTATGAAATATTTTGTGGTTGCCTAATGACTGGTAAAAATTTGTGGCCACACTGGCAAGCAACCTATTATTTGAGCAAAACTGACAGTCAAAACTGATCGTGTGTACACCACTTAATGCCTTGTTCAAACTAATACCCCGGTTACACTATTGAAGGTTAACTCACTGGGTTTAATAGATCCAGTGCGTTAATCTTTGCTGGTTACACTTAGCTTTTCGAGGATATAAACTGTCAGCTGATGTTTGTTTACATATACATACAAAATAACACATAAAAATCAAAAAAAAAAATAGTTTCCAAAAAATTAAAATGGCAACTATTGATGCAACAAGCATGTAAACAGTATTGTGATTGATTGGAAAACAAAAAATATGGGACAAAACGCATAATGCCCGTAATTTCTACGCGTAGTTATCTATGAGTTCATAGATATCCCCCGTGTAAGCAAAATTTCATAATTTCAATCCATAGGTAACGTTACCGGGTCGAAAACGGCCGTGTTACTTACACCAAGGATTTTGCCTGGTTGATCGTTGCCAATGTGTTAAATATTGAAAAACACTTATATGTGGCAATGTTTTTACCAAATCATGAATGAAAATCACCAATGTTACCACATGTTTTCAAAATTTACACGCCTTGGTAAATGGCACGTAGAAATTACCAAACGCGTAGGTAAAGATAACTAATAGGTATCTACCTACCCGGTTACCTAGGGCTAGAAATTACGGGCATAAATAGTGAGCAAAGAAAACATTTACCGAAAATGTAATAAAGTCGTGTTTTACACTTGTACGATTTCTCGTATGAGATATCGTCGCCTCTTTGCCCATATTCGAATATTTTACACGCAGGGATACATGGTACTTTTTTAAAAAAGTGTCTAATGTAAAAAATAAATAATTTTATGATTTTCAAATAACTTTGGATTTATAAAGACCATAATACCTCATACGACCAATCGTAAAAGTGTAAAACATGACAAACTCTGTTGTAAAAACAGTTGCAACTTTTCGTACTTTTTGAGCATAGTTGATTTTTTTTGCACATACATCGAATACAACATTGCATTTTTGGTGGATTTGTGCCGGATTTAAAATAAACCCAGCCGTGAGAGGATTTAATTTTTGTATGGCAAATCTGGTCAGATTTGACGACAGATTTCGAACCCAAATTACGATATAATTACTTCATTTCCCATACAAAATTTTGAGAACGAAATACATTTTTCAATTTAGATTATACCCCGGTTACACTATTGAAGGTTAACCCACTGGGTTTAGTAGATCTAGTAGGTTAATCTTTGCTGGTTACACTTAGCTGTTCGAGTATATAAACTTTCAGCTGATGTTTGTTTACGTATACATACAAAATAACTAATAAAGTCGTGTGTTACACTTTTACAATTTCTCGTATGAGATATCGTCCCCTCTTTGCTCATATTGGTATATTTTACACACAGGAATACATTTTTGTATCATGGTATCAATCGTACTTTTTGTTAAAAAAGTGTCTAATGAAAAAAAAATAATTTTATGATTTCCAAATAACTTTATGCTTGGTTTACATTCATGATTTCGCATACAAAAATGAAATCATCTCATTTCGTGATTTCAGCGAAATCAACATCGAAATCACAGTACACATGATATACAACCCTGCTTTTGCCTAAAAAAGTACCAAAAGTTGCAACACTTTTCATGTATCACAATAAACAAGGTAGATGGTCAATTGCTGCCACAAAAAAATGTTAGAATCAAAATTTGTAAACAATGTGAAAAAATATTAAATTACTTTGTTACAATGCTATTTTTCATTGTTCCATTGTTTCATTTCCCGTACTTTTTTAATGGTAATACAAATTTCTTAAATTGCAAAAACCCCAGCATAAATGTCAAAATCAACGTATCAGCTATAATATTAGATGCCAATGAACAAGCTTGCTGCTAGTTTCTACTAGGCCAAAATTGTATGGCAGAAAACAGGAGAAGGGGGTGTTATTCGGTGCTATTTTTGTTTAAAGAGAAGTGCAAGTCTTGCTAGATTTCGAAGTACGGGAACGTATTTTTAGCACTAAACGGGAAAACTACAACAAGTACTAACATTGTGCAGGTTCTGAGCACAACTTTTATCTATCAAAATTTATTATTATGATATCTTAACGATAAAATCATTTTTTTTATTTTTTCATTTGTTAGTACCATACACAATTAATACTAAATATAGATAATTTTACGATAATTTTCCAAATAAAGTTGTAAAGTTCTATATTGTCGTATATTTTTGATGATTAACAGCGTGTTTTTGTAAAAAGTTTTTGCCCATTCGTTCGTCGATTTCATGAACGAAGACACAATTTGGTTTTCATAGCGGTTGACGTTTGTATTCGTGTGACAAACAAATGAAAGCTTTTTATTTTCGTAATTTTTTTGGTTTTCGTAACAAAATCAGACGAACGAATACGTCAAAAATAAACGAATGGAAAAGACCCATCGTTTTGAAAGAAAATTAAATAATTTGAGAAATTAATGGCACAAAACACACGAAAACTGGAAGGGAAAGCAATTTTATTTATTTCCATAGAAGCACACGCGTATATGTACATCTGTTTCTTCATATTATCACAATTATTTTTGGACAAATTTGATTACATTTTTTTCTTATTTTTTGTTTTACATCTGTGTATCGGGGTTGCCATCAAGTAACACATTTTACGTGCAGATGCCTATGCAAAATTCAGAAAATAAGTATCATGGAAACCCTGAAATATAAAAGCTTTTATAAAATAGACGAAAGCTTTCAGATAAAAACGAATGGTTCGTCAAATTTTACAAGAACCAAATTTTGAACGTATACGTTTTAGTACGAACGGTTCGTGTGACAGGCAAGCATTTTTACAAAAACACCCTGTAATTCAATTTACAACAACTTGTTTTGAAAATCTATGTTCGATCAGCTGCGCATATGCATCTACCTTGATCATTGTGATATGTTTGAAATCAACAAAAAATAAGTGTAAACTCCGGGGTGTATTTCAGGATTTCGTGAAATCCAGTGGATTTTGGAGCGCTAGTGTAAACTTGGCATTAGATTTATTAACTCCATAAAATCTCATGCGACAAATCGTAATAGCACGGTTACACTACAGCTTTTTGCCGGGTTAACCCACTTCATGAGGATTTATTTGCTTAATCTGCTCAAATCTGACCAGATTTGCCATACAAAAATTAAATCCTCTCATGGTTGGGTTTATTTTAAATCCGGCACAAATCCACCACAAATACAGTGTTGTATTCGGTATTTGTGCAAAAAAATCCAACTCTACTCAAAAAGTACCAAAAGTTGCAACTGTTTTTGCAACGGAGTTTGTCGTGTTTTACACGTTTACGATTGGTCGCATGGGATTTTATGGAGTTTATAAATCTGAAGTTATTTGGAAATCATAAAATTATTTGTTTTTTTTTCATTAGACACTTTTTAACAAAAAGTAAGCTTGATACCATGATACAAAAATGTATCCCTGTGTGTAAAATATACCAATATGAGCAAAGAGGGGACGATATCTCATACGAGAAATTGTAAAAGTGTAACACACGACTTTATTAGTTATTTTATATGTATACGTAAACAAAAATCAGCTGACAGTTTATATCCTCGAAAAGCTAAGTGTAACCTGCAAAGATTAACCCACTGGATCTATTAAACCCAGTGGGTTAACCTTCAGTAGTGTAACCGGGGTATAAACGTGTAAAACACGACAAACTCTTTTGCAAAAACAGTTGCAACTTTTGGTACTTTTTGAGTAGATTTGCATTTTTTTGCACAAATACCGAATACAACACTGTATTTTTGGTGGATTTGCGCCGGATTTAAAATAAACCCAGCCATGAGAGGATTTAATTTTTGTATGCCAAATCTGGTCAGATTTGAGCAGCAAAAAGCTGTAGTGTAACCGTGCTATTACTCTCAGAACGACGATAAAATGTGTCCCATCTCTAACAAATGAGAGAATTTATCGAAAAAAATTAATTATGACAGGAAAAATAAAAAATTAAAAATGTATTAAAAATCCAAACCTTTTTAGAAAATCCGCAAAATATGAATGAAAAGTAAACGGTTTAACGACTAGCAAATTTTGTCTTCTCTTTCATTGCAGTTACATTTTTTGTCCATCGTTTCAAATTCGCGTACAAATTTTGAAACAAAAATCAAATGCCTGCCGGAAAGTCTGTATACCAAAAAGTTTTTTGGCAGTTCTCTCTCTCGTTAATTTTTAAAATAGAAAATTTTGAAAATATACTGAAAACACCAACATTTTGAGAAAAAAAGAAAACATGAGTGAAAATAATATAATTTAATATTGAATAGATGTCTGTAAGGACAAATATTTTTTCAGATCATATCAATTAATTTTACTCGTCTTTTGGCTGAAACTTTCTTTAAAATCAGTAAGCAAAAACTTTGAAAATATGAATCATGTTGCACAATTGTACCATATCGTATGAACGGGTTAATCCATGTATTTAATTATGAGAACGAACGACGTGATTCAAATGCTGGTATGAACATGGCATTAGATATATTCGATATTTCATTTTGAAAAAATCGATTGACATCGATATTATAGGTCGTTTGTTATCACCATAAATAGCTTTGTTCCTTTACTTTTTTAATGGTAGAATGCTTGGTTTACATTTACGAAATCCACTCGATTTCAACTGTCAATTCCTTTGCGTATACGTCAAATGAAAACTCACCTGAAATCCATTGGATTTCATTTGACGTTTAAGCAATGGAATTGTCAGTTGAAATCGAGTGGATTTCGTAAATGTAAACCAAGCATAATTTTTTAATTATTTTTATGGTCTGTTCCAGTACTGCTAGAATATACTAATTTTTACTATTTTTTTCGATAACATAAAGGAAAAAATGTTATCGTAGTAAAAAATAGTAGCTTCTTGCAGCTTCTGGAACAGAGCCTTAGTAAATACATTTTTTGACCACTGAGAAGTCCATAACCAAATTACAGTAAATTTTAGCAGAATATGTAGATAAAAGCTTAAAAATGTCTAAAATCGGGTGGGCCTATGTCCACAATTTTTGATAGGGATATTTCGGGACCATTAAGAATTCCAAATTCAAGCTAAAAATGTATGCTTTGTTCCAGAACCTGCAAGAAGCTACTATTTTTTACTACGATAACATTTTTTCCTTTATGTTATCGGAAAAAATAGTAAAAATTAGTAGATTCTTGCAGTACTGGAACACACCAGTAGATAGAAACATGAAAATGCCTGAAATCGGGTGGTACCGCTATATAGGGGCTATAGGAAAAAATAAACCCATGTTGGTTCTGGTTTCATATTCATGTATTTTCATCCAAATCTGAAAAGTGTGCAAAGTTTCAGTTCGATTGGTCAACTGCAACTGTGTTAAAAATAATTTACTAGATTTGAACTAAACGGACACCAAAGCAAGTTAAATAAAACACTGTAAAAAGGGTTTTTTTCACAATAGACTCCATTTTCACCCTAAGGCGTTTGTTTTCGGGACATTGACTTTATTATCATACATTACATTACAAAAATTCAGTGAAATCGCGACTCTACATTGCACGACCTCCTTCTCGACTGCAGATAAAAATGTAAAAACGCTCAACATCAATAGTTTAAACAACGGTGGCTACTCACTTCGAGATGGCGCTCATTATAGCCACGAAAAGGTAGGTGTTGGAATTGCCAACATAAATGTGGGATAGTACTAAATGCGATATAACGTGTCGTTTACAAATACACAATTTTGAGCAGACAGTAGCAAAGACAGAAACCTTTTAGAAAATACATTTCTCAATAAGCATAGACTAATAAATATATAGACATCTAATGTGTAATGCGGCAAGTTTCCAACAGATGGATATTACGCAGCAACTATACCATAGACTAATAAATCGTATAGACAAAGAGATTGTAGTGTCTTCTCTCTTTGTAGGTGTCGCCCGTATGCAAAGTGCCTAATCTTTTCATTCAATTGCACAATGTTTTGGGGTAAATTACAATATTTTTTTGGATTTGTTTATATGAGGATGTAGATCTGGCCAAAGATTATCCATATTTTGTCTTTTATCAGAATAAATAGTTTAAAATCTATAGTAACTTTAAATAAAACTACTAACGCCATCTACCAATTTTCGAAAATTTCGAAGATAAGTGCTGAGAGCAAATAAATGTCTATAAATGTATTAGTCTATGACTATACTCAAAAATAAATCTGTGTCATAGCATAGACTAATGAAAAGATAGACGACGGAATGCTCTCACCGAGTATGTTCGAATTGAGTATGCTGAAAACGCAACTCAAAATAAAATGCCAAAAAATACAAGTTAATAAATATTTTGTTCTGGCAAAAGACAACTTGCGGTTAGTTTTTTTCAGACAAAAATATCCATGAAAATATTGCCATTTTTCGCAAAAATCGTCTTCGAACTTTTTTGGGTTTTCTAATATATTCACCAGATATAAATCAGGTTTGAATATGGACTATATTTGCCTATTCCTTTGGGTACCTCCCACACAAAATTTCGGATAAGTTCACTTTAAGACCTGCTCTTGACTAAAATTGATTTCTGTTGAAGCTACTTGCAATCGCTGTCTCATTTACAACGGTAAAAGTTTTTTCAGTGGCAAGTCCATACTTCTTGGGAAAACATCCCGAAAGGTGTAAAAAGCCCTATGTCACCATATGTGGCTCTGGAACTGTTCTACCGATTTGGTGCAACATTTGGTCTTCGTCATATTTTATCCAAACTTAGTTTCATGGGGCAATACCGGTCCCCAACTCCCGGTACTTCTCCCCAATATTTAAAAAAAGTCACTAAAATGTTAGGACGATATCACTTGAATGATGCAACCAATATGGTCCAAACTTTGGATCTCCTAATATTTTGTCAAAATTTAATTTAACTTCTAAAATGGCCCATATCGGTTCTCCCTAAGGGTACCTCCCCCACAAAAGTTCAACATTTGTGTTAATTCCTAATCCACATTTTTGTCGGCAAGTTCAAATGTTGAAAAAGGGCAACAAAATTCTGAAGAGACGCTAAATAAATTCTATCTGTCCGTAGATGAAAGTTTCAATAATTTTATTTTAATTTCAAAAATAGAATCCTATTTAAAGCCTTTACCTAATTAACTGCGTGTTGCGTGTGCGTTCAAAAAAAACAAAAACAAAATAGTACATGTATTTGTTGTTGTTTTCAATTTGAAATACATGTATTTTGTTTTTGTATTTTTGAACGCACACGCAGTTAATTAGGTAAAGGCTTAAAAAACCAAATTTATGTGTCAACATAGTTGATGCGACCACCTTCTATTTCTACACTAAACACCTGCATGGATACAACTGAATATATCAGTTCCGACATTTTTCAACATTGAGTGAGTATGGATATGTAGAATGTAGTTTCAGTTACAAGTTGATACTGATACTTTTTCAAACAGGTATGATATGAGTTGGTATAGACAGAAAAAAAGGAACATATTTGTTTATATCTGGTTTGTACAAACTGATATAAATGGATATTGGTGTGATACAATAAGTATTTATTGTATGTAGCCCAAACAAAATAGGAATTGAAATAGAAAAATTCCCACAGAGCTGAATTTTGGTGGAAATGTAGGATTTGTCATTACAAATGAGGTCCTAAAAATCTCTGTTGATCCCATGCATGCAAAGAAACTTATTCATGGTCATAGGTCATATTTTTGGGTTTTTTATATATCTCAAAAACTGTGAGCCTTACCAAAAAGTGACTAAAGCAAAAGACAACGACCGTAGAATTGTCTATAAGATATCGCGTTCCTAAAAGTCACATAATAATGATGTGCACATATAAAGCAGCTATAACTTATTTGACCCGAAAGTCAGGATACAAAATCTGGTTAGACATGGTGCTACTGGACCGAGTACTACAAACCAAATCAAAAATGTGAATTTCCAATTTCTTCAGAATCATTCCATGGACCATTAGGAATAACAAAATCGTTTAATTTGTTATGGAGGGTATATTATGTTTGTCATTCTGTTTGTAACTCCTCGAAATAATAATTTAAGATCATATAAAGTGTATATGTTCTTTATCAGCCTGCTTCTACACCGATATAGCCCCATGACTGTACTTCTGTGGAAGTGACTTTAATGTCCGAAGTAAGTAGGTGGATAATACTTCGGTAAATGTATTGTAGGTCTATTCAGCTTGGAACAACCCCTACCTTACAAAGTGACGCGTCGTTTTAAGGGCTTTTGATGGTATTATTCTCTAAAGGTCAATCCCCGAACAGAACAACAACATTTTCGGCGGTGGTGGCCTGAGTATTTCAGCCATGAAAACTTATTTACAAGTTGTGTCGTAAGATACTCCGTTCGGGCTCGGACTTGATATGGAAGAAGTATCCCTTTTCCCTTCCATGAAAACTTATTTACAAGTTGTGTCGTAAGATACTCCGTTCGGACTCGGCGATAAAAGTAGGTCCCATATCATTGTGCCAATATGAATCTCTGTGCACTCATTGATATGGAACAAGTATGCCTTCTCCCTTCCGGGATGTTGTAGGAACATATAATATGTAAGTATTTGTTTAAACTAACCATGGGAGAGCAAATATGTTACTCTCTCTATCTCCCTCTCTTCTTAATCAGTACCACACCAATTTAAAAATGTAACAAGCCAACACTTGCCTGCGGGAAATAAATTGGTTTGAAGGTATTTTAAACCTAGTTTTGAAATAACCAAAAAACGCTTCAATATAACAAAACTATTTGCAATAAATATTTGGAATATAATAAAACTATTTTTGATAAATATTCGCGTTTTCATTATTAGGTCGGAAACTTTTCTAGTAGCCCTCGTATATTCCACTCACTGAACCCAGAAAAACATTCGAATTGATGCGTTCAGTTATAACAGTTCATGTCTTTAATACTTATTTATCCCCTAAATAATAAAAATGTTCAAAAATGTTATTTTTTATGAAATTTTCCTTAGAAGTTATTCACACAAGCCTGTTACACCTATAGTATCTGTTGGTATCTGTAGTATTTGAAAAATATCTGTTGTACAACAGATACTTGAGAACGAAAAAACAAATAAAGTTCTCACTCGTTCATATACAACACAGAACTGTTTCTAACAATTATGTTATTGTGAGTATACACAACCCAAACAATATCATAACTGTTACACTCATTCCCACATTTATATCATATTATATCTGTTATGTATATGATATATCTGTTTTGTTGATATAAACAGTTATACCATTGCACGTGTTTATTCTACACACATACTGGAAATCTTCTTGGGACAAGGGATGATGCGACTTCCCGGGCCACACTAGCATGAATTTCATTAAAAAATTTCACGAAATTAGGTGTTCTTAAATCGAATTCCCCACTACAGCAATTTTATGATTTTACTCTACTATGGACGTCGATCTAGAGACTCATAATTTCATATCAAAATTTCAATGAAATTACGGTAGTGTGGCCCGTCACACTCAAATAAATCCTCATAAAGAAGGTTAACCAGTCAAAAACCTATAATATAAACAGGCTATAACACAGTAAATGAAAAGCCATATTAGGTCTGTACGATAACCCAAAAGTTTGTGCAAATTTGCACAATTTGGGCGTTTGAACCGACAAAAATGTTGATTTTTATTAAAGATCAAAAGTTTTGAGGAGGAGACACTAAAAGGAATGGATCGACATTGACCATTATGGAAGTGGATCTCCAGCCACTACATATGGTGCCTATGGGATTTTTACACCCTTCGGGCTGTTTGCTCAAGAAGTATGGACTTGCCCATGAAAAAAGTTTTACCATCGTAATTGAAGCAGCGAATGCAAGTTGCTTCAACAAAAATCAAAGTGATTCAATAGCAGGTCTTAAAGTGAACTTATCCGAAATTTTGTGTTGGAGGTACCGGATGGAGTCATGGTAGAATAAGAAAAGGTAGCAGCAATACACAGCTGACTGAACTGGGTTGTAACGTTAGTGTCAAATTTCATATGACATTTTATTCATTTATTTCTATTTCGATGTACATTAGGGACATATATTTATTGAGAAAAAAATATATCATTCGAAAAAAAAAACATTTCCCAGAAAGACTTCTTCATATCAATGATATGTAACCTCCTCCAAGTTCGAACGATAAGCCGCGCAGTAATAATAATATGTGAGGTATTTTGTTAAAATTTTAAAAAATAAAGCCCTAATAAACATGTGCTTCTTTGATTTCTAAAACAAAACATTGAAACAGCTTCTCCTTTTTCTATGAATTTCCAGCGACCCCAAACTTTTCTGCAAGAATTCTACTTTCTGCGAGAATTTATGCATTTAGTGGAATGATGTGGAAACATACAAATTGAAAAGGTAACGAATTTTCATTCATGTGTTCCAAAATATTCAACCAAATGTGACAAATTATTAGTTTTTTAAATTCCAATAATTTATAGACATTTCCTTGTTTTGTTTACAAATACAACTGGCAGTAACGTTACAAACAAAAACAAATTCCTTTGTGGTTGTTGTTCGAGTTGTATTTGTTGTAGTATTAACTTTACCTTATATTTGTTCTACCATGGGATGGAGTAGATAAATATAGTCCATATTTGAACCTGATCTATATCTGGTAGATATATTAGGATGTGTAAAGTATGGACCAATTCGGAGACTCACTTCAAGATTTACCGTACGAACAATTTTTGCGAACATTTTTGAACTTTTGTAGGGGAGGTACCTGAAGGAGTGGACCGATATGGCTTATCTTCAAACTTAAACTATGTTTGGACAAAATATTACTAAGGCCAAATGTTGGACCGAATGGGCAAATCCTTTCTAGAGTTATCTTGCGCTCCAACCATCTCACACGGTGTCATAGGGGTTTTTTTTTGCAACTTTCATGCTATTCTCTCAGGAAGTATGGACTTGCCCCTAATGAAACTTGTACCCTCGTTTGGGGGGCAGTAAATACAAGTTGCTAAAACAAAAATCAAAGCGATTCGAGAGATGGTCTTAAACTGAACTTTTCCGAAATTTTGTGTGGGAGGTACCCGAAGGAGTGGACCGATTGAGTCCATATTGAAACCTTATCTACGCCTGGTACACATTTCGGGATGGGCAAAGTATGGGCCAAATCGGTTACTCCCTTCAAGAGTTATCGTGCGCACTAATTTTCCGAACATATTCGAACTTGTGCATGTGCCCGCTACTTCGTTAGCGGAAGTGACACAATTATAAAGAAAATCTCAACATTAAAACTATTTTTTTAATAGAAATTATTTTTGTTATTTCTGACCGATTTCTGAATTTAATACCCTAATTTTGTTTTCAACAGCATCTCATATGTTCAACAAACCAAACATTATTGAAAGAATTTTTGTTTTAATTTGAAATTGAAAATCAAAATTTTTATAAATTCATCGCTTCTAATCATTTTTTGTCTAACTGTATTTTAAAGAAAGAAAATATTTTGTGCGACACCTGTTATGTGAAAACAAAACTATTAAAGAGACGTAAATCATTCGTAAATTAGAATGAAGTTTATACCATTATCACCAACTGCGACATCTGTTGCAATGGAAAATAACAACCTTCATTGTCTTTCCAATATATATTGGTTTACGATAAAATAAATGCGATATTTTATTTTTGTGATATTTTACGGTATTAAGAAATTATAGCATTTAATTTGACAAATGTGTTGCCAACTAAGTACATAAGTAAGTAATAACAGTGAAGAATAAGGATTTTTGTTATTGTTATTTTTTGTGGTTCCAGGACGAATTTTGCAAAACCCGGCCTTATCTCGCACATTTGCACCAACAGTGACCTACTGGTAAAATTTCAAGCTCCTAGCTTTAGCCGTTTTAGCTGGGCGTTGATGATGAGTCAGTCAGTCAGTCTGTCACTTATCACCAAACTCAAATATATAATAGATTATTATTATTATTATTATTCCATACAAAAGTGATTTTATGAAATTACTGTATTGGGAAACTCGATCTATAAACGCCAAAATAATGGGAAAGTTTCGTATGAAAGTATCAGCATGTAGCTTTATGGCCCCGGCACATACGGTACGTTGTGCGTCGCGTTACAACAACCACATGAAAACTTCAAGAACAAACTTGGCATCACTTACATTTTTTCATGTGGTTGTTGTTTTTAACGCGTGACGCATGACACCTAATTTCATGAAATTTTTTAATGAAATTCACGCTAGTGTGGACCGCGACTATGGAACTCGATCTATAAACGCCAAAATAATGGGAAAGTTTCGTATAAAGTTTTAGCGTGCAGCTTTAGTCCTTGGTCACACTAGATAGTTTCATTGAAACAATTTCATGAAATCCAGGATTCCTAGGTCGATTTCCATACTAGAGTAAAGTCATGAAGTTAGTGTAGTGAGGAACTCGATTTAAGAATCCCTAAAAGTTTCAATGAAACCACTCTAGTGTGACCTTCGACTTAGAGATACTAAAGGTTTTTTATGTTGCATTGTCCCGGTCCACACTAGAGTGATTTCATTGAAAAAATTGCATGAAACTATGCGTCTCTATATCGACTTCCATAGTGGAGTTAAATCATAAAATTGCTGTAGTGAGGAATATGATTTAAGAACGCCTAATTTCATGAAACTTTTTAATGAAATTCGCGCTAGTGTGGACCGGGACATTCCCATCTCTAGTTCAGCTTTCGAAATAGACTCCAATTCCACTCCATTAAAAATGTCCGTCTTGTAAATTACCGCAAAAATGTTCGCAATTTTAGTTTGTATTTTTTATTTTATAACAATTTATTCGAAATATACACACTCTTTTTTCTCTTTTGAAGAAATGATGTCGGCAGCGGCGGGTAGGGATCAACCAACTGTTTTTGTTTTGTAGGGATCTCTAAAGCAACTGCTTATTAAATGTATCCAAGGGAGTGCATTTTTCATAACTCCGTGTGGCCTGCATCGAAGGGTCCCAGCAAAAAAATTGGAAGTTGTTCAATTGGAGTTATGATTTCACAACATCTTTAGTCCAAAAGAGTTATGAAAAATGAACACCGTTCGATACAGATTATAAGCAGTTGCTGCAGAGATCCCTACAGAAAAAACAGTTGGTTGATCCCTACACATTTCTTCAAAATATAAACAAGAGTGTATACATTTCGAAGAATTTGTTATAAAATAAAGAAATAGCAACTTAAGTTGCGAACATTTTTGCGGTAATTCACGAGACCGAAACTTTTACCCAGCAAAAAGTTTGCATCCGCGGATGCAGTTAAATCACTAGGACAATTGCCGCTGGAGTACATCTTTTCCTATGAATTCACCTATGAATTTTACAAGAGAGCGCGCAGCTAGGATGCACTCCATTTTGCTTCCACGGCACACAGCTAGGATGCACTCCATTTTCGATCCAAATCGCAGCCTTTGATGTAGTGTTTTGGATTGAATTTAAAAGCAGTCTAAAGATGTTATATAATGCAAGCCATTGCAAATATCCCAAAATAAATAAAATACATTTCTTATTTGTATAAAACAAGAATATTAACTTTATTACATTAACACAAATTATAAAAATGCTCCATTAAATTTAATCGTAGCTGAGTTTACTCCTATGTTCTGCATTTTATGACACCGCAACTGATTTTGCTTCATCATCCAAATGGTTTTTCATTTTTCCTCCTGCTCCAGTTCAGATTTCCAAAAAAACACCAACTCCACTTCAAAAATAATTTGCGTCTCGTGAACTACAGCAATGTTCGTAACTTTAGTTTGTATTTCTTTATTTGTTTAAACAAATTCTTATAATTTTAGATACTCTTTCTTGTGTTCAGAAAAAAAGACTGCGACATTTTTAGGGATCAAAAAATTGGCTTGCTTGGCTAGGTATCTTTAAGCGAGTGCTTCAAAAATGTATCGAGCTGAGTGTATTTTTCATAACTCCGTGAGGACTGCATCGAAAGATGTATTGAAATCATAACTCTGCTTTGCAATACTTCCACAATTTTTTGCTGGGTTAATGGTTAATTTTGTTACAAACAAAAACAAATTCCTTTGTGGTTGTTGTTCGAGTTGTATTTGTTGTAGTATTAACTTTACCTTATATTTGTTCTACCATGGGATGGAGTAGATAAATATAGTCCATATTTGAACCTGATCTATATCTGGTAGATATATTAGGATGTGTAAAGTATGGACCAATTCGGAGACTCACTTCAAGATTTACCGTACGAACAATTTTTGCGAACATTTTTGAACTTTTGTAGGGGAGGTACCTGAAGGAGTGGACCGATATGGCTTATCTTCAAACTTAAACTATGTTTGGACAAAATATTACTAAGGCCAAATGTTGGACCGAATGGGCAAATCCTTTCTAGAGTTATCTTGCGCTCCAACCATCTCACACGGTGTCATAGGGGTTTTTTTTTGCAACTTTCATGCTATTCTCTCAGGAAGTATGGACTTGCCCCTAATGAAACTTGTACCCTCGTTTGGGGGGCAGTAAATACAAGTTGCTAAAACAAAAATCAAAGCGATTCGAGAGATGGTCTTAAACTGAACTTTTCCGAAATTTTGTGTGGGAGGTACCCGAAGGAGTGGACCGATTGAGTCCATATTGAAACCTTATCTACGCCTGGTACACATTTCGGGATGGGCAAAGTATGGGCCAAATCGGTTACTCCCTTCAAGAGTTATCGTGCGCACTAATTTTCCGAACATATTCGAACTTGTGCATGTGCCCGCTACTTCGTTAGCGGAAGTGACACAATTATAAAGAAAATCTCAACATTAAAACTATTTTTTTAATAGAAATTATTTTTGTTATTTCTGACCGATTTCTGAATTTAATACCCTAATTTTGTTTTCAACAGCATCTCATATGTTCAACAAACCAAACATTATTGAAAGAATTTTTGTTTTAATTTGAAATTGAAAATCAAAATTTTTATAAATTCATCGCTTCTAATCATTTTTTGTCTAACTGTATTTTAAAGAAAGAAAATATTTTGTGCGACACCTGTTATGTGAAAACAAAACTATTAAAGAGACGTAAATCATTCGTAAATTAGAATGAAGTTTATACCATTATCACCAACTGCGACATCTGTTGCAATGGAAAATAACAACCTTCATTGTCTTTCCAATATATATTGGTTTACGATAAAATAAATGCGATATTTTATTTTTGTGATATTTTACGGTATTAAGAAATTATAGCATTTAATTTGACAAATGTGTTGCCAACTAAGTACATAAGTAAGTAATAACAGTGAAGAATAAGGATTTTTGTTATTGTTATTTTTTGTGGTTCCAGGACGAATTTTGCAAAACCCGGCCTTATCTCGCACATTTGCACCAACAGTGACCTACTGGTAAAATTTCAAGCTCCTAGCTTTAGCCGTTTTAGCTGGGCATTGATGATGAGTCAGTCAGTCTGTCACTTATCACCAAACTCAAATATATAATAGATTATTATTATTATTATTCCATACAAAAGTGATTTTATGAAATTACTGTATTGGGAAACTCGATCTATAAACGCCAAAATAATGGGAAAGTTTCGTATGAAAGTATCAGCATGTAGCTTTATGGCCCCGGCACATACGGTACGTTGTGCGTCGCGTTACAACAACCACATGAAAACTTCAAGAACAAACTTGGCATCACTTACATTTTTTCATGTGGTTGTTGTTTTTAACGCGTGACGCAACGCACAACGTACCGTATGTGCCGGGGCCATAAGAGTTTAGTATGTCCTGGGCCACACTACAGTAATTTCACTGAAATTTTGATATGAAATTATGCGTCTCTAGATCGACGTCCATAGTAGAGTAAAATCATAAAATTGGTGTAGTGGGGAATTCGATTTAAGAACACCTAATTTCATGAAATTTTTTAATGAAATTCACGCTAGTGTGGACCGCGACTATGGAACTCGATCTATAAACGCCAAAATAATGGGAAAGTTTCGTATAAAGTTTTAGCGTGCAGCTTTAGTCCTTGGTCACACTAGATAGTTTCATTGAAACAATTTCATGAAATCCAGGATTCCTAGGTCGATTTCCATACTAGAGTAAAGTCATGAAGTTACTGTAGTGAGGAACTCGATTTAAGAATCCCTAAAAGTTTCAATGAAACCACTCTAGTGTGACCTTCGACTTAGAGATACTAAAGGTTTTTTATGTTGCATTGTCCCGGTCCACACTAGAGTGATTTCATTGAAAAAATTGCATGAAACTATGCGTCTCTATATCGACTTCCATAGTGGAGTTAAATCATAAAATTGCTGTAGTGAGGAATATGATTTAAGAACGCCTAATTTCATGAAACTTTTTAATGAAATTCGCGCTAGTGTGGACCGGGACATTCCCATCTCTAGTTCAGCTTTCGAAATAGACTCCAATTCCACTCCATTAAAAATGTCCGTCTTGTAAATTACCGCAAAAATGTTCGCAATTTTAGTTTGTATTTTTTATTTTATAACAATTTATTCGAAATATACACACTCTTTTTTCTCTTTTGAAGAAATGATGTCGGCAGCGGCGGGTAGGGATCAACCAACTGTTTTTGTTTTGTAGGGATCTCTAAAGCAACTGCTTATTAAATGTATCCAACGGAGTGCATTTTTCATAACTCCGTGTGGCCTGCATCGAAGGGTCCCAGCAAAAAAATTGGAAGTTGTTCAATTGGAGTTATGATTTCACAACATCTTTAGTCCAAAAGAGTTATGAAAAATGAACACCGTTCGATACAGATTATAAGCAGTTGCTGCAGAGATCCCTACAGAAAAAACAGTTGGTTGATCCCTACACATTTCTTCAAAATATAAACAAGAGTGTATACATTTCGAAGAATTTGTTATAAAATAAAGAAATAGCAACTTAAGTTGTGAACATTTTTGCGGTAATTCACGAGACCGAAACTTTTACCCAGCAAAAAGTTTGCATCCGCGGATGCAGTTAAATCACTAGGACAATTGCCGCTGGATTACATCTTTTCCTATGAATTCACCTATGAATTTTACAAGAGAGCGCGCAGCTAGGATGCACTCCATTTTGCTTCCACGGCACACAGCTAGGATGCACTCCATTTTCGATCCAAATCGCAGCCTTTGATGTAGTGTTTTGGATTGAATTTAAAAGCAGTCTAAAGATGTTATATAATGCAAGCCATTGCAAATATCCCAAAATAAATAAAATACATTTCTTATTTGTATAAAACAAGAATATTAACTTTATTACATTAACACAAATTATAAAAATGCTCCATTAAATTTAATCGTAGCTGAGTTTACTCCTATGTTCTGCATTTTATGACACCGCAACTGATTTTGCTTCATCATCCAAATGGTTTTTCATTTTTCCTCCTGCTCCAGTTCAGATTTCCAAAAAAACACCAACTCCACTTCAAAAATAATTTGCGTCTCGTGAACTACAGCAATGTTCGTAACTTTAGTTTGTATTTCTTTATTTGTTTAAACAAATTCTTATAATTTTAGATACTCTTTCTTGTGTTCAGAAAAAAAGACTGCGACATTTTTAGGGATCAAAAAATTGGCTTGCTTGGCTAGGTATCTTTAAGCGAGTGCTTCAAAAATGTATCGAGCTGAGTGTATTTTTCATAACTCCGTGAGGACTGCATCGAAAGATGTATTGAAATCATAACTCTGCTTTGCAATACTTCCACAATTTTTTGCTGGGTTAATGGAGTGGTGTTGGAGTCCATGTCGAAAGCTGAACTAGTGATGGGAAGGCAACATAAAAAAACATTTTGATGATGAAAGAAAATCAGATGCGCTTGGATTAAATCGAGAACGGAGGAAGTAAGGTCAAATGTGATTGAATTTAATGGAAACTTTTTTAATTTGTGTTTACATAATAAAGTTCTTTGTGTTCTTGTTTTACACAGATAATAAATGCATTTTATTTATTCTGGGATATTTCCCAAGGGCTTGCATTTTAATTGCATCTTTAGACTGATTAAAACTGCAATCCGAAGAATGCATATAAATTCAATCCAAAGAACTGCATCTAAAGTTGTGATTTGGATCGAAAATGGAGTGCATCCTAGCTGTGTGCTGTGGAAGCGAAATTGAGTGTATCCTAGCTGCGCGCTCCCTTGTAAAATTCCTAGGAAAAGATGTACTCCAAAGGCAAATGTACTGTACACTTTTAGAGATTCAACTGCACCCGTGGATGCAAACTTTTTGCTGGGTAACTCCACATGCACAAGTTCCAAAATTTTTTGCTGGGTATATCCAGGGAACAATACCCAGCAAAAAAATTTGGAAGTTGTGCAATTGGAGTTATGATTTCACAACATCTTTCGATGTAGTCCAACAGAGTTATGAAAAATGCACACCGTTCGATACAGTTTATAAGCAGTTGCTGCAGAGATCCCTACAGAAAAAACAGTTTGTTGATCCCTACACATTTCTTCAAAATATAAACAAGAGTGTATACATTTCGAAGAATTTGTTATAAAATAAAGAAATAACACCTTAAGTTGCGAACATTTTTGCGGTAATTCACGAGACGGACATTTTTAATTGAGTGGAGTCCATTTCGAGTCCATGTCGAAAGCTGAACTAGTGATGGGAAGGCAACATAAAAAAACTTAGGATGAAGAAAGAAAATTAGATGCACTTGGATTAAATCGAGAACGGAGTAAGTAAGCTCAAATGTGATTGAATTTAATGGAAACTTTGTTTAATTTGTGTTTACATAATAAAGTTCTTTGTGTTCTTGTTTTACGCAAATAATAAATGCAGTTTTTTATTTTGAGAAGAGGGGTGATTCAAGATCATCACATGTCCTTAAAAAGAAAGGGCATACACTTATGCCAGAAGAGGCCTGTTGTGCGCTCTTATTTTTTGTGTCCTGGGGCTCAATTCTGTTTCTATGAAAAAGTGAAATGAAAACTTTTATAAAGGAGAAAACTGTCAAATGAAAAAAATTATAAAGGAAATATTTTTCATTTCAAATTTTCATAGAACAAGAATCCAGCCCCTGGAAGTTGTCCCATTGACGTAGTCCCTCAAGTTTTTGAACCCGATGGCCTTGATATGGTCGAGTCCTGTAATTATGTCGTTTCCCATTAGTTGAGTTCTCAAGTTTGTGAAAGCCTGGCAGTGGCAGAGATAGTGTTCCAACATTTCGTTGTCCTCGCCACATGCCCTGCACAGCCTATCCTGTGCAGATGCGCTTGTAGTCCTAGATGCCCTGTGAGGACATCCTTTTTACTCATCACTAGGAGGTCACTTGTTTTGTCCTGGTCTGGGTTTCCCCATAGGATTTTTGTAGTTTTTCCCTTTTCCTGGTTATAACATAGGAATACATGAGCATTCTTTGCCCAAGCTTTTAAGGCCTGCGTACATAAGCTGCCTTGCCTGGTTGCCTTGCTTTCCTGCTTCATTTCTGACATAATAACAATAAAAGAATAAAGAAGGCCGAGCCAATTTCGAACTAGGTTGCCCTTTTCTTTTTTATTCTTTTATCAGAAGTAAGCAAGGTAAGCAGGCAAGGCAGCTTACGTACGCAGGCCTTTAGTTCTATACGAATTGTCTCTAAAGCCCTAGTTGGTGTAGTCCTCATCTCCCCGCTAATGCCTAGGCAGCACATTCTTTGGACTCTTTGCAATGTTTCCACATTGTACTTTTTGTCCATAGCTGTCCGCCATACAACAGATGCGTAAGTAAGAATCGGTCTTATTACGCTTCTGTATAGCCAGTGTATCATTCTAGGATTAAAACCCCATTTTGAGCCTATAGCCCTTCTACAAGTTGACCAACATCTGTGTGCTTTGGCAGCCCTTTCCTGAATATGGTCTTTCCATTTGAGTTTCCTATCTAGAATTACCCCCAGATATTTAACTGTTAGAGATATAGTTAATGTCTTATTCAGGAAAACTGGTTCCTCGACGGAGCCCAATTTCGTTTTCCTAGTGAAAAGACATAACTCTGTTTTTTCCCTGCCCTACTTTGTCTCTTCTTGTTACGTCATGTAGCGCGCAGTTCCTCAGCGTTTTGTCTACACGAAATACGTTGTTGAAAGCACCTTCTATGTCGATGCAAACTGCGAGTGTGTACATCTTCATTTCGAAGGTCCTCCCTATGTGGTGTACTACCTCATGTAATGCGGTTTCCACCGATCTACCTTTCACGTATACATGTTGTTTATATTAGCTGTGTTCCTTTACTTACCTGAGGTTATCATTTCTACCATTTGTTACCATTTTTAACCTGCAAAGCGTTCCTACAATTTTTCCGTTCCTTTACTTTTCTGGTAAAAATATTCATGAGAGAGCAATTTTGACACTTTTCTCTTTTACCACCCTTACCATTAAAAAAGTAAAGGAACAAAGCTATTTCAACATGTCGTTGGGGATTTTGCTCTTGATCATGGTATCGACTGTCCGTTCCATTGTCTTGAGTAAAAAAGATGTTAAACTTATCGGGCGATAAGATTTTGGTACTGCGTAATTTGCCTTAACTGGTTTGTTTTCACTTACTTTTTTAACTTTTACTAACTTTTGCTATTTTTGGAACACCTTTCTAGCAATAATATTCTGGAGCATAGCTGAACTGAATTTTATACTTTACTATATTTAGTACTTTTAACATAAACAGTGAAGTTCTAAATTCCATATGTTTTTGTAAAACGGACTAACTATGCCGATACATCTACCTTTATTATTGCACCATGCCATTTATGTCCAATTTACATTAGCAACTTTTTCGTCATTTAGAGCTGTTTCGTCATTTATTTGCTAAAACAGGCAACATTTTGCGTCATTTACCATACAAAAATAAATGACGATAGCTACGTCATTTATTCTAAACAACGCACGAAAAAACCATACTTTTATACGCAACCCTGCTTTTTCGTCATAAACTACCAAAAAATGCAACTGTTTTATGATGTCTTTGTTTGTTTGTGTGTGTTGTAGAAAAACAAAAATACTCAAACGATGACAAACTGAAAATAAATGGTTAAAAAAATTATGTTTTTTTTGTTTTTGGAATTAATTTAAGTTATTTGATACACATTGTGAAATTCCTATTTTTCTGAATAAATATATTGTGTGCGTGTGTTTGTGTTATTGTATAAGTGTGTATGTGCGATTGTGTGCGTAAGCAAATGACGCAAAAAAAACAGATGTAAAACGAAATCATTTAATATGCATATGTAAATTGGACTTTAACGTTTTAAGCCATGGCTGCAGGGTTGTATTTTTCGTTGGATTTTTTAAATCCGGTTATATATAAACGTACTATAAATGAGCTATAAGAACTTACAAATTTTTGCTGGGAAAATTTGCCGCGTAAAATTTGCAAGTGCGACCAGCTCACTTTTAATCAGCTGTTCGATGTAAACAAATGAAAATGTTTACGTTTTTACTCTTATGTTACACGCAAAAACTTTCATACGAAACTTTCCCATTATTTTGGCGTTCATAGATCGAGTTCCATACAAAAGTAATTTTATGAAATTACTGTAATGGGGAACTCGACCTAAGAACGCCAAAATAATGGGAAAGTTTCGTATGAAAGTTTCAGTGTGTAACAAAGAGTAAGTAAATTTCACAATATGAAATATTTCAGCTAACCCTGCGTTTACACATGACAGGACAGTTGACTACATGTATTGCTTGTCAAAAACCCAAAACTTGCCTGGCGTCCAGACAACTGCAAAAACAGTTGTAAAATTATGAATGAAAATCGTCGATTTCTTTTTGTGTTCCGTTCACATATTTTGTTTTTGTTCATGTTCTTTTGTTTTCAACGCATCTGAATTATCGTATCACTTCTTTTTCACAAAAATGTCAAAAATTTGTTAACCCGACTGTCTGTGAAAATATTATGCTGGAAGACAACCGACAAATGTATGTATGTGTTAGTAAATCAGAGTTGTATTTGAAGACAAACTGTCTGGTGTAAACGCCTAGTAATCAAACTCCGGCAACCATGTTACTACCCAGCAAAAATTTTTGGAAGTTGTGCAATTGGAGTTATGATTTCACAACATCTTTCGATGTGGTCCAACAGAGTTATGCTTGGTTTACATTACGAAATCCACTCCATTTCAACTGTCAATTCCTTTGCGTATACGCCAATGAAAACTCGTCTGAAATCGACTGGATTTCATTTGACGTTTAAGCAAAGGAATTGACAGTTGAAATCGAGTGGATTTCGTAAATATAATCCTACTATTATGAAAAATGCACTCCGTTCGATACATTTTATAAGCAGTTGCTGTAGAGATCTCTACAGAAAAACAGTTGATCCCTACACATTTCTTCAAAAGATAAACAAGAGTGTATACATTTCGAAGAATTTGTTATAAAATAAAGAAATAACAACTTAAGTTGCAAACATTTTTGCGGTAATTCACGAGACGGAAATTTTTAATGTAGTGGAGTTGGAGTCCATGTCGATGGGAAGGCAACATAAAACAACTTTAGGATGATGAAAGAAAATCAGATGCGCTTGGATTAAATCGTGAACGGTGGAAGTAAGCTCAAATGTGATTGAATTTAATGGAAACTTTTTTTAATTTGTGTTTATATAATAAAGTTCTATGTGTTCTTGTTTTACACAAATAATAAATGCATTTTATTTATTTTGGGATATTTCGCAATGGCTTGCATTTTAATTGCATCTTTAGACTGATTAACAATGCAATCCGAAGAATGCATATAAATTCAATCCAAAACACTGCATCCAAAGCTGTGATTTGGATTGAAAATGGAGTGCATTCTAGCTGCGCGCTCTCTTGTAAAATTCATAAGTGAATTCATAGGAAAAGATGTACTCCAACGGCAAATGTACCGTACACTTGTAGTGATTCAACTACATCCGCGGATGCAAACTTTTTGCTCTGTATTTTTTACAAGCTTTACTAATGGGGCTTTTACACGGTATGTTTTATACATAACGATAGTCACTTTTTACAGATCTGAATTTGTACATGTGTACAGATACAAAAATTGTAATACATCAAAGTGATATGGGTATGCATATGCATTTTTACGAATAAAACGCCCTCTATTCTTGACTGTACAACAAAAGGAAAACAGCTGTTTCATTTGTTGGCAATATTAAAAACCAAAAGAACAGAAAACGAATGAAAAATAAAATTTTGCTGTGCAGAAAGAAATACATATGGGCAAAAACACAGTGAAAGTTGCTATGCATAAACATATAAAAAAACATTTACGAACTCCACTCGATTTCAAGTGTCAATTTCATTGCTTAAACGCCAAATAAAATCCAATGGATTTTAGACGAGTTTTCATTTGACGTATACGAAAAGGAATAGACAGTTGAGATCGAGTGTATTTCGTAAATGTAAACCGCGTATAAGTCACTAAGACGGTTTTTACACGAGCGAAAAATGTTCGTTCAAAAACGTGTGTTCCGTTTTAATTCTCATTTGTATTTGCACTTTCAGTGTCGCGCTGTTGATGTCATTTTGAACAAGCGTACCTTTTGAACAAATAAATGTACCAAAAATGATTACTTAAAAAATTAAAAAAGACTGTAAAATTAGATAATAAAATGGGTAAAAATTATCAACAACCACCCAGCAAAAAGTTTGCATCCGTAGCTGCAGTTTAATCACCACAAGTGTACAGTACAAATGCAGTTGGAGTAAATACTATGTTTACATTTACGAAATCCACTCGATTTCATCTGTCAATTCCTTTGTGTATACGTCAAATGAAAACTCATCTGAAATCGATTGGATTTCATTTGCCGTTTCAGCAATGGAATCGACAGTTGAAATCGAGTGGATTTCGTAAATGTAAACATAGTAAAACCCAGAAAAAAGTTTGCATTCGCGGATGCAGTTGAATGAATCACTACAAGTGTACAGTACATTTGCCGTTGGAGTACATCTTTTTCTATGAATTCACTTATGAATTTTACAAGAGAGCGCGCAGCTAGGATGCGCTCCATTTTGCTTCCACAGCACACAGCTAGGATGCACTCCATTTTCGATCCAAATCACAGCTTTTGATGTAGTATTTTGGATTGAATTTAAAGGCACTCTTCGGATTGCATTTTTAGTCAGTCTAAAGATGCAATAAAAATGCAAGCCATTGCGAAATGTCCCAGAATAAATAAAATGCATTTAATATTTGTGTAAAACAAGAACACAAAGAACTTTATTGTATAAACACAAATTAAAAAAGTTTCCATTAAATTCAATCACATTTGAGCTTAAGGCCTGCGTACATAAGCTGCCTTGCCTGCTTACCTTGCTTACTTCTGATAAAAGAATAAAAAAGAAAAGGGCAACCCAGTTCGAAATTTTCTCGGCCTTCTTTATTCTTTTATTTTTATTATGTCTAAAAGGAAAGCAAGGCAATCAGGCAGAGCAGCTTATGTACGCAGGCCTTTACATTTAATACTCTGTAAAAATTAAAAATGTGTCCTAAATATTGTGAACCCTATCTGTTGTATTTATATACTTTGTGTCAATATTCCATATAAAATCAACTAACAAAAACCTCTAAAATAGCGTTCGTAACGTAACGCTAAACAACATTTGAGATTTTCATGATTTTTGGTCAAGGATCAAATTTTGATGTCAATATTTGTAGTAGTATGTGTAAATGTTTCTAAATATGAGAATGTGTGTGTGAATTTTATGGATTGAGGAAAATCAAAATAGTTTTGATCAAGGCACCTTTATATAAGGTAGAAGTGGCAATCAGCTGTATTATTACTTTTTTGTAAAATTGGTTTTCAAAATGTATTAGGGTCTACTCATGAAATTTGAAACTTCGAAATTTTGCTACCATAAAATACTTATTTTCATCGTAAACGTATAATAACAATGACCTACGACAGTTCTGAATGCTTTATATTTACATTTTGATTTAAATTTGTTCTATTTTAGAGGATTTTCCAAATGTATTTATGTTTTTTCTGAGAACATTTTTAGAACGAACCCATTATTCTATTTTTTCTTTGACCTATAATTTTCTATAACAATGTTGTTTTTGCAAATTTGTTAGTTGTTGTAATTCATGCATTTACCTTATATAAATATGTCTTGGTTTTGATTTTCAAAATAAAAACCCAGGCAATCCAATCCGATGAATATGGAACATTGTGTTTGCAATTCTATTTGTTTTCAAAACAATGAAAATAATGTCAAAAACGAAAACATAAAAGGAATTGCCTAAAAATTGGCAGTACGAGCACTGTTTTCCATTTCCAATCCCCTGGCGTGTCTCTCCTACAAACAGGGACTTGCCGCAAGTAAACTTGCCTAAATTGGGACTTTGTGACAGCTATACCTAACTCTCAGCGCGAGGTACAAAAATTATTCACCAACCTACCACAACAACGCTCTCTGAGCGTCCGTATTACCCAAATACGTTAAGTCCTAAATCACATTTAAAACACAAAATCCGCGAACGAAACTTATTTAAATGTTTTCATTCGTAAAACAAATAATTTTCCTTTGCAATGAATTGTATTTCATGTTTTGTTGCGCTTTTGTTTTTAACAAACAATAACGTTCTGTCAAAATTAAATTTTTTCTAGTTCTCATAAGAATACATATGTTCTACTTTTTTCACCACACACGCCCTGGGTATACGCAGGTATATAGGTATGGGCCTGAAGAAATAAAAAAATTATGTTCATTCATTTTTAGATGAAAACATGAAGATTTCGCTTGCACATTGAAGGCTGATTGAATGCTTCGGTACACACTTATCAAGCACGCACGTACAGAAGGAGTTCATGGGTTAGACACTTCAATTTGATAGTGTATGGACAGCTTTAAATTCCGGCTGACATCCGATTTTATCCAATTTTATTTAGCCACGAATAAAATTTCTTGTCCTTGTTTTCAATTTTAAGATAAAGTGTTAATGCAGTTTATTGTTGGAGCAATTTACCGATGCATCTACCTTTATAATTGCACAATGTCAACAACAGTAAAAAATGTCAACCCTGTTTTTGACAGAATAGGTCATAACAAGAAAAAAATTGTTATCAGCTGTTAGCTGTGGCCTACCTTATACATTACCCAGCAAAAAGTTTACATCCGCGGATGCAATTGAATCATTACAAGTGTACAGTACAAATGCCGTTGGAGTACATCTTTTTCCAAAGACATAAATACAACTAAGACTAGACAAAATGCATGCAACAAAAAAATGTTTACGAAACTTTGTATAGAAACATTACCCTTAACAGGTTGCAGTTAATTCAAAATCGCAACCAAGGAGGAACATTTCATGTAATGGTATCAGAAACGAAATTTATGAATTCAAGGATCTATTCAAGAATAATTCTATGTCAATTGGATCGGTAAATTCGGTTAAATACGTACAAATGTATAAAAGAAAAAAATGTTATATCACCATATCGTGATATAACATTATGTTAAATTCAAAAGCCATTCACTGAAAAATGATAGCAAACAAAATGTCTTATCTTGTTGTATTTATGTCTTTGCTTTTTCTATGAATTCACTTATGAATTTTACAAGGGAGCGCGCAGCTAGGATGCACTCCATTTTGCTTCCATAGCACACAGCTAGGATGCACTCCATGAGGACGCTGTAAAAACTGATGCGATCGAAAGGAAATTATACAAATAGCAGGATTAAAACGCAAAAATTTCAACAAATTCCAAAATGAGCTGTCTGAAAGCAAATCTCCTAAAGAAATGTGGAAATCGTTAAGAAATGTGAAAAAATATAGACAGGAGAAACCAGTAAACAACTCTTGGTGCGAAGAACAAAAAGGGGAATATCTGGAACATCTAAGAAAGGAATCATCCATAGCCCAAACGCCAACCCAAGTAAGATTTGGTCACACTTCCGACCCCAAACCAGAAGTGGAAATAGATGAAATGGAGGCTTTTTTAAAATCCGGAGATCCAAATTCTGCAGCTGGAGCCGATAACATAACATACAAAATGATTGACAGTCTTAATTCCTCAGAAAGAGCGAAATTTCTCGGCTTCCTAAAAAACATATGGGAGCAAGGAGTATTCCCAGAAGAATGGAGAGAAGTTCGCATTGCACCAGTGCCAAAAAGAGGCAAGGACCCATCTGAAGTTAAAAATTATAGACCCATCGCCCTGATGTGCACTGCACACAAAATTCTTGAAGGAGCTCTAAAACCAATTATCCAGAAATTTATTGACGAAAACAACATAATCCCGCAAAGATCGTATGCTTTCTCAGCTGGCAAAACTACATCCAACTGTATAAATGATTTAGTCAACTCCGTGGAGTTACACAAAAAAGCTGGAAAAATAGTAGTGGGAATATGCATAGACATAAGCTCTGTTCCAGAACTAAAAAGTTTTTACAATTGTTACCACTTTTACACATTTTGCGTTCCCGTACACAAAATTTATATGAAAATCGTTTACGACTTTTACAACTTTTACGACTTTTACCACTTTATAAAGTACGGGAACAGGCCAATAGACAAAGCCTTCGACAATTTGGATATAGGCAAACTTGCTCTAACACTCTTTGAGTATAACTGTAATAGTCACATAATAAAATGGCTGTTTGAGGGAATGGAAAAAAGGAAGTTGATTCTGGGAACAAAGGAGATTACCATCAAGAACGGTCTACCACAAGGCAGTGGGTTAATCCCAATTCTATTCAACGTTTACACGGCAAGTCTTCATTCATTTAATTCAGAATACTGTACACTACACCAATTCGCAGATGATTTTTTCCTGCTTTGTCACGGGCCAAACTTTCAAGCGGCTAAAACAACCCTCACTGCTAAAATTCTGGAGTTTAAGATGAAATGTGAACAGATAAACCTCCACTTCAACATGGGGAAAGTGAAGATAATGCACTTCAATAGAAGGTCTCGTCCACTGAACATTCAAATAGACGGCGTAGAGCTTTGTCAAACCAACAACCTTAAGTATTTGGGTGTAACTCTAACATCAAGCGGCTCGGCGAAAATATACATTGATAATTCAACCTCTGCAGTGAAAAACAGTTGCTCTTTTCTTAAGATTCTCAGTGGTTGCAAATTCGGCGTCAAACCTTCAAAAGCGATTCAGTTCTACAAGGCATTTGCAAGACCGAAATTAGAATATGGGGCAGCCACTTTGTCAAATCTAACAAAAACCTCAGAACAGAAGCTAAAAACCTGTGCACAAGAAAACCTTAGGAAAGCGCTTGGTCTCATACGCTCTACACCGATCCCTATTATCTATAATTTAGCGGCAGAATACAGATATAGAATCGAACTGGCAACAGCAAAAGAACTGGTGAAATGCAAAGCCTTCAATATACCAGCCGTAAACGCAGTCGAACAAAATTGTGACTTAAATACAAGCTACGCAAAAGTCTGGTCTAAATTTCACAACGTACTAAAGGAGATCGCTCCGACTAAAACAACTTGGGTAAAGCCAAAAAATAGAGACCTTGGGCGATTTTTTCAAGAATACAGCCAGGAAAAAAGTCTGAAACCAACTCAAGCATTATCTCTCAACTGCTACAGGAAAAAAATAACCAAGTTGTGAATGAAGAATTCGACATCTTTTTTACGGATGGATTTGTCCAGAACAACAAATCAGGAGCTGCCTTTTATCATTTGAGCTCGAAAACAACTAAATCCTTCTTCGTAAAGAAAAAACTCTCCTCTTTGTCAGCGGAAATACTGGCCTTTCTACAGGTAATATGTTACGCTGAAAATAACAATATTAAAAAAATAGCTATACTTACAGACAGCCTTAGCGGCCTGCAAGCGATATCCAATAAGAATCACAAAAACTACCTGATTGACCAATTTGTCACGAAAGAAAACAACTACGCAGATAAAATCCAATACACTACATTCCGGGTCACTCGGATATAAAATACAATGACATCGCAAACAACGCTGCAAAAAACGCTGAACACGATGGCACCCTTCTCCAATTGGCATGGCCAATTGGCAATGCAATTAACGAAATAGCCAGACAGATTTGGGAGGAATGGTCAAGTGAGTATACTGCAATAGCTCGAAACAGCAATTCGCAATTTTTTACGATTTTTCCGAACACATGCAGAACCCCTTGGTTCAAAAATTCCTCTTTGAACTCATTCCAACAAAAAACTCTAAACAGAATCCTAAGTGGTCACTGTTTCAGTAACAATACCTTGCACAAAATGAACGTGGTCTTATCTAGTGACTGTGAAGTATGTAAATTAAATGACACTGATTCACATATAATTTTCAACTGCTCTAAATATAATGACGCGAGAAGAATTTTCAGTTCTTTCTACGAAGTCCTCACCGTAGAGGAGTTCGTGAGTAAATTTGGCTTGGGCAGCCTAAATGTAATTGTGGAATTTTGTAAAAGAGTTAATATTGAGCTCTAATCTGATTATTGATCGATTGATCTTCTTATTTTGATACTTTGTACTTTGGTTTATGGCTCTGAACATCTTTCAAACTCCTCTAGGTAGGAGTGGGCCAAGGAGAGCGCTACTCTTTCAAGCATTAACTGTCAAAAAAAAAATTGTAATCAGCTGTTAAGGGTTGTTTACACCATCTATCAATGTCGTATGAGATGTCAAATTTTCTACCTGCGAATGTTGTACACATAGTGTGACCACTATGAAAATTTTCATCTATCAAAATGATTTGGCAACTCATATGTAAATTTTTCATTTAGGGAGCGCTCTATTTGATACGGCATTCTCGTATGTAAACATAAATTTATCAGCTGTTTTCTGGCATTCTCAAAAAAAAAAATTGAAAAACGAAATCTTTTAAAAAAGAAAATGGAAAGTTATGTATATTTAAGTATTTAGAAAAGTAAATAAAGGGTGTTTATAATATTATTTTCTGATCGATTGGCCGAAAGGAGCAGTGTTGGAAATTATTGCTTTGTGGCAAAACATTAATGCCTCTATAACCCCAAAAACCTATTCTACCACAACAAACATGCTAGATATTCATTTTCCTTCAACCAAAATTAAAAATTAGCGTAAATTTGTAACTCAACAATAAATGTAAACAATGACAAAAACAGCTGTTTTTATATTTATAGGTTATGTCATACGAAAATAACACTTGTAGGTATGAACGCACAAATTGAAAGTTGTATGGATGACGTCAATTTTGACAAACATAGAGAATGTCGAATGGTTGAAAGAAATGACAGCTCATATGACATTGATAGATGGTGTAAACAGCCCTTTAGCTGTGGCCTACCTTATACATTACCCAGCAAAAAGTTTACATCCGCGGATGAAGTTGAATCATTACAAGTGTACAGTACAAATGCCGTTGGAGTACATCTTTTTCTATGAATTCACTTATGAATTTTACAAGGGAGCGCGCAGCTAGGATGCACTCCATTTTGCTTCCATAGCACACAGCTTGGATGCACTCCATTTTCGATCCAAATCACAGTTTTCGATGTAGTGTTTTGGATTAAATTTAAAGGCACTCTTCCGATTGCATTTTTAGTCAGTCTAAAGATGCAATTAAAATGCAAGCCATTGCGAAATATCCCAGAATAAATAAAATGCATTTAATATTTGTGTAAAACAAGAACACAAAGAACTTTATTATATAAACATAAATTAAAAAGTTTCCATTAAATTCAATCACAATTGAGTGTTCTTCCCCCGTTCTAAATTTAATCCAAGCGCATCTGATTTTCTTTCATCGTCCTAAAGTTGTTTTATGTTGCCTTTCCATCACTAGTTCAGCTTTCGACATGGACTCGAAGTGGACTCCACTCAATTGAAAATGTCCGTCTCGTGAATTACCGCAAAAATGTTCGCAACATAAGGTGTTATTTCTTTATTTGATAACAAATTCTTCGAAATGTATACACCCTTGTTTAATTTTTGAAGAAATGTGTAGGGATCAACCATCTGTTTTTTTTTCTGTAGGGATCTCTACAGCCACTGCTTATAAAATGTATCGAAGGGAGTGCATTTTTCATAACTCTGTTGGACTACATCGAAAGATGTTGTGAAATCATAACTCCAATTGCACAACTTCCAAAATTTTTTGCTGAAAGTAGTAAAAGTTGTAAACTGCTTCCATATGAATTGAATGGTGCCTGAAGTAAAGGGACGCTTTTTGATTAAAATGTGGTAAAACTTGAAGGTTCTTGCACGTAAAGGAACATATCTATGAAGTCAACTGTCCTGTCATGTGTAACAACTCTGATTTACTAACACATACATACATTTGTCGGCTATCTCCAAGCTGTCCATCATTCTTTTTAGCAGACTTCATTTTTGACATTTTTGTAGAAATAAGTGAGACAATAATTGAAATGTATTGAAAACAAAAGAACATGAACAATAATAAAATATGAGAAAGCAAAACAGAAAGAATTCAATGATTTTCATTCATAATTTTACAACTGTTTTTGCAGCTGTCGGGACGCCTACATCACACAGCAAGTTGTGGGTTTTTGACCACCAATTCATGAACTCAACTGTCCTGTTATGTGTAAATACAGGGTAAACTACATAGCCAGATGACAATTTTGCTTTGTTTTCATTTTTCATCATTGATTCCGTTTTTGCTTGTTTGAATTTTGAGGAACGTTTTTAAATTGTTCGGCGTAAATCCACATTAAAAAGAAACACGTTGTTTGTTATTAAATGTTATGTTCCATTACTTTTGAAGTTGTAAACTGCTTCCATATGAATTGAATGGTGTCTGAAGTAAAGGAACAGAGCAAAAGATATTTTATTAAAGATGTCATTGAAGCTTTTGAAACAAAGTGTAGACATTGTCGAATCTGAATTACAGGAACCTAAAAGTTTGTTTGTTGTGTTATGTTTGTAGAAATAATAATTAAAGTTATTTTTTTTAAATTCATAATTCTAGGCAAGAAAAACAAAAAAGTTTCTGTCAAGAAACACGACGCATCTTCTCGTGTTAAAGTGGAGGAAAATCAATTTAAACAATATAAGAAGAATATACAGGATGTAAGGAGTGAACTTAAGACAAAAGACAAAAAATCTGAAGAAAATATTAAACGACTTCTGGCATTGTCTATGAACACCATCAATATCAAAGATGCAGAAAAGGTGAGCGTGGCATGATGGATGAACCATATGCTAAGGAATAGAAACAAATACAAGTTACTGTCGTAAATAGTCTAAGGGGTTTGATCGAGTATGCTGTGCAGACGAGGTTGTACTGCTTCTAAGGAGAAACAGTCCAGCAGGCCCGAAACGGCTCTTAAAATAGCTTGCACCTGGACTTTGAGGTCTGGGAAAACGATAGTGGGAGCTGTCGAGGAACCAGTTTTCCGAAATAAGAAATGTATTTCGCGGGATAGGTAACACAAATGGAAATACTATATTCAGGGAAGGGCTAATAAAGCCCACAGATGTTAGTCAACCTGTAGGAGGGCTACTCAAAATGGGGTTTCAATCCTAGGACGATACACTGGTTATACAGAAGCGTAATTAGACCGATTTTAATATACGCAGCTGTGATATGGTGGACAATATGGATATGGTGGACAATATGGACACAATCTTGTTTGCCCACCCCATAGAAATTCAGGTAAGGTATGAATCAGCCCTCGCAGCTATAAAGCATAAGTCGACGAGCGAGTGGTTCTAGACAAGACAAGACTCACAACGGGTGAGTCAATAGATCATAATGTATTCACATAAAGTTTTAATACGTAGCACAGGTGCCAACAGCAAGTTGCGGGTTTACAGATTGGGCTGTGCTAGGAGGAAAACGTGACTGGGTCTTTATATCGTAGAACCGGAAACAAGAATCTCCCTTCGACTTCCAGATCATAGGACGAGGAACTCCTTTCCTTAAGGTGCACCTGGAGGAAAAATCGCATTTTCACCTCAGGTAGTCCTTTCGGTCCTGATTCCAATGGTGAATAACTGTTGTCCCGGAAATGTCTATATAACCTCCAGGCCGACATCTGAGCTATTACAGAGTGTATGAACTGGTAAAACGCTAACACAAAGCCAATAACTGTAAAAATGCTAACGAACATATAGCTATAAAAAGCAAGAAAATGGAATCAAAAACTGTTTTGGAGTGCAAAAAGTCAATTAACGACTACTCCCATTATGGTTCGTAAACATTATATGGATACAAGGTCATGCGGGGATTAGTTGCAACTTTTTTGATCCGATCGATTTGAAATGTTTACCATACATTTTCTGCCACTTTTACTTCGAAATAAGTCAAGATAAACCTAATCCAAAATCTAATGTAACAGTTTCACGTTTTATTCTATTTTCAGATTGTCCAGAGGGCACACAAAGGACGTTATGTGAAAAAGATCATACCTAAAGTTGAACAAGAGTCTATATTTACTGAAGAAGATTTTCGCAAATTTGAAGAAGAGTATTTTAATTCATAGATATTCAATTTTTATTGTTTTTTAAGTTTATTAGAAAAATATACATACATATATTAATGTTTTAAATAAAGCTAATGTTTAAGTGTTTTTAAGTTATGTTGTTGTCCTTGTGGTTTGATGTTCACCATAGAATTTACATACAGCCAATTATAAATTTTCAGTTATGGGAGATTTCTTACTCTAACTATCTCACACTAAGGTAATACAAATGTGGTTATGGCTGACTTCACAAATGCCTTAATGGAGCACATTTATGCTTGACGACGCTTTACCACGACAAAACAATAATGGGTGTAAACACTGATTTGACAAAGAAAATTACAGGTGGTTTTTTAACAGTTCTGAACGCTCACAATGTGATTCATAAAATCAACAAGTTAAAAGGGCGTTATTCCCTATACCTTAACGTAATTCCCTATACCGAATTGTGTTGAAATTAAATTGATTATCTTCCTTTCGCTCGTGAAAGTATGTACTAAGTGTCTCTGCCACGTCAGGGCTTATTCATTGGAGATGTGGAATATTTTCTTAAACAATGAGACTCCGAAATACCAAATTACAGTCATTCCAATCTGAATCCTTAAAAATACGTTGAATCGGGTGGTACTGTTAGATGAGGACAACATACGAGGAGGTTTTCTATCCATTGATAAACCGAAATACCAAGTAACACTCACTTCATTCGGGAAGGGTAGAATAAACTTTTAAAATAGCTCACATGGGCGGTATCGTTACACACGACTACCAAATATACATAGGTCACATATTTAAAATATTTCAAATTTAGCTTTTGTACTGAGACCCGCGATTTGGGTCCAAAACTATGACGAAAACACCAACTATCTCGAAACACCTAAAATAGTTCTGTACCGTTCGTTACCTATATGGGGGCTATATTTTATCGTGTTTAAATAATTCCTTGCAGGAATCTTGCATTCCCATAACGAAAACTATATGTATACTAAAGTTAAGCAGAAAATTGGTCGCTGTCTTTCAATGGGGTTATAAAACATGAACATTAGGGCTGCTAAAAAAAACATTTTTTGGAACTCCTGCCAAATAAATTTCCTAAATTTTTCCCATTTGATCCAAAAACCTTTTATATGAGACTATGGCCTAAAAAACTATAGAAGGGAGTAATCCATTTGATCCAAATCGATTTCATAGATTAGGCTAGAATATGGATTATATCGGCTCACTTCTTCAAATACTTTCCATACAAAATTACTTCCAAACGCACATCTAGTATCAAAAGGGTCTATATGGGACAAAATCTTAGAATACCACCATCACAAATGTTCAACATAAGTGCAGATACTCCTTGGGGTCTTCTTTACAGCGATATTCGATTTTTCCTGAGCAAGTCCATGATTCTTGACATAATGGGCCAAAAGATCTAAATCCTGCGGTGACCAACTAAAATGGCTGTTCTATAGATTTTTCCATCTTGATCTTCATTACTCCTTTTACCATGCTTCCAACCGTTGATTAATCGGTGTGGGCAGAGTCTTATGTAACTTTTGAAGCAATAAATGAAATTTTGGAAATAATAAAAAATAAAAAAAAATATTTTGGAAATACATACCCAGCAAAAATTCGGAACCGTTAGTCATTACGTAACTCATTACAAAGTAATGTAAACAAGCTTCTTTTCGCATTACAAGTAATCTGAAAAGTAATGGGTTACTTCTTAAAAAATGTACGAGGCAAACCTACTTACTTTACTCCTCACTATGTAATGAGGCCGGTGGTACAGTGTGTGTGTGTCCGACTATAAATCCTGGGGTTGTGTATTCAACGCTCACCGTCGGCACGCGAGTTTTTGTTCATTAAAAAATAACAGTTCGTGGTACACATGTTTACTGCACATTTAAGACCTTAAGCAACCCTTAATATTCGTGTGCGTGGCACAGTGTGTAGTGTCTTTGGCTAGAAATCAGAGGGTTCGTGGGTTCAACTCGGGCAGACAGTGAAATAAAATAAAGTAAAATAAAAGTAAGAAGTGTGATGAAATTAAAAACAAATTCTCTACATCAACTCTTCTAGTGGCCACAGAATTACTAGTTATTCTAGTGGTCATAAAATAACTAGAAACTGAGTGCGACATGCCCTTGTAAAAATAATGGGGAAGAAAGGGGGTTTGTGAGTAGTTACGGCTGCCAAAAATCCCTTACAAAACCCATGATTTTGGTAGTAATTTGGCAATTCACAATTTTTTTGGTGCTAGTGATATAATTCGAATTTACTCAAATCTGATTGGTTGATTTGAATTTGAGGTAAACTTGTTTTTGTTTTTACTGTAGCAAACTTTCGAGCGCACTTTAAATTTAAAATTATAAAAAACGCAAAGATGGCGTAGGGAACGTGGTAACTGATACATATAGCGTACTGTTGTGTATTCGAGGTCATGTGTTACGAATGTGACAAACAATATGGGTGTCTAACGGAGGGTTAAACGTGTGCCCTCCGTTGGACACCCATATTGTTTGTCACATTCGTAACACATGAGTCTGGCCAGACCCATATAATTATTTATATTTTTTAGTAAACTTAATTAACATTTTCATATAAAAAGTTATAGAATATAAATATTTAAAGGATCCTAATATTTCATAAATAATCCTTATTCGCCAAAAAAACATGTCGAAAAACTTTAAATTTATTTAATATTTTGAAGTTAGTAAAAACGGTCATATAGCTATGAAGTAAAAATTAGCATTTTTCTTGTCTCTATGCTGGAAAATCCTATTTATATTTCATTTTGAGACACTTTATTTTGTTTTGGGGTATTATTCAGAACGAAGAGTGTCTATATTATAACCTTACAGCTTATTACAGTGCAATAACGATGATATCAAGAGGATTTTCTTCTTATTCCTATGGAGAATCCTATATTTGAATCAATCCACCCCACAAAAAGACCAGAAAAGCTAAGTAAAGTGTTTTATTTGTCCAATTATATGTATAATTGCCTAAAATAAAAGTGTAACCCTATTTGAAAGGAATTTTATAGTTTGTGTTTTTTTAGGTTGTTCGACACCATTTTGCACGACACGATGTGTCACGATTGTGCTAAATTTTTGGCTTAAATAATCCTCTTTAAAAGTTGTGTAAAAAGAACTAATGAACTCGAAAATCGAACAGTCTGCAATGTCAACAAAATATGAAAACGAGAAAATACCCAAAATGTAGTTTTCTTATAATTATTTTATTCGTTTTTATACCCCCCACTTTTTTCCGTTTGTGACGCATTGAAATAATCATTTGTGGACCTATAAAGCATATATATTCTTAATCAGGATAAAATTCTGAGTCGATCTAGCCATGCCCGACTGTTGTAATCACTCTAGCGTCCGTAAAAATTGGACTCTTTTTGCCATAGGCAGGTCAAGTTCGGCCCATGTTTCGGTATTCAAATTTTGAGACACTTGTTACCACATCAACTAAGATTAAAATAACATGACGCGATTATTTACTTTAAAAAGTGGTTAAAAAAAGGCTATAGACTATAAACATTTCTAAAAGAATTATTTTCACGGTTTCTCCCTAAGACTTGCCGTTCTTGAGATATGAGTCAAACAATACAAAATATTTCCACGCCACCTCTGAGGTAGTCTACACTGCGCGATTATTTTAAACTTATTTCGAAAACTGTGTTTTTTATAAAAAAGTGTTGCTTTTATCAAATTGATATCATTGAAAGTTGACTTCACCTGCAAGGTCTACTTCTAATTCTTGTACATTAAAATATTGTCCGTTCTTCAGATATGTATAGCGATCCTATGAGTTTAATTATGCATCATATGAGCATATAAGCTAAATATATATGTCTGAGCATTTACATATATGTAAGATACTGAAAATTCTACTGTTCTATGACCAAAAAAACCAAAAAGTCCCAAAATTTTGCTGTTTTCCACGCATGAGATCAAATTAACACCGCAAAGACAAATGCTTTAGCAATAAAAACATCAAACAATAGTCGCTTTGTTATTAGGCATACACAAGTACAGTTCGTAAACAAATTCTGCTATCTGGGAAGCATGATCTCAACCGAAAACAGTGCACAGACTGACATTGAATTCAGAATTGGAAAAGCCCACAGCGCCTTCTTCCAATTAAGAAACATCTGGAACTCAACGGTTATACTATCGACGTCAAAAATCAACATATTCAAATCAAACGCACTGTCAATACTATTGTATAGTTGCGAATCATGGCTAACAACAAAAACCTTAAACAACAAATTGCAAATCTTCACAAATAGATGCTTGCGACCTATTTTAAAAATCTGGTGGCCAAATGTAATAAGTAATGAAAATCTGTACAAAAATGCGATATCGAACCCATAATAATAAACATAAGGAAGTGGCAATGGATGGGTCAGACATTGCGAAAACAACAAGATGAGATATGTCCCCAAGCCCTAGACTGAAATCCCCAGGGTCACAGAAGGAAAGGTCGGCCAAAAACCACTTGGAGAAGAAGCCTGATGAAAGAAGGAGTTAATTGGAAATAAAGAAAGATGGGATCGATGGGACTTCTAGAACGTTGTTTTAAATGGCAAAATATAGCTCTCCACCAAAATTCAGTTTGCTATTTCAATGTCTATTTTGACAGAACTAAAATTTGATTGCGTGGCATAAGTATTTGGAAAAAAGTTCTATTGGTTTTTCGACCTCAATAATTAAATGGTCTGTTCCAGTACAGCAAGAATCTGCTAATTTTTACTATTTTTTCGATATGTTATCGTAGTAAAAAGTAGTAGCTTCTTGCAGGTTCTGGAACAGAGCAATAAATGTCTAATTTATACCATTGATTATTATCAGTTACTGTAAAAGGAATCAGAAAATTGGAATTTTTGTGCAAAAGTAGTTTTGGATTTCTAATTTTGTTCTATTTTTTTGGAGAGCAACATCTGCAATTTCACATTTTCTACCTACATGATGCATATTTACAGCGTTTGCAGTACTTTCATCCAGGGACGTAGCCAGGATTTCATTTCGGGGGGGGCCCACCTGACCAAAATTTTGAAAGTTCGTGTTAGCGAAAATGTCTTATTTAGCAAAGATGTAAACCTTATTTCAGACTTATTCTACTGATGAAATAATTTTCATTACTATTTTTTAATTCAAATAGCGTAAGACTTCTTGGCCATTTTTATCTTGTTTTTAGAACTTTTTTGACAATATGTCACAGTTAATATATAGTCAAAACAATGAATTTATTAATAATCCCATATATTTTTGGGCGTATCATTTATCAATTAATTCACATCTACAGTGAATGTTATGAAATTCAGTGATATCACTTCGGTAAGACCAAAAGAAATCGAATACAATGGAAAACCTTAGAAATATCATAACATTTAATTTTCAAATATCTTAACATTATAATTTCCAAAAATAAGCAAAAATCCGATGTCTACCTGTCACAAAGAATTTCTGAAGGCCGAGAACTAATGCTGAGCAATAGTTAGGCTATCCATCAAGAAATTCTAGCACCTAATCGCGGTTACGTAAATGACAAATTCTGTCGCCAAATCGTGCATCTGTCAATAGACTAATTTTGGCGTCCAATCGTCGGACTTCTCTTATAGAAATTCTGGATCTTCTCATAAACTTATCAGGAACAAGGGAAACTCTGGAATCCAGTCTTAACTTCTTTTAAAATGAAATTATGTCGCCCAATCCAAGGTCTATACATTCTTTTAGCAAAAATCCATAAACACAATTTTTCCCAATCTTCATTTTTTATACTCTGTGTGTTTGGAAGAAATCTGTTTCAGAAAACATGGAGTCGACTTAGCTATATCCGTTCGTGTGGGTAGTCGCCTGAGAGCACGATAATTCTCCAACAGATCAACCGATTCGGTCCAACATTTGGCCTTAGTGATATTTTGATGAACTTCGAAGATCGATCTACTCATTCGGCAAACTTGCAGTTTAAGACCTCTCTGGATAAGCTGTGTAAGCTTAAGACCTCAATGGTCATGTCTTCACTTCATTTATGCTAATAATTAAGTTATAAGTAAAAATATGAAATAAATAAATCAATAACTATTTTTATTTATCTCTCTCTCTGGAAACGCATTGCTTTTTTGCAACAAGTGTTCTCGGGGCTCCTATTACTACCGTACATATTTTTCAGAGGCAAGTCTATACTTCCAGAGAAAATGGCCTGAAAGCTGTAAAGAACCCCTAAGGCAATCATGTAGTGGCTAGTGCGCACGACAACTTTCGAACCGGATACTGCGTTGGTCCAAACTTTGTTTATCGCAATATTTCAGCGAGCCTTATATATATAAAATTCCCCCCAATTTTCAAGAATTTTAGCTAAAGTGGTATTCGCGAGTTTTCTTGAACGGAGCAACAGATTTGGTCCAAACTTTGGATTTAGTAATATTTTTTCCAAACTTAGTTTTTGCTCGAAAATGGGCCATACTGGGGTACTTCCCTCACAAATCTTCGAAATAGTTGTTTAAGTGCAGTATAAGGTGTTTAGAGCGGTATTATGTTTTTCGTGGGCAAGTCCATATTTCCTGACATAAGAGTCAAAAGGTGAAAATTATACTGTGGCGAACTGAAAAGACTGGTGGGCGCAATATCTTTTGAAAGGAATGACTCCCAAAATAAGATCTACGCCCAAAATGAACTATGTCGGTCCGGTCCATTTCTCCATACCTCCTCTGCAACACTTGTGATCAATGATACAAATCCATATTTTGTTTGCAAGTTCATACGTCCGAAAATGGCTACAAATTTCTGAAAATCTCCTAATGCATAGTTTTTGGGTTTAAAGATTTTGGCTGTGTAGCCGCTATTCGATCTGTCTATAGATGAAAGTTTCAATTCACACAGGCTCAGGGTATATTCATGTCCGCAAAGTCGAGTGGTACTTGTTGAGATTTTGTCGAAAAAGAACCTGTTTACGATAGGTTCTTAGATTTCGTTTGTCGTCACAAGGTCCTTTACCGAAGGAGGAAAACTTAACATTTCTAGAAATGTGCATCCATTGAAATTACTTTCTAAAGTACAATTGCTGTGACGTTTTCTTCTTGCTTCATTTAAAGAGTAATCGACAGAAAAATCTCTGAAGATGAAATTCATTGTAATTTTGGAATATTGGAAATAATATAATATATGGTCTGTTCCAGAACTGCAAGAATCTACTATTTTCTTCGATAACATAATGGAAAAAATGTTATCGTAGTAAAAACTAGTAGCTTCTTGCAGGTTCTGGAACAGAGCAATAATAAATCAATATATATAAAGTAGAAAAATGTTTGTACGTTTGTTTGTTTGAAGTTTATGGACTCAAAAACCGCTGAACCGATCTTCCTGAAATTTTCAAAGTATATCACTATATGGCCTGAAGGTAACATAGGCTATAAAAATTTCTGAAATTCCGCGTTGATCCGGAGATATAGCATCAGAATCGGAGGTACCTCCAAAAAATTTATATTTTTTATGCAAATATCTATAGAATGGTAACAGATGTCTCCAAATTTTGGATGTGTGCAGGAATTTGGTCTAGAAATAAATTTGCCAAATCATATTAAAATCGGTTCCGATTTGGATATATTTTCGGCCGATTTCATGTATTTTATTTATTAAACACGCTATGTATGTCCAATTTCAATGACATTTGGAATGTGTGACGAAATTGGGTCTAGAAATAAATTTTTCAAATTATATTGAAATCGGTTCAGATTTGGATATATCTCCCATATATATTTTCGTCCGATTTCATGTATTTGATGAACAAACACGCTTTATATACCCGATTTTAATGAAAGTTGCAATGAGACGAAAATTGGCCTACAAATAAATTTGTCAAAATATATTTTACCTTATTCAGGATAGCGAAGCGCACCGGGTTCAGCTAGTAAAATATAAACATTGACCTCAAGCTCAATAATGTTGATTTTATTAACATTCGAAAGGTCAAACAAAACATAAAAATTCGACAGAAAAATCCTTTTGTCCAATATACATTTACGACACTGCGGTGGCGTGAAAAAGCGGCGTATTTCATTGTGTTTCTACTTTAAAGGCCGCGGCACATACGTTGAGCGGCGCGTTAGGCGTCAAAAACAACAACCACATGAAAAAAGTGTAAGTGATGCCAAGTTTGAAATCGACAGCGGTAAATAGGAATCTGGAATCAAATGGTTATATAATGTAATAAATAGGTACATTGTATTTAAAAAACTGAAGAAAAAAGAACAACAACAACAAAGCACGAAACACACGTGTTTGACCGCATACACACCACCATTTATTATAAATCAGCATTCCTTCTTCTTTAACAAAAGTCCTCTCTCCACCTATAAAAAATAGGTTCTAGCATAAAAAATACGTTGGTACCCAAACAAATAAAATTGAGATATGTTACAAAATGTTGCAAACATATATTTGTTTGGACACAAATAAAGTATGTTTGGATCCAAACATACTTGTAACATATATTTTTCTGTGTGTACAAAAGAACTGTTCCAGAACTGCAAGAATCTACCAATTTTTACTATTTTTTCGATAACATTAAGGAACAATTGTTAACGTAGTAAAAATTTTTCCTTTATGATATCGAAAAAAAGTAAAAATTAGTAGAATCTTGCAGTTCTGGAACAGACCAATAGATAGAAAGTGAAACTCATGGCACAATTACCAAGGTAGTGGTATCACACCAGGTGTTCGAATATGAAGTGTCAAATCCCTTTATAAAAAAAATATTTTTGTTGTAATTTTCCCAACAACATAAAGAAATTTTTGAAATTACATATTACATATATATAATTTATTGGTCTGTTCCAGTACTGCAAGAATCTACTAATTTTGACTATTTTTTTCGATAACATAAAGGAAAAAATGTTATCGTAGTAAAAAATAGTAGCTTCTTGCAGGTTCTGGAACAGAGCAATTAATTGTTTCAATTTTAAATACATGTATTTTGTTTTTGTATTTTTGAACGCACACGCAACGTCCCAATTTACATTAGGCGAGTTTACTTGCGGCAATTGTCAGTTTGTTGATGAGAGAGGGTGCTGAGAGGCAAAGGGTTACCATATGCCTCACCTCTCTCTCCTACAAAATGACAATTGCCGCAAGTAAACTCGCCTAATGTAAGTCCCAATTTACATTGGGCGAGTTTACTTGCGGCAATTGTCATTTTGTAGGAGAGAGAGGTGAGGCATATGGTAACCCTTTGCCTCTCAGCACCCTCTCTCACCTACAAACTGACAATTGCCGCAAGTAAACTCGCCTAATGTAAATTGAGACTATATTGGGACAACACGCAGAGTTATAGGTTTGGCCCTCAAACTTTAACATAGAAATAGTGTTGCCATGTGTATGAAATATAATATTGCAATACACTACACGTACTGAGGATCTGGAAGGACCATTCATCTATCGTTTGGTGTTGAATATGAGCGGCGACCACCTAGACAAATAGACAGCAGTAGCTGATAGGATGGCTGCCTGCTGAACTGCTTTGCTAATCAGTTGATTAGCAAAATTTGTCCTGTGCACAAGAAAGGAGACAAAACGGTTTGTGTCGATTACAGAGACATACATAAGTCTCCTTTCCATCGCATATAAAGTGCTGTCGGGCGTATTGTGTGAACGATTAAAACATATGGTCAATGGAATAATCGGGTCATACCAATGCGATTTTAGACCTGGGAAATCTACAGTAGACCAAATCTTCACTCTACGCCAAAGCCTAGAGAAGACCCGTGAAATATAGATAGACACATACCACCTATTCGTCGAAAGGTGTTGCAAGCCATGTCCGAGTTTGTTATTACTGCAAAATTAATACGGTTATGCAGAATAAACCAAAGTAGGAAAGAACATTTACGTGACGTTCAATACCAGACGAGATTTCAGAAAACGTGACAGTCTATCGTCTGACCTATTTAACATACATACAGAATATAGCACTGTATACAATAAAGAAACAATATTACGTGTACGCAGATGACATCGACATCATAGTTCGGTCAAAACGAGTTATGTTTGGAAAAATTGAAAATGAGTATGTCAAAGTGGATCCGCAGAAACGGCGATAAGACTTATGCTATCAACATGCAAGACGTCCAGTAGCCAGTAGACTCGGACCAACTGTGGACGTTGAATAATTACAAATTTGAGGTAGTTGATGATTTTGTTTACCGTGCCACCGTCATGTATAAAACAAACAACATCAGTTTTGAAATGAAAAGAATAATATAAACAGTTTAAAAGCAAAATTCCTCGTCATAGAAAAACTATACTTTGCCAGACAATTATACTACCCCTACTTATGAATGGATCCGATGCATGGGTACATGTCAGCTGGAGGCATGGGAAGGGAATGCCAATGGAAAGACCAAGTTTAAAATTATACCACAAAACATGGCATCCAAAATTGGGAAGTAAAGTAGAAGATCGGAGCGTTTGAAAATCTATTCTTAGTTGAGCATATGGAACAAAACGTGCTAGAATAAAATCCTTCTAAGTAAATAAGATTAAAAACGAGTTATTTAACTAGGTTAAAATAATGGGCCTTATAATAACACTATGCAACACTAAAAATGCAAACAACTTCTAGTATGCATTTTTTGAAAGTATATGTTTAGACAACGAAAACCCTGGTAGGGTTTTGTCCTGTCAGATCCAGTTCGGATTTTATGGCCTCATCTAAACCCGGCTAAATCTACACTTTTTTGCATTTATAAGGCCTTTATCTCAGAAACGAATAGGATTTTGGCCTTGCTGTCTTTAGCAATATTGTAGCCCTAAACTAGTAGAACTTATCCTTTGAACAAACCACATAAGAAAAACTTCATCTATGGCATCAAAATCTATAAAATATAGAAAATTTTACATAATTGCTGAAATTCGGGTCAGTATCGGCTAAACTGTTGGGAGTTGAACCAAGTAACCTTTTGCAAAAATCTTCCAAATAAAGTTTTCAACAATTCTTTAGAACATTCTGAAACTCTAAAATGCTTACTTCATGTTGTTTCAGCGGTATTTTGCATCATATCTTTTACAACACGTATTTCAAACACAGTTCACACCAAGAGTTTATTCTCGCATTTCGGATTTCACTACATTATTGAAATTTTTATTAAATCGTCGTAGAAAAATGTACTGAAAACAACGGCATAGAGGCATTTTACAACAATGACATGTTCTGAAGAGTTGTGTATTACATTCCATGGAATATTTTTCCAAAAGAAAATATTAAGAAAAAATTAACGGGTTTGGAGATACAGTGCGAAATGTATAAAAATTGTGGAATTTTTGCATATATTTTGAAATTTGAGGCAATAAATGTAGTTTTTCGAGTTCATTATTTCTCCAAATATTTTATTCTTGTGCTTATCTACAAATTTGCTTCAGAGGTCAGAAGAAGATTCGCATTGTTTTCAAAGATATAGCCCCGAATTTCTTTAAAAACTCAATATTTAACCATGTTTAGATGGGGCCATAAAATCCGAGCTGGATCTGATACAACAAAGCCCAACTAGGGTTTCTTGTCGTTTGGGTCTGTACTTTCAAAAAATCCTCAGTTCGAATTGTTTGCACAAGATCAGCTTAAAAATGTTGCACAGTGTAATTGAACGAAAGTACATTCAAATTTAACATTCGCCTGAAAATAGGGAATACAAATACTAACAACATTCACACAAATTTGAAATCAACCAATAATATATGAATAAATTTCAGCAATTGTCTTCACTTGGATCGGTTCAATGAAATACTTGCAATAGCATCCTACTTGTTACTGTCGGATGCTTATAATAATGACCCTTATACGAAACATTATCAACAATGGGTTAGCAGAATCATTAACAAACATTAAATATCGATGATTTTGTGTGGAGATTTTCTCGAGATAAACGAAAGCAATTCCACTCATATATTGGCAAATTTGATTTCAATACTCTCTCACTCTCTGTTTATGTGGGGGTAACCGAAATATAAACAAAAGACCGGCTATCGGTGAACAGCTGTGCCTGTCGGTCACTTTTCACGTGGTATGCACCAGACGGACGTCATTCCAGCAGTCATGCGCATTACCAAATGTCAAATAAACCCCTAAACTCTGCGGCTATATGTCAAAATCAGTTACAGTAGATTCGTCGTGTGGCTCCGTGGTCGTCGCATTGAAGTCGATAGTTCCATAGCGCGTAACGGTAATATACGTTGTCTCGTCCTGTTTGTAGTTTTTAAAGGAAAGAAAAGAAGAATAAGAACAGAATTTCTATACATTTTCACACTCCATAAAGTAGAGATTTATTTTCCAGTCGTTTTCTCCATCGCTAAGTGTAGTGAGGCGAAAAAAAGTCCATAATAAAAACAGAAATTTGCTATATTTTAGGTAAAAATTAATTTGAAATTATTAAATTGGAAATGTTTAGATACTCCCACACTGTAAAATCCATAATTTAGTAATCACCTCTAGTACAAGGCTCGGTTGGTTGTCTGTATGGCATGATATGTGCATGTGAAGAAAGCAAAGAATTCGAAATTTTGTACGGTGGTTGTGAAGGTGGTGGTTGCCATCGACTTGGGTGACTATACACCAACCAAAAGGGGTTGAATATTTTCTCAATTACAAAGTGTACAAAGTGGTTCTTCGTCGGAACATTCTTTGATGGCATTTAAAGTGAAGTTTTAGTATTGATTTTTTATTTCATTATTTTTTTTAATTTGTTTATTTTATTGTGAAAAAAGTGGCAAGTTATAATTAATTTGAATAGAAATACGAAAATATTTAGCATTTAAATATATGTACGTACGTAGAAACACCTATTCATAAACTCATATTAATATACATATGTACATATATTGATATTTGCGTTGAGAATATATATGAACGAAGCTGTGTGGATGTCATAGCATACCTATTGTACATACAAACTGACAAACAAACAATCAAACAACTAAACAACCATTAATATCAAAAATACTCAGTAAAAATAGAATTTCAGAACGAAAAGTGTTGTGCAAAAATGTTCCGCGATAAGTTCAATCAACTGTTGGCATACATTAGCCTGAACTAACTGCACGGTGTACATAAAGAGTCTTGCAATTACTATGAACGGATAAATTGGCCAATTACCACCATATACCAACCACATATTGGTCTTTAAGATATTTTGATTTTTATTTCACTTTTTTTGCTCGAAATTACAATTTTTCTTTCTCCCCTCATCATCACAACGGTCGATGTCTCATTCGTGGTGAAAAATGAAAAACGCATGCGTCCAAAGAGTACAAAGTCTTCGTGTTTACGACAAAGACACCACAAATGAAAAAATCAATGTACAATCATTGCAAATTCGACAACTTCGTTCAAGGATAACAATCCCATTTACAATTTTGTCTGCTTTGAATGTAATAGTGAAATATCGAACAATAATCCATCTTTAATAACTAATTTTGTGGAGACCCAATTGGATTTAGAACTGAGACTAACAATACATAGTTGTGAGACCAATTAATCAGTCAATATCAATCAAAAAAATTCACATATCCATTAAGTGGTGAAAGTGTTTTTCGTCAAGATGAATAAGTGTTTAATGCATCCATAGAAAGAAATAGTGTCCCACATTTGCTGTTTCCAGTAAATTTATGTTTGTAACTGTGATGAACTAAAAAACAGTGATGTCATAGTTGTGCTGGAACATTCATCATTTGCAAAAAATTCAAACCCTCTCATTATAATTTTTAATTAAAAGTGTTTGCTTGCAATGTCCCAACGACGCAAAGGTACACCCATAAAGTTTTCTTCATTTCGTGACATACATATGTGACATTTTGTTAATTCCTTTGAAATATTGTAAGGACCACCTAATAATTGTAGTATTGGTTGGTTTTTATTAGACCAGTGCAATCTGTTGCACTACGCCCATTTTATATAGTAGAATCGTGATAACTCGTAGCCTGATAATTCGAAAATTTCAATAACATCTAATAACTTGAGGGTTCCTTGAAGCGGTAAATCTTAAAAAAATACCGGCTTAGGATAACGTTTTCGGATTTTACTGTATTTCAGAGTTCGAAAATAAACAGTACACTAACATAGTGTACCGCTCCGAGTACAGTATCACTAAAATATTTTTAGCGTTAGTGTTCCGGAACACAAACACTAAAAAATATTTTAGTGATACTGTTCCGGAGCACAACGACAAACGTAGTGTACCACATTTTGGTACACTAAAAACGTTGGGTACCGCAGTCGGAACACTAAAAATCGTAGTGCTCCGCAGTCGGAACACTAAAAATCGTAGTGCTCCGCAGTCGGAGCACTAAAAATCGTAGTGTTCCGCAGTCGGAGCACTAAAAAATCGTTGTGTACCACATGTCGGAACACTAAAAAAACGTAATGATAATGTACCAACCACGAGTTTATTATGATTTGCGAGGAAAATTAAATATTTATAATTTTTGAGATAAGTACAAATTAAGACATAAAAACTCAGATGCACCTCTTAAATCCATGTATGTATACATTTTAATTAATAACGTTGGGAACTTATGTAGAAAATATGAAAAACATTGATTCGGTGGTTGTACAATTGCGCACTAAAAATTGTAGTTTTCTGACTGTGGATACATAAAAAATAGCACACATGAGTTTATTATGATTTGTGAGGAAAATTAAATATTTTATATATTTTTTTTAATAAATACAAATTAAAAATAAAATTTAATAGAACACGTGAAAAACGCCTGATTTGATTTTTGGACAATGGATCAATAAGAATCGTAGTGCTCGCCTGCGGAGTACTACAAATCGTAGTGTTCCGACTGCCGGATCACTAAAAATCGCAGTGTTCCGGCTGTCGGATCACTAAAAATTTTAGTGTTCCGACGGCCGGATCTCTAAAAATCGAAAGTCGGCACACTACGATTTTTAGTGATCCGGCAGTAGGAACACTACGATTTTTAGTGCACCACAGTCGAATACTACGATTTAGTGCTCCATTGTACAAAAATCAAATCAGATATTTTACACATTTACTTCTAATTTGTATTTATCAATATGTATTTATTTATCCTAAAAACATAAAATATTTAATTTCCCTCATAAATCATAAATACCTTAACGTTATTTTTAGCGTTTCGGCTCGTGGTACGCTACGATTTTTAGTGCTCCGACAGTCGGAACACTACGATTTTTAGTGTTCTGCAGTCGAACACTACGATTTTTAGTGCTCCATTGTCCAAAAACCAAACCAAACATACATGGATGTAACATTTTATCTTCATTTTTATGAATCAATTTTAATTTTCATTTTCCTAAGAAAACATAATTCCTTTGTTATTTTTTAGTGTTCCAACACGTGGTGCACTACGATTTTTAGTGATCCGGCAGTCGGAACACTAAAATTTTTAGTGTTCCGGCAGTAGGAACACTACGATTTTTAGTGCTCCGACAGTCGGAACACTACGATTTTTAGTGTTCCGCAGACGAACACTACGATTTTTAGTGATCCATTGTCCAAAAACCAAAGCAGATATTTTTCACATTTTCTTTTAATTTTTATTTATTAAAAAATATATATATATAAAATATTTAATTTCCTCAGAATTCATAATAAATTCATGTATGGTTCATTACCTTATAGTTTCAAAACGTGGTACGAAACGATTTTTAGTGCTCCTGCACGACAATTTTTGTGCTTCATTCCACAAAAACTAAATATTGTTTTTTCATAATTTTGACCAAATTTCGCAATGTGTTTAACTAATTTAAACATACACGGATGTAACAGTTTATCTTTATTTTTATTTGATCAAATTTAACCAAATATTTAATTTTCCTAAGACAACATAATACCTTTATTATTTTTTAGTGTTCCAACACGTGGTGCACTATTATTTTTAGTGATCCGGCAGTCGGAACACTAACGATTTTTAGTCCTCCGCAGTCGGAGCACTACGATTTTCGTTGTGTTCCGGTACAGTATCACTAAAATATTTTTTAGTGTTTGTGTTTCGGAGCGGTACACTATCGTAGTGTACCTATTCACCGTGGTACGGTACAGAACGGTACGGTACGATACCATAGTGTTTATTTTCGAACACTGCTGTATTTAGGTATTTGCTGTTAAAGACTCTGTGAAATTGTTAATAAGAAAAGGAATTAAGAAATTTCAATAATTTCAGAGTAAGAGAGTCTTAGAGATGATCAACTCTGGAAGCAAATACCATACCTTGGGAATTGTGGATACACTTTTATAGGAAAAATTTAAGGAGCAAACATGACAAACATACAATAAATATCATATCCAAATTAATGAACATTAAAATCGAAAATACATATGTACATGCATACATATAATCCCAATCAGATCTTGATTTGGTTTTACGCAAAATTAATGAAAATATCTGTTAACCAACTCAAGATAGAGACATTAACACGATAATAAACGAAACTATAAGAGTATAGTTATAATGTCTCGACGAGCGGAGTCGATTTGGTCATGTGTGTCCGCCAGTCCATCTTAACCTTGTCGTTACCTACAGGTAGCATTAGATAGGATTGTCACAAAATTTGGTGGAGATGGAGAATATGAAGAAGAATCTTGAATATTGGTTGATGGTTAGGTAATAACAAGTAAATAGTTGTTAAGTTCGGCCGGGCCGAACTTTTTATTAATTAAAATGGAATTAGGTGGAAAAAATTTTCGACCATGGATACCCCAAGTGCCTAAATTATATAATCTAATCTAAAAAAAATCAGCCAGGTGAAAGGTACCACCTACAGGGCTAAACCAAAGTTTCGACCTATCTTTACAACTTTGGTGGAAAAGTTTTATAATTGCAGGGAACCTCAAAAGTCAAATTATGGGTAGTTCCGTTAAACAATGTAGCTAAGACCCTCAAAATACCGTTATATGGGAGATATACCAAAACATGGACCTATGTTGACGATTTTTACTGAAGCAGTTTCGTGGCCACTGAAAATTCAAATGTAAAATTACTGCTAAGACCCTCAAAATACCGAAAATCGGGAGATACGCTATATGGGAGCTATACCAAAATATGGAAATATTTTGAAGCAGTTTCGTGGCCACTGAGGTACCGTTATACGGGAGCTATACCATGGACCTATAATGACGATTTTTGGTGAAGAAGTTTCTTGACCGCTGAGAACCTCAATAGTTAAATTGAAGCTAGTTCGGTTAAAAATTTTAGCTGAAATCCTCAAAACACCAAAAATCGGGAGGTAACATTATATGGCGGCTATACTAAAACATGTACCTATGTCGACGATTTTTGGTGGAGATCTTTCGTGGCCACTGTGAAATTACAGCTAGTTCGTTAAAATCCTCAAAATACCGAAAATCGGGTGGTACCGTTATATGGGAGCTAGTTCGATTTTTGGTGGAGAAGTTTCGTGATCACTGGGAACCTCAAATGTCAAGTTAAATTGTTAAAAAATGTAGCTAAAATTTTCAAAATACCGAAAACCGGGAGGTACCGTTATATGGAGACTATACCAAACCATGGACCAAACCATGGATTTTCGGTGGAGAAGTTTCGTGGCCACTGAGATTCTCAAATGTCAAATTACAGACAGTTCGGTTAAACATTTTAGCTAAAATACTCAAAATACCGAAAATCGGTATGGGGACCATACCTTAACATGCACCTATGTTGACAATTTTGCTGGAGAAGTTTCACGATCACTGGTTAAAAATTGTAGCTAAAATCTTCAAAATACCGAAACTCTGGACCTATATTGACGATTTTTGGTGGAAAAGATTCGTGGCCACTGATAACCTCAAATCTCAAATTACAGCTAGTTTAACTAGAATCCTCAAAATACCAAAAATTGGGAGTTACCATTATATGGGGGCTATACTAAAACATGGGCCTATGCCCATAATTTTTGGAATATAAGTTTGTTGATCACTAGGAACCCTAAATGTCAAATTATAGCTAATTCGGTTGGAAAATGTGACTAAAAACTTCAAAATACCTGAAATCGGGCGGTACCGTTATATGTAGGCTATACCAAAACGTGGACCATCCATCATCTATCTTGACCTGCCTGCAAACAAAAGACGCATCTTCCCAAAATTTCCGTCCTATCTCAATTTTTGTGGATGCCAGAGTGATTACGACAAACGGACGGACACGCATTGATCGACTCAGAACTTTATCCTGATCAAGAATATACATACTTTATAGGGTCGCTAATGCTTATTTCAATCCGTTACAAACGGAAAAACAAACTTATTATACCCTGCATACTATGGTGGAGGGTATAACAAACTTTTGTGGGGAAATAGCCAACATTTCATTCTTATGTTTGTTTTTTTATTGCTATTATTTTATTAGTATTAAGGTTATTTATGTTTTGGGATTTTTTTTGAAAACGGTGGGTCAAATCAAAAAGTTACAAAAGTAAGGACCGTTGTTATATCGTATCTAAGTCCATTTTTAGTTATCCCTTACTTTAAGAGAAGTAAGGGATAAAATTCGCATTACATCCTCCATTTACAATAAATGTTATATTATGTAAAAATATGGCAATATCAAGCCAAAAAACAGTATTTTTCAATTCTACTGGAATCTGATTGGTTGATTTGAATTTGTTATCAAATTTTTCTTGTTCTTGATGCAGCATACGCTCAGGCGCACTTTAATTTTTAAAAGCAACACAAAGTTTCTTTTTTTGTAATCTGATACTTATTCCTAAAGCAAACTTGTAAGAATATAAAACAGGTTGTCAGTCAGATATCGACCAAAATTTAACTATAGAAAGGATATACATAATAATAGATCGCAAAATTCTCTACTAGTTTGGTATTTGTTATCGTTTTCCTAGAAAGAATCATTTTTGAGATATAGCGGTTCTAAAATACACTTAGGATCGTTCTTATGCCTTATCTTTAAAGTCTATGGCCCATTATTACATCCTTTCGGTAATAAAATGTAAGTCGTTTTCGGACAGATAACCCGGTTTTTATTTTTACATGTTTGCTTTACGAATAAGTGTCAGATAAATTAAAAGGAACTTTGTGTTCCTTTTGTAATTTAATCTGCGCCCGAGAGTATGCTTTACCAAAAACAAGGAAAATTTGAGAGCAAATTCAAATCAACCAATCAGATTTGAGTAAATTTGATGTATACAGACTTTTTTGCTTGGTATTGCCTTATTTTTATAAAATGTAACATTTATTTTAAATGACAGATGTAATAACAAAGCTCTGGTAATGTGAACTTTATTCCATACTTTTCTTAAAGTAAGGAATAACAAAAATTGACTTTAAAGACAAGATGTAAGAACGGGCCTATTTTTGTTATACCTTACTTCAATAAAAGTAAGGAATCATGTTCGTATTACCAGGGACTTTTTATTAAATCTTCCATTTAAAAATTAATGTTATATTATGACGATATCTAGCCAAAAGGCCAGTGGTATTAAGCCTGACTATTAAATCTTTGTGGCCTGACGTTGCCTATGGTCAATTTTGGTGTTTGTGTATGAGTATTTCCCATTCCGTTTGAGATATTTATATCAGGAATATTGTCAATTATTTCATATTCCATTTCAGAAAAAAAGGATAAATTTTTTTCGCTCTACATCAACGATTTTTGATATGTAGGTTAAGAAAAAGATTCCCAGTACGAATCTGGTCGCGAGCCAATTTTTGGTTGTTGCGGACAAAAGTTATGGCGCTTTCATTTCGCTTTTTAAGAAAGAAAATATTATAAAAACGCTAATTATTTTAATGCGCACAATTGTTACAAAAAAAGTTCTCTCAAAGTGACTTCAGCGAGTAGATTGCATAATACCTGCAAAATGTTACACAGAATTCGGGGAATGTACATAAAATTGATAAATTATTGAATATAAGTGTACTTTTTTCAAAATTAAAGCCCATTTAGTTGTCATATAATTACATAAAAAATTGTTGTGGATCCAAACTTCACGGCGTATCAAATGAGACTGCAATCATACAGATTGGTGTTATAGTTTGGATGTTACAGCCAAAATAAGCACATATTTTGGTCAAAAAATAATTTTTTGTTTGAAAAAATATTTTTTTCACATGCATTATGTAGTAGAAAATATTGTAAACATTTATAGGAATACTTCCTTCATTTTGCTTAAATCTCCTAACAAAATAGACGGATTTTGCTTTATTGACATTCATATTAAAGCTTTCCCATTAGGGAAGCTAATTGGGTTGATGAGGATATATGTCAAAGCTTCTGAAATGGAAATAGAGGTCAAATAACCCATTTTTATTTATATGCATTTTAAAATACGTGTAAATCGCGTAATTATCAAAATCGTTTTGTCCGCATGTGATATTCATGTACAGCAAGACCATATCTGTTAATTTGTATATATTTTTCGAAATTTAATTTGGACTCTAAGATGTAGCATCGGCTGCATCTTAGCATTAAAAAAACCTATAAAATATCGCTAATTTGCGCAAAGTGCATACAATTTTTGTCCGCATCCGATTTCAGTGTTCACCATGAAAATCTATATCGATATATATCTGTTTGAAGGCGATCAATCAAGAACCGTGGATGTAGCATCACACATTAGTTTTTGGGATAAAATTAATGTAGCTTCCTTATCAGTGAAGTTTTCAAGTCTCTGTTTCCGCTAAAACGAAGTTGCTGTATTATTTGTTTCATTGCAGTGGAAGCGAACCGCAGAAAACGCGATAAAATACGCGATATTTCCAAAAACACTTTTAGGTGATTTTTCTACTTTGGACTTTCTTGTAACTCGCGTTTTAGTGGATGGATTTTCACGGGGAATGACATATTAGATCCGGAACGTAAAAAACTAAAATGTGCAATCAAGTACGAGGAAATCGAATGACAATTGTAAAAATTAGGCTCGATAAATATGATTTTTAGAAAAATGTTCACACAAAATTTCCGTATTTGGATGCAGATTTCTATGAAGCTGTGTAGACTACATTCACGACACATATATCAAATAACTCAGAATCGCGAGTTCTACAATCCTATGTACGATTTTTTGTAAAACCTGTTTGCGGAATGAAATTAGAAGAAAATGTCAAAAAACACTGTAAAACTGGCTTCAAAATGTCAGCATCATTTAATGGTAGAAGCAGTTCAAATTTTGAAAAGTAATACATTAGTGAGATGATCCTTATTTAGTTTGCTTCTACTTTTACTTTGACAGAAGTGCGAGAGAAGTGTGGTTTACTCACAAATCGAGAGAAAACAAAAAAGACATGGTGGCTTCAACCCATTTTTACCCATTTTTTAACATAAATATAGCCACAGCTTCCACACAAATTATCTTTTAAGGCCAATATTTTTTGCCACGTCCAACAACATTTCATTTTATCCAAAAATATTTAATTTGTATAATATAGAACCACAAGTCGCGTATTCTAAAAGGGTAAACCTTGGCTTCAGCTATGTTAAATTTTCAAAAATATTGGTGATATATACTAAGTGGGTGTCGGTAGGTTATTTCAGAAGAATAAAACAATGGAAAGTACTTTTAAATAAATAGCTAAATTGGCCAAGTTATGCTTTTTATACCCTATACCACAATGTGGAAAAGGGTATTATAAGTTTGTTTTGGTAAAAATTCATGTAACACCGCGAAATATTCGTCGGAGACCCCCAATGTGGCATACCAATCTTCATATCTCGACGAGATAATGCGATTTTGAGATGTGTGTCTGTCCGTCCGTCCGTCTGTCCATTATAAATTGTAAACACGCTCCAGGCCGCAATTATGGACCGATCGTCACGAAATTTTGTATGGAGGTCGGGTTCAGATCAGAATAGATCCCTATTCTTATTGGTGATGATCGTGAAATATTTAGCGGGCGAAATGGACCAAAAACATAATATTTATCCAATTTTCTAGCGGCTCTGTAGGTCTCAACAATAGTCCGATCAACGCGTAATTTTAAATATATATCACAAAGGAGAAGCTTGCAATTTTAGATGGCGATCGGATAATATTTAGAGGGTTAAATGGACCAAAACTTTTGTGTGAAAATTGTGAAAATTTTTAATATACAGCTTATATCTTAATTCCTGGAAGTGACATTCCGGACAAGTGAGATATACTTGAAAGTGGAACGCTTGACCTTTCAATTGATGCCAATTATGTTGGTGTGTATGATCAGATAACAGAGTTACAGCCTAATATATTCCGTTATTTGTTTGTGGTGTAATAATAAACTCGCTAGAAGTCGCAATTATACATCAATAGTCACGAAATTTTGCACCGGGTAAGAGTATAGGTCGAAAAAGATGCCTACAATTTTGAATGATGATCTGATATTCTTTAACGGGTGAAATGGACCATTACTTTTGTATGAAAATAAAAACATTTTATTTTTGGTCGATATTTTAATTCCTTGAGGACATATATATTACGCAAAGTAGCCTACATATGGAAAAAAATCTACTGACCTTTCCTCTGATGTAAATGGCAATAAAGTGTTTGCTAGATAACGTGCCTACTGTCAGTGTTTGAATTTGCTACTAGTTTTTCACAGCACAGCACAAGGTCTATGCTGGTGCTGTGAAAGTGACGCAGCATAGCACATAGCCATAGCATCAAAAATAAAAACGAGTGCTATTGCTATGCTGTGCTGTTTTCAAAAACAAAATCGAAAACTGTTGCTGTGCTATGCTGCGAACATAAACGTAGCATAGCACAAGGTCTATGCTGCGCTTCTGAAATCTTCATAGCACATAGCATAGCATAGTCATCAAAATCAAAAACGAATGCTATTGCTATGCTGTGCTGTTTTCAAAAACAAAAACTGTTGCAGTGCTGTGCTACGAACATAAAAGTAGCATAGCACATAGCATAGTCATGAAATCGAAAAACGATTGCTGTGCTCTGCTATGCTGTAAACATTTCTACATAGCATAGCATAATTAATGTTAACCCAGCAAACTCACTAACTCCCATTATTATAAAGCCTTTTTTCATCGATTGGATAATAAATGTGGTCTATAGAGTGATTTTGTGAAAATTCGCCTTTGGCCCTATAAAATGGGGACCAATTTTAATTTGTATTGGCGAATTTTCACAAAATCACTTTACAGATCACATTTATTGTCCAATCGATGAAAACAGTTTACAAGATGCTAAACAAGTAATCCCACAAACATTTTTGAAAAATCGGGTCAGATTTTAATTTTGGCTATATAAACGGCCCATGGAAACTTTGAGGCCCCAGCGGCACGTGTTAACATACTCCGATTGAGTTCAAACTCTGACAATCTTAATTTTTAACAAAACTAAAAGTTTTAGGAGGGTGCCGCATAAAAAATCCGACATCGATTTTTAAAACCACTCTAGTACATATATTAAACCAGTAAGGAAAGGATCAAAGTCGGGCGGGGCCGACTATATAATACCCTACATCACTGTGAATATGTATAAAATATATATGGGAGCTAAATCCAAATCAGAACAGATTTTGATATAATTTTTCACATTTATTTGTAGACCAAATTCCGTCACATAGTTCAAATTTCATCAAAATTGGACATATATAGCGTGTTTCGTGCATCAAATACCTATATCGGTCGAAGATATATATGGGAGCTATGTCCAAATCTGAACCGATTTCGATATGATTTGCCACAGTTATTTCTAGACTAAATACCGTCGCACATTCCAAATTTAATTGAAATCGGACATATATAGCGTGTTTCGTGCACCAAATGCCTTAAATCGGGCGAAGATATGTACGGGGGCTATATCCAAATCTGAACCGATTTTTACCAAAACAAATAGCGTTCGTCCTTTGGCCAAAAAAACTATCTTCCCCAATTTTCATGCGAATCGGACAATAAATGCGACCTGTACTTTGTTTACAAAAATACATGGACAGACGGTCAGACGGATAGACAGACGGACATGCGTAAATCGGAACAAAGCAATAGTTGCGGTCAAAATAATAGTAGTTTGTTAAAAATATCGAAATATGCAATTAGTCATGGTTTCACAGCTTAATAGAAATTCTGTTATATTTCAAATACATACTTCTTTGCCATCAAACATTTTTCTGGGTTATGTTTGATGCTATGCTGTTGATTTTGTTCATAGCACAGTACAGCAATAGTTTTCGTTTTTGTTTTCTTGACTGCGGCTGTTTACTATGCTGTTAAAATGTCTGCAGCACAGCATAGCAATAGCATTCGTTTTTGATTTTGATGACTATGCTATGTGCTTCGCAGATTTCAGAAGCACAGCATAGACCATGTGCTATGCTACTTTTATGTTCGCAGATAGCACAGCAACAGTTTTCGTTTTTATTTTGGATGACTATGCTATGCTATGTGCTGTGAAGATTTCAGAAGCACAGCATAGACCATGTGCTGTGCTACTTTTATATTCGCAGCGTAGCACAGCAACAGTTTTCGATTTTGTTTTTGAAAACAGCACAGCATAGCAATAGCATATTTTTAGTGATTTCAGTGCTGTGCTGGTAGCAAATTCAAACACTGCCTACTGTCTAATAGATAATGGGTTCTGTGTAGAGAACCACATTTTTATCCCATGCTACATATTGTCTCTCCAAAAGTTTATGTAACACCACGAAATATTCGTCCTAGACCCCTTATTTACGAAATTCATATCTCGACGAGATAACGCGATTTAGCGATGTGTGTCCGTCCATTAAAAATTGTAAAGAAGCTTAAGGCCGCAATTATGGACCGATTGTAACGGACTTTTTAAGGAGGTTGGGTTCGTGCCAGAATAGAAATGATAAGTTTTTGCTGATGATCGTGAAATGTTCAGGGAATGAAATGGACCAAAAACAAAATTTTAACCAATTTTGTAGCGGCTCTGTAGGTCAAAATAATAACCCGCAAAATTTTAAACAAAGTTTGAGTTTATGATGAAGAAGAAGCGTACAAACCAACGTGAAGATCAGATAATAGTTAGCGGGTTAAATGGACTGAAACTTTTGTGTGAAATTGGTAAAAAATTTCAATAATGTAGCGGGTTTCATTACGTTTTAGTTTGTTTGAACTAAATTTTCCTTTACTGCTACAAAAATGTCTTTGTCATGCTAGATAACTTTTTGGTTTTGGTCATAAGTATTATACATTACATCTCTGATATTTGATAATTAAATTTTCACAATCATTGAAAACAAGTTCCGTGGAGAGCGATTGTCCAGGGATAGTGGTATTGGGTATTCCATGGTCGGCTCCGTCCGACTATAGACTTTTCTTACTTGTTTAAGTATGAGTTGTCGAGTAAAAATGTGGACATGAAATAATTTAGTGATTTTATTTTATGAAATGTCGTTAAATGTCAAATAAATTGAATAATTACAGCCAACATTTTTTTGAAAAATCTTACTGAGATGTTTATATAATAAAATTAAAGAAAAAAAATTAAAATTTGCAATCACAACTACTAATGGTATTTTTTTTAATTGTAAAGTTGCCTCTGGGCAACTTTGGCCATTGGGTTAATAAAGTGGATATATTAGTGGAAGAGGAAAGTGATGGTTAGTGGTATTGAATGAAGTGCAAAGGTTCATTGGGATTTTCGTGCTTGTGAAAAATATTGCATTTATGCAATTGCCCACAGGCAACATTTGGTAACTCCCTGACCTCGAGGAAATTATTATTGCTTTAGACCGCTCGCTATCTGTACTAATTTTATAATAAAATATATGTATATGGGAGCTGTATTTAACTCCGAACCGATTTAAATAAAATTTTGTTACCTTACAATTCTGTCACATATTGCAATTTTAATCAAAATTGGAGATACGTACATTGCGTGATCTGTGCATCAAATATATTAAATCGGGACTATATCCAAATCAGAACTGATTTCAATATAACTTGGCAAACTTTATTCAAGACCAAATTCCGTCACACGTTTAAAATTGTATCAAAATCTGACAGACTTTGGGTGTTTGGTGTACTAAATACCTCAAATAGGATAATATACCTATAGGATACTATATCCAAATCTGAACCGATTTCAATACAAGTTGACAAACATATTTCTAGATCATATTCCGTCACATGTTACAAATTTCAACAAAATCGGACAGAATTTGCGTGTTTGATGCCCCAAATACATCAAATCGGGTGAAAATATATATGGCTATATCCAAATCTGAACCGATTTTTTCAAAATAAATAGCGTTCAAATAAAAATTGGGGAAGATTAGATTAGACTAAAATTGTCAGCTGATAGAGAAAGTCAATAGATGCCGAAGATGCTGAACCGATTTTTTTAAAATAAATAGCGTTCAAATAAAAATTGGGGAAGATCAGATTAGACTAAAATTGCATGCTGTCAGCTGATAGAGAAAGTCAATAGATGCAATACATTTTTTTGCAGACGTTAATTAAATAGACCATACCACGTAAGTGTGTACGGTATAAATGCCAAGTTATGACTTGATTGCGGTCAAAAATGTAGAACTGTTCGTTTACTTGATAAACGGTACAAATATAGAAAATATGTATGTACTCGTATATGATTGAGACACTTGTAATTACCCAGCCAACATTTTTCGGAGTTCTTTCTGAATTTTGGTCCGAATCTCTGCACAAGTTATCGATTCCGAATTCTTTCCAAAATCTATACAAAAGTTTTAAGGACGTGTCCGCTGAAATCCGAATAGTTTTGTCGAAGAAAATTCGAAGGAAACATTCGAGATTTTTATTGAATTCGAAAAAAGAAATGCTTGAGAAAATCTAAGAGAAAAATTTAAGAAACCATATTGAAAATAGAACTCTTTTCGGATTTTTTCCGAGATTCTGAAAAATATCGGATGAAATCAAAATGTTTGATCCGGAAATCGGAAATGTTGTTGATAAGGTTTTTTTTGGTTGATAAGTTTTTTAACCACTACCATATAAAATAAATACCATAATAAATAAATAAATAAATAAATAAATAAATAAATAAATAAATAAATAAATAAATAAATAAATAAATAAATAAATAAATAAATAAATAAATAAATAAATAAATAAATAAATAAATAAATAAATAAATAAATAAATAAATAAATAAATAAATAAATAAATAAATAAATAAATAAATAAATAAATAAATAAATAAATAAATAAATAAATAAATAAATAAATAAATAAATAAATAAATAAATAAATAAATAAATAAATAAATAAATAAATAAATAAATAAATAAATAAATAAATAAATAAATAAATAAATAAATAAATAAATAAATAAATAAATAAATAAATAAATAAATAAATAAATAAATAAATAAATAAATAAATAAACACAAGAAAATGTGTAAAGATTCTTTGCGAAAACCGGTAACATTTTTAAGGGAAATTCAGAATAATCGAAACCCTCGGAAAAAATTATTGTTGTTGTTTTTATATATGTATGTATGTACATATATTTGAATGTGTGGTCGTTTTTAAAATTTCAACCTCTTAATGACAAGTCCAACTTTTTAAAAACCCTACAATCGTATTATTCACACATACATACATACATATATTATAATAAAAGTAATTACTGACTAATAGGACTTTCTTTCTTCTTTACAGACTAAAGCGTTATGCGAGTTCCCGATATATCAGCAACAGCTGGTTACGCTGCAAACATATTTAATCCCATCGGCATTCAAAGAGACAACGGAAGCTCAAACTCGCTTATATCAGCACTAGGAAACGAGCACAACAAATTCGACAATATTTCACCAACAGGTACCGGACATTATTACCGGGAGCCAACAACTACAAATTACGCCTCTACGGCAGATGAATTTGTACAAAAAGCACTAAGCTCAACGCCAACCGAGTATTCTGCCTCGCACGGCCTAAACGATAATCTTTCGCATTATTGTTGTGGAGAGATACCGAAAAATCTCCCAAATCTTACGTCAGCTGAGCAAACCGATGAATGCTACGACAAAGAAGCCAATACAAGTGGCAACACCTATAAAAGCTTCAAGGAGATATTCAACACAAACAAAAGCTTTTTTGAGGATTGTGTACGAGACTTTGAGAATATAAATGTAGGTTATCATCATAATAACCATAAATAGTTGGAACTGCTCATGACACCTATTTTGTGTTAATTCGTTTTTTTTCAGTTATTAAAAAATGTTGCGGATCATGGAAACGATAAAGAAGTCGTTGATCCCATCGATGTGATTAGTTCCCCAGAAAACCATAATAGCAATAACGAATGTGCCCTGTACAGTAGTAAGAACTCCTTTGATAATGACTTTAATCAATATAGTGTTACGAAGTGTGAACACCTGGAACAGCAACAGAACGATCGTAGGACTCCAGCTAAAGGCAACCAAGCTACGGTAGACGATTGTCTGCAATTGCCGGATGATAATGATTACGATGATCATTCGATGATCGACTTGTGCAGTGAGACTAAATCAAATTATGACAGTGACGAGAAAGGTGAATTTTATCAAATTGCCCTGATTGGTTTATTTTAATTTATGTTTTGGCCTTTTTTAGACGAAGATTTTCTGACATCTGCCTCATCGTCAACGATATCTTTGCACACCCAAAAACATTCCTTTTTCCCCAGAGGCATAATCAATCCCAATTATCCGGGATTCCAGCACTTGGCCCATACGCTGTCGGAGCATTTTGTAACAAGCTCTCCTTCCGACTCATTTGAGAGTGATATGTCGGAATATGAAATGGATTTGAGTGCAGATAGTTTCGATAGCCTAACTGAGGATAGATCTCAAATAGAGTTGAACAACTTCAATAATAATACGACACAGTCTATAACCATGAACCCAGATGGGTATCCCAATCATCGTCACGAAAATTTTGACTATATTCACGAAGAAGATGGTGATTTCTATTTGGTGGATTGTGACAAAGGACATCGACCCTCATTCGATGATGACGATGCCAATCGTAACAAACATCACTCGGATAATAATCCATTCAATCTTACCGATCTGCAAGATGGTGTACAAAGCAAGTTGTCACTTCTGGAAGCTGAGCAGAATAACGGCTGTCAAAATGATCAGATGCCAGTCTCAATAACACCCGACATTCTGATCAAGAATCACCACCAACAAGTAGAAACTCAGTTCAAGAAGGAGAACAGACCCGATCTCTTGAGAGGTGTTAGTCCCCATAGTATCAAAGAGACCATCATAGATCAATCACGGCCACCACTTACCGTGGCTATTCATCATCAAGTTCACAATGGCTTCAATACTCGCACTGCTGAGCTGAAAGATGAAATGTCTTTCGGTCTTACGCCTGTTGATATTATCGGAGATTTTGGTCAGGAAGTTGAAAGAGAGTTTGGACTGCTTGTCAGTGGCTATCGCCGTTTGGTAGATACCCAAGATAATACACTGACTTTAATGGAAGACGGTGATAAGGTAGGGTAGCTGCATGAACTTATTCTGTTTTCCGCAAATTCTCTTTACTTTGGTGTATATATATTTTCTAGATTTCTGATGCAGCCTTATCCCAGGTAAAGGATCAAATTGACTCTAGTAAGTATTTAGATGCCTTTAATAAGCAGACCGAGGAGAATGAAAGACACAGAACCACAATACCAGATTTGGCCGATGATAATGCTGTTGACATTCCAATGCCTACGCAAAATGACGAAATGACTACCAAACAGACGACGGAAGATTCCAGTATGGAACAACAATTGTCGTCATCCAATCCCTCTGAAAATCGTCGAAAACCGAAATACCAAAAATCTTCCTACGATGATCGCCAATTGCCTCCTGTGGCCATTGAGTACAAACGTTGTCAACAAACACGATCAGCTAAAAAACCCACAAACCACAACGACAAAACGACGACAAAAATACAGAAGATTACACATTCCAAACCAAGCATTGCCAGTCGTATATTTCATCCAAAACGAAACGGCAAACATGACAAATCTGACAGTAGTTCGAATCGCAAAAGAGAAGAAGCCGAACTGCACAAATATCAACAGTTGATCAGCGACAAGGAAGAGATTTTAAGCAATAGCAAGTATGCAAAACTGTCATCGTGGGCCCAGCATCTAAAGAATTCTGTCAAAGATCGAGGTTCCCGCAACAGTACGGATCTGATATCACCAAGCGCATTAGGTAAGATGAATCTAAAAAAAATTAGAGTCTATCAATTTTTACTATCTTTTGTGGTAACTCCCTTAGAACTTTTTGATGCCTATAAAATCGGAACAGAAATTGATATGGAGCAGCTACAACAACATTTAAAAATGGCAAAAGAGATAGAGAGACAGGTTTGTATAATCTATGATTCGTAATTTCGTTAGGTGACTAACAATTCTTAGCATTTGCTCATGCCCCTCACTGGTAATAACCTAAAATATTAATCTCTTGGAATTTTAACATATAAATACACGTCCAAATGAATTCAATATCTGCAATGAGTTTTTTTTTAATATCTTCAGAAGCTGAATAAAATCAGAATTACAGAATTGACTTAAAAAATACCTGAAATCGAGCGGTATCGTTATATGGGGGCTAGAACAAAAAGTGGACATACGACCATCATTTTTAGTGGAGAAGTTTCTTGATCACTGGGCGCCCAAAATGCCAATTTATAGGTAATTCGGTCTGAAAACGTAGCTAAAATCGTAAAAATAACTGAAATCGGACATTACCGTTATATGGGAGCTATACCAAAATGATACATATTCCGATATTGAACTTAACCTGCTCCCAAACAAAAGACCGATCTTTCCAAAATTTCAGCGCCCAATCTCAATTTTTGTGATTGCCACAGACGGACGGAGGGGTGGACTTGCATAAAAAACAAAAAGTAAAAACCAGTGTTCGAAAATAAAGAGTACACTAAAATAACGTACCGCTCCAGGTATCACTAAACAATTTTTTAGTGTACCGTACCGGAGCACAACCACTAAAAAGTATTTTAGTGTACCGTACCAGATGACAACGAAAATCGTAGTGTACCACTGATCGGTTCACTAAAATATCGAAGAGTACCACTAGTCGGTTCACTAAAAAATTTCGCATCGGTAATATATACACATGTGTTTTTTGTGATTTATGAGGAAATATGAAGTCTTTTATGTTTTATATAACTTGTAACAAAGGGGGAACATTCTTGAACTATAAAATCACTTGCATTAAGAATAATGTCAGTATCATGGTGTAATTAGGATGTGTATTTGCGACAACATCAATTCATATAAAGGTAATATATGCTAGATTAATTTTACATGTTCCAACAAAAAACCACAGTCGGAGCAGTAAATATCGTACTGTTTCGCAGTCGAAGGAAATATATACATCATGGGCGTAGCCAGGAATAGCTATGGAGGGGCAGCTACACACTCTAGATCCTAGAAAACAGTTCATTTGTATGTAAAGATTATAAATATTACAAAAAAGCAACCATTGACACCCCCTAGAACGACCAAAAAGAATTCCTGGCTACGCCCATGATTAACATACTTAATTAAATATATGATTATATAAATTAAGTGCATGAATGTGTAATATCCATCCATATCCATATCCATCCATAATGAAACGGCATTTCTATTAAATGTTTCAAGTAAACAGCGTCCGTCTGTTGAAATCAAGGAAAAGTTCGCGATATTTAAGATAGAGCTTAATAATTTGTGAAGACGTTTTGATATAGCCCCCGATTTTCGGTATTTTGAAGGTTTCAGCGTCATTATAAAACCTAAATAGACGAAATTTTGCATTAAGTCTTTGATGGTGGTATACAACTTTTCTCCCGAAATTTGTCAGTACAGCTTCATGTTTTGATAAACATAGCCACTACAGAACGGTTGGGCGCCACCCTGGTGCAATTGTACGCACACCCGCCTTGCACGCTGAAGGTCGTGGGCTCGATTCCCCGGCCAGGCAACATCCAAAATTTTCAACGGTGGCAAAAATACCTCTCAGTAATGTTGGCAACATTTCCTGAGTATTTCAGCCATGTAAAACTTCTCTACAAATGGTGTCACAAGACACGCCGCACTATGTCGCGAGTTCATATTAACTGTTGTAGTTGCATCAATTTTGGTACACATACCTATTATTGACTTACAAACTCCAGGACAAAAAAGCTGGGATGGTCGGTCCAAGTTTTGATATACCCATAGAACCGTACCTCTCTATTTTCAGTATTTTAAAGTTTTAGTCATAATAACCAACCGAAATTACTGAAATTTGCTGGTTAGTCTTCAGCAGAGGTATGAAATATTCCAACTAAGTATTTTGGGTGTAGGTCCACGTTTTGATATAGCCCCCATAGAACAGTACCTCCCGATTATCAATATTTTGAAGATTTTAGCCTCATTATTGCTGATATAGCGTGCAGAAAATAAAAAAATGGACTTGAAAGGAACTATGAAACATTAGTACAGTATTGAACTAGAGTGTTGACTGTACTTAACGGCATATATAATAATTAGTCAGAACGGAATAACGGTACATTACACAGATATTTTTTCAAACGTTAACGATGAAATTTTTTAGCTGCAAAATTGCTATAGACGTGTGCATTCTGTGAATATATTATTGTGGAATCTTTTATATGTTTGATATATCGCATAAATTATTTTAATTTAGATATTTTCTGCTAGCGAGCTTTATTTAAGTTTGGTTCAACTAAAACTACGAGTATGGTAAATTTTTTGATAAAACATATCAGATATCACTTGGAATTGATCGCAGCATAACAGATAAGAAAATACAACACCAAAAAAGTACGTCCTATGGTTCCTACGATATGGGTGGAATTAGGGAAATTAATGCAGTGATGTGTCTCCAAATACACAGTTAAAAACACGTTTTTATTACTAAAAAGTGCAGAATGGGTTGTTTTTGAAATAATATGTTTGATTTTTTTTAATAAATGGGTGAAATTTTAAAAATACCGAAAATCGGACTGTACCGTTCTAAGGAGGTTATGTCAAAAAGTGGACATGTGCTGACAATTCTCTGTCGGAATATTTTATACCACCAATGATAACTAAATGCCAAATTTCAGCCATTTGAGTTGGATAATGAGGCCAAAAACCTCAAAATTTAAAAAATAAGGCGTTATCGTTCTTTGGGAGTTATACCAAAATAACATAAAAAATATAAATTTACCAAATATATCAACAAATGAAGTAAAATTGTAAATCGGAAGCTATTATTATCATAATTATGGATAAACATACAATAACATAAGGACTTTTATTTTCTGCACGCTAGACCTGCATGTTCACCACTGTGCGCCCCACTTGAGCTCTTTTAAAGGGAGTATTATCAGTTAATATGCTCTGTCCCTGCAAGGATTAACAGGAAGACCTTAGTACTTTTATAAACGAAAGGAAACTAATGGTTTCTATTTACTTTAATACAGTTCGTGGTGAAGGGTATAATAAGTTCGGCCGGACGCACTGTGGGCGAAATCCAAATCGTAACGATACCTCCACATATAACATATATTGAACTCTTTCCCAGCTAGCATTTGGAAGACTGTTTTTTCAAAAATCACATTGAGGAGTCTTTTTAGAGTCCTTTTGGTGATCAAAAATTGATTAAGTCGCTTGTATGAACAGAAAGGGACTCGAAAGTGACTCCCTATAATGATTAAAAATGTGTAGCAATCACAAATAAATCGTTCAGGTGTTTAAAATGTGACCATTTTTTTGTTATTTATTGTCACATTTTGATCATCTGGAAGATTGAAAAATGCTTAATCAAAAAAGGGTCGTGCAGGTGTTTGAAAAGTGACTATAATTATGTATCTTCTCATCATATTTTGAACAGTTAGGTGATTAAAATTGATTGTTTTCTTTTATTTTTGTTTGTTTGATAATAATTCCCATATACACTTTCTACAAAACTTTGATATAAATGTAACGTATAATATTAAGAGTATAGACAAACACATGTTCAGGTTTTGCCAAGGGAAATGAAGAAGCAGTATACTAACCACCGCGCAATATAAAGGATAATTAAAAGAAATAACAAGCAGAAAAGACAACAAAATAAAGGAAAGAAACAAAAAACAAAAAAGAATAAAAAGAAAATTCTTTTAATTTATTTCGTGTAATAAAAAGACTGATATATGACTCCCTAAAGACGCATAAACGATTATAAACATGACTGTAAAAGAGTCCCAAATTATTCAACAAATCACCAATAAGTGATTGAAATACGACTCGAAATAGACTTTATATACCATCAAAAACGACTCAAGGAAGACGCATTTGTGATTTGTTTAGAAGAGTCGCCTGAAGTTACGTTTTCCTCCCGACAAAGGAGTCATTTATGATCAGAAAATGAGCTCATATTCCAGCTTTTTAATCGTGTAGTCGAATCAAAAAAGACTCGAATTTGATTAAAATTTTCAAAAAATGCTGGCTGGGGGAGACTTCTCCCATATCAATGAGTGCACCCCGATTCATATTAGCTCAATGATATGGGACCTACTGTTATTGCCGAGTCCGAACGGCGTGTCCTAAGACATCACTTGTAGAGAAGTTGAAAATGTTGATGCTGTCTGGCCTGTGAATCGAACCCACGACCTTTAGCGTGCAAGGCGGGTGTGCATATCATTGCACCACGGTGGCACCCAAAGCTTTAACCGATCTTAATGTTTTGCTATATGAAAGGCCCAAATGCCGATTTACAAAATTAAAATTGAAATTTTAAAACTGGGCAGTACCTATTTAATAAAATAAACAGGGTACACTTATAGGGGGCACATCATAAACTGTGCCTCCATAGATAATATTTCGCAGGATCGTTGATTACCAATCAGAATTCAAAATATGTACCAAACTACAGAAAAATCTATGGAATCCATAAATCTGGACGTATCTAGGTATGCATATATGGGGTCTATGCAGTGTTGCCGAATTTGATATATCGTCATTTTGATGAGTTTTTAATTAATTTCTTACATAAGACAAAATTGCATAAAATATTAAAAGGGATTTTCTGTTTAATTTTTCACCGATGTTTTCTGATCGCGGAGAGAAAAAATTGGAATTTGATATCAAAATATGCTACATTTATGACTAAAGTCCTTTAAATACGTTTTTATCTCATATGTGACTATTTAAAAATTATACTCCTAATTTAAGTCGTATTGCAGAATCTCCAAGATAATACTATCTAGTACTATTTTGCCAGTTTGTCCCGGTCCACACTAAAGTGAATTTCATTAAAAAATTTCATGAAATTAGGTGTTCTTAGGTCGAATTCCCCACTACAGCAATTTCATGATTTTACTCTACTATGGAACTCGATCTAGAGACGCATAATTTCATGTCAAAATTTCAGTGAAATTACTCTAGTGTGGCCCTGGACTTTTATGCAACAAAAGCGTTCCAAAAACTGTCAACATTTTTTACTTCTCTATATACAAAAATGGTGCTGAATTACGCTCTTTTATCTTACTTTCTGGTAGACAAAACTAGCAACTAGGATTGTTGGTTTAATGAGTTAATTTTCCTAAAAGAACTTATTTACCACTCCCTACATTCTATTTTATTTTAAGAGTGATTACTCATACGTACATATATATGTTGGTGTTGTATATATACCATGTACAACAACAACCATCCGTGCAATATGACCTAATGTACATCTATACAAACATTTCAAATACAAACTTGTGTGAGCTCCTACCAGTACCACTCAGTTGATTGTTTATGGCTTTTGTTTTGTTTAATATAATGTACTACCTTACTTTCGTTTAAAGCCATGTTAATACGACATACATACATACGTATGTATGTATGCAGTATGAACAATGATCGTCAGACACGCGGTACCATCATCCAGTTTTAGGTTTTGCTGCATTGCAAAGAGAAGACTTACTGACTCCAGCTACAACTACATGGATTTGACAGCTTCAGTTTGGTTAATTAGCCGACCAGGCAAGCAAGCAACCAACCAGATCAACTTTGAAATCAATTCCTAACTTACTCAGACGTTTACTCTAAAGATAGTACGCTCATTCAATATGGGAACAAATAAAGCTCTTTTTCGGCTATTTTACTGCCGTATAGCTGTGGTGCTAGCTCACCATGCCTTTTACTGTTTTCATCATCATCATTATGTCTGCTTTAAAAAAAATTCGTGTTCAATTACATTGTGTACAAATGCTGAATGTTTCAGTCAGTAGTAATTTGAAGTTCAGGCCATAAACTCTCAGTGTGGCGGTTGTGGCGTAGAGTAAAATAAAAATTCGGTTATTAAAAATTCGTGCATCGGACGAGTATTATTTCTTTGTTGTATTTTGGCTTGCAGGTTGATTCATAATCCAACAACAACAAAAAATTGAAAAGCTTCAAATACACACATAACAATAACCCCACTTTACACTCGGCATAATAATTGTAAATTGACTTCATTACACAATTGGCCCGAAAGCGGATTTTTCCTCCTACCGTCCGCGACCCTTGGTCAAGTCAACTAAGCATTTTTACAACAAAAGAGGGACTTAAAGAGAGTGGCAATTGTGCATTAACGTTGTTGTTGTTTACCGACAATAATAACAAAAACCAAAATTAATTTCGGTTGTGAATATAAAGTTTTTATTCGATTTTTTAGCAAACAAAATGTCAAAGATGAGCTTAATGAAATAAACTGAAAATTTGTGACAAGTGATTGTTTTAGTTTTAGTCTACATATGTACATATCTGTGATATACCATTAATAACGTCACACACGCAATCATATGCTATGACCATGACCACCATTGCCACTACTAACAACAACAACATCAGCGCCAATAATAATGACTTGCACCACGAAGAAGTGGCAAATGTTGGCGATTCGCTGAAATATCACTCACGACGTCATTATAAAAAGGATTCCCGATTTGTCTTCGATTTGTATACCCTTTGTTATGATGAGAACGAAAGTGTCGATACAGTGGAATTATTTACATCGATAGTCAATAATACGGCGGGAAATTGGATGGAAGAGGTACAGAAAACTTGAACAACTAATTATCTGACATTGAAAAGAAATTCTGGAATTTTTTATAAAGTTTTTGTTCATAGTGCCCCACAGTGGAAGTTTTTGTTTTTTTTTTTTTTTCAATCAAAGGTCTCACTAAACTTAAAATTTCGTTCGGGAATGCTCCAAAATATTATACGTATAAGAGCATAATACGAAATTATAGAAATATCGTTGTAAAAATGTGTTTGTATGACTAAATTGTCAATACCTCTCCAACAAAATTTTTATACACTTTTCTAGTTCATTGAGCACACCATTGCAGCACGGTGGCACCCATAATAATATAACATACATACATACATAATGTAACAAACCTAGCAAAAAAATCCTTACTAAATAATGGGTTTTTTTATTGTAATCATTGGTAGTCGTAACTACTTAGAAAAAACCCTAATAACCCATTATTTTAACAAGGGCATGTCGCACTGATAACTAGTTATTCTACGATCACTAACTTGTTATTTTATGGCGACTGGAAGTAGACAAATAAGCTGAAAGCATATCGATGCCTCACTTCCTCAACCTCGTATCTTAAAAAATACAATTTTTGAGGAGAGATAAAAAACTATCATTTTTGGATACATCAGGGTTTTTGAAAAAGTTTAAACGCAATTATTAGGGAATTAGATGTTCCCAACTTTCTAATAACTGAGTTTAAACTTTATCCAAAACCCCGACGTATCATCAAAAATTTTATTTTTTAAGGCATATGTTTTTCTATTTTTAGAACTGTTGAGGAGGGAATTTTTTTAATTTGAACACAATTCATATTTACACCCTCCACCATCGAAATATTCATCGTATATACATATGTATATATTCTTGATCAGGGTGAAATTCTAATCCGTAAAAACCAAGTTACAGCTCGCTATTTTAAAGATAGGATGTTTGATATTGGAAATGGGCTATATCCGTCCACGTTTTGATATAGCCCCATAAAACGGTACCACCCGAATTTCAGTATTTTGAAGGCTTTAGCCTCATTATCATTTTGGTACTTGGTCTTCCTTGGGGGAATAAAACTTTCACCCAGAAATGTATCGGTATAGGTTTGCGCCTTCATACAGCCCCCATAGAACGATACCTCGCGATTTTGGGTATTTTGAACGTTGTGAAGTTTGGTATTTAGTCTTCAATTGGGCCATAAAACTTCCCATATAAAATTCGTCGGTATAGGTCCACGCCTTCATACAGCCCCCATAGAACAGTACCTCCCGCTTTACGGTATTTTGAAGGTTTTGGCCTCAAGATGCTACCGAAATGGCTGAAATTTGGTATGTAGTCTTCATTTGGGGTATAACACCTTCTACATGAAATTTGTCGGTATAGGTCCGCGCCTTCATATAGCCCCCATAGAACGGTACCTCCCGAATTTCGGTATTTTGAAGTTTGTGGCATATTCCTCCGAAATTACTAAACTTTGGTATTTAGTCTTCGATGGGGGTATAAAACTTTCCCCCAGAAATTTGTCGGTACTGATCCACTCCTTAATATGGCCCCTATAGAACGGTACCTCCCGAATTTCGGTATTTTGAAGTTTGTGGCCTCAATATTCCATCGAAATGGCTGAAATTTGGTATTTAGTCTTCGTTGGGGGTATTCAACATTCTCCTTTAAATTTGTCCTTATAGGTCCATGCCTTCATATAGCCCCCATTGAACGGTACCTCCTATTTTCGGTGTTTTGAAGATTAGCCACATTGTTTTACCGCAATTTCTGGAATTTGGTCTTTAGTCTACTTCATAAACGAAATGAAACTAATTGTTCCATTTTACTTCAGTACAACTATACACCACGAATACGAACATTAAGGGTTGTTTAAACGCTTACATGTGCTTGCATGTGCATCACTAACTGTTCTTACCGGCCGACGGTGAGTGTTGAACACACAACCCTCGGATTTGTGCCACCGTACTCGTAACATTGTAAGGAGTAATACATATAAGCAGTTATTTTTGTTTACATTGCTTTGTAATGTATTACATAATGACTAACGGATCCGAATTTTTGCTGGGATATTTACACATTTTAGGTAAATGGATATTGAGTGGAGTGAGACATGAATGATAATGGGTAATATCGGTTTATGTTTTGATATAGCCACCAAAGGACGTACCTCCCGATTTTGAGAATTTTGAAACTTTAAGCCACATTATTCTAAAATTTGTATTTAGTGTCTGTTGGAGATATAAAACTTTCCTGTCGATAATTGTTATTGTAGGTCCACATTTTCAGGTACCTACCGATTTATGGGATTTTTGAAGCTTTTAGTTAAAATATTCAACCAAAATAGATCAAACTTTGTATTAAATCTTCGTTGGGCGTATAGCCTCATAGAACGACCCGATTTTTAAACTTTTAGGCACATTATAATTGTCCCCATATTTTGGAGGTTGGGAACCCTCAGAGGGGAAGAAGCCTATTGATTGTGGTGATGGTCGGATAATATTCAGGGATCCGAATGAACAAAAAACTTATGGGAAAAAGTCAACGTTTTATTCTTATACGAATACATCCACTTTTAGAAGGGATATTCCAAAAAAAAGCTTGTCAATGGAAGAAGAAAAGATAAACTTTGCAGTGATACAAATAAGGTTGGGATAGGTCAGTAATACATCCCATTTTGTAATTTTTTCTTTGAATTGTAATGACGAATATGCCAGCTTTGGTTGGGCGCCAATCAAATACTAGAGATATAGAAAAATACGCACAGGTATCCCAATTTCCATATTGTGGAATTTAAATTCCTAGCCGGATATCTCCGCTAGAAGAGAGAACCTGATAATGAAAGTAGATCGTCTGGGCCTTATATCAATACCAAATGCGCTGGTGATAATGGTATTGAAAATCGGTCCACGTTTTGATATAGCAGCCCCATAGAACCCTCCCGATTATCGATATTTTAAAGTTTTTAGCCACATTATCTTATCGGAATATCTAAAAATTGGTATTTAGTCTTCTTTGAGGCTACAAAACGTTCTCCCCAGATGATTTTTATGAAAAATCGTCAAAATGACAACAAATAAAATAAAAATCGTCAAATCTTTTTAAAACAAGTAAGAAAAGACTATAGTCGGAAGGGGCCTTTTTTAAAGAGACTTGAAATTATATTGGAAAAACAGTAGATCCTCATACAGGTTAAGATACAGGCAAGATATAAATAATTGCGTGTACTTTAAATTAAATTTCAGATGGTATGTGATCAATATATTAGCGGCAATTGTGATCAATATAGGAAAATGTTGACTCTATACCATATCGACCACATTGTTGACATCATTTGTATGCAAGACCGACCACATACTTCACGTTGAGGGTCAAAAGTTCCTCTTTCATATAATTTAGTTCCACAGAACTATAATATACAGTTTGAAATGTTTCACACAAGATGTATAGTCCGTTTGACTCACTAAATATCTCGTGAGCAATATCTAAAAGTAGGGTTCGTCCTTGTCATAAGGTCCCGAATTCCATGCGAAATTGTTTAACGATTGATATATGATTGAGTTCTGAAGATTCATAACAATTTATAATGAACATACGGGCCGACGTTCCAGGTGGGCCAACATTTACTATTGAATAAAATCAAAAGTAGCACCAGTAAAGAAAGGATCAAAGTCGGGCGGGGCCGACTATATGATACCCTACACCACTGTGAATATGTAAAATATAAATCGGAGCTATATCCAGATCTAAACCGATTTTGATATAATTTGGCACATTTATTTCCAGACCGAATTCAGTCACACATTCCAAATATCATTGAAATCCGACTTATATAGCGTGTTTGGAGCAGCAAATACGCGAAATCGGCCGAAAATATATATGGGTGCTATATCCAAATCTGAACCGATTTCGATATAATTTGTCACATTTATTTCTAGACTGAATTCAGTCACACATTCCAAATTTCATCGAAATCGGAAATATATAGCGTGATTGGTACAGAAAATACGTGAAATCGGCCGAAAATATATATGGGAGCTATATCCAAATCTGAACCGATTTCTATATAATTTAGCACACTTATTTCTATACCAAATTCAGTCAAACATTCCAAATTTCATTAAAATCGGACGTATATAGCGTGATTGGTACATCACATACGTGAAATCGGTCGAACATATATATGGGAGCTATATCCAAATCTGAACCGATTTCGATATAATTTGGCACATTTACTTTTAGACCAAATTCAGTCACACATTCCAAATTTCATCGAAATCGGACATATATAGCGTGTGTGTTACAGAAAATACGTGAAATCGGCCGAAAATATATATGGGAGCTATATCCAAATCTGACCCGATATCTATATAATTTGACACATTTATTTTTAGACCAAATTCAGTCACACATTCAAAATTTCATCAAAATTGGACGTATATAGCGTGTTTGGTGCAGCAAATACGTGAAATCGGGCGAAAATATATATGGGAGCTATATCCAAATCTGAACCGATTTTCACCAAAAGCAATAGCGTTTTTCCTATGGCTAAAAAAGTTGTAGTCCCCAATTTTCAGCTGAATCGGACAAAAAATGCGACCTGTACGTTGCGAACAAAAATACATGGACAGACGGACAGACAGACAGACGGACGGCCATGCATAAATCGACTCAGAAAGTGATTATATGTATATCCCCAAAGGGAACTATGGGTCTATTTCGTTTCCTTTTGTATGTTACATACAAATGCACAAAGACATAATACCCCTTACCACTGTGTGGTGTAGGGTATAATAAAAACATTAAGACGCTGTAGATAAATGGAAATCTAGGATATTCTCTGTCACGATTCCGTCAATTTCTTTACAATCATATAATGACAATTTGTCGGATGGAAGAAAAATATATTTCTTTAACAAGTAAGAAACGACTATAGACGGACGGGACTGACCATGTGATACCCTATACCACTATATCTGGCCACTATATCTGATTGCGACTTGTTGCTGCCGTCCATTGTACATTGTCCTTACTAGAAGGCCCAAGAGCTAAATTGCGCACTCTACACAAATTATATGAAAATCGGTACCACCAAATGTGTGTCTGGAACCAATATTTCGAGGTATTACATGTTACATGTTTTTTTGTTTTGGTAAAATAAACATAGTGCCCTCAACACACTGGGGTGTAGGACATGATACTTATTATTAAGAAATGGAATGATCTTTTCCGTCAAATTCAGGACTAAGAATTTACGAATGAGTTGTTTTAACCATGTGTGACAGTCGTAATCGTTATAGTTTATATATCTTAACATGTTTTATTTACTCGAAATATTAGGATCGCTATACTTAAGGCACCAAAATTTCGAGGTATAACATTATGTTTGAGCAAAATTATACAGAAATTTAAATACCCTAAGTATCACCTAGATTATTCCGATTTCCTTCAATATAAAAGCGTGGAATTTCTCTGTCGTGGTTTCTCTACCATGATAGCGTCAATTTCTTTATAATGAAAGCGAAATTTTGTAGCATAAAATAAAAATGTAGGTTTTTACACACAACAAAAAACTAAGGAACCCACCTATATATTAGGAAGCAGTTCCGTTATCAAACCGCTGCATTATATCAAGAGTTAATTTTGTCTATATAAGCTAGTTGGCAGAAATATACCTCAAGTAATTGAAATATGGACTAAAGCTTGAATTTAAATATTTTTCCCACAAAAGTTATGACCAATTTCACACACTAAACACCATTCAATCATCACCCAAAATTATTGGTATCTTCATTGACCTAAACTCTTACCTCGTGCAAAATTTTGTTACCATTGATCTATAACTACGACATTTTCGTGATTATAATACACTGTAACTCTGACATCTGACCACCTACGTCAACATAATTGACATCAATGGAAAGGTTAAGAGTTCCTCTTCCAAATGTAACTTACTGGACTGAAATGGGTCTCCAAGAATAAAGATACGGTCTGTACATTTAATTTTTTAAAATTTTCACACAAAAGTTTTGGTCCATTTAACCTGCTAAATATTATCTGATCATCTTCTAAGATTGTCATGAACTCAAACCTAATTCAAAATTTTCCGTCGATTCGACAACTATTGCGATCTACAGAACAGCTACAAAATCGGGTAAAAATTTTGTTTTTGGTCCATTTCACCCGCTAAATATTTCACGATCATCACCAATAAAAATAGCGATCTATTCTGATGTGAAACCGACCTCCATACCAAATTTCGTGACGATCGGTACATAATTGCGGCCTGGAGTTTGATTACAATTTATAATGGACAGACGGACACACATCGCTGTATCGCTTTATCTCGTCGAGATATGAAAATTGGTATACCACATTGGGGGTCTACGACGAATATTTCGCGGTGTTACATGAATTTTTAGCAAAACAAACTTTTTATACCCTTCCCACATTGTGGAGTAAGGTATAAATATAGTCAAAAATAAAATTACGCAAATTTAGATATATGTAAGTATATTTTTTATTAAAAGGAATGGATATTCAAGTTATTAAACATATTGTTACGGAATTAGATTTAACTAATCTCCGTGTAGACGTTGTTTTATTCCCCGATACGATTTGTACCAAATAAAACAGGGTTCGTTTTAGATTACGTTTCTACAATGCTTTATTTACTTTATTACACTTATTCAGAACCGACTTTAATTACAAAGCACACAGCAAGTCTCTAGTTAGCACGCAGCTCTTATTTAACCGATCTGTTCAGTTCAACGCTTAAAACACAACTCACTCGTCATTGTCAGTTCCCCTGTATTTATACCCCAAAGTCTCCCTGTTCTAGAGCAGACGTGACCAAAAAGAGAACAGCCCAAAATGTGAATGTGTTCAAACTATTGGCAACTTATGACTGTGTGTTAGTGTGTTTTTATGCACGCACGCTACAAAACAAAAACAAATCAAAACATTATCTCTTTTTCGTACGCTTTTTCTATGCATTCGGGTCGTATGTGTGTAAATTGCCGAAAAACTTCGGCACCGCTGTGTCAAAGAAGAACACATTTGTTCTAGAGTCCTCTAGAACACATATGGCAACACCTCGAATCTGTGCAGCGAACACACAGACGCACATTCGCACTAAGCGAACAACCATACTCACATACATACATGGGGGGAATACAATTGGAAGACAAGCACAGTAATGACGTAACTACAACAACAAACAGATGCAAGAAATAAAGAAGTGACAAACTAAACAATAATTACATGACTATGCCAAAACAAAATAAAAGCACATTAATGAAAGGTAAAGTAACATCTAGAATAATGAAGAGAGTTCTACATGGTAGTTGTTGTTGCTTAAATAAAGTAACTGCGTAATAAAAACTTTACGTTACAATTCAAATTTTTAAATTAACGGAAATTAAACTAAACTAACTTAAACCTATCAGTTACATTCGTAACAATATTTATACCCTACACCACTATGTGGAAAGGGTATTATAAGTTTGTTTTGGGAAAAATTCATGTAACACCGCGAAATATCGGTCGTAGACCCCCAATGTGGTATACCAATCTTCATATCTCGACGAGATAAAGCGATTTTGAGATGTGTGTCCGTCCGTCCGTCTGTCCATTATAAATTGTAATCAAACTCCAGGCCGCAATTATGGACCGATCGTCACGAAATTTTGCATGGTGGTCGGGTTCAGAATAGACACTTATTGTTATTGGTGATGATCGTGAAATTTTTAGCGAGTGAAATTGACCAAATACATAATTTTTATCCGATTTTGTAGCTGCTCTGTAGGTCGCAAAAATGGTCCGATCGCCTCGAAATTTTAACTAAAGTAAGATGACAAAGAAGAAGCTTGCAATCTGATATCCCATTTAGATATGACTTCATTAGCCGGATTTAGCACATTATCAGGTTTTATTTGCTAAATCCAGCCACATCTACCAGATTTCCCATACAAAAATAAATCCTCGTCTTGAGTGGATTTGTTTTAAATCTGGCATAAATCCTCGTATACAACTCTGTTTTTTGCAACACGTTGCTAGAAAATACAAAAAGTTGCAAGCTGGCACAAGAAACAAGGTAGATGCATCGGCGAATTGGTACACTAAAAATAATTTTAAATGTAAAAATTTGTAAACAAGGCGGAAAAATTAAATCTGTTTTGATGTACAAAGTTGATTTTAATCAACTAAGACTAATATTTACGATGTCTAAGCGATAAAATAATTCGTTTATTTATTATTATTTTATTTTAGATGGGCAAACTGCAATAAAATAATTCTTTATTTGCTCTTTAGTTAGCATTAGTAGCATAATGTGCTAACATTTTCAGTATAAAACAATAAATTTGCAATTTGACGTATGTTTATTGAGACGAATTCAATTTACAAAAAATTCTTTTGACGTTTCAAATTCGATCAGATGGGCTGAAGCATCTATCTTGGTAATTGTTCTATGAACAAAAAACAGCGGACTGCCATTTATATCCTCCAAAATGTATATCTAAATGCAATGAGCTTTGTACTGGATTTATTAAATCCAGTGGAGGATTTATGGCTAGTGTAAATGAGCTATGAGATAGTGATCAGATAATATTTTAGAGTTGCGTCGTTCATGAACGAACCGGCTCAAAGGAACGATTCCGTGAAAAGAACGAACGGATCCGTATCCAGCCCATTCTTTTTTATCGTTCATTTAGATCCCCGATGGACGAGTCACTGCTGCTTACAAAATTAGCAGCATTGGTTTTGCAGTCAAACTCTAAACCAGAGACGCGCTGTCTTTGCAAAGAAGTATAGTGAGGGCACCCACTGAGTTGTTTTTGCATTTGCTTCTCTCTCTCACGTATGGTGTACGTGTAAATAAACAAACGATGAATATCATGTGGTTGTTGTTTTTTTTTCACCAATGCATACACATATGCTGTAGTATTAATGGAAATATTATGGGCGACGCTGCTCTAAACAAACGCTGCGTTAGCGCAAACAGCAAAATTTCCACACAAAACAAACAATGATTCAGAGAGCTACTCTCGCTCAGTAACTCACCTCGTTCAGTAGCACATCTCGGTCATATCTTTCTTTTGCATCATTCGTTCATCTGGTTCTTTCATGTCAAAACCACCACCACTACGTTCAGAAACAAAACCACCCCCATTATCACACAATGTGTCATTCGTGAACGAACATTTTCAAAAGAACGATTCGGTGAAAAGAGAGACAGTCATATGCAGCAGAGAACGAACGACATCAAAAGAAAATAATAAAGTCAAATGTATTGTTGAACGAAAAAGAGCCAACGAACGAAGTAAACGACCCGGATCTTTTTGGTGAACGGAATGAAAAAGATCGATCCGCTCAATGAACGAGATTGCCCAACACTATAATATTTAGCGGGTTAAATGGACCACAACTATTGTGTGAAAATTGTGAAAATTTTTAATATACAGCTTATATATGTATTCCTGGAAGATACACTCCGCCCACGTAAAAATTAGGAAGGCCATTTCTTGACCTTTCCATTGATGCCAATTATGTTGATTTACGTGCTCAGATAACAGAGTTACAGCCTAATATATCCAGTTATTTGTTTGTAGTGTAATCAGAAGCACGCTAGAGGTCGCAGTTATAGATCAATAGTCACGAGATTTTGCACGATGTAAGAGTTTAGGTCGAAGAACATACCTACAATTTTGGATGATGATCTCATCTAGTGGGTTAAATGAACCATTACTTTTGCATGAAAAATATAAAAATTTTAAATTTGGTCCATATTTTACTTCCATGTACCAGCAAAGTAGCCTACATATGGAAAATTAACTACTGACCTTTCCCCTGATGCAAATTGGAATAATGTGTATCCTGGGTAACTAACGGGCCTACTGCCTAATATATAATAGGTTTTGTGTAGAATACAACATTTTCTTCCCATGCTACAATTTGTCTCTACCATGATAGATAAATTCCCAGCATTATTGCATATTACGTGGAACCCTAGCCATAAATTCGTTTGCATGCAAATTGTTTGAATTTCTACTCATTATTAGTTGTTTTTTACCGGTTAAAATATATTTTTGATATCACAATATATATCCACAATGAACTATTTTCGAAATACACAAAATCGCGTGCATTTCCAAACAATATGTATGGTACAATTGCACTTTTTTTGGACGATAGATCTTCAATAAACTCACAATGTTCCCTTTGAAAATTTTTATATAGCATTTACATTTGTTCAATAAAATTGGAGCAATGTCCGTCTGTCGAGCAATGTCCGTCTGTCGAGCAATGTCCGTCTGGGTATATTTGCAGGGGCTTATATATGTATTTATTTATATTAGGTGTATTCCAAAAAGGAACCTGATATTCAAAGAAAATTTATAGATGTATCAGAAGAGGCTACCAATGTCAATTTTCCAATTTTGGAACTTTTATTAGAAATGTATAATGATATACATAATTGTTCCACAAACATCGTCTGTTCGATTCCTCGGCGAGGTAACATCAAACTTTCAACGGTGGCAAAATACACCTCAGTAATGTTGGCGACATTTTCTGAGTATTTCAGCCATATAAAACTTCTCTAAAAGTGGTGTCTTTGGACACGCCGTTCGGACTCGGCTTTAAAACTGTAGGTCCCAAGCTTAATGTGATAAGGTGGCAGAATCCAAAAAAAGTATTTCTTACAATAAGCTAATTCCCAGGGACAGTGGTGTAGGGTATCACATGGTCGGCCCCGTCCTTTGCTTACTTGTTTTATTTTAAATCCGTACATTAAATAAGGAAGTTTTTTTATAAGTAAATATGTATGTGAATAAAAATTTCGCGATTTTTTAAGTAATTCATTTTGTAAAAATAATTAGCAACTCGGCTTTAATACACACAGAAATATATATGTTAGAAATATGTTTGGGACTGAAAAAAAGGCCCATATGTCCCAAACATATTTTGCAGCAAACATATATCTGTTTGCAAGCAGTCCCAAACATAACATATGTTTGGGTCCTGCAAACAAATATATGTTTGGGTGCAAACAAATATATGTTTGGGTGCAAACAAATTATATGTTTGGGTGCAAACAAATACAAACCGAAAAGCCACAAAAAACAAACACATGTACCAGTGGGCGCTTTCTGAGAGCAAGGGAGCGTAAATTTCGATGTAAACATATACACACATTTATAAATAATGGTGGTTGTTTATTGAAACGCATGGAAATAAGCAACAACAGATACATAGGTACATAAAAAATTCCAAAGAAATACATAACAGACTTTAATAAAAGAAAAACGGAATAAAATAACTTATAAAAAGTTACACTTTTAAAAAAGAAATAAATATATAGAAACATCGATAAACGCTTCTCCTTAGTTGTGAAATAAAACACATTTTCCTTAAAGTTGAAATCATCAGTGGGAAATCGGCATCTGGAATTAATTGATTATAAATGTAATAAATATGTACATCCATATTTAAAACATACATATGTATGTATGTATATGACAAATGTATTGATGTAATTACCAATATAAATGCGATTTATTCCTTGTCCAATAAAAAAATTCCATTTACCTTTTTGATTCAATTATAAAATGTCCAATTATAAAATGTATTGGACATTTCTTTAAGAAAACACAAAACACTCACTCACACTCACACACTCACATTACCGTCTTTACTCAACGATTTTATTTAGACCAGAGTTCACCAGCGAGCTGCTACTGAGAGCAAATTATCGTAACTTTCAATCCAAAACACACGGTAATGCAGAGTGAGGCAGAGAACATTTTTGGGTCTCTCTTGTGCTCTCAATGAGCGTAAATATGTTGTTGTTCACAACGTGTTAGCATCTACACAGGCTGTGAGCGATAAGAAATTTAAGCTCACTTAGAGCACATGGGCTCTCTTGTGAGTCACAATGCCTCCTCCTGCGGTAATGTATGCTCAGTTGCTCTCAGTACGGGCTCGCTGGTGAACACTGATTTAGACAACTGAAAAAAGAACAATATCATTAATTTTTTTCTTTTCCTCTTCGGTTGCTTTGTTGCTTAAGAACAACAAAGCACGAAACACACGTGTTTGGCCAAAGCTTCTGCGTCTCCTATTACAGCATACACACAGCTCTTTGTTATAAAACAGCATTTCGCATCCGCGAGAGCCCTTGTTGTTACTCTCTTTGACAAAAATCCTCTCTCCACCAATAAAAAATATATTCTAACAAAAAAAAAAAAAAAATATGTTGGTATCCAAACAAATAAAATTGAGATATGTTACAGAATGTTGCAAACATATATTTGTTTGGACACAAACAAATTATGTTTGGGTCCAAACATACTTATATTTGTTTGCAACCAGTCCCAAACAAATATTTGTTTGGATCCAAACAAATTTCTAACATATATTTTTCTGCGTGTGGCGAATGAGGTAGACCATTAACTTCTGTAAAATTTTGTTATTATAGGAAGAACATCTGAACTATAAACACGTTTCAAGTCAAATATTGCATTCCAAGAGCGAAATAAATCCGTTTCATTATTTTCAAAACCATAGTTCACGAAATTCTGGATCCAATTTTTTGCCTTTCTTCCTTATTCACAAAATGTGTAAAATCCTTAAGGATGAAAAATGAATTATTATTTAAATTTTTAATATAAGTAAGACTTATCTAAAATTGATTTTAATATTAAATCATTTTAAAATTTGTTTGCAAAGCTCAATATAAAAACGTACACAGTTATTGTATATTTTGCTTGTTTCACTTGAATTCGTTTTTTGAGTTACCGACAAAAATCTGTAAATTAATATACTTATAATTTCCATAATTAAAAATTTTTTTCGGCAGGTCGTAAAGTAACTACCGATAGCAAGAGTGTTGACAACTTTTATTAATACTTTACATTCATAGTTTTGCGTTTTGATTTTACCGATTTTTGTTGGCAACTAAAAAAAATTGTTACAGAATTCCAAACTGATGCTGATTATTATTTCAAAAATTCAAGCCTGTACAGAAGCTAATTTTATTGAATCAGGAAACGTTTAAATCTGGTTTGTACACATAATATCAAAAGTACTATTTATTGCCATTTTGTATTTTTGTCTACACTAATGCCTCGGTTTTTGTTGCCTCGATTTGCGTTGTTTCGATTCGATGAAAATTGTTTAGCAGTTCTTGTTGTGGCTAAAAAACGAATCATAGAAATTGTGAAAATCGGATCGGATTTTGGTATATCTCCGATGGGCCAATTTAAGGTATTTTGGGCCCTATATAGCTATATCGAAATCTAATCCGACTTTCACAATTTTTGTAGTATTCGAATTTTAGCCACAACAATGAAGTGGTGAAAAATGTTCATCGATTAGACCATAAATGGGGGTTTTAGAGAATTTTCGTGAAAATGCACCTTTGGCCCCATACAAATTACTATGGAAACAAAGATCCCTTTGGTGGCACGGATTAACGTTAACCGATCGCCATAAAATTTGATATATAAGGTTTTTGGATGAAATAAAAAAAAATTAAAAAATAACTCTGTCATTTTTTGGGTCGCCCTAATGTACATCTATTTAATATCTGGCCTGTTCCCGTACTTTATAAAGTGGTAAAAGTCGTAAACGATTTTCATATAAATTTTGTGTACGGGAACGCAAAATGTGTAAAAGTGGTAAAAATTGTAAAAACTTTTTAGTTCTGGAACAGAGCTCAATTGATAGCTCTTTTAGATATTTACGACAATGTTTAAAGACACGTCTGTCGTTTAATAACATATAAAGACGTGATTAATTGAATTCATTTAACAGAAGTTTGCGATATTTGTAGCTTGTTTCCAAATAATGTGTTACTTTTTTCCAGTCTCCATCATCTTCACCGTTCATTATATTGATTACCTTTACCTCAATCATTTCGTCTGGGTGTTGAATATCAGTTTTACAGACTGATTATTATTTTCCAAAAAAATATGGAAAGAGTTTCTTATCTTTTTGTTCTATTTACATATCCGCCCTAATATACCTGCACATGTGCAAATACATTTACACATGTTCGAATTTTGATCAGATGCAATTCCTTTCATCAACTAATCGCACCAGCTTAGCAGGAAGAAGTACTTAAATGTCCTCCAGATGGTTTCTTTTTCTTTTCTTTGATCAATCGCTTTTACCTAAGAATACAATGCCAACCCTAAATGAAATCTTTTGAGTAACCATTGTATGAATTGGTACATCTGTTTGGGTGTGGGTATCTGTTGTTGAGTGGTAGGTAGGAATGCTTGTACCCTGCTGCTTCTTAGAAGAAAAATTTGTGGAAGGTAGACAAAAATGCACTTGATGATTTTTTTCTTAAAGAAATACATATGCATGGATATGAGGCACTCCATATAAAAACAGAAAATTCAATTTGAATTTATAGAATATTTTTTTATAAAATTGTAAATATCAATCGAATTGATATTTTGTTAAAAAAACGTTTATGGCATATCAATTATATGAAATTACTAAAAAAGGTATGCCAAATCCGAATGAATATTACACTATGCAACACTGAAAATGCAAACAACTTTTAGTATGCATTTTTTGAAAGTACATATTTAGACTACAAAGCCCTAGTAGGGTTTTGTCCTGTCAGATCCAGTTCGGATTTTATGGCCTCATCTAAACCGGGCTAAATCTACACTTTTTGGCATTTATCAGGCCTTTATCTCAGAAACGAATAGGAATTTGGCCTTGTTGTCCTTAGGAATATTGCCGCCCTAAACTAGTAGAACTTATCTCTTGAAAAAACTCCATATAGGGCATCAAAATCTATAAAATATAGAAAATTTTACATAATTCCTGAAATTCTGGTCAGTATCGGCTAAACTATTGGGAGTATCGGCTAAACTATTGAAACTCTAACATGCTTACTTCATGTTGTTTCAGCGGTATTTTGCATCATATACTTTACAACACGCATTTCAAACACAGTTCACACCGACAGTTTATTCTCGCATTTAGGATTTCACTACATTATTGACATTTTTAATAAATCGTCGTTGAAAAATGTACTGAAAACAATGGCATAGAGGCATTTTACAACAATAACATGTTCTGAAAAGTTGTGTATTACATTCCAGGGAATATTCCAAAAGAAAATATTCAGAAAAAATTAACGGTTTTGGAGATACGGTGCGAAATGAATAAAAATTAGGGAATTTTTGCATATATTTTAAAATTTGAGCCAATAAATGTAGTTTTTCGAGTTCATTATTTCTCCAAATATTATATTCTTGTCCTTATCTACAAATTTGCTTCAGAGGTCAGAAGAAGATTCGCATTGGTTTCAGAGATATAGCCCCGAATTTCTTTAAAAACTCAATATTTAACCATGTTTAGATGGGGCCATAAAATCCGAACTGGATCTGACAGGACAAAACCCAAATAGGGTTTCTTGTCGTTTGAGTCTGGACTTTCAAAAAATCCTCAGTTCGAATTGTTTGCACAAGATCACCTAAAAAATGTTGCACAGTGTTATATGACCTATCTACGTTTTTGTTAAATATTAATATTTATTTGTTTATAAATTATTTATTTATACATTTTGTGTTAACGTTACGATTACAGAAATGGAGAATATGCCAAAGCGGGACAAATCCATAAAAATATTCTTAGAATAATGATATTTTCGGTTATAGCTACTCTTACAATAAAAAACAAATTTTCGCAAAAAATAATTTGGAAAATTTGGCAAATTTCAATTTTGGTAAAAACATAATATCCATGTGTGGTGGGATTTCTGTACACATCTCCTAGTGTTTATAGTAAAACTGGAACATCTGCTCGATATTTATGGGAAGATACAATATTTACTCTCTCCCTCTCTCACACACACCAAAACGAAAACCAAATTTCTAAACATTCCGCTCCTTGTCTAAGATCAGGGTTGAACACAAGTAGCAGGCAAATTTTATTTTCATGACGATGAACTGCTGCAACGCAAGGATAAAAAATCGTGAGCGTATTTATGTGTAGGTCAATCAGTGTCGAACTGTCGGTGGGGTGACATTATCAAAGAAGTGGAAGAAGTTTTCATTCAAAAAATTATTAAAGTTTTTTTCTTTTCTCTGCCTGTGATATTTTTCCAAATTAAAGACATCCAAGATGTTTGAAAAATTCATGTTTGATTTAAAATTTAAATTATTGCCAAATTTAAATCGTCGTTTATTGTACAAATATAAATCGTGTTCCCAAAATGAGGGCGATTGTGTTGATGGAATGTTTCCGCGGGTGTACAGCCAAAGTAAAATGACAAACATTGAGCTGACACTGTTCACAAAGGATGCATCCTTTTGCGATGCTGAATTTCTTTATAATATTGTAGACAAATTTTTAAGAGTCACAGACCCAAATGTTGAGGATTCCAAGAGATATAGTGTAAGAGATTGAATGAAGGCAAATGACTAAATGTTCATTATGTAAATATAAACCAAATAATAGAAAAATTAAACGATTTTCCTTTCCTTTCCTTTAGAGACGAAATGATCGAGAAGAAATACGACGTCGTTTGGCCATGGGTGCTGAAGAAAACTGCAATGAACAACAGGAAAGATCACCATGGAAATCTGGCACACAATCGCGTTTACAAAGCGGTAAGAATACGGCAATAACAATGCGGGTGGTCACATATTCAGTCATCATTCTCTTGTAGATTTTTCTCGCATTACAGGCATGTCATCAGACACCGAAAGTCATAGTTCCGATTCAGAAACATGTCCCAAACTATCGAAATCTAAAACACAATATAGCATTCACAATTTTGGTGGCACAGCGGTAGCATCCGTTACCAACCCGGTTACAGATAATACTCAATTACATCCATATCACGGTCGACCCCTATCTATCAGTTGTTCGAATAACTCTATCAACAATAATACCGGAAGTAAACAAACAGAAAAGGAACAGCATATGTCAGCCATATACAGCAGCGAGGATTTGGAGTGTGATTTCTTTACCAAACAGGCCAAATTACAAATTGAAGCGAGAATGGCTTTGGCACAGGCCAAAGAAATGGCTCATATGCAAATGGAGGTAAGTTGCAATTGGAATGGGGATTGTTTTGCGAAAAATGCAAAGGTATACCTAGAAGAAAGCTGGAAGTATTTGTGAATATATATGAAAACCATTTTCCATTCCTAACAAGTTACGAGATATCAAATTTTATGAATGGTTATAATATATACATTAGGGTGAACAAAAAAAAGAAAAAAAATTGAAAAGCCTACCCCCTAATTTTTTTTCCATTTGATCCAAAAAGGTTATATATGAAATTTTATGACGATCGGTTAACGTTAATCCGTGCCATCTGAGCGATTTTTGTTTCCATAGTAATTTGTATGGGACCAAATATGAATTTTCACGGAAATGCCCTAAATTCCGCAATTATTGTTCAAATATAATGTTAACAGAACGTCATAAAGTTTCATATATAAGGTTTTTTGATCAAATGGAAAAATAGGGGTTTTTAGTTTTTTTCTTTTTTGGGTCACCCTAATATACATACATTATCAAATAAAAGCAGACTATTAAGCGTTGATTAAACCATTTATTTAGAATATTAATTTTCCTTTGGCTTTGGCTTATGTTATTTGAATAGTGATCTGTCATAACTCCCAAAGGTAATAAGGCCCAAAAATAAATTTTGAGGTTATGTCCGTTCTGACCGCTTAGTTTTTATAACCTCTACCATAAGATGAAGTAAAACTATACTTGTCATTGTTACACATTGAAATATTAAAGAATATAAACTCTTGTTCGTTGAAATCAAGATACAGGTCGCAATTTTTAAGATCGATCTTTATAATTTTGTATAGAAGTTTCTATTACTCCTAAGATTTTGGGTATTGAAAATTGGCTATTTGTCGGTATTTTGTTAGTATAAATCTGCGTAATATAACCCCCATAGAACAGTACCTCCCGATTTTCAATATTTTGAAGGTTGTGGCCTCAATATCCCACCGAAATAACTGAAATTTGTAATTTAGTGTTCTATGGGTGTATAAAATATACAGTATTGGTCCACGTCTACATATAGCCCCCATAGAAGCGTACCTTACGATTTTCGGTATTTTGAAGGTTGTGTCCTCAATATCCCACCGAAACTACTGAAATTTGGTATTTATTCTTTGTTCTGGGTATAATATATAACTTGAGAATATTAAAAACGTTTTTACCTGACTATATAGGTACTACAGCTGTATAAAAGTCGGGGATATCATACCCCTTTGTGTTAAAATTGATTACAATTTCCTACTTTATTTGTCGTAGAAGAATGCCTCTTCCAGACCAATTTTCGAGCATTGATACATGTGGTCAACTGTGGTGGAGTGCTGAGCATGATACTGCTTACACTTATACTGCCAGGAGAGTTAAATAATGAAACTTGAGCCAAAATACCAAATATTTTCAATGACCTTTGTAGTTTATCGATCCTAATATTATTGCTAACACTTGGTATTTGTTCTCAGACAATTTGAGAAGCTCAGAAGGGGTCTTACGAAATCAAAAAGTTATTTAAGCCATGGTATTAAAACGTTTTTGTTGAAATATTTCTTGATTTTATATGAAAGTTCTTGGTAACTTTCCAGGTTGAGATTTGAACCCACGTACCTAATAAAGTGGTTCAAACTTTTTGTAGGATTTACCGGAATATTCCATTTTACTAAACTAAAGCAAAACAAGTGGGAAAAGCATTAAGTTCGGTCGGGCAGAACTTTTTATACCCTCCACCACAAAATTCAGCCATTTCGGTGGATTAATGTGGCCACAACCTTCAAAATACCGCAAATCGGAATTTACCGTTCTATGGGGGCTATATGATGGCGGGACGTTTTCTGGGGGGACGTTTTATACCCCCAACGAAGACTAAATACCAAATTTCAGCCATCTCGGTGTGATAATGAGACCAAAACCTTCAAAATACCGAAAATCGGGAGATATCGTCCTATGGAGGCTATATCAAAACGTGGACCTATATAAACATTTTATGGTAGAAATATTTCTTAGCCTCTGGAAACACAAAATATAAAGTTGCAACCGATTCTGTTGTCAAATGGGACTAATACATTCAAAATATATTAAAATGACGCGTACTTTATATGGGGCGTTATATGGGGGCTATACCAAAACGTGGACATAGAAACCAACTTTGGTATGAATGTTTTTTGGCCTCTGGAAACACAAAATACAAAATTACAACCAATTCGGTGGTAAAATGGGTCAAATATCTTAAAAATTCCTTAAAACGACGACGCGTCACGCGTCATATTGTATGAGGGCTATACGAAAGCGTGGACCTACATAGCCCGCTTTCAATACCAAAAGTCCTACGTACAAATAATAGATTTTCCCAAAATTTCATCCACCTACGTCAATCCTTTCGGACGCTAGAGTGATTTCCACAGACGGACAGACGGACGGACATGGCTATATCGATGTAAAATTGCACGCTGATCAAGAATATATATAGTTTGTGGGGTCTACAATGATTATTTCGAGTAGTTACAAACGTAGTGACAAACTTAATATAACCCCATCCTATGGTGGAGGGTATAAAAACTGGGCAAATTTTGCATACGTAGTATCTTTTTTCAATTTTATTTGATTCAAACCTAATCCGATGAGGCAAAAAATTTAGCAATTTTTTTGGTACATTTTTATTGTAACAGGGAAATTCTTCGAAAATATGGCAACACCGTTATGGGTTTTCTTGTGAATGTTGGCATAGTATAGGACTCTTAAAAACTATACGGACCTGTAATCCAAACGCAGCTGAAGAGACCTTAACATATAAAAAGAAAAATTTTCAAACCTATTCAGGTGAGCGGGAGCTATGTCCGTTAAATGTTATTTCATGTCGCATAATTGGACCTATCATAAAGACATCTTAATCTAGTGCCAGATTTATTTATTTATTTATTTTTTTTTTTGAAAAATATTATGTGGTTTTGTGCCAAATGGCCGTCCAAGAAACCCTTTTTTGTAAAAGCGTTTTGCGGTGCCAACTTTAGCTCAAAAACTAATAAACTAATCGTCATATATTTTTGTGGGCTTATTTAGAACATAAAGAACTAGTCCATCACCGATCGATTATTCTAAAAAATATTAGATTTTAATGAAATGGTAGAGCACAATAGTCAAAATTCCAATTTTTGGCTTGGAAAACTGATGCAAACAACATTTAAAAGTAAAATATGTAGGTCGATGAAGGACTAGGTTTTGATAACCCCACAAAATTGTATTGCAATCGGTTCATTAGTTTTCGAGCTAGGGTTGGCACCGATTTCAAAATGTCATTTCGAGAAAAAAAAGTTTTTAGTTTCTTTGTAGCATACAAAACACAAAAAAAAAACCTTCCAAAGCTCATATCTTAGGCAATATTGTTCTGGTCGTCTTGAGCCATTAACATAAGCTAATATTTTTTTCGTTTTTCTGATATTTACAAGTGGGAGTCACCCCATAAAGCCAATTTAAAAAAATGTTACTAACGCAAGGCATTGGGCCCTATTTTATTTCTTTATGACCATGGTCTGAACGGTCATAACGCCCAAAATTATTTTTCGGCGTCGTAATAGTTGGACTTTATGTCGCCTTATTTATGTCAATTTCGACCAGAAATTGAAAAAAGTTGAAAAAATAATTTTGGTATTGGTGGGGTGTTAACATTCTTTGTGCTGTAAACGGTATAATCTATGAATATATATGTATGAATCCTTTAATTTTAATAATAAACAATATTATTTTTATTTTACAGATCGAACGTCAAAATCAATCCGTATCACCCATTACGGCTATCATTCGAGGTTCCTTGGAGAAAGTCGGTGTACGAATGTCAGCGGATAAACGTCGTGTGTCACGGCAAATGTTAACCGAAATGAATATTGCCCAACTACAGATATTGGTCAATAGTCTGCACACACATATTGAAGAACTCAATGAAACGCTTGTAAATTATCTCATGGAACGTGATGACTTACACGACAGTCAGGATGCAATGCTAGTCGACATTGAAGAACTCACACGCTATATGTAAGTTTATCTAAACTTCGTCAAAAAAGAAACAAAAGTCTTATTTTTAATGTTTGCACTACTTTTTCTTTTAGCGGAGCAAAAGAACATATCGCCCAACAAGAACGGATATCAGCACTAAATAAATGTTCAAAATAAAATTGTAGTTTTTTTAGTGACGTAGCAAAAACTAAATCGGTCACAAGGACGATGATGAGGATGACGGTGATGGCGATAAAGTTAAAAATACGAAAAATTAATTATATTTGAAGAAAAACTCTTAGATAAAGGCAATGTTTATTAAGTTTATTAATTTAATTATAATCATAACCTAATTATTAATTGCATAACTCTTACATAAACAAATTATAAACATACCTACGTACATACATTATACACTGCATACTTACGTACATATATGATATATACAAAAAACATACATAATACAAAAAAACACTTACATATATGAACATATTTATGATCATTTAAAATTATAAAAAAAAACTCTAAACGTCAACCACAAACAAAAATAATGAAAAAGAAGACAAAATTATTATTATTAGAGTGTTCTGCGATGCATCTCTCTTTAAATAAAATTTAAATGAGTTACATTCAAAATTAAAACAAAACTAAATATTTGTTTTATTTATAAACTAGCAGCAATTAAAAGAAAAATGTATAGCATGGTAGAATAAAGTGAAGGTGGGCCACAGCTAACAGCTGATTACAATTTTTTTCTTTTTATGGCCTAATCTGTCAAAAGCAGGGTTGACATTTTGTACTGTTTTTGACATTATGCAATCATAGAGGTAGATGTATCGCTGAATTGTTCCAACAAAAAACTTCTGCTGTAACACTATATCTTAAAATTGAAAACAAGGACAAAAATGTGGCAAAATAAAATATTGATGTTAATTTAAATTTGTTCCAAAACTACAGGAATGTAAAAATTACAATTTTTGTAAAAATTCTGCTGACATTTATCTGCAAATCGGATGCCAGCAATCACGATGTCAGATTAGCCAAACTTGTCAATTAGAAAATAAGTGAATGACATTTTTTCACTGTCATAAGTTTGGGAAGAACTTTTGCTATTTTTGGAACACTTTTCCAACAAGAATATTCTGGAGCCTAGCTAAAGAAATGTTTTTACGCTATATGGCACTTTTGGAATATAAAAAGTGAAGCTCTAAGTTCCATATGTTTTTTGTAATACGGGATAGCTATGCAGCTACATCTACCATTATTATTGTACCATGCCATTTGACGTTTTAAGCCATGGCTGCAGGGTGGCATTTCTCAGTGATTTTCATACCTGGCCTACCTCTACTTCATTGTACCATGATGTATAGTATAGAAAATTGAATGGAACTTGAGACTTTCGACCAAATATGATCTTTACAACAGTGCCCACTAAAAAAGATAATCAAAACTCATTTATCAGCACTTTTAGAATGAAAATTGCTTGAAAATAATATAAATTTTTAAAGACTAGCGTGATTAGTTACTCGGAAATTGTTTTTTTTTTAGGACAGCTATAGAAACTGCTGATATTGGAGAAAATAATATTTCTATGTCAAAAATAGGGCCTGAATATGTACAGAAATAGTATTGAAGATATTACGATTGAAGACCATATTAATATCGATTGCGACACTTTAACTATGAATTGTCCATTTCTGGAGTCTCGAAACAATGTTCCCGATCATATATTTTGCTCATTGTGAGTGGCAAAATCAAGAACAAATGAAAATCACTTCAAATTTCACTCCTAAATTAAAATTCAATTTATGTTTATTCATATAAAAACGTTTTTCTCTATAACGAATTTTCTCTATAACGTAGTAATTCATCGGTCCTCAAGTGCTACTTTATAGAGAAGTTCGAATGTATATTTTAATTTAGGATCTTATGACTACCACTGATTAGACTGTGCAACAGCCAATCTGGTAGTGGGAAATTCCAAGTTGGGGTGATAGTATTCAGTTATTAGATCCAAACCCCAAAAGAGTTTTGAGTTCTCAGGTCAATTTTTTAGAGCCCCATATATATTGTCACCATAAATGTCCGAAAACGTAACCGACACGAAAATCGATGAAATTTGACGTAATCTGATACATAAAGCTAAAATAAATGCTCTGGCAAAATTTCAATCTTTTACGTTCAAAAACAACGACCTTTTTCAAGAAATGGCATTTCGGAAAATGGGATAATATTGCAGATTTTGTTGTAATGGAGAATCTCAAAACTAAGCACTTCAGCGGTTTTGGTTTCACTACTTACTCTCCTTCGTATATGATCGATAATATTCCATATACTCGCCTTCATAAAACAGTTTTTAATTTTATAACGTTTTTTGCTTCTCCTGTAAAGTTTTCGTTTTGTGGATTACGTCTTCGGGCATTTATGCTGACGATATGTAACCTTAAACCAAAGCGATGGGTTCCCAATATTAAGTGCTATACTTCGCAAGGTTAAAGATAAACCTTTAAAAATTGATAGAGACATTTGGTTACATATAGAATCATTGGTACAAAAAATGGGTCATGTCGGTATAGCCCCCATATAAGGGTATACCCCGATTTTCAGTATTTTTTACGTTTTATCCATATTTTCTAGCCAATTTCGCCAAATGCTTTGTAAATAGAAACCATCTATGCAAAAAAATATCAATATAGGTCCACACTGACAGTAAACGTTTAGAAGAAAACTTCAACTAAAAAAAAAAAATAAGGAAAATATTTTTCGTTTGAAATTTTCATAGAACAAGAATCCAGGTCCTGCTCTCGAATTACTTTGATTTTTGTTTAAGCAACTTGCATTCGCAGCCTCCATTACGGCGGTAAAAGTTTTTTTCAGGGGCAGGTCCATACTTCTTGAGAAAACAGTGTAAAAAACCTATGGCACCATATATAGTGTCTGGAGAGCACGATAGCTCTCGAACTGACCAACCGATTTGGTCCAAAAATTGGCCTTCGTCATATTTTATGCAAACTTAGTTTCAGTTCGAAGATAGGCCATACCGGTCCACAATTTCCGGTACTTCCCCCCAATATTTAAAAAAAATCACTAAAATGGGATGCACGATATCTCTTGAACGGGGCAACCAAGATATGACTCGCAAAATAATATCCATTTCCTTAATGGACTCTGTCGGTCCATTCCTTCAAGTACCTCCTCCGCAACACTTTTGAACTTTAATCCTAATCCATATTTTTGTCGGCAAGTTTAAATGTCCAGAAAGGGTCATAATATTTTGAAAATACCCTAAATACATTCGATCTGTCCGTAAATGAAAGTTTCAATTCACATACACGCAGAGAAAAAAATATGTTTGATCCAACAATATTCCAAGAGCAAAATATGTATTGTTAACATATTGTTGGATTCCTTATGTAGTATTGTGAATCCAACAATCGTTTTTGTTAAATCCAAAAATAGTTTGTGTCAACTGAACAATATTTCTCTCTTTTCTTCGAAAATTTTTTTCTCTTCTCTCGCTATTCGATGCCGTGTTGAAAAAACAATTTTGGTGAGTTGTGGTGTTTGTATGACATGCTGCCTTTATCTTTGTTTTTGTGTGTATGTATACCAACAATGAGACTCTTGTTTTTGTTTGTTTCTGTTTTGTTTCATTCTTCTTCTTTATTTTATTCTTCTTTCCTTTTCATGTTTGTTATGGTGTTTAATTATTCCTTATGTTGTGGTGGCTGCTTGTGGCTTTTTGTTTGTCTTTGTTGTCAGCTAAAGTAGCAAACCATGTATTGCGTTCATCAATGCTCGTAATATTATACGCGCTATTTATATCAAAGTTGTGTGGAAAGTGTATATGAGAAGTATATACACTCAAATCAAAAAATGTAGTATCTGGTTTTCAGGGCTGACAATATGTTTTGTAAAAAATTTAGATTATGATTGTTCCTACAATCGGTATTGTTAACGATTTTTACAATATTGCGGAAATTCGAAAGTTGTTTTTGTTTTCTATGTTCGGAACAAAAGATGGTATTTTTGGATTTGGATTGCAATGTTTGTACAAAACAAACACATTTTTGGAACCAAAATAGATATTTTTGTTCCAACAAAACCGAACCAACGAACCTCAGCGTATAGGCTGAGGGTATATCTCTGTCGGCAAAGCCGACTGATACTTTTTTACTTGTTTCTACATCAAATTCCATCACAAATTCCAAATTTCATTGAAATTGGACATTAGGGCGGTCCAAAAATGACAAAATTGTCTTTTTTTTTGAAACGCCTACCCCCTAAATTTTTTTCATTTGATACAAAAACCTTATATATATATATATATATATATATATATATATATGGCGATTGGTTAACCCCCAGCAAAATAAATTGGAAGTAGTGCAATGTGGACTAGTTCTGTCACGGCATGTTTTGATGCAGTTCAACTGGAGTCGTGAAAAAGGCACTCCAGTCCTCACATTTTAACCGCATTTGGATGCAATCCAAAGAATCACATCCACTTGTCACATTTTAACAACATCCGGATGCAGTTCAACGGAGTCGTGAAAAAGGCACTCCGTTCGCTACATTTTATTAGCAGTTGTTAGAGATCCCTATATGTACATAAATCAGATTGTACATCTCTACAGGCAGCGGCTTTCATTTTCCAAAAAGAGATAAGATTAGCCAGTGGATATGATTACTTCGGGTAATCGACCAACTACTTGACAACTGCTGCAGCAGACAAATCCAAAAAAAAAGAGATAAGCGTGTTAACATGTCCAAACATACAAACTAAATAATATTTAATATTTAAATAATATTTAATTTGTGAACATTTTTCCGGCAACTCACCAGAAGAAAATTTCCGAATGGAGTGCTGTTGGAGTACGTGGCGAAATCTTAACTGGTGATGGGAAGACAACCCATTTAGCAAATGAAGCAAAAACAGTTCAGCTTGGAACAAATGCAAGCGGAGGAAACACGCATGTTTGCGATTGAATTCAATGGAGAATTTTCATAATTTGTGTTAATGTAATAAAGTTGTTAATATTTTTGTTTTGCACAAATAATAAATGCATTTTATTTATTCTGGTATATTTTGTAATGGCTTGCACAATTTCCGCAGAATGCCTGTACCAAACACGTGCTTTGGACTGCCTCCTATTCTACCCCAAAGAGTTAGTTAAAATGCAATGCCAAAGGGTCAGTTAAAATGCAGTGCCAAAGGGTTAGTTAAAATGCAGTGCTTTGGAGTGCATCTTTCAGTAGTCACGCTCTTGTAAAAATCATCAGTGAAAATGCATAATTTGATGCACATCCAGATCACTTGTACATATCATTTAACTGCATCTTTGGAGGCAAACATTTTGCTGGGCCGTTAACCCGTGCAACCAGAGGGATCATTGTTTCCATAGCAATTTGTATGGGACCAAAGTTAAATTTTCACGAAAAGGCTCTAAAGGCGTCCAATCGATGAAAAAACTTTACCAGTTCATTATTGTGCCTAAAAAGCGATGTCTACAAAAATTTATGATGACAAGTTAATACCTTGTATAGGGGCGAAAGGGGAATTTTTAGGAAATCGCTCTCAGACCACAATTATTTTCCAATCGATGAAAAAACTTTACCAGTTCATTGTTGTGTCTGAAAAACGAATTCTAGAAAAATTTGTGAAAATCGGGGCAGATTTTGATTTTGCTGCAATATGCATACATGGCCAATTACAGGTAATCTGGGCCCCATAATATAGCTAATATTAAAATCTGGCCCGATTTTCTCACATTTTTGTAAGATTCGTTTTTTGGTTCGTTTTGGCTTTGATAGTCCGCTATTTTTTTTTAAGTGGATATTTTTCCCTCGTTTAAAGACGAGATTATTAAGTAGTTTATAAGACCATTAAAAAAATATGATGATCGATCCATTTCGTTCGGCTATACGGCTGGGGAGTTACCCCTTAGGGTTTGTTTGTGGGAAACGATACGAAGTACTTTCAGTGGGTTCGAATCGTTGGCTTTCCTTTTTCACTTGCATTATTGATCATTAAGCTCGATTCCAACGAGAAATTAATTAAAAAAGTCTAAAGATTATCTTCGCCTAAAAAAATGCAAAATTCTCAAATAAATAAAATCAGTTGAGCCAGGCTGGGGTTTGAACCCACGTCCTTGAAAAACACAGGAAAAATGTGTTGTCACGGCGTGTTAGCGTTCAGAGCCAAACTCATTACATTCAAAGGCAGTGTTAAGCGTTTGTCAGGAAAGCACAGCAAAATGGGCAAATCCCCATTGTTGTTGTAAAAAACAAAATGCATTTGAAAAAAGAAAAGTTTGAGGACAGCGAAGCTGCTCCACATCCGATATGTATGAATTAATACTAAAAACAAGTGAGCAAAGGCTATAGTTGTGACGGGGCCGACCATGTGATACCCTACACCACTACCCCTGTGCATAAGCTTTTCACTAGTTAACATTTCTTTTAGGGAATATAATCCGACTACCACCAAACATAATATGCCTCTTTCTCTCTGGGACCCCCATAAGCAACCAAAATTTCGTGGCCATCCGATCAAAATTGCGATCTGTAGCGCATTACCGACTATTTTGGTATCTCGCTTGTTTGACCACCTTCGCCAACCTACTTTACACCAATGTAACGGTAATATTTTCTTCTTCCATTGACAGATGCCGTTGGAATACCTCTACTAGAAGCCGATATATTCACAAAGAATAAAACTTTGAATTTGTCTCCACATGAGTTTTTCCCTATTCCGACACCTAAATATTATCCGACTATCACCAAAATCAAAAGGCTCCTTCCTCTGTGGGGCCCCATCAACCTCCAAAATTTCGTGACTATCCGTGATTACAAAAAATGTAAAATTTGGATATGTTACTGACTTTTGCGATATCTCGGTTGTTTGCCCACTTACGCCAACATACTTTGCATCAATATAAAGGAGATCTTTTCTTCTTCCATTTTCCTTTTGGAGTACTTCTACCAGAAGCGGAGATATTCGCATAAGACAAAAACGTTGACTTTTCTTCACATAAACTTTTTGCTTATTCCTACTCCTGAATATTATCCGACCATCACCAAACTTAATAAGCTTCTTCATTTGTGGGACCCGCATAAACTCCCAAAATATTCGTAACGATCCGATCAAAATTGCGACCTGTAGCGTGATTACAAAAAAATCGGAAAATAGGATGCATTACCGACTATTGCGATATCTCTGTTGTTTGACCACCTACGACAGCCTACCTTACATCGTTGTAAAGGTGATCTTTTCTACTTTCCTCTTAAAGAAACAGAGATATTGGTTTTTAAATAAGACGTTGACCTTTTCTCCAAATAAGTTTTTGCCCATTCCGATCCCTGCATATTATCCGACCATCATTAAAATCAATAGGCTTCTTCCTCAATGGAACCCCATTAACCCATAAAATTTCGTGACGATCCGATCAAAAATGCGACCTGTAGCGCGATTTCGAAAAAAATTTAAAAATGGGATGTTTTACCGACTAATGCTATATCTCCGTTATTTCTCCTGCTTTGCATCATTGTAAAGGTGGGATATTCTACTTTGGAAACTCTCCAACCAAAGCTGTGATATTCGTCATTATAATTAAAATCACAGAAATGAAAAGATGGGTTGTATTAGCGACTATTGCGATATCTTCGTTGTTTGACCATCTACGACAACCTACTATTATACATCGTTGTAAAGGTTTTGCTTTTGATGTACTCCTTATAGATGCGGAGATATTCGATTTGAAATAAAACGTTGACTTTTTCTCCAAATAAGTTTTTTGTCCATTTCGACCCCTGTATATTATCTGACCATCACCAAAATCAATAGGTTCTTCCCCTCCGGGACCCTCATCAACACCCAAAATTTGGTGACGATCCGATCAAAATTGCGACCTGTAGCGTGATTACAAAGTTTAGATGGACAAACGGACGAACGGACACACATAGCCAGATCGACTCAGCTCGTCGAGACTTTCATTTTGGTATATATAAGTATGGGTCTACGACCCTTATTTCTATGCGTTACAAACACATAGCACGATGGGGCCGATGATATGTTTTTGAGGCAAAAAATCACAGGGGCAAGCTAGATCTTCAAAATTTCGTGCAGATGTTTATAATCGGCCTAGAAGCTAATCTGCCAAATTTGATTGATATCGGTTCATATATACATATAGCTCTCATATATAAGTTCGCCCGATTTCGAGTAATTGATGGACCAAACACGAAAATTCTGTCCAATTATGATGATATTTGGAATATGAGGCGGAATACGGACTGAAAATAAATTTTCCAAGTTATTTTGAAATCGGTTCAGATTTGGATATAGCTCCCTTATATATTTTCGCCCGATATGAGGTATTTCGTGCAACAAACACGCAATTTCTGTCCAATTTCGAAGAAATTTGAAACGTGTGACAGGATTTGGTCTAGAAATATGTTTGCCAAATTATATTGAAATCGGTTCAGATTTGGATATAGCTCCCATATATATCTTCACCCGATTTTAGATATTTCGTGCAGCAATCACGCTATATATGTCCAATTGTGATGAAATTTAAAGTGTGTGACGGAATTTGGTCTAGAAAACATTATTGAGACATCATATTGAAATTGGTTCAGATTTGGATATATCGTTCATAAATTTTCTCTGTCGAAGTTAATTGTTTTCTCAATTTAGTTGGTTGATACCGAACTTCCTTGAGAACATAGTTTAAATATTTTTCTTTTGACAAATTGGCCGAAACAGAGGCGGCATGAATCAAGGGTTTGGTATTGTTGCCGTGTTCATAGCAGACTTCCGAAGCAAGTTTTCTTCCTTCACTATAATCCACATTAGGGCGCCGTCTCTTCCTTTTATCATTACCTTGTTCTAGCGTAAATACTGTGTCGCTAGCTAACCATAAGCTTTCAAATTGTAATACACGACTTTTTGACCTCCAATTTTTTATCCATTTTTGGTTAAGGCGTGCACAAATATTATAAATTTGCTTTTTAACTTCCGTCATGAAGTTGTCTTTGACACCTCGATTAAATTTTGCAGAAATCCATTCTATAAGGTGTTTAGGTTTTCGCTGATTTTCCAACCAAAAATTAAAAATATCCACATTTTTAAGTTTTACGAAATCTGGAAGTTGATAATTTTTTTATTCGCAAGTATACGCAAAAATTCTTTTCAAAATCTGTTAGCCGACATTGTCACCTTTCACCAGATACATATTTTTACGAGAATGCACCCTGAAGTCGAAAGTTCTACTCCAAAGGACACATGGACGATACCACAGACTACATCAAAAACCATCACTTACTGACACAACAAATTATTTACCACATCTAATATTACATTTACACTTTTAATAATAATCTTAATTTACACACCATTTCCCGTATTTTCCATTTTTAAAAAATAGATAATATCAACAGATCAGGTTTTGGCGCCAAAATACTTAAATTGTTTAATTACGACTAAATGTCAGAAATAAAAGTAATGAAAATTTTGACCTCTTTGACAGCTTGGCATGTCGCCGTGGGTCGTTGCCAGATTGTAATTTTTTGGTTTTGGAGGTTTGAAAGTGTTAAGAATATAATTCCGTTATTATTTGATTTCAATCGCTGAATTGAAAAAATGGCTTTTTTCCTCAAAAACCTGCTATTGGCCCGGCCCCATCGTGCAGAGTCATAGATTTTACGCACAAGCCATTCCCATACATTTTAGATAATATTTACCACTAGAGAATATGGCGACCCCTTCAGGATATCCACATTTCTTTTGACAAATTTAAGTTTTGAAGATTCGAAGTGTTGAAAATGGAGCATTTACAATAAAGCGAAGGGTTAAGATACAAAAAAATCTTTGAAAGTAAAGTTAAACGTCTTGCCCTAAAAAATCGCATTACGTTTCATGCAGTGTATTTATGTATGTATGTGTACGGTATTATTTCTAAAAATAGCCTGTAAATGAGTGACCTACCTTATCACCTCGCTCAAGGAGCAAAAAAAAAAAAAAACAAAAATCAACGACTTTTTTGTATTTGTTATTTATTTTTATGTCATTTATAAAAGACTCTCTTTTATAAAGATATGGGTGTTTTTAAGTACGTACGGGTGTATGTATGTTTGGTTGTTTACATTGTGCCTGTTATACCACGTTGGCGACAGTAAGTGTACCAACAAATGGGTCGCATCCAAAATGAAGAAACTGATAAAATGAAGGACTCATGTAAAAAAGATATCAATGTATTTCCATTGGACCAATTTTTGTATCGAATTTGAAGCAAGATTATTCATTGATTTATCATAAAAGATACGTACATACAAAGAAATGCAAATACATGTAAAACTTATCTTAATATATCCCAAACACAAAATAATATTTACCGATTGTTTATGTTTGGAAGATTTCCCGATGAAACGATACCAACTGCTCTATCAATGATGAATCAATACGTAGTCCTCACTTTAAAGTAAGCTACATTCCGAGAAATTTTATTAATTTAAAGTATTCACTTGTTGTTTTTGTTTTTCATTCTGTATCCGCTTTATAAGGATATCACCATATCCTGAAATTTTTTGACAGTGTTAACTGTTAATGGAGTTTCATTTTGACAACTACTATTTCATAGAATTCGGGGAGTAGAAAATGAAGAAAATGTATGTAGATAATGGCTTTTAGAGAGACACCATCATTATTGATTCATTTGAGAATTTTCGCACATTTTGTGATATCAACAATTACCCACTTTGCTGTAGACTCATTTGCATGCATGGCATATTTATACAGAGAGTACATGCTGCTCTTCTTATCGGAAGCGTTCTTAGGCTGATCATTGATTCGACCAAATGAGTGGCTTCGTTTAATTGAAGTGCAGCTGTAAGAAAACAGTCTTCTAGTGCGTCTCAATCTGCCACCTCGAATTGTGGGTGTGTGTGTTGTGTTTAAGTTTGAATTGTAAATTATATACCCATCATAGTTGCGGACATTAAAAAAATGCCGAAAATATACACCAGAGATAATAGCCGCTTCATTTCATATCCTTGTGTCAGAGCTCTTCTATTGCTTTTCAATATGGCATTTTGGGTAAAAACTTCAAAATTCATATGAACGTCATTTTCATTTAAAATAATGTTTGATTAAATTATATTTTATTAGTTGGCTGGGCTATCTTTAGTATGGATTGGTGTTTGGCTACAAACAGACTATCAGAAGTATTTAGATAAAAATCCATCGCATTCGGATATTGCACCCATGATTATAATTATAGCTGGCGCCATCATTTTGTTTGCAAGCTCACTTGCCTGTTCCTGTATCGTGAAGATTGATTCGGCCATGCTGGTGTTTGTAAGTAGAAATTGTCGTGTCTCATAGTATATTGAACTGCAGCAATTTGATTCAATTTCATTTCGTTTCTTCTTGGGGTCATTAGTACGGTGGCTTTCTGATAATAGCTTTGTTTTCGTTGATCTCACTTTCGATTTACGTCCATACCTATAAAGGCGAATTATTGGAGGGTGTATCAGATACCATTTCAAAGGAGATTAAAAGCTACAGCAATGAACAAAATACAACATCCAACATGGACTTTATTCAAAAGAACGTAAGTAAAATTCAATGAACGTATGTTAAATTTGCATTTACATCGTAGTTTGTCGTAGAATAAATATGAAATTCAAATACAGAATTCGTGCGAATGTATTCTTTTGGTAGTATTAAAATACACATTTCCAGAAATTGTTTCGCATTTCTCCCTGCAAAGAAATAGTAACCAAATTTTTAAATTCTATTATCGATTGTTTAATATAATGTTTTATAGAATACGTGGTAGATAAATTTTCGTACACCCCTGCTAGCATTTGGAAGTGAGTTTTTCACTCCCTCGCCTAGGAAGTCACTCCGGAGAAACGCCAAGGAAGATCATCGACGTATTACACAAACAATTTTTATAGCCTTATTATTATTACCTTTTATCGCGTATGCCGACACTTCGGAGCGACTTCTGAGTGACTTCCAAGGCGATTGTTTACATTTCTTTAATGATTCAACACATTTGAGCTAATATGGGATATTTTTCTATCTGATGATTGTATGAGACTGTGGTGCAGTGGTAAGCATACTCGCTTTGCATTCTGAAGGTCCGGGTTCGCTTCCCAAGTCAGACAACAAAACATCACATTTTTAAAATGACAAAATTACGTAAGCGGAAATTCCAAAGAATAATTTCTCTAAAAGAGCGTACTTCAAAAAATAAATAAATAAATAAATAAATAAATAAATAAATAAATAAATAAATAAATAAATAAATAAATAAATAAATAAATAAATAAATAAATAAATAAATAAATAAATAAATAAATAAATAAATAAATAAATAAATAAATAAATAAATAAATAAATAAATAAATAAATAAATAAATAAATAAATAAATAAATAAATAAATAAATAAATAAATAAATAAATAAATAAATAAATAAATAAATAAATAAATAAATAAATAAATAAATAAATAAATAAATAAATAAATAAATAAATAAATAAATAAATAAATAAATAAATAAATAAATAAATAAATAAATAAATAAATAAATAAATAAATAAATAAATAAATAAATAAATAAATAAATAAATAAATAAATAAATAAATAAATAAATAAATAAATAAATAAATAAATAATAAAAAGTAAAAAAAAATTAAAAAGAAATAAAACAAGTAGGAAAAGCGTTTAGTTCGGTCGGGCCGAACTTTTTATACCCTCCACCACAAATTTCAGCCATTTCGGCGTGGACCTATACCTACAAATTTCTGGGGAAAGTTCTATACCCCCAACGAAGACTAAATACCAAATTTCAGCTATCTCGTTGTGATAATGAGGCCAAAACCTTCAAAACACCTAAAATCGGGATATATCGTCCTATGGGGGCTATATCAAAAGGTGGACCCATATAAACATTTTATGGAAGAAATATTTCTTAGCCTCTGGAAACACAAAATATTAAGGTACAACCGATTCTGTTGTCAAATGGGACTAATACATTCAAAATATATTAAAATGACGCGTACTTTATATGAGGCGTTATATGGGGGCTATACCAAAACGTGGACCTATATAAACCAACTTTGGTAGGAATTTTTTTTGTCCTCTGGAGACACAAAATACCAAATTACAGCCAATTCGGTGGTAAAATGGGGCAAATATCTTAAAAATTCCTTAAAACGACGACGCGTCACGCGTCATTTTTTATGGGGGCTATACGAAAGCGTGGACCTACATAGCCCACTTTCAATACCAAAAATCCTACGTACAAATAATAGATTTTCCCAAAATTTCATCCACCTACGTCAATCCGTTCGGACGCTAGAGTGATTTCCACAGACGGACAGACGGGCTGATCAAGAATATATATAGTTTGTGGGGTCTACAATTATTATTTCGAGTAGTTGCAAACGTAGTGACAAACTTAATATACCCCCATTCTATGGTGGAGGATATAAAAAAAAAATAAAATAAGAATAAATAGAAAAAAAAACTAAAAAAATATTTTTTTTTAATTCCAAGAACTATCGCGTAAATAATCTTCCAGAAGTGTCGCTGGAGTGACTTCCAAGACGACACGCCGGCGTGGTTCATTTCTTCACAACGGAGGTCACTTCAGGGTGACTTCCGCGACTATCGCCGCGACTCTTTTCATCGCCCTGGGCGACACGCCTAAATCACTTCCGCAATAGTTTTTGCTTGCAGGGACATGTTCAATAAGCGTAACACGTCTACATAAGCAGTAACACTCATACCAAATATTAAACTTCTAAGTCTTTACCGATCGCCCTAATTTATAGACCTGTGGCCTGCAGGGCGACTACAAAATTAACTCAATATCTAGTTTTTGTAAAATTGTATTCGCTTCTATTCTGGGCGGTACCTCAACCTTATCCATTTGATATTGAGACGATCGTCCATAAGAGTTTGGCAGATATTAATATGGGTATACCAAAAGGAGGAGCAAGGTGAAAAACAAACTTATAATTAATTTTCTTTTCAAATAGTAGTGTAAAGTATGAAATCCTTGAGGCCGGCCTTTGGCATTTAAATCCTGTGACGGCATTTTTTGGGATTTAACGGTAACGAAAGAGGTCAGTACCATCAAAGTTCACTGTATCAAGGTCAGTCCAAAATCTACACCTATGTGCATACATACGTTTTTGCTGGACCATGGTTAATAAGACGACGCGACCTAGCCAGCATTACCGGTGTAATTTTAGTGCGTGGTCTAATCTAATATTTGCTAGATCTGCATGGAAAAGATGTACATTAGAGTGGTTTTAAAAAATCGATGTCCGATTTTTTTATGCGGCACCGCACTAAAGTGTTTAATTTTGTTAGATTTTAAGATTGCCAAAGTTTGAGCACAATCGGAATATGTTAAAACATGCCACTGGGGCCTCAGGTCCATTTACGAAATAGCCCGTCACTTAAATTTCTAGCCTAAATTATGTAAAATTTTTCAACGCAGATTTATAATGTATGTTGTTTTTCAAGACCTTCGCCCCATTTCACATCTTTATTTCTACTGGACTATAGCCGTGGACACCGCACGCTTTTTGACATACAATAAGAATCAACATCTACATGTCTTTATGACGTAATTATAATTTTAAGTTCTCACAATGTTCGATTTGTACATATTTAGAAACTAGGTTTCTCGACTATTATTTTTGGCAAAATAACTCAGTTGCACCTTACCGGACAATTTTGATGCCCTCTATTTAATATTTTGTACTTTATTGATTTTACCCCTTATTTTTAGAGTTTTTTTTTTCGCCAACACAATTTGTTATAAAATATATATTATAATACAATAAATCTTATCTGTTATATTAAAAATCGATTAATGATCAAGAATTAATAATAATATAATACCTAGTTTTGCTAAGAACATTTTTACAACAGCGACAATTTAAATGATTTTTCTACTCTAAAAAAACATATTATTTTACAATTTACTATACGAAACTTTTGACAGCCGTTACTTTTATTCTTATTGCTTTTCTTATTTCTTTCGCAAAATTTTTAAATCACTTATACTCTTATGTATAGCATAATAAAAAATCATGAAAATCGGCGAACATAAATGTTTCCAATTTTGGCCAACCCAAATGTTAAAAAGTCAGTGTGCATGGGGCGAAATCGTTGTTCTTTCCAAAACATGGGCTAATATTTACAATTTTCCGAATTGAGCGTATCGGTTCGAAAATTTGATAAAAAAAACCTCGAAATACATCAAATTGGGTAATACCGGTTCATAAGGTTAGACTAGCCCCCTGTTTTTGTAACTCAAATTTTCCGATTCGTTCGTGTTTGTCACACACAAAAACACATTTTGGTTTTTGTATCCAATGCTGTTTGTAGGTGTGTGAAAACCAAAAGAAACTTTTGATTTCCCTCATATATTTGGTTTACATAACAAAAAATACACCCGAAAACGTCTGAAAAAGACGATAGAAAGAGACCCAACGTTTTGAGTAGAAATTTTGTTGTTTGTTACAGTATTTCGCTGAAAACGCATGCACATGATGGCAAATCGATCTAGATAAATTTTTAGATTCTCATACATGTAAAAATTCGCCATACGGGCCATATATCGTAATCTTTCCAAAATGTCTTTTTACATTTTTTGAAAATTGTTTTCAAAATTTGTCTGTATATAGAACATTTCTTGGGATTGCCACAAGGAACAGATTTTTCAATGAGAACAATTCAAAAAATATTAAAAAAATTAACATAATGGAAACACTGATATACAATGATTTTCGTAATCAAACGAATGCTTTTTAAAATTTAAAATGGATTCGTTTGAGTACGAACGATACGTTTGAAAAATATTTTTTTTTGTTGGCGTTTTTTATTGTTGGACTGCAGAATTTTACATCTTTGTGTTTATTTCAGCTTTAGTCCATATTTTGTTGTATTCAAGTATTTGAATAACAACAAAATGTTTTACAGTGGATATGAAATTGATTAGTTGCGGGCGGAGGGTCGGGAATACTATAGTTTCAGTTGTCACCAAACAACTTCATCAGTTCCCTTTTCCGCCGACTCTGTATCGATAAACAGGTCAATAAGCCCATCCAGCAAATTAAACAAAATGAGAAATTTGCTATATGGCCCTAAAACTGATTACCCTACAATTTGAGTCGAACTAAAGAATTTTATATCCACCACTGTTTTTATGTCGTCTTTGCATTGCAAAGAATACGAACATAGTGTGTTGCTTCAATAAGCGGGGGTAAAACAACGAGAAAGTTGTTGTTTTTGCATTACGCATTGATCAACAAGGCCGTGCTGATGCCTATTATTGTTGTTGGCGTTTTTTATTGTTGGACTGCAGAATTTTACATCTTTGTGTTTATTTCAGCTTTAGTCCATATTTTTTGTTGTATTCAAGTATTTGAATAACAACAAAATGTTTACAGTTCGTATTCTTTGCAAAGCAAAGACGACATAAAAACAGTGGTGGATATAAAATTCTTTAGTTCGACTCAAATTGTAGGGTAATCAGTTTTAGGGCCATATAGCAAATTTCTCATTTTGTTTAATTTGCTGGATGGGCTTATTGACCTGTTTATCGATACAGAGTCGGCGGAAAAGGGAACTGATGAAGTTGTTTGGTGACAACTGAAACTATAGTATTCCCGACCCTCCGCCCGCAACTAATCAATTTCATATCCACTGTAAAACATTTTGTTGTTATTCAAATACTTGAATACACAAAATATGGACTAAAGCTGAAATAAACACAAAGATGTAAAATTCTGCAGTCCAACAATAAAAAACGCCAACAACAATAATAGGCATCAGCACGGCCTTGTTGATCAATGCGTAATGCAAAAACAACAACTTTCTCGTTGTTTTACCCCCGCTTATTGAAGCAACACACTATGTTCGTATTCTTTGCAATGCAAAGACGACATAAAAACAGTGGTGGATATAAAATTCTTTAGTTCGACTCAAATTGTAGGGTAATCAGTTTTAGGGCCATATAGCAAATTTCTCATTTTGTTTAATTTGCTGGATGGGCTTATTGACCTGTTTATCGATACAGAGTCGGCGGAAAAGGGAACTGATGAAGTTGTTTGGTGACAACTGAAACTATAGTATTCCCGACCCTCCGCCCGCAACTAATCAATTTCATATCCACTGTAAAACATTTTGTTGTTATTCAAATACTTGAATACAACAAAATATGGACTAAAGCTGAAATAAACACAAAGATGTAAAATTCTGCAGTCCAACAATAAAAAACGCCAACAACAATAATAGGCATCAGCACGGCCTTGTTGATCAATGCGTAATGCAAAAACAACAACTTTCTCGTTGTTTTACCCCCGCTTATTGAAGCAACACACTATGTTCGTATTCTTTGCAATGCAAAGACGACATAAAAACAGTGGTGGATATAAAATTCTTTAGTTCGACTCAAATTGTAGGGTAATCAGTTTTAGGGCCATATAGCAAATTTCTCATTTTGTTTAATTTGCTGGATGGGCTTATTGACCTGTTTATCGATACAGAGTCGGCGGAAAAGGGAACTGATGAAGTTGTTTGGTGACAACTGAAACTATAGTATTCCCGACCCTCCGCCCGCAACTAATCAATTTCATATCCACTGTAAAACATTTTGTTGTTATTCAAATACTTGAATACAACAAAATATGGACTAAAGCTGAAATAAACACAAAGATGTAAAATTCTGCAGTCCAACAATAAAAAACGCCAACAACAATAATAGGCATCAGCACGGCCTTGTTGATCAATGCGTAATGCAAAAACAACAACTTTCTCGTTGTTTTACCCCCGCTTATTGAAGCAACACACTATGTTCGTATTCTTTGCAATGCAAAGACGACATAAAAACAGTGGTGGATATAAAATTCTTTAGTTCGACTCAAATTGTAGGGTAATCAGTTTTAGGGCCATATAGCAAATTTCTCATTTTGTTTAATTTGCTGGATGGGCTTATTGACCTGTTTATCGATACAGAGTCGGCGGAAAAGGGAACTGATGAAGTTGTTTGGTGACAACTGAAACTATAGTATTCCCGACCCTCCGCCCGCAACTAATCAATTTCATATCCACTGTAAAACATTTTGTTGTTATTCAAATACTTGAATACAACAAAATATGGACTAAAGCTGAAATAAACACAAAGATGTAAATATTTTTTTTTACAAAAACTATCTGTTACTATCGATATGGTTATGAAACATGCCTACAGATAATTGTTGGTATAGATGCACATTTTAATATAGCCCGCGTTGAAGAGAAATTGCGCGTTTCAGATTGGAAGGTACTACGATACCGCTCGATGTGAAGTATTTAAAAGGATTAGTCTACTGCAGAGATAGTAACTTGGTATTTCGATTACTTGTTTCTAATTGTAATCTAGTTATTATACCCTACACCACCTTGTGGTAAGGGGTATTATGTCTTCGTGCATTAGTTTGTAACATGCAAAAGGAAACGAGATAGACCCATAGTTCCTTTTAGGGATATACATAGAATCACTTTCTGAGTCGATATACGCATGTCCGTCTGTCCGTCTGTCCATTTATTTTTGTAAACAAAGTACAGGTCGCATTTATAGTCCAATTCGCACGAAAATTGGGGAAGATAGTTTTTTTGGCCAAAGGACGAACGCTATCTTTTTTGGTAAAAATCGGTTCAACGAAATTTGGAATGAGCAACGGAATTTAGCTTAGAAATATATGTGCCAAATTATATAGAAATCGGTTCAGATTTGGATATAGCCCCCATATATATTTTCGCCCGATTTAAGGCATTTGGTGCACGAAATACGCTATATATGCCCGATTTCAATTAAATTTGGAATGTGCGACGGTATTTAGCTTAGAAATAAGTGTGTTAAATTATATAGAAATCGGTTTAAATTTGGATATAGCTCCCATATATATTCTCGGCCGATTTTAAGTATTTGATTCACGAAACGCGCTATATATGTCCGATTTCAATAAAATTTAGAATGTTTGCCGGGATTTGGCCTAGAAATAAGTGTGCCAAATTATATCGAAATCGGTTCAGATTTGGATATAGCCCTCATTTATATTTTAGGCAGATTTGAGGTATTTGATGCACGAAACACGCTATATTTGTCGGATTTCAAAGAAATTTGGACTATGTGACGGAATTTGGTCTACAAATAAATGTAAAAAATTATATCGAAATCTGTTCTGATTTGATTTTGGCTCCCATATATATTTTACATATTCACAGTGGTGTAGGGTATTATATGCCATTTAGATATGACACCATTAGCCGGATTTAACGCATTATCAGGTTTTATTTGCTAAATCCAGCCAAAATCTACCAGATTTCCCATACAAAAATAAATCCTCCTATTGAGTGGATTTATTTTAAATCTGGCATAAATCCTCGTATACAACTCTGTTTTTTGCAACATGTTGCTAGAAAATTCAAAAAGTTGCAAGCTGGAACAAGAAACAAGGTAGATGCATCGGTGAATTGCTACATTAAAAATAATTTAAAATGTAAAAATTTGTATACAAGGCGGAAAAATTAAATTTGTTTTGATGTACAAAGTTGATTTTAATCAACCAAGACTAATATTTACGATGTCTAAACGATAAAATAATTCGTTTATTTATTTTAGATGGGCAAACTGCGATAAAATAATTCTTTATTTGCTCTTTAGTTAGCATTAGTAGCATAATGTGCTAACATTTTCAGTATTAAACAATACATTTGTAATTTGACGTATGTTTTTTGAGGCGAATTCAATTTACAAAAAATTCGTTTCACGTTTCACATTCGTTCAGATGGGCTGATGCATCTACCTTGGTAATTCTGCTATGAACAAAAATCAGCTGACTGCCATTTAAATCCTCCAAAATGTATATCTAAATGCAATGAGATTTGTACTGGATTTATTAAATCCAGTCGAGGATTTATGGCTAGTCTAAATGAGCTATTATATAGTCGGCCACGCCCGACTTTGATCCTTTCCTTACTGGTTATTATATGTAAATGGCTATATCACATGTATGTTGTCGCTTTGGGTATAGTAATATACAGACCAGTAGTGCGATTCTCTAACACATTTTTTGAGTTACCGACAAAAATCGGTAAAATTAAAACGCAAAATTATGAATAAAAAGTTCAAATAAAAGTTGACAACACTCTTGCTATCGGTAGAACTTTACGACTGCTTTTTATTCGTCGCTAACTTACGGAAAAGCATAGGTAATTACCGAAATTATAAGCATTTTAATTTTACCGACAATTGTCGGTAACTCAAAAAATGAGTTAGAGAATCGCACTACAGCTGATGTCATACATGTGAAAAAGCCTATGGTGTGATATAACCATAATTTATATATTTGGTGTTACAAAAAAAGTTTGAGTGGATCGACAACCTTTTGCCACCTCTCCCAATAAGACCGAACATTGAAGTTTTCAACTGTTGCTCCCTCTCTCTACATATGTATTACCTGTATTTTTATTTAAGTTAGAGTCATTGTTTTTGTAATTTTAGCTACGTTGTTGCGGTAATGACAGCTTTTTGGATTGGCCACAACATTCTGTACCAAACTCTTGCTACAAGCTCCATAGACTTGAAGCAACCAAAGTTGATGCGAGTAGGGTTTTTGAAGTGGTAAGTGCTTATTTTATTTTGTAATTTACTCCAAACTTCTATAATAAGACTCGATTGTTTTTGTTATCCTTTTCATTACAGGGTTGTTTTTACAAACTTAGAGGTTCCATCAATGACAACTTTACAACCATCGGAGTGTCGACATCTGTAATAGCTCTATTTCCTCTCTTCGGTTCAATATTGTCATTTGGTCTCTCCATGATGCATCAGAAGGGGGACTATGAAATAATAATTTAAAAAGTTCAACTTTTGAATACTTACCAGATGTAAATAAAAATTCTAATATTATATTAGATTCAGGGTATTATCCTTAGATATTTATTTCGAAAGGCATTTGTGAAGCATTTGTGTATTTTGTGTATATTATTTTGCTGTTAAGTTTTTAAGAGACTAGACGGGATGTCATGTTTTAGACAACATACAAATAAAATGAATTAAGGTGTAAAGATAATACTGCAGCCGTGTTAATGCATTGCTCTTTTACGCAAATGAAATTACCTACTAACAGTCGATCTACGAATATAATTTTATTTTTGACATTTCCGCGATTCGATGTCAACAAATTTGTTTTAAAACAGACTTCCATTAAATTCGGTAGTGTCGCGCTCGACTTGCGTGGTGTATGTATGTATATATTTAACACTATATGTAACATGTAAGTATGTTGTTTATCAACAGAATTATATGATCGAAATGCAGAAGAAATCTTTGAACTTCATTTGATGGGCGTGAGAGAAAATACATTCATGTAATGGAATTAAAAAAATTAATATTAAAATTATTTATAAAACATACTAACATACAACTTAACAAAAATCATGAGAGGTATTATTACTATTATGTACGAGTGTGAGGTTTTCAGTTTTCTTTTCACAGAAGCGTTCAGATTGTTGGCACGCGGCGGGCAGCATTTGGACTCAACAGCGACGCATTGCCATCAATGGCATTAAGGCGATTCATCGATATATTGTTGTGGGTATATGTTGACATGGTTCCAGTTGGTCCATTTTTCATAGACTCTGATGTTCTTAGTCCTAAAACACACACATATTCTTTATTAACCAAATCAACATTTATATGATATACTTACCAATCCGTTCCAGAACCGAATGCCATACCCGTTTTTTAAATACAAATATAAAGAATACCGAGACTCCCAGCAAAACATTAAATGAATCACTTATGGCCCAAAAGAATATCTTTTTGTGATCATAGAAGAGTATGCTAAGCAATTCCAGGAACCATGTTATACCCATGACGACAAACAGCTTGGTATTCATTGCAAATCTGGCCTTATCCACAAAGAAACGTCGACGCATTATTGGCTTTTCAGCATTCGAACTTTGCATTCGGAAAATTTCACGTTTAACACGATTGCAATAGCGTAGTGTAAGGATAAATAGAATAAGATTGATCAAAAACAGTATACCAACTGGTCCAGAAAAAAACAATAAATTTGCAGAGCCAGCCGAATCATCTGTCAAGAAAACATAAGAGAGTACATATGTATACATGATAATATGATGATAATATTTTTGGCGTTAAGGACACTTACATGTAAACCAACAACGACCATGTCCGAAGTTTGGTCGAATATTTTCACTTAAAACTTCAGTTTTAGTTAAAGTCACCGTTACGACTGTTATCACCGTCGGCAAACCCCATCCGTATAGTGAATACAATAAGAAACGCTTATTTTGATTCTTTTTAAAGTTGTGTTTCTTTTTTGCTGACCTGAAATGAAATAATATATTGGTCGTTGTATTTAAATAACTTCAGTATACAAAGAATTTTACTGTGTTACTTTATTTTTTAATATAGTAGTAAGTAGTACAATTGTTAACTAATCTTAATATATAAAAGAGCTTAGTGATGAGTGAATGGGTGATCATCGCCTAAATGAAACCGCTAAAGCTAGAAACTGGAAATTTTGAGTGTGAGTTGTTCTTGCTGTGTAAGGGTAAGATAAGGCTGAGCTAGAAGAGGACGAATAGTACTAAAAGGCACTAAATATGGTACCCTTTGTATTAGGCAAACGCGAATAGCTAGAATTCTGAAATTTGGAGTGAGAGTCACAGATGGAGAGTAAGAGAAATAAACCACAGTTACTAAATTTGGTAACAATTCTATATTTTGAACGGATATAGCTAGAATCTTGAAATTTGGTATGGGAGACAAGTAGTTGTAGTTAGTTTTGGAAATGTGTCCGAAAAGTACAGTCGGACCTCGATTATCCGTGATGGTCGGGACCGGAGGCATTACGGATAATCGATTTTCCCGGATAATGGAGGCAATGCTTTAATGCATTTTTTGAACATATTTTTAGGTAAAAATGGCATATTATTGTACAATAATATGAAAATCATCATCAGATTCATCTGAATGGATTTTGTCCCATGGTTTTTGTGATACCATAATACACAAATTGTGTAATACGGGAGAATTTCCAGTTTTCGTTTGTTTACCTTTTGTTTGCTTAATCAAATTAATTGGAAAGTGTGTTTTTACTCCCAGGCAATGATGTTTTTAACGAAAAATAGAAGAAATTGAAAAAAGTCCAACATTTCTTTTCTATCACGGATAATGGAGGTTCCCGGATAATCGATTCACGGATAATCGAGGTTCAACTGTAGTTCTATATTTGGTACCATTTGGATTTGGATGAACGAATACAGCTGAAAATCTGAAATTTGGAATTAAGATTACTGTTGCACTGTAGGATTTAGGTAGTTTTGTACCAAAAGTACTAAATGGTAAAAACTGAATACAATTTGGATTTGAGTGAATTAATAGAGCTTGAATCTTGAAATCTGGAATAAAATATTGAAGATGTGTTGGAAATCCATACTTATGTGTACGAAAAGTATTAAATGGTACTAAATTTGATACAATTTGAATTCGGGTGAACGAATGAAAATGAAACCCTGAAATATGAATTAAAATTAATGTCGGAGAATAGGATTGAGATTTGTTGGTAATTTTGGAAATTAGTACCCTTGTGTACTTAATGGTTCTACATTTTGGATTTGGGTGTATGGAATATGTCTGGAGATAGTTGTGGAAATTCGTACTTATATGTACGAAAAGTACTAATTGGTACTAAGTTTGCTCCAATTAGGATTTTGGGTGAGCGGTTAGAGTTTTAGTTTTGAAATGTATGTATGTGTTCGAACGTGCTATATGGAACCAAACTTTGAACCTTTCGGGAATGAGTGCTTATGTGTAATAATAGTTCTAAATGGTAACAAATTTGATATTAGGTGTAGCTATAGTCGCTGTTGGTAAGTAGGTTTATGATATGGACGTGGTTTTAGAATTATGTACCATAAGTATATGAAATGTACTAAGTAGTACTAAATTTGTTACTGGATGTAGGCATATCTATATTTTGGAGTTAGGGTCAGTTTTGTTGAATAGCGTTCATATATGGAGGTCCGATCATTTTTAATTTTCAGGCATCCTTGGACATTTTTTCTACCAGCAAACATTCGAAATTGCAATTGCAGAAATTGCAAAAAAGGTTTGTTTTGGAATTTAAATATGAGCAATGAAATTATGACTTATAGATTTTTTTCTCAAAAATTGTTTTCCTGTTGTTCGAATAAATTAACTTTTGCTTAAACTGTGTGTACTTTTTGAGTTTGGTTAATATTCCATGACTCAAAAAATTATACACAGTTTGAGCGAAGGTTCACACGGTGCGCCTTAACTAACTTTAAATGAAAGCTGATTACACCTGGACATTGTCTGCGGATTCTGAAACTAAAATGTTCAAAGACGAGAAAAATCAAAAAAAAATCGCTGTAGGTATATTCAAATAAATCGCGGTCAAAGTTCACATTTTTAAGGTTTTTGTTAGGTTTTCACGGTTTTGCTTGGAAACTGCAAGCCCTATCGTAATGGGACGAAAGAAAATGCTTTAAAAGATTGACTTCTATGCCTTTTTCCTAGGTTTTACCATTTATGAGATGTAGAAGTTCAAATTAGGACAATGCATTGACTGTATCGCCTCCTTATAAAACAATGTTATGTACGGTGTCTTTAACTAACTTTAAATTAAAAAATGTGTGTGGACTTTGCTAGATATCACTTTTTCAATACAAACTCCTTAGGTCATGATAGCTCAATTAATTTAATTAAATAAAACTTTCACAAATAAATGACCCTCGTCCTAATAAGACAACAATAAAAAAGAAAACGTCTTACACCTGGGAATTTTTTGCGGATTCTGAAACTGCACTGCTCATAGATGTGAAAAATCCAAAAACAAGAAAAATTGATAGAGGGATTTTTAAATAAATCGCGGTCAAAGTTCACACTTTAAGTTTATTTTAGATTTTCAAGGTTTTGCTGTGAAGCGGCAAGTCCTATCAAAATGTGACTAAAGAATATGTTGTAGCAGGACTTACTGTTCCCAAGCAAAATCGTGAAACTAAAAATGTGAACTATGACCTCGATTCTTTTAAAAATTCAAGTGAGTGCATTGTCCCAATTCGATAGGACTTGCGGTTTGCAAGCAAAAACGTGAAAACTTAAATAAAAACTCTATAAATGTGAACTTTGGCCGCGATTTATTTGAAAATCCTTCCGGCGAATTTTTTTGTTTTTTGATTTTTCTCATCTATGAACAAAACTTCCCAGGTGTAAGCAACTTTCATTTAAAGTTAGTTAAGGCGCACCGAGTTCATTTATTCGTTTATCGAAAAAAATTTTGAGAAACAAAATTGAAAAGTTATCAACTTATGGTGCATATTTAATTTGCATTACCTATCGTTAACAGTACGTTGAAATCTTCTCGGTGTATTCTCCATTAGTGACCGAAATATTCATGGCAGAATGGAATTCCATGGGCTACACTTCGGTGCCCAAAGATGGATTATTATATTAGTATTGTAGCAGGTTTTGGTGTGTAGATTTTAAAATAGTTTTCCTTTGTCCAATTTTCAATGAAACACCAATGTTTTCCACATAACCGTTATAAATTTCATTTATTGATAATATATCTTACATGTGTGACAATAATTCCATATGCCTCAAACATGAATGCAAGGGAATGCCATCGCTTTCACCAAGATTTCGATGTAATTAGCTTTGTAAGAATAAGTCTACCGGCCACACTATCATGTTTCCAAGAAGACTTAGTTCTTACGGTATGGATTGTCAATAACCCAGTAAAATAAATTGCAAGTAGTGCAATGTAGACTAGTTCTTTCACGGCATGTTTTGCTGCAGTTCAAGGGATTAGTGAAAAAGGCACTCCGTTCGGTACATTTTACAAGCAGTTGCTTAGGGATCCCTAGCAAGCAAGCCAATTTGTAGATAACTACAACCACAGAATTTTTCAAAGATAGAAAAAGTTTGCATCAATTTCTTATATAAAATAAAAAAGCTACAACCAAAATGAAGTGCTGTTGGAGTACTTGTCGAAATCTCAACTGGTGATGGGAAGACAATATAAGAACCCCTTTAGCAGATGAAGCAACAACATTTCAGCTTGGATTAAATGGAGAGCGGACGAAACAAACTCAGTTGCGATTGAATTTAATGAAGAAATAATCTGTGGTAATGTAATAAAGTTCCAACTATGTTGGGGTGCAGCAACGCACGGTGGTCAAAACCACTGATTTAGCGGCGCGAAATTAATAACTTAAAAACGAATGGAGATATGTTACTGCAAAAACACAGCCTGTGTCTGTTGGTAATAATGTGCCAAATATGAACAATATTGGCTAATGTTTTGGTATAGCCCCCACATAACGGTGCCTTCCGATTTTCCGTATTTGGAGGATTTAAGCCACATTTTCTTTGCAAATTAGTTGTAATTTTGTACTTTGGCTTCCTAGTGGTCACAAAATATTCCCACCAAAAATTATGGACGTAGGTGCACGTTTTGATATAGTCCCCATGTAACCGTACCTTCCGATTAAAGGTATTTTGAATATCATGACCACATTTTCAACCGACTTGGCTGTTATTTTGCATTCCGTGTTCTCACTGCGCGTAAAATCTTCTTACAAAACATTTTCAAATGTGGATTTATGTTTTGATGTAGCCCCCTTTTATGGTACCCCCCGATTCACTGAATTTTTACTTGTTATCCCATATTTATTACCGGATTTAACTATAATATGGTATTTTAGGGTCTCCGGGGGTAGAACTCCTCCTTGCAAAAATTTCTCATGGTAGGTCCATATTTTGATATAGCTCACATACAAATGCCAAGCTAAATTAGTATTAATTTCAAGCAAAATACCATATTTTAAAATTGCAGTTGTCAGAAGATTTGCAAATATTTGCAGCCCTAATGTGGTTATTCCGTATCCAAAGAGCCCAATTTAATTCCCCAAAAAATAATAGAACCCATGTTCGGCCAAGTTTACAAAATGCACTCTATGGAAAAAGCGCGTAAATCCAATAAAAACCCTATAAAAATTTAATTTTTTGAAAATTTATTTTGCTCTATATCTATGTATGTACCTCCTGACACCAAACTATTTTTTTATAATTTAAGACACACCCTCCGCTATCAATTAAAAATAAATTATGTTCAGTTTTATTACGAATTTATTTAACATTTAAACAAATATAAAGACAATTTTTTAGCAACAATTTTTTTAAAATCTTATGCAGCAAAATTTTTTGTATTTGATAGCAAATAACTGAATGAATATTTACAACAACAAAAATGAAAGACCAAAATTTTTGTCAGCAAAGTGTCTGTATCGATACAATGGAAAATATTTCGCAATTTTATAGTTTGATTTTTGGACTTTCGCGCCGCTAGATCAGTGGTTTCGACCAGTGTGCGACGGTTTGTAATTTTGGATGTAAACTTTTTGCTGATGAATTAATTGTAGTTAATTCGTGAATTAATAAAGAGTTTTGTTTGTCACGAAATGTATATTTCAATGCAGCATTTTGCAAACAAGACATGAAAATGCCGTACCAAAGGGTTGGCGAAAATACCATGTCAAGCATTGGTGAAAATTACATGTCAGAGCATTGGTGTAAATGACACGCTTTAGATCCAAAAATGAATAGCATCTTTTGGGGTCCACGCTCACTTGCATCCATGATTGAATATCATCTTTGGTATCGAAGCTGGGACTAGACGTTTTCATGCAAAGTCCTGAAAACCTTAAAAATCCTAAAAATGAGACCTTTGACATCGTCCTATTTAAAAATCTTTCCGGCCATTATTTTTATTTTGTGATTTTTCTCTTCTATGAACATTTTAGTTTCAGAATCCGCAATAACCATCCAGGTGAAAACTCTTTTTACTTAAAGTTAGTGAAGGCACAGTGTGTAAGGGGAAAATATAAAAAATATATATAAATGAAGAACAAAATGTTGTACGTTTTTTTTAACGACTCCGGCTCCGACTCCGAAACCCTGGTTTTAATACCATCATAACTTGAAATTTTTAGAACCCGACCGTATATTGTGTTTATCAACACTTCTTGGAAATAATACATGTAGCGTTTATACCACAGATATTTGCACAATGAATTTGAGAATTATATACAAACAACCAATTTAAAAAGTACAGCAATTGGTTTTCTGAGATTACAATTTATGTAAAATGTTTAGATCAATCATGTTTGTGGAAGACGATTTGTATTGTAAACAATTTTAATCATATTTCTCAATTTCAATAGTTTATTTTGTTTTTGCTTGGAGGAAAGCAATATTCAATTAGTTAAAGAGGAGGTGAATTCTAAGACTAAGGTCTGTATTTTCTAGTTCTCAAAAAATTTTGCAAAAAGAATAAAACAACAAAATATTGTTGAAAATTTCAAATTTAGAAATTGTTCAAGTCTAATTTTGGTGGAACTGAAATATTATATACTGGTTCACCTAGTAATTACATCGTGGAGTAAAGAAAGTACATATTTTCGGTTGTTGTGTTGTTTAAGTTGTGTTACTGTTGCTATAAGAAAATAAAAACGCATTTCTTCTCTGCATGTAAACACAAGTCTTTCTTCTAAAATAGTTTGACTTCGAGCAATAGGATAAAAAAACAGAAACGGAAATAAAATAATTCGATTATTTATAGTGAATGAAATGTCAATGTAACTAATAATTCTTCAAGTTTCAATAAGGACACACCTACATATAAGAAATATTCACTTTCATTACTTCTTATGAAGAGGAATTTCTGTTACTATTCGTCATGTGTTTCTTTGCCAAAAAAGGCACGGCCGTTAAGTTGTTTTTAGTTATAAAATATGGTTTGGTCTCCCACCGAGTGTGGCCTTTAATAAGAACAGTTCGAAAATGTATTGGACCATTAATTTATTGAGTAGCCATTAAAATGTACATTTGGCGAAAATACTTCTCAACATTGTGACACTTTGTCATCATTAGCCGCCATTCAATTGTTAGGCGTCAACATTTGCACTATTGTCGGACGCCCGTCCATACTTCTTCAATCATCGATAATTTCCAAATAAACAATGTCATATTAATGGCATTTTGTATGTATGTTTGTCTATTGGCGAGTAACGACCATACTGACATGTGAGGAAAGGAGGGAGTTATGTGATGGGTAATATAATAATAATAATTGTTCCACAAACATCCCAGATGGAACAAGGGAGACTTCTGATGGGTAATTAAATGAATTTTATTTGTTCGATTTGTTTTTAGATCCTATGCATTTACCTCTGACGACCGTTAATATTGCCTATCAAATGATGATGAGATGTGGTTAATAGATGTATTCACAATCAATTAGTGTCATTAAATTGCACCGTGGGTGATTAATAAAGCTGCTGCTTTTGTGACATCAAATGTTATTAATTAAAACCAAAAATAATAGAAAAAGTTACGAATATAAACGATAGATTTTATTTGAGTCGAAAATGAAGAAATACATTGCTGCGATTGTAAGTATGTATGTAGTAAGACAAGCCGTTATGTCTCGGCTATAAAAATATGTCCTTTTTTAAAGATTTTAGTCAAATTTTTCTACTGATTTATTAATCAGAATAATACCCCGCGAAAAAATATGTTATAACCGTAGCATCCGATTTTATTAACTTCGTCGTTTTATGCACATTTTCAAACGGATATTTTTGTAATTGGGTATTGCGGGTTTGCAGAGGGTACGAAGGCGGCAGAGCTTAGTACTTTAATAAAGGAAAGGGAACTACAATTTGTTTGATTTTACTATATATCATGGGCGTAGCCAAGTATGGGCAGGGAGGGGCAGCTTCTCCCTCCTAGATCCTAAAAACATGTTGCAGGGGTTCTGATGTACTAATAGATTTCGTTGGAATCCATGGAATAGCCCTATCTGCCTACTCCTTCAGGTACCTCCCCCACAAAAATTCAAAAATGTTCGAAAAAAAGGAGTAACCGATTTGGTCCATACTTTACACATCCCAATATATCTACCAGGTATAGATGAGGTTCAAGAATGGTCTATATTTGGAAAAGTTTACTTAAAGACCTGCTCTCGAATCTCTTTGATTTCTATTGAAGGAACTTGCATTCGCTGCCTCAATTACGACGGTAAAAGTTTTTCCAGGGGGCAAATCCATACTTCTTGAGAAAAGCACACCATATGTAGCACGATAACTCTCGAACTGATCAACCGATTTGGTCCAAAATTTGCCTTCGTCATATTCTGTCCGAACTTAGTTTCAGTACGAAGATGGGCAATACTGGCCCACAACGTCCTGAACTCCCCCTAATATAAAAATGTCACTAAAATGGTATGCACGATATCTCTTGAACGGGGCAACCAATTTGGTCCAAACTTTGGATCTCCTAATATTTTGTCTATATTTAGTTTATCTCGGCCCGTATCGTTTCTCACCTTAGGTTACCTCCCCCACAAAAGTTCAACATTTGTGTCTAAGGGTAGTTTAGGGTCTGTTCGATGATCCTTTGGAAATGTATACCGATGCCTTTTTATTGTGGTCCTGTTTACAGTGATATTATTTTTTCGTGGACAACTCCATACTTCCTGGCACACTTGCAAAATAGACGAAATTCAGAAAAGACTCTAAATACATTCGATCTGTCCGTAGATGAAAGTTTCAATTGATAAATGCTGAGGGTATATCTCTGTCGACAAAGCCGACTGATACTTTTTTACTTGTTGATAAACAAAAGGAAACTAGTTATTCAATTTTGCTTCAATACCTAACTTAAGCTGGAAACAAATTGTCAGTTTTGAATGACAGCTCATGCTAGTGTGGCCGTTTATTTGTGCCATTCATCATGCAACCACAAATATTTTGAGGTTGTTGGACGGTTGGACAGTTATCGATTATTGCGAAAAATCGACATTCAAAACTGACAATGTGTACTGTCATTTTTTATTTTTTCGTGAAAATTCTCTCATTATCTAATTTTGACCTCCTGAGTCCGACCCTTTTTACCCGTTATTGCCCGGTACCATATGGAACCACCCCGCACGGACTCATTATAAAATGACTCAAATAAAATTGATGTTTATTTTGTTTGCGTAAATCAAAGATTTTTATTGATAAAATAAAAAATAATATAGTTTATGTACAAATGTTTGAGTTCAAAGATTTTTCAAATTAAACAAAGAGGAAAAAACGAATTTTACGTTTTTCAATCAATTTTATTGGCTGAAAATGTGATATTTTTCGAAACATGGATAAATTCATAAGGCCACATCGCATTTTTGACACTTTGTACGTGAACGAAGTATGCAATTTTAGTTTTGACATCTTTTTGTTGTAATCGTTTTTGTTTAAATAAATGACCTTCCTTGCTGCAATCCCTAAGACTTGCGCCTGGAAATAGGCTTCGAGGCATGAAATGCTGACTTGGACCATTTGAATTGGCCCTTCAAGTTTGGCACATTTGACGGAATATTTATTTCTTTATTTCGATGGAACCTGCGATATTTTGGAATTTTCGACTTTGGGCATTTCTTCGTCGAATCCCTCTTCCAAACATCGATTAGACTATAAATACGGCCTTTAGAAACAAAGTTACTTTGGAAACAAAGATCGCGCTGGTGGCACGGTTTAGCAATACTCGATCTCCATAAAATGTCATATATAAGGTTTTCAGATCAAATAGAAAAAAATGTTGTAATTTTTTTGGGCCGGCCGGAATACGACAATAATAGAAGATTCTTGGAGTTGATGGAACAGAATTACAAATTTAATTAAATGTGAATGTAACATTTCACACAGTTACAATCTGTTTGTTAACATTAGAATTAAGGATACGCAGTAAAATGCAATAATCGGTTTTACGATTATACGGTTTTCGTAAAAAACTTAAAACTCGATTTTCGGTGAGTCGATTATTTGAGAGTGTACTAAAAGTCGAGTTTCCGATCATAATCGAATATAATCGACAATTTTCGTTGATGCAAACTGTGATGTACATATGTACAAAAAAGTACCGTCCATTACGCGGTTTTAGCACACCCAATAGTCAACTAATGGGTCTATCTTGTATTGCCACTAAACTTGAGTTGCGTTGTCAGTTGTCTGCGCGACTGAGACGAAATGTTGTACCATTAATGTCAACTCAACTGGGTGGCCGATAAACATGTTATCGATCAGGGTTTTTTCAAACTTGTGAGCTCTATTCGCAAAAAAAAAACATTTTAAAAATAATTGCGCTTTGGATAACTCTTTTGTCTATTCTGGACAATATTTTAATATTTTGGCTGAGTTTTCGAGCAAATTTGGAAAACAACCCAAGAATATAACCTGTCCATTGAATCTTCGGATCGTAAAGTTTTATTTGCTGTCTCAAAAAATGATAAGTTCGGTGGAATTATTTTTTGATGATGAAAAAAATGTACAGGACATTGCATCTATTAGAAGAAATTTGAGGGACAAGTCGAATCCATTGGAATTGCCATCTGCACTGTAAGCTGATGATCATGTGGAAAGATCTGTATAATCAGTAAATTATTTCAGGTTAAAGGCGTATTTTTGATTGCCAAAGGATGCCGTAGTTTACGTTGTGGAAACGTTAAAGGATGACTTCAAAGTATGTTACAGATCAACAGCAATACCCCCACTTTTAAAAGTGTGCGCAGCGATGCGATTCTTTGAGGACGGAAGTTTCCAAAAGTCCCATGGCAATGATTTCAACAATTGCATGGCTCAATCTACATTGTCGAGAGTATTGAAGGAAATTGTCCACTTGATAGAGGACAAATTGTGTGTTTCGAAGTTGACAGACAGGCAAAATAAAAACCATTTTTATTCAAAAACGAAATTCCCTGGTGTAGTTGGCTACATTATGGGTCCAAAGGAGGATGTTCGTCATCTGTACTTAAACTGAACCTACTGTATTTGTCACCAAATTAATTTGCAAAAGATTTGCTGCTGTCCGCTCCAAAGGCGATAAATTCACTTATTGTGATGGACCACCACCAGTGTCGTTGAAGTTTATTTTATTTTGATGCATTTTCTTTTTCAACGAAAGTCCGGCGTTGATGTGTTTGCCGGCATATATTTCAAATGAATTTGAATTTTTCGGCATCATGCCCAACAGTGTAAAAACGGCCAAAACGACACAAAACTTTACCCAAACGTTGTATGTGTTTTCAGCTTTAAAGTGAATCAAGGCTCTGCCACTCTTCAGGTGTTCGTGTTGTAGGTTCATGGCTGTTTAAACTGTCCGAAATGGACCTCCACGCTTCATCCGCTGTGGCTTTGGTTTCACCAAAACTCCCGAACTCCTCGGGCTAAGTTTGGATTTTCACTCAGTTTATCAATTAATATTTCGAACTGTTGCTTTGTCGTTATTTTCACCATATTGATACACAAAATTAATTAATGATGCAAAGAATCAATAATTGTTAACAAAATGTTTATTTTTCCTTCTATTTTACTTCTTGTTTCTTCAAAAATGTTCACTGCAACTGAAAATTGGTGGTTGCTGAAAAACAGCCGCTTCGTCAACTGAGATTCGCAACTTCAGTTGAGAGTTGCCATACGTGGATCAATTTTGACAACTGGCAACGCCACTCAACGATAATTGTAATCGATGATCGACCCTTAAGACTAATAGTCGTCCACGATTAATAGTCGACTACGAATAATAATAGACTACGACTAATGGTCGACTACGAATAAAAGTTGACTCCGACTTTCGAATGTCGATTAAGAATAATCGGTTATACGGTTAAGAATAATCGGTTATACGGCTAATAACCGATTAATCGATTAACCGAAATCGGGTTTACGTATCCCTAGTTAGAATCTGGTTAATAATTAATTTTCAGCAAAACGTTTAGAAGTATGTATGTACATATTTAGGTAAGTAATATACTTTGATGTCACCATACGTAGATAATAAACAAATACACAAAATATTTCTGGCAACTACACCACCCCATAGGGCTTCAGCATGTAATCTAATTTGGTCGGCATTAAAAAGTAAATCAATTTAATTAATAACACCGTATTATCACTAAATGATAAAATTGCACATGAAGTGTACGTTTTGTTATGAATAAAAATTAATATTTCTGCTTCAAGTCTGGTGTATTCCCCCATTGGCTTAATGTTAATATTTTTGTTCTTACCCGAATGTCTGCCAGATATCGAAACAGGTGACATTCATCCAAGAAAAAGCAGCCATCAGACAGAAATATATGAAGAAACCTATAAAAAAGTAGATAAATTAAAATAACAATGTACCTTATAAAAATTTCTAATTAGAGAATCTCAAAGATTTGAATTTATAGAATAAACTTCAGCTAATTACTTTTATAAAAAACCTATTTAGAATATATTCACTATACTCACCTGATGCAAAACAAACTGTATCATTCGGCGTTGGCATCAGTTGACCCAGAGCTATTCCCAGATAAGCCGTAAAGAGACTGCTTACAAGACAAATTAAAATTTTGCCCGGTAGATTCCTAAGTCGTGCTATCGATAGGTAAACCACAAGTGTTGCTGCATAAAATGAGCACGATATCAAAAGCCCGATCGTGTACAGCCTAAAACGTATCCGATCATTTCCCACAACTTTCGAATCGAAGCAAAGAAATGTGTACAACTAATGTAAGGTTTTTATTCGTATCAAAATCACACATTTCCGATAGTTATGCTGTTTTACCTTTTGATCGGCCCACGTTGCATTGCGTATTTTCTCCACACAGTATTGGTTGTTGGTGTAGTGCTTCTTTGTGGCAGCCACCAGCAGCGATCCATCGCGTTCGCTAATAGTATGTGCTTCATCGGCATATGATTCCGGGTCCAAGAGATATTTTCGACAGTCTAAACTTCGCAGTATGCCAAATACTGAAAGTACAAGTATAGAAATGACAAACTGAAAGAAATCACACAATACTGTGAAATCGATTCAACATTTTTTTACATTTATTATTAATGATTTATTTGTTTTTACATTAGCAGGCAAGTGACATTAAAAAATATTTTAAATGATAGGATATTTTATTGTTTTGTAAATCCCCAAAAATTAATACAATGTGATTTGTTTGTTAAAAAAGCTAAAGTATAAAATATTTTAATAGAGTTTCGTTTTTTTCAAAAAGTATTCATTTCTTCTTCCATAACTATCTTGCCCCTTCAAAGTAATTCATTCCCCTCAGTTATAATACAAATATGCCAGCATTTTTTCCAATCCTCGAAACACTTCTGAAATGCGTTTTTTGGTATAGCCTCAATTGTAGCAAAACGCTTTCCATACATCGGGAAGAGGAAAAATACGGTGTTTGAGGCAGATAACGGTTTTGTTTTTGTCCAAAGACTCGCGCACAAGCATCGATGTATGGAGTTGGTGCGTTATCATGGTGCAACATTTAATTTTTTACACAAATTTTTTTGTTTTTTGATTCATTTTTTATCTCCCCCAACAAAAGTTCAAAAGTTGGCGCTAAAATAGTGCATAAGATAACTCTTGAAGAAAGTGATCGATTTGGTGCAAACTTTGCACATAGCTGTATTTTTTCCAGACATAGATTAGGTCCGAATAGATCCACTTTTGCAAGTGTCTCCTACACAAAATTTCATATAACCAATTTGGCCGAAACTTTCCACATCGTAAAATTACTTCCAATTTCCCTCTATATGGGACATCAGCTTCGTGTACCTCCCTCACAAAAATCAACATAAACGATAGCGAGTTTGGTGCATCAAATACCTCAAATCGGGCTATAAGTTTTTGAGAATCGCTTCAGATTTGCATATATCACCCATACTTATTTTCGGTATATAATGCACCAAACACGCTTTACCTGTCCAATTTTGAAATTTAGAATGTGTAGCGGAATTCAGTCTAGAAACAAATTTACTTAAGTACCTATATTGAATTCGTTTGAAGTTTGGATATAGTTTCCATATACGTATTACGATATGTACCGAAAACGATGCATGCCGTGAGAGAAATAAGGCATGCCGTGACAGTGGAGCTAAGTACTTTCATTACGGAAGATAAACTATGTATGTAATTATTCCATATTTCTTTCATATTTGGCTGTGGTGTTGTGTGTCATGTAGTCGGCTTTTCCCGACTTTGATCTTTTCTTTATTGGTTTTATTCAATTTTTAGGAAATTTATTTATTCAACTTCAACAACAATTTTTTGTATATATGAGCTTTGTTCCAGAAACTGCAAAAGAGTACTATCTAGTTCAAATGTTTCCAAATTTTGTGCTAGGTATACGTTCGCGTACTTTAAAAAGTAGCAAAACTTGAATTTCTCATTCAACCAAAATGGCACTGAAGGACGCTCTCTTCTGTTATTTTATACCACACAAAATTGGGTAAGTAAAAACTAGCAGCTTGTTTGCTGGTATCCGATTGGCTGATACGTTGACTGACTGACATTACGGCCAGATTCTTTGCAATTTTTTAGTTTCCGTACTTTTTGTACAAATTTCTATGGGAAAGAAAGTTTTTTTTTTTTACAGTTTGCTCTTTTGCTAGCTTTGTATACGTACATTAAATCCATATTGAATATCTTGAACTCAATATTTTAGTTAAAGTCAAAAAACAAAGAATCCCATATTATCATCAACAACATGCAAATTCTCTTGATACACGTAATTAGGGGTGTAACATGTTGATTATTTTACACACTACCAATGGATTTTGTAATAATCATGTTTGTCTCTTTGTCAGTATTGAAATAATAACGAAACAGAACAGAATTTCTACGTTCTGTTTGTTCAGTGGGTCATCATTATCGACATAATCTGTTCTGATTTAAAGATGCAAATCCTCTGAAAACTCTGTAAATTTAAAGTCTATTTTATCGGTTTTCTTCGAGTTCTTCAAAAGAAATATAGTTATATTATTGAGCATGTAATAATGAACGTCTAAACTTTTAAAATTATCAATAAAATGGGAGATTACAATAAAAGTCCTAAAATGGAATATTGAGATGATAGCTTGGCGCCTTTTGCTATATGTTTTATATTTGAGCGCAGTAAATTATTAGCAGGTTACTAAGTACCTTTTGTAACTACTTTTTAATTATCAGGTTTTATCCTTGGATTATGTCTAATAGAAGCAAATATATCCGCCATGGAAATTAAATCCCACAAATTTGAAATCGGATAGTTGGGTCTTTTTTCTATCTCTCTAGTATTTTACAACTTTTGGGATATTAGAGTGAGCAAAGGCTATAGTCGGGGAGGGCCCGACTATGTGATACCCTATACCACTACCCCTGTTCACTGGTAAACATTTATTGTTAGGGAAAATTATCCGACTATCGCCAAACTCAATATGAGTCTTTCTGGGACCCGCATTAGGCGCCAAAATTTCGTGACGATCAAAATGGCGACCTGTGATTACAAAAATTGTGACAACTCACTAGTTTAACAATCTTCGCCAACCTACTTTGCATCAAAATAAAGGTGACATTTTCTTCTTCCTTTGCCGTTGGAATATCCCTACAAGATGATGTTTTTTTGTCCATTCGGACCCTTACAAATTATTCGACCATCAACAAAATCCGATCAAAATTCCGACCTATAACGTGATTACAAAAAAATGGACAAATGGTATGCATTGGCGACTTTTGTGATATCTCCGTAGTTTGACCACATACGCCAACCTACTTTGCATTATTGTACAGGTAGGATTTTCTACTTGCATAGTCATTACAATTAAAATCGAAAAAAATTAAAAGTTGGGTGTGTTTAGCGACTATTGCGATATCTCCGTTGTTTGACATCGTTGTAAAGGTTATATTTTCTACTTTTATTGCCAGGTTTTGCGGAGATATTCGCTTTGCAATAAGACGTTGACTTTTTCTTCTAATAAGTTTTTTTGTCCATTCCGTTCCCAGAATATTATCCGACCATCACCAAAATCAATAGGCTTATTGCCCTGTGATCGCCATCAATACCCAAAATTTCGTGACGATCCGATCAAAATTGCGACTTGTAGCGAGATTAAAAGGTTTAGATGGACAGAGGGGCGAACACACATAGCCATATCAACTCAGCTCGACGAGACATCGACCATTATTTCGATGTGTTACAATCGGTTGGACCAAAACCAACTTATAATACCCTCATTGGAAAAAAAGGGATGCATTATTACTAGAGAGCGGAATTTTATCCAAGCCCTATTTTTGGTCCGATTCATGTCAAATTTTGGGACTGGACATATTTTTGGCTTCTGATTAAATTGCAATCGAAACATATGACATATGCAAAATGCATACATTTTTGCAATGCAAAATGCATACATTTTTGCATATGCAATATTTATGCATTTTACATATTTTCTTATGCAACAAATATTTCAATAATGAGTACAAAAATGTTTGTATGTACAATTTTTCTGTTTAAAATTCTTTTCAGACGAGTCAATAAAATAGAGAAATGCATAACCATAGCCTCAACCTTCAAAATATCGAAAATCGGGAAGTATCGTTCTATGGGGGCTATATGAAGGCCTGAACCTAAACCGACAAATATAAGGTGGAAACTTGTTTACCCCCAAGGAAGACTAAATACCAAATTTCAGCCATTTTGGCGGGAAATTGATGCCACAACCTTCAGAATACCGGAAATCGGAAGGTACCGCACTATGGGGGTATATGAAGACGTGGACCTATGTCGACAAATTTCAGGTGGAAAGTTTTATACTCCTAACGATGACTTTATACAAAATGTCAGCCATTTAAGTGTGATGTTGAGGCCACAACATGAGGCCGTTCTTTTGGGGCTATATGAAGTCGTGGACCCATGCGGACAAATTTCGGGTGTAAAGTTTCATACCCCTAACAAAGACTTAATACCATATTTTAGCCATTTCGGTTGTATATATTTTTGCATATGGTTTTGCATATGCTCATTTTATGCAAATATGTAAAAATATGCACGATATGCAAAATATGCAAAAATTCCTGGGCCTAATTCGTTTTATTTTGTGATAAAACGAGTTTCTGTCTAATCAGATTTTCTCTACGACCATCCTAATCGTATATAACTTACATCAATACAAATTGTTGTGTGTTTTATTTTTAATTATGTTGGGCGAGCAGCGTTGCTGGCTCTTATGTTCTTGACTTGCGACGGCAGAGTGAGTGTTACTCTTTGTTTTGAAAATGTTCTTCCCACCAAATTGCAACATCAGCATTTTCGTTTTATTTTGCTTCTCGCAGCAAACTGCAAACTCAGCGTCTGGCAATTCAGTTGGTATTTTATATGTTTATGTGTTAACTCAATTTCAGTGGAAAGGTTTTGGCCAAAGCCGCACATATTGAAAAATTTATTATGAATTATGACAGTCTTTGGGTAAATGAACTATATTTACACCCTACACCACGTTGTGTTAAGGGGTATTATGTCCTTCTGCATTCGTTTGTAACATTCAAAAGGAAACGAAATACACCCATAGTTCCCTTTGATGATCTGCCTTCATTCACTTTCTGAGTCGTGTGTCCGTCCGTCTGTTAATGTATTTTTGAAAACAAAGTACAGATCGGGAACCCTATTTATTTTGGTAAGAATCGGTTCAGATTTGGATATAGCTCGCATATATATTTTCGGCCGATTTGATGTATTTGATGCACCAAACATATGTATGTCCAATTTCGATAAAATTTTGAATGTGTGACTGTATTTGTTCTAGAATAAAAATGTGCCAAATTATATTGAAATTGGAATAGATTGTAATGTAGTTCCCATATATATTTTGCATATCCACAGTGGTATAGGATAGGTATCACAAAGTCGGCCGCGACCGACTTTGTTCCTTTCCTTACTGGTTTTATTTGGCCCCAGCTGTATGACATAAAATTTGTACTATATACAAATGTGTTTACTCAAACATATGTATTTACATAAGTAGATATGTGCATTTATATGTATGTACGTTTTACTCCTATGTTAATGATCAGACAACAGATAAACACGAATGCTATTAAGTGGTGTGAATTGGCAAACACAATGATTTGATTATTGTGTGTGATGGGCCAGACTATTGACGAACCGGTAAAGAGCAATGCAAAAATTGTTCACAATCTGTTAAACAAATAAATTGGTAATGGTTCTAATCCGAAAGTCGCTGATATATTTCTTTGTTATTCCGTATTATTGTACGCCAACCAATCTGGTGTTCGATTCGAGGGAGACCTTTACATTTAGTTAGATAGGAATATTTATTTGCAATGATAGCTATAGCAAATACTGTTGTTTTTAAGTTATAAAAGAAGCATATTATAAAGTTTACGGGACAATTACCCGGTTTTCGTTTGCTTGGCATTTTATTTATATTTATGTCCTTTTCCAGAAAGACTTTAAAACTGCTTGCAGCATAAACACAGTGTAACATAGCAACAACAACATAAGACTACACTACATAATGAAATAACTTTTTGAGCAGTTTTCTATCTATATAAAAAATCAAATGTCTTTCGTTGAGAATGGCTGGACCGATTGGTATATTTTTTTAATGTCGCCATAGTCAACTTAGATTTTTGTTGAAAGAAAAATTGACGCCCACTTGTTTAAATATGTCCGGTGGAAATAGGCTTATTTATTCTATAGGCATATTTTGTTGAATTTCGGAGGGATATATATTTTTTGTCATATATATTTTTTTAAATCTATATGTAAATGGAAATGATGTTAGTTACAACGCGTAGAACTCAAGAACGGCAGAACTGATTTTAATAATTCGCACCAATTCCGAATGGTCTAATGGCAAAAAAGGATAAAACCTAAAAAATCGCGAAAAATCCGCGAAAATTTGCAAAAAAATATAGGAAAATAATTGTCTTATGCTTCAGTTTTGTAAATACATGAAAGTTAACACATATTTTTTTGCATCAATCAATTTAATTTGCATTGAAATAATTTAAATGAAATAAAAAATGTCCACAGATCTGTCAACTCTATAAAGATGACCGAGATATAAAAGATTTCCCGATTCAAGAACTGGACCAACAATTTTCTGTAAAAAAGATTTGCGAAGACCAAATACATAATATCGGGCAATGTCATATTATTGGTGCTTTATCGCAACGTGGAGCTTTACCGAAAAAAATATGTAAGAAAGCTTTGTACCTCCACAAAAGAGCAAATAGTGGCGATTTCAAAACACGAACCGATATAATCCATCTTCAATACAAAAATTCCTAGGAGTTATATAGATTTTAAATTGTAGGAGTTGTATAATGTTCTTTGAAAGCTCTATCTTAAATGTTGTAAGCTTTGTGTTCGATTTTGCATTTTATGACAAAATATTAAGAAATGTTGCCGCATCGATTGTATAGAAGTTTTCCATTGCAGTTAATATAACCTATCTTTTATAGAATTTTTCAGAGCAGGAGTAGCTGCCATCATTATAGTATTTAGGACCATGCCAAAATCATGGATGTTAGGACTCGCATATCAGATATATATTCACTGGATAATAGCTATATAGACCATGCCCGTATTTTCACATACAAATCAGGAAACTTTGACTTATCCTGATGCCGTTATATTACTTTATAGTACTAAAATACGTAATTTTACAAAGTCCGATCTGGGTTATCAATATTTTCCCTATATATATTCACCAAAAACAGCTTAGATCGAGCACACATAATCTTCTGAAATAATTATTATGAAAAAACATCAATAAAATATATTTTGTGACCGCAGATAACGAAAATGTGAATAAAAACTGTAGAATATGGTCCTAAATCATATATAAAAAGCGAAAGATTCTGGAGATATTAAATATTATAGTTACAATTTTCTTTTGTTCACAGACTCATAATGAAATTTGATTTGGAACATTTTTTATATTGACACAATCCCCAAAAAGTGAAGTATTTTACTATATTTTGACTCAGTATGGAATAACTGTTAATTAAGAGTCTAAAAGTTTAACAAATAATTTCTACATATAATATCTAACTTTGTAACGCCATTTTCTTAACAAAGTATTTTACTTACTAGGCGTTTACACAAAGACAGTATTGGCAAGACAATAGCAAAGTTACAAACCATTTTCACCAATACATTCATACTATTCTCTATACATATTTAAAAATTTATAAATGTATTTGTGAAAAAGGGTTGTATTTTTGCTATTGTCTTGCCAATACTGGCATTTGTAAACGCAGGGTTAGGTATCTAGTTTTTTTCAGTGAAATGTTGTGTAGCAGGGACGTACGCAGGATATCATTTCGGGGGGGGGGCCCAACTTGGCCAAAAATCTTGAAAAATTCAAATGTTGTGTAGCGTTCCGTTAAGCTATTTTAAGGAGTTATGGGCACTTATAAGTATCAGAAAAGCCATTTTCATGCATTTTTTATAAGAAATCTATTAAACCTTGAGTTACCTTCTAACTTTTTTTTTGTATAATCTTTCTGATGCCCGCCTATAAAGCACTGTTTTTACTAAAGCAGTTTGCGGTACCCACTGTAGTTCGAAAAAGAATAAACCGATCAGCATATGTTTTTGTGGGATCATTACGAACCTAATAATCGTGTCCATTATCGAAACGGAATTAAAAAAATAAATTTTTGAAAATTTTGAACAGTTAAAATCAAAATTTCGGTTTAAAAAAACGGACTCCGTCAGCAGTTTTTTAAAGACTCTCTCGGTCAAGCACATGGTTTATGTGTATAATAGTCCCAAAAAACATATAAAAACCGGAGCATCCATTTTCGAGCTACAGTGGACACCGCTTTCAAAAGTGCCACTTCGAGGAAAAGACGCTTTTAGATTCTATGCTACTTACAGAACACAATAAATGTATCCCTTCGAAAGCTAATATCTCCGTAAATTTTTGTCCGATGGACAGGAAAATTTTGGCACATATTCCATTCTACATGTTCGATTTTTCGAATTTTATATGAAATATTGGTACAAAGTATATAAATTCAATAGAAAGAATTCATAATATTTAGGATCTTAAAAATATCGGCTGCCGTTGTCGTTGCTTTGTTTCCAAATGAAAACATTAAGAAAAAATTAACAGTTTTGGAGATATAGTGCGAAATCTATACAAATTATATAATTTTTAGAAATATTATAAAATTTGAGGTAATAATTGTAGTTTTTTCCAGTTCAATATTTGTCCAAGTATTTTATTCTGACCCTTATCTACAAATTTGCGTCAGAGGTCAGAAGAAGATTTGCATTGGTTTCAGGGACATATCCCTCAAATCCTCACTTCAAATTGTTTGCACAAGATTACTTTTAAAATGCTGCATAGTGTTATTTACCGGAAGAGATAGAGTCTGATACCGGTTACACTTAACCGGATTAACCAAGTGGGTTTGGATTTCAAATGTCAATTCCATTACGCAAACGTCAAATAAATCCTCTCGAAGTGGGTTAACCCGGCATAAAACTATAGTGTAACCGTACTATGATTCAGGATTATTTTTTTACTTTTAATATAATGTTAAAAAAGAAGCGTTATATTTTTTTCTTAATTGTACGATTAGAAGTTTTTGGACTCGATGACAAACACTTTGATGGACTTAGTTCTATATAGTTTTGACAAATAACAATCGATCCTTATTGAACCCCACTTAATTATTCGCTAATAATAAGCTAATTCATTTTAGAAATGGATCTTATTTTGAGAGACACTCCTCTCGATAGTTACCGCGCCCATAAGCTATTTTAGTTGGTCACCGTAGCATTGAGAGCTTTGTCAGGAAGCATGAACTTGTGCACGAAAAATAGGATATCGCTGTAAACAAGACTACAAAATGTCCAAAGGATCCTCGAACAGTCTTTAAACTGCAGTTATGTTAGACTTGTATGAGTGACCTGAAGATGTTGTCCAAACATATTCTCTTGGAACTTGATGTACTTTTGGAAGTAATTTTGCGAGTGGACCGAGATAGTCCATATTAGGTTCGATTTTAGACCGAATCGGTTAGTCCCTTCGACTATTTTATTGAAAATTGTTGAACTTTTATGGCGGAGTTACCGATATGACTTAAATTTAATTGGGACAAAACATTACGAGATCCATAACTTGGACCAAATCGGTTGATCCGTTCGACAGTTATCATGAGTTCCAACCTGCCAGACAAACAGAGATACAGACGGATGGACGGTGGTAAGTACTTCCATCATCTCCAAACATATTTATGTGGAGTCTAAAATCATTATTTTGATGAGACCTATTTGCATCGTATTCTAGTGTATATAATCTCGTAACCTTAAAATCTGAGGCTACAATTAAACGTCGGTGATGAGAAGAAAGTAAAAACAAGTCACGCACAAAAATTCATTTGTCTTCATTATTTTCTCATACTTTTTAGCAGCAAATTTGTCTAAAATAGAATAACAAAATGTTGGCGATGGCAGTAAAACAAATTTCTAATTCGCTTTCAAGATGTAGTCCACGAAGGACCAACCCTTCATACATTGTATCCAATAGACATTTTTTCATATACTTCCATTCCACAGTGGTCCCACTTGTATGGGAAGGTGCGACAAAAATATTTATAATCGTCGGATCAATCTGATTTTTTCAGTATATGCTAAAAATAAGTAAAAAAATACTTTAGCCAAAACATCATCAATATGGGTCCAGTTTTTCCTATAGCCCCCATATAGCGGTACCACCCGATTTTAAGTATTTTGAAGCTTTTATCTACATTTTCGGCCCTAATTGGCTGTACTTTGGTATTTGGGGTTCCCAATGGTCAAAAACCTTCTGCGCCAAAAATTGTGGTCTTAGGTCCAGGTTTCGGTATAGCTCTCATATTACGATACCTCCCGTTTTCAGGTATCTTGAAGATATTATCAAAATTTTCGGCCCGAATTGGTTGTAATTTGCCATTTGGAGTTCTCAATGATCAAAAACTTTTTTTAGGACTTGGAAAAAAACCCACAAGAAAGTATTATAAAAATGTGATTTCCAGCACATTTTATGCGAATAATGTGTACAATTTTTTATGTAAAAGTAATTAGAAAACCTTGTACTAAAACTTCCATTTCGAAAAAAATAATTTTATCCTTTCAATTTTGAGTTACTTGCCTTGTAAGAAGTCACAACCTTACTGATGTTTTTAAAGTTTCTAAGAGATTATACGCAAATGTCAACTTCTTCTGTATTGTTTTGTTAAATAGTGTTATAAATTACAAAAACAGTGCTGGAATACTAAAATATAATATGTTTAGAGAAAACTTGCTAAATTGTCGCAGAGATTTGCTGATATCGATTTTTGTCGCAGGTTGGGACCAGTGTGCATTCCCACAAAACTGAACTCGTTATTTTTGTTGTTACAGGATGAGTTTTAAGCCTCGAGAGCTCCATATAGTTTGAATATGACATAAACTTGGAGTATATTCCTTAAGGAATTCGCATTTGATAGTGGAATGATATGACATGAAGAAGTAATTCAGATTTCATTGGAAGTTTCTCTCAAAAACAGCATACAAACAAAAATTTTTTAAATATTTTCTTACAAAACTTGTTAATGATGTACATTTTCTGTTCAGAAACTTAAGAAAATATAAGTTTTAATTTGAAATCTCCAAAAATACAAACATTTTTATGAGAAAAAAATATAATAACTAGTTACAGCAGCTTAACAAATTTTGTTCGACCAAACCATTTCCCCTTGCCCCCCCCCCCCCCCCTGCGTACGTCGGTGTTGTGTAGAATATTTCTTTTTTAGCACCTTTCGTCTAAAACTAAATTTCATGTTACTCTCATGAATTAACTCGAAAAAAGAACAAAACAAATTTATTCAAAAAATATTTGGGTGTTTTGTTGGCAAATTTGATGTATATATTTTGTTGATATATATTGCAAATACATTTTTCATTTAATCGGTGACTTATATTGAAATTTGATGGAGAATATTTTTGTCTTTGACGTCTTCTACCTTAAATGAAGTTTTGTGGGACTAAACTTAATAAACTCAGATAAAGTACAACATTAACCGTAAAGCGTGATTATACCCTACATCACACTGTGGTAAGGGGTATTATGTCTTTGTGCATTTGTATGTAACATACAAAAGGAAACGAAATAGACCTATAGTTCCTTTTGGGGATATACATACATATATTCACTTTCTGAGTCGATTTATGCATGTCCGTCCGTCTGTCCATGTATTTTTATTCGCAAAGTACAGGTCGCATTATTTGTCCGATTCAGCTGAAAAATTGGAAATATAATTTTTTTAGCCATAGGAAGAACGCTATTGCTTTTGGTGGAAATCGGTTCAGATTTGGATATAGCTCCCATATATATTTTCGCCCGATTCCACGTATTTGCTGCACCAAACACGCTGTATACGTCCGATTTTGATGAAATTTGGAATGTTTGACTGAATTCGCTCTAGAAATTAGAGTACCAAATTATATCGAAATCGGTTCAGATTTGGATATAGCTCCCATATATATTTTCGGACGATTTCACATAATTTCTGTACCAAACACGCTATATATTTCCAATTTCGATGGAATTTGGAATGTGTGACTGAATTCGGTGTAGAAATAAATGTGCCAAATTATATCGAAATCGGTTAAGATTTGGATATAGCTCCCATATATATGTTCGGCCGATTTGGCGTATTTGCTGCACCTATATAAGTCCGAGTTCAATGATATTAGGAATGTGTGACCGAATTCGGTCTGGAAATAAATGTGCCAAATTATAAAGGAATCGGTTACGATTTGGATATAATATAGTCGGCCCTGCCCGACTTTGATCCTTTCCTTACTGGTTTTACTTTTGACAGATTCCTTGCGTTTAGGTACGATTTAAAGTTTTGGACAAATAACTTTGTAGAATATTTTGATCTGATACGATCACATTTTAAGGAGTTTTTTACACGTTTTTGAAAAAAAGGGACCAACAAGACCCGTTTGGTGACTCGCATGAGGGTTAATTTTTTTAAAAAAAGATATCCCGCATTGTTGTCAGTAAAAGCAAAGACACTTTGATTTTTAATATTTCAAATCCAGTATAAAGGGGCGGAACTTGCCACGCCTATTTAGGTTACTTCCCGACGTAAACTTTCAAAACGCCGATACATGTGTCATTCTACGTCGTCCTAAATACATCAAATCAAACATTTACTGCAATGTGCATTCAATCTCTGCAAAGTGATATCAATCTCATAGAATGCATATTTAAACTCACGTAATCAATACCCGTCCGCGAGACAAAGTTCGCCGGGTCCACTAGTATCTAGTATTGGATATTACTTACTTACTTAGATGGCTTTTATACTAAACAGAACGTCTTGTTCCATAAGCCGAACTAAGAATAGATTTCCAAACGCACCGATCTTTTGCCTTACTTCTCCAATTTTGGACGCCATGTTTTGTGATATCTTCTTCAACTTGGTCTTTCCATCGGAGTTTTGGCCTTCCCTTGGGGCGTATACCGTCGAGTGGCTCGTATTCAAATGCCTTTTTGGCGGGGGCATCTTTATCCATCCTGCAGACATGGCAAAACCAACGCAATCGTTGTAGTTCGATGCGTTTTCCTATATCGATGTCGGTCGGCTGGTATAGCTCGTGGTTCATACGACGTCGGTATTCACCTTCAACGCATATTGGTCCATAAATCTTTCGAAGAATTTTTCTCTCAAACACACCAAGTTCTGCCTCATCTGCTTTCGCAAGTACCCATGCTTCAGATCCATACAAAAGAACGGGTAGTATCAGTATCCGGTAAAGTGTAAGTTTTGTTTGACGAGAGGTGGTTTTGCTCTTAAATAAACAGTTATTTAGACCAAAGTAGCATCTGTTGCCAAGATTATTCTTCTCTTTATTTCAAGGCTTATATTGTTGGTTTTATTTATGGCGGTGCCGAGGTAGATAAAGTCATTTACTATTTCAAATAATAATTATCAACATCCACAGTTGGTCCGAGTCTACTGGATGACTTGCGTGTTGATAGCATAAACTTCGTCTTACCGCCGTTGACTGCCAGACCCACTTTGGCAGACTCTTTTTCAATTTTTGCAAAGGTGGCTGTTACGGCTCGCGCTGATCTACCTATTATGTCTATGTCATCTGCGTATGCAAGCAACATTACATCTTTATTGTATATCGTGCTGTTTTTGTCTCTGGCCGTATATATATTCGCATTTCTTATGACCTTTACCAGTAGGATATTAAATAGGTCACACGATAGACTGTCACCTTGTCTGAAACCTCGTTTTGTGTTGAAAGGCTCGGAGAGGTTCTTTCTTATTTTAACCGCTGATCTTGTGTCAGCCAATGTCATCCTGCATAGTCGAATTAGTTTTGCAGGGATGCCAAACTCAGACATGGCTTGAAACAACTTTGCTCTAATTGGGCTGTCGAACGCGGCCTTATAGTCGACGAATAGGTGGTATGTGTCGATTGGATATTAAGAATTGAAAATTAACCATATCGAACCACGTTCGGTCTGTCCCCATACAAAAGCTCTGCCCCGTTTCCAGCATTTTGAAGTTTTAACCACGTATTGGTAAACCCAGAATTTTACAACCGTTCGTGGTTATTTGCCATTTTAAGGCTCAGTTCCGGCAAATAAATGACACTGTTTTCGGGGTTGCAAATTGATGATCGTGAATTTTATTTTCTGGAAAATAAGTACAACAAGTATCAGTCGACTTTGCCGACAGAGATATGTCCTCAGCCTGTGTGAATTGCGATATTTGTCCATGAACAAATCGAAGAACGGCTACACAACCAAAACCTTTTTTCCCAAAAATTATGTATTTAGGGTGTATTTGGAATGTTGTGTTCTTTTTTGGGCAAATAAACTTGCCAATAAAAATATCGAAATTTTGGGACATTTATCTTAACGGTTATGGACGTTCCGAACAAACGGAAACATCTTTTAGTCCATTTTGGAAATTGATATTATTTTGAGTGTCACTCCTTTCGACTTTAATTGGTCACCGTAGTATTAACATCTTTGACAGGAAGCATGAACTTGGCTACGAAAAAGGGAATATCAAAATGTCCAAAGGATGTTCGAACAATCTTTAAACTGCACTTATGTTGAACTTTTGTGAGGGAGGCACCCGAAGATGTTGTCCATACATATCCTCTTGGAACTTGATGCACGTTTTGAAGAAATTATCCGATGTGCAAAGTTGAGACCAAATCGGATATTTCAAATTTTATTTGGGAAGTACTTGAAGCAGTGGACCATTTTATTGAAATCAATCATTGAAATCAAAATTTTTGTAAAGAGGGAAAAACTATAAGTTTTGATTTGAAATCTCCAAACACAAAAAAATTGTATGAGATGGAAAAAAGGTAATAATTTGTTACATTAGTTTAAAAAATTTTGTTTGACCAAAAAATTTCGGAGGACCCCCTGCGTACGTCCCTACCCATATACGCATATCTATTTTGACTTGACTAATATACTAAAAATATAGAATAAGACGCTCAATTATTCCAATTTGTGGAATTTTAGTTTCATGGTGGTATCTCTGTTTTTGTTGGGCATATTCCAAAGTTAGAACTTGATAATGAAACTTGACCATCTGAGCTTTAAATAATTACCAAATGTGTTGGCATTGACGGTAAAATATTTTTCTATTTGGTGTATTAAGAACATGTAACATGATAATCAAGAAGACTACATAGTAGTGGAATTCTGTAATATTTTAATTCAAGTTGACAACATTCATGACATCGGTAGAATTTAACGATTAATACACTTTGGTTATATCTACTGAACCGTTTTTCATTAAAATTTGCAGCAAATGTTCAAAGTTTGCCGACGTTTTCAGTACATTTTTCAACGACAATTTAATAAAAATGTTAATAATGTAGTGAAGTCCGAAATGCGAGAATAAACTGTTGGTGTGAACTGTGTTTGAAATACGTGTTGTAAAAGATATGATGCTAAATACCGCTGAAACAACATGAAGTAAGCATTTTAGAGTTTCAGAATGTTCTAAAGAATTGTTGAGAACTTTATTTGGAAGATTTTGCAAGAGGTTACTTGGTTCAACTCCCAATAGTTTAGCCGATACTGAACAGAATTTCAGCAATTACGTAAAATTTTCTATATTTTATAGATTTTGATGCCCTAGATGAAGTTTTTCTTATGTGGTTTTTTCAAAAGATAAGTTCTACCAGGTTGGGGCTACAATATTACTAAAGACAGCAAGACCAAATTCCTATTCGTTTCTGAGATAAAGGCCAGATAAATGCAAAAAAGTGAAGATATAGCCCGGTTTAGATGAGGCCATAAAATCCGAACTGGATCTGACAGGTCAAAACCCAACTAGGGTTTTTGTAGTCTAAATATGTACTTTTAAAAAATCCATGCTAGAAGTTGTTTGCATTTTCAGTGTTGCATAGTGTAAACCTTGAAACAACCGCACCAAAAAAATAATTTAAGTGATTCTATGAAATTCGCCGAGTGTAATAGTATTATTTGGGCTTGAAAAGCAACAAAGGGTGTTGAAACTTTTGTTTTTATAAAAGTAGAAATGATCGAGATATTGTCAACAATGTTTCTAAAAACTATTTTAAAAGAAAAGTGCAAAAAATTTTGTTCTATGTCCTGATTTTTACCTCTATCAGGGAAACACCGTTAAATAGGACAAGTCTGGCTAATACAGGACTTTCTATATACCATAAGATTGTTCGTACGTACTCTGGATATAACTCTTAATTATTTTACATAGTCATTTGTTGGAAAATAACTTCAAAAACTAGAAATTTCTGGCCAAATTGCCTGCAAAGCGACACTAATTACGATCATGCCAAGATTACGTCAGGAAAAACTTTAAAAAACGCCAACAACGAAAAACTTTTCAGCCTACAAAATTGTTTTTTGAATAGTTAAAAAATCTCAACCCGTTTCCAAGTTACCAACGTTTAAATGTTTTATGTATATTTGGTACAACTTTCAAAATACAGAAAATCGGGAGTACTTCAACGAGACTAAATACCAAAGGTTGAATAAAGTGGCTAAAACTATCAATTTACCGAAATCGGGGGTAACATTTTATAGACCTATACCGACAAATTTCTGGTGCATAATTGTATACCCTCAAAAAAGACTTAAACATTTCAGCCATTTCGGTATATTAAGGCCACAACCTTCGAAATACCGAAAATCTCAAGGTACTCTCCTCTCGAAGACTAAATGCGAAGTTTCAGCCATTTCAGTTGGATATTGAGGCCACAACCTTCAAAATATCGAAATCGGGAGGTACCGTTCTAAAGGTACTATTGCGACATCTTACCTACGCCAACCTACTTTGAATCATTGTAAAGTTGAGATTTCCTACTTTTATTGACAGGCTTTTCCCCTAATAGATTTTCGCATAGGAATAAAAAGTTGACTATTTCCTCCCAGAAGTTTTTGCCCATTCCGACCCCTGAATATTTGTTGACCATCACCAATAACACTGGTAAACAAGACCCACATCAGACTTTGTAGAAATTTCGTTTCTGAGTACTTTAAACTGAAATTTTGTCGAGGGTCTTGAAAACTCCACGATAAAGGCTGGTTTTACGTTACATGATATAAGTTAGAAATCGAAGTTACGGGCTTTTGCGAAAGTGATCACAACACAACCCTCCCAAAATTTCGGATGTTACCCATTGCTTGATATTTTTTTACTGATAGATAGCCGTAGACGTTTCACACATTTTAACATACAATATGAGATAACCACGACTTGGGGTGATTACAGTAAATGGGGATATACTGAAACTTCGACCTATTGTTTCCTTAATTTTTTTTTTTTGGGAAACCAGTGCCCCCTTAGCGAAGAGTATGCACAACTTTTTACGAAATGACGCTCAAACTCTTGATAGAATATTTTCGGAACTAAAAAACCAAATATTTTCATATGTGTTGATTTGTTCACTAAGAGATTGTTCATGTGGCGATTGTTTTGGTCTTTAAAGTAAACAAGTAATTGTACAATAAACAATCCTCCAAAACATACTAAACATTCAATTTGCTGTTAAATCATTTTCAAGAATACAGATTTATACACAATACATTCATACGTATGTACGAATGTACATATAATTTAACCAACGACTAAATTTTGACAACAAAACAAAAACTATATATTTTTAATATGCGAATTTAAAATGATAATTTCTCTTTAATTACCTGGAGGTTTACTAAAATTTCCACTTATATCCAGACTTTCAAAACTGTGAAACGTTGTGTCTGACTCATCCCTTTTGCAGTACGATGTTGCATTACCTTTGGTAAACATTTCACCGTCATTACAACAACGCCTAATGCAGGGCATTCGACGGCACGTAGATGTTATATCGTCACAGGTTCGCACCAAAAACTCCTGCTCACTTCTATAAGGTGCGTTGACTACAGCTTCAATACAATACCGGGATGGACCAAATATTTTATTCAATGGTCGAAGATATATGCGTCCATTGTTGATGGAAAACTTAAACTGTGTTAGTTTATATTCGACGAGTACTTTGTCACGGGGACAATCTATAGGCTTGTCATTAAAAATTACTACAGTCTTAAAAAATGGCTGATACACTTGGAAGTCTAGAGCTTCTGCTTTTTGAACACATTTGCGTTGACTACCATCGTAAACATAGTTAAGTGGACAACATTTCTGGGCAAATGATATTTGTCTCCACTGCTGATCATCTTGGGAGCATGATACGGTCACAAGTTCATCTTGTACACCCATCACACAGGCATCTGAAGCAATCTCCACGTCGTGATTCTTTGCAAATCTGTTGAATATCTGATTTTCACAGACGGGAATGCTTGAATTAGTCATATGATCTTCGCTCAGACGTATACCCAGACCGTAAACTGGAGTTGCATTTTCAAAAACAGTCGTTTCTTCTCTTTGACCGGGAGACAGTTGGGCTACACTTATATTTAAGGATTGTGGAACGCATTCATATCTATCGACTTCGTGTAGATCATTTGTTATCCGGGCCAACTTCCAATCGGCTCTTGGACAACATAGAGGCACACTTTTGAGATCGAGGACATCAGTAGCTGCTGTTAGTGTTACCGTTCGTTTGCCAGCAATGAGTAATGCACAAATTATTGGGAAAATCATTGATCGAACAAAATTCTTGTGTTCTGCAATCAGTGACGGGATCTTATGCAGATTTTGTTGGCAAACAAATATTCAGAAAATATACGATTGCCAATGACGCCTCTATTCTTGTGAAGAAATCGCTACCATTAAACATTTTTCTTATTACCCCTTTGCTTTAACGGCTTGTCACCAGCAGTAACGCCATCAATACAAACAACACCGGGCAGCGGGCGCTATAGTGACGAAATTTCCTTAACTGGCCGACAGATAAGAGTTACGATCACAATGTAAAAAATGATCGCTGTGAAGTTGTTGGTGTTTTCAATCAAATACCTAATCTAATCAAAAAATAACACAAAATATTGATTCTTTTCGCTAGTATTTTCGCTTTGTATTGCTTCGTCTGCGGGTTTGGGAGAATTCTATGTTTCACATTTACGCTTGGGCTCGAGAATTATTTTCGAAAGAAATTGAAATTTATATAAATAAACAAAATTCCGATTATTGATGGCAAACAATTGGTCTCCTTCTGAATATAAACAAAAGCCCACACACACGCACTTTAATTTCACTTTACGCTCGTAGTTCGTCCGTTCACTTAAAGTTCTCGCAATCAACTAACTGCAAAATGTTTTGGGGCACTTGGATAAGTGCTAAATGTTCGGCAAAACTCATTTCACGGTAGCAATGTTTATGAATGAATGGACGAATGTATGACTCTGAGTTGTTTCTACTATGGTCATAAACAAATAACACCTTTTTGCCTTTGCAACTATTCTCAATTAATAAAAAAGAACATATTTGAGATAAGCACACCTCTCAAGAATTTTTCCTTTTAACTGGACTGGATTTTTAAAAGCGGAAGAGAGTGAGAGAAAGAGTGACATACACAAAACGTTAAAAAATTGCACAAGAGTGAATAAAATTGTCCCGCAGGATAAAATTAATCACCGTTGCGCATTTCAAAAACCTTGGAAAGCTAATCTTTATGTTCAACATGTACATACGTGTTGAATAATTATTTAAGTATATTTTATGTTACTTTTCATATCCGTATAGAGGATACATTAAATTAATTGGAATTAAAAAAAGGTAAATAAATACAGCGGTTACCATGAAAAATGGGAAGTAGATTTATACATTGCAAGGGCTGCAATATTTTCACTATTCAAAGTTATTTTCTTAACGTAACTAAATTCAAATTCAAACAAGTGAGCAAAGGCTGTAATCCGGACGGGGCCGACTATGTGATACCCTACACCACTACCTCGGTGCATAAGCTTTTCAGTGGTAACAATTTTTTAGAGAGCTTTTATACCAATTGACTTAGAACTAACTAAACCAAAATAATTATTGAAAGCTTTACGGAAGAGAAAAAGAAGAGAAGCATCACAAACAATACTTCAAAATATTATAATTAGGATAGCTTAGTGCATTTTGCAATAACTCTGATATTTTACCATCAATGTCACACAAATATCCGCAGTGGAAATAAAATTCCACAAATTAGAAAAAGGGATATGTGATAGTCTTTATCTATATCTCAAGTATGTGACCACTTTGGTAACACAATTGGGATCAATTTAAACCTCAGAATGTTATGATTGTTCTTTTTTGCAATGCATCTAACCAAAGTTGGGATATTCTTCATTACAGTTCAAGTAAAAAATTGTTGGAATACCCATACTTGAAGAGCGGAGTGATGTGTACGTAACATATATTGCATTATTGTAAAGGTGACATTTTCTTCATCCGTTGCCAGGCTTTCCTTTGGGAATACCCCTACTAGCAGCGGAGATATTCGCATAAGAATAAAACGTTGAATTTTGCTCCACTTAGTTTTTCCCCATTCCGACCCCTGAATATCTGGGATCCCCATTAACCACCAAAATTTCGCGACGATCCGATCAAAATTGCAACCTAGAGAAATGGGATGCATTAACGACTATTGCGATATCTCCGTCGTTTCACCACCTACATCATCCTATTTGGCATCATTGTAAAGTTGAAATTTTCTACTTTCACCAACAGGATTTGCTTTTTGAAAGTCCCTAACGAAGCTGTGATATTCGTCATTATAGTTAAAATCGCAAAAATGAAAAGTTGGGTTGAATTAGCAACTATAACTATTGCTATATCTCTTTTATATCGTTGTAAAGGTGATACATATTTTCAACTTTCATTGCCAGATTTTGCTTTCAGATATTAACTTTGGAATAAAACGTTGAGTTTTTCTCAAAATAAGTAGTTTGCCCATTCCGACCATTGAATATTATCCGACCATTACCAAAATCAATAGGCTTCTTCCCCAGGACCCCCATCAACCCCAAAATTTCGCGATGATCCGACCAAAATTGCGACCTGTAGCGAGATTACAAAAACAATTAAAAATGGGATGTATTACCGACTATTGCGATATCTCCGTTGTTTGACCACCTACGTTAACCTACTTTGGATCATTGTAAAGGTGAGTTTTTCTACTTTCATAGGTATGCTTTGCTCTGGAAGACCACCAGCAACTACAATTGAAATCCCAAAAATGAAAACGTGGGTTGGATAAGCGACTTTTGCCACATACGTTTTTTGCCCATTCTGACCCATGAATATGATCCGACCATCACCAAAATCTATAGGTTTCTTCCAACCCCGGATACATCTAGCCAGATCGACTCAGCTCATCGAGACATTGATTCTGGTGTAAGTCTATAACCATTATTTCGATGCGTTAGAAACTTTTTGGCCAAAACCAAATTATAATACCCTACACACAGAAAAATATATGTTAGAAATTTGTTTGGATCCAAACAAATATTTGTTTTGGACTGGTTGCAAACAAATATATGTTTGGATCCAAACATAATTTGTTTGTACCCAAACAAATATATGTTTGCAACATTTTGTAACATATCTCAATTTTATTTGTTTGGGTTCCATCATATTTTTTATGTTAGAACATATTTTTTATGGTTCGAGAGAGGATTTTTGTCAAAGAGAGTAACAACTGGGCTCTCGCGGATGCGGAATGCTGTTTTATAACAAAGAGCTGTGTGTATGGTGTAATAGGAGATGCAGAAGCTTGGGCCAAACACGTGTGTTTCGTGCTTTTTTGTTGTTAACCAACGTAGCAAACAATATGCTGTTCTTTTTTTCAGTTGTCTAAATAAAATCGTTGAGTAAAGGCGGTAATGTGAGTGAATAAATCAGTAGTTTGTGTTTTCTTAAAGAAATGGCGCTTTTTAGTAAATTAAATGAACAATACGTTTTATAATTGGACATTATTTCATTCCGTTTTTTCTTTTATTAAAGTCTGTTATGTATTTCATTGGAATTTTTTATGAACCTACGTGTCTGTTGTTGCTTATTTCCATGCATTTCAATAAACAACCACCATTATTTATAAATGTCTGTATATGTTACAGATATCCAGTGAGCGCTTATTGAGAGCAAGTGAGCATACATTTCAATGTGTTTTACATTGAAATTTACGGCCTCTTGCTATCAGTAAGCGCCCACTGGTGCATGTGCTTGTTTTTTGTGGTTTTTGGGTTTGTATTTGTTTGCACCAAACATATAATTTGTTGCACCCAAGCATATATTTGTTTGTAGTACCCAAACATATACTATGTTTGGGACTGCTTGCAAACAAATATATGTTTGCTGCAAAATATGTTTGGGACATATCTTAGTTTTGCCCCTTTTTACTAAAATATTTAAAAAAGGACATTCCATTTTTGATGTGATTCTATTATCATGAAATTATAGAAATGGTGTTTAGGCCTCTTTACTTAAGCCGCTGGCCCTGCTTTCGGGTAAAAGATTAAAAGGCAAAAAATTAACGGATCGCATCAAATGCATGAAACTACCGGACTTTATATTGATTTGCAAAAGAGAGTTAAAGCGACAAATATTGCGAATTCTGTATTATGGAAAGTATTGTAAAATGTTTACGATTTTCAAAATGGCAAAATGATTTAACGATGTTAACCCCTTAAATGCACTAAAGTCTTACTATAAATACATTTAAATTACACTATGCAACACTGAAAATGCAAACAACTTCTAGTATGCATTTTTTAAAGTATATATCGAGACTACTAAAACCCCAGTTTCGTTTTGACCTGTCAGATTCATTTTATACCTCTTCTAAACCGGACTAAAACTACTACTGAAACTCTGAAAGAGCTAGTTCAATAGCTCAGCTTTTTTAACTGAACTAGTTCAGTAATCTAATTCATAGTTCATTATACAGTTCGATCATTCGGATCAGAATCGTTCGCTTGATGAAAACACATACATACACCAAATGGGAACAAACATTGGAATAATGTCATTAAACTACAAATATATTACATTTAGATATATTTATTCCATTCATAAAGAAAGATTAAGTTTGCATTACGTTTAGAAAAAAGACCTTCAGAAAAAATTGTAATTAGAATTAAATTTAAGTGGCTACTACTAATACAAAAGCATTACGCCCAAGTCAACTCCAAATGCTCTTTTTGGAAGCAGTGGTAGTTCCTTATTAAATGAAACAAAAAGTATTGGTAAATTTTTCTCCCAAATTACACTGTGATACTAAACTTGAAAAAATATGCAGGAGTTCTCATGTACCAATTCGGTTTGGTTGGAATCCGTGGAAGACGAAAATTCATTATTTTTTCTTTAGAAATAAACCATATATTTATTAAATATGTTAACAAAGAACTAAGTTATAGAGCTTAAAGTGTTAAAAAAACGTATTAAAAATTTCAACCCCAATGCGTATGATTGTTATTAATTAGAATGATTATAATAACAATCATACGCACTGAATAATTCGCACTGAGAATGATCGGAAAAATAATAGTACGATTCTGTAAACATTTAACGAGGATTATCGATGAAACAATCCCACACAGCGGGTTCTTTCGTACCAGATTGACCAGAAACCAAAAATGTTTCGACCAGCGGCTGCCAATCGCTTAGTTATATCGATGGCAACAGTGATGTCAACTATTATTCATAACTAGCAGACCGCATTCCGCATCCTGGCCCGTCGTAATGTGTTTTAATGACAACTTTTTATCGACTTTATGCTTGACAATTCAAAAACAGGTATTTTCTACATCACTTCTTCGGTCCATTGTCAAACCGAGGAGGATTTTAAATTTATCAACAGATTTGGTATGTAACCTTTCTTTTCTCTTACGGACTTTGTCGGATTTTTTCGCCAATTTATGCTGTTTAGGATTTATTATCGTCCGTGTCCCTGTCTTTATCCTAAAGCGATGTAATTATAAAAGTTAAAAAAATGGTTAAGTCGAATTCTCCCGCTTATTGAGACTTATGTATTTTAGTTGTTCATGGCTGATGGACCGTTGAACCTCACCATTTAAGGAAATTTGTAAATATATAGTTTTTCTTGATCGGGGTCGTAACCACCCGATGCACTCATAAGTTTGGCAAATATAGCGATTATAAAACAATAGGCCCCGAAATTCGTCTAAAAATATATATTTCATTTTGGACCACTGGACATTCCTGAACATTGTCTGAAAATTAGGTTCAGTAGTTTTGGAAAAATAATGTTTTGAAAATAGTGGGCGTGGTCAGCTGTTTTCGAAATATAACATATTAAAAATGTGGACGTGGTCCGGTATTTTGGCTCCAAATATGTACATAGGGTGCACACCACTTCATTGCCTACCAAAATGTATGCTGAAACCGATATAGCCATAAGTTTGGCTTATACATATAGCGTTCAAAAGAAAGGAGTGGGGAAGGTAACCCACCTCATCCGAAATTCATAAAATAAACATAACAACGGCAAACATTGAGCTTTTGCTGTAAATTTTATGGAAATCGCTTCAGTAGTATTGGAGTTATGACATATTTAAAAAAACAGGCGTGGTCGAGTCTTTAGGCCCTAAAGAAGTACCTAGATTGTAGATTAATCCATAAATTTTTAGACCGATACATGCATAATTTTTGCAAATATAAGGGTTTTTCACCCCCTCTGGAAATCAATAAAATATGTGCCTGTTTTCGGAGGCCATCCCTGTACATTCCCTGACAATTTCAATAGTTTTTGCAGAAAAGATTTAAATTGAAGATTGGAAAAAGTGGGCGTGGTAAATATGGGTTATGACCGAATTTGATTTTTATTCATAAAGATGTGGTGTTTTTTAAATATGGCAAAGGGAAGTACCCTACACGGTTCAAAATTAAAGAAAATATGCATACTATTTTGAACGGGATGACGTACATTCCCTGAAATTTTCAGAAAAATCGGTTCAGTAGTTTTGCAGATGTAACAAATTTTAAAAAGTGGGTGCGGTCAAGTCTTTGTTTCCTAAAAAAGTGTGTAAGGTCGGTGACACAACCACAATTGTCTCGCAAATTAACTTCCAAATAGATACATTTGTAATTATTGTAAATATAACATTTTTAAAAAAATAGGTTATAGGGGAATTACCCCGCCCCTTCCGAAATTCAACTAAATTTGTAGCCTATTTTAACCGGGGCCATCCCTGTACATTCCCTGGCAATTTCAGGAAAATAGGTTCAGTATTTTTTGTAGAAAAGATTAACGGGCATGTTCTGGAATTCATCGTGCATCCATGTCATATCACATATACAATTCACCGGTAAAAGCAATTTCGTTTCTGCATTTCACGTGAAAAGAGAGAGAGAAAATAAGGATACACTCAGCTCTCGCCATGAAAATTACAGTGTGAGGAATACACCCCAACTAGGTGCAAAGTGTGTTGCAGAACAGCTTTAGGTGTGTTCGATACACGTGAGGTGCAGAGGTGAATGCCAGAACATGCCCGTAAAATTGAAAAATGACAAAATTGTCGTAAAAGTGAGCGTGGTCAAATTTTCTTTACATAAAAACCTAAGTCGGGTTATGGCGAACATTTCACAGAAAGAATTATCCAAATCGGTCCAGCCGTTCTCAACAGATGTCATTACCAACGAACGACATTTGATTTTTATTTATTTTATTTTAGATTTTGCATTTTAGAATTTGTTTGCGTGAACATTTTTTATGAAAATGATATTTTTGAGGTTTTTTAACCATTTTTTAAGAAATATTTTTTTCTCTAAAACGAATAGTTTTCCTGTAATCGGGCCTTCTATTAAAAATGACGAAAACTTGGAAGGGTTACATCTGTGTATTCGTACATGACAATCCCTTGGTTTTTGATGAAGAAAATACTCTTACTATATTCCTAATAAATCCCTGACTTTATATGAATGTAACTTTAATATTTAAATTTTTAATACATATTCCCGTCCCAAGAAGAAGTTGAAGTAGATTAATAATCAACGGACAGTGTGTGTGGACGACCAATGTGTTATGTGTTGGCATCTCGCACCGTTTCAAATGCTCTGGGAGCAGCTAACATCCAGTCTACTCCACTCAAGCAATCGAAAATTTTTAATACATATTTTAATTTTTCATCAAAAGTAGAAAATTACAAAAAAGTAGATTTTTCTGAATTGCTTGCGTTTTATGCCAATTGCGTGGAAATGCATGGACCAAATGAAGCTTAATAAGCGTGGCATGATAGATAACAGACAATACTATAACAAAATCAAAAAACACACAAAAATATGCGAAAATACCCGAGTTTTACTTCAATTTTTTTCAACCATTTGTGGCGTTTAAACGACCAATGGCTTTAAGTGGGTTAAGGGATTTATTTCCAACTTGTTTTGTAGAAGTAAGTCAGAGACAATAAAAAAATGAGTATTTATATATTCTTCAGAAGAATATGACTTAAATAGAAAATATATGGTAACATGGGTCGGCTTCGCCACTGGGGCGCCTTCGCCAGCGCCTATTTTCTTGATAATTATAACTGCTTCAGAAATGCCCTTAGAGGGAAAATTGTGAGTTTAACGAAGATCTTTCATCTCCCAAAAATTGGCATTTCTACCAAATATATGATTGCTGATGCACGCGGTTGCATGTTTTTGGGGTATTGCGAAAAATATTCATGGTAGGTATATTTTGTGATATCTTGTATACCTTTTGTAATATCAAAATTATATCTTATACCGTTAATAGACAACTACTGAAGAATATAAATCCAAATAATTTGCATGATAAAAGTAATTATAAATGTCAATATATTCATATTATGAACATTGTAGAGGGTGGGGCGGCTACGGCATGATAGGGGTGTTGTGGGTTAATGTGAGAAATATGTCAGGTTTAACTTAAATTGTTTATGCTATTGATATACCACGCTTTAATGTGAAGTTAAAATTAAATATTGTGTTAAACCTATCTAATTTGGCAAAAATTTCATATTTATGCCTCAAGGAACCTACTTCAATTAACGGCTCGAATTTGTTTTTTTTTTGTAAATTTTAAAATCATTTTTGACTATTAAATAGAAAACATGTTCCTTTTATGCATAATGTTGATATTTGAGGAGGAAGAATGGTAAATGCCAGTTTTAGAGTCCGTTGATATATGTCCTATGTCGATGGCGAAGCTACCCCATGGGTGGGGAGGCTTCGCCACTTTTTAGACATTTTGTAAATTCTCAAAAATAACATTTTAAAAATAAAAACAAAATTATAATCATTTATATATCAAAACGTGTAGTCAAAACATGCTAATATTCTTACCAAAAATAATATTTGGAAAAACTTTTATGATGTCGATATGAGAATATATTGAACAAAAACGTAGCGAAGGCGCCCCATGTTACCATATATCGTCCGCAAAAACATAAGGCTGGCAAATGGGGCTATTCATGGCAGAAATAACATCATTTATGTAGGAGAGAAAAATAACACTGTGCAGCAGCATTTTTGGGGGGTGGAAAATTTCTTTTGAATATGAAAGCCCTTGATGAGTATACTAGGAACCCAAAAGGAAATTTTCACCATAGGTCAAGTTTCTGAGATATCGCGCGATGAAGTTTTTGATTTTTTCCCTATAATACTTGGGAAAATAGCTCCATATCTCTGTTTGGCGTTGTTGTAGCTTCGTTTTGTGGTGACATGTCTTCAGTGAAATCGATTGGCGAATCTTTTTGTAGAACATTACATTCTTCTAACTCAATGTCTTTCATGTCCTTTTCGTCCTTTATTTCTTGAACCGTAGTGAAAGTACCACAAGATGAGATTTTTCAGCATCCAAATATTCTACAAAAATGTTGCTCAGAAGATTTTAGGTACGGTTCCCTTTGACAACTAATCAATTTTGTCACGTTTTTATTGTCCTTTTTGACATTTAATCGGTTTTGGTTCAGAAATAAACCATGTTTTGTTTTTCTGTATATTCGTCATTGGGTATTTATTGGTATGTACACATAACTATTGGTTATTGCTTATGTAGACATCTGGGGGGCTTCTGAAATTTTTACCACAAATAGCTCTTGAAATGACGAACACGTTAATAACAAATTTTCTTGGAGGATAGATCCGGTTATCTCAATTTTGGAACCGGATATTCCGACATTAAAACCGATTTTTGAACCGGTTGTAAGTAACCGATTAAACTAATATGTATACCGTTAAAAAGGTTATAGAGTTGTCAATCAAATTAAATTAATTCGCTTCTGAAAACTTTGCTAGTTGCAATTCTAGAACAAAAAAAACCGTTTTCTTAAACCGCTTTTAAGGAAAAATATCAATACGCGCAAATATGGAGATCAAAGGCTGGGGGGCGAATAATTCTTTTTGGCGATGAAAGTCGATGAAGGAAATATTACGAACCCGGAAGGGCAGTTATGCCGTAGGTCAAACTTCTGGTCAAACAAGAAAGAATTCATTTCGCTATAACTCAGAAGTTTGACCTACGGCATAACTGCCCTTCCGGGTTCGTAATATTTCCTTCATCGACTTTCATCGCCAAAAAGAATTATTCGCCCCCCAGCCTTTGATCTCCATATTTGCGCGTATTGATATTTTTCCTTAAAAGCGGTTTAAGAAAACGGTTTTTTTTGTTCTAGAATTGCAACTAGCAAAGTTTTCAGAAGCGAATTAATTTAATTTGATTGACAACTCTATAACCTTTTTAACGGTATACATATTAGTTTAATCGGTTACTTACAACCGGTTCAAAAATCGGTTTTAATGTCGGAATATCCGGTTCCAAGATTGAGATAACCGGATCTATCCTCCAAGAAAATTTGTTATTAACGTGTTCGTCATTTCAAGAGCTATTTGTGGTAAAAATTTCAGAAGCCCCCAGATGTCTACATAAGCAATAACCAATAGTTATGTGTACATACCAATAAATACCCAATGACAAATATACAGAAAAACAAAACATGGTTTATTTCTGAACCAAAACCGATTAAATGTCAAAAAGGACAATGAAAACGTGACAAAATTGATTAGTTGTCAAAGGGAACCGTACCTAAAATCTTCTGAGCAACATTTTTGTAGAATATTTGGATGCTGAAAAATCTCATCTTGTGGTACTTTCACTACGGTTCAAGAAATAAAGGACGAAAAGGACATGAAAGACATTGAGTTAGAAGAATGTAATGTTCTACAAAAAGATTCGCCAATCGATTTCACTGAAGACATGTCACCACAAAACGAAGCTACAACAACGCCAAACAGAGATATGGAGCTATTTTCCCAAGTATTATAGGGAAAAAATCAAAAACTTCATCGCGCGATATCTCAGAAACTTGACCTATGGTGAAAATTTCCTTTTGGGTTCCTAGTATACTCATCAAGGGCTTTCATATTCAAAAGAAATTTTCCACCCCCCAGACTTTGAGTTCCATTTTGTGTCACAGTGTAATAGGCCCCAAAATAAGTCCCTGTGGAACACCAGAAGACACAATTTTCACACTAGAATTAATACCATTTATTGAGATATATTGTCTTCTATCTAAGGAGTAGGAATATATTAATTTGCATGCCGCTTTTGAGAATTTTTTCAAATAAAATATTATGGGTAGTACGATCAAACCCTTTAGTGAGATCAAGAGAAACCAATGTGCAGCTAACATGCAAATCTAACTGGTGTCTGAGTCAGTAATTGCCAGCAAGGTCGAAGTAGTGTTATGGTGTTTCCGAAATGGTGACAAGGACTGAAAAATTAGTGACATTGGTAATGATCTAGTATTTGATCCTTCATAATTTCCTTACAACCTTGGACATAGAGGGTAGTACCGAAATTGGTTTGAAAGTATTTACAGAATCATGTTTATTTTTAGGAATTGGGACCACCCGCGCTAACTACCAACCACTATACACTACCGCTCACTTGAATAGAACCCCCCTGCAAAATTTTTTTCACCCTCCATTTTTTCCAAATTATACAAGATATGAAATTATTAAGTTTTATTATATTTTGCTTCATGTATTTGGAGTAATCTTAGTCATTCATTTGCATTCAAATCCAATTTGTATAAGAATTACGCAAGGAAAACAAAATAAAGTCAAAAATTGAAGTAAAAAAATTGGCTCATTTGAATAGAACCCCCCTTTAAAACTTGGGAATACAGAAAGATTGTAGTAGAATATCGATGTATATTTACTCTATATTGAAAACGAAGTACTTTCAGTAATATTCAGTAAAAGTATATCCCTCCTGATTAAGGATACACCCGTATATCCTGCTTTGGCAAGGATTCTTTAAATAATCGGGTGTAATGCCCAACAAAGCTTGCTTTTTTCATTCAACAAGTTTATTTTTGGAAGTGTGCTGTCTCCTTTAGTCGTATATTTTACGCATAAGCCATTCCCATACATTTTAGAGAATATTTACCACTGTAGAATATGACGGACCCTCCAGGATATCCGCATTTATTTCCAAAATTTTAAGTTTTAATGACTCGAAGTGTACAAAAGTTTATAAATTCGTGATGAAATTTCCACTCGGGATAACCGAAAATGCTTCTCACTATTGGAAATATCTGTTTTAGAACTCCTTTGTAATTTTTCGTGCGCATTTAAGGTGAAAGAAATAGGCGCCCAAGTCCTTCATAATTAGTAAGGACTGTCCTCTTTAAGTAAACAATTGCATAACTGTATAACTATTTTTTTCGCGTCTATTGACTGGAAAACCATCTTCTAAATTGTTTTTGTAGCGATGAATGTGCTATTATGGTGCTGGAACGCATTACTAATTATTAAGGACATGAGCGTCAATTTACTTCACCTTAATGCGTACGGCAATTTATAAAGGAGTTCTGAAACAGACATATCCAGTAGTGAGTAACATTTTTTGATATCCCGTGTGGAAATTTCATCACGATTTTATAAACTTTTGTACACTTCGAGTCATAACAACTTAAAATTTTGAAAAGAAATGCGAAAATCTTTGCGGGTCCGCCATATTCTACAGTGGTAAATATTCTCTAAAATGTATGGGAATGATTTATGCGTAAAATATACGACTAAAGGAGACAGCACGATTCCAAAAATAAACTTGTTGAATGAAAAAAGCAAGCTTTTTTGGGTATTACACCCGATTATTTAAAGAATCCTTGCCAAAGCAGGATATACGGGTGTATCCTTAATCAGGAGGGATATACTTTTACTGAATATTACTGAAAGTACTTCGTTTTCAATATAGAGTAAATATGCATCAATATTCTACTACAATCTTTCTGTATTCCCAAGTTTTAAAGGGGGGTTCTATTCAAATGAGCCAATTTTTTTACTTCAATTTTTGACTTTATTTTGTTTTCCTTGCATAATTCTTGCACAAATTGGATTTGAAGGCAAATGAATGACTAAGTTTACTCCAAACACATGAAGCAAAATATAATAAAACTTAAACATTTCATATCTTGTATAATTCGGAAAAGATTGAGGTTGAAAAAAATTTTGTAGGGGGGTTCTATTCAAGTGAGCGGTAGTGTATATACAGTCTGTCGCCAAAGTTAGTATACACCGTTGAAACCAAAATGTATTAGGGATACATATAACTATAACTTATTGAAAACAACAAACAATTAGTTTTATTTGATAGACAAGAAGGTTATCTTCCGTAATAACAATTAAAAGTGCGCAATATTTGCATACATTAGCAAATGTACGGTTCGAATCCCAAAAAGACCAAAATTTATGTCGCAAAAGTTAGTATACAACGGAGAATCCTCGTGGAACTGAGTAAAAAATTCTTGATATTTTTGAACAAAATGAAACTAAATGTGTACTTAAGATCATAAGGAGTATATTAATTGGCTTTAATGGCAGTTATAGTACTTATAGTGACAAGTCCAACGTAAAATCCACAAAAATTGGTCATCTACAAATACAACAACTGTATCGACAAAATTCCGAATGTTATGTCCTGTTTATGAATTCTAAAGCCATGAAATGCTCAGAAAAGCTCTAAAGTTTCAATATGGGGTGATCTTGATCGAGTTTCGACTTGTCCTGTTTGAAAAAACGGGAATTTCTTGAAGGAAACCCATACTTTTGAGGCCATTGTCCTTTTGAAACATGTAATAATCCTTAATCCTTACACATAAGGACTTTCCTTTTGAGTTAATTTTCTCACAAATGTTGCCCCCTTTCATATTCCCACCAAATGTAAATAGTAGGAGAACCTCAATTTCTAGTGTAACCCCGCAGAGATACTCCACCACCACAGAAGGATATGATAGCTAATTTAAAATTTTAATACAGAGCTTTCTCTGCTGTTATAACGCATGGATTGTGCAAAAACGTTCTGAAAAGCTGTGTTCGCTTCACTTAGGACCAAAATACAACTAAATGGATCAGTTAAAAGTAGTTCATTAGACATTAGTAGTACATTAGACACTAGGGACATGAGAAGCAGGTAGGACAGTATAACTGTAGCGCTTACAACGGACCTTGAGGTTCTCCTACTATTTACTTTTGGTGGGAATATGAAAGGGGGCAACATTTGTGAGAAAATTAACTCAAAAGGAAAGTCCTTATGTGTAAGGATTAAGGATTATTACATGTTTCAAAAGGACAATGGGCTCAAAAGTATGGGTTTCCTTCAAGAAATTCCCGTTTTTTCAAACAGGACAAGTCGAAACTCGATCAAGATCACCCCATATTGAAACTTTAGAGCTTTTCTGAGCATTTCATGGCTTTAGAATTCATAAACAGGACATAACATTCGGAATTTTGTCGATACAGTTGTTGTATTTGTAGATGACCAATTTTTGTGGATTTTACGTTGGACTTGTCACTATAAGTACTATAACTGCCATTAAAGCCAATTAATATACTCCTTATGATCTTAAGTACACATTTAGTTTCATTTTGTTCAAAAATATCAAGAATTTTTTACTCAGTTCCACGAGGATTCTCCGTTGTACACTAACTTTTGCGACATAAATTTTGGTCTTTTTGGGATTCGAACCGTACATTTGCTAATGTATGCAAATATTGCGCACTTTTAATTGTTATTACGGAAGATAACCTTCTTGTCTATCAAATAAAACTAATTGTTTGTTGTTTTCAATAAGTTATAGTTATATTTATCCCTAATACATTTTGGTTTCAACGGTGTATACTAACTTTTGCGACAGACTGTATATAAGGTAAACGAATGAAATTTTGGGTAAACACTTGCTCTAGTTCTAATATATTTGGTATTGAAAATGGACTAAAACGGTACCACCCGAATTAAGATATTTTTAAGGGTTCAGCCACATTTTCCTATCGGATTCGCTGTAATTTTGAGAATTTTTACTAAATTTTTAAACCAAAATCACTGTGATTGGTCATTTAAGGTTCCAAGAATTCTCATTTTGGTATCGTCCCCATATAACGGTACGACACGATTTGAACTACTTTTAGAATTTTAGTTACATTTTTCGACTAACCCCCAGTTTTTGTAACTTATTTTTGTTCGTTCGTCTATATTCGTAATAATTTAGGCATTCATAGCTCAGCCCCCAGGTGACATTCACATCTAACTTTTCGTATACCCGTTCCATATATCATTAAGGATTCCTCATTTAAAAATCAGCGCTCTACATTTGAGCTAAAGCGAGTAAATCGATCTACAAAATTTGACAATTCGTGTGAGAAGAATACAAATTTTTACAAAAACTGGGGGTAAATAGTCGTAATTTGCCATTGGTAATTTTGGTAGGTGCTCGTTTGGGTAAAGCACTCATATAACCATACCGTCCCATTTAATGTATTTTGGGTGTTTTTCCACATATCCGAACCGAAATTGAACCGAAACGATAAGAATTTTTCCTTTATGATATCGAAAAAAATACTAAAGCGGGGTACACACGATCAGTTTTGACTGTCTTTACATCAATTAAATATCCCACAAATAAGGAAATTATGAAGGATCTAATAGTAGATCATTGTCAATGTCACTCATTGTTCACTCCTTGTCACCATTTCGGAAACACCATAACACTACTTCGACCTTGCTGGCAATTACTGACTCAGACACCAGTTAGATTTGCATGTTAGCTGCACATTGGTTTCTCTTGATCTCACTAAAGCGTTTGATCGTACTACCCGTAATATTTTATTTGAAAAAATTCTCAAAAGCGGCATGCAAATTAATATATTCCTACTCCTTAGATAGAAGACAATATATCTCAATAAATGGTATTAATTCTAGTGTGGGAATTGTGTCTTCTGGTGTTCCACAGGGATTTATTTTGGGGCCTATTATTTTTCTCTCCTACATAAATGATGCTATTTCTGCCATGAATAGCCCCATTTACCAGCCTTATGTTTTTGCGGACGATATATGGTAACATGGGGCGCCTTCGCCACGTTTTTGTTCAATATATTCTCATATCGACATCATAAAAGTTTTTCCAAATATTATTTTTGGTAAGAATATTAGCATGTCTTGACTACAAGATTTGATATATAAATGATTATAATTTTGTTTTTATTTTTAAAATGTTATTTTTGAGAATTTACAAAATGTCTAAAAAGTGGCGAAGCCTCCCCACCCATGGGGTAGCTTCGCCATCGACATAGGACATATATCAACGGACTCTAAAACTGGCATTTACCATTCTTCCTCCTCAAATATCAACATTATGCATAAAAGGGACATGTTTTCTATTTAATAATCAAAAATGATTCTAAAATTTAAAAAAAAAAAACAAATTCGAGCCGTTAATTGAAGTAGGTTCCTTGAGGCATAAATATGAAATTTTTGCCAAATTAGATAGGTTTAACACAATATTTAATTTTAACTTCACATTAAAGCGTGGTATATCAACAGCATAAACAATTTAAGTTAAACCTGGCATATTTCTCACATTAACCCACAACACCCCTATCATGCCGTAGCCGCCCCACCCCCTACACAGTTCATATATATTGACATTTATAATTACTTTTATCATGCAAATTATTTGGATTTTTATTCTTCAATAGTTGTCTATTAACGATATAAGATATAATATTGATATTACAAACGGTATACAAGATATCACAAAATATACCTACCATGAATATTTTTCGCAATACCCCAAAAACATGCAACCGCGTGCATCAGCAATCATATATTTGATAGAAATGCCAATTTTTGGGAGATGAAAGATCTTCGTTAAACTCACAATTTACCCTCTAACGGCATTTCTGAAGCAGTTATAATTATCAAGAAAATCGGCGCTGGCGAAGGCGCCCCAGTGGCGAAGCCGACCCATGTTACCATATATTTTCTATTTAAGTCATATTCTTCTGAAGAATATATAAATACTCATTTTTTTATTGTCTCTGACTTACTTCTACAAAACAAGTTGGAAATAAATCCCTTAACCCACTTAAAGCCATTGGTCGTTTAAACGCCACAAATGGTTGAAAAAAATTGAAGTAAAACTCGGGTATTTTCGCATATTTTTGTGTGTTTTTTGATTTTGTTATAGTATTGTCTGTTATCTATCATGCCACGCTTATTAACACGTTCGTGGACGTGAATGCTATAGCATTCCGATGGCAAATGACGTGAATGCTATAGCATTCACATTGTCAGCCAATTTTTGTTCATTTACTTGAATACAATCTTAAGTTTTGGTGATTCATATACATAATACGATTTATTTCAACAAGATACATTCTATAATAAATAAAAATAATAATAACAATCAATAATTAATAAATAAAAACAAAAAAACTAATTTCGAAAATAATTGGGTGTCATTTTTTTCACCTCTTTGAATTTGCTTGCGTCCGCGAACGTGTTAAGCTTCATTTGGTCCATGCATTTCCACGCAATTGGCATAAAACGCAAGCAATTCAGAAAAATCGACTTTTTTGTAATTTTCTACTTTTGATGAAAAATTTAAATATGTATTAAAAATTTAAATATTAAAGTTACATTCATATAAAGTCAGGGATTTATTAGGAATATAGTAAGAGTATTTTCTTCATCAAAAACCAAGGGATTGTCATGTACGAATAAGATATTGCTAGATTGTAACCTTAATTTCAATGACCATCTTAATGAAATTTGGAGAGAAGTCTGTCTTATTTTGAGAAGACTTAATAATTTAAAAGCTTTTTCGTTGTTAATTCCCTTAACTAATTACGGTATTGAGGTTTATTCTGGGACTTGGTCCTATAATATAGACAAAATTGAGAGAATAGTGCGGAAGATTGATAGGTTTGTTTTTCAACTAAGGATTAGTGTGGGGCAATCTCGTTCATTGAGCGGATCGATCTTTTTCATTCCGTTCACCAAAAAGATCCGGGTCGTTTACTTCATTCGTTGGCTCTTTTTCGTTCAACAATACATTTGACTGTATTATTTTCTTTTGAAGTCGTTCGTTCTCTGCTGCATATGACTCCGTCGTTCTTTTCACCGAATCGTTCTTTTGAAAATGTTCGTTCACGAATGAACGTAGTGGTGGTGGTTTTGATATGAAAGAGCCAGATGAACGAATGATGCAAAAGAAAGATATGACCGAGATGTGCTATTGAATGAGGTGAGTTACTGAGCGAGAGTAGCTCTCTGAATCATTGTTTGTTTTGTGTGGAAATTTGTGCTGCTTGCGCTAACGCAGCGTTTGCTTAGACTTTGACTGCAAAACCAATGCTGTTAATTTTGTAAGCAGCAATGACTCGTCCATCGGGGATCTAAATGAACGATATAAAAGAATGAGCTGGATACGCATCCGTTCGTTCTTTTCACGGAATCGTTCCTTTGAGCCGGTTCGTTCATGAACGACGCAACTCTACTAAGGATGCATGACCATGACCGCATTTGAGTTTACTTCAGTTTTTCGCGGAGTAAGTAGTCGTGATTACATAAATCTCCGAACAGTCTTACATTTTTATAAAATTATGAAGTCACAACCAAGGCATATTTATATAAGGTAGAAGTGACAATCAGCTGTATTCTTACGTTTTTTGTAAATTTAGTTTTCATAATGTAATAGGGTGGGTCTACTCATGAAATTTGAAACTTCGAAATTTGCTACCATTAAATACTGATTTTCATCCTAAACGTGTAATAAAAATTACCTACGATAATTCTGAATGCGTTATATTTACATGATTCAAATTTGTTCTATTTTAGAGGATTTTCAAAAAGTATTTATATTTTTCCTAAAAACGACCCTATTATTCAACGACCCAATTATTCAATATTTATCTTTGACAATTAATTTTCAATAACAACAATGTTGTTTTTGTAAATTTGTTAGTCGTTGTAATTCATTTGCCTTGGTCACAACAAACTTGAAAATATGGTTAAAGAATTCGCTTTTATAAATTTTAACCATAGACTAATACTATGTTTACATTTACGAAATCCACTGGATTTCATCTGTCAATTCCTTTGTGTATACGTCAAATGAAAACTCATCTGAAATCGATTGGATTTCATTAGACGTTTGAGCAATGGAATTGACAGTTGAAATCGAGTGGATTTCGTAAATGTAAACATAGTATAATAAATTTATAGGCATTTATTTGCTCTCAGCATTTATCTTCGAAATTTTCGAAAATTGGTAGATGGCGTTAGTAGTTTTATTTAAAGTTACTATAGATTTTAAACTATTTATTCTGATAAAAGACAAAATATGGATAATCTTTGGCCAGATCTACATCCTCATATAAACAAATCCAAAAAAATATTGTAATTTACCCCAAAACATTGTGCAATTGAATGAAAAGATTAGGCACTTTGCATACGGGCGACACCTACAAAAAGAGAAGACACTACAATCTCTTTGTCTATACGATTTATTAGTCTATGCTATGTCTATGACACCAGAAAGAAATGAAAGAATAGGTTGGCAACACATAAGCGGTTCACATATGGTTGTTGTCTTGAATGGACAAGGTGACCCCCAATCAACAGGGTTCTTTTGAAAATGTTTGTGTTTTTAATATTTTTTTTCCATTTTGAATTTATGCAATTTATAATTGGTCTGTACCAGAATTGCAAGAAAATATCGGCCTGTTTCTGTATGTCGAAACGAAAACATGTGCGAATGAAAAACCCCAAAACTTTTGTGTGTTTTTCAAAATTGTTTTTTTGTTTTGGAGCAAAACAATGGTAAAAATATTTCGAAAACTAAAGTTTGGTCGTGTTTCATTCGCACACATTTTCGTTTCGACATACAGAAACAGGCTGTAATAATTTTTACAGCCAGTTTCTGTATGTCGAAAGAAGAATGTGTGCGAATGAAACACGACCAAACTCTTGTGTGTTTTTCATTTTTTTTTTTTTTTTGTTTTGAAGCAAAAGCAAAGGTAAAATTATTTCGAAAACTAAAGTTTGGAGTGTTTCATTCGCACACATTCTTCTTTCGATATACAGAAACAGGCTGTTACAATTTTTTCTCGATATCATAAAGGAAAAATTTTTATCGTAGTAAAAAATTGTAGATTCTTGCAGGTTCTGGTACAGAGCAATTATAATTTACTTCATCGATAAATTCTCTTATTTATTAGGATTATGACATGTCACTCTAAAGGCCTGGGTACATAAGCTGCCTCGCCTGGTTGCCTTGGTTTCCTGCTTCATTTCTGACGTAATAAAAATAATAGAATAAAGACGAAATTTCGAACTGGGTTGCCATCAGTTGGAAATTGGGTCGGCCTTCTTTGTTCTTTTATTTTTTTATTGAAGCAGCAAAGCAAGGCAATCAGGCAAAGCAGCTTATGTACGCAGGCCTTAAAAGCCACACGTTGAAACTTTCATACGAAACTTTCACAGATTTTGGGAGAGAGCGGAGATGAAGGAGCTCCTCCTTCCTTGCCAAAGCAGGATGTACGGCTGTATCCTTAATCAGGGGGGATATACTATTTTACTGAATATTACGAAAAGTACTTAGTTTTCAATATAGAGTGAATATGCATCGATATTCTAATGCAATCTTTCTGTATTCCCAAGTTTTAAAGGGTGCACTATAGGTAATTTGGACAGGTTTTTAGGCAAACAGTCGATTTTTGCACTTTTCTAATTTGATTCGAAGAAAGAACATTTCAATAGGTGTGTTCGTTTACTCAACAATTTGTACAAATTCGTACAAGTCCAGTAACTTCTTGCAATCGACTAAGCTCTTTTGCATTGTACTGTAGAGTAAACGAACAACATCCAGTAACAATTTGTACAAATTTTGAGTAAACGAACACACATAATTGGTCTGTTCCATGATGAAATTATAAGGTGGCGTAAAACGGCCAGCTGATTGGTTTCAATCTGTCAAATATTTTGTTATTGTGAATAAATTGTATGAAAACGTAAACAAACATTTTGACATATTGAAGAATTTTCGGCTAAAATAGAGTTGTTGTGCTACTTACGTGACCTGTTAAATAGATCTTGGTCTGTTCCCGTACTACATATTTCTACACATTTTTACTCCGATAACCGATTTTTCCTTTATGTTATCGAAAAAATAGTAAAAATGTGTAGAAATGTGCAGTACTGGAACAGACCAAATATCTATGGATGTGCAATTTGTTTTCAAAAATATTCAAAACTCGCGGTATAATTCGAAGTTAAAATCAAAATTTCGAAGACAAAATAAAAAATGTTAAAACTGAGAGCAAAATTTAGACGCAATTTGTAAGAGTTTGGTAATAATCAAATACAAAGACATGATATTCAGTGGAATGGTGGAAGATTCCAGAGGCGATACTCTGTCCTGACCTCCAGTTGGAAAACGGAAAATCGATAACTTTGTTCTACAAAAAACTGAAATTGAACATTCCTAGTATGAGGAAATATTCTCTGGGACTCTGTCTTTAATTCCATGTATACAGTTTGGACGAGGTTTGTATAGGGAAGATTCTAGAGGCGACACTCTGTCCTGACCTCCAGCTGGAAAACTGAAAATCGACAACTTTGTTCTACAAAAAACTGAAATTGAATATTCCTTGTATGAGGAAATATTCTCTGAGACTGTGCCTTTAATTCCATGTATTCAGTTTGGACGAGGTTTGTATAGGGAAGATTCCAGAGACCACCAGTTGGAAAACGGAAAATCGACTTTGTTCTACAAAAAACTGAAATTGAACATTCCTAGTATGAGGAAATATTCTCTGGGACTCTGTCTTCCATGTATTTAGTTTGGACGAGGTTTGTATAGGGCAGATTCCAGAGGCGATACTCTGTCCTGGCCACCAGTTGGAAAAGGGAAAATCGACTACTTTGTTGTACAAAACAAACTGAAATTGAACATTCCTACACGCAGAAAAATTTATGTTAGAAATATGTTTGGATCCAAACAAATATATGTTTGGGACCGGTTGCAAACAAATATATGTTGCAACATTTTGTAACATATCTCAATTTGATATGTTTGGGTAAAACATATTTTTTATGTTAGAACATTTTTTTCATGGGTGGAGAGAGGATGTTTGTCAACGAGAGTAATAACAGTGCTCTCGCGGCTGTGGAATTCTGTTTTATAATAAAGAGTTGTGTGTATTGTATAATAGAAGACGTAGAAGCGAAGGAGGGGGCTTTGGTGGCATGTATGCGTCAAACTCGTGTGTTTCTTGTTGTTAACCAAGAAGAAGGAAAGAAGAAATTATATGAATTATATTTTTTTCTTTCTTCAGTGTTTTAGTTGCCTTTGTAGAGTCAAGACGGTAAAGTGAGTGAATAAATCAGTGTTTTGTGTTTTCTTAAGGAAATTGTGCTTTTTAGTAAATTAAATGCCCAATACATTTTATAATTGAATCGGAAAGTTGAATGGAATTATTTTATTGGACAAGGAAGAAATCGCATTTAATATTGGTAATTACATACATACTTATGTATATTTGAAATATGGCATATCCATATTTATTTATTACATTACATAATCATTTGATTCTAGATGCCGATTCCCCGCTGAGATTTCAACTATGAGGACAATTTGTTTTATTTCACAACTAAGGAGATCGTTCAACTACGTTTCTATAAATTTTTCCTTTTTAAAAGTGTTAAATAGTCACAAATTATTTCAATCAGTTTTTCTTTTATTAAAGTGTGTTATGTATTTCTTTGGAATTTTGTATGTACCTATGTGTTTGTTGTTCTTTTTCCTTTCAATAAAAAACCACAACATTTGTGTGTATACTATAGAGCAATGGTGGGCAAATTGCGAGAGACTCATGTATTTTTTACACTTTTGTGTATAAGGCCGAGCATTTCTGCCCAACAGTGCTATAGAGATAGCCAGTGAGTTCTTACTGAGAGCAATTGAGCACACATTTTAAAGTGTTTTACTTTGAATTTTACGCTCCCTTCCTCTCAGTAAGCGCCCACTAGTGCATGTGTTTGTTTTTTTTTTTGTGCCTTTTGGGTTTGTATTTATTTGCACCCAAACATATAAAATGTTTGCACCCAAACATATAAAATGTTTGCAACCAAACATAAAATTGTTTCCACCCAAACATATCTTTGTTTGCACCCAAACATATATTATGTTTGGGACTGTTGCAAACATATATATGTTTGCTGCAAAATATGTTTGGGACATATGTTAGAGAGGCAGTTTTTTTTGCGTGTAGTATGAGGAAATATTCTCTGGGACTCTGTCTTTAATTCCATGTATACAGTTTGGACGAGGTTTGTATAGGGAAGATTCCAGAGGCGATACTCTGTCCTGACCTCCAGCTGGAAAACGGAAAATCGACAACTTTGTTCTACAAAAAACTGAAATTGAACATTCCTAGTATGAGGAAATATTCTCTGGGACTCTGTCTTTAATTCCATGTATACAGTTTGGACGAGGTTTGTATAGGGAAGATTCCAGAGGCGATACTCTGTCCTGACCTCCAGCTGGAAAACGGAAAATCGACAACTTTGTTCTACAAAAAACTGAAATTGAACATTCCTAGTATGAGGAAATACTCTCTGGGACTGTGTCTTTAATTCCATGTTTGGGCGAGATTTGTATAGGGAAGATTCCAGAGGTGCTACTCTGTCCTGACCACCAGTTGGAAAACGGAAAATCGACTACTTTGTTCCACAAAAAACTGAAATTGAACATTCCTAGTATGAGGAAATATTCTCTGGGACTCTGTCTTTAATTTCATGTATACTGTTTGGACGAGGTTTGTATAGTTCAAAACTATGCGTAATTTGATATGGTTTGTTAACGTTGATGTACATTAAACTCTTGAAAAGTACTTAAATTTTATTATTGATATGGTCTGTTCCAGTACTGCAAGAATCTACTAATTTTTACTATTTTTTCCGATAACATAAAGGAAAAAATGTTATCGTAGTAAAAAATAGTAGCTTCTTGCAGGTTCTGGAACAGAGCAATAATTAGCTTTATGATTTTTGGAGTTTTCCATTCATAATTTTATTAAATTTTTTAATTATAATAGCTGTGTTCCTTTACTTACCTGAGGTTACCATTTTTACTATTTGTTACCATTTTTAACCTGCAAAGCGTTCCTTAACACCGAAAAGTGGCAAAACTGGAAGCAATTTGTAAGAGAGTGTGAGAGGAGAGAGATTGACGAAAATTGATTTTTTTTATGTTTCTTGTTGACATTGCTGCCAGATCTACCATTTTTCCGTTCCTTTACTTTTCTGGTAAAAATGCTCATGAGAGAGCAATTTCGAGCAATTTTGACACTTTTCTCTTTTACCACTCTTACCATTAAAAAAAGTAAAGGAACAAAGCTAATATATACTAATATAATTGGTCTGTTCCAGAACTGCAAGAATCTACTAATTTTTACTATTTTTTTCGATAACATAAAGGAAAAAATGTTATCGTAGTAAAAAGTAGTAGCTTCTTGCAGGTTCTGGAACAGAGCAAATATTAACTTTTTTCGTAAGCGGGGTTGAAAAAATAGTACTAAATTTGAATTTTGGACGTTCTGTATCGAAAGTTAGCGACGTCGCTAACTTCACGCAGGTCCATCTTGCAGTTCTTGAACAGACCAATCGATAGCAATCGATTTTTTGAAATGAAATATCAAAAATATCTAAAGCGGTGTACACACTATAAGTTTTGACTGTCGATTTTTTGCAAATATTGATAACTGTCAAACTGGCCAGCAACCACAAAACATTAGGTCTGTACGATAACTTCGCAAGTAAAAAGTACTTGCAAGTACTCAGCAAGTTCTCAGTAACTTCTCTCTACTAATTTTACTCCCTCGAAGTTAAAAATTTGCAGAATGTTATAGAACCCGTTCCCGTACTTTATAAAGTGGTAAAAGTTGTAAAAGTCGTAAACGATTTTCATATAAATTTTGTGTACGGGAACGCAAAATGTGTAAAAGTGGTAAAAATTGTAAAAACTTTTTTGTTCTGGAACAGAACTTTAATTTAAAAATCGAAGGTTGTTTACGAAATTTATTTGATTATCCATTGCTACAAAAATAATTCTCTTTCCATATCATAAATTAACGGCTCGACGTCCACATAGTGTTGACCCTACTCTATGGATGCGCCGCTTTTTGTTGGGATTTGATACCTAAAGGCCACCACTCATTTATCAATCTGTGCCGTCAGTGCGATGAACCCTTTCTGTATGTGTGACTGACAATTGTGTAGCTTGAACCATCAGTCAAGTTTAAAAATCTTGAATTTCTCCTCCAAAAATGAATGAATTCTAAGTTTTTTGTGTTCCTAAACCAACATTATTTTCTGTTTTTCAAAATTGACAATTTGAAAATAAACACATTTCAACTGGACTGATGGGGGTTTATTTTGAATTCAAAACTATTTTGATTTTCTTCAGTCTTGAAAAACTCACACATACATTCTCAAATTTTCGAATATTTACACATACTATCACAAATGCTGGCGGGCAGACTGATAGGTGAGTGCCCAGCTTTAGAAATAAAACAATCATCACAAACTACAAAATGATGCTCTGTTCCAGAACCTGCAAGAACCCAGCGAAAAGTTTGCCTCCAAAGAGGCAGTTAAGTGATATGTACAAGTGATTTGGAAGTGCATCAAATTATGCATTTTCACTCATGATTTTTACAAGGGAGTGACCCCGGAAAGAGGCGCTCCATTGCACCGCATTTTAACTGACCCTTTGGCATTGCATTTTAACTGAACCTTTGGCACTGAATTTTAACTGACCCTTTGGTATTGCATTTTAACTGACCCTTTGGGGTAGAATAGAAGGCAGTCCAGAGCACATGTTTTGAATAACAAAATAAGATACATTTATTATTTGTGTAAAACAAAAAATATTAATAACTTTATTAAATTAACACAAATTATGAAAATTCTCTATTGAATTCAATCGCAAACATGTGTGTTTCCTCCGCTCTTCATTTAATCCAAGCTTAAGTGCTTTTGCTTCATCTGCTAAATGGGTTTGATGTTGTCTTCCCATCACCAGTTAAGATTTCGACATGTACTCCAACAGCACTCCATTGGGAAATTTTCTTCTCGTGAGTTACCGGAAAAATGTTCACAAATTAAATATTATTTAGTTTATATTAACAAATGTTTGGAAATGTTAACACGATTTTATCTTTTTGGAAATGTATTCCGCTGCCTGTAGAGATGTACAAACTGATTTATGTACATGTAGGGATCTCTAACAACTGCTAATAAAACGTAGTGAACGGATTGCTTTTTTCACCACTCCGTTTGCACTGTATCCGGATGCTGTTAAATTGTGAGGAATTGGAGTGCCTTTTTCACGACTCCGTTGAACTGCCTCCGGATGTTGTTAAAATGTGACAAATGGATGTGATTCTTTGGATTGCATCCAAATGCGGTTAAAATGTGAGGAATGGAGTGCCTTTTTCACGACTCCGTTTGAACTGCATAAAAGCATGCCGTGAAAGAACTAGTCTACATTGCACTACTTCCAATTTATTTTGCTGGGAAGCTACTATTTTTTTTACCACGATAACATTTTTCCCTTTATGTTATCGGAAAAAATAGTAAAAATTAGTAGAATCTTGCAGTACTGGAACCATGGTACAATAATACAGGTAGCATTATCACGCCAGCTGATGGTAACATAATGTGTCAACTGCATTGAATTGATGTCAAATTTTGACACCTTATGTTACCAACAATTGCCGATGCGGCTACCTGTGTATTTGTACCATGACTGGAACGGACCATAAGTTATTTTACAAAATAATACGGCGTTTATATTATAGTTTTTTGCAGAGTTAACCTTCTTTATGAGGATTTATTTGAAGTATATACAATGGAAATGACATTTGAAACCCAGACCCACTGGGTTAACCTTGTTATATATAAACGGCCTATAAGTCGTTCTCCATAATTTATTTAGTTATCTCTTCTCTTTTTTATCTTGTAATTATTTTAATAACCAAATGTTTGTAATGTTTTTTGCCAAGAATGGCAAAGTCCGCCACAAAACATTCGAATTTAAAGCTCTGTTCCAGAACTAAAAAGTTTTTACAATTTTTACCACTTTTACACATTTTGCGTTCCCGTACACAAAAAATCGTTTACGACTTACAACTTTTACCACTTTATAAAGTACGGGAACAGGCCATAAATCAGCTGATCAAACTTGCAAATTCTTACAAGGAAAATTTTGCTTGCAAAAACTTGTAAGCATGGTATAATAATGTTCAAGGTAGGCCACAGCTGACAGCTGATTACAATTTTTTCTTGTTATGGCCTATTCTGTTAAAAACAGGTTTGACATTTATTGCAGTTATTGACATCATGGAATTATAAAGGTAGATGCATCGGTGAATTGTTAAAACAAAAAACTGATTTAACACTATTGGTCTGTTCCAGAACTGCAAGAATCTACTAACTTTTACTATTTTCTTGCAGGTTCTGGAAGAGAGCATATATTTTAAAATTGAAAACAGGGACAACAAATTGTGTTCGCGTGGCTAAATTAAATTGTTGATTTTTGAATACGTAGTAAAACTTGCGAAAGAACGATTTGACAAATATTGATATTTATTGTTTTAAAAGTACGGGAACGAAAAAAATACAAATATTGTAAAAATTCTAACCGAAATGTCGCCATATCTGGAAATAGGATGCCAGCAGCCATGATGTTATATCAGCCAAACTTTTGAAGTAGAGGATGAAAGAATGGCATTTTTGTTTTCACTGTCTTAAGTTTGTGTAGAACTTTTGCCATTTTTGGAACACCTTTCTAGCAATAATGTTCTGGAGCATAGCTGAAGTGAATTTTATACTTTACTCTATTTAGTACTTTTAACATAAGCTTTGTTCCTTTACTTTTTTAATGGTAAGAGTGGTAAAAGAGAAAAGTGTCAAAATTGCTCAAAATTGCTCTCTCATAAACATTTTTACCAGAAAAGTAAAGGAACGGAAAAATGGTAGATCTGGTAGCAATGTCAAAAAGAAACATAAAAAATCAAATTTCGTGTTTTATTTCACAGAAATAATATGTACGCAGGCCTTTACTATGCCGATACATCTACCTTTTTTATTGCACCATGCCATTTGACGTTTTAAGCCATGGCTGCAGGGTTGTATTTTTCAGCGATTTTCAAACCTGGCCTACCTCTACTTTATTGTACCATGCTTGTAAGTTCCAAAAACTCTGCAAAATTCTCTCACAAATCTCTCCAAATTTGCTTTCTTTTACTTTACAAGTTTGTTATCGAACATCATTTTGTAAAAGTTTGTACAAACTTTTGGGTTATCGTACAGACCTATTTTGTGGTTGCCTGATGACTGGCAAAAATGAACGGCTACACTGGCAAGCTACCGATTATTTGAGCAAAAATGACAGTCAAAACTGATCGTGTGTACCCCACTTAATGTTGAGAATATCGATAGTTTGCCAGCTCTACTAGAGCTGACAAACCATCGATATTCCCAACATTAGATATTTTCGATATAATATTTTAAAATATCGATTGCTATCGATATTATCGTTAAGTTGCCAACACCATTACTTTGGAGATGAAAATGGTGGAAATGTCAATGCTTTTCTTGACATTTTGCACAAGTAGTTCTTAGAAATGTAAAGGAGAATAAACAATTGCTTTTATTTTATAAAAATATTAAAAAAATACATTTTACTTTTCCGAAAAATGTCTACGTGTGACTACGGGCTTACTTTCTCACTCACACAAAACCGAAAAACAGCGAAATTTCTATTTATTTCAATGAATCTTTTGTTGGGGGTTTTTGTTCCGATAATATCGATAGGCAAAACTATCTATCGATATTTAATTTTTAAAAAACAATCGATTTTATCGATAGTGTCGTCGATTTTTTGCCAGCTCTAAGCTCTACTGTCGACCCATTTTCCGATCTATAAATCCCATCAGCCCCACAACAAATGTCAATTTTTTATTTAAATTTAGTTGTCGGCTCGTTTCACGTGTTTACGTGTTTGTTTATTTCGTATATTTCAACTATTTCTTTTATTCCATATCCACACTCCATTACAAAGTAATGGAGTCTAAATATACCCTACCGAGCAAATCCCCATTGAAACCAATTGGTTCCAACATTAGAAACGGTATAATACCACTTAAGAGAAAATTAAGTCCTGGTGAAGGAAACGGCAACGGAAAAATTTTCAAGTCAAATGGCGTAGGCGGAACAGCGATTGCAAATAACAAAACAAATGGCCATCAACAGAATCCATCGCCAGCATCAAAACTTGTGGCATCCAAACTGCAATTAGATCAGCAACGCCTTGCCTTACCTGTAACCGGCTGTCGGAAACGTCTGATAGAAGAAATACACAAGTCGGATACATTGCTAATAATGGGCGAAACTGGATCTGGTAAAACAACACAAATTCCACAGTTTCTGCTCGGAGCGGGGTTTGGAAAAAAGGGTGTAATAGCCGTTACTCAACCTCGTCGTGTAGCTGCAATAACTGTTGCCAAACGTGTAGCTCAAGAGCAGCACTGTCAATTGGGCGAACTTGTGGGGTACACAGTTCGTTTTGAGGATTGCACGTCTACAAAGACTCGTATACGCTTCATGACTGATGGTTTTCTATTAAGAGAAGCCCTTGCGGATAGTTTACTCCGAAACTATAGTGTTATTATGCTAGATGAAGCCCATGAACGTACAGTGAGCACAGACGTTCTCTTCGGTGTTGTAAAGGAAGCTCAACGCAAACGTCGGTTATGGAATTTAACTCCTCTAAAAATAATTGTTACATCTGCAACGATGGACATTGATCATTTTGGTAGATATTTTGGGGTCAAGGGTATGTATTTGGAAGGCCGAACCCATCCTGTACGAGTCATGCACGCCAAGGAGACTCAATCTGATTATTTGCATGCCACGTTGGTGACTTTGTTTGAGATACATCGTAATACTCCCGCAAAGTGAGTACAGAAACGTTGCATGAATACTTCTATGGACATGTACATTATTATGTTAATTTTGTAGTCATGATGTACTGATATTTTTAACCGGTCAAGAAGAAATAGAAGCAATGGCCCAACAGATAAGACAAATAGCTAAGGTAAGTTTAAAAGTCGTTGTGTAAAGGCACCAAAATAACAATTTTTTCATTCCGTTTGTGGCTCTTCGAAATAATAATTTTAGATCCTACAAGGTATATACGTTCTTGATCAGCGTGCATTTCTACGTCAATAAAGTTATATTTATGTCCGTCCGTCTGTAGAAAAATTACGATTTAAGTTGAGTTACTCCACAAGCTCGAATCGGAATGAAAATTTTGTCATAGGTGTGTCCTGTTACTCTAATCTCAAATATAAACAGCATTGATGAAGAAAGTCTATACCTTCCATACCTCTGAAGTTCCGAAAATTCCTTCGTTCTCGTTAACTAATAGAACAAATTACAATTTAAAATATATTGGGGATTATCATGAATGAAATTTCCCCGTGAGTTTCGTCTTTCCGCCGTTGCAACTTAAGGGAGAAAGTGAAAAAATTCACGGGGAATAGCCGTTCATGATAACTCCAATTTTGTTCCCGAATCCGAGATTTGCACATGCACATAGGAGAAAGTCTTAAATCCCCGGCAGAAGGCCGGCTTTATGGAAAAATACTATTATGCTAGTGTATTCCATAAGCTTTACAATGGTATCATATTATTGTTCTTTCAAAACAGGCGAAGGTTTAAACAAGGAAATTTACGGAACTTTAGAGGCCCAAATTTCGTGAAGGATGGACTTCCTCCATAAATATTGTGATCAGGATGACAGAGCCTGCCTGCGACAAATTCGAGCTTAGTGTGGAAGCTCAACTTGCTTCCTTTGAAAATGAGCTATATATGTCCACGTTTTGGTATTGACCCGATAAAAAGCGACGCGTCGCCGCTTTGAGGAATTTGAAAGGGATTATTTGGCCGCCGAATTGGTTGTAATGTGGTATTTTGTGTTTCCAGAGGCTAAAAAAACGTTCTATGAAAAATTGTTTATATAGGTCCACGTTTTGGTATAGCCACCATAGAACGGTACAGCCCGAATTTCGTTTTTAGGCTTTTAGCCTCATTATTCCTCCGAAGTGGCTGAAAATCTTCGTAAAAGCTAGAACACTTTTCTACAGAAATTCGTGGGCGCAAGTTCACCTTTGGATATTGTCCGCATAGAACTGTACCTCCCGATGTTCGGTATTTTAAAGGTTTACCCACATTATCCCATCTAAATGGCTGTAATTTGGTGCTTAGTATTCGTTTGGGCCACAAAACTGTTGTCGGCGTAGGGAAACATTTCGATATAGCCTCAATAGAACGGTACTTTCCGATTTTGGGAACTTGTAAGGTTTGAACTGCATTATACAACAGAAACGGCAGATATTTGGTATTTTGTCTTCGTTGGATTAAAACATTCTCGCAGAGAATGGTCGGTACAAGTCCATGGAGGATATATCAAACTCCATAGAACGGTGCCTCCCGATTTTCGGCATTTTGAAGGTTTTAGTCACACTATTCTCACCCACATTATTTAGACTCCGTTGAAGCTATAACACACATTTGCACGTAACTGTCGGTACCGCCAGATTTTCGATATTGTCGAAATCTGGTTCCAAAATGATTTATATTGGATTGTTAAATTATAGAATTTAATAGGATTAAATTATCCAGGGCTTTTTGTGATTCAATATAATTGAAAACATTTGTACAAAAAAGTACCGTCCATTACGCGGTTTTAGCACACCCAATAGTCAACTACGACTAATAGTCGTCCACGATTAATAGTCGACTACGAATAATAATAGACTACGACTAATGGTCGACTACGAATACCATTAAGAATAATCGGTTATACGGTTTTCGCACAGTCAATAGTAGACTACGATTATTAGAGATATTACGGCTAATAACCGATTAATCGATTAAACGAAATCGGTTTTACGTATCCCTAATCTACAGGGCCGTTAAGATACAAACGCTTCGGGAACCAATCACTCAGGTTCTTTCAATATTAAAGTAACGAAATTCTTGCATAGCGTTAAATGCGTGATTAAAGGCAACATTGTTAGTCAGGTACTGTACTACTATGACACATTTTTTTTAGTGCCCACACTCTTCCTAAATTAAGGCTTTTTTTCAAAATATTTGGTGTAATTTTTGAAGGTCATACATAACATACATACATACATTTCGCCTTAAAACTTGGAATACAATACAATAAAAGATTATTGGTTAAGGGTATATGCTCAAAGATGGGTACACAATTTAAACATGTTCTTTATAATTTCAGACAAATCTCAGCACTATAGCAGGGGTACGGGTGTTTCCCTTATATGCACAACTCCCTCAGAATAAGCAGTTAGAATGTTTCTTGCCAGCGCCTGCTAATGCACGAAAAATAGTTTTAGCGACAAACATTGCTGAAACATCCGTCACTATACCAGGAATACGATGTGTAATCGATGCCGGATTCGTGAAACGTCGCATTTATAGCCCCAGTACCGGTTTGGATGTCCTTAGAGTGGTTAGAATTTCTCAGGCTCAAGCTTGGCAACGATGTGGTCGTGCCGGTCGAGATGCACCGGGTACTTGCTACCGAACTTACACCCAACAAGAGATGAAAAGTTTTGAGAAAATGCCATCACCTGAAATCCTACGTAGTAATATATGTTCAACGGTGTTACAATTATTGGCATTAGGAATCGACTGTAAACGTTTTGATTTCCTCGATAAACCTCCAGCAGATGCGTTGGAAGCAGCTTATAAAAAACTTGAATCCTTGGGAGCTGTGCAAAATCTGGCAACTAAACCAGAATTGACGCCATTGGGAAGACAAATGGCCAAATTTCCCCTAGATCCTCAATATAGCAAATTGTTGCTGGCAGCACCACAGTTCGGTTGTATGGAAGAAATGCTTAGCTTAGTTGCTGTTCTCTCAAGTGAGAATATCTTTGTTTCCAGTGTTGAGAAACGAGAACAAGCGGCACTGGCACATGCCAAATTCCACTCCAAACATGGCGATCATTTAACACTACTCAATGTGTTTAGTGCCTTCCAAAAGACTGAGAAAATTAAGGTAAATTTTATTATAACCATAATCAGCACATCCATTCTATAATATACAAATTTCTGCTTTACAGTTATGGTGTCATGATAACTTCTTGAACACTCGTAATTTATCATACGCCCGTGACGTACGAAAGCAATTACTGGAGATTGTTGAACGTTTGGATTTACAAGTGAACAGTTGTGGCAACAATTTTGATCAAGTTCGAAAATGCCTCTTAGTTGGTCTCTTCGACAACATTGCCGAGTTACAACGTGACAACTTCTATTTGACCATAACTGGTCGTCAACGTGCCAAAATCCATCCTTCAAGTGTGTTTCATGGAAAATATAGACCGGAATACCTACTATTCTCTGAAATTGTGCTAACTGAGAGAAACTTTCTACGACAAGTAACCGAAATTTCGCCCGAGTGGGTAGCTGAAGTGGTTCCTAACTTTGCTCATTTGAGTCGCATTAAAGTTTCAATATAATCACTGTGTAAACACAATATAATATAGTATATTTAAAAACAAGTTTATTATTCAATTGGATAAATTTAATTGTTAGTACATAAGTCCCTGTTTAGTTACAATGTCAATATACATATTTGTAGTATAGTATCCAGTTTATATTTTCATTCAGGTTATCTACATAATAAACATAGTTAAGGAGAATAAAAGTGAAAGTTGATTTTTCAAAATAAAAAATGTGTTTCATTTTTCAGTAATTGGTGTTGTAATTAAACGATTTTTATAAAAACTCAAAAAGACTAACATAACTTAAAACAAATATTTATGTAGCTATATTTTGCAAATGTAAGTAGATAATGCTAGCCATAAACTGTTTTATAAAATCAAGAAAAGGTCAAAAAGGTGGGAATATATAACCAAAACATACGAAAATATATCAAAACTAATACTTGATAAGAATAGTCAATAAATTCAGTAGTGATATGCTGTAACTAGTTAACTAAGGAATTACCGACAATCGTAGTTAACTGAAATGGGAGAACATTTTCCCATTCCCACGTTAACCCTATTCTCAACGACGTTGGAGAAGCAAAAAATGGGAGAACGAATTTCGAAATTATTTACACCAGATTGTTATTGCATACTTTAGGGAGCTGTTATTTTGTTTTACTGTTATTTCAGTGTTGTAACCAGCACACTCTTCACTCTTCTTAATTACATATTACGAAAAAATATAGAAACTTTTTCCATCTTGTTGATGGAAAATATGAAAAATATCCCTTCAGCTAAACAGAACAACTCCTTCGCACAAATCGGTAAAAACTTACGATTTTGAGCAAACGCGTCGGACATTTGATATTTGGTATGCTGGGTAGATACCGACAGAATTACTGACGATTGTCGGTAAAACAATCTCAGGCAACGCGTTCTTTCGAGGGTAGCCAAACAAATTAAGAACGCCAAAAGTATCCTTTGACCCCGAATGTAGGTATATACCGTCACCTGAAATGGCCAAAGACGTAACGCTCAAAGAGTTACGTTGATGGTTAAGTCTTTGTTCATTTCAGCTGACGATATCTACATTAGGGTTATGACTTGTTTACAATCATGAATTCCGGTACCAGTCTTTGATGAGTTTTTACCTAAGATTACAAAAAATCTTAATTATAAAGTGATTCGATAAATAAAACTTCCTCACAAAATTGTTTTAAAATTATTATTTATCAGCGCTCATGTCACAATAACTGGCTGGTAGAATTAAGTGCCCGCTGTTTTGATTTTCCTGTAATAGTCAAATTCTAAAAGACATATGCTCTATTCCAGAACCTGCAACAAGCTACTACGATAACATTTTGTCCTTTATGGTATCGAAAAAATAGTAAAACATAGTATATACTTGCAGTACTGGAACAGACCAATATTATATTCTTATTTCTATTTCCTATGTACATTAGGGATATATATTTTTTGAGAGCAAAATATCATTCAGAATAAAAACTATTTCCCACGAATATATCCGAAGATAAAACGGGAAGACCTCCCTCCTATCAATGAGTCCGAACGAAGGCCAAACATATTATGACACCACATATGGGGACGTTTCTTCAGAACAATTTCGAGATTGATTTTAGACAGTTGGCGCCCAAGACGGACTACACATGATACATGGTCAGACAAATTACAGCGAGAAACCGTGTTCTGCAAAAACATATTCTCTTTAGTTGTGCATATAACAAAAAATTACAGAAATACATATGTTCATAATATGTAAGATCGCAGTGTGAAGATCGATATTGGGTATATTATAGTATCGTCTTGGGCGACCACATTACGGTGGCTAAAATCCATCATAAAATTGTTCTGAAGAAACGTCCCCATATGCGAGGCAGTTCGCTCGGACTCATAGAAAGAATCTTTCATTGATATGAGGGAGATCTTCCCGTTTTCGTGGGAAATAGTTATAAATTTTGAATGATATTTTGCTCTCAAAACAATATATGTATATCCCTAATGTACATAGGATATAGAAATTAGAATACAAAATGTCTTTTGGAATTTGACACTAGTATTACACAGAAAAAATTTTAGCCATTTGATAAAAAAATTCAAAGATTCAATCAAAAATTTATCGATTTTCCGGCGATAAAAAATTGTCATATTGACAAAATTCGATAAAATTATTTGATCACAAAGTAAATATACAACTGATAAAATATTTCACATATTGACAAAAATACTTACTTACTTACTTAGTTGGCCCATTACAGAACATTTGTTACATAGACCGAACTAAGAAAAGATCTCCATTCCTCTCTGTTTTTCGCTTGACTTTTTGGAATACCGCGCCTTTCCATTTCTTCATCCACTTGTTTGCTCCATCGAAGTTTAGGCCTGCCGATTCTGCGTGTACCGCCATGTGGCATGTATTCATACGCCTTTTTAGCGGGTTCATCATCGCTCATTCTCATGATATGGCCTAGCCAACGCAATCGTTGCATCTCGATACGTTTAACTATATTCATGTCTTTGTATAGCTTATAGAGCTCGTGCTTCATACGACGTCGATATTCACCGTCAACGCAAATCGGCCCGTAGATCTTTCGAAGAATTTTCCTCTCAAACACACCAAGCACTACCTTATCTGCTTGCGCAAGTACCCATGCTTCGGAGCCATACATTAGCACGGGTAGTATCAGCGTTTTGTATAGTGTTATTTTTGTTTGACGAGATGTGGCTTTGTTTTTAAATTGCTTACTTAGACCATAGTAGCATCTGTTGGCCAATACAATTCTTCTTCTTATTTCACAACTGATGTTGTTTGTTGTGTTTATGGCAGTGCCGAGGTAGACGAAGTCTTTAACTACCTCAAAATTGTAGGTACCAACTTCCACAGTTGGCCCGAGCTCTATGGACGCTTTGCGCGTCGACACCATCAATTTGGTCTTTTCGCCGTTTACCGCCAGACCCACTTTCGCAGATTCTGCTTCGACCTTCCTAAAGGTATCAGTTACTTCCTTTACTGACCGTCCCATGATGTCTATGTCATCAGCATAGGCAAGTAACATGTGGCTATTGGTTTAAATTGTGCCATTTCTTTTGACATTTGCATCTCGTATTACCTTTTCCAGCAAAATGTTGAAAAGGTCACACGAAAGGCTGTCTCCTTGTCTGAAACCTCTTTTGGTACAAAATTCTTCGGAGAGGTTCTTTCCAATTTTAACTGAGGACCTAGTATCAGTTAAAGTCATCTTACAAAGCCGGATGAGCTTTGCGGGGATACCAAATTCAGACATTGCGTGGAATACCTTTGATCGGAGGGGACTGTCGAATGCTGCTTTATAATCGACAAAAAGGTGAAATGTGTCGATCTGCATCTCTTGGGTCTTCTCTAGGATTTGCCGCAGGGTAAATATCTGGTCAATGGTGGACTTGCCAGGTCTAAAGCCACATTGGTATGGTCCAATTATTTCGTTGACCATTGGCTTTAGTCGTTCGCACAATATCCCTGACACTATCTTATAGGCAATAGGGAGAAGACTTATGCCCCTATAGTTGGAGCATACAGTCTTATCTCCTTTCTTGTGGACGGGACATAGGATGCTCAGGTTCCAATCATCGGGTACGCGTTCTTCCTGCCAGATGGTGCTAACTAGCTGATGCATACACCTTATCAGCGCGTCGCCTCCGGTTTTAAACAGCTCGGCTGGTAAGCCATCGGCTCCTGCTGCTTTATTATTCTTCAGCCGGTTGATTGCTGTTTTTACCTCATCTTGGCCGGGCGGTATACATTCTATACCATCTTCTGGGATTGGATCTGTGGTATCATCGTCTTCGCGACTATTGGATACCAGCAGATTGGAGAAATGTTCCTTCCATATCCTGAGCACGCTATCTGAATCTACTGAAATACATATTCTGTACATGGAAATGGAAAGATTACTTAAACTGATTATGAGTAATTTCGTCAAGAGTAGTTTGATTAATAATGATAACATTTTTTAACAGATTATAAAAACAGTTTGAATTTCCTTGATTACCAAAACGTGTACTTGGGTATATACGTCAAGGAAATTGTTCAAAAAACGAAATTGTCGAAAAGTGAGTTAGTGGAAGTAATTAAAAACTGCACAAACTTTTACATTGAACTTTGTGATCAGATTTGGGGCGGCTTGATTTTGAAAACAAATTTATGTGCCTAGCTTCCATAAATCCAAGTTTTATAATAAATGGCACAGAAGATTGATTTTTCGACATTATAAAGGAATACGAAAGCTTTATAAACATAAACGAAAAACAAGACTTGGACTCAGAATTACACGCACTTTCAACTTTTGAATTTCCAAAGTTTGTTTAAAGATAAAAAATTAGAGTTGCTAGAGTTTTGGAAAACAGTATGTGAATTAGGATGTGCAAATTCTGAACCATTATTTCCTATTTTGTCCAAATTTATTAAACATATTTTAGTCTTGCCACATTCTTCAGCAAATGTGGAAAGAGTTTTTAGCCAAGTGAATTTAAATAAAAACAAATGTCGAAATCGATTACTTATACCCTAGACAGACGGCAGAGTTAATTTGCATTAAAAATGTCGTAATTTGAATTAATTTTTCACCCTGACAGACGATAGTTTCTGCATTTATGAAACAGCTGTTTGTGTTGTTTGTCCCGGTCCACACTAGCGTAAATTTCATTAAAAAATTTCATGAAATTAGGTGTTCTTAAATCGAATTCCCCACTACAGCAATTTTATTATTTTACTCTACTATGGACGTCGATCTAGAGACGCATAATTTCATATCAAAATTTCAGTGAAATTACTATAGTGTGGTCCGGGACTTTGATTGTACCCAGCAGTCCATTTCATAAAGCTTTACAAAAGTTTGCCAAAATATGCGAAACAAATGCACTTTTTACCATTGACCTTTTCTCCACGATGAAGCAAAAATAAATTTAATTTATTCGCGATATTTTTGAGTCCTTTTAATTTTATAAAAATATTGCAAAACTTTAAAAAACATTTGAAGAAGATATAATTTTCGATAGAATTGGTATGGTGGGTATGAAATGTTTGTGAAAATAGCTCTGTTCCTTTAAGTGCAAGAATCTTCAAGTTTTACAACTTTTTACTCGAAAAGCGTTCCTTTACTTCAGACACCATACAATTCATATGGAAGCAGATTGCAACTTTTGCTACTTTTGCCGGTTTTACCATTTTCAAAAGTAAAGGAACAGACCAAATAAAAATTTTAAAAAGAGATTTGTTAAAAGGCGTGAAAAACGAAAATTGCTGATTTGCTTTCCTTTTTTATTTTCTTAAACATGGAAGTTTGACAAAAGACAATTGATTTTTAACAGCATTGCCATATTGAAATTGCTAAATTCAGTTTAAATTTCCTTTGATTTTGTGCATTAAGAATGTGGATAATGAATGTGGAACGAATTAATTTGAATTAAGGCAGTTAATGCAAATTAACTCTGCCGTCTGTCTAGGGTATTAGGGAATCGATGGAAGGAATTCTCTTTACTAAAGACTACTTAAAATTAAATAAGTCCAACTGTTATGATGTTGTCATTAAAAATGACATGAACATTTCAAAATTCCAATACAGAAACAATCACCTTATTAATTAACCTCTTAAGACAATATTTGTATAAGTTTTGTTTAGCTTGACTGAATTGAAAATATATTGATCTCACGTACTTATAAATATATACTACATATGTATATGGTAAAACCATTTATATGCATACATATTTTGAATTGTTGACTTGTTTTATGAATTTTTAATTATTTATTGTACCTAAAATGTAATGTTTTTAACTTATGCTTATTAAATAAAGCGATAATTTGAACTGAAATAAATGTTTTTTAATTTGCCGATTTTGAAAAATTTTCGCCGATTTTGGCACCCGATTTTTGACCAGCTTATCTGGCATCCCTGGTGTTGTTATGTTATCGGGACAAGGAGTGCTCGCGTTAAGCAATTGGGCTAGTTGAGTGGAATATGCTGTGGCTATCTGTTGTGTATGCAGCCTATCGATGTCCAACTTCCGCGTTGAGTCTGTTCGTGCTTTATTTGCAACGTTTAGACGGGTACGTACCTTTGCAGCAACAAGGTAGTGGTCCGAATCAATGTTTGCGCCTCGGGACGATCGTACATCCAACACGCTGGATGAATGTCTTCCATCTATTACAACATGATCAATTTGATTACTTGGTCTTTGATCTGGAGACAGCCAGGTGCCCTTATGAATATCGAGATGATTAAATCTGGTACTGCTAACTACCATGTTTTTTGCAGCTGCAAAGTCTATCAGCCTCATACCATTGTCAGATGTTTCACTGTGGAGACTGAATTTCCCGACTGTTGGGCCAAAGATATTCTCCTTTCCAATTTGGCATTAAAATCGCCTAGAATGATTTTAATGTCATGGGCAGGGCAACGGTCATATGTTTTTTCTTAGCGCTCGTAAAATATATCTTTGGTCTGTTCGTCCTTTTCTTCAGTGGGAGCATGAGAACAAATAAAGCTGATGTTGAAGAATTTAGCTTTTATTCGAATTGCAGCAAGTCTTTCATTCACTGGGGTGAAGCTGGATACCAGATGTTTTAGTCTCCGACTAACTACGAATCCGCAACCAAACTCATGCTTTACGTCATGGCAGCTATAATACAGTGCGTCACCTTTAGGTGTTGTTGTGACGCCTTTCCCAATCCATCGTATTTCCTGTATGGCAGTAATATCGGCCTTGTACTTTTCAAGTACGTCTGCCAATGCGAAGACTGCACCTTCTCTATAAAGAGTGCGAACATTCCAGGTGCAGATTCGCAGATCATGGTCCTTAAAATGTTTGCGGGGTTCGTCAACTTTAGAGGGGTTTGTTTTTCTTTTCTTTCGTTTTTTCATAGTAGGATGTTTTTTCTAGGGGAGGGTTACTAACCCGGCGCCCAAACCCAAGTTTTTAACGTTCTTATGGGTGAACGCGCGGCACATGTTAGCTCACTACCTTTAACGGGTGTTAAAGGCAGTTAACCAGGTGACACCACGGGGAGGTCAGTGTCCACTTGAGATGAAAGAGGGACCAAGATAAATCCTGGGATTTGCCATGTTAAAGCCGGTCAAGACCGTTGCTTGGTATCATTCATCCCCTACGTCACCCTATTGTGATTTATTGACAAAAATATTTATCAAAATATTCCACAATTCCATTTTATCAGTTCAATATAAAAAATCGATAAATATTTTAGTCAATATGTGAAATATTTTATCAGTTGTATTTTTACTTTGTGATCAAATAATTTTATCGAATTTCGTCAATATAATAATTTTTTTTATCGCCGTATTTTTTTTTTCTGTTTACAGGATAATCAAAATAACTGGCACTTAATTCTACCTGTAAATTATTGTACCATGGTACAAAGCTTAAAAAATAAATTAAAAATAACTACAGAATCTGGACAATGCGTAGAAAAATATGAAACCGAATTTATAGAGATTGGGTATATACAGTGAGTCACAGTCAAAAGTATCCACTTCAGTTTCTTTCATTGAAACTGCGATTGCTAAAAGTAAATTAATGAAAATGTTTCTGTTGTTCTTTATATTTTTACATTACATTTATTTACATTAAAAAAATAAAATTATCAAAATTCAAGTAAATTTAGGTAAAAAAAAATTGTTAAACAACATCGATTTCTACCATAATTTTCTATAGGATTCAAATCCGCATAGCATCCAATGTGCGATTTGTGCTTGGGGTAATTATCTTAAAAATGTTTAAATAACACACCTTATCCATAATACCGTCGTTAAAGACAAGATTTCATATACCGGAAGCGCTCATACAACTCCATACCATAACCAATCCTCCTCCGTGCTTTAGGATTGGAATTGTGTGTTTACAGCAATGGTGTGCACGGCCATCCACTGGTGGTTTCTGTAAAATACTCTTAATTTAATTAATTCAACAACACTTGGGCGTTTAAGTATTTTTTTAATAATTATTTAATAATTCGTTTGTAGCACGATTTTAGGTAACATTAGTGCTTAAAAATGTTTAAATATGTAATTAAACAACAAGAATTAAATATTAATTCTCCCTTAAATTTTCTCTTTTCCTATTTTGCTCACCATTGGTTTACAGTGATACCTTATAAGTAGACATCGGATTTTTGCATGTTTTTTATTTCTTATCCGATTGGACTCAAATTTCGGATCTAGGCGTTTTAAGGGTCAACTTTTCGATATTTGGGGTCATATCAAATATATGCAAAATATATGCAAAAAAATGCAAAAAGTTTTTGGCGAAAATCGTCATAAAAGTCGTAAAATTTACAATTAAAGTTGGAAAAAATCAAAAAAACTTTAAAGTGTCTTAAATTAAGACTGTTGGCCATTTAACGTGGATTTTTTTTAGCAGATTATTATGTTATTGATACCTCTTACGACAGTGTGGTGTAGAGTATATGGTATTGTAATACTTTTTTTTATTGTTAAACTATGCAAAAATATAAAATTTGATAAAATATCAATAATTTTATGTAAATTCAATATTTTCTTTGTCTTAATTTGTAGCTTTAGGCTGGTTTTAACTGAAAGGGAAGAAATCGATGTCGGATTTTTTAGGCGGGGGATGCCGCCTACACTGTTTACCTTGATAAGAATTTAGATAGATTTAAGATTAAGATTGACAATTGAGCACAATTGGAATAAGTTAACACGTACTACTGGGGCCTCGAGTTTATGAAAATCTCGTCTCTCTCGGCGACTCATATGTGTGGAACGGTTAAAGCTATTTGCCCGTATTATGCATTAAATTAAAGGCCATTCTGTTCATTTTATGTTCAAAAACAAAATGCGAAGTATTACTGAATTGGAGATAAAAAGCCAGTGTCCCGATTAACGTGACTACGTACGCCTTAGGACGAAAATGGAGACTATCTGGGTACAGCCGTCTACCTGGAGAACACATTGTTTTAGTTGTTCGTCCTTTGTAATTAATTGGTAGTAATCTGTGGTGAGCTCGACTCGTAGTTAATGTAACCTTTTTTAGGAATTTCGAACAGTTGTTCTTTTGTAAGTTTGGGACGAATATTTCCGGAAAAGTTTCCATCCTCGCTTTGTTATGTTGTTTGTTATGTTTTGTCGCCATTTGACTCTTTACGGTGTTTTGTACTGTCGGATCAAACAATGCCAAGCCAAAGTTCAGTACTAAGATATCACAGGTGATTTATCATTTTGTTATTTCCTTTTTCTGATACTTGTTCGTCTATGTTTCCGTATTTCAATAGATTTTCAATGAGGTCTAGGTCTTGTTTTGATGCTAAACGCTTCGTAGAATCTGAAGAACCATCTGTCCCGAAAATAATCAAGCGCGGCTTCAACAAGAACTCTTAACCATGAAATTGTCATTGCTGCTGGACACCTGTAAAGTGTCCTATAGGAACGTTATTCGTATCATTTTATCTCGGAGAGGACCCGAACAAATATAAGATCTTTGGAAGCTATGTCCGTTTATTCCGGAAAATAAACAGTGAAAAATACTCGCAACAACTTCAAGGAAGGGTTAAGATACCCAAAAACTCGGCTATTTGGGTGCACTCGTATAAAACTATTACCCAAAACAGAGCAGAAAGAACGGGTTGCTGATATGGTATCCTGAAACTGACAATAGCTCAGGGGAGAAAAAAGACCTAGCAGTGTACGAATGCCTAGAATAATGGGGTCTTATCAGCTTGAGCAGATGTTAGTTCGAGAGCTTCTGTACCTGCGTACAGACTAATTAGAAGTATTGTTAAGAGGGATTTTTGACTGCAAGATTGTTTTCATCTTTCGAGCCTGGTTTAACGCGCCCAGAACTTTTTTTTATTTTGTTTATTTATTTTGTATCAAACAACAACAACTGAGTATTATAAATGTGAGTGTGGGTTATTGATTTTACAAAACGTATAATGAACAAGGTAATGTTTATATAGGTATTGTTACGGAATTAGATTTAACTAATCTCCGTGTAGACGTTGTTTTATTCCCCGATACGATTTGTACCAAATAAAACAGGGTTCGTTTTAGATTACGTTTCTACAATGCTTTATTTACTTTATTACACTTATTCAGAACCGACTTTAATTACCAAGCACACAGCAAGTCTCTAGTTAGCACGCAGCTATTCTTTTACCGATCTGTTCAGTTCAACGCTTAAAACACAACTCACTCGTCATTGCCAGTTCCCCTGTATTTATATCCCAAAGTCTCCCTGTTCGAGAGTCCTCTAGAAAATGTCTGGCAACTCCTCGAATATGTACAACGAACACACAGACGCACATTCGCACTAAGCGAACAACCAGACTCACATACATGGGGGATGATCAATGACGTAATTACAACAACAAATAAATGCAAGAAAAGAAGTAACAAACTAAACGATAATTACATGATTTAGGCAACACAAACAAAAGAACATTAACAAAAGGTAATGTAACGACTAGAATGATGAAGAGAGTTCTACATGGTGGTTGTTGTTGCTTAAATAAAATAACTGCGCAATAAAACGTTACGTTACAATTCAAATTTTTAAATTAACGGAAATTAAACTAAATTAACTTAAACCTATCAGTTACATTCGTAACAGTATAATATAGGATGGATAATCAACAGGTTGAAACGGATTAGAGACAATAGATTGAGTTTAATATATATATAAACAAGAATAAAAGTATCAGTCGGCTTTGCCGACAGAGATATACCCTCAGCCTGTGTAAATTGAAACCCCTTTTTCGAAAAAACTTAGGTATTTAATGGGTTTCAAAATTTTGGTCGTATAAACCGACAAATTAGTCCATATTCGAACCTGATCTATATATGGTAGATATTATAAGAATGTGTAAAGTATGGACCAAATCGGTCACTCCCATCAAGAGTTATAGTGCGTAAATTTTTCCGAATATTTTTGAACTTTTGTGGGGTAGGTACCTGAAGGAGTGGACCGATATGGCTTATCTACGAACTTAAACTAAGTTTGGAAACAATATTACAAAGGCCAAATTTTGGCCGGAATCGGCATATCCGTTCGAGAATTATCTTGCGCTTCCACCCATAAACATGGTGTCATAGGGTTTGTTTTTCAACTTTCAGGCTATTTTTTCAGGAAGTATGGACTTGCCCCTGAGGAAACTTGTACATTCGTATAGGGGACAGTGAATACAAGATGTTACAACAAAAACCAAAGCGATTGGAGAGCAGGTCCTAAACTGAACTTTTCCGAAATTTTGTGTGGGAGGTACACGAAGGAGTTTACCGATAGAGTCCATATTGGAACCTCATCTAAGTCTGGTAGAAATTTCATAATGTGCAAAGTATGGACCAAATTGGTTACTCCCTTCAAGAGTTATCGTACGCACAAATTTTCCGAACATTTTTGAACTTTTGTGGGGGAGGTACCGGAAGGGGTGGACCGATATAATCCATCTTTTAACTTGAACTAAGTTTGGACAAAGTATTACGAAAGCCAAATTTTGGACCGAATCGGCAGATCCGTTCGAGAGTTATCTTGCGCTCCAACCACTACACAAGGTGTCATAGGGTTTTTGGTAACTTTCAGGCTATTTTCTCAGGAAGTATGGACTTGCCCGTAATGAAACTTACAGCGTCGTATATAGGACAGCGAATACAACTTGCGTAAACAAAAATCAAAGCGATTCGAGACCAGGTCCTAAACTGAACTTTTCCGAAATTTTGTGTGATAGGTACCCGAAGGTGTGGACTGATTGAGTCCATATTGGAACCTCATCTAAATTTGGTAGAAATTACACTATGTGGAAAGTATGGACCAAATCGGTTATTCCCTACAAGAGTTATCGTGCGCACAAGTTTTGCGATAATTTTTGAACATTTGTGGGGGAGGTACCTGAAGGAGTGGACCTATATGGCCCATCTTCGAACTTAAATCGAATCTGGACAAAATATTTCGATACCCAAAATTTGAACCGAATCGATTGATCCGTTCGAGAGTTATCGTGCGCACCAGCCAGCCAGACAGACGGACAGACAGACAGACGGACGGACATTGCTAGATCTACTCAAAATTGTCTGAAACGGATATCGTACAAACATACTTGGGGTCTAAAACCATTATTTCGATGAGGCACATTTTTGGTCGTATCAAAGTGTAAATACCCTCTTTAGCCTAAAGGCTGAGGGTATAAAAATAGTGAAAACGAAATTCAGAAATATTTTTTAGGTCCAAAATAAGACCTAAACCGCATTGAAGATTTATTGAAATACGAAACAAATATCAGATAAAGGAAATAACAAAATGATAAATCATCTGTGGTATCTTAGTCCTGAACTTGTTGGCCTGGCATTGTTTGATCTGATAGTTCAAACCACCGTAAAGAGCCAAATGCTACAAAAATCTTAACAAAGCAAGCAGAAGAAGCTGGACAAAACAAAACTAACAAAAGAACAACTGCCGAAATTCCCAGAAAAAGTCTACCGGACGTAATTACAGGGGGATACTTACTTGTTGTTCAAGATACCAAGCATTAACTCCGAATTTCTTGAAAAAGATCCTGCAACTTGACCACAGAACATTAATTACCAGGAAGGGTAAAGGATGGTAAACAACTTGAAAGTTGTGAACGACATAGCAGAGCAAGGAGTCGAGTTCATCACCAAGTAGTCAGTCACCTTTACCCAGATGTCTCCAAAAACACATTATGTCAGTCCCTTAAATAAATTTAAATATGAACAAAATGTAAAAGACATTTGTTTTCATTCCCAAAAATTGATAATATGGGAAGAAATAAAAAATAATTAAAAAAATTAAGTTACAATGTTTTATTTATTAATTCACTTAAAACTAGAAAATAATTTTTAATGATGGATTCTCTCAAAAAAACGCTTGCCGTTTAATATTGCCACAAGTTTTAATTCAAATGCAAGCGTTTTATTTGATAGATTTCATCATTAAAAATTATTTTCTAGTTTTAAGTGCATTTATAAATAAAACACTGTAAGTTATTTTTTTAACTATTTTTTATTTTTAACTTTTCAGCATTTAAATTGTTTTGCCACTGAGAACCTCATAACAAAATTATAGTCAATTTAGGCCGAAAATGTAGATAAAAACTTTAAAATACCTGAAATCGTGTTGTACCTTTATATAGGGGCTATACCAAAACCTTGACCTGAGTCGAACATTTTTGGTGAGGAAGTTTCTGTTTCTGCCAAGTTGTAGTCAATTCGGCCTAAAAGTTAAAACAGAATCTTTAAAATACTTTAAATCGGGTGGTACCGGTATATGATGGCTCTAAGAAAAAATGAACCCATATTGGTTTTGAGGGTTTTTTCACAATAGACTCCATTTTCACCCTAAGGCGTTTTCGGGACATTGACTGTACACGGTGCTCTTGAATCAAATTTAAATGGAAGGTGCTTACACCTGGAAAGTTTTTGCGGATTCTGAAACTACAATGTTCATAGATGAGAAAAATCAAAAAACAAAAAAAATCGCCGAAGCGCTTTTTAAATAAACGCGATTCAAGTTGACATTTTTAGGGGTTGTTTAGGTTTTCACTATTTTGCTTAGAAACCGCAAGTCCTATCCAAGTGAGACTGAAGAAAACGTTGTAGCTATGAAAATTCTCTACAAGATTAACCTTTACGGTATTTTCGTAGGTTTTACCATTTTTGAGATATTGAAGTTCAAATTGGGATAAGGAAGCTCAGTTTACATTTTTAGGCTTTTTTGTTAGGGTTTCGCGATTTTGCTTGAATACGGCAAGTCTTACCGGCATGGGACCTGAGAAAATTTTATAGCTGTGAAAATTCTCTACAAGTCTGGCTTTTGTAATTATTCCTAGGTTGTACCATTTTTTAGACATATAAGTTTAAGTTGGGTAATTGCAGTCATGACATTGTTTTATAAGGAGACGATACGTAATTGAATTGAATTTAATTTGTCCCAATTTCAACTTCTATATCTCAAAAGTTGTAAAACCTACGAAAATATCATTAAGGTCAATCTTGTAGAAAATTTTGATAGCTGCCATATTTTCTTTACTCCCATTTTGATAGGGCTTGCGGTTTCCAACCAAAATCGCAAAAACCTAAACAACCCCTAAAAATGTCAACTTAAATCGCGATTTATTTAAAAAGCGCTCCGGCGATTTTTTTTGGTTTTTTGATTTTTCTCATCTATGAACATTGTAGTTTCAGAATCCGCAAAAACTTCCCAGGTGTAAGCACCTTCCATTTAAATTTGATTCAAGAGCACCGTGTGTATTATCTTGAATTCAGTACTACTTACGTATTTTGTGGTTCGGCAAGAAATATTAATAATAGTATGGCATTTAATTTAATGCATTACATGGGCAAATAACCGTTTCATAGATATGGGTTGCTAAAGTCGTCAAATAGCCAAAAAATCGAGATTTTAATAATTACAAGGCCGAAGTGGCATGTGTTAACATATTTCAATTGTGCTCAAACTTTAACAATCTTAAAATCCAACCAAACTAAATACTTTAGGGGAATGCCGCATAAAAAAATCCGACATCGATGTTTTCCCTTTAAGTTAAAACCAGACTAATGCAACAAATTAAGACAAAGAAAATATCGAATTTTACATAAAATATTTGACAATTTAACAAATTTTATATTTTTTACACTGTGGTAAGGGGTCTCAATAGCATAATAATCTGCTAAAAAAGCGACTTTAAACGGCCAACAATCTTAATTTAGGACACTTTGAAGTTTTTTGATGATTTTTTCCAACTTTAATTGTCAATTTTACGACTTTTATTGCGATTTTCGGCCAAAAACTGCTTGCATAGTCCCGGGCCACACTAAGAGTAATTTCACTGAAATTTTGACATGAAAGTAAAAGAAAATGTAAAATAAAACTGTCTGTTTGTTTCATACGAATATTGCAACAAATCAAAATTGCAGAACACATGAAACCGTGTACACTTGTTTCTTGAAATTATGATTTTTTTCCAAGTGTGGCCCGGGACATATTTTGCATATTCTGCATATTTTTTGCATATTTTGTGCATATAAAAAATATGCCAAATAAATACGAAATATGACCCTGTCATTGAATTTAGATTTCTTTGAAACGAATTTTGGTCCAAACAGAATCTTCGTTCTTTATTATTAAAAAATATGCAAATATGCAAAATCCGATGTCTACTTATAAGGATAGGAAATTAAGAGAAATATTGAAATTACAATCATTCAAAAAATATGAAAATTAAAAAGCCTGTCATTCTCGAATTAGTTAAAAAAAGGTGGTGCGCATCCGATTTTGGATACAGCGAATCAATCTCTTTTAATATCTATGCCTTTTTCCATGTTTCGCTCAGCGACCATAGTGTGCCGTCAGTTGCATCACACAATGCAAATAAGCTTAATGGGTACTTTACACGATATGTCACTTTGCGTATACATTTAGTATATAAAAAGTGACAACCCATATGTAAAATGCATATCTTGTAAAGTACCCATAAAGTCGGTAAAAGTCGCGCAATCCGCATACGATTTTGATGCGCATCAGATTTCTGTAGCACCCATCAAAAATACGTCAATATACCCTTATATCTAATAGATTCTACAAGAGCGCGGATGTGCCTTTACGTTCTATTTTTGGTAAAAGATCCATATTACTCGCGTATCTCCATTAAGAAAATCGCGGCTTAGTGAAGATTTTCCTATTTTCGAGGTAACTATATCCACCGTTTCAGTGGACGGATTCGAACGCGGAAGGGCTCATTAGATCCGTCGCGTAAAAGAACTATATTCATGCGTGGTGAAAGGAAATTAAATGAAACTTGTAAATTTTATACGCAAAAAATATGTAGGTTTTTTAAGAAAATTCACGCATCAAATTTTGGCATTTAGACTACAATTACTACGATGCCGTACAGAGCACTGTCATGAGATAGACATTAAACTATGTAAAATCACGAGTTCTATATACCTATTGTGAGTTTTGAATATAACATGGTTGCGCATCCCGATTATTACAAATAAAAAAATCAAAAAACCCCGAAATTCCGGTTTCAAAAGGTCTGCATCAATTTTTGATGGATGTAGTGGATATATCGAAAAATGATACACTAGTATCATATTGCCCATGAAGTATTCTGTGAGTCTTTCTTTGGGCATATGTCTATAAAATGTAAGGTTAAGCCAGAAATCGGAAGGGAACATAAAAAACTTGTTGGCTTCAACACATTTTTAACCATTTTTCTACATTGATGCCAACACAGTTTCCACGTAAATTAATTTTATTGTTCGACATTATGGGATCCCTCATAAAACACTTCATTTTAAAGAAATTCAGTCATACTATTTAGGATATGTTAACAGTTCGCGAATTTTGAAAGGGCGAAACTCCATATTATGGGTATTAAGTGGTTAATGTAATAAGCCTCTTGGGGTCAAATACAATCGGTCCGTTGAGCGTCATTTTACAAGCCAAAACAACAATCACATGAAAAAAGTCGAAGTGATGTCAAGTTTTACTTTGAAGTTTTCATTTGGTTGTTGTTTTAACGCGAGACGTGACTCAAGCTGAAAACACATCCAACGTTTGAGTAAAGTTTTGTGTAATTTCGGGTGGAAAAAATTTAAACTTTGTAGTTTATTCTTCTACCAGAAATGACACAAAACTTTACTCAAACGTTGGATGTGTTTTCAGCTTCACAACGGACCGATTGTATTTGGTCCCTTTAAACGCGAATGATTCACGAAGACAGATTAACCTTATTGAAAGTAATTAGGTGCTTAACAGTATACCTGTTATTTCCTAAGGGCTGTTAGCTAAATAGAAATTTCCAAACAGTTTACTCATAACATTGAACTACCATTAATATGTCTCTTTTATTGCCCAATAATACTTACAAAATTCTGGGTAAAATAGAATTTGTTCTGTTTAAATTTCAAATTCCAATTAAAAATACTTACAGATGCATTATGATGGGTTTTTAAGGATGCAAAGACACATGCTTCCTGTTATCGGGACAGGTAAATTTGCACTAATCGCAGTCGGTACATTTTTACCTGGAACGAGTATATTTATACCGTTCGCAAATTCACCATTTATGGTAGTTACAGTTTGAACTCCTTGCATACAACATGAAGGACGCCAATCACAGCAGTTACGTTCCGTTGTTACTTACGATTATATTACTACAGTGTTTCGCACATGTCCACTGTATTCCGAACAGAAATCAAGAAAGGTATTGTTGAAAAATAAAATATTCGAATTAATAACAGAAATTTTTAAATTTACAGATCGTTATCTGATCCTGCATTAGCAGATGACATTAAATGGTTTTTCCGTGGAATAGGTAACTTTGCTAGCACTCTGGAACGAATGCTGCCCAACATTAAGACTGATGCTAAGAATAAGTAAGTAAATCGTATCTAATTTATTTCTTTTCAATGTAAACAATTGTTGATTAATTTTTTTCAGAACTTTTGGCGAAAATGCTCGATTCTCTTTGCTAACCGGATTGCGGCATGTTCTAGTGGGAGTACGTGAAATTTCAATGACGTTTGAACAAAGCTTAAAAACCGATCATATAAAACAATTGCAGCAGTTGTAAGTACATATAAAATTGAATGCATTATTCCAGAGCACACCAAGTGTTAGAATACCAAAGAAACACGTAATCGATTGCTATTAATTACTTATGTATATGTGACCTTTTTTCAGTAAAAATGCAACCAACTTTGTCAATGATATCATTGGTGCCTTGAAAATGTGGCTAAGTCAGCTACGTGCATTAGTCATGCACATTTATACGCTGTACAATCGTTACATTCCCGAGGTTCTCTTTGGCAAGTGTTTGGGAAATTATTTGATTACGAATTATCCCGATCGTTCGTATTATGAGTATCCGTTCATACTTCTGGCTGAAATATGGGAGAGTATTGTTAGCTCTGGTGAATCAGCAACACTTGCAACGACAGAAGGTGTGGAAAGTATCACCACCGAATCGGTGCTGAATATCGACGACGATGATTTGAATATTTCTCAAAATGAAATATCACACACCGATGATGACACCAATGATTATGACAATAGCCTCTTTTCAACAAAATCTCGCCGAAATGTCGATGATGTTGCGCCATCCGAAAGTATTTTCAATCTGAGCACAGTTTTAGATGAGGATAAAGATAAAATAATCGAAAACGCCGCACAACGACAATCATGGAAGATTTGTTTGAAATTGTATACGGCAGAAAGTATATCACGTTCCCTGAAGAGTTATTTCTTGAACATGTGATGTTATGAAGTTTATTTAAGTTTTTTCTTGTGTAAAGTATATTTAGAGAAAAAAAACAATAAAAATATGTTGGCCATCACCAATTAAAAGAAATGCATTGTATGGGTGTTTCAAATAAAACTGGAAGATGTAGAGAAGAAAATCGGTTCAAGTTTAAAGTTTATGCAGATTTGACGTCAAAACATTATCAAAATTAGCCCAAAATATTTATGGGAGCTATATGCTAATCTGACGGTTCAGATAGCTCAAAAACGGACGGAATTCGCGTGTTTGGTGCACCAAATACCTTAAATCGAGCGGACATATACATAGATGGAAGCTATATCCAAATCTGAACCGATTTCTATGTAATTTGGCAAACTTTTGGGAAAACGAAACATTGTTCCATGTTGTTCCCGAAAAGTTTTAGCCAACTAAAATTGGATTTTCAATAAAATTTAGTACCTAGGGGAAAATAAAATACCTTACCATAAACGCTACGGTAATTTATTAACACGATTCTTAAATGCAACAATCCTACCTACTTAACAAATAAATAATGAATGTAATAGTTTCTGAGAAATAACTATTTCTTTCTCCAGAAATGTGCAAAAATTACATATTTTCCAAAATGGAAAACATTTTCGTTTTTAGGAGCACGCCACGCCCACATCTACCAATATTTTGACCTAATTGTTTGGTTTCCTTAGTTTTAATATGATTACTATCGAATTCCATATAGAAATTAACAATCGGTGACGACAAGATTTGGGTTGTGGCCAGGTAAATCGTCTTCTGAACCACATTGCAGCGTTGTTGAAAACCTTAGTCCCTGAAATACCTTTTTCACATTTAATATATATTTAGAATAGTAATTTGTTAACAACTTTACCCATTGTTTATTATATAAAGTCCATCAAAATTCGATCCGGTTTTCATTTTTTTTGTAGAAATCGTTTTTTAGCCACAATAAATTGGTAAAGTTTTTTCATCGATCGGACCATAATTGTGGCATTTAGTGAATTTTCGTTAAAATTCACCTTTAGCCCCATACAAATTACTATGAAAACAAATATCGCTAGGTTGACACGGATTAACGTTAACCGATCGTCATGAAATTTCATATATGTATAAGGTTTTTGGGTCAAATTGAAAAATTAAGGGGAAATCCAATCAAATTTTTTTTGTTTTTTTTTTGCGTGATTTTCGAAGAAGGACATCGACGTATAGTTTTACACTTATTTAGAATAGGTGTGTTCGTTTACTCAACAATTTGTACAAATTTGTACAAGTCCAGTAACTACTTGTAAACGACTAAGGTATTTTGCATTGTACTGTAGAGTAAACGAACAACATCCAGTAATAATTTGTACAAATGTTGAGTAAACGAACACAATTAATACTAAATTTGCCCTTTTTGGTGTCTCAAGGGAATATTTTAAATGAGTTGAAAAAGGAATAACATGAGCTATACAAATATTAAAAAAAACTTCAAATATTTATCCCACTAAACAATTTTTGCAGAGGCCTCTGATGTTAGATTCTTTAACGAAGTTTTCCAAAGTTTGGTCAGAAAATTTACGAATTTCTCAAAATTTTCCTTAGAAATTGAGTTAATTTTTTCTGCAAGATTTCTTTTAAGAATTTCTGCACACTTTCCTTGCTTGTTCGAGTAGTCTGAACGTACTCTAATGGGAAATTTTGATTCGTTTCTCTTTCTCGCGAACAAAATTGGCGAACTTTCGTTGAGCGTTGATTTAAGGCAAGGGAGAGTTTTTGATGTGTCTTCACGCTGTTTCTTTTTTAGTTATTTCGCAGCTATTAAGTGACAAAGACGTATGTTAAGTATGTTATTTTATAACGTAAGTTATTATACCCTCAGCATTTATGCAAACGAGGGTATATACATTTTCATATGGGCAAAATGTGCCTCATCGAAAGCATGTTTGGACGAAATCCGTTTCAGACAATTTGGAGTTGATTTAGCCATGTCCGTATGTCTGTCTGGCTGGCTGGAGCGCACGAACGGATCAAGTGTTTCGGTACCAATTTTGGCTTTCGTAATATTTTGTCCAAACTTAGTTAAGTTCAAAGATGGGTTAACCGGTCCACTCCTTCCGGTACCACAAAAGATCAAAAATGTTCGGAAATTTAGTCCATACTTTGCACATCGTGACCAGACTTAGATGAAGTTCCAATGTGGACTCAATCGGTCCATTCCTTCGGGTACCTTCCACACAAAATTTCAGAAAAGTTCAGTTTAGGACCTGCTCTCGAATCGCTTTGAGTTTTGTTGTAACAGCTTGTATTCACTGCCACCCATACAACGGTACAAGTTTCATCTGGGGCAAGTCCATACTTCCTGAGAAAATAGCCTGAAAGGTGCAAAAAAATCCAGTATGACACCGTGTGTTGTGCTTGGAACGCAAGATAACTCCCGAACGGATCTGCCGATGCGGTCCAAATTTGGCCTTCGTAATATTTTGTCCAAACTCTGTTTAAGTTCTGTTGTCCAAACTTAGTTTCAGTTCGAAGATGGGTAATACCGGTCCGGTACTTCCCCCCAATATTTAAAAATGTCACTAAAATTGTATGCACGATATCTCTTGAACAGGGCAACTTTGGATCTCATAATATTTTTCCAAATTTAGTTTAACTTCTAAAATGACCCATATCGGTCCTCTTCTTAGTGTACCCCCCCACAAAAGTTCAATATATGTGTCTAAGTTTATGTTGTGGTCCTTTTACACCGATATTATGTTTTCCATGTTTTCCTGGCATACTGATTAAACAAATTATACGATGACCCACAAAAATGACCCTCATAATAAGATCCACTTCCATAATGGACTATGTCGGTCCATTTCATCAAGTGCCTCCTCCGCAACACTTTTGAACTTTAATCCACGTTCTGTGCTTTATAATTCTATGAATATACATTTCAGCGGGGCGCAGCGGCGAATGCAATTTAATCCACATTGTAAAAGTGCAAAGTACAACAAATATTGCAAAAAAAGTTTCGATTTAATTATTGAGATATTCGAATATTTATTAAGAATATTAAGAATTTTGGAAGACAAAATTCAGAATATCTAATCAAACGTCAGAATAGTTTCCGATTTTCGGAAAGAATATTTCCATTTTTTTAGAATTTTTTTCGAAATTTTTAAGAATCTCGAAACAAATCTCCGAAAAAATTCTATTTTCTGCAGGTTTTCTGATATTTCTTTAGAGTGATGTCCGAAATTGTTACGAAAATCTAAATTTCCATCAGAATTTTTTACAAAATTTCTTTCGAATTCTAAACGAATTCTTGTGGAATCTCGAATGTTCTTTTCGAATTTCCCTCGACAAAACGTTCCGAATTCTGCGACCTGCTTTACACAAAAAAGTACATATTTTGCATGCGAATACTGAATCAGAAATGGAAATGGTAACGGAATTGTTTAGCGGGAATTCACATCAACAACAAAATTTCAAACGTTCTACAAAAATTCTCCGATACAATGAACCTTCAATACATATTTTCTCTGAAGAATTCAACGCATTTGAACAGGTGGTAATGACCAATGCCCGTGTGCATTGTTTTATTGTAGGCAAATAAATTTACACACATTTGCTGTCAGATTAAATTATTTGCATATCACAGAATAAAATTAAGTCTAATTCAACTTGAACTTATCTTGTAATACAAAATATGAACGTAAAGAAATTCTGAAAATTTGTTGTGAGACGTTAAATCATAATTGTCGCAGTGAAAATAAGCAAAACAATTTAACGTGTGCACATAACTGCATACATACATAAATTATAGTGTGCGTCAACTGGTGCCGTCAGATTGCCGGGTGAATAGAATGAAAAGCGTTATTATAGTCTTTTCACTTTCATTTCGTATGAAATGCCTTCCCTCTTTATTATATTTATTTTAAGGAGATTCTGGACAATTTCGAATGAAATGTATCCTACTTAAAATAACAAAAAATTAATAATCGAGTGGCGTACGGATTCAACACTAGGAGGTTTACAGAACCTTCGGGTCTCTTATGCACTTCTGAACCCTTAGGAATACAAGCGTTAGCAATTTCAAAGTGATCCAAGACCAATTCTTAAATTGTGTCTAAGCGCGTTTTTAGGAAGTTACCAAAGTGGATCTGCATTTTGTAACGAACACTTGACGGTGTTTGCAAATACTTCCTTTAGAAGTATCATGTTCACAGAAACATACATTTCGGCATAAACAAACACTAGTAACAGGACTACGGGAGTTTTTAATTTGCTAGCAATAGCAGTCGGCTGGGGGGTTCGCGTCCTGTACTAATATTTATCTGTTCGAACGTTGCAATAATAATACTTTAACTCCCTTTTTAACATAAAAAATTTGTATTTGGCCAATAATTACCTAGGTCCCCTGAAACTAATTGACCCCTGTAGACCTACTAATCTGTCATGAAAAAATTAAGAAATAAGAAATGGTATTGATTTAGGTTGTTTTTCCTTGGGCGACTCCTCGGTGGTTTTTGGAGCGCTAGCCTCATTACCCACCCTACCTATGGTTCTACTCGGCGAATACATTGTTATAGAACCCCTTAACTAATGAAAGAAAATAGATTTTTATTTCGTTTACAACATCTACTTTAGGGAAACTCCACAAGTTTAAAATTTAGAGATCCATATTATATATCCAATTTATTCAACTTATTGCATGCATGTAAATAATAAAAAATCTTAAATATAATATCGCCAATAATAATTCAGTATAGTTTGACATTTGTTTTCATTTTGTAACTTAATGCTATTGAGGGAAACAGAATTAATTACTATACTTTATAGAATGTAAATAGAAATTGCAAGAACGTAGGATTTGATAAACCTACAACTTTATAATCTAGATGTAGGGTGCTTTTTCGAAAGCAAAACAAAACTAATAAAAGTAGAAAAAAGATAAAAGTAGAAAAAAAGAGATAAACCACAAAAGTGAAAAGATGGATTATTCGTTGATTATTCTTTGTTACGGATAAGTGTGAAGTAAAATGGGGTGTTTAATAAAGCAAAAACAACATTCACTTACCATACAAACAGCTGATATCCATTGAAGGGGCCTCCCAATTGATGTCGTTCGATGTATGGTTATTATGCTGGAACAAATCTATACGCTTAAGGTTTTGAATATTTCATTAAGTTAATCACTGATTTCAACGTTGTGGCATATCCCTGTTTAGATTAATTTATGCACTATAACTAGGTTTCTTTGTAGGTTTAATTTTAATAATTACATTATACTTTTCCTGACACTTTCTATGAAATTTTTAGGCATTACTTTATGTGTATTGTATTACATGCAAATTTTAACAATCAATTATAATTATTATATTTTAATTCACTTTTCAATATCCACTGATGTATTTTTAACTCTTCAAAAAAAAAAAAACTATTTTAGATTAACATTAAATTACCGTTCAATTCAACGCGTCACACAAAACTAGATTTTGGTGAAGAATGCAAGAAGAAATTAGTTGAAGGCCATAATTTGTTGTTGTTTTACAACAGCAATTAGAGACAGAAGAAGAGGAAAAATGATCAATGAATATGGAACAGCTATTTTGGTTGTCGTCAAATCAAAGAGAATGCAAAAGAGTCAGGAAAGTTTTATATGAAGTTTTTGTTGTTATCAATACTTAAGGTTTGTTTCTTTCTTCTAAGAGGATCACAATTGAATTCTCTCTGTAACCAGGTTGGTTCCAGATGAAGTTCCAATGGATATTAGGGAGGTCCAATAATATTAAAATAATGTTCAGAGGTGCCGCTACTGTGAAATCGCTGGTCGAGAAGATTTGAAAATTGCTCCAAAAATAAAAACGACCAAAACTCCAATACTTAGTTTGATTACCAAAACATGAATCCAAGGGAAATTTGGTGAATTCAAATGATGTTCGAGACTGGACTTCTGTATGATGGTTCAATACTTTTCAACCATCTGAAATCCACGTTTGTAGAATGCTTGGGGTACTGATGACACTTTCCTGTGAAAATAATGAGTTCACCCACTGTTCAACTGTTCTTGACTCCGGATATAATGTTATGACCCGTCTATTTGGACATGTGACAATTGATGGCTTGGAGAAGACACGCCATGTACAGTTGCGTTGAAAGTGCAAATTTCACCTTAAAACTTCTTATTGATATTGGTATTGGACAGGTTTGTTGGATATTCGTCTGCAGATAAGGAAAAAAATCGTTTTCCTTGGATAGATATAAAGGAAACCTCCACCATTTATGTCGGGTCGCTCCAAAATCTGGAGCTAACCTTACAATTTCCAAGTAAGGAGTATGTTTTCCTAAATATTTCAAAAATTACCACTTTTGTTCAAATATATTTGAGTAATAAAGTTTACCTTTTGATATTTTAATTGAATTTTCGAATAATTATAATAATATCCGTATTAGGGATATAACTTTTTGCACTTTTTTGCAAATATCAAAAATACCACCACATAGCCGTGTAGAGCATGAAAAACTATTATGAAAAAAGGTGTAATTTTTTCTCTATCGCGAAAAAAGTTTCCGCACCAAATGCATTGAAGTTCAGTAATGCATTTTTTAATTTTAGCTGTTATGACAACATATTTGCTTTTAATTAAATTTTTTATTTTTTTGTAATCTAATTTAAAATCATTACCAAAGCGTTCTGGACCAATTTGTTCTCAAATCGCGCGATTTCGGAGCATTTTAGGAATTTTTGACACTATTGCAATTTTTGTTTTTTCTTTATAAACTCGTGAATTTTATGTTTATATTTATTGTACCTATCGGACAAGAGAATATGGTGTCATTTGCATCAAATTCGCGAAAGTTACAGACAGTTTTTAATGACTTTGCCTGTGAGAATTGTATTTTTTTCTATGAATATTTATTCAAACCAAGCAAATTTAAAATTATAAGTAGAAAAAAAATCAAAAGGGTTTTAGTAATTACAGTCGGCGCGGAAACTTTTTTCACCGAATCGATCTTAGAAACGCGTTTTTATTATTAGGACAAAATTCCCCACGTGTTACTGGTGTTGTATTTGTGTAAAAAACATATACGATTCTCACAGGCAAAGTCAACAAAAACAGCCTGTAACTTTCGCGACTTCGTTGCAAATGACCCCATATTCTTTTGTCCGGTAGCTACAAAAAATATAAACATAAAATTCACGAGTTTATAAAGAAAAAGCAAAAATTGCAATAGTATCAAAAGTTCCTAATATGCTCCGAAATGGCGCGATTTGAGAACAAATTGGTCCAGAACGCTTTGATAATGATTTTAAATTAGATTACAAAAAAATAAAAATTTTAATTAAAAGCAAATATGTTGTCATAACAGCTAAAATTAAAAAATGCATTACTGAACTTCAATGCATTTGGTGCGGAAACTTTTTTCGCGATAGAGAAAAATTGACGCCGCATTTCATAATGGTTTTCCATGCTCTACACGGCTATATGGTGGTATTTTTTTGGTTATAGCCCTAATCCGTATATAGGAAAATTATGACACTTTATTTTTTTATGAGGTTAAAATTTTTTTTAACTTAAGGATCAGAAGATAATTTGAAGTGTACTCTATGCGAATTTACAGCGAAAAGAATGTACTTAGGAAAAAACGTGTTTCAAGAAACCTCTAGTTAATCGATTTTTAAGGGGTTAAAGCGTAATGCCAAAATTGGTAGAAGGTGATAAATGTTGCCAGATTGCGACATACCAAAAGGAATTGAAGATAATCAGATCGATAACTCTTGGAATATTGGAATCGGTAGATATTACGACCGTTAAATTTATTTCCTTTATATTTAAAAATAAAACAATCAAAAATCGCAATTTCTTAATGAAAGTTCACTACAAAACCGCATAATTCGGGCTCATTGAGCAACAGAATTAGGAGGAGAAAGAACTTTCAAGGCCTGATATCCTTACCATGAAAAGTTCCTACCAGTTTTCCATCCATATCTTCCAATATGTAGTAATGGCTTCCAAGTTTTTCGCGAACTTTCGCCTTAATAAAAACTGGAGCCAATTTGGAGTTAAATTTCTTCTCTAAATTGCTCTGGGCAAAATTTCTCCTAAAGACTTCTTGTCCCACATTAAAGGTAGTTAATCTTGTTCTAAGATTATACTAATCTTTATTTTTTTCATAGGCATCTTTTATATGTTTCCTGATATCATTGCGAATAATCTGGAGATGATCTTCCCTTGCTAATGTTACCTGAGGTTCTTCTAAGACTTCTAAGTTTTTTAATAGTTTATATGATGACCCGTGGGTTATCATATTCAGCCCGAAAAGAGCACGATATGGTGTCATGTTTATAGCCTGATGATGAGAGTTTCGTAGTGCACAGCATATGGAACTTAAATGTTTGTCCCAAAGTTGGTGATCTGTTTTTATATATGCTCTGATTCCGGCTATCAACGATCGATTTACGCGCTCGGACGCATTTGACTGCGGCGAGTAATACGCAGTATACGAATGGGTTATTCCATAAGAAGTGAGAAAGGCATTGAAGTCGTGAGCCTTGAACTGCGTTCCATTGTCACTCACAATGGTTTCTGGCACACCGAACATGTGGAAAATATGTTTTTCAAGAAATTCTTGAATGTTGGAAGACGTAAATTTTCGGAGTGGACATACCCAGTGGTATTTCGTGAGGTGATCCAAGACTAATAGTAGACCTGAAAGTTGGAATTTGTTTTCCCATTGGGGGTTTCATTATAAAATTTGGCGGCTTTGTCGCTTTGCAAACCTCGCAAGACTTTATATAGCTTCGGACGTCCCGTACCATCCCTGGCCAGTAAAAATTTCTTCTGAGAATTTCTAAAGTCTTAACAGTCCCACCGTGAGACGCTATGGGGGAATCATGAGCCCTACTCAAAACAGATTTCCTCAGATTTTCTGGAATCCAGAGTTTCCAGGCAGAGTTCTGTTGATCAGGGTCCCCCGAATAATGTTCCGCTCTCAGGTATACATATTCATCGACTATTTTAATGTCAGGATATTTTTCTGAACTCTCAGACACCTTCTTTTTAAGTTCCTCATAGTCTTGATCTTTAAAGTGGAGAGAATTCAAATCCACTTCGGGTTCAACCATATCCAGACTATCGACAGATGCTTTCGTATTCGAGAAAGAGCATCCGGTACAATATTGTCTTTTCCCTTTCGATGGCTCACTGTAAAACGAAAGGATTGAAGTTGAAAAACCCACCTTGCCAATCTCCCACTCAAGTTTGGCTGCTTCATCAGCCACACCAAACTAGAGTGGTCAGTGATAACTTCGAAGTCCTGCATTTCGAGATAGCATCTGAAGAGTTTTATCGCTTCTAGAGCAGCCAAGCACTCGCGCTCGGTAACGCTATAATTGCGTTGTGCCGAATTAAGCTTTCTGCTCATAAATGCTATAGGACGTTCTCGGTTATCACTGTCCAGTTGGATAAGCACAGCACCAATTCCATAGTCGCTGGCGTCACAATGCACGAAAAATTTCTTCGAAAAATCCGGGTTTATAAGAACAGGTGCAGAAGTTAAAAGTGTTTTAATTCTTTCAAATGCACTCTGTGCCTCGGGTGTCCACACGAACTTCTTTTTGGTTGATACCACTTCGGTTATCGGGAAGACTTCGGTTGAGAAGTTCTCAATAAACCGACGGTACCAACCCGCAAGTCCGAGGAACCCTCGAACCTGCTTCAGGTTCTTTGGAATAGGCCAGTTTATGATCGAGCTGATCTTATCGGGATCGGTGGTTATCCCGCCATTTCCAATAACATACCCTAAATAATTCACACGTGTAACGCAGAATTTACTTTTCCCTATATTTAGGGTCAAATTTGCCTTTTTAAATTGTGAAGCAATACGAACCAAAACCTCTATATGATCCTCAAAGCTTTCGGAAACAACCACTAAGTCATCCAGGTAGCCAAATACGCAATGTCGGAGATCTGCTGGTATGATCTCATCCACAAGACGACACATAGTCTGTGGAGCATTACAAAGCCCAAAGGGCATCACGACGAATTGGTATAAAGGTCTACCTGGGATAGTGAAGGCTGTTAGAGGTTTGGAAGCTTCATCTAAAGCTACTTGCCAATAAGCATCCTTAAGGTCTAACTTAGTTATTAGATTGGCTTTAGGAAGCCTAGCAAAGATGCCTTCTATCGACGGAAGAGGGTATGCGTCTTTTTTGGTAACGCTATTCAATTTGCGTGCGTCTAAGCACAATCTAATTTTGCCTGGTTTTAAAACAAGCCTCATCGGCGAACTCCAGGCTGATGTGGAAGGTTCGATTACTCCCAAAGCAAGCATTCTGTCGATTTCTTTGAAAATCACCTTTTCGACAGCCGGTGATACCGGATAAAATCTTTGTTTGATTGGAAGTGCGTTGCCTACGTCGATAGAATGTTTAATTAAAGGCGTTCGACCTAAGCCTTGAATTTCAAAGTTAGGGAATAGTTTTATCACACAAGCGAGTTGTTGTTTTTGGACAGTGGAAAGAGGGTATGAAATATCTTGGTTTGGATCATCTGTACCATTCGGTAAGTCAGTATTAGGTTCTTGTCACTCTGATATATCTTCAGGATGATTAAGTGATATCATGTCAACAGAGCCAAGAAAATTTTCGAACAGATTAAATGCTTTGAAAAATCAATACCCAAGATTATCCTTTGGGATATCGAAGGAATTAAGAATAGCTTAATGGGGTGTGTTTGGTTTTTAAAGGTTATTTCAACATCTAACCAACCAACAACTTTTTGAGGACTTCCATCAGCAGTTTTTACATACGCTTTAGTTTTTGTAAAATTGTCGTATTTTTCAAAATCAGTGGTTGCCAGATCAGCGCCTAGACAACTTATATTGGCTCCTGTGTCCAGGAGACCAAATTCTTTAAAGTCCAAAAAAGAAACTTGAGCGTAGAAACGCTTATCCTTGGGATCGTTGACTATGGCGGATACTAAAAACCTTCTACTTAGCTTCCTTAATGTCCAATATTTTCGAAGCCTTACAGTAGATCTTTTGGGTTTTGAAAAACAAGTTGTGGTTAGAGTGTCTACATTGAAAATTTTATTTCTTTTTTCTATGTAATTCTCCCATCGTACATGGTAAGGAAGAATCGGATATAACATGTTGGAAACATTATTACTGAATTTTGAATTATTCTCAGGTTTAGAGAGAATCTGTTTTATTTGGCTTGAAATTTCTGGTTGAGTAGAAAGTCCGGTTTGAGTAACGAAATCTGTTTGAGTAATGGCATTTTTTGAATGAGTTTGTTTATGTACTATGGTTCCACTCTGGGAACTGGAGGTCTTACGTTTTTTGAAGGCAAAGCTTTTTTTGCAAGACAAATTTTGCAATTAGGTTTGTAAACCTCTTTTGCCCCGCAACCATAGCAAAATATCTTCCTGTCTTTAAGACAATCTTCCCAGTGATGTCCGACTTCTTCACAATTCCAACACTGGATCTTGTTCGGATATGTTTTGATGGCATCAACTGAGGCGTCAACTAAGGCAGAGTTAACAGACTCAGAAGTGTTTTCTTCTATGTCCAACTCGGATATTTGTCTTCTAGGTTGAGGTAGGTTGACATTTCTAGTTAGTAAATTCCTTCTGACATGTTCATCACTCAAAAAATTTTCTCTTTTCTGCACAAGTTTACGCAAATGAGAAATTGAGTCTATTTGTAGGTATAACAAATCTTGCCTTATTTCAGGTCGAAGATTTCTTGTGATGATTTCCACAAGTTCTGATTCTGACATTGGGGAACTAAGCCTGTCAACAATGGAAGATATAGCTTCATAGAATATGTCGAAGCTTTCAGCAGGTTTCTGCTTCCTATTCCTCAGTTCTTCCCTAATATCAAAGCAAGTCTTAAAGTCGCGATATTGTGATCTCAATGCTAAACAAAAATGATTCCATTCTACATTGAGCACTTGCTTTCGGTACCGCCAGTACCAGTTTTTGGCTTTACCGGTTAATAGAATATTAAGATGTTTACAAATCAAGGAAAAGTCACCGTTAAAATTATCGTTGGTAAGGGATTGCAATCGGTATATAAATTCCTCGACATTTAACCCATTTGGGGACCCGTCAAATTGCAAATGCCAACTATGAATTATCGAGCTGATTTTATCCGCGGAAAAGTTAAATGACGACAGACTAGAACTATTTCCGGAATCATTTGAGGATGCAGTATTAAGATTTGGATTTAAAGAAGTATCTCTTTGTAATGCATTGTCATTAGATGAGTTAGAACAATCATTATGTTGTTGAATTGGTAAAGGGTTGTTTGAAGATCTAGGAAGTATGTTTAGATTACCTAAAAGTCTAGTTATGTTTTGTTCTATTAAGCGATTTAGCTCATTCATATCTACTACAGATTGAGTATTATTATTCTGAAAAGATGTTTGAGGTCTATGTCTTGGTGGAGTATTCATATGTTCAGGATTTATAGAAGAAGTATTTGAATCCGGATTACTTTGAGTGTAACTTCGAGTGTTATAGTGAAAAGCTTTGGCTCCTCTCGGTTTACCTTTTTTATTGCCTTTACTACCTGAAGGATACGACTGAGTAGGGGTTTTAGGTAGTGGAAGAGGAATTTCTACCTCTGAATCAGTTATAAATGTATACTTTCGAAGGTCTGCCAGATTGCAAGATTTCTTGCAGATCGGACATTCTGCTGAAGTTGCCAAAAATGTCTCTATGCAACTTCTATGAAAAATGTGAGAACATTCTTTTATTATCAAGCATTCTTCACTTTCTGAAATCGGCTCTTCACAAATGAAGCAGTCCAAAATAGTGTCAGCGTTTGTAGCTGTATCCGAAGGTGGTATATTAGATGTTGGAGGAGGAGTTCGACTAAGCGACATGTTTATAGTATTAAGTTTGTAATGGTTCAGAAAAAGATTATAAATTAGAGCAAATGTAAGTCCGGAAAATCAGAATTTGTAAACACAAAAGCATTTAACTGAATACGTATCAGATAGTACTAATATGTTTTTTTTTTTTTTTTTAATTTAAAAACAATAAAAATGTATGTATGCATAAAGGAGTTTCCAAAAAGATTACGATGTGAAACGAAATAAAACGACAACTAACAAAAATCAATACAGGAATGCAAATATTGTCTATTAAGGTTTATGGTAACGTAAAGATCAGTGATATCAACAAACCAATTTGAATCCAATTACTACGAGACCTGAAGGATTCCTCCAAAATAATCTGGACAAAGATCTGCAGACAGCAACATCTTTGTAATCCTGAGATATATTTAGGGGTAATTGATATCTAGTTTATATTCACTGATGCAAATAAGATAACATAAATCCATTACTTGGTTTCATTCTCAATATTTTTGCTTTCATAAATCTAGAAGAAATATACAACTACTAAACGGTTAGTCTGCTCGAAACTTTGAAACCTCAAACAACCAAAAATATCCAGAGAAGTGATGTATATTTTTCCACATAAATGTCTACAATCACATTGAAAAATCGCAAAGCAACTTAAAGTTTGAACTCTAAAATGTAATAAAATTTGAGCCGAAAGGAAGATGGAGCTCCTTCGGCCCCACGTGCTGGGCGCCAATTATTGTAACGAACACTTGACGGTGTTTGCAAATACTTCCTTTAGAAGTATCATGTTCACAGAAACATACATTTCGGCATAAACAAACACTAGTAACAGGACTACGGGAGTTTTTAATTTGCTAGCAATAGCAGTCGGCTGGGGGGTTCGCGTCCTGTACTAATATTTATCTGTTCGAACGTTGCAATAATAATACTTTAACTCCCTTTTTAACATAAAAAATTTGTATTTGGCCAATATTTACCTAGGTCCCCTGAAACTAATTGACCCCTGTAGACCTACTAATCTGTCATGAAAAAATTAAGAAATAAGAAATGGTATTGATTTAGGTTGTTTTTCCTTGGGCGACTCCTCGGTGGTTTTTGGAGCGCTAGCCTCATTACCCACCCTACCTATGGTTCTACTCGGCGAATACATTGTTATAGAACCCCTTAACTAATGAAAGAAAATAGATTTTTATTTCGTTTACAACATCTACTTTAGGGAAACTCCACAAGTTTAAAATTTAGAGATCCATATTATATATCCAATTTATTCAACTTATTGCATGCATGTAAATAATAAAAAATCTTAAATATAATATCGCCAATAATAATTCAGTATAGTTTGACATTTGTTTTCATTTTGTAACTTAATGCTATTGAGGGAAACAGAATTAATTACTATACTTTATAGAATGTAAATAGAAATTGCAAGAACGTAGGATTTGATAAACCTACAACTTTATAATCTAGATGTAGGGTGCTTTTTCGAAAGCAAAACAAAACTAATAAAAGTAGAAAAAAGATAAAAGTAGAAAAAAAGAGATAAACCACAAAAGTGAAAAGATGGATTATTCGTTGATTATTCTTTGTTACGGATAAGTGTGAAGTAAAATGGGGTGTTTAATAAAGCAAAAACAACATTCACTTACCATACAAACAGCTGATATCCATTGAAGGGGCCTCCCAATTGATGTCGTTCGATGTATGGTTATTATGCTGGAACAAATCTATACGCTTAAGGTTTTGAATATTTCATTAAGTTAATCACTGATTTCAACGTTGTGGCATATCCCTGTTTAGATTAATTTATGCACTATAACTAGGTTTCTTTGTAGGTTTAATTTTAATAATTACATTATACTTTTCCTGACACTTTCTATGAAATTTTTAGGCATTACTTTATGTGTATTGTATTACATGCAAATTTTAACAATCAATTATAATTATTATATTTTAATTCACTTTTCAATATCCACTGATGTATTTTTAACTCTTCAAAAAAAAAACAACTATTTTAGATTAACATTATATTACCGTTCAATTCAACGCGTCACACAAAACTAGATTTTGGTGAAGAATGCAAGAAGAAATTAGTTGAAGGTCATAATTTGTTGTTGTTTTACAACAGCAATTAGAGACAGAAGAAGAGGAAAAATGATCAATGAATATGGAACAGCTATTTTGGTTGTCGTCAAATCAAAGAGAATGCAAAAGAGTCAGGAAAGTTTTATATGAAGTTTTTGTTGTTATCAATACTTAAGGTTTGTTTCTTTCTTCTAAGAGGATCACAATTGAATTCTCTCTGTAACCAGGTTGGTTCCAGATGAAGTTCCAATGGATATTAGGGAGGTCCAATAATATTAAAATAATGTTCAGAGGTGCCGCTACTGTGAAATCGCTGGTCGAGAAGATTTGAAAATTGCTCCAAAAATAAAAACGACCAAAACTCCAATACTTAGTTTGATTACCAAAACATGAATCCAAGGGAAATTTGGTGAATTCAAATGATGTTCGAGACTGGACTTCTGTATGATGGTTCAATACTTTTCAACCATCTGAAATCCACGTTTGTAGAATGCTTGGGGTACTGATGACACTTTCCTGTGAAAATAATGAGTTCACCCACTGTTCAACTGTTCTTGACTCCGGATATAATGTTATGACCCGTCTATTTGGACATGTGACAATTGATGGCTTGGAGAAGACACGCCATGTACAGTTGCGTTGAAAGTGCAAATTTCACCTTAAAACTTCTTATTGATATTGGTATTGGACAGGTTTGTTGGATATTCGTCTGCAGATAAGGAAAAAAATCGTTTTCCTTGGATAGATATAAAGGAAACCTCCACCATTTATGTCGGGTCGCTCCAAAATCTGGAGCTAACCTTACAATTTCCAAGTAAGGAGTAAGTTTTCCTAAATATTTCAAAAATTACCACTTTTGTTCAAATATATTTGAGTAATAAAGTTTACCTTTTGATATTTTAATTGAATTTTCGAATAATTATAATAATATCCGTATATAGGAAAATTATGACACTTTATTTTTTTATGAGGTTAAAATTTTTTTTAACTTAAGGATCAGAAGATAATTTGAAGTGTACTCTATGCGAATTTACAGCGAAAAGAATGTACTTAGGAAAAAACGTGTTTCAAGAAACCTCTAGTTAATCGATTTTTAAGGGGTTAAAGCGTAATGCCAAAATTGGTAGAAGGTGATAAATGTTGCCAGATTGCGACATACCAAAAGGAATTGAAGATAATCAGATCGATAACTCTTGGAATATTGGAATCGGTAGATATTACGACCGTTAAATTTATTTCCTTTATATTTAAAAATAAAACAATCAAAAATCGCAATTTCTTAATGAAAGTTCACTACAATTTGGGAACTGTCAGTGACAATACTACTTGATCAAATTTCGGTAGAAGTTTTAATATTAAATTTATTGAAACTGATCTAACCGAAGTAGTGGAAGTAGAAGAATTTGGAGGGACCGTGCTTGTCATTGTCTGACTTCTCTGCTTTTGAAGGGCCGTTCAACAAGGTAAAGCTCAAATCAATTCACAATACCTTGAAAGCCTTGGATGTTTCCTCCATCTTTAGAAATTGGATCAGTGGATAATTATATATTTGCTAGTGTGTGGTAACAAAATTTCAATCCAGTTCTTTGATATTTCCAGCAATATGATGAAAATGAGAAAAACAGGATATTTGAAATAAAACGGTTAATTTAATTTATCAGCGAATGATGACATGATGACAATCGTTAGAAAAGTTTTAAATTATTCGTAAACAACAGTTTTGTGTAATAAAGTGTTGTCTATTCTTCAAATGATGATATATGCAATACAAATAAAACGATTGCTTTGCATACAGTAATATCGTCCCGTTACTTATCAAAAGTTTATAGTGATTTTATTAAGGCTATTAAAATTGTGGAAAAATATTTGTTATTGAACTTTTCAGTACGCCTTGCACATCCTCAAGTTGATTCAATAGTTTTTATTAAACTAATATTTGTTCGGCAATGACAAATTTTTGATAAACTGCATCAAATAGATTTTACAAAGTATTGTTTTAACTATAATTTGGTTTTCGCATTGGTAACTAAGTGCAAATTTGTAGATATTAAATAATTATCTGTTTATGTATACGAGTATGATTATATTCTTTTCGAGTATGTGTGTCTTTCTATATAGATTTCCATAACGTATTACTTAAAACATACAAGCGAGAATTAAAAAATTATAACAGGTTGGGTATATTAAGTTCGTTGGTTACCTCCCCCACAAAAGTTCAAAATGACCCGCTAAAATAGCACGCACACTAACTTTAGAAAGAAGTAACAGCTTTGGGTCCATACTTTTGCACATCGTAATATTTCTCCCAGGCATAGATAAGGTCGAATATAGAATATTCGGACCATTCTTTCGGGTACCTCCCAAACAAATTTACAATATTTATTCCATAAATGCAGTTAAAGGGCTCGTGTCGTTTTGAAATCTATACTTACTGACATAACTACCATAATACTTTAAAAACCTTCGGGCACCGTCTAAAAATGACCGATTTGCTTAAAACTTGGCTCATACTAAAGGTCATAGTAGTTCTGCCAGGATAGAATAGTTCAAACATTTTGGTTTTATAGTTCGCAGATATGAAATATTCCTATCAAAGGTACAAATTTATTCGGAACGTCCAAAATTGTCAAGACAAAAGGCCCGAAAGTTAAAACAATCCACAATATTTATTTTAGCAAAATCATAACTCCTACTATAAAATGAAAATCATGGTCATTAAGGGGAATCTTTTGAAAAAATATATGCAGAGGCGAATGTGGGTTGCTCTATAACACTGTGCAGCAGCATTTTTGGGGGGTGGAAAATTTCTTTTGGAGATGAAAGCCCTTGATGGGTATACTAAGAACCCAAAAGGAAATTTTCGCCATAGGTCAAGTTTCTGAGATATCGCGCGATGAAGTTTTTGATTTTTTTCCTATAATACTTGGGAAAATAGCTCCATATCTCTGTTTGGCGTTGTTGTAGCTTCATTTTGAGGTGAGTCAAATCGATTGGCGAATCTTTTTGTAGAACATTTCAACTCAATCCCTTTCATGTCCTTTTCGTCCTTTATTTCTTGAACCGTAGTGAAAGTACCACAAGATGAGATTTTTCGGCATCCAAATATTCTACAAAATGTTGCTCAGAAGATTTTAGGTACGGTTCTCTTTGACAACGAATCGATTTTGTCCCGTTTTCATTGTCCTTTTTGACATTTAATCGGTTTTGGTTCAGAAATAAACTATTGGTCTGTTCCAGTACTGCAAGAATCTACTATTTTTTACTATTTTTCCCGATAACATAAAGGAAAAAATGTTATCGTAGTAAAAAATAGTAGCTTCTTGCAGGTTCTGGAACAGAGCATATGTTTTGTTTTTCTGTATATTCGTCATTGGTTATTTATTGGCATGTAGACATAACAATTTGTCATTGCTTATGTTGACATCTGGGGTGCTTCTGAAATATTTACAACAAATAGCTCTTGTATTTAGCCGATAGCCTTAGATGCTAGCGCTATTTATACCCTATACCACAATGTGGAAAAGGGTATAATAAGTTTGTTTTCCCAAAAATTCATGTAACGCCGCGAAATATTCGTCGTAGACCCCTCATGTGGTATACCAAACTTCATATCTCGACGAGATAAAGCGATTTAGCGATGTGTGTCCGTCCGTCCGTCCGTCCGTCTGTCCGTCCATTAAAAATTGTAATCAAGCTAGAGGCCGCAATTATGGACCGATTGTCACGAAATTTAGTATGGAGGTCGGGTTTGGACCAGAATAGAACTGATTAGTTTTTGGCGATGATCGTGAAATGTTAAAGGGATGAAATGGACCAAAAACAAAATTTTTGCTCGATTTTGTAGCCGCTCTGTAGGTCGCAATAATAGTCCGATCGGCGCGAAATTTTAAACGTAGTTTTGGTTTGAGATGAAGAAGTAGCGTGCAAGTCAACGGTATGATCGGATAATATTTAGCGGGTTAAATTGATCAAAACTTTTGTGTGAAAATTGGTAAAATTTCTAATGCACATCTTATAACTTTATCCCAAGAAGACGCGTTTAGTGGTATAGGGTATCACATGGTCGGCCCCGTCCGACTATAGTCTGTTCTTACTTGTTTTTATATAATTTTATTGTAATTTTTTATTATAATAAATATTTGAAATAAAGATAAATAGCTCTTGTAATTAATAAAAAATTTTCTTGGAGGATAGATCCGGTTATCTCCATTTTTGATCCGGATATTCCGACATTAAAACGGATTTTTGAATCGGTTTTGAGTAACCGATTAAACTTATATGTATACCGTTAAAAAGCTTATAGAGTTGTCAATCAAATTAAATTAATTCGATTTTGAAAACTTTGTTAGTTGCAGTTCTAGAATAAAAAACCGTTCTCTTAAACCGTTTTAAAGGAAAAAAGGAGATCAAAGGCCGGGGGCGCACAATTCTTTTTGGCGATAAAAGTCGATGAAGATAATATTAACAACCCGGAAGGACAGTTATGCCGTTGGTCAATCTTCCGAGTTATAGCGAAATGAACTCTTTCTTGACAAACTATACATACCTACATGACAAAAAACTTAACGAACGAAATTTGATCGCCCTATAACTAAGAAGTTGACCTACGGCATAACTGTCCTTCCGGGTTCGTAATATTATCTTCATCGACTTTCATCGCCAAAAAGAATTGTTTGCCCCCCAGCCTTTGATCTCCATATTTGCGCGTACTGATATTTTTCCTTAAAATACCCCTCAGTAATGTTAGCGACATTTTCTGAATATTTCAGCCATGTACAACTTGTCTACAAGTGGTGTCCTAGGACATGACATTCGGAATAGGAGATAAACTGCAGATCCCACATAATTGAGCTGATATGAATCGGGGTGCATTGATATGAGAGAAGTCTCCCTTGTGGATGTTTGTGGACTAATTATTATTATATTATTTTATGGACGTCGAGAGTAAAAGATTTCTGGAAAATTGTCCATACTGGCTTTGCAAATTTATGTCACAGACTCAGCCGACTGTCACTTTTTACTTGTTTTGATATTTGCAAAGAAACTACGAGGAGACAAATGAACTGTCTTAATGTGCAACATGAAGGAGCAGACGTAGAGAGAATTAATCGCACTCTATTCGTGCAAGAATTTGATTGGGAAGAGCTGGGGACAGAACCCATCGATTATACACTGGATGTATAGCACTAGCCTATGGATCTTTCTATGGTGGCACTTATCCAACCGAAATTCTCTCGCATTTCGGTTGGAATATGTGGCTCTAACTTTAAAAATACCGAAAATGGGGCGGCACCTTTCTACTGGGGCTATTCTAAAACGTAAACTTATACCGACAATTATATGCAGAAATATGTTATAGCTTCAACGAAAACTAAATAATGTGTGAGAGAATAATGTGGTTAAAACTTCAAAATATCGAAAACCGGGAAAGACCGTTCTATCGGGGATACACCAAAACATAGACCTATGTTGACAATTTTTGGTGGAGAAATTTTCTGACCACTGGGAATCTCAAATGTCATATCACAGTTAGTGTTTTGTCCGCACTATAAGGAATTGGGGAAACGTGTGTCGTAAGGCTCTCCCAGTAGAGCCAGTACGCCCAATGTGTGCGAATGGCAGTCGGTAAAACAACGAATTGAGAAATAATTAATAAAACACTATAGTTTTACTAAATGGTTTGGATCAATTGCCTCAATGTCCGGAGTTAGGGCGGACATAACACCCAATTTTATTTCGTGCGTTGAGTCCGGGGTCAGGGACTCTCAAAGGGCGAAATCGAATTGGTCATAACTATACATATGGGAATATTACTTCCAAGCATAGATCAGGTTTGAATATTGACTAAATCGGTATACTCCTTCGTGTACCTCCAAAACAAAATTTGAAAACAGTACAGTCTAAATTTATAATTGTAAAACCAAAATATAAAAGAAAAACAGTTAAACATATTCAAAATGAAAAAAAATGTTGTCGCGATTTTAGCATTTACGGATAATTAAGATAGTACTGTATTAAAAGAATCTTAACGAATTACCAAGATTAAAGATAAAATTTGATGCATATTTGAAATATGATTATCACTTTAAATTCTCTACTTGTTGAGCTGTTTCAAGACATTTTTTATCATTTCGAAATCATACCTACTGGGATTTTTATTATTCCCATTGTTTTATTCATCTCGTTCGAACTTCGCTAATGTTCATGAAGTAGTTTTTGTAGTTTTCAGCAAAACAAAAAAAGATGACACAAATGTAATGTGAAATGTATATCTAGAGAGGTGACAGTTTTATCTGATATGACGACTAGTAACGCCGTAAGATTATCAGCTTCAAAGGTGATAAGAACAGAAGTAAAAAACACTTCGGCGAATCAACTTAAATTTCTCCCGAATACAAATCTGCGGACATTAGCCAGCCACAAGTGTCGTATATTATACGTATCTACTTCGCGGTTGTTGCTCATTTAATTACCCAACTTAGTTGATTGCGAACGTTTCTAAGATCAAGGACACAAGAAAACAAAAACATTGATTTAGCGACATTTTGAAATAAACACATATTTAAATACGACCCGAAAATCAAAATGCATATCCTAACAATTTGTATTATATCGGTTGGAATATTCGGTAGTGTGGCTAATTGCGGCCAGCCTTCGTATCAGGTATCGCTGCACGTGAATTTACATCCCAAAGGACCACCAATACATTTGTGTAATGCTGCAATAATTCAAAGTCGTTTTATTGTTACAACGGCTCAGTGTGTCCATTATAGATTCTCGCCAAATAGTCCTGCGGTACCTTTGCCGCCATCTGCTTTGAAAGTGGTTGCGGGTAGTTCGAATGAGTTTTACGATGAACTTACAGTTGGTGTTACGGATGTTCTAACAGCATATAATTTCAATTATACAACGGGAGAAAATGACTTGGCTTTACTTCGCCTGAGTAAAACGTTGCCTCTGGATGTACGTGCAGATATGAGCTGGATAACACTGGATGATGCTGCTAATTTCGATGGACCCTGTGTGGCCAATTATTATATACAAAATGTAAGTACATGAAATGATAATCATATTCTAACCCTTTGCAAAGAATACGAGGATCAAAATTGCCCAAAATAAAATTCGTTAATTGTCAAAAATAAAATTCTAAATTGTCCGATATACCCTCATGAAACTTCATAACTTCTTTTACAAAAATAATTGTGAATTAAGTTTGGTACACTAAGAAAGTAATAAGTCTTCAATGGTGGGTTAATTTCGATATGCAGAATCGACCAACGTAAAGAGGTTTTTTTTATCAGCACACTATTTCATGTATGGTTCTGCTGTGGTATTTCCTTAGTTGTAGTCCTATTGTGGTTATACCCAAATATTATAGTGGAGGATATAAAAAGTGGGCATCGAAGAAAATAAATATTATCCAGCACATTTCATGCTCTAATGAGTGCGCTACGGATGTCAACAAATAAGATATTCTACGAGTAGTTGCGACGTAATTCGTGCTACGATAACGTCACTTCCATGCAAAAAATATTTATATAAAATTACGATTATGCATTTTTTGACATGTGCGAAGACAGTTGCATGTCACTTTATAAAAACTGTGATATTTTGTTGTTAATTCAAAAAAAAGATAAACTCAAACAGAACACTCCAAAATACAACAAAGTTTTGTCTGGTTGTAAATTACATTCACAAACAAATATATGGCCGGCCGGTTGTTCTGTAAACAATTAAAAGGCAATTTATAATCTGCAACTCTACAATAAATACTGTGATCAGCATACAATGTCTTTTGACAAGCAATAAATATTACAGAAATGTATGGGTGCTCCGTTTCGCTTCCTTAGCACGTCTTTTGCTTGAGTACACTGAAGTCCATTACGCGAAGTTTGAACTAAACTTTATATTTTTCAATATTGTTACTCAAACTTGGATCATATTCCAAGATGGACTATTTCGATTCACACCTTCTCCGATAACTCTCGAAGAAAAGAAGAGAACATTCTTAACATTTTTGGCCCAAATTGGAGGCAATTTGGTGTTCCCAGTGGTCGAACCACATCTCCAAAAATTGCGGATATATGTAGGTCGACGAATGCTACTGGTGTAATTTAGCATTTAGGGTTAAAAGTGGTCCGCCAACGTTTTTTAACTTATGCTCACTTTTTAGAATAGCTTCCATATACTGTACCGCCCGATTTCAAGTATTTTTACATTGTTTTATTTAACTTGCTTTGGTGTCTGTTTAGTTCAAATCTAGTAACTCATTTCCTCACAGTTGTGGTTGACCAATTGAACTAAACACTTTTCAGATTTGGATGACAATACATGAATATGAAACCAAAACCAATATGGGCCCATTTTTTCCTATAGCCCCCATATAGCGGTACCACCCGTTTATAGGTATATTGAGGATTTTATCATTATTTTTAGCCCAAATACGCTGTAACTGGGTATTTGAAGTTCCCAATGGTACAGAAAATTCCCCAGCAAAATTTGTGGACGTGGGTTCAGGTTTTGGTATAATCACCATATAACTGTACCACCCGATTTCAGACACTTCAAAGTTTTCATTTACATTTTCGGCCTTAATTGGCTGTAAATTGGTTATGGGGTTCTTAGTGGTAAAAAAAAAATACTTACAAAAAAGTTAAAAATAAAAAATAATTAAAAAAATAAGTTACAGTGTTTTATTTATAAATGAACTGAAAACTGGAAAATAATTTTTTCGCTTAGCCTCAAATAGTATATCGTCTGCTCCGTCGGAAAAGGTCGTAAGTCCACTTTTTTTGGAAATCGCGTTTTTGTTACAGGATGATAGTACACGTCAAATCACGTCGTATGATACGAAGAAAATGGTAGTATGTCGCGTTTTTCTATATGTGTTGCCCTTGTCGGAAAAGGTCGTAAGTCCACAAAACGTACAAATTTGAGTACGAAAAGGTCGTAAGTCCACAGGAAAATGTATACTTTAAAAGAATACTACAGCTAATGTAGTTCAGATATAATGTTTAACGTCATCCATGGTTGAGGTACAATGTAAAGAACTAGCCTACACCTTTGGATGATTATCGGATGATATTTGGCGGAGCCTGTGGACCAAACTTTTGAACAAAAATGTGATAATTTCTATATTCCAACGAAAATTTACATTTGAAATCTATTTTCCCCTAAAAGCGAACTGGTTATGAAAGATGGACTTCTGGATGATGGACTTGTAAAAAAAAAAATCAAGATTTGTACTGTTTAACTGTCCTATATCTTATTTAACTTTATTAACTGGTAATTTGTGGTTTCTCTAGGGACATTTATTCACATAACGAGATTAGTTTGTATTCTGAATTGAATAAAGTTATACCTTCTAACGGGCGGGTAAGTGCAATGTTTATATTATTAAATGATTCTAAAATAATAATTGATTGAAATGTTATTAAACTAAGAAGACATCATGGTTTTTCCTAACAAAGAGCAGTATGAATTTGGAATGGAATTAGACGATGGTTCTAGTTTCCTATGGTTTCACGGTGATTCTGAAAGCTCTGATGATAAACTTCTTAAGCCCAGGAAGACATACATGCTAAAGATTCTACATGGTTTGCAGACAAAAACAAAAACAAAAATACCGAAATTCGGAGGGCACCGTTCTATAGGGCTATATGAAGGCGTGGACCTATATAGACAAATTTATAGGAGAAAGTTTTATACCCCAAACGAAGAATAAATACCAAATTTCAGCCATTTCGGAGGAATATTGAGGCCACAAAAAACCGGAAATCGGGAGGTACCGTTCAATGAAGGCTATATGAAGGTGTCAATGCCAAACATCCTAGAAGTAATAGAAACTTCTATACCAAATCACGAAGATCTGACTTTAAAATTGCGAGCTGTATCTTAATTTCAAAAGACGGACAGACGGTCATGGTTATACCGACATAGAATTTTACTCTGATCAATAATATATATAATTTATAGGGTCTCCGCTGAATATATCGATATGTTACAAACTGAATGACAAATTTAATTATACCCTCCATATTATGGTGGAGGGTATAAAAATCTTCAAAAATGTTGGTGTCGATATGTAATTTTAACATACCGCCAAATAACTGATGACTTGAGGCATGCCGACTGTGTCCACCTTCTTATAATGATATAATATAGCTATCGATATGCTGCCTTCTAATCTAAACACTTGCTTTCCAATAAGACCAAAGCTTCGTTATGCATAACATCTGGTATTTCCATTAATTTGTAGCATATTTAAAAAAGTGGGGCTGGTCGGGTCTTATTGCTAAAATATGTACCCAGGATTGGGGAAACGGAATCGTTCGTAAGTTTTATATATGTATATAGCGCATTTAAAAAATAGGGCACAGGTGTAACCCGCTCCTCCGAAATATATAGCCTAATTCCAACAAGGGGCATCCCTGTGCATAATCTGAAAATTACATGGAATAAGTACTTAGGGTCGGAGATTCAACAACCGTTGCCTCGCAAATTAATTTTCTGGCCAATATTTTCATAACTTTAGCAAAAAAGCGTTTTTTAAAAAATAGGGCCTGCCCCTGCCTATTTTCACCCCTGTTGTTCCTTGTATATTCTCTGAAATTTTCAAAAAATCGGTAAAGCCATTTTTGAGTCTATGCGGAACATACAAACGTACACACATTGTCTTTTATATATAAGATTTCACCCAAAAGTTCTGGTCCATTAAACACGCTAATAATTATCTCATCAACATGTTAAATTGCAAGCTTATTCGTTGTCTTAAACTCAAATCATTTTTAAAATTTCGCTCCGATCGGAATATTACTGCGATATACAGGATACCTACAAAGTCGGGTAAAAATTGTGTGTTTGGTCCACTTTACACCTTTCGATCATAACCAACATCTAATGGTGTGACTTCTGGTCGGAACACGACCTCTTCACAAAATTTCGTGACGATCGGTCCAAAAATTGAGGCCTATAGTTTTATTACAATTGTTAATGGATGGACGGACACACATAGCTAGATCGCTTTATCTCGTCAAGATATGAAAAAATAGCAAGGGGAGGGGGTCTCACTGAATACTTCGCGATGTTACACGAATATTGGATAAAACAAACTTATAATACCCTTTCCACATTGTTTTGTAAAGTATAAATATTTTATTTTAAAAACGTCCGTAAATTGTAGGAAAAGGTCGTAAGTCCCTACAAAAATACAAAACTGTACAAGGAAAAGGTCGTAAGTCCAAAGACATCCAATTATCTCGCAAACGCGACGGAATTTTATCAAACAAAGTACAGGTATTGAAGCGGAATAAATAAACGAAGAATACTGTCTTTACCAACATAATAAAATCTTTAATACAGAAAGCGCTGGAATGTTTTTTCTTCCTCCTGAAAAATTTATTGAGAGGGACTTACGACCTTTTCCGACGGAGCAGACGATATTCTTCTTCATGATGGAATCTCTCAAATAAAACACTTACATTTAAATTAAAAATTGTGTCAAAATTAAACGGCAAGCGTTTTATTTGAGAGATTCCATGAAAAAATGAATGAAAAATTAACAAAATATTTTCCAGCTTTCAGTGCATTTATAAATAAAACACTGTAACTTTTTTAATTATTTGTTGTTAAGGTTTTAGCTACATATTCTGATTTCAGTGGTCAAACAATATCTCCACCAAAAATTGAGGACCTAGTAGGTCTGGCGCGCATATAACGGTACCGCACGATTTCAGGTACTCATGGTGGTCAAAAAACTGGTCCACTAAAAATTCGGGACTTATGCCCACGTTATAAATAATGCCCTTATAACGGTACCAGCCGATATCATGTTGTTTGAAGTTTTTTTCGACATTTTCGGCCTTTTCTTAACTTTGGTACTATGGTGATATTACTTCCAGACATGATCAGGTTTGAATATGGACTACTTCGAGTACCTCCCACACAAACTTTGGAAAAAATACATTTTAACAGATCGTGTCTCGGATAGTGTTTATTTTTTGCAACAAGTTCTTCCTGCGGGCCTTGTTACGACGGCGCACAGTGTTGCCGCTTCCATACAAACGTGGACAAAAATAGAAGGAGTTGACCTAGGTTGATGAATTTTTGCACAAGTACATAGGAATGAAAATTTTCAACTTTGGTCCATATCTGTTCTGATTTGGATATAGCCCCCATATATATCTTTCCCCGATTTTGTTATAACTCTGTCAATTTTGATCGAGTAGCCTTCAAATTTAGTATGTAACATTTTCTTAGGCCCCTGAGTAGCTCTACCAATTTTCACAAAAATCGGTTCAGATTTGGATATGGCCCCCATATATATCTTTCCCCGATTTTGCAATAACTCGGTCAATTTTAATCGAATAGCCTTCAAATTTTATATGTGATATTTTCTTAGGCACCTGAGTAGTTTCACCAATTTTCATAAAAATGAGTTCCGTTTTGGATATAGCTCCCATATATATCTTTCCCCGATTTTGCTATAAATCGCTCAATTTTTGATGAATAGCCTTCAAATTTAACATGGGATGTTTCCTCAGACCACTGCTCAGTCTTACTGATTGTGATTTGATTTCGGAAAAACCGGTACAGATTTGGATATAGGCTCCATATATCTTTCACCGATTTTGGTATAAATGGGCCAATTTTTGGAAAATAGCCTTCAAATTTAACATGGAATGTTTTCTTAGGTCCTTTTTCAGTTTCCCCGATTTTAAAAAAATCGGTTTAGATTTGGATAAAGCTCTCATATACATTTTCAGCCGATTTTATGTATTCGATGCACTAAACACGCAATGTATGTAAGATATTGATTAAATTAGGAAAATATGACGCAATTATCAGTAATTGAGTGACATCGGGCGAAATTATATATGGAAACCATATTCAAACCTGAACTGATATGGACCAAATTTGATATTTTTCATTCCTGTGCCCTCATAAGTACCTGTGCAAACATTCATCAACCTATGTCAACGGTAAAACAGGGGCCTGAGGAACCTCCCATGTTAAATTTGAAGGCTATTCATCAAAAATTGCGCGAAATTTACCAAAATCGGGGGAAGACATATATGGGGGCTATATCCAAATCTGAACCGATTTTTACGAAAATCGGTGAATCTAATCATGGGCCTAAGAAAATATCACATATAAAATTTGAAGGCTTTTCGACTAAAATTGACAGAGTTGTAGCAAAATCGGGGAAAGATATATATGGGGGCTATATCCAAATCAGAACAGATATGGACCAAAGTTGTAGCTATTCAGGGGCCTAAGAAAATAACACATATTAAATTTGAAGGCTATTCGATCAAAATTGACCGAGTTATAGCAAAATCGGTGAAAGATATATATGGGGGCTATATAAAATCTGAACCGATATATCTCAGAAGGTTGCAGGGATGGGCAGAATGTTTTTACACATTTTGATTTGGAAGAGATGTCCAATTAACGGAAAACAGGAGCCAGGGTGGCAATAGGTGGCAATTAAAAGATGTGCTCTAATAAATATTACGAATTTTGATTTTTTTTATCAAATTTAAATTCTGATTTCTTGATAACGGTGCATTGCTCATGTGCAGTTAATGTCAGCTTTTTGTACTAAAATGTTATATTTATAGCCTACTCATCAAATCCCCATCCAAAACTCTTAGTATTATCAAAAAATTTTTCAGAAAATGTTATTTTAAATGCTGTCTAATTTTCATATGATTATCGCCTTAGATTTCCTGGGAAATATTTTTCATATTTAAAGAGCTATAACTTCGTTATGGATGCACATATGGACAAAATTCTTTCAGATTCGTTGTATCGGATGTGTTTACTGTAAGAAAAAAATATAAACTTACATTTGTTTATATTTTTTTCTTACAGTACAGTCATGGTAGAACAAGAAAAGGTAGCAGCAATACCCAGCTGACTGAACTGGGTTGTAGTGTTAGTGTCAAATTTCATATGACATTTTATACATTCATTTCTATTTCGATGTACATTAGGGACATATATTTTTTGAGAAAAAAATATACCTATCATTCGGAAAAAACCATTTCCCAGAAAGACTTCTTCATATCAATGATATGTAACCTCCTCCAAGTTCGAACGATAAGCCGCGCAGTAAATCACTGCTTGTAGAGGCGATACAACGTTTGTTAATATGTGAGGTATTTTCTTAAAATTTAAAAAAATAAAGCCCTAATAAACATGTGCTTCTTTGATTTCTAAAACAAAACATTGAAACAGCTTCTCCTTTTTCTATGAATTTCCAGCGACCCCAAACTTTTCTGCAAGAATTCTACTTTCTGCGAGAATTTATGCATTTAGTGGAATGATGTGGAACCATAAAAATTGAAAATGTAACGAATTTTCATTCATGTTTTCCAAAATATTCAACCAAATGTAAAAAATTATTAGTTTTTTAAATTCCAATAATTTATAGACATTTCCTTGTTTTGTTTACAAATACAACTGGCAGTAACGTTACAAACAAAAACAAATTCCTTTGTGGTTGTTGTTCGAGTTGTATTTGTTGTAGTATTAACTTTACCTTGTATTTGTTCTACCATGCAGTACAGTTAACATCACATTTTTTGATTTTTGTCCACGCGGCAACACTGTGCGGTGCACAGTGGTTCACAAACGTTTTTTTGTTTGTTCGACAGATAACACAATCAGCTTTCCGATTACTTTCGATTAATCGACTTTTTGCAGACAAAACTCTGGGGGAAAAATCGCATAATCGACTATCTTGTGATCAATTTTCGAGTATGCCCATAGATTAAGCTGGGTACACACTGTCAGTTTTGAATGACAGCTTTGTTGTTGCTTGCTAGTGTGGCCGTTCATTTTTGTCAAACATCATGCAACCGCAAAATGTTTTGTGGTTGCTGAACGGTTTGACAGTTATCGATAGTTGCGAAATATCGACATTCAAAACTGACAATGTGTACCCAGCTTTAGGTATGTTCGATAACTTCATAAGTAAAAAATATTTGCAAGTTCTTGCAACTACTTCTCATTTCTATTTTATTGAACATGTTTGTTATCGAACATCATTTTTGTACAAATTTGTACAAACTTTTGGGTTATCGAACAGACCTATTGTTGACTTGGCGGTTTAATGGTGAGAACACAATGAGTAATTCATGCTTATCCAAGCCTCAAAAGAATAAAGAAATGCAAGACCGCATTTTAATTAGGTAGTACCTCTCCTTTATTCATTTACATGGAATTGAGCGTGAAGAAAGTGACATATTTCATTGTGTTTGCACCTTTACAGTTTCAAAAGAAAACTCTAAAATCAACGAATAGTCGATTATAATCGATTTTCAGCGGTTATGAAAATAACCGAAATAATCGCCAGACCAAAAAATCTAATTTTTTAGACCAAAATCGCCTATCTTTATTTTCGATGCATGAAAAACGATCAAATTCGGTTTAGTATATGCAGAGGAATTCAAGGTCAAAGTTATAATTTTGAATTTTTACATACTTTTCATCAAAATATTAGCGTTTTTGAGCTTTTAAGTATGCTCCAATCTATGAATAAACGAACCATAAAAATACAAAAAAAAATTACAAATATTTTCATTTTATTAAAAAAAAAAACAAATTTCCAAAAAAGGTTTTCCAAAAAAATTAAAAATTTGTTCAATTACAAAAATACTCCTTAGGTTTTCAAAAAATACATATATATATATATATATATATATATATATATATATATATATATATATATATATATATATATATATATATATATATATATATATATATATAAATGTCCATTTGTGTAAAAAGCAATAATTAATATGGGAAACGGTATGAAAAAAAAACAAATTTCAATAAAATTGATTTCAATAAATTTAAAAAAGGTGTTAAACGGACGCAGGGTCGCGTACAAAAGTATATGTATAGGCTAAAAGAGGACAATCTCAGTCACTATTCTGCGAAACCGAAACCTTGTTCCATGCTGTTCCCTAAAAGTTCTAGTCTACTAAATTTGGAATTTCACTAAAATTTTGTACCAGAGGAAAAATAAAATTGGCCTCTTCCTGTAAACGCTACGGTTATTTATTAACACAGTTCTTAAAGGCAACAGTCCTACCTAGCTAAAACAACAATGAACACAATAAATAAGTTCCACATACACATTTCTCCAGGGCCCATACCTATATACGGACGTATACCCAGGGCGTGTGTGGTAAAAAAAAGTAGAACACATGTATTCTTATGAGATTTACCGAAATACGCCGAGCGTATACCTTTTTTGTAAGTTGAAAAAGTTTAACTTTGACGGAACGTTATTGTTTGTATGTGTGTGTTTTGTATTTTAAAAACAAAAGTCCAACAAAACATGAAATACAATTCATTCCAAAGGAAAATTATTTGTTTTACGAATGAAACATTTAAGTAAGTTTCGGTCGCGGATTTTGTGTTTTAAATGTGATTTGGGGCTCGACGTATTTGGGTAGGTTGGTGAAATATTTGTGTACGTCCCGTCGTTATTTAGGTTTAGCAGCAAAATGTACGGGAACAGAAAAATGGCAGAAACGTTAAAAACTGGAACAAATCTCAACGTTGGCGTGGCAGCAAATCAGAAGCCGGCAAACATGTTGCAAATTTTGCCCGTGCAAATTTGTCGTGTAAAAAGTTTCTAAAGAGAAAGCTATTCAGCGCCCTTTTTGTTCAAAGAGAAGTGAACATTATGCAACGCAAATCCATAAGCAAAAGTGGTTAAATATGTAAAAACTTTTTAGTTCTGGAACACAACTATTATCTGTTATATTTTCCGAGGAATAGCTATTTCTTTCTCTGGTTAGCACGCCACGCCATGGTAGAACAATAATAATACCTAGCTGACTGAAACGGGCTGTACTGTTAGTGTCAAATTCCATAAGACATTTTATATATTTATTTCTATGTGCGATGTATATTAGGGATATGTATTTTTTGAAGAAAAGATATATTCATCACAACAAAAAGTATTTCCCATAAAAACTTCTTCATATCAATGACATGTAACGTCCTCCAAGTCCGAACGACGTGCCGCACACTAAAACACCGCTTATAGAGGAGGTACAACATTTGTTAATAATATGAAGTCCTAATAAACAAGTGTTTTTTTCGATTTCAATAACAAAAGATTGAAACAGCTTTTTCTTTTTCAATGAATTTCCAGCGACCTCAAACCTATTTGTAAGAACTCTACTTTTTGCGAGAAATTATGCATTTAGTGGAATGATATGGAAACATTCAAATTGAAAATCTAACGAGTTTTCATTCATGTTTTCCAAAATGTGAAAAAATATTAGTTTTTTAAATTCCAATAATTTATAGACTTTTCCTTATTTTGTTTACGTTTACCGATGACACTAGCATTACAAACAAAAACAAATTTCTATGTGGTTGTTGTTGAGTTGTATTTGTTGTAGTATTTACTTTACCTTGTTCGTTCTACCATAACGCCGCGCCCATACTTTCCAATATATTGGCCTAATTTTTTGATTTCCTTAAGCTAAGGTAAATATATGCTCCAGCGACCGGCTTACTGAGAGCAAGTGAGCATAATGCATTATTTACACTAATTTGCTCTCAGTAGGCGCACACTGCCGGTGGCTGGAGCAAATATGGTGGGTAAGTCCATACTTCCAGAGATAAAGACTCAAAAGCTCCAAAAAACATGTCGGAACCAGCTATACTGGGTAGTACGTAAGATAACCCTCGAAGAGAGAAACCGATTTGGTCCAAACGTTGTACATTGTATTATTTCTTACAGCCTCTAATTATGTCCGAATATCGACTACATTCTGTCGGGTACCTCCCACGCAAATTTTTGGCAAGATGTTTCGTATTTAGTAGTTAGCGCTAATTACGACGGTAAACTTTTTTCGAGTGGAAAGTCCAAACTTCCTCAGAAGTATTGTGTTTACTTCTTTTCTTTAGGTCCGAGGCTAAGGGTATATCCACAGTTATACAGTCGGACACTAAGCCCACCTGATTGTTATTTTGTTGTCTAAAACATTATTGTGATTTAAAATACAAAGAAATTCAAATCACAATAATGTAAAATCTATTATGTTTGTTGTCAAAATTTGTTAACGAACTCTGAATGGCCGACCTTCTGTAGGCCTTAGGTATATCTGTGTCGGCACAGCTGACTGTAACTTTCTTAAGTACAGTACACATTGTCAGTTTTGAATGACGATTTTTTGCAATTATCGATAATTGTCCAACCGTCCAGCAACCACAAAACATTTTGTGGTTGCATGATGAATGACAAAAATAAAGGGCCACACTAGCAAGCACTCGCAAAGCTGTCATTCAAAACTGACAATGTGTACCCAGCTTTAACAATTTTTTTTTAATTTCATGAGATACGTACATATAATCGATTTTCTCATCTTTTTCTGCTATGTTGGTTAGAGTTGGGTAATCTAGTTCCCAATTCCTAGTACTAGTTCCAAAACGTATTAGTAACATCATGAAATATAACGTGTGCTGTTAAGTATACGCAGTTTGTTCAAAGAAAAATGTGCGCCATTGGAACTGCGAAGTGAACTAGATAGTTCCTTATATTTCCTTTGGCACAACTCTAATGTTGGTACCACAGCTCAGATTTACTTGCGAGTGAAAAGTGGGGGGTATGTGGTAAGTTTCTTTGAGTGCAATTTTTTTGTTGGGAGTGGGGCAAGTTTATTTGGTGGTGGCGTAAGTTTTTGTTAGGTGGGGAAGAGGGTGCAAGTTGCCCCCTTCAACTTGCTCGAATTCGAGAATAGCTAGTGGAAATCGAACGAATTCGAGCGAGTATTATATACATATGTATGTTGGATAACAGATAAAAATTGTTGACAGATAAAAATGTTAGTCGTGTTTTGGTGTGCTCTTCGATTTTTTACTATTCGAACAAATTGATCAAGGAAACTGTTTTGCGTAAAAAATGAAATTAAACGCGCAAGCTGATTTGAAATGTTGACTGTGACATTTGACGAGCAGAACACATGTTCAATTGTGGTATAACCGGTTTAAAGAAGGCCGATAAGACTGCAATGGCGTGATGCATTATATATCTTGCCACAAGGTAAATAAGTGGTACTACCTTAAACAATCATGGATTTTGCACCATGATAACACACTAGCTCACACATCGGAGTATTGGAGCTCTTGGCTATACTGAAAAACGCGTTTCAAAAGTGTTTCGGGGATTGGAAAAAAACACTGGCATAAGTGTGTTATTATATCAGAGTGGGATTACTTTGAAGGGGACAAGACAGTAATTAATGAATAAATAAGTACTGATATTTTTGATCAGGTTATTACGGTTATTTTTGATCAGACCTAGTAATAAGTATATTAAACGTCATTGTTAATATGAGTATTGACCTTATTTACTATATTTTCAGTCAATATCTACGCTCGTAAACTATATACAGACGGAGGAATTACCACTACAAGACGTGAAGAAATGTCAAGCGCATAATCTATACTCCCAAATTAGAAATTACGACATATGCTCCCTATATATGATACCTTTGGGATTCAGCTGTCAAGTAAGTTTATATATTACATACATAAATACATACACATATACGTACGTACGTATGTACACATCCATGTGTGCTCATTGTTTTTTCTGTAAAAGTTTTTTTTTTTCACATGAAAATTATTTTCTTTAAAGGCCCTTGAAACACTTATCTACCACAATGGAGACAGGGGCACTGGGTTAGTTTGTGAAAATAAACTTGTCGGCCTATTGTCAACTATTCTTCCTTGGGGCAATTCAAGTGATGCATATTGTTCCGATGGTTCCATTAATGCGTTCTACACTAATTTGGCACCATATTTGGGTTGGATTTTCGATGTAATATCAGAGGAAGACCTTAAAATGTACGACAATGGAGAATTCATTTCTTCCCTGCCATATTCCGGTGAGAGCGGATCTATTGAAGAACCAAATTCAAAAGGTAGGCATTAAATAATCTCTGTATTATTATTTAAGTATTATAATTACATATTGTTGCAGAACCAGGTTCAACATCTCCACTGGTGGGCAGCAATGTAACGACTACGGCTGAGCCAGGTGCTAATCAAACTAATGCCGCTTCAACGAATGCACATGTTTCTCTTGTACTGGTTATCGCAAGCGTTCTTCGTGCATTACAATTTCTAGGACGTATATAACAATCTGGAGTAAGCCAAAGGATTCTGCTGCAAATTTTAAATATTTTACAACATAACAAATGTAAATACAAACATAAATATGCAAATAGACCCTGACAGTCTACCTCTTAGTTAACTTTAGTTAGTCATAGTTTTTATCTCATAGGTAGATGAGTAAACTTTTTGGAAAACGAATTGTTGTCTTGTGATTCTCTTCTATGATGAGTGAATGAATGTATGAAGGGGTCTGACCTTCATTCTTGCCGAATCTTATCTTTGTTTTTCTAGTTTCGTTTTCGCAAAACACCTCTAAACTTTACATTATGTACGTACATTAGGGTGCCCCAAAAAAGCAAAAAATACCCTTATTATAATTTTTTTTCGTTTGATCCAAAAGCACGAGCCAAGTGTTTAATTTTTATTAGTTTTTAGTTAGTAGTTTTTACTATCCAATCGATTTGAAAATTTTACAAGTTCAAAGTTTTGGCCTATAAACAAATCTTAAAAAAAATTGTGAAAATTGGCTCAAAATTTAATATTTATTTAGCACAAAAATACCTATGTATGAACATGCGTATAAGAGCTATATCAAAAATAATTATGACTCACTTTGCATGTATTATCAATAGCCCATAACCATGATATTTCTTATTTCCGATCAAATGGAAAAAGTTAGAAACACCCTAATGTAAATTTGTCGTGAATATGTTGTCGTTATTAGCGTTTCCGTAATAGCGTGTGGAAGGCAGCAGGAGCATAATCGAAATATTTATTTAACAATGATGTTTAATTGCGCATTGTACAACGACAGTATGTCTCACAGTGTTACGATTTCGACTAAAAATAGAAGAAATTAAGGTGGGTTAGTGAACTCAAAAGCATTCACTTCCATTATCAGCCCCCCAATTCTGTAACTTTTTAACAACTTTACTCAATGTTTATTTTACAACAATTTCATTTGTTTGTTTTGTAGTTGTTACAATAACAAAAGAAATTTTAACAACTTTCGAATCGATAAAAGTTACAGAATTCCTATACTGTTGGCCTATTCTGTAACTTTTATCGATTGAAAAGTTGTTAAAATTTCTTTTGTTTTTGTAATAACTACAAAACAAACAAATGAAATTGTTGTAAAATAAACAATGAGTAAAGTTGTTAAAAAGTTACTGAATAGGGGGGCTGTAGGCCTATTCTGTAAATTTTTAACAACTTTACTCATTGTTTATTTTACAACAATTTCATTTGTTTGTTTTGTATTTGTTACAAAAACAAAGGAAATTTTAACAACTTTTCAATCGATAAAAGTTACAGAATAGGCCTACTGGTATAGTAAGTTTGTCGCTTATTGTCTTTTTAAAAAATTCAACAAATTGTACAGGAAAATATAAAAATATATTTGAAAATTTGTTCAAAATCTGACTATGGTTTTATTTCGGAAAACAATTAGAAAATTGTATTCTTATTTTACAGTAATTTTACGCACAAAAGCAGTCACTTCTATTATCTGACTCTCTCGAAGATTGTTGTTATTGATCCATGTTTAAGCCCAGCATAATTTTATGGAAGTGACATTGATTTCATTGAATATTCGTCATTAGTTCAAATGAAGTCGTGAAGGATTCGATGTTTATAACCCCAGACTTTAGGCTGAAGAGGGTATATACAAGAATGTTTGGACGAAATTTGTTTCAGACAATTCGTGCACCTCCCACAAAAAAATTAGAAAAAATTTTGTCACGGCGTGTTAGTGTTCAAAGCCAAACTCATAACTTCAAAGGCAGCGCAAAAAAGCGTTTGTCATGAAGAAATAAAATTCAACGGCTAAGTATCCGTTATTGTATAAAAACACATTTGCATTTGAAAAACCAAAAGTTCTAGGACAGAGAAGCCATTCCACAGTCGATATGTCTGAAGAGCTGACCAACTAACAGCGAAACCGGTCACACAATTTGGTGGCTGTGTGGGTTCGAGTCCTTGGCTTTCCTTTTTCACTTGCAAAAAATTTCGATCATCAAGCTTAACTCTAAATGAGAAAATTAATAAAGATCATTAAAAAATGATCTTCGCCCTAACAGGCAAAATTTCTAGAAAAAATACAGTTTAACAGCTCGTCTCGGATTCTTTTGACATTTTTTCAACAAATTTCTTGCGGGCCCAGTTACGACGCACAGTGGTCGAAATCGCTGATCTAATTGATATAACTTTCTCTAATTGAGATAACTGATTGAATTTAGATAACTTTCTCAAAATTTTGAACAAACTCATCCTGTGTCTGAGGGTAATAATTGTACAATATCGGCTAATGTTTTGGTACATCCATTAAGCCACATTTTCCTATCAAATTAGCTGTAATTTGATACTTAGGGTTCCTAGTGTCACTAAACTTTTCTACCAAAAAATGTGGACACAGGTCGAGGCAGAGGTATGTAATGAAGTTATTTCAGGTGTGTTCAAATGATTCAGCCAGGATAAACAAACCAGTTTGTCCGGATCTTTACAGGCTCGGTAAATACCATGACTTTCAGCAATGAGAGATTCTTGCAAAACTTGATCAATGACCACAGAGTCCAAAGGATACATCTATATCAATGACCGCGATTTTTGTACCCTCCATTATAATATGGAGGGTATAATTTAATCTGTCATTCCGTTTGTAACACATCGAAATATTCGTCGGAAACCCTATAAAGTATATATATTCTTGATTAGCATAAAATTCTAATGCTTTGTTTACATTTACGAAATCCACTCGATTTCCACTGTCAGTTCCATTGGTTAAACGTCAAATGAAATCCAATGGATTTCAGATAAGATTTCATTTGACGTTGGAGCAATGGAATTGACAGTTGAAATCGAGTGGATTTCGTAAATGTAAACCTAGCATAAGTCGAAATAGCCATGTCCGTCGGTATGCTGAAATCAAGACACAAGTCGCAATTTTTAAGATAGAGCTTTATAGTTTTGTATAGAAGTTTATACTACTTTTAAGATGTTTGGCATTGAAAATGGGGTATATCGGTCCCCGTTTTGATATAGCTCCCTTGGCACGGTACCTCCCAATTTTCGGTATTATGAAGGTTGTGACCTTAATATACCACCGAAATGGCTGACATTTGGTATTTTGTCTTCATTAGGGGTATACAACTTTCCATATAAAATTTGAAATTTGTGGGTATAGGTCTACAATTTTTGGGTTTAGGTCCAAATCGTCATATAGCCTTCATAGAACGGTACCTCCCGATTTTAGGTATTTTCAAGGTTTTAGCCTCATCGAAATGGCTGAGATTTGGTATTTAGTCCTTGTTGGGGTATAGAACATTCCACCTGAAATTTGTCGGCATATCGTCGGTTTCATGCTTAAGTGTTCCATACGCCATTTTTGACTTTTTGATATATATGTAGGTGTCTTCTAAGGTTTTCGTGTATGCTCTTTCTGAATTTTTGGTCGGCTTCTTCCTATCTGCACTATTTTCGGAGATATCCACGTTTCGGCCCGAAAGTATAAGTTCAAATTAATATTTTAATAACTAACAAATTTAAAAACACATTTCAAAAATCAGAACTTTAATTTTCGATTTAGAAGTTTTTTCGGTATTTTGAAGGTTTTGGCCTCAATATCCCAACGAAATGGCTTACATTTTGTGTTTAGTCCGGTAGGTCTTCATATAGCCTCCATAGAACTGCACTCACGGTGGGTAGAAACCCTCCACACAGAAAATTTTCTGTATAAAGTGATTATCATCAGTTAAAATATTATTCTCTTCCAAGACAATATACTTAACGTAGATGAAGAGCTTAGTAGTTACTAAATGTTCATATTTACTTCAATACTTCAATTCAGTTCGTGGTGAAGGGTATAAAGAGTTCGGTCCGGTCGAACTTAAATCCGTTTTTACTTGTTTATTTATTTCTTTGCGACCGGAAAGAAAGCAATTTAAAAACAATTTGAATTAAAAGTTAAAAATTTAATATTTCCTGGCATTTGTATAGATGTACACACATGCATATGGTTAATTCCGATACAGAACTAACATTTTTCACTTTTGTCGTTTTAAGGAACCTCCATAAATGGGACCGATATGGGGCCGTTATTCACATCAGGCCCTCGTTATATGGACTTCAGCGGACTAAATCACACAAAAACGTGAAAAAATGCATTTCATTTATTTTGAGTGGACTTCGTATTCAACTATAAGGTATTTTGAGGGATAATACTAGATTATATTCCCCCGTTATACGATTTCCTAGGCCTTTTCCAAACGTGACAAGTGCCAAATAAAAATTAAATTAAAATATTATGTTCCTATTCATTAGGTAACTTTTCTAACTTTATAAATTGGTGTATTCAGTCTTAAAGAGACCCTTAACTAATAAAAATCTGGATGTGATCCAAAAATAATGCAAAAAATCATAATTTGAGCCTTATTTATATAGCAGCGGAGTGAGTTGCAAATGTTTTGTCTTGCCGAAATATGGAATATTTCTTTTAAGTGCGCTATTAAACGTGAGACACCGTTATAAGGTATAAAAACTAATTGTCGGTGTTTCCTCTGGAGTATGAAGAACACTTTAATGCTGAAAAATTGAACAAAAAGTTGATTTTTACAAATATTATAGCGCTAAAACTAAATTGTATGTGTCTGTTGCAAATGTTTTGTGAAAATTCACTTTGACAATGAACGTACTTCAAACTAAAAAATTACAAAAATTGTAATCAAGTGTTAGCATGAAACTACCTTTATTGTTATACCATGGGTCAAAATCAGTTCATTTAAAAATTAACTAAACATAATTGCTCTGTTCCAGAACCTGCAAGAAGCTACCATTTTTTACTACGATAACATTTTTTCCTTTATGTTATCGGAAAAAATAGTAAAAATTAGTAGATTCTTACAGTACTGGAACAGACCAATTATAAATTCATTCCAAAAAAATATTTTTTTTTATTTAAACTTCATTATGCGTATAATAGCATTTTTTTAGAAAGACTGTTTTATTTTAATTTTGTGGTAAATATATTTCTTTATAACAATTAATAGCATCTTCCATAGCATTTTTGGCATTGCCCCTGTGATTTTCATCTGGATCATTGTCCAGAAATATATCAATTAGTTTGGTTATAAGTTGCATAGCTTCTGTTATTTTAGTGACCTTTAAACCTTTTTATTGCGTGTTCCGAGGCCATGGAAAATAAATAATTGATGCATCGTATGAAGTTAAGAACTCATGAATGTCCTACGCCAACGCCACAATCGAATCAGTAACGCTAATCGAAAAAAATCTATCATCAAAATCTAAAATCTATTATTTTTTATTTAGTTAAAACAAAAAATCGAGGTATTACACTTCCGTTACACATGCCAGTAAATTGGTGCCAATTGAGTACATGTATTATACTCGAAAATGCCGAAAAAGTGTTCGACTGGCATGCAGTTTTCTTGTGTGTTTACACATGCCAGTGCAAGTTCAATTCCAAAATTATTTTAAGCCGTATATAACACACAAAATTGCATTATATTTCAGATTTAAAACACAATTCACAACATATTATACTATTTTTATTTTATTTCGTTTTAAAAAGATTGTTTCAGTCATAAACTTAATGAATCTGGTATTGCCGCCTTTTCAATATTGTATAATCCCAGAGGGGAAATTATTTATCAACCTATATTGCAAAACATCAAAATTATGTCTTTACTAACCACTAATATATTGCAGCTGCCAAGACGTATTATTTGTATTTCCTAATCTTTTTGAAAATATGCATTAAATCTTTGCATTCTTAAAAGAAACAAAAATGTACATGGATTAAAAAATAGTCTCGGCAACTCTTTTTTCATTTTCGACATATCATTGGCAGCCAGCTCAAAATTTTGCTGGCATGAAAAATCTAGTGCCAGGCATGGTACAATAATACAGGTAGCATTATCATGCCAGCTGATGGTAACATAATGTGTCAATAGCATTGAATTGATGTCAAATTTTGACATCTTATGTTGCCAACAATTGCCGATGCGGCTACCTGTGTATTTGTACCATGGTGCCAGGGGAGTCGACAATTCAAAAAATGTAATTGTGGTAGTAAAATATTGTGTATGTATTGAATTTTTCGAACTGTCACTGGCATGTGTAAAGGTTGGGTTAGTGTATGTATATTAGACCGACCCAAAAACAAAGATTTTTGATTGGAACTCAGGATGCTCTTGAATCAAATTTAAATAGAAGGAGCTTACACTTGAGAAGTTTTTGCGGATTCTGAAACTACAATGTTCAAAGATGAGAAAAATAAAAAACAGAAAAACCGCCGGAGCGCTTTTTAAAAAAATGCGATTTAAGTTGACATTTGTAGGATTTTTAGGTTTTCACGATTTCACGAAAATGTAGCTTTGAAAATTCTCTACAAGATTGACTTTTATGATATCTTCGTAGTTTTTACCGTTATATTGAGATATAGAAGTTCAAATTAGGACGGTGGACTGGCTGTATCGCCTACTTATAAAACAATGTCGTTAATGCATTTTCCCAACTTAAACTTATATAGGTAACCTGGCGAGGGTGTGCCACGTTTTTGTTCAAAATGTTCTAATATCAACACCGTTAAAGCTTTTTCAAATGTTATTTTTAGAAAAAATATAAGCATATGTTTTGATATATAAATGTTTATAATTTTGTTTTCAAAATATAATTTTTGAGAATTTACAAAATGTCTAAAATGACTTTAGATATGTAATATTTTACTGATCGACCACTGATTTTTGATGTCGTCGGCTTGCCTCTGACCAAAATTATTCATAGCTTTCAAATTATTCTTTTTACATCTGACAATTACTATCGTCAACCCCACGCATTTTAGTTGTGTAACGTTTCGCATGATAAAAATCATAGATCGTGAGAAGCTATCCACTAGAACGGCGAAAACGGCTACTGCACAAATTGAAAACTTTGCGAAAAGGGTTTTTGAAAATGTTTGTTTTGTTTATTGTTGAAGATTCAATCTCATTTGATTGCTTGAGTGGAGAATTCCCCCATTGGCTCAACTTCATTTATTACCCTCTATTGCAGAGAGTAATGTTTTTCAAAACGAACTGACAGTGTTGCAAAATTTTACTGATCGCTACCAATATCATGATTTCATCCCGGCGAAGGGAATTATCAATTGACTTCTCAGTTTTTGAAATGATGACTTTTTAGCGAAAACCCGAACTCTTCAAGTGTCTAGTATTCCCATATGAATGAGAATCACACTCACTTTTCGGCTTTTCCAAAGAAACACCAAAATCAAAATATTCTGCAACATGTCAGCACGTATCAACTAAGAATTCATCGAATTCTGTGAGTTGAAAAGAACATCACCACAGTTGCCTGTGAGGTTGTTGTTGGAATTTTGTTTTTAACAAATTTCCCTTTGCGCGTGCCTCCGCTGTTTTTTGTTTGTTTTGTTTATTGTTGAAGATTCAATCTCATTTGATTGCTTGAGTGGAGTACTCCCCCATTGGCTCAACTTCATTTATTACCCTCTATTACAGAGAGTAATGTTTTTCAAAACGTTAAATGTTAATAGTCAGTTTTATTTTTTTGTGCATGTGGGTTAGGCCGTTTTGGCGCTGAGCGCCTCATATATGGTATCTTCGTCGTCTTCTACTGGATACCAACAGGATGGAACGACATTGACATCGTGGGTCGAACCTTTAAAGTAGTAACAAAAATTGAATATACAATGTGCCTTTATATTTGAGGCTAAGTATGGAACTCAGTTCTCTGCGATGTTAAGTCCATGCTGATAGTACCGACGTAGGCCTACAGCTTTGAAATAGTTATTGACTTCATATACTTCGGTACCGAAATACAACGAACAGTATCATTTCTAAATTAATATTAACTAGTAAGAGCGCCGTTATGTTCGCCGTTATGTTCGGATATATAACTTAACAAGATGGGACATTTCCATTGCTACTATACATCGGCAGATGGCGCTGGTGGTCTAACATAATGTTAATTTACCATATGGTGACTTGAATTTATGTTATTCTTGTGTTTGTTGCCGTCGTGTTCTGTTAGTTGTCTGTTATACAGAAACACCATCTATGGTTTAATAGTAAAATTTAACTGCATTATGCACTATGTTCAATCTTTTTTTATTTTAAGAATGTTGTTGTTTGAACGAACAAACTTGCCAATAAAAACATCGAAACTTTAGGGTTATTTATCTTAACCGTTGTGGACGTTCCGAATAAATCCATACGTTTTGCTAATAAAATGTAATTTAGATAAAAGCACAGAAGCGTAACATTTTTTCAGAGACATACCTGTAGAAACGGAGCGACATAATCTATTTTGGAAATGGATCTTATTTTGAGAGTCACTCCTTTCGATAGTTACCGCGCCCACAATATATTTTAGCCAAAGGATTCTCGAACAGTCTTTAAATTGCACTTATGTTGAACTTTTGTGAGGGAGGTACTTGAAGATGTTGTCCATACATAATCTCTTGGAACTTGATGTAAGTTTGGAAGTAATTTTCCGATATTAAAAAGATATAATCCATATTAGGTCCGATCTATATCTGGAAGAAATATTGCGATGTGCAAAGTTAAGACCGAATCGATCACTTCCTTCAAGAGATATCGTACGCACGATTTTAGCAAAAAAATTTAAACTTTTTTATCAGGATTGTGACTAAAATTTGATTTGGACAAATTATTACAAGATTCAAAACTTGTACCAAATCGGTTAATCAGTTCAAGCGTTATCATGCGCTCCAACCCGCTAGACAGTCAGAGATCCAGACATACGGACTGTGCTAAGTAATTCCAGCTTGTCGGAAACGAATTTCGTCCAAATATATGTGGAGTCTAAAATCATTATTTCGATGAGGCACATTTGTATCGTGGGTGTATACGTGGGTATGTCACATATAGCAGATTTTAGCTGTTGTTGATGTACAAAAATTCTCCTTCTTCCATGTTTTCTCTACTGTTTAGCAACAAATTTGTTTAAAATAGAATACTAAAATTTTGGTGAAGGCAGTGAAACAAATTTCTAATTGGCTTTCAAGATACATATGGTCCACGCTAGGCCAGGGCAATTTGAAACCCTTAACGGGCGTGTCGCGTTTCTGAATCCTGGGATTGTATTGGGAAATCATACGAAAGACCTTCTAGACTTCTTGCTGAATTTGTATGAGAAAAGTTAGAATCTTCTTAAAGACGATGTTCCTGTTTTTTTTTCAACAACATATTCGGTCTTTTGAAGAACCATGCGTCTTTTATAAAGAAAGTAAACCTATTTAACCATTTCTCTCTCTATTTAAGGGGATATTCCTATGCTATCCTGTTGTTCTTCGATAAGAAGAGATCAAATGATTTTTCGATTAAGTAATGCATCTGGGATAAATTTGTCAATATATTTATGCTGAGGAATGAAAATTATTTAACAAATTGACGTTAAATTATGAGCATTACCTCTATAGTAGAGTTGTGTAGTTCCGGAACGAACTAGTTCCAATGAACTATTCCGGACAAGGAACTATTGGAACTATATCTAGCTCTTGCGGTTATATAGTTTCTTTCGTTTTTTCTGGTTCCTTCAATTTAACGCCTACCTCGATCTTAAGTTGTTGCTGTTTGTTCGCTGCAATTTATTTATTTTTATGTCAATTCATCCACCAAACCATGAAAATATTTCGGTCTCGGAACTATTTGGAACGAAGGAAACAAAAAGAGGGACGAAAGAGGAAGATTCGTTGAACTATTTCGATATCGGAACTATTTGGAACGAAAAGAACGATGAAAGAGAAAAATTCGTTGAACCATTTCGGTCTCGGAACTATTTGGAATGAAAGTCGATGGTCAGACTAGCAAGGTTTCATGAAACCAATTTCGTTAAAGTTTCTTTTCAAATTTCGTTAATGTCCACACACGTTAACGTGAAATTTAAGATCTTTGCGTGTCCTCTTTATTTTACCATTCGCGTTTGTTGTGTTTCTCATACCAATAAAAACAAAAAAAGACATAAATAAACCAAAAAACAACACAAAATAATTAACATTAATAATTAAATTAATATTAATAGTTAAATTTTCACTATTTCATTTATTAAATGTTTTTATTAAATATATTTATGTTTGTTTTGTTGTTAACGTTTGCTTGAGAAAATAAAAATGAAAGAAAATTGAAGAAAAAATCTTGCAACGAAGAACAAGAAGAGGCAACACAACAAACACAGAAAACCATGTACATGGGTTTCACTACTTCATACCCCTCGCCTATAAACTTGACGTCGCCATGTTGAAATCGTGCTAGTCTGACCATCGACAAAGGAACGATGGAAGAGAAAGATTCGTTGAACTATATCGGTCTCGGAACTATATTAAGGAACTAGTTCCTTTTGGGAAAAGGAACTAGAAAGATCGATCCGCTCCGGGAACTAGATTGCCCAACTCTACTCTATAGGATGGTGGATATATAAGCTTCTAGAACTATTTAATCCTTTTCGATTGTCAGTTCGGCTTAGCCGTACTAAACGTTGGTTTTACTTGTATTCTTTTTTAAGGTGGTAGACAAAAGACACTTTCCACCATAAGATACTAACTTGTCATTCCGTTTGAAACACATCGAAATATTCGTCGGGAACTTTATAAAGTATAAAGATGTAAACTTGCCGGTATAGGTTCACGATTTAGTATAACGGCACGGCCCGATTTTATGTATTTCGAAGGTTTTCTTTTGTCACAAAGGCCTACAAGTGTAAATCAAAATTCTTAACGGTTTGATGAAAATGATCCCTTTTGACATAAAGGTTTTAAGTTTCAAGGGCAATACATCTTCTGTCACATTGCGGTGTTAAAATATCGTTAATCTTCCATAACTCAAAAAATTACAAAGAGTGTTGCCGGTCAGTAATTATGGTATTTCGAGTCTCATTGGGTACATAAGTCAAATTCGGAAAATTGTAAATATACTCGAATGTCGGTGTTTAGGTAGAGAAACCTTGTAACGATACCGTCCGATTGCAGTTGCTTTGATGGGTTTTGCTACATGTTCTGAAGTGTGAAGTATGCTGAAGTGCGTGTTACTTTGTATTCCGCATTGTCAACGAGAAAAAAAAACAAACAATATAGGTCTATGTTTTGGTATCCTCCCAATGTAATGTATCTTGAAAGTTCAAACTGAGATGACTGTAATTTAAGTTGTGAATTTTATTTTATTTTGCAAGCAAACAAATTTATGGCTAGGGTTCCACGTAATTTGCAATAATGCTGGGAATTTATCTATCATGGTAGAGACCTACAATTTTGGATGATGATCTCATATTATCTAGTGGGTTAAATGAACCATTACTTTTGCATGAAAAATATAAAAATTTAAAATTTGGTCCATATTTTACTTCCAGCAAAGTAGCCTACATATGGAAAATTAACTACTGACCTTTCCCCTGATGCAAATTGGAATAATGTGTATCCTGGGTAACTAACGGGCCTACTGCATAATATATAATAGGTTTTGTGTAGAATACAACATTTTCTTCCCATGCTTCAATTTGTCTCTACCATGATAGATAAATTCCCAGCATTATTGCAAATTACGTGGAACCCTAGCCATAAATTTGTTTGCATGCAAATTGTTTGAATTTCTACTCATTATTAGTTGTTTTTTACCGGTTAAAATATATTTTTGATATCATAATATATATCCACAATAAACTATTTTCGAAATACACAAAATCGCGTGCATTTCCAAACAATATGTATGGTACAAGTGCACTTTTTTGGACGATAGATCTTCAATAAAGTCACAATGTTCCCTTTGAAAATTTGTATATAGCATTTACATTTGTTCAATAAAATTGGAGCAATGTCCGTCTGTCGAGCAATGTCCGTCTGGGTATATTTGCAGGGGCTTGTATATTTATTTATATTAGGTGTATTCCAAAAAGGAACCTGATATTCAAAGAAAATTTATAGATGTATCAGAAGAGGCTACCAATGTCAATTTTCCAATTTTGGAACTTTTATTAGAAATGTATAATGATATACATAATTGTTCCACAAACATCGTCTGTTCGATTCCTCGGCGAGATAACATCAAACTTTCAACGGTGGCAAAATACACCTCAGTAATGTTGGAGACATTTTGAGTATTTCAGCCATATAGAACTTCTCTAAAAGTGGTGTCTTAGGACACGCCCTTCGGACTCGGCGATAAACTGTAGGTCCCAAGCAATTCTTACAATAAGCTTATTTGTTCCATAAAGGAATTTTGATTGCATGGTCGGCCCCGTCCGACTATAACCTTTGCTTACCCAGCTAGCATTTGGAAGACTGTTTTTTCAAAAATCACATTGCGGAGTCTTTTTAGAGCCCTTTTGGTGATCAAAAACTGATTAAGTCGCTTGTATGATCAGAATGGGACTCGAAAGTGGCTCCCTGTAATGATTAAAAAAAGTTCAATTTATAATACAACAAATGTGTAGCAATCACAAATAAATCATTGATGTGTTTAAAATGTGGCCATTTTTTTTATTTATTATCACATATTAATCATCTGGAAGATTGAAAATGCTTAATCAAAAAAGGGTCATGCAGGTGTTTGAAAAATGATTATAATTATGTTGTAAATAATTCTCATATACACTTTCTACAAAACTTTGATATAAATGTAACGTCTAATATTAAGAGCATAGACAAACAAACACAACACATGTACAGGTTTTGCCAAGTGAAATGAAGAAGCAGTATACTAACCACCGCGCAACATAAAGGATAATTAAAAGATATAACAAAGCAGAAAAGACAACAAAACAAAGGAAAGAAACAAAAAAAGAATAAAAAGAAAATTCTTTTAATTTATTTCGTCTAATAAAATGACTCATAAATGACTCCCTAAAGACTCATAAATGATTATCAACATGACTCAAAAAAGACTCGAAAAAGAGCCCCACATTAATCAAAAAATCACCAATAAACAGTGTTCGAAAATAAACACTATGGTATCGTACCGTACCGTTCTGTACCGTACCAAGGTGGATAGGTACGCTACGATAATGTACCGTACCGGTACACAAACACTAAAAAACATTTTAGTGATACTGTACCGGAGCACAACGAAAATCTTACTGTACCGACTGCGGTACACAACGATTTTTAGTGTACCGACTGCGGTACGCAACGATATTTTAGTGAACCGACTGCGGTACAGTACGATTATCGTAGTGTACCACTGGTCGGTTCACTAAAACATAACGTACCGGTAATGTACCGTACATGTGTGTTTTGTAAATTGTGATAAAATTATATGTTTGATGTTTTTGAGAATAGGGGCAAGAATAGTAACTAAAATTCAAGATTATATAAATTAAAAGCACGAATGTGGTAAATTCGGTCGGTATAGGAATTTTGAGAAAATTAGTGTAAAATATGAAAATAGCCATAATTTCCAACCAATACATATTTTAATTAATTCTATAAGAAGTTTTAAGTGAACCACCCTTTATTATAGCATTAGGTTTAAAACCCATATTATTAATGTATGTATTTCTATTTACTCGCTTTGAGAAAAAAATTTTTATGGGCTCATTTTTAAATATTATTTGTTCCCTAGTTAAATAATTAGACAGTTTTTACAAGTAAAAAGGGGTGATAATGCATGTGTCATATAACCCTTTCTATGAATGGAAAATAATAACGTTAATATGTTGGTGTGATAAGGATGATTATTTGCGGCAAAGTCAATTCATAAAAAGGTTATGTTTGTTGTCCAATCCACATGAACGAACAAAACAGCCACAGTCGGATCACTAAAGATTGAGTCTCCAGCTAATATATTTTAAAATTTTAATGTGTTTATTCTGTTGAAGTTTTAATGTTCATATGTTTGAATTAATTAAAATAAAATTGCATAAAACATAAAATCCGTTTGTAATAGGTAATAAAACAAAATGGTAAGAATATGGGAATAATTATACATTATCCCACCCAAATTGCTTAGAGTTGGTATCTAGTCTCCGCAGCGGTTTTACATACATTCCAACAAGAATTTAAGGTATAAGTCCAAGCTTTTATATAGCCCCCATAGAACGGTAATTATAACCGGTATAACGGTAATAACTTTTAAATTAATATTTCTATTTTATGAATTTAATTGAGTAGTCCTTTTAATTCTTTTCCCTGTTCAAAATTGTATTTATACATAATTTTAATTGTTAGGATTTATGCTCAAATTCCGTAATTTTATTGTTATTTATATGTAATGATGTGAGCTATTGCTGCTCGGAAACCGAGTAGTTTTTTAGCCGGATTGTGTTTTATTAATTATAATTTTAATTTTTTTAATTATAATTTTTTATATAATTTTTTAATTATATTTCACTAGTGGAAAGTAGTTGTGTATTGAAGTTTCTATATGTTTTTTTTTTATTGTGCCTATGTTGAGCATCTCTCTGATTAGTTTTTTTTTTCTGTTAAGTTAAATATCATGTTGTTTTGTCAATTTCATAAATGAGGTCTTTTGACTTGGAATTGGAAAGAATAAATAAATATTAAATATTATTATTATTAAAATATTCTGTAGCAGGTAATTGCAGCTAAAATTTTACATTGGCATTGTATGATCTGATAGTTCAAACCAGCGTAAAGAGCCAAATGCGACAAAGCATTTTAACAAAGCAAGTAGAAGAAGATGGAAAAAAAAAACAAACAAACAAAAGAACAACTGCCGAAATTTCCAGAAAAAGTCTAACAGACGTAATTACTGGGGATACTTAAGCATTAACTCCGAATTTCTGAAACAGATCCTGCAACTTGACCGCAGAACATGAATTACCAGGAAGGGTAAAGGATGGTAAACAACTTGAAAGTTGTGAACGACATAGCAGAGCAAAGAGTCGAGTTCATCACCAAGTAGTCGTCTTTACCTAGATGGCTCCAAAATCACATAATGTCAGTCCCTTAAATAAATTTAAATATGAACAAAATGTAAAAGACATTTGTTTTCATTCCCAAAAATTGATAATATGGGAATAAATAAAAATAATTAAAAAAATTAAGTTGCAATGTTTTATTTATAAATGCACTTAAAACTAAAAAATAATTTTTAATGATGGATTCTCTCAAATAAAACGCTTGCCGTTTAATATTGCCACAATTTTTAATTCAAATGCAAGCGTTTTATTTGAGAGATTTCATCATTAAAAATTATTTTCTAGTTTTAAGTGCATTTATACATAGAACACTGTAACTTATTTTTTAACTATTTTTTATTTTTAACTTTTCAGCATTTAATTTTTTTGACCACTAAGAACCTCATAACAAAATTATAGCCAATTTAGGCCGAAAATGTAGATAAAATTTCTAAAATACCTGAAATCGTGTTGTACCGTTATATAGGGGCTATGCCAAAACCTTGACCTGCGTCCAAATTTTTTGGTGAGAAAGTTTCTGTACCATTGGAAAACCCAAATGCCATGTTATAGCCAATTCGGCCTAAAAATTAAAGCAGAATCCTTAAAATACATTAAATCGGGGTGGTACCGCTATATGGGGGCTCTAAGAAAAAATGGACCCATATTGGTTTTGGTTTCATATTCGGAAAAGTGTGCAAAGTTTTAGTTCGATTGGTCAACTACAACTGTGTGGAAAATAAGTTACTAGATTTGAACTAAATAGACACAAAAGCAAGTTAAATTAAACACTTTAAAAAGGGTTTTCGCAATAGACTCCATTTTCGCACTAAGGCGTTTTCGGGGCATTGGCTTTATTATCTTGAATTTAGTACTACTTACGTATTTTGTTGTTCGGCAAGAAATATTAAGAATAGTATGGCATTTTATTTAATTCATAACACGGGCAAATAGCTTTAACCTTTTCCTAGATATGTGTCGCTGAAGTCGTCAAATAGCCAAAAATCGAGATTTTCATAATTACGAGGCCCTAGTGGCATGTGTTAACATATTCCAATTGTGCTCAAACATTAACAATCTTAAAATCTAACCAAACTATACACTTTAGGGGAGTGCAGCATAAAAAATCCGACATTGATGTTTTCCTTTTGAGTTAAAACCAGACTAATGCAACAAATTAAGACAAAGAAAATATTAAATTTTACATAAAATATTTGACAATTTAACAAATTTTATATTTTTAATAGGTTAATAATTAAAAAATGGTATTACAATATACATAAAATCATATTTTTTGTGGTAAGGGGTCTCAATAGCATAATAATCTGCTAAAAAAAAGCGACGTTAAACGGTAAGCATTCTTAATTTAGGACACTTTGAATTTTTTGATGATTTTTTCCAACTTTAATTGTCAATTTTACGACTTTTATGACGATTTTCGGCCAAAAACTGTTGGCATATTCTGCATATTTTTTGCAAAATTTGTGCATATGCAAAATATGCAAAAAAATACAAAATATGACCCTGTCATTGAATTTAGATTTCCTTGAAACGAATTTTGGTCCAATCAGAATCTTCGTATCTTTATTATTAAAAAATATGCAAATATGCAAAATCCGATGTCTTTATATTATTTTCATTGTTCCAACAATACGAACTACGAATTTTTTACTGCTTCGACTTTTTCAGTGGTATCACAAAGTAACAGGCAAAATTCTCGTTGATCGTCCACATTACCTTGCTATGAATAGGTTTTCTGTTATTGGCAGTGTTCGAAAATAAACACTATGGAATCGTACCGTACCGTTATGTACCGTACCAAGGTGGATAGGTACGCTACGATAATGTACCGTACCGGTACACAAACACTAAAAAATATTTTAGTGATACTGTACCGGAGCACAACGAAAATCTTACTGTACCGACTGCGGTACACAACGATTTTTAGTGTACCGACTGCGGTACGCTACGATTTTTTAGTGAACCGACTGCGGTACAGTACGATTATCGTAGTGTACCACCGGTCGGTTCACTAAAGCTCTGTTCCTTTACGTGCAAGAATCTTCAAGTTTTACCACTTTTTACTCGAAAAGCGTTCCTTTACTTTTGACACCATACAATTCATATTGGAGCATTTAACAACTGTTGCTACTTTTGCCGGTTTTACCATTTTCAAAAGTAAAGGAACAGACCATAAAACATAACGTACCGGTAATGTACCGCACGTGTGTTTTTTGTAAATTGTGATGAAAAATTATATGTTTGATGTTTTTGAGAATAAGGGCAAGAATAGTAACTAAATTCGGTCGGTATACGAATTTTGACAAAATTAGTGTAAAATATGAAATTAGCTAAAATTTCCAACCAATACATATTTTAATAAATTCTATAAGAAGTTTTAGTGAACCACCCTCTATTATAGTATTAGGTTTAAAACCCATATTATTAATGTATGTATTTCTATTTACTCGCTTTGAGAAAATTTTATTATGGGCTCATTAGGGTCCTTGTAGTCAATGTACATATTAAAACACTGCTTTTTAAATATTATTTGTTCCCTAGTTAAATAATTAGACAGTTTCTACAAGTAAAAAGGGGTGATAATGCATGCATCATAAAACCATTTCTATGAATGGAAAAGAATAACGTTAATATGTTGGTGTCATAAGGATGTTTATTTGCGGCAAAAGTCAATTCATAGAAAGGTTATGTTTGTTGTCCAATCCACATGAACAAACAAAACAGCCACAGTCGGATCACTAAAGATTGAGTATCCAGCTAATATATTTTAAAATTTTAATATGTTTATTCTGTTGAAGTTTTAATGTTGATATGTTTGAATTAATTAAAATAAAATTGCATAAAACATAAAATCCGTTTGTAATAGGTAACAAAAAAAGGGTAGGAATCATGGCATCGTAAAAATTTGAATATGTTATGTCAAAACTTTCTTTATGTTGTTGGGGAAATTCCAATTTACAATTACATTTTTTTATAAAGTGATTTTACTTTTCATATTCGATCAGCTGGTGTGATACCACTACCTGGTAGTTCTGCCATGGTAAGAATATGAGAATAATGCCTCAAAAACTCAAACTTTCTGCTGGTGGAATACGTTTACGTTTGTCCATAATTTAGATAAGAACAGCTATAGATTGACAAGTGTACTTCATTTATGAATATATTTAGTAAATTTCTACTTTTACCCATATAACGGTACCTGCCGATTTTCGGTTTTTTTTACCACATTATCCCACCGAAATGGCTTAGATTTGGTATCTAGTGTCCGTTATACATGCATTCCTATAAGAATTTTCGGTACAGGTCCACGTTTTTATATAGCCCCCATAGAACGGTTCCGCAGATATTGATTATTTTGAAGGTTGTAGCCACGTTATCCAACAGAATTAGTTGAAACTTGGCATTTAGTCTACGTTGGGAGTATAAAATATTCCGAGGGAGAATTATCTGCACAGGTTCATGTTTTGATATGACCCCCATAGAAATGTACCGCCCGAATTTTGCTAATTTTAGATAGAAAATAATAATAAAAACAATTTTAAAATATTTTGTTGCACTTTGTTGCAGCTAAAACTTTACAAATTTGGTAAGAACTATATGTACTAAAAATAAAAAAAAATCTACGCGCCATCCCGCGACACTCCCTACTAAATAGTTTTAACAAAATACAGAATTTGAAAGAAAAGCGGATGTCACGTGATTTACATATGTGTAAAATCCGAGTTACAATAAATAACATATTATATAAAGTATTTTTTACTCACCTGTCTTCACGAAAAGCTTTAAAATTACTTTGTAGGAAGACTGCATACGACGATCGCAAATTTACTACTGAAATATATTATAAAAACCAGTCCATAAATTGTGAACAAAAAATTAAACGTTATTCTGCTTTGGCTGATGTAAAACAAATTATTTTAACTGTCGTTAGATTCTGTGGACACCTTAGATCAATACTGCACCAATAATTTTTACATAGGCGTATGTGATTTTTTTTCAGTTTTGGCGCGCTATATCTGTATTTTTTCCACTGTTCGTTTGGCCCAAAAAACATCAATGTGACACCAACACGTGCCTTATTACTTTATACAAATATTTTGGATATACATATGTATATAACACAATTATGGGGTCAATTTATATAGTCTTCCATAATAAAACAAAAAACCATTAAAAATTTTACATTTTCTCATAATTCATAAAAACACATGTATGTTACATTACAGATATGTATATTATTTTCATTGTTCCAACAATACGAACTACGAATTTTTACTGCTTCGTCCTCTTCAGTAGTACCACAAAGTAACAGGCAAAATTCTCTTTGATCGACCACATTACCTTGCTATGAATAGATTTTCTGTTATTGGTGCCGCCAATAATAATGATTTTGCACGAGGGAATTTTTAAACATCCTTATGACGTCAATTAGTAACCTCATACTGGTGTTATGATAAATACATTCCATATTGAAAAAATCATATTAAAATTTGTAATTTGGCTACAAATACTTTTAAATGTGTAAATAAACATAGCTTGGAAAAAAACCTTAGTGATGAACAGTACTTTTCTCTACAAACAAAATAGATGGGTATTTTTTGTTGGTACAGGTAATATTATTGTGGATTGTATAGCAAATATTACATTTTTCTGAAAAATCGTTTTCCAAAAAATGCCAATGACACCAAAATAGTAAAATTATTCTTTATTCATTCATATAAATGATTTTATAATTCACGATTTTCCACCCTTTTTGGATATCATATCATATTTTCTTGTCATTTTCTCAATATTTATAAACGATTAAAATGTATTAAATATTGAATTTTATTTATTATACTTGCCTTCTTTGCCAAGAAAGCATATAACAATTGAAATTTCCTCATAAATAAAAAACACATGTGTGTCACATTACCGGTACGTTATTTTTTTAGTGAACGGACCAGTGGTACACTACGATATTTTAGTGTACCGACTGCGGTACGCTACGATTTTTTAGTGTACCGACTGCGGTTCACTACGATTTTCGTTGTGCTCCGGTACGGTACGCTAAAATATTTTTTAGTGGTTGTGTTCCAGTACGGTACACTAAAATATTTTTTAATGATACCGTACCTGGAGCGGTACGTTATTTTAGTGTACTGTTTCTTTTCGAACACTGCCAATAAATGATTGAAATACTACTCGAAAAGACTTTATATAACATCAGAAAATGGGCAAAAATGACTCGAAACTAATGCAGAGGAAGACTCATTTGTGATCATCAGAAAATGAGCTCATATTCCAGCTTTTTAATCGTGCAGTCGGATCAAAAAAGGCTCGAATTTGATTAAAATTTTCAAAAATGCTGGCTGGGTACTTTTTTTAAGATAATAATTTTTTTAAGAAAACCAAGTTGTATTTTTTTGTATTTTTCTTTTTATTTATTTATATCTTTATTATTGGAAAACACAAAAATATGGAACACAGAATTTAATAAACAAAAGATAAAATTCAAAAATCACTTTAGGTAGCAAATATAAGCTGACAAAACTAAAGCACCCCCAATTTAAGGTAGAAGTAAAAACTATTAAAATCAATATTTCGTTGTTTATCCTTTATTTTGGATGACACAAACATATATTAAATGCTTCAGGCGAAATAATTAATTTTCGGAAAATGTAGCTTAAATCCTCAAAATACTGAAAATCGAGAGGTACCGTTACATGGGGGCTATACCCAATCGTGAACCCAGGTCCACAATTTTTAGTGGAACAGTTTTGTGACCACTAGGAAGTACCAAATTACAGCTAATTTAGTAGGAAAAGGTGGCTTAAATCTTTAAAATACTGAAAATAGGAAGGTACCGCTATAAGAAGGCTATACCAAAACATTAGCAGATATTTAAAATCGTTTAGATTTAAAAATTAGCAAACGAACGATTCACAGAAGAGCGGTAGAGGACGGATTATTCGGTCCACGACCAGCTAAATCCTTTCATTAATTTTCTCGTTTAGAGTTAAGCTTGATGATCGAAATTTTTTTGCAAGTGAAGTTTAGTGACACTAGGAACCCTAAGTATCAAATTACAGCTAATTTGATAGGAAAATGTGGCTTAATGGATGTACCAAAACATTAGCCGATATTGTACAATTATTACCCTCAGACACAGGATGAGTTTATTCAAAATTTTGAGAAAGTTATCTCAATTCGATCAGTTATCTCAATTAGAGAAAGTTATATCAATTAGATCAGCGATTTGGACCACTGTGCGTCGTAACTGGGCCCGCAAGAAAAATTTGTTGCAAAAAATGTCAAAAGAATCCGAGACGAGCTGTATTTTTTCTAGAAATTTTGCCTGTTAGGGCGAAGATCATTTTTTAATGATCTTTATTAATTTTCTCATTTAGAGTTAAGCTTGATGATCGAAATTTTTTGCAAGTGAAAAAGGAAAGCCAAGGACTCGAACCCACACAGTCACCAAATTACGTGACCTGGTTTCGCTGTTAGTTTAGCAGCTCTTCAGACGTATCGACTGTGGGATGGCTTCTCTGTCCTAGAACTTTTGGCTTTTCAAATGCAAATGTGTTTTTTTTTGTCATAACGACAAAAAATAATTTTTGTTTTCTCTGGGCAAGGGATTGGACCAATTCACTAAATTAATAGAATTATGGATCGTTTCAAGTATCCTAACGTATAAATGACGTGATGGACATTTCAGGAAGATAACGAGCCAAAACATGTATCGAAAGTGGTTAAGGAGTGATTCCAAAACAATTCGACAGAAGTTCTCCATTGGCCTGCCCAATCCCTTGATCTTAGCTCTCGATTGGGACGTGTGGGAGATCGTTAACTCAAAAAATCAACCGAAAAAAAATACAAAACCAAAGAAAATTTATTTGAAAATAGAAGCAATATCACCTGCAATAATTAATAATTTAATATCCTCTATGCCTAAAAGATGTGTTTTTGTCATCCAGAATAAAGGATACGCTACGAAATATTGATTTCAATAGTTTTTGTTCTACTTCAAATTGGGGTATGCTTCAGTTTTGTCCTCTTATATACATATGCGACCTAAAATGATTTTTGAATTTTAACTTTCGTTTATTAAATTCTGAATTCCTTAAATTTGTGTTTTCCAAAAATAAAGATATAAATAAATAAAAAGAAAAATACAAAAAAATTACAACTTTGTTTTCTTAAAAAAAAAATCATTAAAAAACATACTCACGGGGTGCTTTAGTTTTGGCCGGCACAGTACTTCGAAAGATTTATGGGCAAAACAGCATTGGTGCTGAATATCGATGTCGTATGAATCACGAGAGCTGTACCCGGCTATACAACGCATCATAGCCCAGTCGAAATAGACATTGAATTAGCAAAAAGCTAATTCTGAATTTTGGTGGAGAGCTTGGGTTTGTCATTAGAAACGATATCGTAAAATTCCCATCGATCCCATGTGTGCAAAAAAAGTTATTCGTAGTCAAAGGTCAAATTTTAAAGTTCTTTTAGGTTGTCGGAATTTTTCTTCAAAATAGTTGGTCTAATCAAAAGTAATTTTTTGCTAGAATGAATCAACCTTGAGACATAGCTTTTCTAAAGGACATATTACTTTTATGCACCAATAAGGGAGGGGGCCTGGGCGATTTGAAAACTTTAAAGGGAGCGTCGCGTTTCTGATTCCTGGCATTGTACTGAGAAAAAAGTCTATTAGAGCCTATGTCTACGGTGAAAATCGATTTTTTTTAGAAATTTTAAAACAGTTTAATTTTTTAAAACTATTCAATCTGGCCGATGATGCAAAAGTGACGGATTTGTGTGGTTTTAAATACTCGCCAAATGGAAATTAATTGTTTGAACTGAATTTTTCGGATCAATAGAAGAATTCACCTCAAAAAATTAATAATGGATTAACTGCATTGGAGTTCTCACACACTTACATATATATTAGACAGATCCGTTATTTAAACTCTACTTCATTGTATTTTGCATCAAGGGAAAGGTCAAAAGTTATTTTTCCATATACATATTTATAAACTACTTTATATCTGGCATAAATTGAAATATGCACTAGAAATTAAATTTGCCTATTTTTAATACCATATTTGCCTATTTTTAACACCACTATCCAATCATCATCTACAATTATAAATCAGTCCTTTAGCGCGATTATGGTTACATTACAAACAATTAAAACTGTGGATCCTGATCATGTAAATCAATATAATTGGCATAAATGGAAAGGCCAAGAATTCCTCGTCCAAATATAACTTACGTGGGTGGAACGTGTCTTCCAGGAAAAATGATATAGTCATCATACTAAAAACAAACCAATTTTCACCCAAAAGTTTTGGTCCATTAAAGCCACTAATTATTATCCGATCATCATGTTAAATTGCAAACTTTGTCTAAAACTCAAATAATTCCTAAAATCTCGGACCGATCGGACTATTATTGCTACAGGAAAGCTATAAAATTGGATAAGAATTTTGTTTTTGGTCCATTTCACCCCTTATTACCAATAACTATTCGTGACGATCGGTCCATAATTGAGAATTGATTTTTTCTTTGATATTTTTAACTGACATTTGGTGTTTACAGTGGCCAACAATTATTCACATAAGTTGACGTTATGGTATATTGATTATGAACGTACGTATGGCCAACTATATGGGAGGATGGGATAACTTCTAGTAGTTCCGTTTACGACAAAGCGGGCATTGAACAACTAGATAACTTCCTCATGGGAGGCGCCAGAAACGCTTCTCTTGTATTGATGGATTGCTCACACGCAATCATTTACCTGTTACATATTATGGGCATACACTAATGAATATATAGACGACGGAATGTTCTCACCGAGTATGTTCGAGTTGAGTGTGGTGACCAAGAAACGCAATATAAAATGCGAAAAAATACAACTTAATAAATATATCGTCACCATAAATGCCGGAAGACGTAACCCACAAAAATAAAACTTTACAGGAGAAGCAAAAAACGTTATAAAATGAAATCGGTGTTATAAAATATCGAAAATTTTAAGTATCGTGTTTTAAGACAGAGAAGAAATATATTTTTGGAAAAAAATTAATTTTTTTTCCAGAATGTTAGAAGCTGTGTGGGTTACGTCTTTTGGTATTGTATTTTTATGAAATGCTAAAAGACGTAACCCACAATTTATTGAGTATACATTTGAAGAAACTAGTATAAATGAAAAATTATAAACAAATTAGAAATGGTTTATTGGCCTTAGCGGTCAAGCGAACTTTAAAATAGCAATCTGACGGTGTTGGGTTCAATTCCCAGTCTTGACGTTGATATTTCAATGGACCGCAATTAGGTGAACTGTCTATTCCAACCATCACTATAATTACTTATAACTTCAATTGTATTAGACGATATTAAATCTGGAATATTATATTTATTGTTGTATTTAAGTCAATTTGTGTACAAAATATAGTTCATATAAATTAAGTGATCTGTAACAGTTTAAATGTAACTTTTAATTGTCATAAGGAATGTTGTCATTAAAGTAATGACAATCACTTGTAATTAAGCGTTTTAAGTCTTGCAGGTGTTGAAATTTCTTTTTTCATCTTTCATCTGCCTCAAAATTTCCAGAACTTCTCTATGGTAGAAAAAAAGATTATACTGCTAGGATCAAAAGCCAATGCTCGCAGTGACTGTAGGATCTCCTGCCTTTTTGTATAAGCGTTTTTCAGTTGATCTCTATTAAACCATGGGTTGGTAGACAAGACCATCTTTTGCAAACTTACAGCCTAATTGTATCCGTCTTTAAAGAATACATCTTTGTACTAGAACGACGTGAATTTTTAGCATATACACGTTTTCGTATCAACGCCTCAAATTTTGAATATTTCCGTTCGTTCTCTTGGAAAAATGAACAATACCGGTTAACATATTGTTTTCCATATGTGCGTTTTAGATGTTTATTTAAATCAGGACATAGGTCTTCTGTCATCATCTTCAGTTATTTCAATTATGAATTTTTTTTCTGTAAGACCAGTAAAAACCGTCTAAGGTCAAAGTTATTGCTTTAAAAATTAACTTAAAGAATGGTCTTTGTGATTTTTAAAAAAAGCTACCATTCTTGAGATATCGTAACCTAAGAGTCAAATTACACATATGGAGAAATAAGCCGAGTAAGAGACAAAACTGTTAAAGTAACCACACCACATCATACGTTACCCATTTTGTAGTAATCGGTTCAGTAGAACCGGGTCTAACCCGGTTTTGAACCTGGACTTTTGGGTCAAATAACCGGTTAACCGAATCCGCCCCGTGGAAATACATTAACTCAATAAGCCCTCTCTCTGGCATTATAATTGCTGCAAAAATCAAAGAATACATTGTTTGTACTGCTGTTTAGTTTTGAAATAATGTGGGTTACGCCTTTTGTGTTCTATGAAAATTACAGTATGCTGTTACGTCTATTGGCATTTCTTGAATAGGATCGTTATTTTTAAACGTAGAAGCTTGAAATTTTGCCAGAGCATGTATTTTAGCTTAGTATATCAGATTCCATCAAAAAACGAATTTCGATTTCCATGTCGGTTACGTCTTCCGGCATTTATGGTGACGATATATTTTGTTCTGGCAAAAGACTATATCGGGTTAGTTTTTGATGGGAACTATATTCTCAGATAAAAATATCCAAGAAAATATTGTAATTTTCCCCAAAAATGGTTTTCGAACTTTTTTAAGTATTCAGGTTTGAGTGACTTGACCGCGGAAAAATTGAGTAATACTTCGTCTATACATTCATTAGTCTATGTTACGGGTACTTTACACGATATGTTTTTTTACATATGTGTTGTCACTTTGGGTATACAAGATATATACACAAAGTGACAACACATATGTAAAAAAACATATCTTTTAAAACAGCCATTAATTATGATAAATAAGTAAGAAAGTTACAGTCAGCTGTGCCGATAGAGATATACAATGAGCCTTGGACCTAAAGAAAAGAATTAAACACAATGCTTCTGACATCTATAGGGGTTTTTTGAGTTTTTGGGCCAATTTCTCATTAAATACGGACTTGCTCCCGAAAAAATTGTACCATTGTTGTTGCCAAAAATTTTAAAACGATCCTAGACGAGTTCTTTGCCTGCACTCTTTCCAAACTTTGTGGGGAAGGTACCCGAAAGTGTGGTCCGATGTAGTCAGTATTCGGACATTATCCGAGTCTGTAAGAAATAATACGATATATCGGTTTCTCCCTTCTAGGGTTATTTCACGTACTACCCAATTTAGTTGGTGTCGGCAGGCTTTTTTGAGATTTTGGTCATTATCTAAGGAAGTATGGACTTGACGTAACAGACACCGCAATAAGATCTTGTTGCAAAAATTTTCAAAACGATCCGAGATGAGGTGTTAAACTTTATTTTTTTTTTTAATTTAGGAGTATACCGATTTAGTCCATATTAAAACTTGAACTATGCCTGGAACTAATATTACCATATGCAGTGTTATGACCAACTCGGTTACTCCATTCGAGAGTTATCATGCGACAAGGCCTATACTCAGACGGTCGAACATGGCTGTATAAGTTCCAATCCAGGCAGAAGGACTTATTTATAAGACTCCAAAACCAGCAATAAAAAGTTCAGGAACCAAAATTTACTTTGTTGTTGTTCGGCGCGACAAACAACAATTCGAATGTAACGAAACACACATACAACACAACAAGTATACTGAAGATACTTACGTGTTGTTTATTGTCCTTCAAAGCAAAGAAGATACTTCAATTCAAAATTACTTTGACGCTGGTGTTCAAAAATTTATTTCACTATAAAACAATTCAATAATTTAATTATACAAAGTTTGATCAGTCGATCACATAACCTTCTTCACTTTTTAACCTTTTCTAAAAAAGTGATCATAAAATGTATCGATGCCATATTAATCGATTTTGAGCGCGTTCATGTCGATAGCTTCTTCCGACTTCTTTTCTCGATTATCGACAATGGCTAAATCAACTCCAAATTATCTGAAAAGGATTTCGTCCAACAATCTTGGGGTCTAAAACCATTACTTCGATGAAACACAATTTTATTCTATCAAAGTGTATACTCGTATACCCTCTTTAGCATAAAGGCGGAGGGTATAATTACTTTTTACAACATAATGTTTAATACACTTAACACCATTAATCAAATTTTAAAATATTTGTTAGTTTTATTTGAAATTAGTGTTAGTCCTTAAGCCCAAAAACCCTGTGGTAAGGGTTATTATGTCTATGAGCATTTGTATGTAACATCCAAAAGGAAACTAGATAGACACATAGTTCTTTTGAGGAATACTCCTATACATGGGATCACATTTTAATGTCTTTCGATTTATGCATGTCCGTCCGTCCGTGTGTCTGTCAGACTGTCCATGGATTTATGTAATCAAAGTACAGGGCGAATTCACATAACGATTGTGGAAGATAATTTTTGGAACAAAGAACGAACTCTATTTCTTTTGGTAAAAATCTGTTCAGATTTGGATATAGCTCCCACATCTATATTTTCGGTCGATTTCATGCATTTGATGCATCAAACATGCTAAATCTGTCCGATTTTGACGAAATTTGGAGTGGAGTTATATTGAAACCGGCCCAGATTTGGATTTTGCTCCCACATATATTTTTTGACCGATTTCATGTATTCGATGTGACGATATTTGGTTTAGAAATAATTATGTTGAAATCGGTTCAGATTTGGATATGGCTCCCAAACATATTTTCGGCCTATTTGAGGCACTTCATGCACCAAACTTGCTGTATCTGTTAAAACTTGATATATAATTGTTCCACAAACATCCCAGAACGGACAAGGGGGACTTCTCTAATATCAATGAGTGCACCCCGATACATATTAGCTCAATGATTGGGGGCCTGCAGTTTATCGCCGAGTCCGTACGACTTGTCCTAAGACATCACTTATGGAGAAGTTTTACATGGCTGAAATACTCAGAAAATGTCGCCAGCTGTAACGGTCCTCACCAGACACTATTCCTTCTTGTCCGCAGCTACCATTAATACCGGCCGTGCTCAGGGCTTGGGGGGTGTTCTTGACAGAAGAAATATGTCCCAACCAGTTACAGTAAAATTAAAATTTTTGGTAGCTATATATTAATCATACGCAGCGATGGACAAAACTAATATAAAGGATCATTAGAATCTAAGGTGTTGTTGATTCTACATAGACTTCGGATGACCCACCCAACCTTGCCGACTGTGTTTCTGTCAGCCCACTAATCATTTTAAATGGTCATGTCCTCAATTTCGTGGAACTATTAGCTGAACTTAATTTGCAAAAACCGACATCAGCAATATCTTAATTTTCAAATCAAATTATATTTAAAAAAAAAAAAACAATAAAATGTATAGATGACAATCAGATAACCGACTATGATTAATAAATGTAGTATATAGAAGATCTAGGATATTATCTAAATAATTATAACATGGAAATGTTGTATGGGTATAAAATTCTTAAGTTTTTACAGGTAAAACGGTGAATATATTTTAGATTATGTGTAATAGATTACAAATACAGTTATGTTCATTTAATACTCACAATGATTAAAAATTGATGCTGCGTCGACAAGCGCTTGTTGATCGTAGTTCAGCAGACATAATTGTTTATAATAAAAATCGGAAGTATGAAAATGATGTGTGCAAAAATCCATTAGTTAAATGATAGAAATCTAAAGATTATATTACTAAATTCCTGTATTCTTCTCTGGATCACGTAATTTGAATCCAAACTTGTTATTATGGTAGCTTCTTCGTAAATATAAATTCTCAAAATGATCATATAGCTTTCGCATACAGGATATTGAAATTCTAAGAATATGTTCTCCAATGGTTTGAATAAAAATTGACTAGGCTTAGACTAATTCTCCATATAAAAAATATTCAGAAATCCGTTGCAAGAAGATATTAAAAAAAAGAATCCTTTTTGAAGGATAAAAGATGTGCCATCCTCAAATTATTCAAATTCAAATTATTGTAAGGCAGGAATCATAGACCGATTTATTGTTGTTGTCTTCAATCAGGATATTAAAACAAAGGCGGACTCCTTTTTTTGGATATTGTTTGTTCAATTCTTTAATGCAGGATATATTTCGGGTATCCTTTTAAAGGACATAGGTTTCCCTTCAGATTCAAAATTTATTTTCTTTGTATATTTATTTCACTTAAAATAGTTCTATTCAAACCGAAAGCCAGAAGTCGAATCCCCAAAACAATTTTTTTCATTTCTATACCAAAACTTTCTGACACTCAAAACAAAATCCAAAGTTTTCTTTTCAATAAAAAATATTATTTTCAGTAGAAGTAGTTCTGCTACAAAGTAGTCACACAACATTACTGAAGGGTATTTTGTCACCGCTGAAAATTTGATGTTGCCTGGCTGAAATACTCAGAAAATGTCGCCAACATTACTGAAGGGTATTTTGTCACCGCTGAAAATTTGATGTTGCCTGGTCGGGGAATGGAACCCACGACCTTCAGCGTGCAAGGCGGGTGTGCACATCGTTGCACCACTGTGGCACCCAACATTTTATGAAATTTGGAAAATTTGACGGAATTTGATCAACAAAAAGTTTGCCAAATTATATTGAAAACGGTCCAGGTTCTGATATAGCATAATTGTTTTCGATCGATTTCACGGGTTTATTTATCAAAACAGAAATAATGTGCCTGTCACGCAAACAAACGAAACATGTCGAATGAAATGCTACTTAGTGTAGTAGCTGTATACCATTAAATAAGCATTGGCGCGGCGGTGGAACTAAATACTTTCATTACTGAAGAGAAACTAAACTCACAATGGTGTAGGATATCATATAGTCGGACTCGCACGACTTTGATCGTTTTTTTACTGGTTAATATTGAACTTTTGGCGCTTTAAATACAGATACATTTTAAAAACAGATACATTTTGATTTGTTCACTTGGAAAGGTAATAGCCGTTCTCCTGTAGAAATTTGATCTTGTCTTCAAGAAGAAGGCAAAAGGTCAAATGTTTATTTACATACATATATAGTTTTAGCAGTAAGCCAATCTGTTTAGTTTTAAGAATGATTTTCAAGTGGCAAATAGCAAAGGAAACCTTGAAAATAGAAAACATACATATTACATAATTTAGGTTTTGGTTGGTTATTAATTAATATTAAATCTGACCTAACAACTTAATGCTGATCCTTCGGTATCCATTATCACCAGTCTTCTGCCTGTCTCTAAGCGTGAAAATAAATGACATTGATTAAGACACCTTACTTCTTCGACCCCCATATAGTAGACGTAAAAATTTCCTACAGGTATTATGGGTTTTGTTTTGAAATTTTGTTCGTACAAAGTTGACGCAAGTGATAATGAGAAAAAGCTCATCGCGGACACTTCGGGAGCGTAAAATACCTTGGCGTATGTATGTACGTACATATACATATATACCTACATATGAACAAACATCTTACAAATTCAGCGTCATTCATATCAGTCAGCTAGCCAGTCAGCCAAGAGCCAGCAGCTAGCTACAAGGTGTGCGAGAAACTGAGCGTACCCCACTCTGCATCTACGAATGTTTATACACTTGTGGCGCTCTATTCGATCGGCGTCTATCTAGTAAAGTTGTCTGTCGGTATCTTTGCGTATGTGTGTGTGGTGGGTACATTCAAGTATTTGCGTGTACGAGTGTGAATATCGATTGCCCTTAGCAGTCAGGCGGTAGCTTTCTGAGCAAATTTTGTTTGCCGATATTTTCTAGACAATCAGTTCTAGTCTGAGACTCGTTGAGCGAGTTTCTTTTATTATAAAGAAAATCTATTTAGCGGAGAAGAGATACGTCATACGTCGCATCCAACACACGGAGACTATCCCATCTGATACGATTTGATTTGATTCGATCCGATACTTTGGCAAATCAAAAATTGCAAAGAATTGTTACGGAGTGGAACACAATTGGATGTGTATTTCGATTGGGTTCGTCGCGTGTTCGTGTAAATGTGAGTGTTTTCTGTTTTCTCTCAAGGGAGAGAAGCGGCGGAGAGGCCGTAGCTGATGTCAACCAAAAAAATATATTAAGCAAAATACACATATTATAAAATACCTTAAAAATAAATAATGCAAAAGTGATGTTGTGTTGCAGTTTATATTGTTGTTATTATTAATATTTTATTGTTAAGATTGTTCATATTGTTGCTTTTGTTGTAGTATAAAGAAGAGGGAATAATAATTTAAAGAACTCAGAGTAAAAAAATAATACAAACGAAAAAAAGGAAAATAAGTGCAAAAAGAGAACGAAATTATAAAAAATACATATTCGGAATGTAAAAATCCTCCATCTGAACAGCCCAAATAACTTAACAGTGAATAATACAATATACGTCCACCTAATATTGTCACAATAAACGGATGATACATTAAAAGTGCTATTTTTCCAATTCACACCCATCATCCCTGCCTGGTCAATGGACGTAGTGAAATTTAACCGAGTGAAATCAAGAGTGTCCAGTGAGTGTTCTGAGTGAGTGTCGATTTCAAACACGTAAAACCATACAAGCGTACGCAAATATTTGCCAATAAATAGCTTTACTTACAACTCCAACACAGTCCCCAACAAATCGAATTCCACAAATTTCCTCTAGCGTTTCCACGCGCCCGTCCGTATCTACTATCATCACACCAAATACACCCAGATAAACTTACATAGACACCCCGTCAACGTGGGTGAATGTCTACAATTTGGAATATTGCAATACGACAGGTAGGTGCGTGTAACGATAACTATACATATTATTTCTATAAGTATACACTCAAAAATAAGTGTTCGTTATTAGTTGTGAGAGTTGAATAGTTTGTACATATTTTGTTAAAACAAACCAAAAGAATGAAATATGTATGTGTGTATATAATGTATTATATTTTATAATCAGCTAATGATATCTTGTAGAAAAGATAATGTTTAAAGGCACATAAAACAAAATTTCTCTGTTAAGTTTGATACAAAATAGTTCAGATTTAGATATACAGTATCGGCCAAAACTAAAGCACCCCCTCAGTAAATTTTTTTGAAATGATAATTTTTTTATTAAAACTAAATTATAAATTTATTTTTTATTTTTCTTTTTATTTATTTATATCTTTATAATTGAAAAATACAAAAATAAGGAGATCAGAATTTAATAAACAAAAGTTAAAATTCAAAAAACATTTTAGGTCGCAAATATAAGCGGACAAAACTAAAGCACACCCCATTTGAGGTACAGCAAAAACTATTGAAATCAATATTTCGTTGCTTATCCTCTATTCTGGATGACACAATCACATCTTTTAGGCATAAAGGATACTAAAGTATTAATTATTGCAGGCGAAATAATCGGTTTCCGGAAAATTTAGCTTAAATCCTCAAAATACTGAAAATCGGAAGTTACCGTTATATGGGGGCTACACCCAAACGTGAACCCAGGTCCACGATTTTTGGTGGATATGTTTTGTGACCACTAAGAACCCTAAGTACCAAACTACAGCTAATTTAGTAGGAAAATGTGGCTTAAATATCCGAAATACCGAAGATCGGAAGGTACCGCTATAAGGGGGCTATACCAAAACATTAGCCGATATTGTTCATATTCATCAAAAAATTATGCTACAGCATTCTCTGGTCAAATACTAAATCCCTTAGGTTTAAAAATTAGCAAAAGAACGAATTGCAAAGAACGGTAGACGCCGGCTTATTCAGTCGACGACCAGCAAAAAACCTTCCGCCTCCATGTTTTACAGCGTCTTTGCAATATTTAGGATTTAACGGTTGCCCATTTGGTCCAAGCCTTTTACCATCTGAATACTTTAATTTAAACATAGATTCATCGGAAAACAGTTCAAATGGGTCTTGGCGAATGCCAGTCTGGCTCCTTCATTTTTAGTCGATATGAAAGGTTTTTTTTTGCTGGTCGTCGACTGAATAAGCCGGCGTCTATCGTTCTTCTGCAATTCGTTCTTTTGCTAACTTTTAAACGTTAGCGTATTGTATTTGACAAGTGGATGCTGTAGCATCATTTTTTGATGAATATGAACAATATCGGCTAATGTTTTGGTATAGCCCCCTTATAGCGGTACCTTCCGATCTTCGGTATTTCGGATATTTAAGCCACATTTTCCTACTAAATTAGCTGTAGTTTGGTACTTAGGGTTCTTAGTGGTCACAAAACATATCCATCAAAAATAGTGGACCTGGGTCCACGTTTGGGTATAGCCTCCATATAACGGTACCTTCCGATTTTCAGTATTTTGAGGATTTAAGCTAAATTTTCCGAAAATCAATTATTTCGCCTGCAGTAATTAATAATTTAGTATCTTCTATACCAAAAAGATGAGATTGTGTCATTCAGAATAGAGGATACGCAACGAAATATTGATTTCAATAGTTTTTGTTTTACCTCAAATTGGGGGGTGCTTTAGTTTTGTCCGCTTATATTTGCGACCTAAAATGTTTTTTGAATTTTAACTTTTGTTTGTTAAATTCTGATCTCCTTATTTTTGTATTTTTCAATTATAAAGATATAAATAAAAAATTTACTGAGGGGGTGCTTTAGTTTTGGCCGATACTGTTCTTTTACATATTTACAACATAACAACTCAATTACATGCATACTCATGTTTGTTTATGAATAATGATATTTGATTGCAAAATTAATACATAGCCCCTAACTACCAGAGTCAATCTAGTCAAAAATTTGGATATAAAAAATATATATACTACTAGCTGAATCGGGTCCGCGTTGCTGGTCCACTGTTTGGGTTCTCCTTTGTATCTATCTTCTAATATATTTAACATTCTCCAGGACATGTCATGTAGAGTTGTTAAAATCTAGTTCGTTTTAACGACCTAGTTCACTATATAGTTCAGTGGACACCGGTCGTTTGTATGAACGAATTGCGAATGAGTTATATTATCTCTTTGTTTTCATAAAATAACTCATACGCAAACGAGCTATGGTACTGAACTTGTTCACTAGACTAACCAACTCTAATGTCATAAATGTCATTTTTGTTTTCTTTTTGTTTTTTTTTTTTTTTTTTTTTTTTGAAACGCTTACCCTCTATATGTTTTTCATTTGGTCCAAAAACCCTTTTGACATCAGAGCGATCTCTGATTCCATAGCAATTTGTATGGGACCAAACGATTTCAACAAAACTTTGTGATGACCGGTTAACGATAACCCGTGCCCCTATTTTCATAGTACTTTGTATGGGAGCCAAAGGCGAAGAAAATCGCTCTACATGACACAATTATTTTCCAATCGATGAAATTTAACCAGATTATTGTAGTGTCCAAAAAACGAGTCCTACAAAAATTTGTGAAAATCTGGTCTAGAAATAAGTTTGACAAATTATATTAACTCTGCTCTGATTTGGATACAACTCCTTTATATTTTTTCGGCCGATTTTAGGTATGTGACGCACCAAACACACAATGTCTGTATAATTTTTATAAACTTTAGAATATATGACTGGATTTGGTCTAAAAAAAAGTTCACCAACCAAAATGTACAAAAAACAAACATATTTCCACAACATCCCATACGGGACAAGGGAGACTTCTCTCATATTAATGAGTGCACACCGACTCATATTTAGCTCAATGATATGGGACCTACTGTTTATCGCCGAGTCCGAACGGCATGTCTTAAGACACCTCTTGTGGAGAAGTTTTTCAAGGCTGAAATACTCAGTAAATGTCGCCCACATTACTGAAAAATGTCCGATGTTGCCTGGCCGGGGAATTGTACCCCTGACCTTCTCCGTGCAAGGCGGGCGTGCATACCATTGCACCACGGTGGCACCCAATGTGGTCCAAAATGTGGTATTCGTAATATTTCGTCCAAACTTAGTTTAAGAAGATGGGAACCTCACCGCAAAAGTTCAAAATTTTCTGCTAAAATGGTGCGCACGATGACTCTTGAAGGGAGTAACCGAATCGGTCATAACTTTTCATATGGTAATAATACTTTCAAGCATAGATCGGGTTCGAGTACCTCCCACACAAAATTCACCCCAAAAGTTCAAAATTTATTTCTAAATTGGTGCGCACGATAACTCTTGAATGGAGTAACCGAATCGGTCATAGCTTTTCATATGGTAATAATACATTCAAGCATAGATCTGGTTCGAGTACCTCCCACACAAAATACGGAAAAAGTGAAATTTCAGATATCCTCTCGGTTCGTTTTGAAATTGTTTTCAGCATATTGTCCTTGCGGCCTCCTTTACGATGCGGGGGCAAGTCTATACTTCCTGAGATAATGGCCTAAAAGCTCCAAGAAAACTTGACGGTACCAACTAAAATAGCAAATCCGCAAAATAACTCTGGCAGAAAGTTTCTGATTGGTCCAAACGTATTATTTAATCTAGTCATGTATTAAGATGGAATATAGTCCCTTCGGGTACCTCCCACACAAAATTAAGGAAAAGTACAGTTTAACACCCCATTTTTTTCGAGGTCAAGTCCATACTTCCTGAGATAATGGCCCGAAAGCTCTATAAAAGCCTGCCGGCGCCAGCTAAGCCCTCAAAGGGGGAAACCGATTTGGTCCAAACTTTGTACATATTTTTATTCCTTACCACCTCGAATGATGTCCGAATTATGTCGGGTACTTTCCACACAAAGTAAGTATATATAAAACAAGTACATTCTTAGTTAAACACTATAAAGGTTGCACCCACATCGTTTCATCAAATTTAGCATTTCTGGGTTTTAGAAAAAATGTTTCCTATTTGAAATAGGCCTCAAGTATCGATACCTCCATATCGATTTGACCACATTTGTGAATTCTTCTTGAAACTTCTTAATATAAATCCACGTTTTCGCTGAGCATTCATGTAATTTATAATAAATAAAAACTGATTAATATATTAAATTTAAGCAATTTTGACCCATAACACGGGATCCGTAACATTTTCTGGGCCCTGAACTATTTTGGTAAATGAATAAAGTGAACATGATTTAATATCAACATGCTATTAAGGCAAACCTAAAACGCTTTGGGCAATTTAACACCCATAAATACCATAAAAATCGGAGCATTATTGACTCTGCAAAGTATAACAATGATCTAAACGTTATCCATTTGCATTAATATTTTTTTTTTTCATTTTCAATTGAGAACTGCAGTGAGAACATTTTATGCTGATGTCATATACATTTTATCATGACATAACAGAAGAAAATAAGTGGAATAAAAAAATTAAATCACAGCAGAAGTTTTACAGGTAATTAACCTCAAGCACAACAACAGCAATACGTTTAATATTCGTACATACTCGTACAAATGTAGATATGTAGATATATATATGTAATTAATTGCTAGTGTTTTTAGTTCATTTTCACTTACGAAAATGTTAATCTCCTTGGTAAATAGTAGTAAGTCAGTTTGCAAATTTCTGAGGTGAGCAATACATACATATATATACATATGTATGTTTTTCCCGCCAAAGGCATGAATTGTAGCTACAATAAGTTAATAACACCAAATTTCGAGTAAATGGAACAAGTGTTTAAATAAATGTACATATATGTACATTGGGGTTATGACTTTCCGACATTTTTCTCTAAAACAATTTCCTGTAGCATGGATGAATAAACTTTTGCCTACTAATCACTAAAATAAAGTTTATTCCATTTAAAAAATATTTTTTTGAAAAAATGTATGAAGTGGGAAAAAAGTTCTCAAAAATTATTTCTTATTGCAACAATGAATGAACTTGAGCCTATTAAAGACTAAAATAAGGGTTTTTTTTTTAAAAAACTGATAATTATTATTTTATTATTATTATTATTATTATTATTATTTTTTTTTTTTTTTTGAAAAACGCTTTTAAGACGTTCTTATGATTCTCATGATTAAAGAAAAGTAGTGAGAATCAAATGTTGTGTCAGTTTGGTTATCTCACGTGGCTCCAAACTTTATTTTCATTAAATATGAGGCGCTCAGCGCCAAAACGGCCTAACCCACATGCCAAAAAAAAATGAAACAGACTCTAAAGATCCAACCTGAACCTTTTGAAATAACTACTAAAAAAATTCCGTATTGCATTGAATAACACTAGGTAATACTACTTTCTAAAATAATGTAATATGTTTTTTTTTTTTAATTTATTTCAAAAGGTTTCAGTTAAATCTTTTAAGTCAGTTTAATTTTTTTGGACATGTGGGTTAGGCCGTTTTGGCGCTGAGCGCCTCATATCTACTTATAGTGTCTTCAAAAAATTGCCCTAAATTCTGATAAATTCAAATTTTAAAATCATTTTGTGCGTGAGGTATTTTCACCGAATCACCTTATAATTAAGATTTTATATAATCTTATATAGAAACTCATCACGCTATGATACAGGGATATGAGGTTATAAAAAAGTCAAAACCCTAATGTACACTAGACTGACTCAAAAAATATTTTTTTTTTTTGGAAATCCTACCCTCTAATTTTTTTCCATTTGATCCAAAAACCTTATATATGAAAATTTATGGCTATCGGTTAACGTTTCCACCGGCCTATCTTTGTGTATGCAAGAAACTTTGCTGCATCAGATTTTAAGAAAATTGTTGCAAAATATCCAACTTCATATTTGTTTAATTGTTAAATAAATTCTTAATAAAACTAACTAAAGTTTATTTTTAATTAATAGAGGTGGGTTTAAATTAAATGAATAAATTTTCAAAAATTATTATTTTTCTTGTGTTTTTTAGTGTAATATACTTTTGTTAAATGGAGCGTAACTACAAAAGTTCTCTAATGCCCAGTCCAATTCTTTTTCGACAAATTAAATTAGACTTCCTAGATTCCGAATAACCAGCTTTTTGCTGCAAATAGCCGCAAATCTTGCTGATAAATGCTTGGAAAATGTTGCTTAAATCCTCACAATACCAAAAATCGAGCGGTACAGTTATATGGGGGTAGGGTTTTGGGTAGGGAAATCCCGCACCGGGAATTCCCGGGAATTCTCGGTTTTTTGGTGACGGGATTTTCCCGGGAAACAAAATCATATTTCCAGGGAAATCGGGAAATATCTTTTTACATTTATCACAACAAATATTGAATGAATGAATAAATTATGTCCGTCACTTATATACCATAGGATCAGAATTCGATTAGATTTTACAGAATCAATAAATTACAAAAGATTTGGAAATAACTTTAATCTACAAAAGTGTTTTCAGGGAAAAAGTTATATGAGCCGCATCAAAAACATGGACTATAACGACGGATTTTTATTCTGTTCCATTTAAGTGCGAATCAATATTTTCTATTTTAAAGTCCCATTTTTACACCCTCAGCCATTGGGCTAAAGATGGTCCGGCTGGCTGGCTGGTGAGCACGATAACTCTCGAACAAAGCCACCGATCAGGTCAAACATTTGGCATTCGAGATATTTTTTCAAACTTAGTTTAAGTTCGAAGATGGACCATATCTGTGGTCCACTACTTCCGGTACCTTTCCCATAAAAGTTCAACAATTATCGCTAAAATGGTGCGCACGACAACTCTCGAAGGGAGTAACCGAATCGGTCATAATTTTGCATATTGGAATATTAGTTCCAGGCATAGAACGGATTCCACACAAGATTCGGAAAAAGTGAAGTTTAAGAGCTCCTTTCGGATCGATTTGAAATTTTTTCAGCAGTTTGTCTTTACGGTCCCCTTTACGACGGTACAAATATTGTCGGGGGGCACGTCCATACTTCCTGATATAATGCCTTAAAAGCTCCAAAAAATCTTGACGACAACAACTAAAATGGAAAATTGGCAAGATAACTTCCGCAGGAAGTTTCTGATTGGCCAAACTTTGCACATCATATTATTTCATCTAGTCATGTGTCAGATTGGAATATGGACTATATCGGTCCAGTCCTTCGGAACCTCCAACACAAAATTTAGGAAAAGTGCACATTAACAGCTCATCTCGAATTTTTTTTAAAATTCTATCCAAAAAGTTCTACTTGAAGGCCCTGTTACGACGGCGCAACTTGTTTTGGGAGGGCAAGTCCACTCTTCCTGAGTTAGGAGGAAGTTCGTAAGATAAATCTAACACAGTCTCTCTTTTAAGTGTTTGGCAATATGTTTTGTGTGCGGCCCTAGTTAAAACGGTACAAATTTTATTCGGTGCAAATCCATACTTCATAAGAAATTGGCCCAAAAACTCAAAAAGACCCTGGAAACGTCAGAAATATTTTGTTTGCTTATTTTCTTTAGGTCCGAGGCTGAGGGTATATCTCTGTCGGCACTGCTGACTGAGAGTTTCTTACTTGTTTCAAGCAATCTTAAGCATAAGAATAAAACATACGATTTTCGAGGTCCGTAAAATTGGAATTTCTGATCAATAAATTCACTTTCCATCGAGCGATTTCCTTATTATTGAATATTGGAAATGATCAATGTGGGCAAAATACGTGCATTTTTAGATATTTTTTTTTTTCATTTTAATCCATAAAGCGAAAACGTGTCATCCATTTTTGAAAATATTGTATTTTATATAAGTTACTATGGGAAGATAAAAAATCACGGAAGTATTGATCCAATCTCGTATTTTAAAATTTCCCGGGAATTCCCGGATTCCCGGGAATGGCGATTTTATGATTCCCGTTTCCCGGGAATGATAAAAACCGGGAAACCCCAAAACCCTATATGGGGGCTATATCAAAACGTAGATCTATGTTCACAATTTTTGGTGGAGAAGATGTATAACCAACTAGAACCTCAAATGCCGAAATTCAGTTTATTTGGTCGGAAATACCAAATATTGCAATATCAAAAATAGACCTATGTCCACAATTTTTGGTGGAGAATGTTTGTGGCCACTGGGAACTCCAAATACCAAATTACACCTAATTTGGGCGGAAACTGAAAATCGGGAGGTACCTTAAAAGTGGTCTATACCCAAACGTGGACCTATGTACATCATTTTTGGTGGAAAAGTTCAGTGATCACTAGAAACCTTACCGAATATTAGGAGGTACCGTTATATGGGGCTATACCAAAGTATTAGCCGATGTTGTTGTGCAAAATTTCATAAACATATCTCCATTCGTTTGCAAGTTATTATTTTGCACCGCTAGATCAGTGATTTCGACCATCGTGGGACGGATGGATTAGGATGGAACGATTTATATGAAAGGAAAAAATCTTAATGGTCGCTTCGCGTTTCTGATTCTTGGGATTGTACTGAGCAAAAAAGTCCACTAAACCATATCTCGGCCAATTTCATGTATTTAATGCACCAAACATGATACGTATGTCCAATTACAATGACATTTAAAATGTGCGACGGAATTTGGTCTAGAAATAAATTTGCCAAATTATATTTAAATCGGTACAGATTTGGATATAGATCCCATATATATTTCATGCATTTAATGCAGAATGTGCAACAGAATTCGATCTTGAAAATGTTTGAAAAATAATATTGAAATCGGTCTACATTTTAATATAGCTACAATATATTTTAAATATTCACATATTCATAAAGTCGGTCCAGAACATAAGAACAGAACTTCAGAACAGGGTAAAAATAGTATTTCTTTAAAAAAATTCCATTTTGATAATTAAAAAAGTTCATGGAAAGTTCGTATATTAAGAAAGTTGTTTATTGATGTACTTGGTACAATAATGATTTTTTCTTGAATTTTGATTGGTATCTATGGACAAGAACCAGAGAAAAAAGATAGAACATCGTATTTGTTTAAAATTATTTAAGTTTAATTTAAAGTAGTTGTTTTTTTACCGGGTTGATAACTATAGACCAAAACCCGAGAAAAAATAATCGAAGAAGTTTGACCTTGACGATTTTTATCTGGAATATGAAGTTTGTTAGATTTTATGTATTCACAATTTTTTCTATATGACAATAACTAAGACTTTGTCCCTGAGAGAAAATCAAAATTTTGAACGGTTTGAAAGATATACATAATAAACACCTGCCCAGATACAACTGAATATATCAGTTCCGATATTTTTCAACATTGAGTGAGTATGGATATGTCGAATGTAGTTTCAGTTACAACTTGATACTGATACTTTTTCAGACCGGTATGATATGAGTTGGTATAGACAGCAAAAAAGGAACATATTTGTTTATATCTGGTTTGCACAAACTGATATGAATAGATATTGGTGTCGATGCAATAAGTACAAAATAAGAATTGAAATAGAAAAATTCCCACAGAGCTGAATTTTGGTGGAGATGTTGGATTTGTCATTACAAATAAGAAAATTCTCTGTTAGTCTTATGCGTGGAAAGAAAATTATGCATGATCACAGGTCATATTTTTATTTTTGTTTTTTTTGGTATATTTCAAAAACGGTGAGCCTTACCAAAAAGTGACTAAAACAAAAGACAAAGATCGTAAAATTCTCTATAAGATATCGCGTTCCTAAAAGTCACATAATAATGATATGCACATATAAAGCACCTATAACATATTTGACCCGAAAGTCAGGATAAAAAATCTGGTTAGACCTGCTTCTACTGGACCGACTACTACAAATCAAATCAAAAATGTGAATTTCGAATTTCTTCAGAATCATGGACCAATAACAAATTCTGCATGATGAAAACCGTTAGGAATAACAAAATCGTTAAATTTGTAATGGAGGGTATATAAAGTTTGTCACTCTGTTTGTAACTCCTCGAAATAATAATTTAAGATCATATAAAGTGTATATATTTTTGATCAGCGTTCTTCTACACCGATATAGTCATGACTGTCCTTCTGTGGAAATCACTTTAATGTCCGAAGTATGTAGGTGGATAATACTTTGGTAAATTAATTGTAGGTCCATTCAGCTTGGACCAACCCCTATCATACAAATTGACGAGTCGTTTTAAGGTCTTTTGAAGGTATTATTCCTATTTTACAACCGATCAGGTTGCAATTTTGTATTTTGTGACTAAAAACTGCTCCACCAAAAATGTTTTATATATGTTAACGTTTTTGTATAGGCACATAAAAATCGAAGTGTCACTTTAAAAAAGGCTCCAAAGGCTAAAAACAATTCTACAAAAACTAGTTTATATAGGCCCACGCCCCATATAACAGTACCACCATGTTTGACTTATTTCACATTTTATCAATATTTTCAAAATAATTGGCCGTAATTTGGCATTGACGATTCTCAGTGATTAAAAACTTTTCCACGAAATATGCAAGTGCTAACAAAACAAATATACCATAGACATACATATATGTTATGGTGAGAATTGTAATTGTATTGTATCTAAAATCTAGTTATAATATAACCACGAAAAAGGTTTAAACAATTGGTTTGATCGCGTGAATTCTTTGGAATATAACAAAAAAACTATTTTTTATAAATATCCGCGTTTTCATTATTGGGTCGACATTTTTTCTAGTAGCCCTCGTACATTCCACTCACTGAAACCAGAAAAACATTCAAATTGTGGAAAAATTCAAATTGTGGAAACTTATGAAATTTTCCTTAAAAGTTATTCACACAAGCCTGTTACACCTATAGTATCTGTTGGTATCTGTAATATTTGAAAAATATCTGTTGTACAACAGTTACTTGAGAACGAAAAAAGAAATAAAATTCTCACTCGTTCATATAAAACGCAGAACTAACAGTTCTAACAGTTATGTTATCCAAACAATATCATAACTGTTACACTCATTCCCACATTTATATCATATTATATCTGTTCTGTATATGATATATCTGTTTTGTTGATACAAACAGTTATAAAAATGCACATGTATAATACATAAGTCACAAAAAACCTTAAACCTTAAACTTTTGGAGTCCCATAACAGCAAAAATTGATGAGATAGGGAAAAACGGCGAGACACGCGTCTTCTCATTTTTGGTCTTCTTACATGTAGCGTCGAAAAATTTTATTGCCGCAAAATTCATGCCTTTGTGTTTTGTGTATAGAGGGGCAACTTAAAACGCATTTTTCTCGAAATGGCGTTTTTGAAATCGGTGCCAACGATACCACGAAAACGAATGGACCAATCTTCATATATTTTGGTGAGCTTATAGAATTCATAAAAATCTTGTCTTTAAGCGAGACAGATATTTGAAAAAAAATGTTTGCCCGTTTTTTAAACAAACCAGTAAGGAAAGGATCAAAGTCGGGCGGGGCCGACTATATGATACCCTACACCACTGTGAATATGTAAAATATATATAGCGTGTTTGGTGCAGCAAATACTCGAAATCGGGCGAAAATATATATGGGAGCTATATCCAAATCTGAACCGATTTTCACCAAAAGCAATAGCGTTCTTCCTATGGCTTAAAAAAAGTCCCCAATTTTTAGCTGAATCGGACAAAAAATGCGACCTGTACGTTGCGAACAAAAATACATGGACAGACGGACGGACATGCATAAATCGACTCACAAAGTGATTATATGTATATCCCCAAAAGGAACTATGGGTCTATTTCGTTTCCTTTTGTATGTTACATACAAATGCACAAAGACATAATATCCCTTACCACAGTGTGGTGTAGGGTATAAAAACGGTAACTTTTTTTCGTTAAAATCTAAATTTAGACTTTGGCAGTTCATAATTTTTTTAATAGATTTTTTAAAATACTTTTACGCTTAAGGACAAGATTATTAGGTTCCTAAAACGCCGACAAAAATATATGAATATCGACCCGTTCGTTGTCGAGCTATCGTTGGCACCGCAAAACGCTTTTACAAAATAAGGGTTTCGCATGTAGCCATTTACCACAATATGCAATATTTTTCAACAACAAAAAGTCCAAATGTTCTTTAAGATGTGCTCTTTCAGATGGACGAAAATACTGGTAGTTTCTTTGAAAAAAAATCATGAAACATTAGTTTTTTGGTCTGCACAACTAGGTATAACCCCTTAGGAAATTACACACACTGTACCTACAGTCATTCCTTAATATTTTATTTTAGTCGGGGCAGCGAAGCTCAGCGGGTTTCAGCTAGTTGTCATATATTTATGAAATTCTTTTATCCTCAGCGGCGTATGATTTATAAAAATTATTTTATTTATAGTATCCCCTAGCGTATGACTGTAATTAATTCACCTTATTTCGTTAGCACTTTCAATGATTAGCTTCTAACTTTTATAATATTTCATCGATTTCATTTATCCAAAAACCATTGTAATCCTTTAAACTTGGAAAACCTATAATGGACATATCAAATCCGATTGTTTTGGGCCTACGAAAAGAGGTCCATTTGTTCAAGTTAAAATCGGGAAGCTCGATTTTAACCGTAGACGTATAGTCAACTGGACTTTTTTGCTTAGTACAATCCCAGGAATCAGAAACGCAAAGCGCCCATTAAGCTGTTCAAATCGGCCCACCCTAATGTATATACTATGTGCGTTCTAACATGATTATTTCGAGGAGTTACAAACAGAATGACAAACTTAATATACCCTCCATAATATGATGGAGGGTATAAGAATCGGCATTGTTGGATATTTTTCCGAGCTTAATTTTTGGAACACTCTTTGAATATTTTTGATAAATCCTAGGAGAGGTTCTAGCAGAGGAGCTACACGCTTAACCTCGTTTTTGCCTCCAAAATACTCTTTGTTTAATTTCATTCAAAAACGAATACACGATTTTTAAAGTCCAATTTTTTAACTCCATTGGTCACGGTCAAAAAAATTTTGGTACAACATGCCGAAACACAGCGTTCGTCGAGAAGGAACGACAACGCACTACACGGCACTGAACGCGCCCGTCTATATTATACATAAATCGAATTTCAGAAAAAAATACGAATTATCGAGGAAACCAAATTTTTACGAATTATCGGGTTTATAGTTTGTTACGACGAATTATCGAGGATTACAAATTATCTGGATTCAACTGTACACATTTTTTGAGTGAATAAAACAAGTTATTTTTTTGTTTTTTCTAACATTACTTATCATTTAACGGTGACTTATCATATTATATTATTGAGGGGATATACCTACAACCTATATCATGGAGTTCACAATGGATGACATTATATTGACGTTATTGTATAGCTTCATACACTGATTTATAACTACATAGATAGTATTTTACCAGAGAGGGAAAACTAACAACTTCTAAAACTGCACCTCACTGTGAAAAATCACAACAACAGCTGAATCTCATCCGCAGTTAGGTATTTGCCTTGTACACGAAAGGAGAGAGATGTAATTGCAAGTTAGCCATTTTTTGCGCTTTACATTCCAAAATGTTTTGCGCTGACATAATCTCCGAAAAAAGCCAATTCAAATGCAGAAAAATACAAAACAAAATACAATTTAGCAACAACAACAACAACTAAAACAGACATTGGCCGAATACGAAATAAATTATTTTTAAACATTTAATCATCAGCACGCGTATGTGGGTCTAGTCTGTTCGACGCTTGAATACCAAACAATATACCACTATATAGCGGGAATTGAAGACAAAAGAGGAAGAAAAGAATTGGGAAAAACATAAATAAAAATCTTAGCAAAACAGATTTTATTTAACGTTTAAATTTTTGGAAGTTCCCAAGCATCAACAGTGTGCTTGAAGAATGAATATAAGCGCCAAAAACACAATGTTTCCCTAATGATGGAACCTTTAGGTTTTCATCTACACATGTATCGGTCATTACGTCAGTGCGAAAAGAGTTTTGCTGTTGCGGTCGTTTCAATTCAGTTGTTCTCCCCCTAATGTTGTGGCCACAAAGAAATAGCGATCAATGCGTTCATTATACGCTTGTTCACTTTTCACTTAACTAATGTCTTCCCCCCCCCCCCCCAACAAAGTAGAGAAGCAAGTCAATACAAATGATTGTTGTTGTCGCATCGTTTTTAAGTACTCACAACAATTGTCAATGATCGCAATCGCTTAAGATCAATTTAGTGCTGCTGTATGTGAGTTTCTACGCTTCTGTTTCTACTGATTTACACAATCGCAAAACAATTGAAACGTTTAATTAAATCTACATTCACGCTCACTAGGCCACTCTTGTCTGAGAGCACAGAAATACATAATGAAATATGTACATACAGATACGTTCCAATTAAGGAGTACAGTGGTTCAAAGCCGATTCCAATATTTTACGTTGTATGATTGTAAATGAAAAGTCATTATCAAATTATAATTTCTTCTCCATCACACTGAGTTTTATACCCAATTTTTTACGCAATTCGGTTAAAAATTGGGGAAGATGAATTTTTGAATCTTAATGGGCGCTTCACGTTTCTGATTCTTGGGGTTGTACTAAGATAAAAAATGCCCGCTGTACCATATGTCTACGGTGAAAATCGGGCTTCCCGATTTTGACTTGAACAGCGGGATAACTTTTAAACGGATTTGATATGTCCCTTGTACGTTTTTCAAGTTTATACAGTCAAGATTACAATGGTCTTTGGATGAATGAAATCGATGAAAATTTATAAAAGTTAGAAGCAAATCATTGAAAGTGCTTCTGAAATAAGGTGAATTAATTATAGTTGTACCCCCCAGTGTATAATTACCATGCCATAAATAAAATAATTTTTATAAATCATACGCCGTTTGGGACCAAATTTCTGAATTTCATAAATATATGACAATAAAATAACAAATAAAGGATGAACATATTAAAAATGCTTTTGCGATGTCCTAGAGAATTCTTAATTATTGTCTTGGTTACAATTTTTGTCTTAGTATTGGATCGAAAATCTCAATGGCTTGGCTGTTATATGCCAAAATATCCAAAGTACGTCACAAAAGTCTGATAAAAAAACTTCAAGTTAAAATCGGGATGCTCGATTTTCACCGTAGACGTATGGTCTAGGGGACTTTTTCGCTCAGTACAATCCCAGTAATCAGAAACGAGAAGCGCACCTTATGATGTTCAAATCGCCCCACTCTAATGTATGTGCATTATGGTTACGACTTTTCGACATCTTTCTAAAAAACGATTTTCTGTAGTACGGATGAATGACATTTGCGTATTAATCACTAAAATAACGGTTATTCCATGAAATATAAAAAATCGATTTAAAAAAATATTTTTTTGAAAAAATGTATGAAATAATTTTTTTTTCAAAAATTATTTCCTGTTTCACTAATGAAGAAACTTAGGCCTACTAATAACTAAAATAACGTTTATTCCATTCAAATATTGAAAAAGGTCATGCCACAAACCATTTCAATTTTTTTAAGTTATATTTTTGAAAAAAGCATTTACGACATTTTTATGATTCGCAGAATTAAAGAAAATTAGTGAAATACCAATGTTATGTCAGTTTGGTTATCTCAGGTGGCTCTAAAGTTTATTTTCAATTATATATTTGCTTACAGTGACTTCAAAAAATTGCCCATAATTCTGATAAATTCAAATTTTAAAATCATTTTGAGCCTGAGTTTTTTTTTCACTGAATCACATTATAATTAAGATTTCATGTAATCTTATGTAGAAACTCATCACACTATGATACAGGGATATGAGGTTGTAAAAAAGTCATAACCCTAATGTACATAGTTCCCATATATGTATATTTTCACCCGATTTGATATTTTTTGGTGCATCAAACACGCTACGTATGTCCAATTTTGATGAAATTTGGAATATGTGACGGAATTCGGAAAGTTTGCCAAATTATATTGAAATCGATTCGGACTTGAATGTAGCTCCCATATGTATGCAGTTTTTAAAATTATTTTCATTTTGAATCACTGTCGCTTTAATTGCATGTAGAATAGAAACAACTACACCTTAAAGTATTTACATTCTGAGTATATGCGAATACATTCTCGTTGAAAATTATAGATTTTTGTTGGTGTTGCTTCTTTGCTTGTTAATCGCTTTGAATTTCTCCTTGATTCAGTTTATTAACTTTGCTCCCTCACATGGTCCCCAATTGTTATTGTTGTCTCGTCTTGCTCTCTTCATTACAATGTGCCTCTGTAGTGGATCAGTTGACTGTAAAGTGGGTCGAACGTCTAACTTTTCCTTGCAATTGTTGTTTTTGTATTGTTGCTATAAAAGATCACAACCCCACCACAATTTGTTTTTATTGATCGTCTATAAGAGGAATTAATGAGCTTGGAATTAATTATAGCAAACAAAAAAATCCAAAACAAAAATAATACAGTTTTTTTTAATAAAAATACATATATACGTAAAAAATGTAATAGTTAAACATTTTCATATAATTGAAAGTATTTTGATTCTGAAGAATGTAGAACACGATTTCAGAATTAACTTTTTATACATTTTCTCAATAAAACTTTTAAAGTTTGGATATGCACTCATAAATTATTTTTCTTTTTATACCCTCCACCATATTATGGAGGCTATATTAAGTTTGTTTTTCCGTTTGTCACGCATTGAAATAATGGCTACTTTCCGAAATGTCAGTTGCTTTGCAAATGTCTTCTTAAATACTGCAAAGCTATGTGGTTCAAACGTCACAAATGCACATATTTTACTGTGTATAAACAGCAAACAAACATTATTTTGATTGCTAATGCATTCGCATTTGCATTTTCGAGGAACAATTCATTAGTGTACAACTGAAATATTTTGACGAAATCTAAAAATTTCAATGCATTGGTAAGTTTCGGAAGTCAGCTAACCATTTGCCATCCTATAAAGTAAATACATCCGAGTGACCAAAAATTTCTTTTTTTTGGATTTCCTAACCCCCAAAAATTGTCCAGTTGATCTAAAAACCTTATATTTGAAATTTTATGGTGAATCCTACAAAAAATGTGAAAATCTGATCGGATTTTGATATAGCTCCGATAGGCTGATTTTAGGTATTATGGGGGCGTGCAGAAATAATGAAATAACACCATGAAGAACACTCCAAAACAACAACAAAACTTTTGTGGCCTATTTTCGTCTTTTTGGGACCTTTTTATACCCTCAGCATATATGCTAACGAGAATATATACACTTTCATACGGGCAAAATGTGCCTCATCGAAATAATGGTTTTAGACCACAAGTATGTTTGGACGAAATGTGTTTCAGACAATTTGGAGTTGATTTAGCCATGTCCGTCCGTCTGTCTGTCTGGCTGGAGCGCACGATAACTCTCGAACGGATCAACCGATTCGGTCCAAAATTTGGCTTTCGTAATATTTTGTCCAAACTTATTTTAAGTTCGAAGATGGGTTATATCGGTCCACTCCTTCGGGTACCTCCCACACAAAATTTATGAAAAGTTCTGTTTAGGACCTGTTCACGATTGATTTTGTTGTAGTAACTTGTATTCACTGACGCCCATATAACGGTATAAGTTTCATCAGGGGCAAGTCCATACTTCCTCAGAAAATAACCTGAAAGGTACAAAAAGCCCTATGACACGGTGTGTAGTGGCTGGAACGCAAGATAACTCTCGATTTTTGTTGAAGCAACTCGCGTTCGCTGCCTCAATTACGGCAGTAAAAGTTTTTTCAGGGGCAAGTCCATACTTCTTTAGAAAACAGACCGAAAGGGCTCGAACCGGATACTGCGTTGGTCCACACTTTGGATATTGTAATATTTCTTCGAATATTAGATGAAATTCAAAGGTGTTGCTTATAGGTCCACTCCTTCCCCACAAAAGTTCGAAAATATTCGCTAAAATGGTACGCGCGATTTCTCATAGACGTAGCAACCGATTTGGTCCAAACTTTGGATCTCTAAATATTGTCGAAACTTAGTTCATGTTCAAATTTGGGTCATATCTGTCCAATCCTTTTCGTACCACCCACACAAATGTTCAACATTTTTGTGTTGTTCGAGTATCCTTTGAACATTTTTACCGAAGGGTTTCCTAGTGGCCCTGTTTACAGCGATATTATGTTTTTCACAGGCTAGTGTGATAAAAAGCCCTATGTATCGATATCCCCGCAAATGTTTGAGTTTTTATTTCTATCCTTATTTTTGGCGGTGCATACGCCCAAAATTTTGAAAATACATATTTTTATTTTTTTTTTTTTTGAAAAAAATATTTCATTCCACACAGGCTGAGGGTATATCTCTGTCGGCAAAGCCGACTGATACTTCTTTACTTGTTCAATCAGCTGTTGGGACCAATTTATCTCAACAGCAAGTAAATCAAAAATTTGAAAATCAAATTGGGGTCTAATTAATCTGCACAGCAAGTAAATTGAAAATTTGAAAATCAAATTGGGGTCTAATTAATATTGCGGCTTAAATGCATTTGTTTGGGCCTCTATGTACATTTTTGGGAAAAAATGTAATTTGGTGTTTTATAAAAACAACAAATTAGGGTGGTTTTTCGAAATATTTTATTGTGAAAAAAAAATTGCGCAATTTTATATTTTTCCTCAGCTACTCTCAAATCAATTCAAACAGAATTAGAAAAATAAAGAAGCATTTGGTACACGATTTGTAATACGAATATAAAATAAAATGAAAATTATACAATTTTACTTAGATTTATTTTTATACAACATTTTTTCATCGGATACTCAAACGAATGAATGAAGTACCTAATCAAGTATGATTTTAAAAAAGGTACAGT